>NC_086449.1:802906988-804106988 GCF_028390025.1 Pseudophryne corroboree | reverse complement strand
CGGGCCACGCCCCACCCATCCGCGATTGGTCAAGCGGCAGACCAGAGCGCGCTCTACTCCCCCTCCTCCCCACCCGTACGTCCCGCCCACCCCTCCCTCCTATTCCTCTTTCCCTGCAGCGACACTGGCAGGGGGCGGGGAGAGCTGGCCCGGGCGCGCGCTGGCTCTCCCCTCCTCCCCCCCCCCGCCTCCCGCGCGCTCCCGAGGGCTCCGGATCACTTCAAGATGGCGGCGCTAAGCGGGGGATCGGCCGAGGGGCCCTCACTGCTCAACGGGGACCTGGAGTCCGAGGCTGGGAGCCTGAGCGGAGCCGGGGAGATGTCAGCGGCAGGGGGTTACCCGGAGGAGGTGAGGGGGGATGGGAGAGCACCCCAAAACCCAGCGGGGTCCTGTCAGTGAGAGGCTGCTCTGTCTGCCCGGGACCATGGTCTTGTGTTATTGTCATTATCGTGCCATGTCGTGACATATCAGTGTGTGTGTGCATGTCTCTATTACTAACAGCATGCCCTGCCTTTATTATTATAATATGTGTCATGTCATGATGGGCTGCTGTGTGTTATTGTCTGTCGTGACATAAGCTTCGTTCTCTGCACGTCGTGACAGTTATGAGTGTATATGCAGTTACTGAGGACCCGTTATCCCATTATTGTGTGTATGTCAGGCCATTATAGTGTGCTGCATGCTATGTCTGCTTGTCATGACATATTATTGTGTATATTTTGTTATTACAGGGTATATGTCATGACATTATCGTGTATGTAACCTTTATTATTGCCTATTATGATGACATTTGGTCTTTATTGTGTCCCCTGGTGTTAATATTGCCGTGTATATGAAACCATGTGATCTATTAGGTTTCTGTGGGATATATTGGGGTCAATTCAATTCGGCAACTTATGAATAAAGCCGGGAATTAGCTCCCGACGCTATTCAATTCAGCTGCTAGTTACCCGCAATTGTCGGGAATTCTTCTCTCATCCCCGGGGGATGAGATAAGAAACCCGACAAAAGTGCTGCCTCGCAGCCGGCGCGAGGCTGATTCTATCGGGGTTAAGTCGGAGAATGACCGTTCTCCCGACAATTCAACCTGTTTAGTCGGCGAGAATGGGACATCGCCGACTTAACTGGAGCTGAATTGAATAGCGTCGGGAGCTAATTCCCGGCGCTATTCATAAGTTGACAAATTGAATCGACCCCATAGAATGTATATCTGTGCTTACTGACCCTGCTAGGACTGTGACGGCATCTATCTCTGTATATATAAAATATACATGCACTGTGAGATCTAATACGATCTTCAAAGGTGGCATCGAGGGGTCTGTACCATAGAGCTTCCAGTCCATGCGTTTCGCCTGAGTTCTTTTAGGTGTCTGTAACAACGCGTCGCCTTGGGGTGTCAGTACGATGGCATAGTACCTGTCTGGTGTGTGCATCTCTAGCATCTCATTCTAGTTATGCTCCTCATAGATTGCCGTCTTTGGGAACACTGTGTCGTGAATGATTGAATCCATACGTATATGACTATCCAGTATTGGTGAATTTGTTTGAAGTAGGTCGGCGCATCTCAGGGTAGATTGGAAATGTTAGCATTGGCTGCCGACCTTCGTGTTGTGCAGTCAGTCTCGTGGTAAAGTTGCAGAACTAAAAGTTGACTCTTCATTTATCTACTTATTGTTCACAAAGTTTAGAAGACATGGGCCGTGCAGCATCTCCTTACATGACACAGGTTATCGTTAGTTTATAGTTGTGTCTATAAAAGTTCTGTCTGCACCCAAGATCATGCTTTCTAGTTGGTCTATAATGTTGTGCGATTATCTCCGAGGCACGCGATTGGTGGAGGGCAACAGGCGGCCGTCCTCATCTGCGGCACCACGTTCCTTCCTGCGTTATTGTCACATGTGTATATATTCTATCTTATGGCACAAGCCTCCTGATATGCTATTATAGAGTTGAGTCTCTTTGAATAATACCCCTTACACACCGCACAAATAATCCGGTATATTGCCAGGTCGACACTGGTCGCTGTGCGGTGTGACTAGGTTACCTGGGTCGATGCGAGATTCCAAATCTTGTGTGGGACCCGGCATTGCGATCTGAAAGCAGTATTAATCTATTGTGTTAATTTATTGCTGAGTATAAGGGAAGTATGTGGCCATTTGGACGTTTAGTAGGCCACCCGTTGCGGCCCCTAAGCGCACCAGTTGGCGGTCGGATTGCCCTATGGGCAGTTCACCAGCCTGTCCTTTAGGGACACAAAGGGGTCAATTCTATTCTCAGACAGTTGAATAGTGGCGGGAATTAGCTCCCAACGCTATTCAATTCAGCTCCAGTTAAGTCGGCGATGGCCCGTTCTAGCCAACTAAACAGGTTGAATTATCGGGAAAACGGGCATTCTCCGACTTAACTCCCCGGTGCGAGGCTGATTCCCGACAGAATCAGCCTCGCGCCGGCCGCGCGGCAGAACTTTTGTCGGGTTTCTTATCTCATCCCCCGGGGATGAGAGAAGAATTCCCGACAATTGAGGGTCACTCGTCGCTGTATTGAATAGCGCCGGGAGCAAACTCCCGGCGCTATTGAACTGTCGGAGAATAGAATTGACCCCAAATAGGACTGTTCCTTTTATATGGCTTATAGTGCCACATTCTGGCATAGATCAATCATTAAATCCTCTGAGCTGCCTTTGGTAAGCCTGTGTGTACAGTTGAAATGTTCAGTAATCCAGAGTGACCAAATGGAAATTTGCTTAGGTTACAATCAATACCGAGCGGTTGCTATTGGTAACCACGGTCTATTCTGCAGAGCATCTATCTCCCGCTGGCTGCTCTATGCAGCAGGTGGCTGTATTCAGTCTTTTGAGCTCCTTTTGGATTAGTTCAAACCCTTATTTCTATTCCTACTTCTGCATATTCTTGTTTAGCTCAACCATTAAGGGCTGTCTTTGGTCTCTTATTTTTGTTTTGCTTACGGAATTGCACGTTTTGTTGTTGGCAGTGCAGCTCCTTTTGTATTCACGTACCTTTGCAGGCTGTGTATAATTTCTCTTGCAGGTGGTATATGGTCTATGAGCTTCAATGCAACACAGTGCACTATGTAATTATTGCTGTGTGAATTGATCAGCTTTGTACAAGTCGTCGTGTATTCATGCTCCTTGTAATGCAGTGAAAGACAAATCAAGGGAACGAGGTAGCGCCTACACCTAAAAAAAAATACATCATAGGCAAATAAAAATGACTGTTTCCTAACTTTTGAGGCACATTGGGGCAGATGTATTAAGGCTGGAGAAGTGATAAGTGCAAGGTGG
The DNA here is from genome assembly GCF_028390025.1 of Pseudophryne corroboree. Lineage (NCBI taxonomy): Eukaryota > Metazoa > Chordata > Amphibia > Anura > Myobatrachidae > Pseudophryne > Pseudophryne corroboree. The sequence goes on along the minus strand of NC_086449.1, from coordinate 804,103,687 downwards.
TAGCGCACCAGCCAATCAGCTTCGATATGTAAATTGGCAGTTACGAGCTGATTGGCTGGTGCATTATAACTTTGCACTTATCACTGCTTTATCACTTCTCCTGGCTTAATACATCTGCCCCAATGGCTCCTAAATTCCAGGTTCTATTGTCCCAATGTCTGCCCAGAGATCAGAAGTTCTCCACCTGGGTGTTAGTTTGGTCATGGTTTTTGTAAGGAATTTGATTGTGTATATATCATTGGGGACGAATGTACTGAAAATCTAGGAAAACTAAACTTTGATAGTAAATCGCAACCAAAGCCAAAGTTAACACACTGTCCGTAAGAGAATAACTGCAGATCGAACACCTAAATCTGATTTAAAAAACAACAAAAACTTGCGCTTCAGAAAAGAGGACAAGGAATCAAATGTGACTGGTTACCAGTAGCCTTTTCTAGCAAAGAAGATCCAGCGCAGGTCCTTTTAAGGTCTCCTCCAGCTTTTAGGGGTATTGTTAGCTGTGAAGGTCCAGCGTAGGTGACTGGTCATGTAAGATCTCCTCCAGCTTTCAGGGGTATTGTCATACAAGCACTTTTCCAGCCTGTAGTTCCTGCATTGACAGACTAAAGGTATGGGAGATCTCTCCCCTTCCCTGTCACACGGGAGCAATTAAGCTAAGAAGACGCAGCGTACAGCATTTTCTGAGAATAATCACCCCTGTGATACGAGGATTGTTCCCCCTTGGCTGTTACCTGCCCACATTGGAGTTAAGTGTTGTGAAAAAAAAAAAAAGTATATGTAATTTGTTCTAATTGGATGTGTGTATATGTATATGTGTGTGTGTGTGTATATATATATATATATATATATATATATATATATTCTCAAAAAATTCAATACCTTTCCTGCGCTTACAAATAAGCAGCACAACTGAAAGCCCCCCTGCTAATAGGGACTTAGCAATAGAAACACAGAAAAAACAGAGTGCGTTAGTAAACTATGATGTTTCAGTGATAATCAATTCATCCACATATATACCGTGTTTCCCCGATAATAAGACACTGTCTTATTTTTTTTCTTCCAACAAAAAACACCCTAGGGCTAATTTTCGGGGTAGGGCTTATTTTACAGCCACATGCCCCCAGTCCTGCTTTTACAGCCCCCAGTCCTGCTTTTACAGCCATCATGCCCCCAGTCCTGCTCCTCACCTACAGCACTTTCCAGTTCGTTTCTTCTTCTTGCTTCTTCTTGCTTTCCGCCAGCACCGCTGCTCAGCTCCCGCCGTGTACAGAAGCCGCGTGATGTGCGCGGTGACATCATGCGCAGGTCGCAATGCATCCCTGGGACTGGGAGCTGGAGTCTTCAACGGCTGATACAGTACCGTACTGTACAGCATCCCTCAAGCAGGGCGGCGGTGAAGGGGGTTAGCGGGGGTGGAGCTGGGGGCATTGAATTTAGTGCACGGACTCAGGGAACGGGAATTTTGATAGGGCTTATTTTCGGGGTAGGGCTTATTTTGGACCAGTTTCCAAAAGCAGGGGTAGGGCTTATTTTTGGGGTAGGGCTTATTATCGGGGAAACATGGTAGTAGGTTCTCTTGGGGTCTATTCCTCTCAGTCTTCCCAGTTGGGGCCTACAGAGAAACCCACTCACCAGAAATATTCACCCAACAGAGAATAACAGATTAGTAACAGAACTTTTTGTTAAAAAATTTTTTTAATACAAAATTACATACAATGTAATCACTTAATTTCATAAAACATTCCGACCAATTGGACACATCAAATTGCTGTGATGTTAAACCAGGTGAGGGGGCCATTCTTGGTTTAACATCACAGCAATTTGATATGTGTCCAATTGGTCGGAATGTTTTATGAAATTAAGTGATTACATTGTATGTAATTTTGTTTAAAATTTTTTTTTAACAAAAAGTTCTGTTACTAATCTGTTATTCTCTGTTGGGTGAATATTTCTGGTGAGGGGGTTTCTCTGTAGGCCCCAACTGGGAAGACTCTGAGAGGAATAGACCCCAAGAGAACCTACTATATGTGGATGAATTGAATATCACTCAAACATCATAGTTTACTAGCGCACTCTGTTTTTTCTGTGTATGTGTATAGATATAGATAGATATAATAGATATCTCAAACGCCCCATTAATTTTTAAAAGTAAGACAAATTATTTGTCCCCATGCTACATTTTTTTTGAATTGTTAAGGATATATTGCATACAAATTTTGAAGAATCTGAGATGATATTTATGTGGCCCACCATGCCCCTGAAGATTAAAGATTTCTTTTTATTTCTATAAATTTCTATTTATTTTATCTGAAAAAGAAATAATTATTTGATTTGGATGGGCACAGCCACGATAGGCCCATGAGGCTTTATGCTGTTCCCTTTCTTTGTTATGTTCTTAAATCAATGTAAGACACGCATTCATGGCACACATACAAAAGTTGGCTTAGTTTTGCTAAAGTTAGTTGTTTTGTATAATACAATACACGTGCTTTAGTACCAAGATACAGACAATTTTTGGGTGTGGTGGTGGTGGACCACCTAAGTCAAATCGTACATCAAAAAAAACTTTGCACAGTTGTTTCTATGCTAAAAAGGTACATTTTAAGAATAGAGACAGCAAGCATTCCGAATGTCGGGGCGTTTGATGCACCCTAATATTATACATTCTTTTTATATTCTGTGCACCATTCATGATTTGTTACTTCAATTCTGTTTGATAAGACTGACAAAATTGACTGTTTGTAAAAAGAAAAAACTCACCCGGTTGAGTGCTACTTGTATAGGTGTCCTCTATTGTCAGACCTCTTGGTCTAAATTCACCAACCACAGGTCATTCTGGCTAATAACCTAATATATATAATAATATAATATATAATATATATTTCTTGTACTGATGTTATTTACACACATCATCATGGAGGACTGATTTTCAAGAATATAAAATACCCAAAATGGAAATAATGGTTAATGTTTGCTGACTCATGTGTGCACTACTTTACAAAACAAAAATTAAGTATCGGTTATGCTTCTAATGAGCATTAGTGATCAGGGTGACTCACTATTATCACACGCATTCAAAGTGTATTAAGTGTTGGTGTGCTGAGGACTCTTCTGCGCTTTGAACAGGTCTCCACTTCGTGCGTTGATCTGTTCATTTTTTTTCTTGCGTATTAGAGGATACTGGGGTTCCATTTAGTACCATGGGGTATAGATGGGTCCACTAGGAGCCATGGGCACTTTAAGAATTTGATAGTGTGGGCTGGCTCCTCCTTCTATGCCCCTCCTACCAGACTCCGTTTAGAAAATGTGCCCGGAGGAGCCGGTCACGCTTATGGAAGCTCCTGAAGAGTTTTCTGCATTTATTTTATATGTTTGTTATTTTCAAGGAAGGCTGGTTGGCACCAGCCTGTCTGCTTCGTGGGACTTAGGGGGGTAAAATGGCCCAATCTATTGAAGGGTTAATGGTCCCGTTCCCCGCTGACAGGACACTGAGCTCCTGAGGGAACTATTCGCAAGCCCCACCATGGCGAGCGTACATTCCCACAGCACACCGCCACCCCTAACAGAGCCAGAAGAGTGGTGAGTACTGAGTCGGCGTCTCGGTTAGCGGGGCACCGGCCATTATGGCGGCATGAGGGTACGGAGATGCATGGCTTCTAAATGGGGCGGATTGCGTCTCCAGACTCGGTACACAACTGCGTTTCAGTACACTATACACAGTACCCACACTGGCAAAAACAGCCTTAAAACGGGTTTCTCTCCATTTTAAGCACCAGATTACCTCAGCCAGTATAAAAAAAAAGCAGGAAGACCGTGCACCATTGAAGAGGCGGGGCTTCACTATGAGAGGATCCAGCAGCTCACCAGCGCCATTTTCCCTCTGCAGTGGACACAGACGCTGACTGACAGGGACGCGCAGCTCCTCTGGTGTGACTCCAGATTACCTCAGCGGTATCAGCGTGTCATAGCAGGGGGGGGGGGGAGCGATTTTATTAGTGTACTAAGTCCCCTATCAGGGCACTTAGTCTGCGACCCGGCTAAGCTTGGCATTAGTGATAAGGGCGCGGTGGGGGCTGGCTCCAAGTATTTGTGTTTCCCTGAAGGCATCTTTGTGGATAAATTGTGCTTAACCTTTTCGTGTGCGTGTGTGTGTGTGTGTGTGTGTGCGCTGTCAAATGTACATTATGTCAGGCAAAGAGTGTGTATCTTGTACAGCGGAGTGTTCCTCTTCACCAGGGGGTTCACTACTGAGTGCTCAGGGCAGTGCACCTTCCCAGAATAGCGGGGCTGAACCGGAGTGGATTAATTCCATTAAGGGAATGATCTCAAATATTTCTACAAAACTATCCCGCAATGAGAAAGAGACGCAATACTTAAGACAGACTGTCGGTGAGTTAATGAATAGAGACTCAGTCCCCAAACCAGTGTCTCAATCCCTTCCCATTTTTCCGCAAAAACGATCTCTAGCCCATATCCTGCAGTCTGACTCTGACAGGTCAGACACGGAGGAGGGTGAGGTGGATTTGGAGGGGGGGGGGGGGATGCTACTCTGTCACAGGGAATAGAGGCTCTTATAGAGGCTATCAGAGATGTTCTGCAAATTCCTGATAAGGTTTCAGGAGTGTGAGGAATCTTCTGTTAATGTAAAAAAACTAGTCCGCATTCACTTTTCCTGCATCAAAGGAATTGAATACTTTGTTTGAAGAACCGTGGGTTAATCCTGATAAGAAATTTCAAATCCCTAAAAGATTGCACTCATCTTTTCCCTTTCCTCTGGAGGATAGGTAAACATGGGAAAATCCACCGATAGTAGATGCATCAGTCTCTAGGCTGTCAAGAAAGATTGTATTGCCTGTCCCTGGTGCAGCCTCTCTAAAAGATATGGCTGATCGTAAAATTGAAACTACACTCAAATCATTGTACACAGCTGCTGGGGTGGCCCAGAGACCCACTATTGCATGTGCGTGGATCACAAAACCCATTGCTAAATGATCAGGTAACATAATTGAGGGGTTACATTCCTTGTCTAGGGGAATGCTGTTTTACTCCTGCAGCATATACAGGACTCTGTGAACTTTATGGTGGAAGCCATAAAAGAGATAGGCTTGCTTAATGCTTGCACCACCGCTATGGCAGTGTCAGCACGCAGGGGCTTGTGGCTATGCCAGTGGACTGCTGATGCGGACTCCAGGAAAGGCGTGGAAGGCCTACTATTCACAGGAGAGGCCTTGTTTGGAGACAAACTAGACAAATGGTTTTCCAAAGCTACTGCGGGTAAGTCTATGTATCTTCCTTCCGCAGCTCCCCCAGCAAGGAAAGCTTATTCAGCTTCAAATTTACAGTCCTTTCGGACAGCCAAGTTTAAGGGAAAATCCAGAGGTGCTTCTACGGCCTCCAGAGGCGGAAGGGGTTAACCACGCAAACAAGCAACTGCAGGTTCTCTGGAACAGAGCTCAGGCTCTGCTTCCTCAAACCTTCAGCATGAAGGTGGACCGCGAGGCCTGGAGGTCTGTCAGGTGGGAGCCTGACTATAAAATTCTTCAGTCACATCTGGTCAAGTTCGTGCCGGGATCCCTGGGTCATAGTTCTTATTTCCCAGGGCTACAGACTGGAGTTCCAAGAGCTCCCACCTCACAGAATCTTCAAATCAGGCTTACCAGCTTCACAAGACGCAAGTATAACTTTGCAGCAGGCCATCCAAAAACTGGTACAGACTCAAGTCATTGTTCCAGTTCCACCTCCTCTACACAACAAGGTGTACTATTCCAACTTGTTTGTAGTACCGAAACCGGACTGTTCGATACGACCAATTCTGAACCTCAAGTCCTTGAACCTGTTAAGAGTGTTCAAGATGGAGTCTCTGAGAGCAGTGATCTCAGGTCTGGAGGAAGGGGAATTCCTAGTGTCTCTGGATATCAAGGATGCGCACCTTCACATTCCGATCTGGCCTCCGCATAAGCCTATCTACAGTTTGCACTGAAGGACTGTCGCTACCAGTTCCAGGCCCTGCCATTTGGTCTCCCCACGGCACCAAGGGTGTACACCAAGGTGATGGCAGAGATGTTTATATTCCGCAAGCAGGGAGTGAACATAATTCCATACCTGGACGATCTTCTGCTAAAGGCGCCGTCCAGGGAGAGGTTGCTGGACAGCATTGGCCTCTCAACCAAACTTCTCCAGGATCACGGGTGGATTCTGAACCTTTCCGAAATCTCACATAGAGCCAACACGGAGGCTCCCATTCCTGGGAATGATACTGGACACGGGGTCGCAGAAAGTGTTCCTTCCGTTGGAAAAGGCATTGGTAATCCAGTCGATGGTTCGGCATGTCCTGAAGCCAACCCGGATATGTGTGCATCTATGCATTCGCCTTCTGGGGAAAATGGTGGTCTCTTACGAGGTGCTTCAATATGGAAGGTTTCACACAAGACCCTTTCAGCTCGATCTGTTGGACAAATGGTCCGGATCGCATCTTCACATGCACCAGAGGATTCTTCTTTCGCCAAAAGCCAGAATCTCATTTCTGTGGCCGCTACAGACCTCTCGCCTCGTCGAGGGTCAGAGGTTCGAAATTCAGGATTGGATCCTGTTATCCACGGACGCAAGCCTCCGAGGTTGGGGAGCAGTTACCCAGGGGGTGCAGTTTCAAGGAAGATGGTCAAGTCAGGAAGTCATCCTTCCAATCAACATTCTGGAACTCGGGGGCCCCATACAACGCCCTTCTGCAGGCCTCATCTTCAGAATCGGGCCATTCAAGTCCAGTAGGACAATGTGACTACAGTGACGTACATAAACCGACAGGGCGGAACGAAAAGCAGAGCAGCAGTGTCAGAGGTGTCAAGAATTCTCCTTTGGGCAGAAAGAAACGCTGTGGCGTTGTCAGCGGTCTTCATTCCGGGAGTAGATCAACTGGGAAGCAGACTTCCTCAGCAGACACGACCTGCGCCTGGGGAAGTTGGGCCTTCACCCGGAATTATTCAGGTGCTTGACACGTCGGCGGGCATATCCACAAATTGACATGATGGCATCTTGTCTCAACAAGAAGCTCAAGCGTTATTGTTCCAGGTCGAGAGACCCACAGGCAGTGGCGGTAGATGCTCTGACCACTCCATGGGTCTATCAGATGGTGTACGTTTTTCCTCCACTTCCTCTGATCCCAAGAATTCTCAAAAGAATAAAAAGGGAAAAGGTTCAAGCAATACTCATTGCGCCGGACTGGCCAAGAATGGCCTGGTACGCGGACCTTCTGGAGATGCTCCTCGAAGATCTGTGGCCTCTACTTCTTCGCAAGGATTTTGTGCAACAGGGCCCGTTCGTCTATCAGGACTTACCGAGGCTACGTTTTACGGCATGGGAGTTGAATGGCTAATTCTAGCCAGAAGAGGGATCCCTAATAAAGTTATCCTGACTATGATCGAAGCCAGGAAGGTGGTAACGTCTAAACATTTGGAAGAAATACGTATCTTGGTGTGAGAGCAGAATTTATTCTGCGGTGGAATTTCACCTGGGACGTTTCCTGCTTTTTCTGCAGGCAGGTGGGAATGTGGGCCTACGGCTGGGCTCCATAAAAGTTCAGATTTCGGCCTTGTCCATTTTCTTTAAAAAACAATTGGCTTCTTTCCCTGAGGTCCAGACGTTATTGAAAGGTGTTCTGCACATCCAACCTCCCTTTGTTCCCACGGCACCTTGGCATCTCAATTTGGTGCTGCAGTTCCTCCAATCGGACTGGTTTGAACCATTACAGGAGGTGGATGTAAAATATCTTACGTGGAAGACCGTTACACTGTTGGCCATGGCTTCAGCAAGACGTGTGTTGGAGCTGGGGGCTTTGTCTCACAAGAGCCCCTATTTAATTTTCCATGAGGACAGAGCTGAACTCAGAACTCGTCAGCAATTTCTTACTAAAGTGGTATCTGCATTTCACATCAACCAACCTATTGTGGTTCCGGTTATCACCGACACTTCCACTACTTCAAAGTCTTTGGATGTTGTGTGGGCTTTGAAGGTGTACATAAAGAGGACAGCTCGTCACAGGAAATCAGACTCTCTGTTCGTCCTATATGATCCCAATAAAATTGGGTGTCCTGCTTCAAAGCAGACAATTGCACGCTGGATCAGGCTCACTATCCAGCATGCTTATTCCACGGCAGGAATGCCGGTTCCAAAATCTGTTCATGCCCACTCTACCTAGGTCGGTGGGTTCTTCCTGGGCGGCTGCCCTGGTTGTCTCTGCTTTACAGCTCTGCCGAGCAGCTACTTGATCAGGTTCGAACACGTTTGCTAAGTACTACAAGTTCGATACTTTGGCCTCTGAGGACCTTCAGTTTGGTCAATCAGTTCTGCAGGAACCTCAGCACTCTCCCACCCGGTTTGGGAGCTTTGGTACATCCCCCATGGTACTAAATGGAACCCCAGTATCCTCTAGGACGTAAGAGAAAACAGGATTTTAATTACCTGCCGGTAAATCCTTTTCTTGTAGTCCGCGGAGGATACTGGGCGCCCGCCCGGTGCTTCGTTCTTCCTGCACTGTTACTTGGTTAAGTATTGTTGGTTCAGCTGTTGCTGTTCCTGTTTAAAGTTGGGTTAGCATAGCTTTCCTCTTTTGTATGTCCTGGTTCGGAATCTCGCTACAATCCTTTTTATATCCTTCTCTCAAAGTATGTCCGTCTCCTCGGGCACAGTTTCCGAGACTGAGTCTGGTAGGAGGGGCATAGAGGGAGGGGCCAGCCCACACTATCAAATTCTTAAAGTGCTCATGGCTCCTAGTGGACCCGGCTATACCCCATGGTACTAAATGGAACCCCAGTATCCTCTACGGACTACGAGAAGGATTTACCGGTAGGTAATTAAAATCCTATTTAATATTAATATATATATATATATATATATATATATATATATATATATATATATATATATATATATATATATATATATAATTATTATTTTTTTTTTTTTTTACTATGTCGTAAGTAAGCTTAGCTTCTCCCCCCCTTTTTTTTAATCTTTTTTATTTTTTGGTACGGTAATACTTAGTACATCCATTTTAGGCCTCAAATAAAAGGCGTTAATTTTGTGTTCAACACAGGTTCCTAAAGGGGTCTACTTCAATTAGGGTCTGTGTGCTGTTAGAACACCAGCAATGCTACCCTTCATTGCCGATTAGGTGCCTTTTTTTTAGATTTAAACGCATTTTAATAGGCACCACTTATGGGGCTATCTGTGCACAATGCATCGCGTATAATTCAATAGATGCTAAGTTGTTTACTAGGCTTTAACGCTGATAGCCCCACAAATATATTGTACGAATGGACCAGTACGTGCACATTGAGAAGCCTTCAGCACAGTCTGCAGCCCACACGAGTTACGGTGTGTTCTGTACAATACACTGAAGTCCTATGTGAGCACTCATTATGGTTCGTTGTTGTTGTTATAATAATTTATTATTATTATGATAGCGCCACAGGGGTTCTGCAGCACCTAAAGAAGGATATAAAGAAATGCGCAGAACAAGAAAGCAGTGACATTACAGTACAAGATGAGTTACATACAATATCCCAGCAGTTAAAATACTGTGTGCGGCATCCCAACACTGGGAACCCCGACACCTGGCTAAGGTAGCTAATCCTAATCCCTTTCCCGCCCCCCTTCCCTTCCCGTAGCATAAACCTAACCCTCCCAACCCCCCTGTCCCCCACGGCTTACCTATCCCGGGTGGCGGCAGGTCCTCCTTCGGGATAGAGGCGCCGGCATTGTAGTCCTCGTCTGGATCCCGGCTTGGGTATTCCCTTCAGTGTCGGGGTTCCAAACGCCAGGATCTTAGCCGCATCCCGTACAGGACCATGCAGGGCAGGTGCATGGGGGCAGGTGTATTAAGCCTGGAGAAGTGATAAGTAGAAGGTGATAACGCACCAGCCAATCATTATGGGTTTGAAAAATGACAGTTAGGAGCTGACTGGCTGGTGCGTTATCACCTCCCCCTTATCACTGCTTTATCACTTCTCCAGGCTTAATACATCTGCCCCATGGTATATAAACAATGCTGCATCAAGGTGCACTGTTGCTGCACTAAGATGCAGGGAGCTTTTGAGGACTTGCATGGAAAGCTGCAAAAGGGAGGGCAAGTGTGTGTGTGTGTGTGTGTGTGTGTGTGTGTGTGTGTGTGTGTGTTTTTTGTACTTTTTTTTTTTTTTTGTATTTTCTTTTTTTTTTTTCCTTTAACTTACAGAAGCGTTTGCCTTAGGACATGATTGCTGTTTTCATATATACTATATTCCTGTCACAAATTGCACTTTTTTTCACTTTTTAAATTGGTTTTACAAAAAAGAACAACCCCAAAAAATATTTTTTTTTTTTTTTTTTTTAAGTTTTGTATTTATATAGTGCATCTTGTGGTCAACTGGGAAGCGGACTCCCTAAATCGTCACGAGCTCCACCCGGGGTAGTGGGGGCTCCACCATCAGGTGTTTCGCCAGATCATCGACCGGTGGGGTTGCCCACAAATAGACATGATGGCTTCTCGACTCAACAAGAAGTTTCACTGGTATTGCTCACAAAATAGGGACCCTCAGGCGAGGGCAGTGGATGCACAGACGTCGCCTTGGCCTTACCGGCTGTTCTACCTGTCGATTCCATTACTCCCGAGGGTGCTCAAGCGAATCAGGAATCAAGGTGTCCAGGCACTTCTGATTGCCCCGGATTGGCCTCGGAGGGTGTGGTACGCAGATCTTCTGGACATGTCCGTCGAACACCCTTGGCTTCTACCACTAAGAAGAGATCTTCTTTAACAAGGACCGTTTGTCTACCCAAACTTACGTCGACTTTGTTTGACTGCATGGAGGTTGAGCGGAACATCCTAGCTCACAAGGGCCTTTCCAAAAAGGTTATTGCTACCATGGTTCAGGCCAGGAAACCTGTGACGTCAAAACACTATCATCATATCTGGACAAGATTTGTCTCTTGGTGCGAGGAACGCACGTATCCACCGGCAGAGTTCCACTTGGGTCGTTTCTTACGTTTCCTGCAGGCTGGTGTGGATAAGGGCTTACGTCTGGGTTCCATTAAGGTCCAGATTTCCGCTCTCCATTTTCTTCCAGAAGAAACTGGCACTATTGCCAGAAGTTTAGAGCTTCTTGCAAGGGGTACTCCACATACAACCTCCTTTTCTGGTGCCTACGGCACCCTGGGATTTGAATGGGGTGTTGAAAATGTCTACAGTCATCCTGGAAGACGGTGGCGTTACTGGTCCTGGCTTCTGCTAGGCGTGTCTCAGAATTGGGGGCCTTACCGTGTAAAAGTCCATACTTGGTCTTTTACGAGGACAGAGCGGAGATCAGGACTAGACAGCAATTCCTGCCGAAGGTTGTCTCTGTTTCACCTGAATCAACCTATTGTGGTTCTGACTCTTCTGCTCCTCCGGGGCGTTGGCTGCGGTGCAAGCCTTGAAGATCTATGTCAAGCGGACGGCTCGGATTAGAAAGACAGATTCCTTGTTCGTGCTCTATGATGCACAGAAAAAGGGTTGTCCTGCTTCAAAGCAGTCCAGTGCTCATTGGCTCAGGCTTACTATCCAACAGGCCTATGAGTCGGCAGCTTTACCTGTTCCTAAGTCTCTGAAGGCCCATTTTACAAGATCGGTGGGCTCTTCCTGGGCGGATGCCCGTGGAGTCTCGGCCTTGCACCTATGCCCGGCTGCTACCTGGTCGGGGAAGAACACCTTTGTGAAGTTCTACAAGCGAAATACCCTGGCCAAAGAGGATACCCAGTTTGGGCAGTCGGTGCTGCAGAAGTCTAATGGTTCCCATACACTTGTGCGATGCGACATCGCGGGGCATCGCAACGGCAGTTCAGGTGCGATTTAATCGCACCTGAACTGCCAAAGTGATTACCATGTGATCTTTTGCATGGTAATCACGTGATGGGCACGTCACTGCCGAGTGGGAGTGGCCTCCGTCCGCTCCCGGAGGGTGCCCAACGCGCATTGCAGTGTGATATATTGCATGTGTTTTTAAAACCCATGCGATTGCACTGCAACTCGATAAATATTAAGTGCAGCACATACTATCTTGAGACGCGAGATTCGACCGGTGTGCCCGCGCATCGTGTCGCAAGGTACCTAAAATGTGCATACAACTCCTCAATTTCTCTTACAGATCTGGTTGAAATCGAAGGTTAGCACCGATTATCTCACAAGTGTATGGGCACCATAAGTCTCCCGAATATTCCTTATGGATGCTAGAGAAAATAGGATTTTAATTATCTACCGGTAAATCCTTTTCTCGTAGTCCATAAGGGATATTGGGCGCCCGCCTCAGTGCGTTGACTTTTTTGCAGGTTCTCTTTTGTGTTTACCTGTTCAGCTGCTGTTGTTCTTGTTACCAGCCATTGCTGGTTGTTGTATGTTAGTGGTGTGCTGGTATATAAATCTCACCACCCTTTCTTATTATGTTCTTTCTCTCATATATGTCCTTTCTCCTTCGGACACTGTTTTACCTGTAACTGCCTGTGGGAGGGTGAAAAGAGGGGAGGAGTCAGCACACCCAGTGAAGAAATTTGAAGTGCACCGGCTCCTTTGGACCAGTCTATACCCCCTCGTACTAAGGTGGTCCTTCCGAGTTGATCGCAGCCAGCAACTTTTTGCTGCTGCTGCGATCAACTAGTCCACGCCTATGGGGGAGTGTATTTTAGCTTAGCAGGAATGCGATCGCCTGTGCAGCCTGCTAAGCTAAAAATTTTTTCAAGCAGAACAAGACTAGCCCAGGACATACTTACCCTGTGCGACGATCTCTGCGATGCTGGAGCTGGCTGTGACGTCAGACATCCGCCCTCCGTTCTCCTAGACACGCCTGCGTTTTCTTCTCCACTCCCCGAAAACGGCAGGCAACGGTCCGGACACGGCCAGGAACGCCTTCATTCTGTCAATCTTCTTGCGGTCGGCTCTGCGACCGCTATCTTCGTTAAGCGCAACGTAACCCGACGACCCCTGTCGCCGGGCAACAGCACGCGTGCGCAGTGCGGCCATCGTGCATGCGCATTCCAGACCCGTTCGCACCGCCACGAAATACCGCTGCGTGCGAACGGGTCGGAATGACCCCCTAAGTTTCCCCAATATCCCATATGGACTTTTATTATTATTTTTTTTTATTTTTTTATTAAAACATTCATACAAAAATACCAAAAATTTTTTCCAACTCTGCGGGGTTTTTTTTTTTAAAACTAGTAATTTCTTTGCAATTGTTATGTTGCCATTTTGGTTTTACCTGTAATGAGGCGCTGATCTCGGACAGCAGGTGTTGGAAGGGAGAGGGGGAAACGAATATTGGTGAATATGTTTATAGAGATGTCCTGTAGATGATACATTACAGAGAGGTTTTGTGCACAGAGCCAGGCGGCTGCTTCAAGGCCCCCTTCATACCTACTTGTAGAAAATGGAAGTATCTGCACATGGTTTAGCTGCAAGTCACCAGGCAGCAGTCTGCATTCATTTGCAACAGGGGCTTTATTGTGGATAAATAAGAGTATATACCGTATACCATAAGATGCTCACCCGTTCAGTGTAGAGGTGTGAGACAATGTTAAGGCCAGTACACAAGGGATCTTCCCCATAGATGTGTGCTGAGCTATTTATCACAGACCGCTCAGCACAGCGCGATGTGTGCGGAGCGAGGGGGGGAAGGGTGATGGGGGGGCACTCATTTCACCCAGCGGCGAAATGAGCGATGTGCTAGATTGTACCTGCATGCAGGCCAATCTAGCACTGTCGATAGCCATGCGCGGGGCCGCGCATAGCTGTCGCTTTGGGGCAAACACACGAGAAGATCCGTGCTTAAAATCTAAGCAATCTAGTCAGATTGCTTAGATTTTAAGGACTGATCTCTCCGTGTGTACCCCCCTTGTGGCACCTGGAGCACACCTCTCATGCCAAATTCACACTGCTTCAACCAGTGTCTGACCTGGGATACTGAACGTGTGTTGATGGCGGGTTTTCAGATGTACTTGCCCCATTCAGACTGCCGTATGGTCCTGGGTCGTTGCCGATGGACAACACTGGACCGTGGGATTGCAGGTTTGGCTGGAGTTTGACAGTTTAAACTACTGTAGCTTTAAATTCTGATCTTTTCCACCTGCACCCCCATTAGTGCCTCAAGGAGTAGGGCACAGTTTGTGAGGCTGCTTTTTTTTATTTCAAGTTTCACCCCACTTGTTTTTTGGCCTTCCTTCAGTAGGATTTGGAAGCTGTTTTAAAGGTTTGTTCTTTGACAAGGTCTAAATTTGTAATTTCAATCTACTGTACATCCAATGGCATTTGGCCCTTTTTACAGTGTATTGTGTGTATTCAGCCACCGTTTCATCCGCTAGTAGCTCCGTGGGATCTTCATCTAGTTCTATCTGCTCTCAAAGAGGCTTCATTTGAGTCTTTTTGTATTCAGCGGATCTTGAGTTAGTTACTTGGAAATTGGTTTTCCTTATGGCTATTGCCTCAGCTCGGCGTGTTTCAAAGTTAGAGACTTTGCCTTGCAATCCACCTTATCTCGTCTTCCATGACAATAGAGCGGTTCTCCGTACAGTTCCTATGTTCTAGTCAAAAGTTGTTTCGGCTTTCCACTTGAACCAGGAAATAGTTGTTCAGTCTTTTCCTCAAACTTCCTGAGACCGGGATGATCTGTCTCTGCTAGATGTAGTCTGAATTCTTCAGATTTATTTAGTCAAGACTTCTGCCACTCAGATTCTCTGCTTGTTCTTTACGATGCACATAGGCGTTGCTGGCCTGCTACAAGGCAGACCATTGCACGTTGGATCCGCTCGGTCATCACTCGAGCCTAACTAGTGCAGGGTGACCTGCACCAGACTGAGTGGCTACGTATTCCACTTGGCTGGTAGCAACTACCTGGGTAGCACAACACGGGGGAACAGGTCTGTCGCGCAGCTACCTGGTCCTCTGCGTTTTCATGATTTTGCCACTGGCGACGTCTTCTTTGGGCATACAGTTCTCAGGACAGGCAGCCTGAGCGTTCCCTCCCCTGGGGGCGGCTGTTGAATGTCCCATGGTCCAGTGTCGCCGAGCCTTGCTGCAAGAGAAGATAGCATTTCTGGTCACTAGCCGTTTGAATCCTTTTCTCTTAAGCATGCTGTGGGACACTGTCTTCCTCCCTTCATGCTCAGTTGTGCAAGGTCTTTGGTTCTTGACAGAACAATCAAACAAAGCTGTAGAGAAGACTAACTGCTCCTCCTTACTGGACTCTTTTAAAGATGTACTGGCATGATGGGGTCGCAGTGGGAGAAGCTCAGAATTAAAGCTACATTAGTACCAAACTCCAGTCCAACCTGCAATCCCATGGTCCAGTGTCCCACAGCTTGCTTAAGAGAAAAGGATTCAAAGGTAAGTGACTGAAATCCTTTTTTTTTTAGGCATGACCGGGTCATGCCTTTCACACCGCCGGCAACCCGAGTTGGACCTGGGGTAAACCATGGTCATGACACTGTCGGCCCTTTCACGCTGAGCCAGGATCCGGGTCATACTGGCTTGCCCCGGCAATAACCTTGGTTCTCCGATCAGTGGCCTAAACTAGATAAGGAAGAGAAAGAAGTACTTCTGGAATCCCAGGAGGTAACACCCTTCCTCACATTGCAGTAATGTTTTTTTACTTCATTATGTGATCCATTATTTCTTTTTCATCCACTAGGGGTCACTGGAGTTACTCTTGGGATATGGACGGCTTCCATAGGAACAAGGCACTACATAGTTAAATTTTGAACTCTACTCCCCTCCATATCCCAGAGTACCTCAGTGTTTTTTCTGTGCTCATTGTAGCAACAAGGCTTGTGTGGATTATACACACTTATTTGAATATTTTTATTTTCTCTAACGTCCTAAGTGGATGCTGGGGACTCCGTAAGGACCATGGGGATTAGCGGCTCCGCAGGAGACTGGGCACAACTAAAGAAAGCTTTAGGACTACCTGGTGTGCACTGGCTCCTCCCACTAAGACCCTCCTCCAGACCTCCAGTTAGATTCTTGTGCCCGGCTGAGCTGGATGCACACTAGGGGCTCTCCTGAGCTCCTAGAAAGAAAGTATATTTAGGTTTTTTATTTTACAGTGAGATCTGCTGGCAACAGACTCACTGCAGCGAGGGACTAAGGGGAGAAGAAGCGCGAACCTACCTAACAGGTGGTAGTTTGGGCTTCTTAGGCTACTGGACACCATTAGCTCCAGAGGGATCGACCGCAGGACCCGACCTTGGTGTTCGTTCCCGGAGCCGCGCCGCCGTCCCCCTTACAGAGCCAGAAGCAAGAAGAGGTCCGGAAAATCGGCGGCAGATGACTTCGGTCTTCACCAAGGTAGCGCACAGCACTGCAGCTGTGCGCCATTGCTCCTCATGTACACCTCACACTCCGGTCACTGATGGGTGCAGGGCGCTGGGGGGGGGGGGCGCGCCCTGAGGGCAATATATGACACCTTGGCTGGCAAATCTACATCATATATAGTCCTAGAGGCTATATAGATGTAAAATTACCCCTGCCAGTATTCCAGAAAAAACGGGAGAAAGTCCGCCAAAAAAGGGGTGGGGCCATCTCCCTCAGCACACTGGCGCCATTTTTTCTTCACAGTGCAGCTGGAAGACAGCTCCCCAGGCTCTCCCCTGTAGTTTTCAGGCTCAAAGGGTTAAAAAGAGAGGGGGGGGCACTAAATTTAGGCGCAATATATGTATACAAGCAGCTATTGGGGGAAAAATCACTCAGTTATAGTGTTAATCCCTGCATTATATAGCGCTCTGGTGTGTGCTGGCATACTCTCTCTGTCCCCCCAAAGGACTTTGTGGGGTCCTGTCCTCAGTCAGAGCATTCCCTGTGTGAGTGCGGTGTGTCGGTACGGCTGTGTCGACATGTTGGATGAGGAAGGTGAGGTGGAGCAGAGGCCGATATTTGGGATGTCGCCCCCTGTGGGGCCGACACCAGAGTGGATGGATAGGTGGAAGGTATTAACCGACAATGTCAACTCCTTACATAAAAGGCTGGATGACGTAGCAGCTGTGGGACAGCCGGCTTCTCAGCCCGCGCCTGCCCAGGCGTCTCCAAGGCCATCAGGGGCTCAAAAAACGCCCGTTACCTCAGATGGCAGACACAGATGTCGACACGGAGTCTGACTCCAGTGTCGACGAGGTTGAGACATATACACAATCCACTAGGAACATCCGTTACATGATCTCGGCAATGAAAAATGTGTTACGCATTTCTGACATGAACCCAAGTACCACATAAAAGGGGTTTTATTTTTGGGGAGAAAAAGCAGCCAGTGTTTTGTTCCCCCATCAGATGAATGAATGAAGTGTGTAAAGAAGCGTGGGTTCCCCCGATAAGAAACTGGTAATTTCTAAACAGTTGCTGATGGCGTACCCTTTCCCGCCAGAGGATAGGTCACGCTGGGAGATATCCCCTAGGGTGGATAAGGCGCTCACACGTTTGTCAAAAAAGGTGGCACTGCCGTCTTAGGATACGGCCACCTTGAAGGAGCCTGCTGATAAAAAGCAGGAGGCTATCCTGAAGTCTGTATATACACACACTCAGGTTCTATACTGAGACCTGCAATTGCCTCAGCAAAATAGTGCTGCTGCAGCGTGGTCTGATACCCTGTCAGATGATATTAATACCCTAGACAGGGATAATATTTTGCTAACATAGAGCATTTTAAAGACGTCGTCTTATATAGGAAGGATGCACAGAGGGATATTTGCCGGCTGGCATCCAGAATTAATGCAATGTCCATTCTGTCAGGAGGGTATTAGAAACCCGGCAGTGGACAGGTGATGCTGCCTTTAAAAGGCACATGGAGATTCTGCCTTATAAGGGTGAGGAATTGTTTGGGGATGGTCTCTGGGACCTCGTATCCACAGCAACAGCTGGGAAGAAAATTTTTTACCTCAGGTTTCCTCACAAAAGCCTAAGAAAGCACCGTATGTTCAGGTACAGTCCTTTCGGCTTCAGAAAAGCAAGCGGGTCAAAGGCGCTTCCTTTCTGCACAGAGACAAGGGAAGAAGGAAAAAGCTGCTCCAGGCAGCTAGTTCCCAGGATCAAAAATCTTCCCTCGCTTCCTCTGAGTCCACCGCATGACGCTGGGGCTCCACAGGTGGAGACAGGTGCGGTGGGGGCACGTCTCGGGAACATCAGGGACCAGTGGGCTTGCCCACAGGTGGATCCCTAGGTTCTGCAAGTAGTATCACGGGGATACAGGCTGGAGTTCGAGGCGACTCCCCCTCGCCGTTACCTCACATCAGCCTTGCCTGCTGCCCTCGGAGAAAGGTAGTACTGGCGGCAATTCACAAGCTGTACTTCCAGCAGGTGAAATCAAGGTACCCCTCCTTCAACAAGGCCGGAGTTACTATTCCAAAATGTTATGGTACCGAAACCAGACGGTTCGGTGAGACCCATTCTAAAATTGAAATCCTTGAACACTTATATACGAAGGTTCAAGTTCAAAATGGAATCGCTCAGGGCGATTATTGCAAGCCTGGAGAATTTCAGGGTATCACTGGACATCAAGGATGCTTAACTGCATGTCCCTATTTACCCTCTTCACCAGGTGTACCTCAAAATTGTGGTACAGGATGGTCATTACCAATTCCAGACGTTGCCGTTGGTCTGTCCCCGGCACCGAGGGTATTTACCAAGGTAATGGCCGAAGTACTTATCCCGTACTTGGACGATCTCCTTATAAAGGCGAGGTCCAGGGAGCAGTTGTTCGTCGGAGTAGCACTATCTCGGGAAGTGCTACAACAGCACGGCTGGATTCTGAATATTCCAAAGTCGCAGCTGGTTCCTACGACGCGTCTACTGTTCCTGGGTATGGTTCTGGACACAGAACAGGATGAAAAGGGTTTCTCCCGGAGGAGAAGTCCAAGGAGTTGGCATCTCTAGACGGAGACCTCCTAATACAAATACAGGTGTCGGTGCATCAATGCACGCGAGCCTTGGGAAAGATGGTAGCTTCTTACGAAGAAATTCCATTCGCCAGGTCCCATGCAAGGATCTTCCAGTGGGATCTGTTGGACAAGTGGTCCGGGTCGCATCTTCAGATGCATCGGCGGATAACCCTGTCTCCAAGGGCCAGGGTGTCGCTGTGGTGGTGACTGCAGAGTGCTCATCTTCTAGGGGGCCGCAGATTCGGCATACAGGACTGGGTCCTGGTGACCACGGATGCCAGCCTTCAAGGCTGGGGGGCAGTCACACAGGGAAGAAACTTCCAAGGCCTATGGAAAAGTCAGGAGACTTCCCTACACATAAATGTTCTGGAACTATGGGCCATTTACAATGCCCTAAGTCAGGCTAGACCCTGCTTCAACACCGGCCGGTGCTGATCCAGTCAGACAACATCACGGCGGTCGCTCAGGAAAACCGACAGGGCGGCACAAGAAGCAGGATGGCGATGGCAGAAGCCACAAGGATTCTCCGATGGGTGGAAAATCATGTGTTAGCACTGTCAGCAGTGTTCATTCCCGGAGTGGACAACTGAGAAGCAGACTTTCTCAGCAGACACGACCTCCACCCGGGAGAGTGGGGACTTCATCCAGAAGTCTTCCAAATGATTGTACACTATTGGGAAAGGCCACAGGTGGACATGATGGCGTCCCGCCTCAACAAAAAGGTACAAAGATATTGCGCCAGGTCAAGGGACCCTCAGGCGATAGCTGTGGACGCTCTGGTAACACCGTGGGTGTACCAGTCGGTGTATGTGTTCCCTTCTCTGCCTCTCATACCCAGGGTAATGAGAATAATAAGAAGGAGAGGAGTTTGAACTATACTCATTGTTCCGGGTTGGCCAAGAAGAGCTTGGTACCCAGAACTCCAAGAAATGATCTCAGAGGACCCATGGCCTCTGCCGCTCAGACAGGCCCTGCTGCAGCAGGGGGCCTGTCTGTTCCAAGACGTGCTGCGTTTGACGGCATGGCGATTGAACGCCGGATCCTGAAAGAAAAGGGCATTCCGGAGGAAGTTATCCCTACGCTATTTAAAGCTAGGAAATAAGTGAACGCAAACCATTATCACCGCATATGGCGGAAATATGTTGCGTGCTGTGAGGCCAGTAAGGCCCCAAAAGGAGGAATTTCAGCTAGGTCGATTTCTGCACTTCCTACAAGTCAGAGGTGACTATGGGCCTAAAATTGGGTTCCATTAAGGTCCAGATTTCGGCTCTATCGATTATTCTTCCAAAATAGAACTGGCTTCACTGCCTGAAGTTCAGACTTTTGTTAAGGGAGTGCTGCATAGTCGGCCCCCGTTTGTGCCTCCAGTGGCACCGTGGGATCTCAACGTGGTGTTGGATTTCCTGAAGTCGCATTGAGTTGAGCCACTTAAATCCGTGGAGCTACAATACCTCACGTGGAAAGTGGTCATGCTGTGGGCCTTGGCGTCGGCCAGGCGTGTATCAGAATTGGCGACTTTGTCATGCAAAAGCCCTTATCTGTTTTTTATATGGATAAGGCGGAATTGAGGACTCGTTCCCAATTCCTTCCTAAGGTGGTATCAGTTTTTCATGTGAACCAACCTATTGTGGTGCCTGCGGCTACTTGGGACTTGGAGGATTCCAAGTTTCTGGACGTAGTCGGGGCCCTGAAAAATATGTTTCCAGGACGGCTGGAGTCAGAAAGACTGACTCACTATTTATCCTGTGTGCACCCAACAAGCTGGGTGCTCCTGCTTCTAAGCAGACTATTGTTCGCTGGATCTGTAGCACGATTCAACTTGCACATTCTGCGGCTGGACTGCCGCACTCTAAATCTGTAAAAGCCCATTCCACGAGGAAAGTGGGCTCTTGGGCGGCTGCCCGAGGGGTCTCGGCTTTACAAATTTGCCGAGCTGTTACTTGGTCGAGGTCAAACACTCTTGCAAGAGTCTACAAGTTTGATACCCTGGCTGAGGAGGACCTAGAGTTTGCTCATTCGGTGCTGCAGAGTCATCCGCACTCTCCCGCCCGTTTGGGAGCTTTGGTATAATCCCCATGGTCCTTACGGAGCCCCCAGCATCCACTTAGGACGTTAGAGAAAATAAGATTTTACTTACCGGTAAATCTATTTCTCGTAGTCCGTAGTGGATGCTGGGCGCCCGTCCCAAGTGCGGACTTCTTCTGCAATGCTTGTATATAGTTATTGCTTCAATAAGGGTTATGTTATGGTTGCATCAGGGTTGGACCTGATGCTCTGTTGTTGTCATACTGTTGACTGGTTGTTATAAACTCGTGTTATACGGTGTGATTGGTGTGGCTGGTATGAATCTTGCCCTGGATTACCAAAATCCTTTCCTTGTACTGTCAGCTCTTCTGGGCACAGTTTCTCTAACTGAGGTCTGGAGGAGGGGCATAGAGGGAGGAGCCAGAGCACACCAGAACCTAAATTCTTTCTTAAAGTGGCCATGTCTCCTGCAGAGCCAGTCTATCCCCATGGTCCTTACGGAGTCCCCAGCATCCACTACGGACTACGAGAAATAGATTTACCGGTAAGTAAAATCTTATTTTTAAACGGGAAATGCTCTGATTATGTCTGATTGGAAGGTTATAATCTGTACTCTGTTTATACTGTAAGCATGGGGGGGACATTTTAACCATGCTGTTTCTCTATCGTCCTAGTGGATGCTGGGGTTCCTGAAAGGACCATGGGGAATAGCGGCTCCGCAGGAGACAGGGCACAAAAAGTAAAGCTTTAGGATCAGGTGGTGTGCACTGGCTCCTCCCCCTATGACCCTCCTCCAAGCCTCAGTTAGATTTTTGTGCCCGGCCGAGAAGGGTGCAATCTAGGTGGCTCTCCTAAAGAGCTGCTTAGAAAAGTTTAGCTTAGGTTTTTTATTTTACAGTGAGTCCTGCTGGCAACAGGATCACTGCAACGAGGGACTTAGGGGAGAAGAAGTGAACTCACCTGCGTGCAGGATGGATTGGCTTCTTTGGCTACTGGACATTAGCTCCAGAGGGACGATCACAGGTACAGCCTGGATGGTCACCGGAGCCTCGCCGCCGGCCCCCTTGCAGATGCTGAAACAAGAAGAAGGTCCAGAATCGGCGGCATGAAGACTCCTCAGTCTTCTTAAGGTAGCGCACAGCACTGCAGCTGTGCGCCATTTCCTCTCAGCACACTTCACACGGCAGTCACTGAGGGTGCAGGGTGCTGGAAGGGGGGCGCCCTGGGAGGCAATGAAAACCTATTTTTGGCTAAAAATACCTCACATATAGCCTCCGGGGGCTATATGGAGATATTTAACCCCTGCCAGAATCCGTTAAGAGCGGGAGACGAGGCCGCCGAAAAAGGGGCGGGCCTATCTCCTCAGCACACAGCGCCATTTTCCCTCACAGAAAGGCTGGAGGGAAGGCTCCCAGGCTCTCCCCTGCACTGCACTACAGAAACAGGGTTAAAACAGAGAGGGGGGGCACTAATTTGGCGTTAGAAATATATAAAAAAGATGCTATAAGGGAAAACACTTATATAAGGTTGTCCCTATATAATTATAGCGTTTTTGGTGTGTGCTGGCAAACTCTCCCTCTGTCTCTCCAAAGGGCTAGTAGGTCCTGTCCTCTATCAGAGCATTCCCTGTGTGTGTGCTGTGTGTCGGTACGTGTGTGTCGACATGTATGAGGACGATGTTGGTGAGGAGGCGGAGCAATTGCCTGTAATGGTGATGTCACTCTCTAGGGAGTCGACACCGGAATGGATGGCTTATTTAGGGAATTACGTGATAATGTCAACACGCGGCAAGGTCGGTTGACGACATGAGACGGCCGACAAACAATTAGTACCGGTCCAGACGTCTCAAAAACACCGTCAGGGGTTTTAAAACGCCCGTTTACTTTAGTCGGTCGACACAGACACAGACAGGGACACTGAATCCAGTGTCGACGGTGAATAAACAAACGTATTCCTTATTAGGGCCACACGTTAAAGGCAATGGAGGAGGTGTTACATATTTCTGATACTACAAGTACCACAAAAGAGGGTATTATGTGGGATGTGAAAAAACTACCGTAGTTTTTCCTGAATCAGATAAATTAAATGAAGTGTGTGATGATGCGTGGGTTCCCCCCGATAGAAAATATGGGCGGTATACCCTTTCCCGCCAGAAGTTAGGGCGCGTTGGGAAACACCCCTTAGGGTGGATAAGGCGCTCACACGCTTATCAGAACAAGTGGCGGTACCGTCTATAGATAGGGCCGTCCTCAAGGAGCCAGCTGACAGGAGGCTGGAAAATATCATAAAAAGTATATACACACATACTGGTGTTATACTGCGACCAGCGATCGCCTCAGCCTGGATGTGCAGAGCTGGGGTGGCTTGGTCGGATTCCCTGACTAAAAATATTGATACCCTTGACAGGGACAGTATTTTATTGACTATAGAGCATTTAAAGGATGCATTTCTATATATGCGAGATGCACAGAGGGATATTTGCACTCTGGCATCAAGAGTAAGTGCGATGTCCATATCTGCCAGAAGATGTTTATGGACACGACAGTGGTCAGGTGATGCAGATTCCAAACGGCACAAAGGTGTATTGCCGTATAAAGGAAGAGGAGTTATTTGGGGTCGGTCCATCGGACCTGGTGGCCACGGCAACTGCTGGAAAATCCACCGTTTTTTACCCTAAGTCACATCTCTGCAGAAAAAGACACCGTCTTTTCAGCTTCAGTCCTTTCGTCCCTATAAGAGTCATATCTGCCCAGGGATAGAGGAAAGGGAAGAAGACTGCAGCAGGCAGCCCATTCCCAGGAACAGAAGCGTTCCACCGCTTCTGACAAGCTCTCAGCATGACGCTGAGACCGTACAGGACCCCTGGATCCTACAAGTAGTATCCCAGGGGTACAGATTGGAATGTCGAGACGTTTCCCCTGCGCAGGCTCCTGAAGTCTGCTTTACCAAGGTCTCCCTCCGACAAGGAGGCAGTATGGGAAACAATTCACGAGCTGTATTCCCAGCAGGTGATAATTAAATTACCCCTCCTACAACAAGAAAAGGGGTATTATTCCACACTATATTGTGGTACTGAAGCCAGAAGGCTAGGTGAGACCTATTCTAAATCTAAAAAAATTTGAACACTTACAAAGGTTCAAATCAAGATGGAGTCACTCAGAGCAGTGATAACGAACCGGGAAGAAGGGGACTATATGGTGTCCCGAGACATCAGGGATGCTTACCTCCATGTCCCAAATTTGCCCTTATCACTAAGGGTACCTCAGGTTCGTGGTACAGAACTGTCACTATCAGTTTCAGACGCTGCCGTTTGTATTGTCCACGGCACCCCGGGTCTTTACCAAGGTAATGGCCGAAATGATGGTTCTTCTTCGAAGAAAAGGCGTCTTAATTATCCCTTACTTGGACGATCTCCTGATAAGGGCAAAGTCCAGGGAACAGTTGGAGGTCGGAGTAGCACTATCTCGGATACTGTTACAACAGCAGGGGTGGATTCTAAATATTCCAAAATCGCAGCTGATCCCGACAACAAGTCTCCTGTGCTTAGGGATGATTCTGGACACAGTCCAGAAAAAGGTGTTTCTCCCGGAAGAGAAAGCCAGGGAGTTATCCGAGCTAGTCAGGAACCTCCTAAAATCAGTGCATCATTGCACAAGGGCCATGGTAAAAAAATGGTGACTTCCTTCGAAGCAATTCCAGTCGGCAGATTTCATGCAAGAACTTTTCAGTGGGATCTGCTGGACAAATGGTCCGGATCGCATCTTCAGATGCATCAGCGGATAACCCTATATCCAAGGACAAGGGTGTCTCTCCTGTGGTGGTTACAGAGTGCTCATCTTCTAGAGGGCCGCAGATTCGGCATTCAGTTTTGGATGTTGGTGACCACGGAGGCCAGCCCGAGAGGCTGGGGAGCAGTCACACAAGGAAAAAATTTCCAGGGAGTGTGATCAAGTCTGGAGACTTTTCTCCACATAAATATAGCTAAGGGTAAATTTATAATGCTCTAAGCTTAGCAAGACCTCTGCTTCAAGGTCAGCCGGTATTGATCCAGTGGGATAAAACATCACGGCAGTCGCCCACGTAAATAGACAGGGCGGCACAAGAAGCAGGAGGGCAGTGGCAAAAACTGCAAGGACTTTTCGCTGGGCGGAAAATCATGTGATAGCACTGTCAGCAGTGTTTCATTCCGGGAATGGAAACTGGGAAGCAGACTTCCTCAGTAGGCACGACCTCCACCCGGCAGAGTGGGAACTTCATGGGGAAGTTTTCCACATGATTGTAAACCGTTGGGAATTACCAAAGGTGGACATGATGGCGTCCCGTCTGAACAAAAAACGGGACAGGTATTGAGCCAGGTTAAGAGACCCTCAGGCAATAGCTGTGGACGTTCTGGTAACACCGTGGGTGTACCAGTCGGTGTATGTGTTCCATCCTCTGCTTTTCATACCTAAGGTACTGAGAATTATAAGACGTAGAGGAGTAAGAACTATACTCATGGCTCCGGATTGGCCAAGAAGGACTTGGTACCCGGAACTTCAAGAGATGCTCACAGAGGACTTATGGCCTCTGCCGCTAAGAAGGGACTTGTTTCAGCAAGTACCATGTCTGTTCCAAGACTTACCGCAGCTGCGTTTGACGGCATGGCGGTGGAACGCCGGATCCTAAGGGAAAAGGCATTCAGGAAGAGGTCATTCCTACCCTGGTCAAAGCCAGAAAGGAGGTGACCGCACAACATTATCACCACATGTGGCGAAAATATGTTGCGTGGTGTGAGGCCAGGAAGGCCCCACGAAGAAATTTCAACTCGGTCGATTCCTGCATTTCCTGCAAACAGGAGTGTCTATGGGCCTCAAATTGGGGTCCATTAAGGTTCAAATTTCGGCCCTGTCGATTTTTCTTCCAGAAAGAATTGGCTTCAGTTCCTGAAGTCCAGAAGTTTGTCAAGGGAGTATTGCATATACAACCCCCTTTTGTGCCTCCAGTGGCACTGTGGGATCTCAACGTAGTTCTGGGATTCCTCAAAACACATTGGTTTAAAACCAGTCAAATCTGTGGATTTGAAGCATCTCACATGAAAAGTGAACATGCTCTTGGACCTGGCCTGGACCAGGCGAGTGTCAAATTGGTGGTTTTTTTCTCAAAAAAGCCCATATCTGTTTGTCCATTCGGACAGGGCAGAGCTGCGGACTCGTCCCCAGTTCTCTCCCTAAGGTGGTGTCAGTGTTTCACCTGAACCAGCTTATTGTGGTGTCTTGCGCCTACTAGGGACTTGGAGGACTCCAAGTTGCTAGATGTGGTCAGGGCCCTGAAAATATAGGTTCCAGGACGGCTGGAGTCAGGAAAACTGACTTGCTGTTATCCTGTATGCACCCAACAAACTGGGTGCTCTTGCTTCTAAGCAGACTTTTGCTAGTTGGATGTGTAATACAATTCAGCTTGCACACCCTGTGGCAGGCCTGCCACAGCCAAAATATGTAAATGCCCATTCCACAAGGAAGGTGGGCTCATCTTGGGCGGCTGCCCGAGGGGTCTCGGCTTTACAACTTTGCCGAGCGGCTATTTAGTCAGGGGCAAACACGTTTGTAAAATCCTACAAATTTGATACCCTGGCTAAGGAGGACCTGGAGTTCTCTCATTCGGTGCTGCAGAGTCATCCGCACTCTCCCGCCCGTTTGGGAGCTTTGGTATAATCCCCATGGTCCTTTCAGGAACCCCAGCATCCACTAGGACGATAGAGAAAATAAGAATTTACTTACCGATAATTCTATTTCTCGGAGTCCGTAGTGGATGCTGGGCGCCCATCCCAAGTGCGGATTATCTGCAATACTTGTACATAGTTACAAAAATCGGGTTATTATTGTTGTGAGCCATCTTTCAGAGGCTCCGCTGTTAACTGGGTTCAGATCACAGGTTGTACAGTGTGATTGGTGTGGCTGGTATGAGTCTTACCCGGGATTCATAAATCCTTCCTTATTGTGTACGCTCGTCCGGGCACAGTATCCTAACTGAGGCTTTGAGGAGGATCATAGGGGGAGGAGCCAGTGCACACCACCTGATCCTAAAGCTTTACTTTTTGTGCCCTGTCTCCTGCGGAGCCGCTATTCCCCATGGTCCTTTCAGGAACCCCAGCATCCACTACGGACTCCGAGAAATAGAATTATCGGTAAGTAAATTCTTATTTTTTCCTATTGTGATTCCAGACGTTCCTGTACTACATCTCTACTCCATAGAAGGCGCAGGGGTGTTAGTGGGAATTTGGGATCAGATTTCATATAGACTGGCGTGCACTGCACATACATACATACATACATACATACATACATACATACATACATACGCCCTACGGGCGCTCTTCACACCGTCGTTAGGGGCTACGCCCCGTTAACCTCTGCACGCCTTTGAACATACGCAGGGCGGTAGATAACAGAATCAGAAATGCAGGGCAGTATAGAGGGCATGCAGAAATGGGTTCCAGTTGAGATAAGATAGAGAGGCGTAGGGGGGGAGAAAGGGAATGTACAGAAACGCTGTGCGATCGGTAAAGGATAGGGAGAGGCAGGGTGGTAGGGAGAGGATAAAGAGAGGGAAGGTGTTAGACAGAAAATACCGTTGCAAGAGGCTACGATCCATTATCCCCCGCACAGGCTTCAGCTGTGCTATAATTGTTATTAGATGGAGTATTACCTGTTTTTTTTTTTTTTATGGCAGTGGGTAAATATTGTAAGGGGGGAGGGCGTGCGATTGTCAAGGGTGCGTAGGCCTTTGTGAGGGCATGCAGAGTGGCCGCAGGGCACAATGAATAACATAGTGTAGAGTGTAGTATATATTGCTAGTGTCTGCATTATGAAGTACCAGATGAGTAACAGCAATGCACTGTAGATAAGATACCAAGGTGCTGTGGCCACAGGTAGCAGAGCCGCTTATACACACAATGGCCACAGGTAGCAGAGCCGCTTATACACTCAATACCCACAGGTAGCAGAACCGCTTATACACACAATGGCCACAGGTAGCAGAGCCGCTTATACATTCAATACCCACAGGTAGCAGAACCGCTCATACACACAATGGCCACAGGTAGCAGAGCCGCTTATACACACAATACCCACAGGTAGCAGAGGCGCTTATACACACAGTGCCCACAGGTAGCAGAGCCGCTTATACACACAATACCCACAGGTAGCAGAACCGCTTATACACACAATACCCACAGGTAGCAGAACCGCTTATACACACAATACCCACAGGTAGCAGAACCGCTTATACACACAATACCCACAGGTAGCAGAACTGCTTATACACACAATGGCCACAGGTAGCAGAGACGCTTATACACTCAATACCCACAGGTAGCAGAACCGCTTATACACACAATGACCACAGGTAGCAGAGCCGCTTATACACACAGTGGCCACAGGTAGCAGAGGCGCTTATATCAGTCATTACATAATAAATATATATACCTGTCCGGCTGCAGTACTAGTGATATTATATATATATATATATATTGATTTCATCTCATTATCATCCAGTCTATATTAGCAGCAGACACAGTACGGTAGTCCACGGCTGTAGCTACCTGTGTCTGCAGTCGCTCGTCCATCCATAATTGTATACCACCTACCCGTGGTTTTTTTTTTCTTTCTTCTTTATACATACTACTATAGTAGCTTACTGTAGCAGTCTGCGGTGCTGCTGAGCTGACTGTGTCCACCAGGTCCGTCATCAGTCATTACATAATAAATATATCTACCTGTCCGGCTGCAGTACTAGTGTGATATAATATATATTGATTTCATCTCATTATCATCCAGTCTATATTAGCAGCAGACACAGTACGGTAGTCCACGGCTGTAGCTACCTCTGTGTCGGCAGTCGCTCGTCCATCCATAAGTATACTAGTATCCATCCATCTCCATTGTTTACCTGAGGTGCCTTTTAGTTGTGCCTATTAAAATATGGAGAACAAAAATGTTGAGGTTCCAAAATTAGGGAAAGATCAAGATCCACTTCCACCTCGTGCTGAAGCTGCTGCCACTAGTCATGGCCGAGACGATGAAATGCCAGCAACGTCGTCTGCCAAGGCCGATGCCCAATGTCATAGTACAGAGCATGTCAAATCCAAAACACCAAATATCCGTAAAAAAAGGACTCCAAAATCTAAAATAAAATTGTCGGAGGAGAAGCGTAAACTTGCCAATATGCCATTTACCACACGGAGTGGCAAGGAACGGCTGAGGCCCTGGCCTATGTTCATGGCTAGTGGTTCAGCTTCACATGAGGATGGAAGCACTCAGCCTCTCGCTAGAAAACTGAAAAGACTCAAGCTGGCAAAAGCACCGCAAAGAACTGTGCGTTCTTCGAAATCCCAAATCCACAAGGGGAGTCCAATTGTGGCGGTTGCGATGCCTGACCTTCCCAACACTGGACGTGAAGAGCATGCGCCTTCCACCATTTGCACGCCCCCTGCAAGTGCTGGAAGGAGCACCCGCAGTCCAGTTCCTGATAGTCAGATTGAAGATGTCAGTGTTGAAGTACACCAGGATGAGGAGGATATGGGTGTTGCTGGCGCTGGGGAGGAAATTGACAAGGAGGATTCTGATGGTGAGGTGGTTTGTTTAAGTCAGGCACCCGGGGAGACACCTGTTGTCCGTGGGAGGAATAGGGCCGTTGACATGCCTGGTGAAAATACCAAAAAAATCAGCTCTTCGGTGTGGAAGTATTTCACCAGAAATGCGGACAACATTTGTCAAGCTGTGTGTTGCCTTTGTCAAGCTGTAATAAGTAGGGGTAAGGACGTTAACCACCTCGGAACATCCTCCCTTATACGTCACCTGCAGCGCATTCATAATAAGTCAGTGACAAGTTCAAAAACTTTGGGCGACAGCGGAAGCAGTCCACTGACCAGTAAATCCCTTCCTCTTGTAACCAAGCTCACGCAAACCACCCCACCAACTCCCTCAGTG
The DNA here is from genome assembly GCF_028390025.1 of Pseudophryne corroboree. NCBI lineage: Eukaryota > Metazoa > Chordata > Amphibia > Anura > Myobatrachidae > Pseudophryne > Pseudophryne corroboree. Next base: position 804,073,778 of record NC_086449.1, on the reverse strand, counting down.
TCAATTTCCTCCTTCCCCAGGAATGCCAATAGTCCTGCATGCCATGTCACTGGCAATTCTGACGAGTCCTCTCCTGCCTGGGATTCCTCCGATGCATCCTTGCGTGTAACGCCTACTGCTGCTGGCGCTGCTGTTGTTGCTGCTGGGAGTCGATGGTCATCCCAGAGGGGAAGTCGTAAGCCCACTTTTACTACTTCCACCAAGCAATTGACTGTCCAACAGTCCTTTGCGAGGAAGATGAAATATCACAGCAGTCATCCTGTTGCAAAGCGGATAACTGAGGCCTTGACAACTATGTTGGTGTTAGACGTGCGTCCGGTATCCGCCGTTAGTTCACAGGGAACTAGACAATTTCTTGAGGCAGTGTGCCCCCGTTACCAAATACCATCTAGGTTCCACTTCTCTAGGCAGGCGATACCGAGAATGTACACGGACGTCAGAAAAAGACTCCAGTGTCCTAAAAAATGCAGTTGTACCCAATGTCCACTTAACCACGGACATGTGGACAAGTGGAGCAGGGCAGGGTCAGGACTATATGACTGTGACAGCCCACTGGGTAGATGTATGGACTCCCGCCGCAAGAACAGCAGCGGCGGCACCAGTAGCAGCATCTCGCAAACGCCAACTCTTTCCTAGGCAGGCTACGCTTTGTATCACCGGTTTCCAGAATACGCACACAGCTGAAAACCTCTTACGGCAACTGAGGAAGATCATCGCGGAATGGCTTACCCCAATTGGACTCTCCTGTGGATTTGTGGCATCGGACAACGCCAGCAATATTGTGTGTGCATTAAATATGGGCAAATTCCAGCACGTCCCATGTTTTGCACATACCTTGAATTTGGTGGTGCAGAATTTTTAAAAAAACGACAGGGGCGTGCAAGAGATGCTGTCGGTGGCCAGAAGAATTGCGGGATACTTTCGGCGTACAGGCACCACGTACAGAAGACTGGAGCACCACCAAAAACGCCTGAACCTGCCCTGCCATCATCTGAAGCAAGAAGTGGTAACGAGGTGGAATTCAACCCTCTATATGCTTCAGAGGTTGGAGGAGCAGCAAAAGGCCATTCAAGCCTATACAATTGAGCACGATATAGGAGGTGGAATGTACCTGTCTCAAGCGCAGTGGAGAATGATTTCAACGTTGTGCAAGGTTCTGCAACCTTTTGAACTTGCCACACGTGAAGTCAGTTCAGACACTGCCAGCCTGAGTCAGGTCATTCCCCTCATCAGGCTTTTGCAGAAGAAGCTGGAGGCATTGAAGGAGGAGCTAAAAGGGAGCGATTCCGCTAGGCATGTGGGACTTGTGGATGGAGCCCTTAATTCGCTTAACAAGGATTCACGGGTGGTCAATCTGTTGAAATCAGAGCACTACATTTTGGCCACCGTGCTCGATCCTAGATTTAAAACCTACCTTGGATCTCTCTTTCCGGCAGACACAAGTCTGCTGGGGTTCAAAGACCTGCTGGTGACAAAATTGTCAAGTCAAGCGGAACGCGACCTGTCAACATCTCCTCCTTCACATTCTCCCGCAACTGGGGGTGCGAGGAAAAGGCTCAGAATTCCGAGCCCACCCGCTGGCGGTGATGCAGGGCAGTCTGGAGCGAGTGCTGATGCTGACATCTGGTCCGGACTGAAGGACCTGACAACGATTACGGACATGTCGTCTACTGTCACTGCATATGATTCTCTCACCATTGAAAGAATGGTGGAGGATTATATGAGTGACCGCATCCAAGTAGGCACGTCAGACAGTCCGTACTTATACTGGCAGGAAAAAGAGGCAATTTGGAGGCCCTTGCACAAACTGGCTTTATTCTACCTAAGTTGCCCTCCCACAAGTGTGTACTCCGAAAGAGTGTTTAGTGCCGCCGCTCACCTTGTCAGCAATCTCCGTACGAGGTTACTTCCAGAAAATGTGGAGAAGATGATGTTCATTAAAATGAATTATAATCAATTCCTCCGTGGAGACATTGACCAGCAGCAATTGCCTCCACAAAGTACACAGGGAGCTGAGATGGTGGATTCCAGTGGGGACGAATTGATAATCTGTGAGGAGCGGGATGTACACGGTGATATATCGGAGGATGATGATGAGGTGGACATCTTGCCTCTGTAGAGCCAGTTTGTGCAAGGAGAGATTAATTGCTTCTTTTTCGGTGGGGGTCCAAACCAACCCGTCATTTCAGTCACAGTCGTGTGGCAGACCCTGTCACTGAAATGATGGGTTGGTTAAAGTGTGCATGTCCTGTTTATACAACATAAGGGTGGGTGGGAGGGCCCAAGGACAATTCCATCTTGCACCTCTTTTTTCTTTCATTTTTATTTGCGTCATGTGCTGTTTGGGGAGTGTTTTTTGGAAGGGCCATCCTGCGTGACACTGCAGTGCCACTCCTAGATGGGCCAGGTGTTTGTGTCGGCCACTAGGGTCGCTTAGCTTACTCACACAGCTACCTCATTGCGCCTCTTTTTTTCTTCTTTGCGTCATGTGCTGTTTGGGGAGTGTTTTTTGGAAGGGCCATCCTGCGTGACACTGCAGTGCCACTCCTAGATGGGCCAGGTGTTTGTGTCGGCCACTAGGGTCGCTTAGCTTAGTCATCCAGCGACCTCGGTGCAAATTTTAGGACTAAAAATAATATTGTGAGGTGTGAGGTATTCAGAATAGACTGAAAATGAGTGGAAATTATGGTTTTTGAGGTTAATAATACTTTGGGATCAAAATGACCCCCAAATTCTATGATTTAAGCTGTTTTTTAGGTTTTTTTGAAAAAAACACCCGAATCCAAAACACACCCGAATCCGACAAAAAAAATTCGGTGAGGTTTTGCCAAAACGCGGTCGAACCCAAAACACGGCCGCGGAACCGAACCCAAAACACAAAACCCGAAAAATTTAAAGTGCACATCCCTTACACATTCCGATTTGACCACCTCATCAGAGGTTTTTACGGTTTGCAATACGGCAAAACCATTATCCGTTTCAGGCTCTACCGTTTGGCCTCTCGTCAGCACCTCGGGTATTCACCAAGGTGATGTCTGTGATGATAGCTCATCTCAGAATCCTGGGAGTTATAATAGTTCCGTACTTGGATGATCTGCTCATCAAAGCTCCGTCTCACCAGATGCTCCTCCAACATGCGTTGCTAACGTACAATGGTGGTCATTCCGAGTTGTTCGCTCGGTAATTTTCTTCGCATCGCAGCGATTTTCCGCTTATTGCGCATGCGCAATGTTCGCACTGCGACTGCGCCAAGTAAATTTGCTATGAAGATTGGTATTTTACTCACGACATTACGAGGTTTTTTCTTCGTTCTGGAGATCGTAATGTGATTGACAGGAAGTGGGTGTTTCTGGGCGGAAACTGGCCGTTTTATGGGAGTGTGTAAAAAAACGCTACAGTTTCTGGGAAAAACGCGGGAGTGGCTGGAGAAACGGAGGAGTGTCTGGGCGAACGCTGGGTGTGTTTGTGACGTCAAACCAGGAACGACAAGCACTGAACTGATCGCACTGGAAGAGTTAAGTCTCGAGCTACTCAGAAACTGCACAGAGAAGTCTTTTCGCAATATTGCGAATCTTTCGTTCGCAATTTTGGTAAGCTAAGATTCACTCCCAGTAGGCGGCGGCTTAGCGTGTGCAATGCTGCTAAAAGCAGCTTGCGAGCGAACAACTCGGAATCACCCCCAATGTACTGGTTCAGCACGGTTGGATTGTACGTTTCAAGAAATCACATCTGATTCCGTCTCAACGACTTCAATTCCTAGGTATGATTTTCGATACGCTAAATCAAAGAATTTACCTACCAGAACAGAAAGTGCAAGTCATTCGTCATCTGGTTCAATTAGTGCTCAGGCCACGCACAGTCTCGGTACATTTGTGCATTCGCCTCTTAGGCACAATGATGGCGGCTTTCGAAGCACTTCAGTTCGGGAGATTCCACTCACGTCCTTTTCAACTGGATGTGCTCGCACAGTGGTCGGCCTCGCATCTGCAGATTCACCACAGGGTGAGGTTGTCACCACGGGCCAGAGTGTCTCTACTCTGGTGGCTCAAAGTACACAATCTAACCGCAGGGAAACGGTTCGGCGCCTGGAATTGGATTATTCTAACGACGGACGCGAGCCTCAGAGGTTGGGGAGCTGTAGTTCAAAATTGTCAGCTCCAGGGTCTCTGAACGGATCACGAAAGATTGCTGTCTATAAATGTACTGGAACTCCAGGCAATTTACAATGCGCTACGACAAGCAGTGCACATGCTTCGGTCTCAGACTGTTCAGGTGCAGTCAGACAATGCAACGGCAGTCGCATACATCAACAAACAAGGAGGAACGAGAAGCTGCATGGCAATGCGGGAAGTAGCTCGAATCCTCAATTGGGCCGAGCGACACCAAGTGATATTGTCGGCAGTGTTCATTCCAGGAGTGGACAACTGGGAGGCGGATTATCTCAGCCGTCTGGATTTTCATCCAGGAGAATGGGCATTAAATCCAGAAGTGTTTCACATGTTGGTCCAAAGGTGGGGTTACCCTCAAGTGGATCTGATGGCATCTCGCCACAATCACCAAACCCCCCAGTATGTGTCCTGAACGCGGGATCCAAAGGCAGTGGCGGTGGATGCTCTCACCATCGCGTGGCCATACAGCCTCGTGTATCTGTTTCCACCGTTTCCGCTGCTCCCTCTGTTGCAAAAACGGATCAAAAGAGAGTCCGTCACAGTAATACTAGTGGCGCCTCATTGGCCTCGGAGGGCTTGGTTCTCGGACCTCCGCGGGCTACTCGCAGACGATCCTTGGCCGCTCCCACTACGTCCGGACCTGTTACAACAGGGTCCGTTTCTTTACCCCGATTTAGCGCGGCTGGGTTTGACGGGGTGGCTGTTGAGACCGCCCTCTTAAGAAGAGAGGGCATTCCAGAATCGGTGATACCAAATTATGTTACGAGCTAGGAAGCCGGGTACGGCAGCTCATTATTACAGAATTTGGCGTGTCTATATTGCTTGGTGTAAAGATCAGAAGTTTCCAACTTCATCTTTCAAGTTATCCCGTTTTTTGTTATTTCTTCAGTCAGGGTTAGATGGAGGACTGCGTTTATCTACACTAAAGGTGCAGATATCTGCTTTGTCAATTCACTTTCAAAGACGATTGGCTCTATTGCCGTCGGTACACACTTTTTTGCAAGGAGTCCTCAGAGTACAGCCTCCATTCATTCCACCTACAGCGCCATGGGACCTGAATCTGGTTTTAGATTTCTTAGTCTTCTTATTTTGAACCCTTACAACAAGTGGATATAAAGTTTCTCACTTGGAAAACAATTTTTCTCCTAGCCTTAGCTTCGGCAAGGCGTGTTTCAGATTTGGGTGCCTTGTCGTGCAAGCCACCGTATTTGGTGTTTCATGATGACAGAGCGGAACTTCGGACGAATTCCACTTTCTTACCAAAGGTAGTGTCATCTTTTCACATCAATCAACCAATAGTAGTTCCTGTGTTGACAGGAAATTCTGGAACCTTGGATGTGGTACGCGCGTTACGTGTTTATGTATCCCGAACGTCTATAGTTCGGAAGACGGATACGTTGTTTGTTCTCTATGATGCTGCCAGGATGGGTTGGCCAGCTTCTAAGCAGACTTTATCCAGATGGATTAAACTGGCCATTCGTCAGGCTTACCTTCATGCTAGGTTACAGCCGCCTACATCAGTAACAGCTCATTCCACACGTTCTGTGGGAACTTTGTGGGCAGCTGGTCTTGGAGCTTCTACGACGCAGCTTTGCCGGGTGGCTACATGGTCATCCGTGCACACGTTTGTGCGCTTTTATAAGTTTGATACGTTTGCGGCATCAGCATCTAGCTTTGGCCGCCTAGTGTTACAGGTGCCAAACAGCTCTCCCGCCCACGGGTTAAACTTTGGTACGTCCCAAGAGTAACTCCAGTGACCCCTAGTGGATGAAAAAGAAAATAGGATTTTGGTACTTACCAGGTAAATCCTTTTCTTTGAATCCATAGGGGGCACTGGACGCCCACCCAGAGCAGTTTTACCTGGTTTGTGGTAAGTTCAGAGGATCTTATGGTAACACATTCTCACCGACTGGTTCAAAGTTTCAAGTTCTAGCGGTTATAGTGCCAACTGTTTAGTTGTTAGTCACGTTATGTGTCAACTTTGTTGTTGTCCGTTATGTTATATGTAATTCTCCATTGTCAACCTCTCTCTAGCTCCTGTTCGGCTCAGTAAAAAACACTGAGGTACTCTGGGATATGGAGGGGAGTAGAGTTCTAAATTTAACTATTCAGTGCCTTGTTCCTATGGAAGCCGTCCATATCCCAAGAGTAACTCCAGTGCCCCCTATGGATTCAAAGAAAAGGATTTACCTGGTAAGTACCAAAATCCTATTTTCACTGTGGAAGGCCATTTACCGTAACTTTGTTTAAAAAAAAAAAAAATTCCAACAATTGCAAAGTGATCAAACAAAGCTCGTCTGCCGCATATTGTATCTCTACAAGTGATGATTGTAAAATCACGTTTACAGCATTCACATGTTCAAGAACACCACCATCCCGTTGCAGAGAATCCCAACAGGGGTCGGGTAAGTGTATTTACCCTTACCCCCTAACCCTCCCTAGGGGCGCCTAACCTTATCCCCCTCCCCGCAGCCTAACCCTCCCCCCTGGCTTCTGGATAACTTACTGTTCGAGCGCCTTTTCTACCCTTGTCCAATCCTCAAGGGATCCAACTCCAGATCGGTCTGTTTTATCCACTCCCACTGGAGACCTGGTTTGGAACTAGCAGTGCTCAGGTGTGGGTTCCCAAACTCCGCCATTACAGTCCAGGTTTTAAGGATATCCATGCTTGAGCTCAGGTGAATGCATTAGTACCTCAGTCAATTTTATTTAATTATCTGGACTTCAGGCATGGATATCCTTTAAAAGTTGGCCTGTTGGAGTTTGGGAAGCTCTGGCGGAATGCGGTTATGTGACCACCGTCACACATACCCAACCCGCTCTGGCATAACATGTGCATGAAACTGTATAGGGACTGTCTAATCTGCAGACTATTTCACCACACCACGCACACGCAGAACTCTTCCCTTGGCCCATGTTGGATGCTTTTCCTTGTATTTATGTGACGTCTTAAGTTTTCCAGGAATCCTTCTAAATGTGAAGTTCTTTAGAAACACTCCCAGGCTGCAGAATTAGTTTTCTAAAGACTCTGAGTTGCCTCTAAACATGCTGCCGTTCTGAGGATCCCTTGTGAGCTATTGCTGTAGGCTTAGTTGAGCCATTTAAATGGGTAGCAGTTGATTTGCCGACGGACAAAATACCGACGCTCATAATCCCGACAGCCTTTGACCGACAGTCAAAATACAGATACGGTCCCAATACCAACATTCATTATGCAGACATGTTCAAAATGCCAACATAGTCAGAATACTGACATTTGAAATGCCGACGGACATGTCAAAATGCCAACATGCGTTTTTAAGGATTTTTTGCCCCAAAACAGACTTGTTCATACTTTTACCATCCCAGTGGACCTGGAGGGGGGATATAATAGTATGCCGAGCACAGCAGTACGCCTAGACAGTGTCCATGTCAACCTATGCCGACATTGACACACACACAACCTGAAAAACTCATGTCGGCTTTTTGACATGACCGCATTTCAAATGTCGGCATTCTGACTTTGTCTGCATTTTGACTGTAGGCCAATGGCTGTCGATATTGTGCCCGTTGGTAAATCATACTGAACCCATTTAACTACATGGCCAGTATAACCTATACAAATCACTCCATGCAAAACTTCTTTCATGTAGTAGTCCTTAAGATACTTAAGATACTGTAGTGTATGATGATTTTTCTTCAAATTGTCATTCCCTGGATGACCTTTCTAATACCTATATGTGATCTGATGTTTGTATCTTATGAGTGGAGACTTTTTTTTTATTTTTGTATTTCTCTGACGTCCTAAGTGGATGCTGGGACTCCGTAAGGACCATGGGGAATAGCGGCTCCGCAGGAGACTGGGCACAACTAAAGAAAGCTTTAGGACTACCTGGTGTGCACTGGCTCCTCCCTCTATGACCCTCCTCCAGACCTCAGTTAGAATTTTGTGCCCGGCTGAGCTGGATGCACACTAGGGGCTCTCCTGAGCTCCTAGAAAAAGAAAGTTTATTTTAGGTTTTTTATTTTCAGTGAGATCTGCTGGCAACAGACTCACTGCTACGAGGGACTAAGGGGAGAGAAGCGAACCTACCTGCTTGCAGCTAGCTTGGGCTTCTAAGGCTACTGGACACCATTAGCTCCAGAGGGATTGAACACAGGGCCCGACCTCGATCGTCCGTTCCCGGAGCCGCGCCGCCGCCCCCCTTACAGAGCCAGAAGCAAGAAGAGTCCTGGAAATCGGCGGCAGAAGACTTCGGTCTTCAAACAAGGTAGCGCACAGCACTGCAGCTGTGCGCCATTGCTTCCCATGCACACCTCACACTCCGGTCACTGATGGGTGCAGGGCGCTGGGTGGGGGGGCGCCCTGGGCTGCAATATTAAGTACCTTGGCTGGCAAAAAAACACATAATATAGTCATAGAGACTATATATGTGTAAAATACCCCTGCCAGATATACATAGAAAAAAGCGGGAGAAGTCCGCCGAAAAAGGGGCGGGGCTATCTCCCTCAGCACACTGGCGCCATTTTCCCTCACAGCTCCGCTGGAAGGATCGCTCCCAGGCTCTCCCCTGCAGTTTCCAGACTACATAGGGTAAAAAAGAGAGGGGGAGCACTAAATTTAGGCGCAATATTGTGTATACAAGCAGCTATTGGGAAAAATCACTCAGTTATAGTGTTAATCCCTGTGTTATATAGCGCTGTTGGTGTGTGCTGGCATACTCGCTCTCTGTCTCCCCAAAGGGCTTTGTGGGGTCCTGTCCTCAGTCAGAGCATTCCCTGTGTGTGTGCGGTGTGTCGGTACGGCTGTGTCGACATGTTTGATGAGGAGGCTTATGTGGAGGCGGAGCAAGTGCCGATAAATGTGATGTCACCCCCTGCGGGGCCGACACCTGAGTGGATGGACTTGTGGAAGGAATTACGTGACAGTGTCAGCTCCTTACATAAAAGGTTTGACGACATATCAGATGTGGGACAGCCGGCTTCTCAGCTCGTGCCTGCCCAGCTGTCTCAAAAGCCATCAGGGGCTCTTAAACGCCCGCTACCTCAGATGGCAGACACAGATGTCGACACGGATACTGAATCCAGTGTCGACGACGATGAGACAAATGTACATTCCAATAGGGCCACACGTTACATGATTGAGGCAATGAAAAATGTGTTGCACATTTCTGATATTACCCCAGGAACCACAAAAAAGGGTATTATGTTTGGGGAGAAAAAAACTACCAGTGGTTTTTCCCCCATCTGAGGAATTAAATGAGGTGTGTGAAGAAGCGTGGGCTTCCCCCGATAAGATACTGGTAATTTCTAAAAGGTTACTAATGGCGTACCCTTTCCCGCCAGAGGATAGGTCACGTTGGGAAACATCCCCTAGGGTGGATAAAGCGCTCACACGCCTGTCAAAAAAGGTGGCACTACCGTCACCGGACACGGCCGCCCTAAAGGAGCCTGCTGATAGGAAGCAGGAGGCTTTCCTGAAGTCTGTATATACACACGCAGGTATTATACTGAGACCAGCTATTGCTTCAGCATGGATGTGCATGTGCTGCAGCTGCGTGGTCAGATTCCCTGTCGGAAAATATTGATACCCTAGACAGGGACACTATATTGCTATCCATAGAGCATATAAAAGACGCAGTCTTGTACATGAGAGATGCACAGAGGGATATTTGCCGGCTGGCATCTAAAATAAGTGCAATGTCCATTTCTCTGACGTCCTAGTGGATGCTGGGACTCCGTCAGGACCATGGGGAATAGCGGCTCCGCAGGAGACAGGGCACAAAATTTAAAAGTTTGACCACTAGGTGGTGTGTACTGGCTCCTCCCCCTATGACCCTCCTCCAAGCCTCAGTTAGGTTTTTGTGCCCGTCCGAGCAGGGTGCAATCTAGGTGGCTCTCCTAAAGAGCTGCTTAGAAAAAGTTTGTTAGGTTTTTTATTTTCAGTGAGTCCTGCTGGCAACAGGCTCACTGCAACGAGGGACTTAGGGGAGAAGAAGTGAACTCACCTGCGTGCAGGATGGATTTGCTTCTTAGGCTACTGGACACTAGCTCCAGAGGGACGATCACAGGTACAGCCTGGATGGGTCACCGGAGCCGCGCCGCCGACCCCCTTGCAGATGCCGAATAGAGAAGAGGTCCAGAAACCGGCGGCAGAAGACGTCTCAGTCTTCATGAGGTAGCGCACAGCACTGCAGCTGTGCGCCATTGCTCTCCGCACACTTCACACCAGCGGTCACTGAGGGTGCAGGGCGCTGGGGGGGGCGCCCTGGGCAGCAATGTAATATACCTATTCTGGCTAAAATATATCACATATAGCCCCTGGGGCTATATGGATCTATTTAACCCCTGCCAGGTTCCCAAAAAACCGGGAGAAGAAGCCCGCCGAAAAGGGGGCGGGGCCTATTCTCCTCAGCACACAGCGCCATTTTCCTGCCCAGCTCCGCTGCGAGGAAGGCTCCCAGGACTCTCCCCTGCACTGCACTACAGAAACAGGGTAAAAACAGAGAGGGGGGGCACTTATTGGCGATATTTATAATATTTGAGCTGCTATAAAGGGAACACACTTATTAAGGTTGTCCCTATATATATTTATAGCGCTTGGGTGTGTGCTGGCAAACTCTCCCTCTGTCTCCCCAAAGGGCTAGTGGGGTCCTGTCTTCTATCAGAGCATTCCCTGTGTGTCTGCTGTGTGTCGGTACGTGTGTGTCGACATGTATGAGGACGATGTTGGCGTGAAGGCGGAGCAATTGCCTGTAATGGTGATGTCACCCCCTAGGGAGTCGACACCAGAATGGATGGCTTTGTTTATGGAATTACGGGATAGTGTCAGCACGCTACAAAAGTCGGTTGACGACATGAGACAGCCGGCAAACCAGTTAGTACCTGTCCAGGCGTCTCAGACACCGCCAGGGGCTGTAAAACGCCCTTTACCTCAGTCGGTCGACACAGACACTGACACTGAATCCAGTGTCGACGGTGAAGAAACAAACGTATTTTCCAGTAGGGCCACACGTTATATGATCACGGCAATGAAGGAGGCTTTGCATATCTCTGATACTGCAAGTACCACAAAAAGGGGTATTATGTGGGGTGTGAAAAAACTACCGATAGTTTTTCCTGAATCAGAGGAACTGAATGAAGTGTGTGATGAAGCGTGGGTTACCCCAGATAGAAAACTGCTAATTTCAAAGAAGTTATTGGCATTATACCCTTTCCCGCCAGAGGTTAGGGCGCGCTGGAAAACACCTCCTAGGGTGGATAAGGCGCTCACACGCTTATCAAAGCAAGTGGCGTTACCGTCTCCTGATACGGCCGCCCTCAAGGATCCAGCTGATAGGAGGCTGGAGAATACATTAAAAAGTATATACACACATACGGGTGTTATACTGAGACCAGCAATCGCCTCAGCCTGGATGTGCAGTGCTGGCGTGGCTTGGTCGGAGTCACTGTCTGAAAATATTGATACCCTGGATAGGGACAGTATTTTACTGACTATAGAGCAGTTAAAAGATGCATTTCTTTATATGCGAGATGCACAGAGAGATATTTGCACTCTGGCATCAAGAGTAAGTGCGATGTCCATATCTGCCAGAGAAGCCCTCCCCGGCTTCTACAAAGGCGTCAGCATGACGCTGGGACCTTACAAGCAGACTCAGGGGCGGTGGGGGGTCGCCTCAAACATTTCAGCGCACAGTGGGCTCACTCGCAGGTGGACCCCTGGATCCTGCAGGTAGTATCTCAGGGTTACAGGTTGGAATTCGAGAAGTCCCCTCCTCGCCGTTTCCTAAAGTCTGCTTTGCCAACGTCTCCCTCCGACAGGGCGACGGTATTGGAGGCCATTCACAAGCTGTATTCTCAGCAGGTGATAGTCAAGGTACCCCTCCTACAACAGGGACAGGGGTATTACTCCACGCTATTTGTGGTACCGAAGCCGGACGGCTCGGTAAGACCGATTCTAAATCTAAAATCTCTGAACCTGTACATACAAAAATTCAAGTTCAAGATGGAGTCACTCAGAGCAGTGATAGCGAATCTGGAAGAAGGGGATTTTATGGTGTCCTTGGACATCAAGGATGCTTACCTTCATGTTCCAATTTGTCCTTCACACCAAGGGTACCTCAGGTTCGTGGTCCAAAACTGTCATTATCAGTTTCAGACGCTGCCGTTTGGATTGTCCACGGCACCCCGGGTCTTTACCAAGGTAATGGCCGAAATGATGATCCTTCTTCGAAGAGAAGGCGTCTTAATTATCCCTTACTTGGACGATCTCCTGATAAGGGCAAGATCCAGAGAACAGCTGGAGGTCGGAGTAGCACTAACCCAAGTAGTGCTCCAACAACACGGGTGGATTCTGAATTTTCCAAAATCCCAACTGATCCCGACGACACGTCTGTTGTTCCTAGGGATGATTCTGGACACTGTTCAGAAAAAGGTATTTCTTCCGGAGGAGAAAGCCAGGGAGTTATCCGATCTAGTCAGGAACCTCCTAAAACCAGGAAAAGTATCTGTGCATCAATGCACAAGAGTCCTGGGAAAAATGGTAGCTTCTTACGAAGCGATTCCATTCGGCAGATTCCATGCACGAACTTTTCAGTGGGATCTGCTGGACAAATGGTCCGGATCGCATCTGCAGATGCATCAGCGGATAAAATTGTCCACAAGGACAAGAGTGTCTCTGCTATGGTGGTTGCAGAGTGCTCATCTGTTAGAGGGCCGCAGATTCGGCATACAGAACTGGGTCCTAGTGACCACGGATGCCAGCCTGAGAGGCTGGGGAGCGGTCACACAGGGAAGAAACTTCCAGGGCGTGTGGTCAAGCCTGGAGACGTCTCTTCACATAAATATACTGGAGCTAAGAGCAATCTACAATGCTCTAAGCCTGGCAAAACCTCTGCTTCAGGGTCAGCCGGTGTTGATTCAGTCGGACAACATCACGGCAGTCGCCCACGTAAACAGACAGGGCGGCACAAGAAGCAAGAGGGCAATGGCAGAAGCTGCAAGGATTCTCCGCTGGGCAGAAAATCATGTGTTAGCACTGTCAGCTGTGTTCATCCCGGGAGTGGACAACTGGGAAGCAGACTTCCTCAGCAGACACGATCTGCACCCGGGAGAGTGGGGACTTCATCCAGAAGTCTTCCACATGATTGTGGTCCATTGGGAAAGACCAATGGTGGACATGATGGCGTCCCGCCTCAACAAAAAACTGGACAGGTATTGCGCCAGGTCAAGAGACCCTCAGGCAATAGCTGTAGACGCTCTGGTAACACCATGGGTGTACCAGTCAGTGTATGTGTTTCCTCCTCTGCCTCTCATACTAAAAGTACTGAGAATTATACGGCAAAGGGGAGTAAGAACGATACTCGTGGCTCCGGATTGGCCAAGAAGAACTTGGTACCCGGAACTTCAGGAGATGCTCACGGAAGATTCGTGGCCTCTACCTCTAAGACGGGACCTGCTTCAGCAGGGAACGTGTCTATTCCAAGACTTACCGCGGCTGCGTTTGACGGCATGGCGGTTGAACGCCGAATCCTAAGGGAAAAAGGCATTCCGGAAGAGGTCATCCCTACCCTGGTAAAAGCCAGGAAGGAGGTGACTGCACAACATTATCACCGCATTTGGAGAAAATATGTTGCGTGGTGTGAGGCCAGGAAGGCCCGACGGAGGAATTTCAACTGGGTCGATTCCTACATTTCCTGCAAACAGGATTGTCTATGGGCCTCAAATTAGGGTCCATTAAGGTTCAAATTTCGGCCCTGTCGATTTTCTTCCAGAAAGAATTGGCTTCAGTTTCTGAAGTCCAGACTTTTGTAAAAGGAGTACTACATATACAGCCCCCGGTTGTGCCCCCAGTGGCACCGTGGGATCTTAATGTAGTTTTGGATTTTCTCAAATCCCATTGGTTTGAGCCACTCAAATCGGTGGATTTGAAATATCTTACATGGAAAGTAACCATGCTACTGGCCCTGGCTTCAGCCAGGAGAGTGTCAGAATTGGCGGCTTTATCGTATAAAAGCCCATATCTGATTTTCCATTCGGACAGGGCAGAACTGCGGACGCGTCCTCACTTTCTGCCTAAGGTGGTTTCAGCGTTTCACCTGAACCAGCCTATTGTGGTGCCTGCGGCTACTAGCGATTTGGAGGATTCCAAGTTGCTGGACGTTGGCAGAGCATTGAAAATATATATTTCAAGGACGGCTGGAGTCAGAAAATCTGACTCGCTGTTTATACTGTATGCACCCAACAAGCTGGGTGCTCCTGCTTCTAAGCAGACGATTGCTCGTTGGATTTGTAGCACAATTCAACTTGCACATTCTGTGGCAGGCCTGCCACAGCCTAAATCTGTCAAGGCCCATTCCACAAGGAAGGTGGGCTCATCTTGGGCGGCTGCCCGAGGGGTCTCGGCATTACAACTCTGCCGAGCAGCTACGTGGTCAGGGGAGAACACGTTTGTAAAATTCTACAAATTTGATACCCTGGCTAAGGAGGACCTGGAGTTCTCTCATTCGGTGCTGCAGAGTCATCCGCACTCTCCCGCCCGTTTGGGAGCTTTGGTATAATCCCCATGGTCCTGACGGAGTCCCAGCATCCACTAGGACGTCAGAGAAAATAAGATTTTACTTACCGATAAATCTATTTCTCGTAGTCCGTAGTGGATGCTGGGCGCCCATCCCAAGTGCGGATTGTCTGCAATACTTGTACATAGTTATTGTTACAAAAAAATCGGGTTGTTATTGTTGTGAGCCGTCTGTTCAGAGGCTCCTACGTTTGTCATACTGTTAACTGGGTTCAGATCACAAGTTGTACGGTGTGATTGGTGTGGCTGGTATGAGTCTTACCCGGGATTCAAAATCCTTCCTTATTGTGTACGCTCGTCCGGGCACAGTATCCTAACTGAGGCTTGGAGGAGGGTCATAGGGGGAGGAGCCAGTACACACCACCTAGTGGTCAAACTTTTAAATTTTGTGCCCTGTCTCCTGCGGAGCCGCTATTCCCCATGGTCCTGACGGAGTCCCAGCATCCACTACGGACTACGAGAAATAGATTTATCGGTAAGTAAAATCTTATTTTCTGCCAGGAGAGGATTATGGACTCGGCAGTGGACGGGTGATGCAGATTCTAAAAGGCACATGGAAGTTTTGCCTTATAAGGGTGAGGAGTTGTTCGGGGATGGTCTCTCGGACCTAGTTTCCACAGCAACAGCTGGGAAGTCAGCATTTTTACCCCATGTTCCCTCACAGTCAAAGAAAGCACCGTATTATCAGGTACAGTCCTTTCGGCCCCATAAAGGCAAGCGGGTTAAAGGCGCGTCCTTTCTGTCCAGAGGTAGAGGGAAAAAGCTGCAGCATACAGCCAGTTCCCAGGAGCAAAAGTCCTCCCCTGCTTCCTCCAAGTCCACCGTATGACGCTGGGGCTCCACAGGCGGAGCCAGGTACGGTGGGGGCCCGTCTCAAAAACTTCAGCAATCAGTGGGCTCGCTCACGGGTGGATCCCTGGATCCTTCAAGTAGTATCTCAGGGGTACAAGCTGGAATTCGAGACGTCTCCCCCCCGCCGTTTCCTCAAATCTGCCTTGCCAACAACTCCTTCAGGCAGGGAGGCAGTGCTAGAGGCAATTCACAAGCTGTATTCCCAGCAGGTGATAGTCAAGGTGCCCCTCCTTCAACAAGGACTGGGTTACTATTCCACAATGTTTGTGGTACCGAAACCGGACGGTTCGGTGAGACCCATTTTAAATTTGAAATCCTTGAACACATATATAAAAAAATTCAAGTTCAAGATGGAATCGCTCAGGGCGGTTATTTCAAGCCTGGACGAGGGGGATTACATGGTATCACTGGACATCAAGGATGCTTACCTGCATGTCCCCATTTACCATCATCACCAGGAGTACCTCAGATTTGTGGTACAGGATTGTCATTACCAATTCCAGACGTTGCCGTTTGGTCTGTCCACGGCACCGAGGGTATTTACCAAAGTGATGGCCGAAATGATGATACTCCTTCGAAAAAAGGGAGTTTTAATTATCCCGTACTTGGACAATCTCCTGATAAAGGCGAGGTCCAGGGAGCAGTTGTTGGTCGGGGTAGCACTATCTCGGGAGGTGATACAACAGCACGGTTGGATTCTAAATATTCCAAAGTCACAGCTGGTCCCTACGACACGTCTACTGTTCCTGGGGATGGTTCTGGACACAGAACAGAAAAAAGTGTTTCTCCCGGAGGAGAAAGCCAAGGAGCTGTCATCTCTAGTCAGAGGCCTCCTAAAACCAAAACAGGTGTCGGTGCATCACTGCACGCGAGTCCTGGGAAAAATGGTAGCTTCCTACGAAGCAATTCCATTCGGCAGGTTCTATGCAAGGACTTTTCAGTGGGACCTGTTGGACAAGTGGTCCGGATCGCATCTTCAGATGCATCGGCTGATAACCCTGTCTCCAAGGACCAGGGTGTCTCTGCTGTGGTGGCTGCAAAGTGCTTATCTTCAAGAGGGCCGCAGATTCGGCATACAGGACTGGGTCCTGGTGACCACGGATGCCAGCCTTCGAGGCTGGGGGGGCAGTCACACAGGGAAGAAACTTCCAAGGACTATGGTCAAGTCAGGAGACTTCCCTACACATAAATATTCTGGAACTGAGGGCCATTTACAATGCCCTAAGTCAGGCAAAACCCCTGCTTCAAAACCTGCCGGTACTGATCCAGTCAGACAACATCACGGCAGTCGCCCATGTAAACCGACAGGGCGGCACAAGAAGCAGGACGGCGATGGCAGAAGCCACAAGGATTCTCCGATGGGCGGAAAATCACGTGTTAGCACTGTCAGCAGTGTTCATTCCTGGAGTGGACAACTGGGAAGCAGACTTCCTCAGCAGGCACGACCTCCACCCGGGAGAGTGGGGACTTCATCCAGAAGTCTTCCAACTGATTGTAAACCGTTGGGAAAGGCCACAGGTGGACATGATGGCGTCCCGCCTAAACAAAAAGCTAGAAAGATATTGCGCCAGGTCAAGGGACCCTCAGGCGATAGCTGTGGACGCTCTGGTAACACCGTGGGTGTACCAGTCGGTGTATGTGTTCCCTTCTCTGCCTCTCATACCCAGGGTAATGAGAATAATAAGAAGGAGAGGAGTAAGAACTATACTCATTGTTCCGGATTGGCCAAGAAGAGCTTGGTACCCAGAACTCCAAGAAATGATCTCAGAGGACCTATGGCCTCTGCCGCTCAGACAGGACCTGCTGCAGCAGGGGGCCTGTCTGTTCCAAGACGTACCGCGGCTGCGTTTGACGGCATGGCGGTTGAACGCCGGATCCTGAAGGAAAAGGGCATTCCGGAGGAAATTATCCCTACGCTAATTAAAGCTATGAAAGAAGTGAATGCAAACCATTATCACCGCATATGGCGGAAATATGTTGCGTGCTGTGAGGCCAGGAAGGCCCCAACGGAGGAATTTCAGCTAGGTCGATTTCTGCACTTCCTACAGTCAGGGGTGACTATGGGCCTAAAATTGGGTTCCATTAAGGTCCAGATTTTGGCTCTATCGATTTTCTTCCAAAATAGAACTGGCTTCACTACCTGAAGTTCAGACTTTTGTTAAGGGAGTGCTGCATAGTCAGCCCCCGTTTGTGCCTCCAGTGGCACCGTGGGATCTCAACGTGGTGTTGGATTTCCTGAAGTCGCATTGGGTTGAGCCACTTAAATCCGTGGAGCTAAAATACCTCACGTGGAAAGTGGTCATGCTGTTGGCCTTGGCGTCGGCCAGGCGTGTATCAGAATTGGTGGCTTTGTCATGCAAAAGCCCTTATCTGATTTTTTTATATGGATAGGGCGGAATTGAGGACTCGTTCCCAATTCCTTCCTAAGGTGGTATCCGTTTTTCATGTGAACCAACCTATTGTGGTGCCTGCGGCTACTTGGGACTTGGAGGATTCCAAGTTACTGGACGTAGTCAGGGCCCTGAAAAATATGTTTCCAGGACGGCTGGAGTCAGGAAAACTGACTCGCTATTTATCCTGTATGCACCCAACAAGCTGGGTGCTCCTGCTTCTAAGCAGACTATTGCTCGCTGGATCTGTAGCACGATTCAACTTGCACATTCTGCGGCTGGACTGCCGCACCCTAAATCTGTAAAAGCCCATTCCACGAGGAAAGTGGGCTCTTCTTGGGCGGCTGCCCGAGGGGTCTCGGCTTTACAAATTTGCCGAGCTGTTACTTGGTCGGGTTCAAACACTTTTGCAAGAGTCTACAAGTTTGATACCCTGGCTGAGGAGGACCTAGAGTTTGCTCATTCGGTGCTGCAGAGTCATCTGCACTCTCCCGCCCGTTTGGGAGCTTTGGTATAATCCCCATGGTCCTTACGAAGTCCCAGCATCCACTTAGGACGTCAGAGAAAATAAGATTTTACTCACCGGTAAATCTATTTCTCGTAGTCCGTAGTGGATGCTGGGCGCCCATCCCAAGTGCGGATTGTCTGCAATACTTGTATATAGTTATTGCCTAACTAAAGGGTTATTGTTGAGCCATCTGTTGAGAGGCTCAGTTATATTTCATACTGTTAACTGGGTATAGTATCACGAGTTATACGGTGTGATTTGTGTGGCTGGTATGAGTCTTACCCGGGATTCAAAATCCTTCCTTATTGTGTCAGCTTTTCCGGGCACAGTATCCTAACTGAGGTCTGGAGGAGGGTCATAGTGGGAGGAGCCAGTGCACACCAGGTAGTCCTAAAGCTTTCTTTAGTTGTGCCCAGTCTCCTGCGGAGCTGCTATTCCCCATGGTCCTTGCGGAGTCCCAGCATCCACTACGGACTACGAGAAATAGATTTACCGGTGAGTAAAATTATATATATATATATATATAAATATATATATATATATATATATATATATATATATATATATATATATATATATATATATATATATATATATATATATATATATATATATATATATATATATATATATATTGTGACAAGAACACTGGGATAGTGTTTGAGGGCAGGTATATTTGTCCCAGGTTCTTGTCTTACATGTTTTAGAAAATGTTAACTTCTAGGAAAAATGCTTTTTGTTTTGTCTGAACCTTTTCAGTTTGCTGTAAAAGCTGGGTAAAGGCTCTGAGAGAGAGATAAGGCGAGTTCTAGACATTGGGCCCAGTTCGGGTCTTTGGCCTCACAGAGGGCTAATCAGGGTTTCAGCTGTGTAAGTGTGTTATAGTGCTGCTAACCTGATTAGTATGGGCAGACTGCCTGGGAAGGCTGCAGGATCTGTGTGTGAGAGACACGCTTTCTGATGCAAGTAAGCTATACAGTATGTACTGAAGAACTCTGTGTTTTGTTTAGTGACAGTTAGGAACATCTTATGTTTAGTTAGTGCCGGACAGGCAAGGTATTTTTATTTTGGGGTTTGTTTTATTTTCTGTTTCAATAAAACTGGCCGGGGTCAGTTGTACCAGAAACTGGACTTGTGTTGTTCCTCAGCTGCTGCGTGCGGCCATATTCCCCAGGAAAAGGCGCCTTGCACCCCTACAGTGTTACAACTTGGTGGAGAATGCGAGCAGGCCGTTCTGCGCATAAGTGAAAGCAGCAGCTTTGTGAGGCCTGCAGAAAACGGTGGTTTATGCAGATACAGCCCAGTGTGAAGTTACTGAGACTCACCCCTGAGGGTTTGATATATGTCCTGGGTGAAAGCAGCTGCAAAGCCGCCTGAAAAATCTGTTGACATGGAGGATCTGCTTAAAGCCTTGCTGCAAGCTACAGCGGCTCAGCAGGAGGCCAACCGACAGCAGCAGGTGGCAATGGAGGAAAATTGGAGACTACAGCGTCAGGATAGAGAGGCCTTAGCAGAAGTGGTGCAGAGACTTGCAGCTCGGGTTGGAGATGTGGCCGTCAGTGCTCCAACCAGCTCTAGTTCTATACGGGCCAGTCACTTCCTGCAGAAAATGACAGAGGCTGATGATGTGGAGGCCTATCTGACCACGTTTGAAAGGACTGCCGAGCGTGAGAACTGGCCGAAAGCACAGTGGGCCAGTCTGCTGGCACCTTTCCTGTCAGGTGAGCCCCAAAAAGCTTACTTTGATTTAAGCCCTGCTGAGGCTCGGGACTATGATAAACTAAAGACTGAGATCCTGACCCGCCTGGGAGTCACGCTGTCAGTACGAGCGCAACGGGTGCACCGTTGGCTGTACGCCATGGAGAAGCCTCCGCGCTCCCAGATGCACGACCTTATTCAGCTAACAAAAAAATGGCTGCAGCCAGAGACATTAACTGGTCCTCAGATGGTGGAAAGAGTCGTCATGGACCGCTACTTGAGATCTTTGCCCATGGTCCTGCGCAAGTGGGTGAGCCATGGAAACCCGGGTACTGCTGACCAATTAGTGGACATGGTAGAGAGGTATTTGGCAGCAGAGGAACTACTGATGACCACCCAGCAACCCATAGATCCTCGACAGCGCCCTTCAGTAAAGACTGGTAAGACTGTTCCGTGGGAAAACGTTGCTGGGCGGTTAAGAGAACGCAAGGCTGGAGAGACTGTAAACACTGGCCCTGGAAACAGGCCAATGGGGCTAGAACGGTCTATGCTGCCCAAATGGGTTGGTAATCGTGTGGTTAAATGTTTTAGGTGTGGTATGCCAGGTCATGTTATTGCCAATTGCCCAGTCACGCAAGAACCCATGCAATGTGATGCTGCCTTTGAATGTCGCAGAATGTCTTTCTTTGCTAGGTTAGCCTGTACTGTGGTACCTTCACCTGAGCTGGAAAAACAAATGTGTGATGTGTTCTTAGAAGGTAACCGGGTAGAGGCCTTGCTAGATTCAGGAAGTTTAGTTACCCTCGTGAAAGCTGGGTTAGTGAACCCCTTAAAGGTCCAGCAAATACCTATTGGGGTAACTTGCATACATGGGGATACCCAATATTATGCCACTGCTGAGGTGAATATAGAAACTTGTTGTGGGTCAGCAATGGTTAAAGTGGGACTGGTCCCTACCTTGGTGCATGAGGCCATAATAGGGAGGGATTTTCCTCATTTTTGGAAACTGTGGGAATCACGGTTATCAACAGATGTGAGAAGTAAAAAGCCAGTTGATAATACCGGTGATTTTTTGGATGTACGTGGGTCTTCGGAACTTTCTGGCCCTTTGCCTTTTGCTAGTTTGGCTGGGGAAGTGACAGATGGGGAGTCCAGTGAGGACCCTCTTGCTGGGAACAGAGACATAGTAGTTAGAACTGAAAGCGTGCCTGACCTGGAGGTAAAGAAGGATCTGTTTGCGTCTGAACAGTTAAAGGATCCTACCTTAATAAAGGCTAGAGAGAATGTTAAGATTGTTAATGGGGAACCTGTGGTACCAGGTGACAGGGTTACGTATCCCCACATGGCCATCTGTAATGAGCTCTTGTACCACATTGTCAAAAGGGGTGAGGATGTGGTGGAACAGCTGGTAGTTCCCCAGCCTTATCGGAGAACGGTACTAGATTTAGCTCATAGTCACGTTACCGCAGGACATTTAGGGGCAGAAAAAACCACTGAAAGAGTTTTACAAAGGTTCTTTTGGCCAGGGGTTTATAAAGAAGTGTCTGAATATTGTTCTTCCTGTCCTGAATGCCAGTATCATGCCCCTAGACCCCATTTCAGGAGCCCACTAGTTCCCATGCCTATTATAGAGGTCCCGTTTGACAGAATAGCCATGGATCTCGTGGGGCCCTTGTTAAAGTCTGCTCGGGGCCATCAGTATATCCTGGTAATTATGGACTATGCCACTCGATATCCTGAGGCTGTCCCTTTACGCACTATCACAACCAAGGCGATAGCTAGGGAGCTGGTGCAGGTATTTAGTAGAGTGGGAATACCAAAAGAAATTTTGACTGACCAAGGTACTCCATTTATGTCAAGGATCATGAAAGAATTGTGCAAGTTATTTAAGGTCACTCACCTCAGGACGTCCATCTACCATCCCCAAACTGACGGGTTGGTGGAAAGGTTTAATAAAACATTAAAAAGTATGTTAAAAAAGGTTGTTGAGAGAGATGGAAAAAACTGGGATTGTTTGTTGCCCTACTTGTTAATGGCCATCAGAGAAGTTCCTCAGTCCTCTACGGGGTTTTCTCCATTTGATTTGTTGTATGGTAGACACCCCAGAGGGCTGTTGGATGTTGCCAAAGAGACGTGGGAAGGACAGCCCACTCCTTATAGAAGCGTTATTGAGCATGTAACACAAATGCAGGATAGGATTGCAGCCGTGGTACCTGTTGTCAGAGAGCACATGGAACAGGCCCAAAGTGCTCAACAGAGGGTCTATAACCGGAGTGCCAAGATACGGGAATTTGCTCCTGGAGATAGAGTTCTTGTTTTGGTACCCACTGTGGAAAGCAAATTCCTAGCTAAATGGCAGGGTCCATTTGAGATTAGGGAAAAAGTGAATGAGGTTAATTACAAAGTATACCAGCCGGGAAAGAGAAAACCCGAACAGATCTACCATGTTAACTTAATCAAACCCTGGAAAGATAGGTTGTCTCTGTCAGCGGAGCCTTGCCCTTCGGTGTCTTCACCCCGGTTGCTTCCCGCAGTGAAGGTGTCAGAGACATTATCAGCTGATCAGAACAATCAGGTTAAAGAATTTCTCATCCAAAATAGGGAGGTATTTTCAGAGCTGCCTGGCCGAACGACCATAATAAAACATGACATTGTCACAGAACCAGGGGTCAGGGTTCATTTAAAGCCATATAGGATTCCTGAAGCTCAGCGAGAAGCTATTTCTAAGGAAGTTAAAACCATGTTAGAACTTGGAGTCATAGAGGAGTCTAACAGTGAGTGGTCCAGTCCCATAGTGCTCATCCCGAAGCCCGACGGTAGCATACGCTTCTGTAATGACTTTCGTAAGTTAAATGAGGTGTCCAAGTTTGACGCATACCCCATGCCCCGTGTGGATGAGCTTGTAGAAAGGCTGGGAACAGCCAGGTTTCTCACCACATTGGACCTGACCAAAGGTTACTGGCAAATACCTTTATCTGATAGCGCCAAAGAAAAAACAGCCTTTTTGGTTCCGGAGGGGCTGTACCAGTATAAGATGTTACCCTTTGGGTTGCATGGGGCTCCAGCAACCTTTCAACGGGCGATGGATAAAATTTTGAGGCCCCATAGAAAATATGCATCTGCCTATTTGGATGATGTGGTAATTCACAGTACAGACTGGGGGTCCCATTTGGTTAAAGTACAAGCAGTACTGGACTCAATCAGAGAGGCAGGGTTAACTGCTAACCCAAAGAAGTGCTGCCTCGCAATGGAGGAGGTCAAATACTTGGGCTTCACCATAGGCAGAGGTCTGATTAGGCCCCAATTGAATAAAGTTGATGCTATTCAAAACTGGCCTCGTCCAGTGAATAAAAAACAGGTAAGGGCTTTTTTGGGAATTACTGGGTACTATAGACGGTTTATTCCTAATTTTGCGACCACAGCGGTGCCGTTGTCAGACCTTACCAAACGGAAGCAGTCAAATGTGGTGAAATGGAACCCTGATGCAGAAAAGGCGTTCCAAGCGTTAAAAGTGGCTTTGTGTTCACAACCGGTGTTGATAACACCAGATTTTTCAAAAGAATTTGTGGTACAGACAGATGCCTCAGAGGTAGGGATAGGTGCTGTGCTGTCCCAAACCAGAGATGGGGACGAACACCCTATCATTTATTTGAGTAGGAAACTCAATGAGCATGAAAAAAGGTATGCCATTGTGGAAAAGGAGGCTTTGGCCATTAAGTGGGCACTAGATACCTTGAGATATTACCTCTTGGGTAGACAATTCAGACTAGTGACAGACCATGCCCCTTTAAAATGTATGTATGTAAATAGAGGCAAGAATGCTCGTGTAACTAGATGGTTTCTAGCGTTGCAGGACTTTAAGTTTACTGTCGAACATAGACCGGGAACACAATTGGCCAACGCAGATGCATTGTCTCGCATCTTCTGTTTGGGGGCTACAAGTGTTCCGGCCCCTAGGTCGAAACAGGGGAGGGGGATATGTGACAAGAACACTGGGATAGTGTTTGAGGGCAGGTATATTTGTCCCAGGTTCTTGTCTTACATGTTTTAGAAAATGTTAACTTCTAGGAAAAATGCTTTTTGTTTTGTCTGAACCTTTTCAGTTTGCTGTAAAAGCTGGGTAAAGGCTCTGAGAGAGAGATAAGGCGAGTTCTAGACATTGGGCCCAGTTCGGGTCTTTGGCCTCACAGAGGGCTAATCAGGGTTTCAGCTGTGTAAGTGTGTTATAGTGCTGCTAACCTGATTAGTATGGGCAGACTGCCTGGGAAGGCTGCAGGATCTGTGTGTGAGAGACACGCTTTCTGATGCAAGTAAGCTATACAGTATGTACTGAAGAACTCTGTGTTTTGTTTAGTGACAGTTAGGAACATCTTATGTTTAGTTAGTGCCGGACAGGCAAGGTATTTTTATTTTGGGGTTTGTTTTATTTTCTGTTTCAATAAAACTGGCCGGGGTCAGTTGTACCAGAAACTGGACTTGTGTTGTTCCTCAGCTGCTGCGTGCGGCCATATTCCCCAGGAAAAGGCGCCTAGCACCCCTACAGTGTTACAATATATATATATATATAATGTGTGTGTATGTATGTATGTATGTATGTATGTATGTGTGTATATATATATATATATATATATATATATATATATATTTATTTTATTTTACTTTTAACATTTCTATTAAATATCGCACCTATTTACAGAGAATATTTCACACCGTCTTAAGGGGCTACGCCCCCTTAACCTTTGCACACCCTTGTGGCGTGCAATATTTTTATTATATGAAGTATTACATCCAATCATAATTGTATGAGTGGTTAAATATTGCACGGACAAAGGGCGTGCAGTGGTTAAGGGGTGGAAGCCCCTTGCAACGGCGTGAACAATGCACACAGGGCCTGGTGAATCACCTAGTAAGTGCTTTGGTTGGGGGAGTAGGGGGTGCGGGGAAGAGGCGGATGGGATCCTGGGGTGCCGCAGGAGGGGCAGTTGTGGTGGTGCCGCAGGTGGGGGAGGGGCTGGAGCGGTTGTGCCGCAGGTGGGGGAGCGTGCGTGGGTGCCGTGGGTGGTGGTCCGGAGCCACTGCGGGTGGGGGAGGAGCAGTTGCGGGGTTGCCCTGGGTGGGGGAGGGGCTGGTACGGCGGGAGGTACGGGTGCGGGGTCGCTGCGTAGTGGAGCTTACAATCTATATTCCCTATCACGTGTAAACACGAGGATGATTATTATATATGAATTTTCTTCCTTCAAAGCCAATTAACCTACCAGTAGTTTTTGGAGTGTAGGAGAAAATCCGGCCAAAGGCAAGAGGCGCATATAAACTACACAGTGCCTTGGTCATGAATTGAGTTCATGACCTCTGGGCTGTGAGGCTGTAACAGACTGAATGGCCAGAGATGGATAAGACATACAGGAACCCATCTGCGTTTTGTGCTTGCATGCTTATTGCCTACAGACGTATGAATAGTTTTTCACGTGAAGCTGTGACACGTGCTCTGAGCAATATGTTACAGGCAGTGTGTGCTGCAATAATTATGTGTTATGAGGTTGTATCCATGTTGCTTCCACGGATACACCCACTGGGATCATTTGGCACCAGGGGATTAGGCTAGGTTTGTAACTACAAACTGCTAGAGCCCTTTTGACTATGGATGCTGTATTTTTGGTTTCACGGTCATTTAATGAGGGTTCTTCAGAAAAGTGTCAGGACAGATCATCAAATGTGCAACTTGTGGAAGAATTCTCAGTATAATATTTGATTTTCATGTTCTCAAGTCAACACATAAAACAAACAACTGTTTTATAGCAAAAGTTCTTGCTGCGGTTCTTTTCGAATGGAGAAACTGCGTAAGGGGTAAAGAAAGGCAGCAAAGTATACGTTCAAGATGCCGGCTGTCGACATAACGACGCCGGAATCCCGACCAGGTCAATATCCCAATGCCGGAATCCCGAATGTAAGTATAGTTGGGATGGTTAAGGTTTTGCTGCGGGGGATGTTAGGTTTACACACCATCTGGATGGAGAGGGGGAGGGTTTAGGCACTAAGGGGGGAGGTTAGGCTGCGGTAAGGGGGGGGTTAGGATTAGGCACGAAGGGGGAAGGTTAGGGTTAGGCTGCGGTAAGAGGGGTTAGGTTTAAGCACTAAGGGGGGAGGTTAGGGTTAGGCTGTGGTAAGGTAGGATTAGGGGTTGGGTGCGGGCTAGATTACTTACCTAACTCCTGCTGGGATCGTGACCATCAGGGTGCTGGCGTCTGTATTGTGACTGCCGGCGTCCTGTCTGCTGGTCATGCATACCAATCCCGGCAGCAGTGTTGCAGAAATCAGTTGGGGACAGTTCAGTTAAATGCGATGTTAGAGTGCATATTCCGGCATGAGGCATGGGTGACAATGCATGCAGCACCCGTGCATGTGGTAACCTAGCTTCATTTTCCTGCGCACTCCTATGCAAGGTCTAAGGGGCATACACACTGGGCGTTTTTGCACAGCGTGTATGCACAGCGATGATTGTGGACATCACTGGCAGGAAAATAGCTCGCTACATACACACTGAGCGATTTTTATTTTTTCCCCCCTGTGCCAACGATGTCCATGGGGTAGGTGGGGCGGGTGTGTGAAGCACTTTCCACAGTAGGAGACTGTGGAAAGTGCTTCACTCAGAAAAGCCAAATGGACGGCGGCGGCTAGCGATGGAAGCGCACATAAGCGCTCATCACTAGCCCATACACACTGACCGTGTTTGAGCTCAGAGTAGCTCAAAATGCCAAAAGCGAGCCACTCGGAGCTCAGTCGCCCAGTGTGTATGGGCCTTAAGCGCACCATAGGATTATCACTTAGGCTGCAATTCGATTGTTTGGAGTTCGGGCTTTGGGGAGTATGTAATAGGATCCAAGTTTGCGGGATGTGCGGCATTACAGTAGTCTAATCGAGATGATACAAATGCATGTATGACTTTTGGCAGATCATCTGAGGGAATGAAGTGCTTGATTCTGGCTATGTTCCTCAGGTGAAAGAATGAGCATCTGCCACCTTTGGCAAACTGGGACCCATTACATATGTCCCCAATGTGTTTCTGTGTTCTAAATGCATGTAAAGTGTGTAGATGTGGACAATCGGTTAAAGTGAAAACGTAAAGTGCGATCCTATTTGTTTATTGTTTTGGGTTAATAAGATTTGTCGGTTTCATAAATCATTTTTGTTCATGGCTATTATTCTTCCATTGTAATTTCTGGACCTGATATCCTTACATCTATTATATAACGCTGCTGTTGTCCGTGTAGTGTAGACGCGGTAGAAAACTCCTGTAGCCCTGACGGCTCTCGTTGGCTGCCAGACAGAACATAGCCTGTCACCTGTCCACCCCTACTGGAGGAAGAAGTTTCCGATCTGCACCAGATGGGGCTCACCTGAGCACAGCCGGTACAAGAGAAAAGCTAGAAAGGGGTTGGGGGGGGAAGGGGAGTTATTCTCTACCCAAAAAGTACTTGCTGCGCCACAAATGTAGTTCTCGTCATATAGGGTTATCTTTCCCCCGGGATTCATTCCTCTGCACCAATATGTCCTTGGAGTTCCCAGTATCCTGCGTAGGCCACGGTTTTCCCGCTGTCTTGCGCTCCTCCTATCGTTGGACCGCTTATGTGCACTGTTGTGACATGGAATTCCTATGAAATGAATTATTTAATGAAATACTTGGATCATTTGTGTTGAATGAGTGCCCGCTTGGTCACAAGAACTCAACAATGATGCTTCTATTCTGCCGCATGAATAACGCTGGATAAGCATGACTATTAATATCTAGTCTTTGATGGACTACAATACAGTAATACTAATATGGAGTCAGCAGTTACCACTATTTTTAGATTGTCTTTAATTCATCACCATAATCCTGTAATTGTAGATTTATTTGCTGGTCTTGACTACTGGGTCTGTTAGGAAAAAGGATTGTGGGGTTGATCATGGCAATAGACCCATCATTCCAATCATTTCAAATTTAGATATAAGATTTTAAAGTATGAAGACACCCAGATATTTTATTATAGGAACTCTTTTTATAGAGGGCAGTTTTGTTTTACCACCACAACAATCGGTTTGGTCCCTGAATTTTACTTGACTGCCAAGCTCTCCTTTTACTTTCATGTATACTTTTATGAAACGTATGTACGAGGGGTGATTGATAAGTACCCGTGTTTTAAGACAGATGGCGCCACTGATGTCAAACCTGTATATCATAATCATTTAGTGTCATCTGTCAAACAACGACTGTCAGAATTTTAGATAAATTCATTGTGTACTTTTTTTTTGTTTTTTTTTTTTTTTGGGGTAGCTGTTGGAAGTGAGCAAGTTTTGAGTTTTTTTCTAACTATGGAGAAAGTGCCGTACCGATCGATGATTTAGATTCTTGGTTTTTGGATAAGAAAACGTGTGAGGATATCAAAGAAGAGTTGAAAGTCATTTATGGGGACCTTTCACCTTCGATGACAACCATCAGATATTGGTTCAATGAATTCAAGCGTGGTCATACATCCGTCCTCGAAGTGTCCAGGTCACCCAATTAAGGTGACTACGGATGAAATGGTCAACCAAATCCATGATATCGTATTGGCAGACTGGCAAGTGAAGATCAGAGAGATTGTTGAGATCGTAGGCATCTCATATGAACGTCTGCAGAATATCCTACATGAACATTTTGGGCATGACAAAGCTATCGGCAAGATGGGTGCCGCGTTTGCTCACTGTGGACAACAAGCGGAATCGAATGACCACTTTGAAGCAGTGTTTGGACCTGTTTAAACACAATCCGAAGGAATTTCTGCGCCGTTTCGTGACTATTGATGAAAAATGGATCCATCATTACACGCTAGTAATAAAGGAACAGTCAAAACAGTGGACTTCACCCGGCGAACATGCACCAAAGAAGGCGAAGACTGTTCCATTGGCCGGAAAGGTCAAAGCCACCGTTTTCTGGGATTCGAAAGGCATAATCTTCATCGACTATTTGGAAAAGGGAAGAACGATCACAGGGTAGTATTATGCTCAATTATTGGACAGATTCGACGACGCATTGAAGAGAAAACTGCCCCACTTGGCGAAGAAAAAAGTGCTGTTCCACCACGATAATGCGTTGGCACACTCGTCCCACATCACCACAGCGAAATTGGGCTACAAATAGCTGCCGCATCCGCCGTATTCTCCAGATTTGGCCCCCTGCGACTTCTTCCTGTTTCCAAACATGAAAAAGTGGCTCGGCGGAAAGAGATTTGCATCTAGATTTTTTTTCTTGCTTAACACGGATACTTGTCATTCACCCCTCGTATTATTTTGTCATAATGACTGGTTCTCCCGATTGCACTGGAAGGACTTTAAAATCTCCTACTGGCCCGACAATAAAAGATCTTCTTCTCCCATCTCTTCATACACCTTAGTGTACTGTACTTCTCACGTCTCTACCACAGCCTCCGTACAATCTGCATATGCTGGACTGAACCGTAAGTGGCCAGCGTGGAGAGGCTCGGCGGCACATCGCCAGCAATCCAATTCTTCTTACTTGCCCAGAGAAATCCTCTTGTCTCCATTACTCTGTGACATGTGGCACAATTGCCAAATGGCAAGTATTATCCATTTATTTAGGCCCCCAAGCATTGTCGCACAGGTGAGATGTGTGTTTTTTTTTAAAAGACGACAAACCTTGTCTTGATGCAGCATTGTAGCATAGAGGTTAGCATTGCCGCATCACGGCATTGAGGTCCGCGGTTCGATTCCCAGCAGGGATCTATATGTGTGGCGTTTATATGTTCTCCCCATGTTTGAGTGGGTTTCCTCCCACAATCCAAAAACATGCTGTAGTTGTCTGCTAAAAAGATTCTGACACTCAAAAAAATTGTAGCTCTCGGGTTAAATTTGCCAGAGCTCTTCCGTTGACTGCATCACGCCCAGCACTTAATCCGGAAGGTGCACCTTACCGCGACTAATGTCTGAGGCTTTGTCGCGATAATCTGCATCTCCCGGGTTACGTGCCTGGCGCGATGCCGTTACTGCACGTTTAATGCGGATTTCTGCTCGCAAACCTCTAAAGGGTGCAAGCATATATACGCATTGCAAGCTTCCTGCGGCAGTAATTGAATAGCTCTGGGCACTTACTTGAGTGCTAATTGAATCCCCTTAGATTGTAAACTCCACTGGGTCAGGGATTGATGTGAATGACTGAATATTCTCTATAAAGCGCTGTGGAATATGTGTGCGCTATATAAATAACTGTAAACAAATGTCTTCTAAGCAATTGTGCTGCCTTTAGACACTTCAGCCGGCCTGCTGTCTAACTGTCAATTATCTAATGGCGGTGCAGTTCCCTTTAAGTATCCGGTTCATTGGGCATAATAATGAATATACGCCTATAAGACTCCTGACCGAGCCTCTGTAAGCGACAGCAGCTCTGTGATGTAAGATTGATCTGTTTAGCGTCTCGTGGTGATTAAGGAACAAACGGCAAACTCCTAAACGGCAATGAGTCGTAGCACATCTGCCGCTGATCCGCCAACTGAACGGATGGTTGCAAATGAGAAGGCGCTTAATGCAGCATAATATGCTATCAAACTCCCACCACCTCAGGGGACCATCCAGAGGAGGAGAATTTTTATTGTGAATGGCAAGCTGGATTTTTTTTAGTTGTTGCGGTTTGTACGGTAAATATTTACTCCAGCGTTCTACAAGCCCTTAATGGGCAGGTGCCATAAATTCTGCATCAGACACCGCCTTATTGGGACTCCGGGACTGATTTAATGAAGTCAGCCGGTTCTGTTTTATGGTCACAATGGATTTTGTTCTTCTTGTTTGTGACGATGGCTCAGGTTTAATGGAAATGGATAGAGGACAGATCATTATCGTTCGGTTCGGAACCATAATTCGCTAGTGCGTACACTCGACTTCGGACGTTTCTGAGATTTTCTTCGCTCTGAAAATCGCCAAGTCTGTCGGATGTTGCAAGTATAATCGTTCAGGTGTGTAGCACCCTGACTTGTGGGCGTGTATATGAAAGCTTTGTGCCATTCGGAGTCTTGCTTATGGAGAAGGATGCCTGCTTTTCACCGATGGCTTGCACTTAGCTGATGCAGCTGCCTATACAAATGTCTGATGCGGGGGGCTGGCGTGAAATCAGTGGGCGAACCCCCTTAGCGTAAGGTAACAAATCTGCCTTCCGTAGCTGCCCGCCAATATAGCCAACCCTGCGTGTAATTCAGAGACTGTGGGGCGGTATTCAATTCTTTTCACCCCCCCTTCCACACCCGTTCTGTTTCTGCCCTTGGGGGCGTGGTATCATCATTTCAGGGGGGTAGCGAGGCACCCAACCCTTTACACAGCTAAACCTGATTACTATGGGCGCGATAACGGGGATAATTTTAGAAAGGAGATTGGGCGTGATATATCATTTGAATACCGCCCTATGTTTATGAAGTGACAGTCCTAGATACAGTATAACAGGCTCGTGAGCTAAGTCCCTACACCGCACTGAAGACCAGGTTTAGATTTGTAACACTAATAATACCCCTTTCACATCGCACTGAAAACCTGGTACCGACACGGCATATTGCCGTTGATAAAGCTAAATATTTATCGTATATAATACCCTTTATGAGGTCTAAGAACACTGTACGCTATTTATGTATGAAGTACCGTAAGGGTACGCTAGTTGCGTAATAATCGCTTTGCCGTGATCAAGACGCTCAAGCGTCACGTTCACTCACGGCCAAGAGATCACAGGCAGGCACGTTATTGGCTGTTAGCTACGCTATAGCGAAACATTACTTTAGTTAACGCTCGGGACCACGAGGAGATCACCAGCGGAGCTGACACTCACTATATTAAACCTTTGTATCTAAACCATAAACAGTGTATTGTGCAGTAAAACCTTAGTGTAATGTTAGAGAGTAAATGCAACACAGTATAACCTTATTACCTTAAAAGCTGTTTGAGCGTCACCGACGCTCTGAGAATACTTAATACTATAAGAAACACACAGATACCGTGCTCAGGGTCCAACGCCTAAAATATATATTATGAATGCTATACTTGCAAAAGAGTTAAACACAATACAAGTCATACACTACAATATAACATAGACTACCTAACCAGATAACTACACAGGAAATACAATACAATACAATTTAAAGGAAAATGAGTGAGAAAGAGAAGGAGAGAGAGAGAGAAATTGAGAGAGATTGGCCCACAATAACAAGATCAATATAGCTGCGGAGAAACACTTACGCACAAGGGGAAACGATCGCATGCGCCTCGATATCCAGCTCCCGATTATCAGCAATGAGAACCGTTGAAGAGAGTGAACTGGATATGGTCGGCCTGCCTATTTATGCCCCACACACAATACAATTCAATGGTCCCTACAATCTCATTGTTCATTGGACACAGGAATTCGGCTTCGCATTATAACAAAAGGTCATAGGTTGATTCATACAGGTGGGCTGTGACTATTTCCAACTGCTCAGGTGGGAGGGAAACTGGGTTTCCCGCCGCATGGGTAATAAAGTGCAAATAAAGTAAATGTTCATAAACTTCTTATGTCCATAACTATTCGCACGAGCGATTGAAATGCTTCAAACCAACACCGGAATATTTCTAATTAAATATTCTTCCGATGGATACTAAACACCACTGTATTACTCCTGTCTGACCCTTCGTATCAAACAAAGAGGGATTTCTCTGTTCATGAACATTCTATATTAACCAAACTTTCAGAATCTATCAAAGGGACCATGATCTACAAAATAATAAGATTTTACTTACCGATAAATCTATTTCTCGGAGTCCGTAGTGGATGCTGGGGTTCCTGAAAGGACCATGGGGAATAGCGGCTCCGCAGGAGACAGGGCACAAAAAGTAAAGCTTTTTCAGATCAGGTGGTGTGCACTGGCTCCTCCCCCTATGACCCTCCTCCAGACTCCAGTTAGGTACTGTGCCCGGACGAGCGTACACAATAAGGGAGGATTTTGAATCCCGGGTAAGACTCATACCAGCCACACCAATCACACCGTACAACCTGTGATCTAAACCCAGTTAACAGTATGATAACAGCGGAGCCTCTGAAAGATGGCTTCCTTCAACAATAACCCGAATTAGTTAACAATAACTATGTACAATTTATGCAGATAATCCGCACTTGGGATGGGCGCCCAGCATCCACTACGGACTCCGAGAAATAGATTTATCGGTAAGTAAAATCTTATTTTCTCTATCGTCCTAGTGGATGCTGGGGTTCCTGAAAGGACCATGGGGATTATACCAAAGCTCGCAAACGGGCGGGAGAGTGCGGATGACTCTGCAGCACCGAATGAGAGAACTCCAGGTCCTCCTTAGCCAGAGTATCAAATTTGTAAAATTTTACAAACGTGTTCTCCCCTGACCACGTAGCTGCTCGGCAAAGTTGTAATGCCGAGACCCCTCGGGCAGCCGCCCAAGATGAGCCCACCTTCCTTGTGGAGTGGGCCTTTACAGATTTAGGCTGTGGCAGGCCTGCCACAGAATGTGCAAGTTGGATTGTGCTACAGATCCAACGAGCAATCGTCTGCTTAGACGCAGGAGCACCCATCTTGTTGGGTGCATACAATATAAACAACGAGTCAGATTTTCTGACTCCAGCTGTCCTTGCAATATATATTTTTAATGCTCTGACAACGTCCAGTAACTTGGAGTCCTCCAAGTCACTTGTAGCCGCAGGCACTACAATAGGCTGGTTCAGATGAAATGCTGACACCACCTTAGGGAGAAAATGCGGACGAGTCCGCAGTTCTGCCCTGTCCGAATGGAAAATCAGATATGGGCTTTTGTAAGATAAAGCTGCCAATTCTGATACTCTCCTGGCAGACGCCAGGGCTAGAAGCATGTTCACTTTCCAAGTGAGATATTTCAAATCCACCTTATTTAGTGGTTCAAACCAATGAGATTTTAGAAAGTCCAAAACCACATTGAGATCCCACGGTGCCACTGGAGGCACCACAGGAGGCTGTATATGCAGCACTCCCTTAACAAAGGTCTGGACTTCAGGGACTGAAGCCAATTCTTTTTGAAAGAAAATCGACAGGGCCGAAATTTGAACCTTAATAGATCCCAATTTGAGACCCATAGACAATCCTGATTGCAGGAAATGTAGGAATCGACCCAGTTGAAATTCCTCCGTCGGAGCACTCCGATCTTCGCACCACGCAACATATTTTCGCCAAATTCGGTGATAATGTTGCACGGTTACTTCCTTCCTTGCTTTAATCAAAGTAGGAATGACTTCTTCCGGCATGCCTTTTTTCCTTTAGGATCCGGCGTTCAACCGCCATGCCGTCAAACGCAGCCGCGGTAAGTCTTGAAACAGACAGGGACCCTGCTGAAGCAAGTCCCTCCTTAGAGGTAGAGGCCACGGATCTTCCGTGATCATCTCTTGAAGTTCCGGGTACCAAGTCCTTCTTGGCCAATCCGGAACCACTAGTATCGTTCTTACGCCTCTTTGCCGTATAATTCTCAATACTTTTGGTATGAGAGGCAGAGGAGGAAACACATACACCGACTGGTACACCCAAGGCGTTACCAGCGCGTCCACAGCTATTGCCTGCGGATCTCTTGACCTGGCGCAATACCTGTCCAGTTTTTTGTTGAGGCGAGACGCCATCATGTCCACCATTGGTCTTTCCCAACGGGTTACCAGCATGTGGAAGACTTCTGGATGAAGTCCCCACTCTCCCGGGTGAAGATCGTGTCTGCTGAGGAAGTCTGCTTCCCAGTTGTCCACTCCCGGGATGAACACTGCTGACAGTGCTATCACATGATTCTCTGCCCAGCGAAGAATCCTTGCAGCTTCTGCCATTGCACTCCTGCTTCTTGTGCCGCCCTGTCTGTTCACATGGGCGACTGCCGTGATGTTGTCCGACTGGATCAACACCGGTTTTCCCTGAAGCAGAGGTTCTGCCTGGCTTAGAGCATTGTATATTGCTCTTAGTTCCAGAATGTTTATGTGAAGAGACGTTTCCAGGCTCGTCCATACTCCCTGGAAGTTTCTTCCTTGTGTGACTGCTCCCCAGCCTCTCAGGCTGGCGTCCGTGGTCACCAGGATCCAATCCTGTATGCCGAATCTGCGGCCCTCCAATAGATGAGGACTCTGCAACCACCACAGAAGAGACACCCTTGTCCTTGGAGACAGGGTTATCCGTAGGTGCATCTGAAGATGCGACCCTGACCATTTGTCCAACAGATCCCTTTGGAAAATTCTTGCGTGGAATCTGCCGAATGGAATTGCTTCGTAAGAAGCCACCATTTTTCCCAGGACTCTTGTGCATTGATGTACAGACACCTTTCCTGGTTTTAGGAGGTTCCCGACAAGGTCGGATAACTCCTTGGCTTTTTCCTCCGGGAGAAAAACCTTTTTCTGAACCGTGTCCAGAATCATCCCTAGGAACAGCAGACGAGTTGTCGGCATTAACTGGGATTTTGGAATATTCAGAATCCACCCGTGCTGTTTTAGCACTTCTTGAGACAGTGCTAATCCCATCTCTAGCTGTTCTCTGGACCTCGCCCTTATTAGGAGATCGTCCAAGTATGGGATAATTAATATGCCTTTTCTTCGAAGAAGAATCATCATCTCGGCCATTACCTTTGTAAAGATCCGAGGTGCCGTGGACAATCCGAACGGCAGCGTCTGAAACTGATAGTGACAGTTTTGTACAACGAACCTGAGGTACCCCTGGTGTGAGGGGTAAATTGGAACGTGGAGATACGCATCCTTGATGTCCAAGGATACCATAAAGTCCCCCTCTTCCAGGTTCGCTATCACTGCTCTGAGTGACTCCATCTTGAACTTGAACTTCTTTATGTACAGGTTCAAGGACTTCAGATTTAGAATAGGCCTTACCGAGCCATCCGGCTTCGGTACCACAAAAAGAGTGGAATAATACCCCTTCCCTTGTTGTAGAAGAGGTACCTTGACTATCACCTGCTGAGAGTACAGCTTGTGAATGGCTTCCAAAACCGTCTCCCTTTCGGAGGGGAACGTTGGTAAAGCAGACTTCAGGAAACGGCGAGGTGGATCTGTCTCTAATTCCAACCTGTACCCTTGAGATATTATCTGCAGGATCCAGGGATCTACCTGCGAGTGAGCCCACTGCGCGCTGTAATTTTTGAGACGACCGCCCACCGTCCCCGAGTCCGCTTGAGAAGCCCCAGCGTCATGCTGAGGCTTTTGTAGAAGCCGGGGAGGGCTTCTGTTCCTGGGAAGGAGCTGCGTGTTGCTGTCTCTTCCCTCGACCTCTGCCTCGTGGCAGATATGAATAGCCCTTTGCTCTCTTATTTTTAAAGGAACGAAAGGGCTGCGGTTGAAAAGTCGGTGCCTTTTTCTGTTAGGGAGTGACTTGAGGTAGAAAGGTGGATTTCCCGGCTGTAGCCGTGGCCACCAAATCTGATAGACCGACTCCAAATAACTCCTCCCCTGTATACGGCAAAACTTCCATATGCCGTTTTGAATCCGCATCGCCTGTCCACTGTCGCGTCCATAAAGCTCTTCTGGCCGAAATGGACATAGCACTTACCCGTGATGCCAGTGTGCAGATATCCCTCTGTGCATCACGCATATAAAGAAATGCATCCTTTATTTGTTCTAACGACAGTAAAATATTGTCCCTGTCCAGGGTATCAATATTTTCAATCAGGGACTCTGACCAAACTACCCCAGCACTGCCCATCCAGGCAGTCGCTACAGCTGGTCGTAGTATAACACCTGCATGTGTGTATATACTTTTTTGGATATTTTCCATCCGCCTATCTGATGGATCTTTAAGTGCGGCCGTCTCAGGAGAGGGTAACGCCACTTGTTTAGATAAGCGTGTTAGCGCCTTGTCCACCCTAGGAGGTGTTTCCCAGCGCTCCCTAACCTCTGGCGGGAAAGGGTATAATGCCAATAATTTCTTTGAAATTATCAGCTTTTTATCAGGGGCAACCCACGCTTCATTACACACATCATTTAATTCTTCTGATTCAGGAAAAACTATAGGTAGTTTTTTCACACCCCACATAATACCCTGTTTAGTGGTACCTGTAGTATCAGCTAAATGTAACGCCTCCTTCATTGCCAAAATCATATAACGTGTGGCCCTACTGGAAAATACGGTTGATTCGTCACCGTCACCACTGGAGTCAGTGCCTGTGTCTGGGTCTGTGTCGACCGACTGAGGCAAAGGGCGTTTCACAGCCCCTGACGGTGTTTGAGTCGCCTGGACAGGCACTAATTGATTGTCCGGCCGCCTCATGTCGTCAAACGACTGCTTTAGCGTGTCGACACTATCCCGTAGTTCCATAAATAAAGGCATCCATTCTGGTGTCGACTCCCTAGGGGGTGACATCCTCATATTTGGCAATTGCTCCGCCTCCACACCAATATCGTCCTCATACATGTCGACACACACGTACCGACACACAGCAGACACACAGGGAATGCTCCTAACGAAGACAGGACCCACTAGCCCTTTGGGGAGACAGAGGGAGAGTTTGCCAGCACACACCAAAAGCGCTATATATATATCAGGGATAGCCTTATAATAAGTGCTCCCTTATAGCTGCTTTGTTATATCAAAATATCGCCATAAATTTGCCCCCCCCTCTCTGTTTTACCCTGTTTCTGTAGTGCAGTGCAGGGGAGAGACTTGGGAGCCGTCCTGACCAGCGGAGCTGTGAGAGGAAATGGCGCCGTGTGCTGAGGAGATAGGCCCCGCCCCTTTTCTGGCGGGCTCGTCTCCCGCTATTTAGAAAAATCAGGCAGGGGTTAAATATCTCCATATAGCCTCTAGGGGCTATATGTGAGGCATTTTTAGCCTTTATAGGTATTCATTTGCCTCCCAGGGCGCCCCCCTCCCAGCGCCCTGCACCCTCAGTGACTGCCGTGTGAAGTGTGCTGAGAGGAAAATGGCGCACAGCTGCAGTGCTGTGCGCTACCTTTAGAAGACTGCAGGAGTCTTCAGCCGCCGATTCTGGACCTCTTCTGACTTCAGCATCTGCAAGGGGGCCGGCGGCGCGGCTCCGGTGACCATCCAGGCTGTACCTGTGATCGTCCCTCTGGAGCTTGATGTCCAGTAGCCAAGAAGCCAATCCATCCTGCACGCAGGTGAGTTGACTCCTTCTCCCCTCAGTCCCTCGCTGCAGTGATCCTGTTGCCAGCAGGAATCACTGTAAAATAAAAAACCTAGCTAAACTTTGTCTAAGCAGCTCTTTAGGAGAGCCACCTAGATTGCACCCTTCTCGGCCGGGCACAAAAATCTAACTGGAGTCTGGAGGAGGGTCATAGGGGGAGGAGCCAGTGCACACCACCTGATCTGAAAAAGCTTTACTTTTTGTGCCCTGTCTCCTGCGGAGCCGCTATTCCCCATGGTCCTTTCAGGAACCCCAGCATCCACTAGGACGATAGAGAAACATTATTAGTGAAAATATGTAATGATTGAGTCGCACGCTACGATCGCATAAACTCTACCGTAAATACGCATACCATGCGCCTGCGGGTGCCCGCGACTGTGAGTATGCGCACGTACGGGAGAGCGTACGCACGCGCAGCACGGACCTGTGTGAGGTGCAAATATGGTAGTGTGCATAGAGATATTTTTCTGACTTTGACAGTCCACCCTTTGGCAGTCAACAATAACTGCCACTTCCTGAAAACATTTCAAAAAGAGAAAAATATATGTTAGGGGTTAATTCATTTCCATGGTTGGGTAAGGGAGGAGTGAGGAGTAGGTGGGAAGAGGGTATGACCTAGTGAGATAGCAGAAGCATGTGTGTATGAGTCCATGTTTGGGGGGTCATGTATCATCGTGCCGTACGTGTTGTAAATCAAGCTTCGAGGTATTGCGAAGTATACATTTGAATTCCTTCTTATCCCGTGGTACGGGTCTGTGGATGGGCTGTCAAACTTTACCGAGCTCTTTTCGGTTTTGGTTGTAACAAAATGGGGAAGCACATTTTAGTTGATGATACATGAATGGGGGAGATATGTGATTGCTGATATCTGTGCCTGTATTCCCTATCGACTATGTGTGTCATTACCTGTGGGTTGTAGAAATGAAGAAAAGACATAATTACGGTAAATGCGGTGGTATTCTATGTCAGGTAAATGTACAGTCGTCGATTGAGGTTTTGTTCGGTATCAGTTGAAAGTCGTCTTCTTTGCGCTGTTTTGCCCATTAGGTGCGAGCAAAAAGCTTTGTCAATGCCAATAGATTTACAAAAATGTTGGGCTAGCGTGAGTTTAAGAATTCTAGGGAAACTGGGGATCCATGGCAAAGTTCATCAAATGTCCGTATCTAAAGTGGTCAAAACTTCTTCTTTGGTCAATCCGTTGTCTGTATAGTGTCTTGTCAACTTCCTCGTCCAAGGGGGTCTTTTTATCTTGGAGAAAAACAGAAAAACAGGTGAAAGAAACGGACCGTAGAAATCGCATTTTCATCACATCATTGTTTCTATATTTGGGTCATAAATCAAGTCCAGGTTAATTACAGTTTCCTCACTCCTTAAACTCATTACTCGTGTACTTTGTTTGCACTTCATTAAAGCCTGACCGCATCTAAATATCAATCCAATCGATATGACAACACCTAAGATACATAGGAGAAACTTCCCAACATCCATTATGACTCCTTGAGCCCAGTCTCCTAAACCGGAGAACCAATTTCGCGGGTTCAACCATGACACCCAACCAGTCAGCTCATTACCTACAGCAGCAAGAGTGAGATTGTGTTTTCGGCGAAATTCCCACTTCAATTGGAGAATATCGTCCATCTTTTGGTCTATGACCTCGACCGGATCCTCGGTGCTATTCGTGATATACGTGCAACACTTCACGCCATACTGTGTTGCCAATGTAACACAATATCCGCCTGTCACTGCTGTGAGGTAATTAAGAACCATTCTATGCTGCACCAGTTCTGTTTTATAAGCTTGAAGTTCCCTTCCAGTATATCTAAACGTGTCATCATACATTTCAGTGATATTATCTAACAAATTTGCGAGCGCCGATATGTATTTATAATTCAGCACTCCTCTAGCGGTGCGGGTGAAATCTAACGCGATTAAGAATTGAATCCCGGTGGATTCACTTATCAGATCAGAGGCCGGATGCTCTGTCTTCTCTATCAGGTGCCTTTTAACAACGTGCTCGTAATGGGTGTGAGTATAAGGAGCTTGGGCACCACGGTGTATGTCTTTCATTTTGTCATGTGATACAGTCATTACTTCAGGCAGTACTTTTCCAATATAACACAATCCTTCAGAGTTTGGGGCAAGCCACTTGTACGCCTTTCTCCCGCATATGAAATATGCATCATCGGGGAGAACATATGGGACGGAGTAGGACATAACCATATTACACACCTTCCATGTGAAATCTCCTAACCCTAATTCTTCCATCTGCTTAGTACACGTATCAGGTTGTACGATATGTGCACAGTATCCTGGTGATACCTCTCCAACTTTAGTAATCCTATTTCCTAAGGTATACCTATACCGGAAAGATTTTCCTCTACTGGCTATGTGGCGTACAAGCTCTGTATCTGTAGGCATTCTATCTGCTCTATGCGAAAAGGTCATGGTGTGATTACTCCATGACACTTCCCAATTTCCCGGTTTTCGGGGATTGGAGATGTTGAAACATAATAGGGACCTATCCACATGGTATTGGTGGAGCTTCAAACTAGGAGGGCTGGAGATATTAAACCACCGGTCTCCCACCATTTAACTCAAGTACCTCCTCTATCGTTAAAGGAAATGGTACTAGCCCTGATTTGCTATGACCCTGAGGTACTTGAGAGCATACCCAACAATCTGTTTTGTTTAACACATTACCCACTAAGGAGTGATAGTCACTCAATGGATGCCGGTCCATATGGATATTAAAACTGGATTGGCATTTCTTAATGCACCCATCCTCAATGACATTGTTACAGAGCCTACAGATACAGTTTTCTTCAGCTAACAATCCTTCACAATTCCTTCTATGGTCAATGCTATCGGATCGTTTTCTGATACTCGCCTTTGCTTGTTGATTATGTTGTTCTCGGAAAACTACGCCTCCATCTTTATCATCAGACCCCATTCCAGAACCTCTCTCGACCTCCATGGTACTCTCGCCGGAACAGACTGCTCTGGTCAACATCATGGTTAACAGGAAAATCCGGATCACAGTCTCTTGGGGCAAGTCCATCTTATAGGAGGAAACGGAGAAGAATGAGAAGGGGGGAAAAGAAATTTTAGGGAGAGGGGATGGGAAGTGGAGAAAAACAATAAAAGGGAGTGGGGAGTCGACAACAGCTCTTGGTCTTGAGATTTTCACGGCTCAGGTGCCGCCTCAGTCCTCCTGGAACAGACACTCCAGTGATACAACCTCTACCGTCTGTTCCTTATCACGGGACTTCTCTGGATCAGCAACCTTCTTGCAGTGGGATGAATGAACCCAAGTCTCTCTCTCAGCAACCTTCAATGCTGTAGTGCTAGTCAATAAGACCTGGTATGGTCCTTCCCATCTGTCAATAAGGCAACCTGAGCGTAGAAAATTCCGTATCATTACATAATCCCCAGGTTCAATGTCATGACAATTACTATCTGGTAAATCAGGAATCACCAACTTCAGATTATCATTTTGATTCCTTAACTGTTTACTCATGTTAATCAAGTACTTTACAGTCACTTCATTGTTACATTTCAAATCATCCTGAGGGTTAATCATGACATGCGGTTGTCGACCAAACAAGATTTCAAAAGGGGACAGATTAAGAGGGGACCTGGGAGTGGTTCTGATACTGTACAATACAATGGGTAAAGCTTCTGGCCATGTCAATCCTGTCTCTGCCATCACTTTACTCAATTTATTTTTAATAGTGCTGTTCACTCTTTCGACCTTCGCACTCGCCTGTGGACGGTACGGAGTGTGCAGCTTGCTATCAATTCCCATCAACTTACACATTCCTTGAAAGACATCACCTGTAAAATGGGTACCCCTATCACTTTCGATTATTCTAGGGATACCATATCTACATACAAATTCCTGCACAATTTTCTTAGCAGTAAACATAGCGGTATTTGTAGCCGCAGGAAATGCTTCGACCCAATTTGAGAAAACATCTATACAAACAAGTACATATTTCAAATTTCGACAAGGGGGTAATTGAATGAAGTCAATCTGTATTACCTGGAAAGGGCCGCCGGCAGGTGGGATATGGGATGGTTCTGTTGGTATTGCCTTTCCAATATTCTTTCTCAAACAGGTAAGGCACGACATTGCTCTTTTACTCGCATGAGAGGAGAATCCTGGGGCGCACCAATATGCTCTTACCAACTTGCACATCCCTTCCTTGCCTAGATGAGTCAGCCCGTGAGCTGCTTCAGCCAAACATGGAAGATATGCTCTGGGGGCCACTGGTTTACCATGTCCATCCATCCAGAGTCCTGAGGACTCCTGGCCATATCCCTTTGCCTTCCAGACTGCCTTTTCCTGTGTGGAACACAAATTTTGCATCTCACACAACTTCTGTGTGTTGATGGTATTAAATACCATCAGTTGTGTGGTGTCTGTCTGTCTGGGGGTAGCAGCTGCTAACTTAGCTGCTTCGTCTGCTCGGCTGTTACCAAGCGATATTGGGTCCTGGCTATATGTATGTGCTTTACATTTGATAACAGCCACTCTGTCGGGTTCCTGTATCGCTGTTAGAAGCCTTTTTATGTGAGCTGCATGCGCTACCGGTGTACCAGCTGCCGTCATGAAATTTCTGAGGCGCCATAGGGCTCCGAAATCATGGACTACCCCGAATGCGTATCTAGAATCGGTGTAGATATTGGCTGATTTGCCCTTAGCCAATTCACATGGTCTGGTTAGGGCGACCCAGTTCAGCAACCTGGGCTGAGTGAGGTGGGCCTAGCGGTTCCGCTTCTATGGTGCCTTGGTCATCTACGACTGCGTATCCAGTACACAAGTCTCCCGAGTCTGACTGTCTATGACAACTACCGTCCGTGTAGAACGTAAGTTCTGCATCTTCCAGTGGGTTGTCACTGATGTCAGGCCTTGCGGTAAAATTTTGGGTCAAATATTCTATACAATCATGAGTGTCTTCCTTTGTATTAAATCCTCCTTCCCCAGTACTCTCATCCTCCACCCTTTGGGTCTGTCCAGACACACTTGGGAGATATGTTGCAGGATTTAATGCACTGCATCTCCTTATGGTGATGTTTACGGGGGCCATTAGTGCCAATTCCCATCTTGTAAACCGCGCTGATGAGACGTGCCTGGTTTGGGCAGAATTTAACAAGGCTGACACTGCATGCGGTGTATGAATTGTGAGGTTGTGACCTAGCACGACGTCTTCGCTTTTCGTTACTAGCAATGCTATCGCAGCAACGCTTCGCAAGCATGTGGGGAGGGATCGCGCTACCGTGTCTAGCTGAGCGCTGTAATATGCTACTGGCCTGCTGGCATCACCGTGCTTTTGGGTTAGTACGCCTGCCGCGCAACCAGCACTTTCTGTTCCGTATAGTTCAAAGGGTTTCCCATAGTCCGGCATACCTAATGCTGGTGCCTGCGTTAGGCACTGTTTAAGTCTCTCAAATGCTGCCTCAGACTCGTCTGTATGCGAAATCCGATCAGGTTTGTTTGAGGAGACCATTTCCTGCAA
Organism: Pseudophryne corroboree; assembly: GCF_028390025.1. Lineage (NCBI taxonomy): Eukaryota > Metazoa > Chordata > Amphibia > Anura > Myobatrachidae > Pseudophryne > Pseudophryne corroboree. The sequence goes on along the minus strand of NC_086449.1, from coordinate 804,029,931 downwards.
AGGTAACGCTAACATGGAAAACCCTGGGATCCAATTACGGCAATACCCACACATTCCTAAAAATGTTCTGATCTGTTGCTTGGTTTGTGGCAGAGTCATGTCTCTAATTGCTTGAATTCTATCAGTGGTCAGGTGTCTCAGTCCTTGTGTTAAACAGTGTCCCAAATATTTTACCTTAGTTTGGCATAATTGCAACTTGTCTTTGGAAACCTTGTGTCCTGTGTCTGAAAGATGAAACAGGAGCTGTTTCGTATCCTTCAGGGATGCCTCCAATGAATCAGAACACAGTAGTAGATCATCCACGTACTTTATTAATACTGATCCACTCACTGGTTGGAAAGACTGTAAACAATCATGCAAAGCCTGAGAAAATATACTTGGGCTATCTATGAATCCTTGTGGTAATCGAGTCCATGTGTATTGGACTCCTCTGTATGTAAATGCGAACAAATATTGACTGTCAGGGTGCAGAGGTACCGAAAAGAAAGCGGAGCAGAGGTCAATAACAGTGAAAAATTTCGCAGTGGGAGGGATTTGCATTAGGATGACAGCTGGATTTGGCACTACGGGGAACTGACTCTCAACTATTTTGTTAATCCCCCTTAGATCCTGCACTAGCCGGTAACCCCTCCCCCCACTCTTTTTCACAGGGAAGATGGGACTATTAGCAGTGCTGGACGTTCTTACCAGAATGCCCTGTTGTAGCAAGCGCTCTATTACTGGGTAAACTCCTAACTCCACCTCTGGCTTCAGAGGGTACTGTGGGATTTTTGGAGCTATCCTACCATCTTTTACTTGTACAACTACTGGAGCTACGTTTGCCATTAATCCAGTGTCCTGTCCATCTTTAGTCCAAAGTGACTCTGGTATCTGAGATGTAATTTCTTCTACTTGGGAGGGAGTCCTATTTGTCATAGTGGTATGTGACATTAATTTTGACGGGGAGTCTAACATGTCTCGTACTTCCTGAGCGTGATTCTCAGGTATGTCCAAGAATACACCTTCAGGAGTACAATAAATGACGCACCCCATTTTACACAGTAAGTCTCTTCCCAGGAGATTGGTCGGTGCCGATGCAGCCAGCAAAAAGGAATGCTTGGTATGTAAAGGCCCTATTGTAATCTCTGCTGGTTTGCTAACAGGGTAATGCTGGACTACTCCTGTTACTCCCACGGCTGGAATTGTCCTACCAGTGGTCCTCATGCCCACTGTCGAATTTATCACTGATTTGGCCGCCCCTGTGTCTACAAGAAAGTTTAATGATTTACCAGCTACATTGATTGCAATTTCTGGTTCACTTCCAAGACTTGCAATCAATTTTACTGGCTGCAGATTACAGGTATGGCCACACCCCTATTTGGGTATGGTGACCTCCCTGAATCCCGCTGGCAGCAACTACTTGTGAGGGAGTTAGCTGGGAACTACCAGAGGTTTGCCAATCTCTGTTTGGGGGGTATCTTTTTGTTTCCCCTGCATGTGGCTCATAACTCCGTTTCTGCGGACCTTGCTCCCAATGTCGTGTGTCGTGTCGTTGTCTAGGGTGTTGGTATGAGTTTCGTACATTCTTTACTCTACAATCTCGTGCCATGTGTCCCTGTTTATGACAAGAATAACAAGTAACCACACTTGACTTACCCACAGGGTTTGGTGATACAAACAAAGGCTGCCTTGTGGTCAGGGCCTGTATACTTACGGCCATTAACTTATCACTTTGTTGTTCCCTGTGTCTGGTGATGTTCCTATCGTGATCAATAGCAGCCTCTCTCAAAGTAGCCACAGACAGACCTCGCCAACATGGTTGTGTGGTCTGTACCCTAGTCTTTAATGATTCTTTTAAACCATCCATCAGTACCGATACTGCTACTTCTCGATGGTTTATGTTTGTTTTAATGTCCTCTATGCCTGTGTATTTTGCCATTTCTGATAATGCTCTGTGAAAATACTCTGCAGCTGTCTCTGACTCCTTCTGTTTAATGGAGAATATCTTGTTCCATCTGACTACCGCTGGGAAATATTCTTTTAACTGTAAGTTTATTCTTTTTACATTGTCTTTGTTGTACACATCTGTAAGAGGTACATCCTGATCTAATCCGCAATCAGCTAAAAATTGAGTTGCGTCAACATTGGAGGGTAAACATGCTCTCAGCAATATCTGCCAGTCTTTATTGTTGGGCTCTACAGTGTTACCTAAGTCTCTGATGTATTTTTGACTGGCAACTAAATCTTTTCTAGGGTCAGGGAATTCAGACACGATGGTCCTTAATTCCATTCTGGAAAATGGGCTATACATGGCAATGTTCCTCACTGGGGTGACCCCTGTTGTGTCAGTTTTCCCATTTGGAACAGCTATTACCCTAACAGGATTAACTCTAACAACATCACTCTGTGTGGGTTCTACAGCCTGTGGTGAAATGGCTTCAGCATAGTGTATGGTGCCGTACTTACCTGTAGACACGACCTCACCTATCCCTCCGCTAGGGGCCTTTGTTACTAATCTCGTGGGTGGAGCTGTGCCTACTGTGGTCTCTGCTATGGTGGCTGCTAGAGAGAGCGCTGAAATTGTTGCCGATTCGTCTTCTTGATCACACTCCTGAGGAAAGTTCAAAACAGGGTACAACTTGCACGGGTTAATACTTGCGTTGGTTAATTGGTTAACATTATCTTTAACATTTATACAGTTGCTAAGTGTTTGTGTGTTACACCTTAGTGCGTCATTCTCCGCAACCAATTTTTCTCCTGATATGTATGGTGGCGGTGGGGCCGTGGCTATCAGTTTTCTGATTGAGCCAGATCCCGCCGCCTGAGCCAATCCTCTCTGTATGTCACCCTCCTGCTGCCACAACTGCAAATAATCATAATGCTTGCTTCGTCTCTTTGCTGATTTAATGAGACATATCCTTCTCCTTAAATTCGTTAACACTTCTGTGCTGAAGCTACCTACTCTTGGGAATTTCTCCCCGTCATGTACTGTCATTCTCTCCCATTCATCACATAAAGCTTCTGTGTGACTTCCGTATTTCTCACACATTACATACCTTGCCGACCCAATTGGTCGGTTCACTGAATCAACCCGAACCGAGGTTGATCGCCCCCTACCTGAACAAGTGGCCCCCATAGTTCGAAGGTGTTGCTTTATTTAACCAACCCTTACGCAAACCAAATGTCCAAAATAGGCTGGCGGTGGCGGTTTACCGAGTACCCCACTCACTCGCCCACGCCGACCAATACGACCTGATCACACCGATATGGTGCTGGCGTACTCGACCTAGGGCCCCTGCGACCTGAACCTCTATTTACTGGAACCTGTGAGGGTGCTCCGAAGAACACTTACTCTTTCCAGTAACTATTGGTTGCTGGATAGTTCCTGAGTGAGCAGCGAACTTCCCTTAAAATAAAAAAAGTTACACAAATCACGTTAGAATGTACAAATAGCGTTTATGACCTTCGTACACAAATAGTACCGGTCAGGTTTACTAATGCACACAATTACGTGCGGTACAATCGTTTAGTACACAAGCAACTAATCTTACGTACTGAGCGACCAGTGGAATCGAAAATTACGGCTGCGAATTCCTTCAGCCAGAGCTTATATGGCCTATATGGGTGTTGCACCAACCCTTTCTTGGTGTTGTGCCTGTGGACTGTATAGCGGACTTCCTTGTCTGCTGTACCTGAACCTGTTGGTCTGCTATGACCTCCTGGTCTGTTACAGTATGACCTCCTGGTCTGCTACACTCTAATGCTCAAATTGTATATTTAACCAGAGATGCCTCCCTAGCCACCATGTACGTCACTTACACGCATGTACCTCACGAGTACTCGACTTTTCTTGTGGTTCAACCTGTAAAATTGTATACAACACACTCACTCACCACATGTACACTTTTGTTTCTATTTCTATTTCTGCGCAGAAATTTCTCTTTAGACCAGATATGTTACAAATTAGGAGAAGGATCTATTAATTTAAATTTGGAATTTAAAAAAAATTGCGCGATTTATCGCCTGGCGTTATTTACCGCGTGGCGCTACTTATCGCGTTGAGAGGAGAGAGAAAAACTTGTGATTTGAGTTACGTGGGCGTACCCGTACGCTCCGTTGCGTATTATACGCTGCGTGCGTCGGCCCTTGGATTGCGTACGCAAGTCTCAGTCTTTTGTTAGAGGCACGTGTACGCAAAGCAAAGATCCACCGTAACACAATTTATACGTTTATCAACTATAGAACTGGCAAACAGGAGAGTGACATACGAAAATACACCAATGAAAAGGAAATGCAGATATATATGTGTGCGTGCGTGTGTACGCAAGACAGAAAAATTAAACAGTTTTAAAAAGACACTATTGTTTTGTTCTTACCTCCGGTTCCCGGATTCCTTCAGCACCCTTTACTAAGAGAAGCAGACGCTTATCCAAACAGCACTACGAGGAATATGATCTCCCGCCCTTTGCTGCTGGATAATGTCTGCTGAAATTACCTAGTGCAGATATGTGAAGGACAGGGCGAGCCGCCAATTGATAAAGCTAAATATTTATCGTATATAATACCCTTTGAGGTCTAAGAACACTGTACGCTATTTATGTATGAAGTACCGTAAGGGTACGCTAGTTGCGTAATAATCGCTTTGCCGTGATCAAGACGCTCAAGCGTCACGTTCACTCACGGCCAAGAGATCACAGGCAGGCACGTTATTGGCTGTTAGCTACGCTATAGCGAAACATTACTTTAGTTAACGCTCGGGACCACGAGGAGATCACCAGCGGAGCTGACACTCACTATATTAAACCTTTGTATCTAAACCATAAACAGTGTATTGTGCAGTAAAACCTTAGTGTAATGTTAGAGAGTAAATGCAACACAGTATAACCTTATTACCTTAAAAGCTGTTTGAGCGTCACCGACGCTCTGAGAATACTTAATACTATAAGAAACACACAGATACCGTGCTCAGGGTCCAACGCCTAAAATATATATTATGAATGCTATACTTGCAAAAGAGTTAAACACAATACAAGTCATACACTACAATATAACATAGACTACCTAACCAGATAACTACACAGGAAATACAATACAATACAATTTAAAGGAAAATGAGTGAGAAAGAGAAGGAGAGAGAGAGAGAGAGAGAGAAATTGAGAGAGATTGGCCCACAATAACAAGAAGATCAATATAGCTGCGGAGAAACACTTACGCACAAGGGGAAACGATCGCATGCGCCTCGATATCCAGCTCCCGATTATCAGCAATGAGAACCGTTGAAGAGAGTGAACTGGATATGGTCGGCCTGCCTATTTATGCCCCACACACAATACAATTCAATGGTCCCTACAATCTCATTGTTCATTGGACACAGGAATTCGGCTTCGCATTATAACAAAAGGTCATAGGTTGATTCATACAGGTGGGCTGTGACTATTTCCAACAGCTCAGGTGGGAGGGAAACTGGGTTTCCCGCCGCATGGGTAATAAAGTGCAAATAAAGTAAATGTTCATAAACTTCTTATGTCCATAACTATTCGCACGAGCGATTGATCTGCTTCAAACCAACACCGGAATATTTCTAATTAAATATTCTTCTGATGGATACTAAACACCACTGTATTACTCCTGTCTGACCCTTCGTATCAAACAAAGAGGGATTTCTCTGTTCATGAACATTCTATATTAACCAAACTTTCAGAATCTATCAAAGGGACCATGATCTACAAAATACATTATTAGTGAAAATATGTAATGATTGAGTCGCACGCTACGATCGCATAAACTCTACCGTAAATACGCATACCATGCGCCTGCGGGTGCCCGCGACTGTGAGTATGCGCACGTACGGGAGAGCGTACGCACGCGCAGCACGGACCTGTGTGAGGTGCAAATATGGTAGTGTGCATAGAGATATTTTTCTGACTTTGACACCGTGTCGAAACGGGTCCGTGTGCAATGTGAAAGGTTCAATTGTGAATTAGCGGGTCGCCTGACCCGGTAATTCAACCCGGTAAAAAAGAAGGGTTCTTACCGGGTTGATTACCGGGTCAGGCGCAGTGTGAATGGGAGCCGTTCCGATGCGAATCGGCTCCCATTCACAGCATAGGCAGAGGCGGCGCAGGAGATGAGCTCATCTCCCGGCGCCGCCTCCACCCCCGCCACTGCTGCTGCTGCTCCCTCCGCTGCTATGGCAACCGACCCGGTATATTGCCGGGTCGGAAAGCCAGCAGAGGAGCGCAAATGCCGGATCCCACCCGGTAAGTACACGTTTGTCTTACCGGGTAGGATCCGGCATTTGCGATGTGAATGCGGTATTATTTATAAGCTATTATTTCTCTATTGCATTCTAGAAAATGGCGGGCTCGGTGGAAAAGAGACACATGCCACAATTACTTTTTATATAATGGAATAGAATACCATATCTTGCTGCTGGTGAGACCTAGGCACATGATGCCGCTATGTGATAAGTTAGTGGAGTAGATGGTACTTGATGGCAGAAAGCATACGCAGTCCATGTAGATGTGGCGTGGGCCTCTTTTCCCCCTGAGCCCCTCAATTATACAGAATCTGACTGGTTGTAACGGACAAACGTGTCTGTTTTTAGAAGCTCCCTCTTCCCAGTCTTGTTCTACTACTGCGTTTTGTTGAGTTCCTTCTTGTGCAGCGCTGTAGAATATGCTGGTGCTATATAAGTGTTGATCATTTCCACCGGTCATACTGTATGTCAGATTTCCTTGTCTGCATTGTACCTTCATTGGGGTCGATTCTATTCGGCAACTTAAGAATAGCGCCGGGAATTAGCTCCCGACGCTATTCAATTCAGCTCTAGTTAAGTCGGCGATGTCCCGTTCTCGCCGACTTAACAGGTAGTTTTGTCGGGAGAACGGGCATTCTCCGACTTAACTACCCGCGGCGATGCTGATTCCCGACAGAATCAGCCTCGCGCCGGCCGCGATGCAGCACTTTTGTCGGGTTTCTTCTCTCATCCCCCGGGGATAAGAGAAGAATTCCCGACAATTGCGGGTCACTAGCAGCTGAATTGAATAGCGTCGGGAGCTAATTCCCGGCGCTATTCTTAAGTTGCCGAATAGAATCGACCCCATTGTCTAGTCAGGTGACCCGTGTACACCACTGTCCTGTGTTGGGAAGATGCATCATTTTATTTGCAGCACTCTCACATAGAAGCCTCCAGCACGTTTTCCTTCATTTACTTTTGGCTTGTTCGGCTCTCAGAGTTGCGTCTGATAAAACCGTCATCGTGACTCCGTTTCTCACTCTCCTCCCTCCTCTGCAGATCTAAACATTACAAAGATGTTCCTTTTGGCTCCAGTTTTTTTTATTTATATTAACCTTTTTAAAAACGTGATTCCTATAGTGCCAAAGATCAAGGGTACTTGTGTTTATCCGCACAAAGCAGACTAACATCTGTACAAATAGTCTGCCGCTTAGTGTTTTCTCCATGGGGTTTCTATCACCGATATTGTCAGAAGGTGATATCTTCATAAAGGGGCGCTTGGCCTGGGCCCACCATGAGACTGAATGGCAAATGCCCTTTAGGATATGTGCAATTTGGTTTGTTTTTTTCCAATCGGATTGAAGTGACCTATTGCCATTTCACTGCAAAAGCTATTGGCTGCACGTTACCTATTTACAGGTCCGAGAACATTCTGCTAGAGCAGATAAGTACCTAAATGGTTTGGTGCAGTGCTTGCCGGTGCAGACGCAAGATTTAGACATGAATTATTGTTGGGGGGGGGGGGGGGGGTTGGTTTTTATATTTGAGCAGAATATAAAATACATTTTAAAATGATTCTTAATTGGTTGCCAGCCTTGGTGTGATGTTTGCTGTTGCTTGTAAGCGAATGACATTACCGACTTGTGGTCTGATTCAGATGTAGAAGCCGTGGTACTCGCACGCAAACTGTTTGCGCTGCGCGTGCATTCTGATCACCAAGGGGGCATGTCACTGACGGCGTCTGGGTCTAAAGACCTAGAATCGCTCACCTAGGACGCCACGTTCAGATGGCGAGACTACTCCCGTCACACAGCTGGTGCAGGTTTTGATGCTGTGTCCTAGAGTAGCACTGACCTGTGTCACTGCACTGCACACTAAGAACATCACCCACAACATTGTGTGTGTGTGTGTGTATGTATATGTGTGTGTATATAGTGTTCACTCTAGGTGTCTTTCACAGGGCGCTGCGCCCTGCCCCTTTTTTAGACACCTGAATGCCGCCCTGCCCGTTTGTGTGCGCCCTCCCGCCTTGCACTTTGCTGCCCGCCGGACCCCACCACGCCGCCAGACACATTGATCACACGGTCTCCCAGCATGAGGGACAGAGACCTCTGCGGCCCGCCTCGTCCCGCCCGTCCTTAGCTGTCAGCCGCCGCAGCGCCCCTCCTCTGCGAGAGACAGGAGGGCTGGGTTTGCCTTTCCTGCCGAGGCAAACCCAGCCCTCCCTCCTCTGTGTGCATGGATCAGTGTGGTGGCCATTTTCAACGAGCTCCGCGGTGTGTGAGGGGGGACCAGCGCGATCAACTCCCGCAGAATCAGCCCCCAGTAAGTAAAATTGGCAGAAAAAAAAGCGGAGATCAAAAATGTGCCCTACCTGGTGCAGTGTGTCTCATTGCTCTCTACCTGGTGCAGTGTGTCTCATTGCTCTCTACCTGGTGCAGTGTGTCTCATTGCTCTCTACCTGGTGCAGTGTGTCTCATTGCTCTCTACCTGGTGCAGTGTGTCTCATTGCTCTCTACCTGGTGCAATGTTTCTCTGTGCTCTCTACCTGGTGCAGTGTGTCTCATTGCTCTCTACCTGGTGCAGTGTGTCTCATTGCTCTCTACCTGGTGCAGTGTGTCTCATTGCTCTCTACCTGGTGCAGTGTGTCTCATTGCTCTCTACCTGGTGCAGTGTGTCTCATTGCTCTCTACCTGGTGCAGTGTGTCTCATTGCTCTCTACCTGGTGCAATGTTTCTCTGTGCTCTCTACCTGGTGCAATGTTTCTCTGTGCTCTCTACCTGGTGCAATGTTTCTCTGTGCTCTCTACCTGGTGCAATGTTTCTCTGTGCTCTCTACCTGGTGCAATGTTTCTCTGTGCTCTCTACCTGGTGCAGTGTGTCTCATTGCTCTCTACCTGGTGCAGTGTGTCTCATTGCTCTCTACCTGGTGCAGTGTGTCTCATTGCTCTCTACCTGGTGCAATGTTTCTCTGTGCTCTCTACCTGGTGCAGTGTGTCTCATTGCTCTCTACCTGGTGCAGTGTGTCTCATTGCTCTCTACCTGGTGCAATGTTTCTCTGTGCTCTCTACCTGGTGCAATGTTTCTCTGTGCTCTCTACCTGGTGCAATGTTTCTCTGTGCTCTCTACCTGGTGCAATGTTTCTCTGTGCTCTCTACCTGGTGCAGTGTGTCTCATTACTCTCTACCTGGTGCAGTGTGTCTCATTGCTCTCTACCTGGTGCAGTGTGTCTCATTGCTCTCTACCTGGTGCAGTGTGTCTCATTGCTCTCTACCTGGTGCAATGTTTCTCTGTGCTCTCTACCTGGTGCAGTGTGTCTCATTGCTCTCTACCTGGTGCAGTGTGTCTCATTGCTCTCTACCTGGTGCAGTGTGTCTCATTGCTCTCTACCTGGTGCAATGTTTCTCTGTGCTCTCTACCTGGTGCAATGTTTCTCTGTGCTCTCTACCTGGTGCAGTGTGTCTCATTGCTCTCTACCTGGTGCAGTGTGTCTCATTGCTCTTTACCTGGTGCAGTGTGTCTCATTGCTCTCTACCTGGTGCAGTGTGTCTCATTGCTCTTTACCTGGTGCAGTGTGTCTCATTGCTCTCTACCTGGTGCAGTGTGTCTCATTGCTCTCTACCTGGTGCAGTGTGTCTCATTGCTCTCTACCTGGTGCAGTGTGTCTCATTGCTCTCTACCTGGTGCAATGTTTCTCTGTGCTCTCTACCTGGTGCAGTGTGTCTCATTGCTCTCTACCTGGTGCAGTGTGTCTCATTGCTCTCTACCTGGTGCAGTGTGTCTCATTGCTCTCTACCTGGTGCAGTGTGTCTCATTGCTCTCTACCTGGTGCAGTGTGTCTCATTGCTCTTTACCTGGCGCAGTGTGTCTCATTGCTCTCTACCTGGTGCAGTGTGTCTCATTGCTCTCTACCTGGTGCAGTGTGTCTCATTGCTCTCTACCTGGTGCAGTGTGTCTCATTGCTCTCTACCTGGTGCAGTGTGTCTCTGTGCTCTCTACCTGGTGCAGTGTTTCTCGGTGCTCTCTACCTGGTGCAGTGTGTCTCTGTGCTCTCTACCTGGTGCAGTGTTTCTCTGTGCTCTCTACCTGGTGCAGTGTTTCTCTGTGCTCTCTACCTGGTGCAGTGTTTCTCTGTGCTCTCTACCTGGTGCAATGTTTCTCGGTGCTCTCTACCTGGTGCAATGTTTCTCGGTGCTCTCTACCTGGTGCAATGTTTCTCTGTGCTCTCTACCTGGTGCAGTGTTTCTCTGTGCTCTCTACCTGGTGCAGTGTTTCTCTGTGCTCTCTACCTGGTGCAATGTTTCTCTGTGCTCTCTACCTGGTGCAATGTTTCTCTGTGCTCTCTACCTGGTGCAATGTTTCTCTGTGCTCTCTACCTGGTGCAATGTTTCTCTGTGCTCTCTACCTGGTGCAATGTTTCTCTGTGCTCTCTACCTGGTGCAATGTTTCTCTGTGCTCTCTACCTGGTGCAGTGTTTCTCGGTGCTCTCTACCTGGTGCAATGTTTCTCGGTGCTCTCTACCTGGTGCAATGTTTCTCTGTGCTCTCTACCTGGTGCAGTGTGTCTCGGTGCTCTGCCTGGCGCAATATGTATAACGTGCTCTACCTGTCGCAGTGTGTATTAGCTGCACTACTGTGTGGTGTAATGTGAATTGCCACTATTATGTGGCCATGCCCCTTCCCCATGAAAAACAATGCCCCTAAATTTTTGCGGCGCGCCTAAGGCGCGCACTGCCCATTCTTTAGCTTGTGGGAATGGGAGGACCAAGCATTATAGTATGTACCTAATTTTGCCCTTCTAACTGAAAAATGTGCCCTCCCGAATGAAAAATGTGCCCTACCCGTGACCAGCACCCTGCCCTAAAAAAAATCCTAGAGTGAACACTATGTGTGTGTGTGTGTGTGTGTGTGTGTGTGTATATGTATGTATGTATATATATATATATATATATATATATATATATATATATATATATATATATATATATATATATATATATATATATATATATTCTCCATAAAACAGTAACAGATAGTACCTGGGTGCCCCCTCCGAACCTCTAGGGCACAATGTACAGCAACACAATTTTTGAGAGGCACTCCTCGGCTTTGTAAATAATTTCCACAGCTGCAACTGCATGCTTTCAATGTTTCAGGTGCACTTTATTAGCACTTTCGAAAGGTGCTAATAAAGTGCACCTGAAACATTGAAAGCATGCAGTTGTAGCTGTGGAAATTATTTACAAAGCCGAGGAGTGCCTCTCAAAAATTGTGTTGATAGATATAGATATAGATATAGATATATATATATATATATATATATATATATATATATATATATATATATATATATATACATACATACATACATACATACATACATACATACATACATACATACATACATACATACATACATACATACATACATACATACCTGCAGCGATGCACATCTGACTCTGTTCCTTAATGCCATATTGCTTAGAAATGTACGAGGAGTAGCTTTTTGGGCCAACTAATCAAACTAAATCTGCTTGGACCCCTGGCAAGACTCCTCCTGCATTATCCCGAAGCTCCCTCTGAGCAGGAGTCTCCCCGCTCTGATTGTATATGGCCCAATAGGTACGGTGGGCCCACTGACTGAGCTACAAAAATCCAAAGGGTCGGGCTCCTGTTATACAACGATCCTTTCACATTGTACTATCACAATTCTGTAGTAATTCTCCCATCTCGCACAGTGACTCCGGTTATGGAGAAGAGATGCACGAAACCCGTGTGCCAGAAACCGCTAGTTGTCAGATGACGTTCTGTCTACCGGGGTCACAGAATGATGATATCCGCCATTTTCCTTCTAAGTGCTCCAGACAAATTTAGATCTGTCGGTATTATCATATTGCGTAGTAATCAATAGATAGCAAAATGATATATTATCCATTCATTTCTGGGAACTAGATGCGGATGAGGAACTAGTTTTAACTAGGTTCTGGTACAAAAAAAGTCCTATTATCTGTTTTGATTTTATTGTCCTTCTGTGTAAACCAATGCCACCTAAAAATGGGTGAGCTGAGGTGCAGATTTGGCAGACCCTGGGGCGCGAGTGGATTACTTGCTCCACTTTCAGACCATTCAGGTGACCGATAGAAGCCGTTATACAGCCGCACACAATAACTGTAAATCCTGTGCGCCGATCTGATTCGTGGAGATGGCAGATGATATTGATAAGGATTGGCCTGTTTACGTCATGTGATACTGACTGGTTATTTTTCTTTTTCAGATCTGGAATATCAAGCAGATGATTAAGTTAACACAAGAGCACATTGAAGCCCTCCTAGACAAATTTGGAGGCGAGCACAACCCCCCCTCAATATACGTAGAGGTAATATTGCTCTGATTTTCTGATGCTTTGTGAGGGGGGGGGGATGATGTGTTATGCGGTGTAAATGATTGCGGCTCTAAAAAATCCCCCTCCTTCCCCCTGAGACTGTAAAGCCTGACGATTGGGCAGGCTCAATTCTAGTTCTGCTAACTTACCGTTACAATGAGACCGCGGAGTCACTTCATCTCATAACTAAATCTTTCCTTAGTTTGAAGGTATGTCCTTTTTAATAAAAATAAAATAAAATAACTACATAAAACAACATATTGCTCCCCTTTCTAAATGTAGGTGCAGTTGGCTTTGCAAGGAGTTTGATTAGGAAATGTTTTCCCCCTCGTGTTTACCCTACAACCGATCCAAATTGCTGTCATCAGTCCAGTATTTAAATTTCCTCCGGGCTCTCCCTGTGTGTTGTGTAAACTGTAGTAGACACTCTTCATAAACAGTGTGATGCGCTTCTCCAAACACGCTGTGTTATCCTGTTTAATGTTCCATCTCCCCGGACAGCTCCTCTTTCTGCCCCTGTCTGTTTTACTCTAGCTGTCCACCTCCTCCTTAGTGGATTGGTTTGCCGCACGTTCATGAGATGGGCTATGGTGACTGTTCTGTAGAACACTCCTATCTATCTATCTATCTATCTATCTATCTATATCTATGTATCTATCTATCTCATCTTTTTTTGGGAGATGGAATGGATTCTATCTCCTTCAAAGCTTTCTTGTTCTCATAAATCAACAGTCGAATGAGTTCAAAAGAACATTCATCTAGAATTCTGTACCACTCTTTCATAAACTGCTCTTTATCATATCCGAAAGTGGTTTTTTTTTTTGTTGGTCTCAAACCACGTGGGATCCTTTTTTATATTTAAGGTAATTCTCCAATCCCATGGTATCCCACCCGTTTTTAGTTTATTTAATGGTTCATTTTTCTAATAACCCAAACTTCTCTTCCTCTCCCACCACATTTTTGTCCTCTTCAACAAGTATGGGCACCAGTTCACAGAAAATCCTGTCACAATTGTAAGTTTGCGAGCAGGCCTTCCTACCTCTATGACGGTTTGTTATTATCCAGTTTTGTTATATCCATTGTTATTTCCAATTGTAAAGCGCAACGGAATTTGCTGCGCTCTATAAGAAACTGTTAATAAATAAATACTATAAGAAAGAAGTCCTTATAGATGAGTCCACTTCCAATAAAAAGAAGTCTTTTTGTCCTTTCATCACAAATTACAGCAGTGATGCAGGATTAATTAAGAAAATTTTTGAAAAAAACTGGCACATATTACAGGTGGCCCAAGGGGGTAATTGAGAGTTGATCGCAGCAGCAAATTTGTTAGCAGTTGAGGAAAACCATGTGCACTGCAGGTGTGGCAGATGTAACATGTGCAGAGAGAGTTAGATTTGGGTGGGTTATTTTGTTTCTGTGCCGGGTAAATACTGGCTGCTTTATGTTGACACTGCAATTTAGATTTCAGATTGAACACACCCCACCTAAATCTAACACTCTCTGCACATTTTACATCTGCTCTACCCCCTGCAGTGCACATGGTTTTGCCCAACTGCTAACAAATTTGCTGCTGCGATCAACTCAGAATTAGGCCCCCAGTCCTGTCTGAATATTTACCTCAGCATCCTCACACAGTTTTTAGAATAGCAAGGAACCTTAAATCAATATTATCCCGTAGTAGGCTTGAAAATGTGAAGGGAAATACACCTACCCCCGTTAATATATTGAATAATCTGAAAGGTTGTTATGCCTGCGGAAGGTGTAAAACTTGCAAACGGGTAAGATAAGGACAATAAAAAGTTCAGTGATAGTAAGGGGGTGAAAACCTATGCCATTCAAAGTTTCATCAATTGTAATTCTACTTTCATTGTATACCAGATTAAATGCCTGTTTAGAACATATGCCAAATATAAAAGATGAAGTTCTGAATCCTAGTCTTCTGAATCACTTCCTGGAACATCATGGAAGTGATCCACAAGTTTTAAGATTTAAGGGAATTGAGCAAGTGTCACCGCCATTAAATGGGGGCAATAGAGATAAAGAACTAATCAAGAGAAACCTTTTGGATACTTACCTTAAATACACTGACACCTAGAGGCTTAAATGAGGGATTTGAAATCACCCAATATAGAACATAAAAACTTTTGTCTCACCTTAATCATGTGCGTAGAATACCCACTACATACATAAGTGTCCTCTTTATGTAAACCTATAAAAAGACATGTCTGTCTGTCCTATCTATCTATCTATCTATCTATCTATCTATCTATCTATCTATCTATCTATCTATCTATCTATCTCTTACGTCCTAGAGGATGCTGAGGACTCCGTAAGGACCATGGGGTATAGACGGGCTCCGCAGGAGATATGGGCACTATAAAGAACTTTAGAATGGGTGTGCACTGGCTCCTCCCTCTATGCCCCTCCTCCAGACCTAAGTTAGATCCTGTGCCCAGAGGAGATTGGGTGCATTACAGGAGAGCTCTCCTGAGTTTCTCTGATAAAGAATTTTGTTAGGTTTTTTATTTTCAGGGAGCACTGCTGGCAACAGGCTCCCTGCATCGTGGGACTGAGGAGAGAGAAGCAGACCTACTTAAGTGATAGGCTCTGCTTCAAAGGCTACTGGACACCATTAGCTCCAGAGGGAGTCTGAACACAGGTCTCCCCTCGTTGTTCGTCCCAGAGCCGCGCCGCCGTCCTCC
The DNA here is from genome assembly GCF_028390025.1 of Pseudophryne corroboree. Lineage (NCBI taxonomy): Eukaryota > Metazoa > Chordata > Amphibia > Anura > Myobatrachidae > Pseudophryne > Pseudophryne corroboree. The sequence continues at coordinate 804,014,632 of NC_086449.1, read as the reverse complement.
CCTCGTTGTTCGTCCCAGAGCCGCGCCGCCGTCCTCCTCGCAGAGCCGGAAGATAGAAGCCGGGTGAGTATAAGAAGAAAAGAAGACTTCAAGGCGGCAGAAGACTTCAGATCTTCACTGAGGTAAGTGCGCCATTGCTCCCACACACTACACACACTAGCGGGCACTGATGGGTGCAGGGCGCAGGGGGGGCACCCTGGGCAGCAATAAAAACCTCTAATTCTGGCATTATAAGGTTAGACACTGCGGAGGCAGTAATTCTATAAATCCCCCGCCAGTTTTGTGATATTTTGAGCGGGACCGAAGCCCGCCGCTGGAGGAGGCGGAGCTTGGTCCCTCAGCACTAACCAGCGCCATTTTATCCACAGAGATTGCAGAGAAGCTGGCTCCCCGGTCTCTCCCCTGCTGAACACTGTGACACAGGGCTGAAAAGAGGAGGTGGGGCACTTGTAAGGCGCAGTGAGTGTATTAACACAGTGATTAAGATAAAAGCACTATTATCTGGGAGATTATTTTCCAGTGTCAGTTGGCGCTGGGTGTGTGCTGGCATACTCTCTCTCTTTCTCTCCAAAGGGCCTTGTTGGGGAACTGTCTCCTTATAACTATATCCCTGTGTGTGTGGGGGTGTCTGTACGAGAGTGTCAGCATGTCTGATGCGGAAGGCTCAGCTAAGGAGGAGGTGGAGCAGATGATTGTGGTGTCCGTCGGCAACGCCGACTCATGATTGGATGGACATGTGGAATGTTTTAAATGCAAATGTGACCTTATTACAAAAGAGATTGGACAGAGCAGAGTCCAGAGAAAAAGCTGGGAGTCAATCCACCGCTTCGACTGGGTCACCGGGCCCTTCTGGGTCTCAAAAACGTCCCCTATCCCAAATAGCAGACACTGATACCGACACGGATTCTGACTCCAGTGTCGACTACGATGATGCGAGGTTACACCAAAGGGTGGCCAAAAGTATTCATTATATGATTATTGCAATAAAAGATGTTTTGCATATCACAGATGACCCCTCGGTCCCTGACACGAGGGTGCGCATGTATAAGGAAAAGAAGCCTGAGGTAACCTTTCCCCCATCCCATGAGCTTAACAAGTTATTTGAAAAAGCTTGGGAAACTCCAGATAAACTGCAGATTCCCAAAAGGATTCTTATGGCGTATCCTTTCCCTCTACAGGACAGGGTATGTTGGCAATCCTCACCCAGGGTGGACAAGGCTTTAACACGCCTGTCCAAGAAGGTGGCGCTACGGTCTCCGGACACGGCAGCCCTCAAGGATCCTGCTGATCGCAGACAGGAAACTACTTTAAAGTCTATTTATGCGCATACAGGTGCTTTGCTCAGACCGGCAATAGCATCGGCATGGGTGTGTAGTGCAGTTGCAGCTTGGACAGATACCTTGTCAGCTGACCTTGATACCCTAGACAGGGATACCATTTTATTGACCTTAGGCCACATTAAAGACGCAGTATTATATATGAGGGACGCTCAAAGAGATGTTGGGCTGCTGGGTTCGAGAGCCAACGCCATGGCGATTTCTGCTAGGCGAGCCCTGTGAACCCGCCAATGGACGGGTGATGCTGACTCAAAGAAGCATATGGAGGTTTTGCCATACAAAGGAAGTTTTATTTGGGGAAGGTCTCGCGGACCTGGTTGCCACAGCTACCGCGGGTAAATCTACCTTTTTGCCTTTTGTTCCCCCACAGCAAAAGTAAACTCCACAATATCAGATGCAGTCCTTTCGGTCGCAGAAGTCCAGAAGAGGTCGGGGCTCATCTTTCCTCGCCAGAGGTAAGGGTAGAGGAAAGAGAGCACCTGCTCCAGCTAGTTCCCAGGAGCAGAAGTCCTCCCTGGCTTCTACTAAATCCACTGCATGACGCTGGGGCTCCACTGGGGGAGTCCGCACCGGTGGAGGCACTTCTTCGACTCTTCAGCCAGGTCTGGGTTCTGTCAGACGTGGATTCTTGGGCGATGGATATTGTATCCCAAGGCTACAAACTGGAATTCGAAGAGGTGCCCCTCGCCGATTTTTCAAGTCGGCCTTGCCAGCTTCTTCCCCAGAGAGGGAAGTAGTGTTAGCTGCAATTCAAAAGCTGTGTCAACAGCAAGTGATTGTCAAGGTTCCCCTAGTCCAACAGGGGAAAGGGTACTTTTCGACCCTGTTCGTGGTTCGGTCAGACCCATTTTAAATCTAAAATCCCTAAACCTGTACTTGAAAAAGTTCAAATTCAAGATGGAATCGCTCCGGGCTGTGATCTCCAGTCTGGAAGGGGGGGATTTTATGGTGTCACTCGACATAAAGGATGCATACCTTCATGTCCCCATATATCCTCCTCATTAGGCGTACCTGAGATTCGCTGTACAGGACTGTCATTACCAGTTTCAGACGTTGCCGTTTGGGCTTTCCACGGCCCCGAGGATTTTCACCAAGGTGATGGCGGAGATGATGGTGCTCCTGCGCAGGCAGGGAGTCACAATTATCCCATACTTGGACGATCTCCTGATAAAAGCAAGATCGAGAGATCAATTGCTGAAGAGCGTGTCACTCTCCCTGAGAGTGTTACATCAACACGGTTGGATTCTTAATCTGCCAAAGTCACAATTGATTCCAATGACTCGACTATCATTCCTAGGCATGATTCTGGACACGGAACAGAAGAGGGTTTTTCTCCCGATGGAAAAAGCCCAGGACCTCCAGAACATGGTCAGAGACTTGCTAAAACCAAAAAGAGTGTCTGTTCATCAATGCACTCGAGTTCTGGGGAAAATGGTGGGAGCCTACGAGGCCATCCCTTTCAGCAGGTTTCATGCTAGGATGTTTCAGTGGGACCTCCTGGACAAGTGGTCAGGGTCCCATCTACTAATACATCAGAAGATAAGCCTGTCCCCCCGGGCCAGGGTGTCTCTCCTGTGATGGCTGCAAAGTGCTCACCTTCTAGAAGGTCGCGAGCCTCCGAGGATGGGAAGCAGTCACACAAGGAAAAAATTTTCAGGGGCTATGGTCAAGCGGCTTGTCTACACATCAACGTACTGGAATTGAGGGCCATATACAACGGCCTACGACATGCAGAGAATCTTCTTCGCGACCTACCGGTTCTGATTCAATCAGACAACGTCACAGCCGTGGCTCATGTAAACCGCCAAGGCGGGACAAGGAGCAGAGTGGCAATGGCGGAAGCCACCAGGATTCTTCGCTGGGCGGAAAATCACGTAAGCGCTCTGTCAGCAGTCTTCATTCCGGGAGTGGACAACTGGGAAGCAGACTTGCTCAGCAGACACAATCTCCATCCAGGAGAGTGGGGACTTCATCAAGACATTTTTACAGAGATAACAGGTCTTTGGGGAATTCCTCACATAGACATGATGGCGTCACGCCTCAACAAGAAGCTTCAGAGGTATTGTGCCAGGTCAAGGGACCCTCAGGCAGTAGCGGTGGACGCCCTGGTGACACCTTGGGTATTTCAGTCGGTGTTTGTGTTCCACCCTCTTCCTCTCATCTCAAAAATATTGAGAATCATAAGACAAAAAAGAGTGAAATCAATCCTCATTGTTCCAGATTGGCCTCGAAGGGCCTGGTATTCAGATCTTCAGGAGATGCTCACAGAAGATCCATGGCCTCTTCCTCTCAGGGAGGACCTGTTACAACAGGGGTCCTGCGTGTTCCAAGACTTACCGCGGTTACGTTTGACGGCATGGCGGTTGAACACCGAATCCTAGCTGGGAAAGGTATTCCGGAGGAAATCATCCCTACTCTGATAAAGGCTAGGAAGGAGGGGACGGCAAAACATTATCACCGTATCTGGAGGAAATGTGTTTCTTGGTGTGAAGCCAAGAATGCTTCTACGGAAGATTTCCATTTGGGCCGTTTTCTCCACTTTCTACAAACAGGAGTGGATATGGGCCTAAAATTATGCTCCATTAAGGTACAGATTTCGGCCCTGTCTATTTTCTTTCAGAAGGAATTGGCTTCTCTCCCAGAAGTCCAGACTTTTGTAAAGGGAGTTCTGCACATCCAGCCTCCTTTTGTGCCCCCAGTGGCACCTTAACGTGGTGTTGCGGTTCCTGAAGTCTCACTGGTTTGAACCTCTTCAAACGGTTGAATTGAAATTTCTCTCTTGGAAGGTGGTCATGTTGTTGGCCTTGGCATCTGCAGGGCGGGTGTCCGAATTGGCGGCCTTGTCTCACAAGAGCCCCTATTTGAACTTCCATGTGGATAGGGCAGAGTTGAGGACTCGTCCTCAATTTTTGCCTAAGGTGGTTTCTTCATTTCATATGAACCAACCTATTGTGGTGCCTGTGTCTACGGGTGACTTGGAGGATTCCAAGTCCCTGGATGTAGTCAGGGCCTTAAAAATCTATGTAGCCAGGACGGCTCGGGTTAGGAAAACAGAAGCACTGTTTGTCCTGTATGCAGCCAACAAAGTTGGCGCTCCTGCTTCGAAGCAGACTATTGCTCGCTGGATCTGTAACACGATTCAGCAGGCTCATTCTACGGCGGGTTTGCCGTTAACAAATTCAGTAAAGGCCCATTCCACTAGGAAGGCGGCCTCTTCTTGGGCGGCTGCCCAGCTTTGCCGAACAGCTACCTGGTCAGGTTCAAACACTTTTGCAAAGTTCTATAAGTTTGATACCCTGGCTGATGAGGACCTTGCGTTTGCTCAGTCGGTGCTGCAGAGTCGTCCGCACTCTCCCGCCCGGTCTGGAGCTTTGGTATAAACCCCATGGTCCTTACGGAGTCCCCAGCATCCTCTAGGACGTAAGAGAAAATAAGATTTCTCGGACGTCCTAGTGGATGCTGGGAACTCCGTAAGGACCATGGGGAATAGCGGCTCCGCAGGAGACTGGGCACAAAAGTAAAGCTTTAGGACTACCTGGTGTGCACTGGCTCCTCCCCCTATGACCCTCCTCCAAGCCTCAGTTAGATTTTTGTGCCCGACCGAGAAGGGTGCACACTAGGGGCTCTCCTGAGCTCTTAGTGAAAGTTTAGTTTTAGGTTTTTTATTTTCAGTGAGATCTGCTGGCAACAGGCTCACTGCATCGAGGGACTAAGGGGAGAAGAAGCGAACTCACCTGCTTGCAGAGTGGATTGGGCTTCTTAGGCTACTGGACACCATTAGCTCCAGAGGGACCGAACACAGGCCCAGCCTCGGAGTCCGGTCCCAGAGCCGCGCCGCCGGCCCCCTTACAGAGCCAGAAGCAAGAAGAGGTCCGGAAAATCGGCGGCAGAAGACATCTTGTCTTCACCAAGGTAGCGCACAGCACTGCAGCTGTGCGCCATTGCTCCTCAGCACACTTCACACTCCGGTCACTGAGGGTGCAGGGCGCTAGGGGGGGGCGCCCTGAGCAGCAATAAAAACACCTTGGCTGGCGAAAATACATCACATATAGCCCCCAGGGCTATATGGATGAATTTTAACCCCTGCCAGATTCCACATAAAAGCGGAAGAAAAGGCCGCCGAGAAGGGGGCGGAGCCTATCTCCTCAGCACACAGGCGCCATTTTCCCTCACAGCTCCGCTGGAAGGACGTCTCCCTGACTCTCTCCTGCAGTCCTGCACTACAGAAACAGGGTAAAAAAGAGAGGGGGGCACTAATTGGCGTAATATTAACAAATAGCAGCTATAAGGGGGAAAAACACTTATTTAAGGTTATCCCTGTATATATATATATATATATATATATATATATATATATATATATATATATATATATATATATATATAGCGCTCTGGTGTGTGCTGGCATACTCTCCCTCTGTCTCCCCAAAGGGCTAGTGGGGTCCTGTCCTCTATCAGAGCATTCCCTGTGTGTGTGCTGTGTCGGTACGTTGTGTCGACATGTATGAGGAGGAAAATGATGTGGAGGCGGAGCAATTGCCTATAATAGAGATGTCACCCCCTAGGGAGTCGACACCTGAGTGGATGAGCTTATGGAAGGAATTACGTGACAGTGTCAGCTCTTTGCAAAAGACAGTTGACGACATGAGACAGCCGGCTACTCAGCTTGTGCCTGTCCAGGCATCTCAAAAGCCATCAGGGGCTCTAAAACGCCCGTTACCTCAGATGGTAGATACAGACGTCGACACGGATACTGACTCCAGTGTCGACGGGGAAGAGACAAACGTGACTTCCAATAGGGCCACACGTTACATGATTGAGGCAATGAAAAATGTTTTACATATTTCTGATAATACCAGTACCACTAAAAAGGGTATTATGTTCGGTGAGAAAAAACTACCTGTAGTTTTTCCTGAAACTGAGGAATTAAATGAGGTGTGTGATGAAGCGTGGGTTTCCCCCGATAAAAAACTGATAATTTCTAAAAAATTATTGGCATTATATCCTTTCCCGCCAGAGATTAGGTCGCGTTGGGAAACACACCCCCTAGGGTGGATAAAGCACTCACACGCTTATCAAAACAGGTGGCTCTACCCTCTCCTAAGACGGCCGCCCTTAAGGATCCTGCTGATAGAAAGCAGGAGGGTATCCTAAAATGTATTTACACACATACTGGTGTTATACTGCGACCAGCAATCGCCTCAGCCTGGATGTGCAGTGCTGGTTTGGCTTGGTCGGATTCCCTGACTGAAAATATTGATACCCTAGACAGGGACAGTATATTAATGACTATAGAGCATTTAAAAGATGCATTTCTATATATGCGTGATGCACAGCGGGATATTTGCCGACTGGCATCAAGAGTAAGTGCGCTGTCCATTTCTGCCAGAAGAGGGTTATGGACGCGACAGTGGTCAGGTGATGCGGATTCCAAACGGCATATGGAAGTATTGCCTTATAAAGGGGAGGAGTTATTTGGGGTAGGTCTTTCAGACCTGGTGGCCACAGCAACGGCTGGGAAATCCACATTTTTACCCCAGGTCGCCTCTCAACATAAGAAGACGCCGTATTATCAGGCGCAGTCCTTTCGTCCCCATAAGGGCAAGCGAGCGAAAGGCTCCTCATTTCTGCCCCGGGGCAGAGGAAGGGGAAAAAGACTGCAACAGACAGCCAATTCCCAGGAACAGAAGCCCTCTCCCGCTTCTGCCAAGTCCTCAGCATGACGCTGGGGCTTTACAAGCGGACTTAGGCACGGTGGGGGCACGTCTCAAGAATTTCAGCGCGCAGTGGGCTCACTCGCAAGTAGACCCCTGGGTCCTTCAGGTGGTATCTCAGGGGTACAAATTGGAATTCGAGACATCTCCCCCTCGCCGTTTCCTAAAGTCTGCTTTACCGACGTCTCCCTCCGACAGGGAGGCGGTATTGGAGACCATTCACAAGCTGTATTCTCAGCAGGTGATAATCAAGGTACCCCTCCTGCAACAGGGCAAGGGGTATTATTCAACGCTGTTTGTGGTACCGAAGCCGGACGGCTCGGTGAGACCTATTTTAAATCTGAAATCCTTGAACACTTACATACAAAGGTTCAAGTTCAAGATGGAGTCACTCAGAGCAGTGATCGCGAACCTGGAAGAAGGGGACTATATGGTGTCTCTGGACATCAAGGATGCTTACCTCCATGTCCCAATTTACCCTTCTCACCAAGGGTACCTCAGATTTGTGGTACAGAACTGTCACTATCAGTTTCAGACGCTGCCGTTTGGATTGTCCACGGCACCCCGGGTCTTTACCAAGGTAATGGCCGAAATGATGATACTTCTTCGAAGAGAAGGCGTCTTAATTATCCCTTACTTGGACGATCTCCTGATAAGGGCAAGATCCAAGAAACGGTTAGTAGTCGGAGTAGCACTATCTCAAGTAGTGTTACGGCAGCACGGGTGGATTCTAAATATCCCAAAATCACAGCTGATTCCGACGACACGTCTGCTGTTCCTAGGGATGATTCTGGACACAGTCCAGAAAAAGGTGTTTCTCCCGGAGGAGAAAGCCAGGGAGTTATCCGAGTTAGTCAGAAACCTCCTGAAACCAGACCGGGTCTCAGTGCATCAATGCACAAGGGTCCTGGGAAAAATGGTGGCTTCCTACGAAGCGATTCCATTCGGCAGATTCCACGCAAGAACATTTCAGTGGGATCTGCTGGACAAATGGTCCGGATCGCATCTTCACATGCATCAGCGGATAACCCTGTCCCCAAGGACAAGAGTGTCTCTCCTGTGGTGGTTGCAGAGTGCTCATCTTCTAGAGGGCCGCAGATTCGGCATTCAGGACTGGGTCCTGGTTACCACGGATGCCAGCCTGAGAGGCTGGGGAGCAGTCACACAGGGAAGAAATTTCCAGGGCTTGTGGTCAAGCCTGGAAACGTCACTTCACATAAATATCCTGGAACTAAGGGCCATTTACAATGCTCTAAGCAAAGCAAGACCTCTGCTTCAGGGTCAGCCGGTGTTGATCCAGTCAGACAACATCACGGCAGTCGCCCACGTAAACAGACAGGGCGGCACAAGAAGCAGGAGGGCAATGGCAGAAGCTGCAAGGATTCTTCGCTGGGCGGAAAATCATGTGATAGCACTGTCAGCAGTGTTCATACCGGGAGTGGACAACTGGGAAGCAGACTTCCTCAGCAGACACGACCTCCACCCGGGAGAGTGGGGACTTCATCCAGAAGTCTTCCTCATGATTGTAAACCGTTGGGAAAAACCAAAGGTGGACATGATGGCGTCCCGCCTCAACAAAAAACTAGACAGGTATTGCGCCAGGTCAAGGGACCCTCAGGCAATAGCGGTGGACGCTCTGGTAACACCGTGGGTGTACCAGTCAGTGTATGTGTTCCCTCCTCTGCCTCTCATACCCAAGGTACTGAGAATTATAAGACGGAGAGGAGTAAGAACTATACTCGTGGCTCCGGATTGGCCAAGAAGGACTTGGTACCCGGAACTTCAAGAGATGCTCAGAGGACCCATGGCCTCTTCCTCTAAGAAGGGACCTACTCCAGCAGGGACCCTGTCTGTTCCAAGACTTACCGTGGCTGCATTTGACGGCATGGCGGTTGAACGCCGGATCCTGAAGGAAAAAGGCATTCCGGATGAAGTCATCCCTACCCTGATCAAAGCCAGGAAGGATGTAACCGCACAGCATTATCATCGTATTTGGCGTAAATATGTTGCGTGGTGCGAGGCCAGGTAGGCCCCTACAGAGGAATTTCAACTGGGTCGTTTCCTGCATTTCCTGCAAACAGGACTGTCTATGGGCCTAAAATTAGGGTCCATTAAGGTTCAAATTTCAGCCCTGTCGATTTTCTTCCAGAAAGAACTGGCTTCAGTTCCTGAAGTTCAGACGTTTGTCAAGGGGGTACTGCATATACAGCCTCCTTTTGTGCCTCCAGTGGCACCCTGGGATCTCAATGTGGTTTTGGGGTTCCTAAAATCACATTGGTTTGAACCACTTACCACTGTGGACTTAAAATATCTCACATGGAAAGTGGTAATGCTGTTAGCCCTGGCTTCAGCCAGGTGCGTGTCAGAATTGGCGGCTTTGTCCTATAAAAGTCCTTACCTGATTTTTCATACGGATAGGGCAGAATTGAGGACTCGTCCTCAGTTTCTCCCTAAGGTGGTTTCAGCGTTTCACCTGAACCAGCCTATTGTGGTACCTGCGGCTACTAGGGACTTGGAGGACTCCAAGTTACTGGACGTAGTCAGGGCCCTGAAAAAATGTTTCCAGGATGGCTGGAGTCAGAAAATCTGACTCGCTGTTTATACTGTATGCACCCAACAAGCTGGGTGCTCCTGCTCCTAAGCAGACTATTGCTCGTTGGATTTGTAGTACAATTCAGCTTGCACATTCTGTGGCAGGCCTGCCGCAGCCAAAATCTGTAAAAGCCCATTCCACAAGGAAGGTGGGCTCATCTTGGGCGGCTGCCCGAGGGGTCTCGGCGTTACAACTTTGCCGAGCAGCTACTTGGTCAGGGGCAAACACGTTTGCAAAATTCTACAAATTTGATACCCTGGCTGAGGAGGACCTGGAGTTCTCTCTTTCGGTGCTGCAGAGTCATCCGCACTCTCCCGCCCGTTTGGGAGCTTTGGTATAATCCCCATGGTCCTTACGGAGTTCCCAGCATCCACTAGGACGTCCGAGAAAATAAGAATTTACTCACCGGTAATTCTATTTCTCATAGTCCGTAGTGGATGCTGGGCGCCCATCCCAAGTGCGGATTATCTGCAATACTTGTACATAGTTATTGTTAACTAATCGGGTTATTGTTGTAGTGAGCCATCCTTCGAGAGGCTCCTCTGTTATCATACTGTTAACTGGGTTCAGATCACAAGTTGTACGGTGTGATTGGTGTGGCTGGTATGAGTCTTACCCGGGATTCATAAATCCTTCCTTATTGTGTACGCTCGTCCGGGCACAGTATCCTAACTGAGGCTTGGAGGAGGGTCATAGGGGGAGGAGCCAGTGCACACCAGGTAGTCCTAAAGCTTTACTTTTGTGCCCAGTCTCCTGCGGAGCCGCTATTCCCCATGGTCCTTACGGAGTTCCCAGCATCCACTACGGACTATGAGAAATAGAATTACCGGTGAGTAAATTCTTATTTTAAACCTACCGGTAAATCTTTTTCTCCTAGTCCGTAGAGCAGGCTTTTTCAACCAGTGTGCCGTGGCACACTAGTGTGCCGCGACCAGTTGCAAGGTGTGCCGCGGAGCCAGAGCAGCTTCCTGCACCTTCAGAGTGAACTGTTGGCCCGTGGCTCTTCTTAGAGGATCAGTCGTTCTCTGGCTGTGACGTATGCCTTGAAGACGCGGCAGTGTGATATCATAGGTCACGGACGCTGCGTCTCACCACCCAGCCAACCCACCCACCTGCACACACATCTTTCCAGTTCCTGCCTGCATACACAGCTTTCCTTGACCACCCACATCCACACCTGCCCAACCGCCCACTGCTCAGTATTTGCAGCACTCCACTATGAATAACCCCCGCCACTGAGGGACATAGAGGAGGACAGCTGACCGGTAGGGGCTAATATTTGTTATTTTATTTCTCCTGTGAGGAACAATAGGATTTATGTGGGGAGAATAAGGATTTATGTGGGGAATAATGTGAATAATTCATGTGGGGAGCAATAGGATTTATGTGGAGCAATGTGGTTGTTTTTTCTGTGTAGGCCAATGTATGTGTTTTGTTTTCTTTAATGTGAGGGCCAATGTGTGTTTTTTGTTTTTTTCTGTGGTGAACTGATGGTGCGCCTTGGCAATTTTAAAATATAGTTCGGTGTGCTGCGAGTAAAAAAAGGTTGAAAATCACTGCCGTAGAGGATGCTGGGCGCCCGTCCCAGTGCGGACAAAATCTGCATGGCTTGTATATGGTTGTTGCTTCCATAAGGGTTATGTTACAGTTGAGATCAGTCTTGGGCTGATACTGTTTTTTGTTCATACTGTTAACTGGTTGCGTATATTCCAGGTTATACGGTGTGGATGGTGTGGGCTGGTATGAATCTTGCCCTTAGATTAACAAAATCCTGCCTTGTATTGTCCATCTCCTCTGGGCACAGTTTCTCTAACTGAGGTCTGGAGGAGGGGCATAGAGGGAGGAGCCAGTGCACACCCATTCTAAAGTTCTTTATAGTGCCCATATCTCCTGCGGAGCCCGTCTATACCCCATGGTCCTTACGGAGTCCCCAGCATCCTCTACAGACTAGGAGAAAAAGATTTACCGGTAGGTTTAAAATCCTATCTATCTATCTATCGTTTGGAGGGAGGCGGCACTCTGGAGACTGTAAACAGGCAAATCTCACCAAACAACAGTGTTTATTCTGTCAACGTTTCGGGGCTCCAGCCCCTTCCTTAGGACATGAGATTTGCCTGTTTACAGTGTCCAGAGTGCCGCTCCCTCCAAACGATGCATATTTAGGGGTGCATTCCCTTAAGGAGGGCACCGGAGCACAGCACAACCTAGATAGGTCATTGGAGTGTCGGGGCATATTCTCTGTTCCATCTAAAATATTATATAAACAATAATTTGAGTACTTTAATCGATACGAGATTAGTGGTTCACTGTATGGGCTAACAGTAGTGAATATAAATTTGGTAATAGCAATCCTAAACAATCAAATTGTAAGGTTACAGTATTGTGGAAAAACTGCAACTTGTATTTTGATACAAAAATAGAGCAGAGATACTGTTATAATATTGTGTCTAGTATGGTAAAAGTATATGGAGAATAGTTTTTCTTTAGTTTCTGTTACCAAGAGGTACCTGTTATTGTTTTTAAGATGTGTGTATCTTTTTTGTAAACTGCGTGTCCGCCTGCGGAGTATAAAAGGTAGTACAAATAGGAGCATTCAATTCATATTTACTGGGTGTACACTTAACTTTGTAGGAATCGTTACAATATACCAATTGGTAAATTGGGTTTTAGAATATTAGCTATATAACCCGTAAACAGATGCGCTAGAAGTATATGATCTTTGTGCGGCTATAAGTATACGATCATTGTGCGTAATTATTAGGGGGTTTATTTAACCTGTAACAATATACTTATTGGTATATTGGATATTAATGATATAACCTATAAGCAGATGCGCTATAAGTATATGATCTCCGTGCAGCCTGACACTCCGTATTTGTTCAAATGAAGTATGTCAGTAGAGAACGGCTATGTGATTGGCCGCCATTTAGTTGAAGTATGTGCACTAACGTCACGAAGCCCAGCCCTCTGACGAAGTCTCTGATGAAATGCGTAGGGGCGGAGCTTCGTGACGTCATCGTTCACCTGCGTTTGTGAGATCCTGTGTCAGCGGCTCCAGTGACCCGACCCGTGGCGGTCCCCGGTGGTGATCAGCGGCGGGTAGTGAGAGTTCTGGGCATCCTGCATCAGAGTTCCCGTCACTGCCGTGAGGTTTATCAATTTGCCATGTGGCAACCAGCCCACACTGGTTACGTTGCGGTACGGGGCGTACACGTTTCATGCTGTACTGTATATTATGTGCTTTTAACAATTAAAATTGTCGGTTTTACGCTATGAGTGCCCTCTCTAGATTATATATATATATATATATATATATATATATATATATATATATATATATATTTCTCTATCGTCCTAGTGGATGCTGGGGTTCCTGAAAGGACCATGGGGAATAGCGGCTCCGCAGGAGACAGGGCACAAAAAGTAAAGCTTTTCCAGATCAGGTGGTGTGCACTGGCTCCTCCCCCTATGACCCTCCTCCAGACTCCAGTTAGATTTTTGTGCCCGGCCGAGAAGGGTGCAATTCTAGGTGGCTCTCATAAAGAGCTGCTTAGAGAAAGTTTAGCTTAGGTTTTTTATTTTACAGTGATTCCTGCTGGCAACAGGATCACTGCAACGAGGGACAGAGGGGAGAAGAAGTGAACTCACCTGCGTGCAGGATGGATTGGCTTCTTGGCTACTGGACATCAGCTCCAGAGGGACGATCACAGGTACAGCCTGGATGGTCACCGGAGCCGCGCCGCCGGCCCCCTTGCAGATGCTGAAGTAAGAAGAGGTCCAGAATCGGCGGCTGAAGACTCCTGCAGTCTTCTAAAGGTAGCGCACAGCACTGCAGCTGTGCGCCATTTTCCTCTCAGCACACTTCACACGCAGTCACTGAGGGTGCAGGGCGCTGGGGGGGGGCGCCCTGGGAGGCAAATGTAAACCTATATAAAGGCTAAAAATACCTCACATATAGCCCCCAGAGGCTATATGGAGATATTTAACCCCTGCCTGTATTCACAAAATAGCGGGAGACGAGCCCGCCGAAAAAGGGGCGGGGCCTATCTCCTCAGCACACGGCGCCATTTCCTCTCACAGCTCCGCTGGTCAGGACGGCTCCCAGGTCTCTTCCCTGCACTGCACTACAGAAACAGGGTAAAACAGAGAGGGGGGGCAAATTTAATGGCAATATCTTGATATATATAAAGCAGCTATAAGGGAGCACTTATTATAAGGCTATCCCTGTCATATATAGCGCTTTTTGGTGTGTGCTGGCAGACTCTCCCTCTGTCTCCCCAAAGGGCTAGTGGGTCCTGTCTTCGTTTAGAGCATTCCCTGTGTGTCTGCTGTGTGTCGGTACGTGTGTGTCGACATGTATGAGGACGATATTGGTGTGGAGGCGGAGCAATTGCCAAATATGGGGATGTCACCTCCTAGGGGGTCGACACCAGAATGGATGCCTTTATTTATGGAATTACGGGATAGTGTCAACACGCTAAAGCAGTCGTTTGACGACATGAGGCGGCCGGACAATCAATTAGTGCCTGTCCAGGCGCCTCAAACACCGTCAGGGGCTGTAAAACGCCCTTTGCCTCAGTCGGTCGACACAGACCCAGACACAGGCACTGATTCCAGTGGTGACGGTGACGAATCAACCGTATTTTCCAGTAGGGCCACACGTTATATGATTTTGGCAATGAAGGAGGCGTTACATTTAGCGGATACTACAGGTACCACTAAACAGGGTATTATGTGGGGTGTGAAAAAACTACCTATAGTTTTTCCTGAATCAGAAGAATTAAATGACGTGTGTGATGAAGCGTGGGTTGCCCCTGATAAAAAGCTGATAATTTCAAAGAAATTATTGGTATTATACCCTTTCCCGCCAGAGGTTAGGGAGCGCTGGGAAACACCTCCTAGGGTGGACAAGGCGCTAACACGCTTATCAAAACAAGTGGCGTTACCTTCTCCTGAGACGGCCGCACTTAAAGATCCATCAGATAGGAGGATGGAAAATATCCAAAAAAGTATATACACACATGCAGGTGTTATACTACGACCAGCTATAGCGACTGCCTGGATGTGCAGTGCTGGGGTAGTTTGGTCAGAGTCCCTGATTGAAAATATTGATACCCTGGACAGGGACAATATTTTACTGTCGTTAGAACAAATAAAGGATGCATTTCTTTATATGCGTGATGCACAGAGGGATATCTGCACACTGGCATCACGGGTAAGTGCTATGTCCATTTCGGCCAGAAGAGCTTTATGGACGCGACAGTGGACAGGCGATGCGGATTCAAAACGGCATATGGAAGTTTTGCCGTATAAAGGGGAGGAGTTATTTGGAGTCGGTCTATCAGATTTGGTGGCCACGGCTACAGCCGGGAAATCCACCTTTCTACCTCAAGTCACTCCCCAACAGAAAAAGGCACCGACTTTTCAACCGCAGCCCTTTCGTTCCTTTAAAAATAAGAGAGCAAAGGGCTATTCATATCTGCCACGAGGCAGAGGTCGAGGGAAGAAACAGCAACAGGCAGCTCCTTCCCAGGAACAGAAGCCCTCCCCGGCTTCTACAAAAGCCTCAGCATGACGCTGGGGCTTCTCAAGCGGACTCGGGGACGGTGGGAGGTCGTCTCAAAAATTACAGCGCGCAGTGGGCTCACTCGCAGGTAGATCCCTGGATCCTGCAGATAATATCTCAGGGGTACAGGTTGGAATTAGAGACAGATCCACCTCGCCGTTTCCTGAAGTCTGCCTTACCAACGTCCCCTTCCGAAAGGGAGACGGTTTTGGAAGCCATTCACAAGCTGTACTCTCAGCAGGTGATAGTCAAGGTACCTCTTCTACAACAAGGGAAGGGGTATTATTCCACTCTATTTGTGGTACCGAAGCCGGATGGCTCGGTAAGGCCTATTCTAAATCTGAAGTCCTTGAACCTGTACATAAAGAAGTTCAAGTTCAAGATGGAGTCACTCAGAGCAGTGATAGCGAACCTGGAAGAAGGGGACTTTATGGTATCCTTGGACATCAAGGATGCGTATCTCCACGTTCCAATTTACCCCTCACACCAGGGGTACCTCAGGTTCGTTGTACAAAACTGTCACTATCAGTTTCAGACGCTGCCGTTTGGTTTGTCCACGGCACCTCGGGTCTTTACAAAGGTAATGGCCGAGATGATGATTCTTCTTCGAAGAAAAGGCGTATTAATTATCCCATACTTGGACGATCTCCTAATAAGGGCAAGGTCCAGAGAACAGCTAGAGATGGGATTAGCAATATCTCAAGAGGTGCTAAAGCAGCACGGATGGATTCTGAATATTCCAAAATCCCAATTAATGCCGACAACTCGTCTGCTGTTCCTAGGGATGATTCTGGACACGGTTCAGAAAAAGGTTTTTCTTCCCGAGGAAAAAGCCAAGGAGTTATCCGACCTGGTCAGGAATCTCCTAAAACCAGGAAAGGTGTCTGTACATCAATGCACGCATCTTCAGATGCACCTGCGGATAACCCTGTCTCCAAGGACAAGGGTATCTCTTCTGTGGTGGTTGCAGAGGGCTCATCTATTGGAGGGCCGCAGATTCGGCATACAGGATTGGATCCTGGTGACCACGGACGCCAGCCTGAGAGGCTGGGGAGCAGTCACACAAGGAAGAAACTTCCAGGGAGTGTGGTCGAGCCTGGAAAAGTCTCTTCACATAAACATTCTGGAACTAAGAGCAATCTACAATGCTCTAAGCCAGGCGGAACCTCTGCTTCAAGGAAGACCGGTGTTGATCCAGTCGGACAACATCACGGCAGTCGCCCATGTAAACAGACAGGGCGGCACAAGAAGCAGGAGTGCAATGGCAGAAGCTGCCAGGATCCTTCGCTGGGCGGAGAATCACGTGATAGCACTGTCAGCAGTGTTCATCCCGGGAGTGGACAACTGGGAAGCAGACTTCCTCAGCAGACACGATCTTCACCCGGGAGAGTGGGGACTTCATCCAGAAGTTTTCCACATGCTAATAAACCGTTGGGAAAGACCAATGGTGGACATGATGGCGTCTCGCCTCAACAAAAAACTGGACAGGTATTGCGCCAGGTCAAGAGATCCGCAGGCAATAGCTGTGGACGCGCTGGTAACACCTTGGGTGTACCAGTCGGTGTATGTGTTTCCTCCTCTGCCTCTCATACCAAAGGTATTGAGAATCATACGGCAAAGCGGAGTAAGAACGATACTAGTGGCTCCGGATTGGCCAAGAAGGTCTTGGTACCCGGAACTTCAAGAGATGGTCACGGACGATCCGTGGCCTCTACCTCTAAGACAGGACCTGCTTCAGCAGGGACCGTGTCTATTCCAAGACTTACCGCGGCTGCGTTTGACGGCATGGCGGTTGAACGCCAGATCCTAAAAGGAAAAGGCATTCCAGAAGAAGTCATTCCTACCTTGATTAAGGCAAGAAAGGAAGTCACCGCGAAGCATTATCACCGCATTTGGCGGAAATATGTTGCGTGGTGCGAGGATCGGAGTGCTCCGACGGAGGAATTTCAACTGGGTCGTTTCCTACATTTCCTGCAATCAGGATTGTCTATGGGTCTCAAATTGGGATCTATTAAGGTTCAAATTTCGGCCCTGTCAATATTCTTCCAAAAAGAATTGGCCTCCGTTCCTGAGGTCCAGACTTTTGTCAAAGGAGTACTGCATATACAGCCTCCTGTGGTGCCTCCGGTGGCACCGTGGGATCTAAATGTAGTTTTAGATTTCCTCAAATCCCATTGGTTTGAACCACTAAAAAATGTGGATTTGAAATATCTCACATGGAAAGTGACTATGTTACTGGCCCTGGCGTCCGCCAGGAGAGTATCTGAACTGGCGGCTTTATCTTATAAAAGCCCTTATTTAATTTTCCATTCGGATAGGGCAGAGCTGCGGACGCGTCCGCATTTTCTCCCTAAGGTGGTATCAGCGTTTCACCTGAACCAGCCTATTGTAATGCCTGCGGCTACAAGCGACTTGGAGGACTCCAAGTTGTTGGACGTTGTCAGAGCTTTAAAAATATACATTTCAAGGACGGCTGGAGTCAGAAAATCTGACTCGCTGTTTATACTGTATGCACCCAACAAGTTGGGTGCGCCTGCTTCTAAGCAGTCGATTGCTCGTTGGATTTGTAACACAATTCAACTTGCACATTCTGTGGCAGGCCTGCCACAGCCTAAATCTGTTAAGGCCCATTCCACAAGGAAGGTGGGCTCATCTTGGGCGGCTGCCCGAGGGGTCTCGGCATTACAACTCTGCCGAGCAGCTACGTGGTCAGGGGAGAACACGTTTGTAAAATTCTACAAATTTGATACCCTGGCAAAGGAGGACCTGGAGTTCTCTCATTCGGTGCTGCAGAGTCATCCGCACTCTCCCGCCCGTTTGGGAGCTTTGGTATAATCCCCATGGTCCTTTCAGGAACCCCAGCATCCACTAGGACGATAGAGAAAATAAGAATTTACTTACCGATAATTCTATTTCTCGGAGTCCGTAGTGGATGCTGGGCGCCCATCCCAAGTGCGGATTATCTGCAATACTTGTACATAGTTATTGTTAACTAATTCGGGTTATTGTTTAGGGAGCCATCTTTCAGAGGCTCCTCTGTTATCATACTGTTAACTGGTTTTAGATCACAAGTTGTACGGTGTGATTGGTGTGGCTGGTATGAGTCTTACCCGGGATTCAAAATCCTCCCTTATTGCGTACGCTCGTCCGGGCACAGTACCTAACTGGAGTCTGGAGGAGGGTCATAGGGGGAGGAGCCAGTGCACACCACCTGATCTGGAAAAGCTTTACTTTTTGTGCCCTGTCTCCTGCGGAGCCGCTATTCCCCATGGTCCTTTCAGGAACCCCAGCATCCACTACGGACTCCGAGAAATAGAATTATCGGTAAGTAAATTCTTATTATATATATATGTATGTATAATATTATACGCACACGATATTACCCTATTTATCTAATTGGTACTGTTGCTGAATAATGGACGTGTCATGTCCGCTGAATTGTCTGCGTTACTCTTATCTTGAACGCTGCAACGTCCGTCCCTTTATCTCGGCCGGAATGGGGATTGCTGCCTAACTTCGGGCCAGTTTGCAGTAACCTGTTTCAGCAGACGATGTGTGTAGTAAATCACGAAGCTGACAAGTTACAGCAGCTGTCCGTTCCAGGCTGAGGGGAAATCGTGCTGAAAAGGGATTTGGTGTTTGTTTCCCTACAACTTTATCTGGAGAGATGTGCATTAGAGGAATTACATTTCTTACGCTGTCAGGCAAAATTCTGCATTATTAATTATGCTGGGTTATACGAGGTGTCTTTTTTATTGCTGCTTCTGTAGCATGCATAGGCTTACTTGGGAAGAGCCTATTTAATTAATAGAGATATATGCATTTGAAAAGGCACAGGGGTTGCCCCCTTACACTTTGGATATGTGTGACCGGCGGTCAGGAGTGGGAATAGTTCCTGTTGGTCGGCATTTGTGAGCCTATGTAACTTAGCGGTGGACGGAACGAGCATTGGTCCCCATCTGCCTAAAACCCCACCCCTACCTACCCAGAAACATGCATTTATTGTTGGAATACTGCCCCTTTTGAGGTCAACAAATATGGGCACTTGGGAATTCTGTCCTCATGGAACCCCAAACAATGCATGTTTTCAAGCTATCCTCAGGATTAATTAGTACGATCTATAGATCTATTGTGTTAGACATTTACACACCTGTGCTCCAGCTAGATAATCTGGAAAACATGCACTGTTGTGGTTCCAGGAGTACGGGGTTTGACACGCACTATCCTATGGGTGTTATAAGTACCATCGCATCTCCAAATACATTCCAAAACACAATAGAGCAAACGTAATCGGATACCGGGTTTTCTGAAACAGCGGCGAGCTGGAAGTCGCATTTAAAGTGTCCGTGTTAAATAAGGCAAAACCAGGTTACGTTTGCCCCAGTGCCTTTGTGGAAGGATCCCTAAAGAGCCCAGGCAACGTGCTCAAATTCAGGCCTTTTAGAAGGATTCCATAGACTAGTTGCCAGGAGTAAGGCTGTCAATATGATGTGCATTCAATGGTCCATTTTTTTTTTCTCCTACGTTCTAGAGGATGCTGGGGACTCCGTAAGGACCATGGGGTATAGACGGGATCCGCAGGAGACATCTGCACACTATAAGACTTTGAATGGGTGTGAACTGGCTCCTCCCTCTATGCCCCTGCTCCAGACTCCAGTTAGACTCTGTGCCCAGGAGTGACTGGACACACACTAGGGGAGCTCTACTGAGTTTCTCTAAAAGACTTTGTTAGGTTTTTTATTTTCAGAGAGACCTGCTGGCTACAGGCTCCCTGCATCGTGGGACTGAGGGGAGAGAAGTCAGACCTACTTCTGTGAGTTAAAGGCTCTGCGTCTTAGGCTACTGGACACCATTACCTCCAGAGGGTTCGATCACTTGGTGCGCCTAGCTGCTTGTTCCCGGAGCCGCGCCGTCACCCCCCTCACAGAAGCCAGAAGAAAGAAGCCGGGTGAGTATGAGAAGGAAAAAAGACTTCAGTGGCGGCAGAAGACTTCAGTGTCCTGGAGGTACCGCGCAGTGGTCGCGCCGCGCGCCATTGCTCCCACACACCAACGGCACTCACAGGGTGCAGGGCGCAGGGGGGGGGGGGGGGCGCCCTGGGCAGCAATATACCTCACTAAGAAGCCTGGCATGACATGTATACAGTGCACGGACACTGTATATGAATCCCCGCCAGCATGAGCGGCTAAGATAACAGCGGGGCTGAAACGCGCCGAGAAGGAGGCGTGGCTTAGCCCTCACAGCACAGCGCCATTTTCTCCAGCACTCCCCACCAAAAGCACTGGGTACATAGTAGTGTAAACGAAGGGGGGCACAGTGAGTAGTGATATATAGTATAGCACTATATTAGATAATGGCCGTGTAGTAAGTGTGTTGTGTATAAATGACTGTGTTTTCCCTGTCAGATAACCACTATAGCTTTTAGCACACATGTGTCGACATGTGTGAGGGCTCTGTCGCAGACAGTTATGGGAATCTCTCTGTCGGCATTGCCGACTCCTGTGGTACTTGATTGAGTAAATGAAGTGTTAGCAGGTATCCAGTTCTTCAAGATTTACTCATAGAAGATCCCTGGCCTTTTCCTCTACATGAGGAACTGCTACAGCAAGATCCGGGCGTCTATCAAGACTTACCGCGGCTGCGTTTGACGGCGTGGCGGTTGAGCGCCATATCCTAGCCCGAAAGGGTATTCCCAGTGAAGTCATTTCCACACTTCTTCAGACTAGAAAAGAAGTAACGGCAAGGTCTTACCACAGTCTTTGGCATAAATGTGTGTCTTGGTGTGAATCCAAGAAGGCTACTACGGAAGACTTTCAGCTGGGTCGTTCTTCTCTATTCTTTGCAAGCAGGTGTGGATGCAGGCCTAAAGTTAGGCTCTATCTCAGTGCAGTTTTGGCCTTATAAATTTTCTTTAAAAAAAAAAAAAAGAATTGGCCACCTTTCTGGAAGTTCAGACTGTCGTGAAAGGAGTACTGCACATCCATCCTCCATTTGTGCCCCATTGGCACCGTGGGACCTTGACATGGTGTTGCGGTTTCTTGTGTCGCACTGTTTGGAACCTTTATGGAAGGTTGCGTTAAAATTTCTCTCTTGGAAAGTGGTCATGCTATTGGCCTTGGCGTCCGCAAGACGGGTGTCGGAAGTAGCGGCTTTGTCTCACAAGAGCCCCTGTTTGATCTTCCATGTGGATAGAGTGGAATTAAGAACTCTGATAATAGTTCTGCCAAATGTGGTTTCTGTGTTTCGCAGAGACCAGCCTATTTTGATGCCTGTGGTTACTTAAGCATTGGCTGATTCAAAGTCTCTCGATGTAGTCAGGGCTTTGAATATTTAGGTCGCCAATTTTGGCTCAGATTGGGGAAACAGAGGCTCTGTTTGGCCGGTATGCTCCCAGCATGTTTGGGGCGCCTGCGTCTATGCAGTCTGTTACACGCTGGATCTGTGATACGATTCGGCGTGCTCGTTCTACGGCTGGATTGCCATTACCGAGGTCGGTGGAGACCCATTCTACTAGGAAGATGGGCTCTTCTTGGGCAGATGCCCGAGGAGTCTCGGCGGTTCAACTTTGCCGAGCGGCTACTTAGTCAGGTTCAAACACTTTTGCTAAGCTCTACAAGTTTGCTACCCTGGCTGATGGGGACCTCCTGTTTGCTCAATCGGTGCTGCAGAGTCGTCCGCACTCTCCCGCCCGGTCTGGAGCTTTGGTATAAACCCCATGGTCCTTACGGAGTCCCCAGCATCCTCTAGGACATAGGAGAAAATAGGATTTTAATACCTACCGGTAAATCCTTTTCTCTTAGTCCGTAGAGGATGCTGGGCGCCCATCCCAGTGCGTACTGTGTCTGCAGTTATTGGTTATGGTTACACTCTTGTGGTGTTTCTTTTCTGTCGGGCTGTTGCTGACGTTGTTCATGCCATGGCATGCGGTATCTTATTATTGGTTGGGTTGACGCACCGGTTGTGTTATATATTTATCAGCATGTGGCTGTGTATTGTTCATGCCGTTGGCAGGTATTCTATTGAATGCCACGTTCTGCAGTATGTTCGTGATGTGAGCTGGTATGACACTCACCGTGTTTAAACAAATAAATTCTTTCCTCGAAATGTCCATCTCCCTGGGCACAGTTCTCTAACTGGAGTCTGGAGGAGGGGCATAGAGGGAGGAGCCAGTTCACACCCATTCAAAGTCTTAGTGTGCCCATGTCTCCTGCGGATCCCGTCTATACCCCATGGTCCTTACGGAGTCCCCAGCATCCTCTACGGACTAATAGATAAGGATTTACCGGTAGGTATTAAAATCCTATTTTTTTAATTTTTATTATGTTTTAAGATGAGTGAGCTAATTACTTTTTTTTTCCTCTGCAGTAGAATTACCTTGCCCATTTTCTTAATGTCTAATAACCACTGCTCTTTACAGACCCATATAGTAGTAATACAACCATGAGGAGGTGCAACGTTAAGTAATGTGTGCAGGCCCCCAAACCATAATACTGTAATATTTCAAAAGTTGCTGGATGTCACTTTTATTTATTTAATTTTTTTTTTTACTTTGTTTATTTATATATTTATTTTACGAAGCTATAATGATCACTCGGCAGCATTCACTAGATGATACTTTATGGTTGTGAAATGACCTCTTTATACAACAAATAGTAATTTAGGTTTGTGATGTATGGCAGCATTTACCTGTAATTTTTTTATTTACTTTATTTTTATTTTATTACTACAGGCTTATGAGGAGTACACAAGTAAACTAGATGCCCTCCAGCAGAGGGAGCAGCAGTTATTGGAGTCCATGGGGAATGGAACAGAATCTTCATCACTATCCTCAGAAATGACTCTATCATCAGTCCCCTCTACTCTGTCTCTAGCGCCTACGTCCTTGTCCGTCCTTCAGAACCCCTCTGATCTCTCCCGAATCAACCCCAAATCTCCTCAGAAACCCATTGTTAGAGTCTTCCTACCTAACAAACAGCGCACCGTGGTGAGTACTCCTAAGCCACCAGTTGAAGACCTTGCTGACGGGGTGGGGGCGATGTTGATCCTAAAACATTTAGTGCCTGCAAAGCCTTTGGGTAGCTGCATGCCGATGAGCTGACTGCAAGCCCAGGGTTAATGAATATTCCGTGATTTAGGACACTCTAGAACAGCTACTGTACCAAAGCAATGACACTTCATAAGGGGGCCCTTTGGGGAAATGGATCACACTTCCGCAGGTAGCCCGTGGGTGCTGACTTAGAGTTCGGGTTACACCCCTTCCCACTCAAGCACGCTACTGGTTTGTGTCCCTGTAAGTACACCCAGTGTGTAGTAATTGGTAATACTAGTCACCAGAAGAGTGGGATAACGTAACTGGTGATTTGCGGCTCTCCTCGGTGCCTTTGTCTGATCTGTAGGAGTAATGCACATGTTTGTTGCCCCAGGTACCAGCCCGATGTGGAGTGACCGTTAGGGACAGCCTCAAGAAAGCACTGATGATGCGAGGTCTGATCCCGGAATGTTGTGCGGTGTACAGGGTTCAGGATGGGTAAGACGTATCTGCATTAACAGTCTATTGAAAAGGCAACACGCAGCACTTTACAGAGGTTCCCCTCAATTATTCACCTTGTTCTTACCCCATTGGCGCTTACTGTCCAAACTCTCTATCGCCCTTTTATCTGTAGCCATTTAACACATTTATTATATGTATTATTATTATTATATATTTTATTTTTTTTGTAACTGGGTGTAATCCTGTAAAATCCTGGCCAGCTCTGGGCGAACATACGCTCATTGTCTTACCTGGCAGCTTGGCGTGGGCATCTACACAATAACCTATATTACCCCGAGATGACCGATCCTTGCCAGCCCTGTATTGCAGAGAAATACCCCCAGCTGCCTGACATGTGCTGCACAGACTTACCCTGCCCTCCTCCTCCATAACTGCTTCAGCAACTTCTCCATTAAGCATTGACTCGCATGGTCAGATCACATGCGGCCGCGCCGCCCCACTCTGTCCCCCGTTTTTGGTGAGGAGATCCGTTCTGCAGATGTGCATAATATAATATTTTAAATAATTTTTTTTCAAAATACTTTTTTAAACTATATTAAATAAAAAAAACTATTTTATGACTGGTTTTGAAGGGAAAAATCATCCGTTAAGTGGCTAATGAGCATGAAGGTTCCGGGAGGTAGCACCTCTGTCCGTGTCATATAGACGTATTGGTACTTGGCACGCATAGCCATGAAGATACCGGGAGGTAGCACCTCTGTCCTTGTCATACAGACCTATTGGTACTTGGCACGCATAGCCATGAAGGTATCAGGAGGTAGCACCTCTGTCTGTGTCATATAGAACTATTGGTACTTGGCACGCATAGCCATGAAGATACCGGGAGGTGGCACCTCTGTCTGTGTCATACAGACCTATTGGTACTTGGCACACATAGCCATGAAGGTATCAGGAGGTAGCACCTCTGTCTGTGTCATACAGACCTATTGGTACTTGGCACACATAGCCATGAAGGTTCTGGGAGGTAGCACCTCTGTCCGTGTCATACAGACCTATTGGTACTTGGCACACATAGCCATGAAGGTTCCGGGAGGTAGCACCTCTGTCCGTGTCATACAGACCTATTGGTATTTAGCGCACACAGCCATGAAGGTTCCGCGAGGTAGCACCTCTGTCCGTGTCATACAGACCTATTGGTATTTAGAGCACACAGCCATGAAGGTTCCGCGAGGTAGCACCTCTGTCCGTGTCATACAGACCTATTGGTATTTAGCACACATAGCCATGAAGGTTCCGGGAGGTAGCACCTCTGTCCTTGTCATACAGACCTATTGGTACTTGGCGCACACAGCCATGAAGATACCGGGAGGTAGCACCTCTGTCCGTGTCATACAGACCTATTGGTAATTAGCACACATAGCCATGAAGGTTCTGGGAGGTAGCACCTCTGTCCGTGTCATACAGACCTATTGGTAATTAGCACACATAGCCATGAAGGTTCCGGGAGGTGGCACCTCTGTCCGTGTCATACAGACCTATTGGTAATTAGCACACATAGCCATGAAGGTTCTGGGAGGTAGCACCTCTATCAGTGTCATACAGACCTATTGGTAATTAGCACACATAGCCATGAAGGTTCCGGGAGGTAGCACCTCTATCAGTGTCATACAGACCTATTGGTATTTAGCACACATAGCCATGAAGTTTCCGGGAGGTAGCACCTCTGTCCGTGTCATACAGACCTATTGGTACTTGGCGCACACATAGCCATGAAGGTTCTGGGAGGTAGCACCTCTGTCCGTGTCATACAGACCTATTGGTATTTAGCACACATAGCCATGAAGGTTCCGGGAGGTAGCACCTCTGTCCTTGTCATACAGACCTATTGGTACTTGGCGCACACAGCCATGAAGATACCGGGAGGTAGCACCTCTGTCCGTGTCATACAGACCTATTGGTAATTAGCACACATAGCCATGAAGGTTCTGGGAGGTAGCACCTCTGTCCGTGTCATACAGACCTATTGGTAATTAGCACACATAGCCATGAAGGTTCCGGGAGGTGGCACCTCTGTCCGTGTCATACAGACCTATTGGTAATTAGCACACATAGCCATGAAGGTTCTGGGAGGTAGCACCTCTATCAGTGTCATACAGACCTATTGGTAATTAGCACACATAGCCATGAAGGTTCCGGGAGGTAGCACCTCTATCAGTGTCATACAGACCTATTGGTATTTAGCACACATAGCCATGAAGTTTCCGGGAGGTAGCACCTCTGTCCGTGTCATACAGACCTATTGGTACTTGGCGCACACATAGCCATGAAGGTTCTGGGAGGTAGCACCTCTGTCCGTGTCATACAGACCTATTGGTAATTAGCACACATAGCCATGAAGGTTCTGGGAGGTAGCACCTCTGTCCGTGTCATACAGACCTATTGGTACTTGGCACACATAACCATGAAGATAATGGAAAGTGCAGCTGTAGCCTCAGTGGTCACCAGAAGTTGCACGGTGGGCAGCTCCTTTTGGGACCGTATGCCCTGTAGCAAATGGTGCATCACAGCAGTCTTAGAGGAAAGTCTCCCCGCAGACACTAACTGCTGTATGTTCTTTTTATCCCTCTTGTTGGGGTTCTTCTACCTCACCCTAAAGAGTCAGACGGAAGTATTCCTAAACGTGCACATGTCGGAGCCCTTTCTGGATGTGACAATAAAGGGATCACTTAGTGACTGATGCAGTAGTGAGGGAAGAGGGAGCGGAGGGTAGCTTTGGCTGGGCTGAGTAATTTGGGGTAACCTGTAACGGCTAAGAACCATATTTGCGACCATAAGAGCAAGCTTGGTTATAACTGTTCATAGTGTAATAAGGGAATGGTATACTGCTACACCTGTGATAGAAGAGGGTATGTGCAGTGCTGTGCAGGGAATGCGAGTTGCATGTGAGTGAGGGTTTGTGTAATGTTCACGTGTCTCCAGACGTGTTATGCTGAGGAAAGGACACTGACACTGAATAGGTGCCAAATAATGTATAGCGGCAAGGCCTAGGTACAATAAATTACGGCCAAAAGAGCCAGATCGTGGTTTGAGGTGGGAGGGGATATGCGTGCGTTTGGACAAAATGGTATAAGCAAGTCTGAGCTGAAACGGTGACGCTGGATAGGGCAATAGTCTACTAACCGTTCCACAAAGGAGTTTTCAGTTGTTACAGTACTTACACCTCCTCACTTATTCAATGTTACTGGTAAGTATGGTGATAGTGGATGCCACTATGTTATGGCTGATCATCATTCTCTGACAAAGCAGCTCCTAACTACACTATACCGAATACCCACAACCTATATTGCTGTACCTGCGCTGGGCACTGTTACTAAAAGACACGCGCTAAGCATACTTATCTCTTCTAATGGCCTAGGCCAAGGAGTGAAAGAAAGTATTCCAGCAGTGAAAGCCAGAGGGATGGCCATCGATGATTACAAACAGTTCATAGTTTTGCTGTCGATGGCGGAGAACCAAGGATTTTCCACCATCGATGATGGAGTCCTCAATGTTTTTGTTTCCTACTTAATGCCGGGGACTGAGCTTAGCTCTGCGCCCTAATGCACCAGTGTAGCTACGCCCCCAGGCTCTGATTGGATGGCAGCTTAGTGAGTTATAGCACAGGAATGGCCATCGTTGGTTGAATCCATTGATTGATTACATGTGAATGGTTTTATACCTTCAAGGTTAACCACTGATGGTGTCCATCGAAGCTAATCACACTGATGGCCATCCCTAGGCGGTAATGGGTCGTTGAGTCGACTCAACTTAGGTCGACCACTGATAGTCGACATGGGCATTTGGTCAACATGTACTAGTTCAACAGGTCGACATGAGTTTTTGGACTTTTTTTGGTGTAGTTTTCTTCGTAAAGTGACGGGGAATCCCAATTAGTACACAGTGTCACCTCACTTTCGGGCAAGGTGCCTCGCTCCGCTACCGCTGTGCTCGGCACAGGTTACCGTTCCCAATTGTAGTCCACGTGGATCGTAAAGTACGAAAAAGTCCAAAAATTAAGGGGAAAATTTAAACTCATGTCGACCTTTTGACCTGTCGACCTAGTACATGTCGCCGTAATGCCAATGTCGACCTTCAGTGGTCGACCTAACGGCCGTATCCCCCCTAGGCATGAGAGAGGTCTGACCATGGAGTCTTAAAACAAACTTTTTGATCTTTTTGGTACTTAATACGCCTACTATTCTCCCCACAGGGAAAAGAAGCCAATCGGCTGGGACACAGACATCAGCTGGCTGACGGGGGAGGAACTGCATGTAGAAGTTTTGGAGAATGTTCCCCTCACAACCCATAACTTTGTAGGTACAATAGAAAATGTATACGTGTTATTTACAACAGAACAATGCCTTGTACATGCAAATAATCAGTATGCACATAGTAAAAAATAAATAAAACTGTATATATGTGTGTGTGTATGTATATGTGTGTGTGTGTGTGTGTGTGTGTGTATATATGTATATATGTATATATATATATATATATATGTATGTATATATGTATGTATATGTATGTATGTGTGTGTGTGTGTGTATATATATATATATATATATATGTGTATATATATGTGTATGTGTGTATATTTCTCTGACGTCCTAAGTGGATGCTGGGACTCCGTAAGGACCATGGGGAATAGCGGCTCCGCAGGAGACTGGGCACAACTAAGAAAGCTGTAGGACTACCTGGTGTGCACTGGCTCCTCCCTCTATGACCCTCCTCCAGACCTCAGTTAGAATCTTGTGCCCGGCTGAGCTGGATGCACACTAGGGGCTCTCCTGAGCTCCTAGAAAAAGAAAGTTTATTTTAGGTTTTTTATTTTCAGTGAGATCTGCTGGCAACAGACTCACTGCTACGAGGGACTAAGGGGAGAGAAGCGAACCTACCTGCTTGCAGCTAGCTTGGGCTTCTAAGGCTACTGGACACCATTAGCTCCAGAGGGATCGAACACAGGGCCCGACCTCGATCGTCCGTTCCCGGAGCCGCTCCGCCGTCCCCCTTACAGAGCCAGAAGCAATAAGAGTCCTGGAAATCGGCGGCAGAAGACTTCGGTCTTCAAACAAGGTAGCGCACAGCACTGCAGCTGTGCGCCATTGCGCCATTGCTTCCCATGCACACCTCACACTCCGGTCACTGATGGGTGCAGGGCGCTGGGGGGGGGGGGCGCCCTGAGCAGCAATAAAAACACCTTGGCTGGCGCCCTGGGCTGCAATATTAAGTACCTTGGCTGGCAAAAAAACACATAATATAGTCATAGAGACTATATATGTGTAAAATACCCCTGCCAGATATACATAGAAAAATGCGGGAGAAGTCCACCGAAAAAGGGGCGGGGCTATCTCCCTCAGCACACTGGCGCCATTTTCCCTCACAGCTCCGCTGGAAGGATCGCTCCCAGGCTCTCCCCTGCAGTTTCCAGACTACATAGGGTAAGAAAGAGAGGGGGGGGGGGCACTAAATTTAGGCGCAGTATTGTGTATACAAGCAGCTATTGGGAAAAATCACTCAGTTATAGTGTTAATCCCTGTGTTATATAGCGCTGTTGGTGTGTGCTGGCATACTCTCTCTCTGTCTCCCCAAAGGGCTTTGTGGGGTCCTGTCCTCAGTCAGAGCATTCCCTGTGTGTGTGCGGTGTGTCGGTACGGCTGTGTCGACATGTTTGATGAGGAGGCTTATGTGGAGGCGGAGCAGATGCCGATAAATGTGATGTCACCCCCTGCGGGGTCGACACCTGAGTGGATGGACATGTGAAAGGAATTACGTGACAGTGTCAACTCCTTACATAAAAGGTTTGACGACATAGCAGATGTGGGACAGCCGGCTTCTCAGCCCGTGCCTGCCCAGGCTTCTCAAAAGCCATCAGGGGCCCTAAACGCCCACTACCTCAGATGGCAGACACAGATGTCGACACGGATACTGACTCCAGTGTCGACGACGATGAGACTACTGTACATTCCAATAGAGCCACCCGTTACATGATTACGGCAATAAAAAATGTGTTGCATATTTCTGATATTACCCCAGGTACCACAAAAAAGGGTATTATGTTGGGGAGAAAAAAGCTTCCAGTGGTTTTTTCCCCATCCGATGAACTAAATGTGTGAAGAAGCGTGAGTTTCCCCCGATAAGAAACTGGTAATTTCTAAATGGTTACTAATGGCGTACCCTTTCCCGCCAGAGGATAGGTCACGTTGGGAGACATCCCCTAGGGTGGATAAAGCGCTCACACGTCTGTCAAAGAAGGTGGCACTACCGTCTCAGGACACGGCCGCCCTAGAGGAGCCTGCAGATAGAATGCAGGAGGCTATCCTGAAGTCTGTATATACACACTCAGGCATTATACTGAGACCAGCTATTGCTTCAGCAGGAATGTGCAGTGCTGCAGCTGCGTGGTCAGATTCTCTGTACCTTAAGACAGGGACACTATATTGCTAACCATAGAGCATATTAAAGACGCAGTCTTATACATGAGAGATGCACAGAGGGATAATTGCCGACTGGCATCTAAAATAAACGCAATGTCCATTTCTGCCAGGAACTCGGCAGTGGACAGGTGATGCTGATTCTAAAAGGCACATGGAAGTTTTGCCTTACAAGGGTGAGGAGTTGTTTGGGGATGGTCTCTCGGACCTCGTTTCCACAGCTACAGCTGGGAAATCAACATTTTGCCCCATGTTCCCTCACAGCCAAAGAAAGCACCGTATTATCAGGTACAGTCCTTTCGGCCCCAGAAAGGCAAGCGGGTTAAAGGCGCGTCCTTTCTGCCCAGAGGCAGAGGTAGAGGGAAAAAGCTGCAACATACAGCCAGTTCCCAGGAACAAAAGTCCTCCCCCGCTTCCTCTAAGTCCACCACATGACGCTGGGGCTCCACAGGCGGAGCCAGGTACGGTGGGGGCCCGTCTCAAGAACTTCAGCGACCAGTTTCCTCAAATCTGCCTTGCCGACAGCTCCCCCGGACAGGGAGGCAGTGCTGGAGGCGATTCACAAGCTGTATTCTCAGCAGGTTATAATCAAGGTACCCCTCCTTCAACAAGGACGGGGTTACTATTCCACAATGTTTGTGGTACCGAAACCGGACGGTTCGGTGAGACCCATTTTAAATTTAAAATCCTTGAACACTTATATAAGAAGGTTCAAGATGAAATCACTCAGGGCGGTAATTGCGAGCCTGGACGAGGGGGATTCCATGGTATCACTGGACATCAAGGATGCTTACCTGCATGTCCCCATTTACTCTCCTCACCAGAAGTACCTCAGATTTGTGGTACAGGACTGTCATTACCAATTCCAGACGTTGCCGTTTGGTCTGTCCACGGCACGGAGGGTATTTACCAAGGTAATGGCCGAAATGATGATACTCCTTCGGAGAAAGGGAGTTTTAATTATCCCGTACTTGGACGATCTCCTTTATAAAGGCGAGGTCCAGGGAACAGTTGTTGATCGGTGTAGCACTAGCTCGGGAAGTGCTACAACAGCACGGCTGGATCCTGAATATTCCAAAGTCGCAGCTGGTTCCTACAACGCGTCTACTGTTCCTCGGGATGGTTCTGGACACAGAACAGAAAAAAGTATTTCTCCCGGAGGAGAAGGCCAAGGAGTTGTCATCTCTAGTCAGAGACCTCCTAAAACCAAAACAGGTGTCGGTGCACCACTGCACGCGAGTCCTGGGAAAGATGGTGGCTTCTTGCGAAGCAATTCCATTCGGAAGGTTCCATGCAAGGATCTTTCAGTGGAATCTGTTGGACAAGTGGTCCGGATCGCATCTTCAGATGCATCGGCTGATAACCCTGTCTCCAAGGACCAGGGTGTCGCTGTTGTAGTGGCTGCAGAGTGCTCATCTTCTAGAGGGCATACAGGACTGGGTCCTGGTGACCACGGATGCCAGCCTTCGAGGTTGGGGGGCAGTCACACAGGGAAGAAACTTCCAGGGACTATGGACAAGTCAGGAGACTTCCCTACACATAAATATTCTGGAACTAAGGGCCATTTACAATGCCCTAAGTCAGGCAAGACCCCTGCTTCAACACCAGCCGGTGCTGATCCAGTCAGACAACATCACGGCGGTCGCCTATGTAAACCGACAGGGCGGCACAAGAAGCAGGATGGCAATGGCAGAAGCCACAAGGATTCTCCGATGGGCGGAAAATCATGTGTTAGCACTGTCAGCAGTGTTCATTCCCGGAGTGGACAACTGGGAAGCAGACTTTCTCAGCAGACACGACCTCCACCCGGGAGAGTGGGGACTTCATCCAGAAGTCTTCCAAATGATTGTACACCGGTGGGAAAGGCCATAGGTGGACATGATGGCGTCCCGCCTCAACAAAAAGCTAAAAAGATATTGCGCCAGGTCAAGGGACCCTCAGGCAATAGCTGTGGACGCTCTGGTAACACCGTGGGTGTACCAGTCGGTGTATGTGTTCCCTCCTCTGCCTCTCATACCCAAGGTACTGAGACTAATAAGAAGGAGAGGAGTAAGAACTATACTCATTGTTCCGGATTGGCCAAGAAGAGCTTGGTACCCAGAACTTCAAGAAATGATCGCAGAGGACTCATGGCCTCTGCCGCTCAGACGGGACCTGCTGCAGCAGGGGCCCTGTCTGTTCCAAGACTTACCGCGGCTGCGTTTGACGGCATGGCGGTTGAACGCCGGATCCTGAAGGAAAAGGGTATTCCGGAGGAAGTTATCCCTACGCTTATTAAAGCTAGGAAAGAAGTGACCGCAAACCATTATCACCGCATATGGCGGAAATATGTTGCGGGGTGTGAGGCCAGGAAGGCCCAGCGGAGGAATTTCAGCTAGGTCGATTTCTGCACTTCCTACAGTCAGGGGTGACTATGGGCCTGAAATTGGGTTCCATTAAGGTCCAGATTTCGGCTCTATCGATTTTCTTCCAAAAAGAACTGGCTTCACTACCTGAAGTTCAGACTTTTGTTAAGGGAGTGCTGCATATTCAGCCCCCTTTTGTGCCTCCAGTGGCACCTTGGGATCTCAACGTGGTGTTGGACTTCCTAAAGTCACATTGGTTTGAGCCACTTAAAACCGTGGAATTAAAATATCTCACGTGGAAAGTGATCATGCTGTTGGCCTTGGCTTCGGCCAGGCGTGTGTCAGAATTGGCGGCTTTGTCATGTAAAAGCCCTTATCTGATTTTCCATATGGATAGGGCAGAATTGAGGACTCGTCCCCAGTTTCTCCCTAAGGTGGTATCAGCCTTTCATTTGAACCAACCTATCGTGGTGCCTGCGGCTACTAAAGACTTGGAGGCTTCCAAGTTGTTAGACGTAGTCAGGGCCCTGAGAATTTATGTTTCCAGGACAGCTAGTGTCAGGAAAACTGACTCGTTGTTTATCCTGTATGCACCCAACAAGCTGGGTGCTCCTGCTTCAAAGCAGACTATTGCTCGCTGGATCTGTAGTACGATTCAGCTTGCACATTCTGCGGCTGGACTGCCGCATCCTAAATCAGTGAAAGCCCATTCCACGAGGAAGGTGGGCTCTTCTTGGGCGGCTGCCCGAGGGGTCTCGGCTCTACAACTTTGCCGAGCAGCTACTTGGTCGGGGTCAAACACATTTGCTAAATTCTACAAGTTTGACACCCTGGCTGAAGAGGACCTAGAGTTTGCCCATTCGGTGCTGCAGAGTCATCCGCACTCTCCCGCCCGTTTGGGAGCTTTGGTATAATCCCCATGGTCCTTACGGAGTCCCAGCATCCACTTAGGACGTCAGAGAAAATAAGATTTTACTCACCGGTAAATCTATTTCTCGTAGTCCGTAGTGGATGCTGGGCGCCCATCCCAAGTGCGGATTGTCTGCAATACTTGTATATAGTTATTGTTTAACTAAAGGGTTATTGTTGAGCCATCTGTTGAGAGGCTCAGTTATTGTTCATACTGTTAACTGGGTATAGTATCACGAGTTATACGGTGTGATTGGTGTGGCTGGTATGAGTCTTACCCGGGATTCAAAATCCTTCCTTATTGTGTCAGCTATTCCGGGCACAGTATCCTAACTGAGGTCTGGAGGAGGGTCATAGAGGGAGGAGCCTGTGCACACCAGGTAGTCCTAAAGCTTTCTTTAGTTGTGCCCAGTCTCCTGCGGAGCCGCTATTCCCCATGGTCCTTACGGAGTCCCAGCATCCACTACGGACTACGAGAAATAGATTTACCGGTGAGATATATTTATAAAATATATATTCTTTTCTTTTTTTTTTTCTCTGAACTCTGAGAGGAGCACATCATCCTTGTCGCATATCCCTATATTATTATATGTGCAGAAGGCTATTCTAGATCTGCTAAAGTTCAGTGGCAGACACTTATCTGCATTCCGTAGCAGTCATTTTAGACCATCGTTGGGATACTGCATATTAGTGTATGGACACGTTTTTTTCCGTAATGGAGCCACATCACGCTGAGATTTTTCATACTAGTTATTAAGTCTAATAAATTACCCCTGATGAAGTCCCGATGGGGACGAAACGCGTTGGGGCGATCCTATTGTTCTACTTCTGTATTGTATGTTTTAGCAAAGAAATACACTAAAAACTGAATGTAAAACCGGATATATCCGAAGACGTCCTCTGTAAAATCACACGTAGACGTACCATGTTTTATTCTGTACTTTTATGAACAAATTTTATTCTATGTAATTGAAAATTGTTTTGTTTTAAACTCATGTACTAATATTATCGAAACAGTAACTAGATCTGTTCGTTTGATGTATGTGTGTATGTATGTATGTATATATGTGTATGTGTATGTATGTATGCATATGTGTGTGTATGTATATATATATGTGTGTGTGTGTGTGTGTGTGTGTGTGTGTGTATTTATGTGTATATATATATATATATATATATATATATATATATATATAATATAAATATATATATATATATATATATATAATATATAATATAAATATAAATATATATATATATATATATATATATATATATATATATATATATATATATATATATATATACTGCACTAGATACACCTGCATGCAGATTTGCTTTGTGTCCTATCCCAGGGCATCTACGTATCTTGGTACATTTACTTATGTCGCAGCTCATACCCACTTCAGCTTGTCCTGTCCCAGACCTCCCATCTTCTGCTGTACCCTATTTAAATGGTTTCCATGTGTATGTATAGAACGTAGCTAGGCCACACTGTGATGGCATCATCGATGCTTCCACTCGCCAGTAGCATCGGATGGTGTAATGGTTAGCATTACTGCCTCACAGCACTGAGGTCATGGATTCAATTCCCACCATGGCCCTAACTGTGTGGAGTTTGTATTTTCTCCCCATTCTTATGTGGGTCTCCTCCGGGTGCACTGGTGTCCTTGCACAATCCAAAAAATAAAATAAAAATACTGGTAGATTAATTGGCTCCCAACAAAACCCTGGTGTGTGTGTATGTATATATACATGTGGTAAGAAATACAGATTGTAAGCTCCACGGGGGCAGGGACTGATGTGAATGGCCAAATATTCTCTGTACAGCGCTGCGGAATATGTGTGCGCTATATAAATAACTAATAATAGTAATAAGCATGTTAAATGTTTTATCACTACAGATGCTGGTAATCGCCATGTTTGTTTACCACTGTAGGTTTCCTACAGAGCTGTCTTTAATGAGTGCACCTGGTTTGTATACTTAGGTACGGAAAACCTTCTTCACCCTGGCGTTCTGTGACTTCTGCCGGAAGCTGCTTTTCCAGGGTTTCCGCTGCCAGACCTGCGGGTACAAGTTTCACCAGCGGTGCAGCACAGAGGTGCCGCTTATGTGCGTTAATTATGACCGACTTGAGTAAGTATCCTTGGGGCTCCAATCTTGATTAAGCGCTACGTTTTAGCATGAGGGAGTTTGAAAGCGATGTCCTTCTGAGTCTTGTTATGAGACGGGGCCGTAACGCAGCCAGAAAACTGAGCCGTCGCCATCGGTGATGTTTCATCTACTTACACGCTCCTGTCCAACTATCTTAAATATAGAAGACACCAAGAGAACATCTGCTCTTATAAACTGGAGAACATACCTGTAACTTTTATCAAAGATGGACTTTCCACACCGGGATGTCTTTCATAATTCTGTACAACGTTCTGTCCATATACAGTGTCGCAGGATGCGTGTGTTTGTGACATCAGCAAGGTTCTGTGATCGACTGCTTGGCGAGTCGTAGCTGGTAGAACGCAGCGTACGCTCGTCGTCTTCCCACTGACTGTTTAAGTCACGTGGAACCATAGTGATTTGTTTTATTGTAGTAACAATGAAGAGAAAGTGTATTAGCTAACTTATAATGAGAGTGTAATCAGAGTAGTATTTAATTATTCTGAATAAAGCCACCTGTACAGATTGTTTTCATGGAAGCTGCAGGAGATGTTTTAAGTCAGCACTTCAAGATATTCACTGTCCACAAAGCTGGTGCTTAAAATGTGAAGTGTTATGCCAAGGAATAAGTCTTTACTGCGTTTGCTGCCATGTTCTGGTCCAATTTCTCAGAGCTCTTGAGTGGACCTACATTTTATTTTTAACAGCAGAGATCATTTCTCGCTATCCTCCAGGGCTACTGAAGCAGCTGACGGTCCAGTGCTGTGGGCAGTTGGCGACGGCCAGTGTGATATCCGTGCACCTACCAATGACTTTCACAGTCACATGCATGGAAATTATCCAAAGGGTCTTGCGTATCCACACAGCTGCCTGTTGGAAACCAGCCTTTGCTGGAGTCTTCAGCAACACTGGAGGATTGGGGGAGTGGGGCTGCTCCAGAAAACTCTAGATCAGAGGTTCCCAAACGCGGACCTCAAGACACCCCTAGTCCAGGTTTTAAGGATATCCATGGCTCGGCACAGCTGGTTAAATCAAATTGACTCAAGTACTAATTAAGTCACCTGTAACTAACCATGGTTATCCTTAAAACCTGAGCCGTTGGGGTGCCTTGGGAACCTCTGCTCTAGATGATTCTATGTAACTTCAACCAAAACTACTTTTGTGGTTTTGGGTGGAGTGCTAATTTATAGGGTAAGTCCACCTGAAATGTAAGTCTGTAAATGCAAAGTTAAACATAAAGGCTAAATATTTTTTTAACTGTATTTCGGAGACTTGGGGGGGTCATTCCGAGTTGTTCGCTCGTTGCCGATTTTCGCTATGCTGCGATTTGCTGCTAAATGTGCATGGTATGCGACGCGCATGCGCTAAGTTATTTAACTAAAAACTTAGCAGTTTTGCTGTTGTTCGTACAACGCTTTTCAGTCGCACTGCTGATCGGTAAATAATTGACAGAAATGGGGCGTTTCTGGGTGGTAACTGAGCGTTTTCCGGGAGTGTGCTAAAATAAACGCTGGAGTGTCAGGCAAAAACGCGGGAGTGTCTGGAGAAACGAGGGAGTGGCTGGCCGAACGCAGGGCGTGTTTATGACGTCAAACCAGGAACTAAACTGACTGAGCTGATCGCAATCTGTGAGTAGGTCTGGAGCTACTCAGAAACTGCAAATAATTATTTAGTAGCAATTCTGCTAATCTTTCGTTCGCTATTGTGCTAAGCTAAGATACACTCCCAGAGGGCGGCGGCCTAGCGTGTGCAATGCTGCTAAAAGCAGCTAGCGAGCGATCAACTCGGAATGAGGGCCTTGGTGAGTTGTTCCACCTCTGCAGCAGTCGGGGCGGGTCATCCCCACTCATGCTGGCAGCATGTAGTTTGTATTACAGAATGTCTGTATGGGTCATGTGACTAATATTTGACATGGTAATTTAGTCAGGGGTGCCAAGAGGAGGGGCAGTACGGGGGTGGTGCTATCCTATCCTCCCACTAAACTTAAAAGCTCACCAGGATTGTTGCCACGCCTTGTTTGGTGACCACCTTTCTCCCCCCCCCCCCAGTACTGTGACCCTGGAGATGTAGTAGACACCTTGGCAGTTCTTGTGACCTTTGCTTTCTAGTTCCTGTTGATACATAGGAGATGTGTTACTATGCTACGAAGTCATCTGGATTATTGTACAAGTTAGGCGAGTCTCTCTTTTCATTTTGTTTCATCTCACAGTCTGCTGTTTGTCTCAAAGTTCTTTGAACACCACCCAATATCTCAGGATGAAGGCCCATTCGAGGAAGTCGCACCAGCTGTCGAATACTGTTCACCTTCGCCCCCTCCAGATTTCAGCGGGTAAGGTTCGGCGGTATTCAAGCCCCTTGGGACATAGGGTGTAAAGTACTATGATAGAATTCCAATGCTTGCTTGCCTATGAAGAGTCAGACCACCGTGACTCCTCATTACCACGCTCTGTTGCTGCAGCTGCTAGTGTGTGGTGTTAAACACTCCCTGCGGTGTAAAAGATTCTCCTGTATTTAATATAGGGAGCAG
Source organism: Pseudophryne corroboree (assembly GCF_028390025.1). Classification (NCBI taxonomy): domain Eukaryota; kingdom Metazoa; phylum Chordata; class Amphibia; order Anura; family Myobatrachidae; genus Pseudophryne; species Pseudophryne corroboree. Next base: position 803,976,525 of record NC_086449.1, on the reverse strand, counting down.
CCAAAAGAGCAACAAATTGGAATTATTGTTAGCTTGTAATCTGTAGCAGAGCTATAATATCAGATCATCCCCAGCAGTCAGATGAGCTGTGATCTAATAATGGAGCTGGCTAAATGTTGGATTTTCTCTAATCCTTGTATGAAATGTCTTGTGATTGTCGTTTTTTAACTTCTGTTCACGCTTCTGCTCCTCCCGCTCGGTACGCCGAGTAAAAACACATTTATTTTTCTCTCCGCTTGCTGAATCTCCCTGCGTACTTCTCCAGCTAATAGTACGGACACAGGAAGATTTACGGCATTATAGTTTCCCAGTTATGCTTCAAATAACGTTTCATTATGTGCTGATACTGGTGCCGCTAAAACGGAATCTGCCGCATGTTGCATCTCTCCTGCGCAGGACAGGCAATTACCGTAAGAGCCGATACAAGTGGCGGTAAAGTTCCGCTCAGTACATATTTGTCCATTACGGTAGTGCGCAATTTTCCCTAGCACATCTGTAGTACATTGCGGCAAAGCCGAGAATTGAATTCCCCTGACGGATTTTATCTTTCTAATGACAGGCGCTAATAGCAGTGTCCTCCTTTATCCGTCTCTCCCCTTTCCAACCATTCCACACTGCCGGAAGCAGCGCAGCGGAGGCTGATAATGCTGCTGCCTTACTATAGCCCCAGCAGCTATGGTTCTTATTCTGCTGCCTATAATGTGTGTTCCACACCTCTCGCACCACTGTGTGGAGCACTGATAAGTAGAATGAAGAGGAAAGGGCCATACAAAGAGATCATTGCAGCATTCCTGCTTTTGCAGTTACTGTGAGGAGCACGGCAGCGTATAATGAAGAGGAAAGGGTCATACCCAGAGATCATTGCAGCATTCCTGCTTTTGCAGTTACTGTGAGGAGCACTGCTGAGTATTAGGGGAAAAGCGAGACACTGAGTAAAAAGTCTATGGCAGGTGAGGCCGTGCCCCCCAAACCTCCCCCTGATCAATACTTACCAAATTTCCAGCAGTATGTGCCGTTGCACCTGTGTATAATGCCCACATGTGTATATATACCGCTGCACCTGTGTATAATACCCACATGCACCTCTGGGCTCATATAGTGTGTGCAAAACTGTCTCTGGTTCTACCAGTGCCTCTCCAGCTATTTCCCTCACCGCACGTCGCTGTGTTACCCATAATGGTGAGGGCACTGCTGACTACAGTTGCTTATCACTGCACAAAACACTAATCGACCTATTCCTTTTGCATTGTTTGGGATAGATTAATCAAAACTTGGAGAGCGATAACACATCAGCCAATCGGCTCTTATATGCCATGTTACAGGCTGCGTTTGAAAAATGACAGGAGCTGATTGGTTTATAGTTTCTCTCTCCAAACTTTGATAAATCTCCCCCTGTAATTCTGTCTCTGGGTTTAATTGGACGGGGCATTGAAAAAATAGACGCAAATTGCATCACAGGACAGGCTTTGCCAAAGAAATTGGTGGTGGCCCCCACTGCGGTACTGGACCATCAATACTATACATCTCTCATACATAAGTAAAGAAATGTTGGCGTGTTCGTTGTGTCGGCATGTTGACAAAATGTCGACATAGCATTTTCGGGGGCTAGATTTGTGGTTGGCCTAAATAGTAAAAAGTAAAATACAATGTCAACATAATGAACGTGTAGACTTCATCCATACCAAGTTTGCCAACATTCAGAATATGTTGACGTATATAGCGCACTCCATGCCAGGTAAGTTTAGACCCAGCACTGAAGTTTTGTTTTGCTTCCTATGGGAAACGTTCATCCCTCAAACTAGATCCTGCTGGAAAGAGTGTTATGTGCCCCCCTTTTATATACTTCTCAGGGTAATAGATTCCTGTTACACGCAGTTGCTATTATTTTCTTCCCTTCTAGGTCTCTCTGCCTCCCAAGTAGCTCTCCGTCCAAGTCCATCCCCATTCCGCAGCCGTTCCGACCCGCCGATGAAGACCACAGAAACCAGTTTGGCCAACGAGACCGCTCCTCCTCCGCCCCCAACGTTCACATAAACACCATCGAGCCTGTTGACATCGATGTAAGTGACCAGAATGTGCAACCCATTTAATAACCACTTGTTAATCTGTATTGGTATAATGCCCATAAGTGTTTATTTAGAATTTTAAGTGCTTTCAAAAAAATACACTCCCCACAAGTCTCTGTGTGCGATGTTCTGCAGTAAGTTTATCCTGGACGGTGCCAACTTTGAAAACTCGTCTTCTTTTATCTAACTTTTTTTTATTTATTTTTATTTCCTGTGCTACATCTAGTAATGCACAAGTGAACTTATAAAAACTTTGTGGATGCATATTGTATTGTCTTGATGTTTCCTGTCTTTTAGGACTTAATTCGGGACCAGGGCTTTCAGCGAAGTGAGGGAGGTAAGTGGTGCTAAATAGCGTCTCTGGAGTATATTTATCAGTCATTAGAACATATTCTATACATCCTACATCAATTCACCGCCATGTTCTCTGTTAAATCTTTAAAATAGTGAGTGCTTTGTTTGTTTGCTTTTTTCATTCTTTACCAATGATCTGCCTAGAATGGTAATCCGTAATTTCTACATCTGAAACAAGCTAATTATTTTGGAGAGGTTTCTATTTAGGATGTTAACCCCTGCTGGGATCTCCTGTGTTCCAGTCTGTGCCGGCAGATGCTGGCTCCCAGGCAGTAATATAACTACATCTCATTCAGAGAGAAAAGTAAATAGGGAGTACGCATTGCATTTTTGCTGCTTAGGGGTAAATCCAATTAGGTGTGAGTTTGTTTCGTGAAACAGATCTCGCACGAATGGGTGCACCCGAGAAATCTCCAATCCATTTAAAAATGCCCATTGGTGGTACTCGTGGGGGTTGCAAATTGTCTGCCAAGTGCGAAGTGAGAGAAATGCATGAAAAAGTGGGGTGACCTTCCTGGACCTCCCCAAAAAGTTTTTTTTCTAAAGTAGAAAAAAAATTATAAAACTGTCTAGTTTCATATGAAAAAAAATAAAAAAATGCACAAAAAAGTGCTTTTGGGGTACTTTGCGGGTATTTTAAAAAATGCTAAAACAATTCTTAAAAAAAAATACTCCAATTTTGTTGCATAAAGTAACTAAAAAGTTTTTGTTGTTTTTTTTTTTTTGTGGTAATTTGAGGCCATTTTTTTAATTAAACCCCAGAAAATAGGATGTAATTAGTTGGGCTAATTTAAGATTATTGGAAGCTTCCAGTTGCCTAATTATTCATCAGGGAGGTGTCCAAGTGATTCTGCGCAGTGTCCCAATATTTTAACCTACAATCTCTCACCGTTAGTGAGGTGCGAATGGAAAAATGCGAGTTTACTTTGCCTAGTACAGTGCAAGCAGAGAAATGCAACTCGCACCCAATTGGATTGACCCCTTAATCTGAGGGTCAGGAATGAAAAAACATCTAATAAACCGATCTTGGTTTAACAGTAACTAACTTTATTAAGCCCTTGGGTGGGGGACAAAGTCTTTTCATCTTAAGTACATGTTTCAGCTTTTTTTAGGTGTCCTTTTATTTTGCTATTTGAAATGTTTGTTTCTTTAGGGAATAAATATATTTTTGGGGGGACATGATCTGCAGTTCCCACGCTTTAATGGAGGACGTAAAAAACCTGGCCCAAAATTGCACCTCCCGCTGTAAAACTGTGAATTTGATGTCTGTACATTGGCAATAATCTGATAATTATGTCTTGTTAATTCTGCCCTCCCACTCAAACTTTTCCCTCCTACTACTACATTTTAATACCCCTTTTCTACTCTTTACCCAACCCATTCTCCGCTCCCTTTTTTTTTTTTTTTTCTTTCTTTATACCTGTGTTTCTCCCACAGCCCCCCAGGTTCAGCCGACTCGCTGCCTTCGGAAATACCACTCTCGGAACCCCAGCCCACTCCTACATTCTGTCCCCAGTGAAATAGTCTTTGATTTTGAGTCTGACCCCGTTTGCAGAGGTAGTTGGGCTGTTTATTTCACCTTCCCCTTAGAGTGCCTAAAATCAAACCCCTTTAGCACTGATATTCCTCAGCTTGCACCGCTTGTATTGGTGGGCAAAACACAGGCAATGCATATTTTTTATTTCTTTTGAATTGAACAAAACATGCACAATCGCTGTAGTTGCCGTTTTTATTAATTGTGTACTGGGTTTGCATTCGTTTAACTTTGTGCTGATTACTAGGCACATTCAGCCAGTACACGTGCATGAAGAATTTACGTTTTCACTGTCTCACTCTTTCTCTTAGCATCTAATTTATTATGTGTATAAATAACTTTTCTGCCACTAACTTTCCAAACCACGTGCCACCACTTGTGTGTATTTTGCTGTGTATGATATCATTGTACATGTGGTTGTTATAAACAGAATTCTGTGTGTGTGTGTGTGTGTGTGTGTGTGTGTGTGTGTGTGTGTGTGTGTGTGTGTGTGTGTGTGCTTTTTTTTTTTTTTTTTTTGTCTGTGTTCTATTGAGTTAGTCTTACATTATGTAATAAGTTATAGGTTATTTGTAGCATTAGAACTATTATTTTACTGTGATTTTATGCAGTGAGAGTGGGGAGGAACTTTGTAGAAGGTTAGAAAGTGCTGCTATCTAACAATGTCCAATTTGTATTGGTCATAACAGAGAAGGGGGGGGGGTGTTTATCACAATAATTCCACAAATAGGGTAGCCTGAGAATGCGTTTTTTAATTTAATTAAAGGGAAACATTGTTACAGTTGGTCATTAAATATCGTGTATTGTGTGTGTATATATATGTGTGTGTGTGTGTATATATATGTGTGTGTGTGTATATATGTATGTGTATGTATGTATGTATGTATATATATATATATATATATATATATATATATATATATAGAAGAAAAAGGTTTCTCTTGGGAGCTAGACCACCTCAGAATTCACTTTAAGATACATTTATTTTAAAAATTAACATTAAATGTTATAACAATACATAAAAAATTCAATAAAACATGCAATTGACTTTATACCATAAATGGAAAATACAGACTAATCATCTGTTGACATTTGTGATGGTTATATTTCTACCAATGCGTTCAGAAGTGTGTTCAACTTCACAATTGCGCGAATACCCAACGCGTTTCGTCCACACAGGACTTCATCAGGGGTCGTAAGCGATGTAGTCAAGAGTTAGTGAATCTCTGAGTCCCAACCAGCTTTTTGCCGTGGGTATGAAGGATCTAAAAATGTCACTAGCAAAATTGATATTAGTTTAAGGTGACTATGTGCATATATAGCAAGGATTAGAAACAACAAAATAAAGGGGAGGAACAAATATAATTGGATGATGGGGGAATACTTGTAGATCACTCTCTATTGAAAGTTATGGATGGCTCTTAATTAGTCACCATTAGATCAATATTATAAATTCATTATCATAAACTCTATTCCGGAGATAATTATAGATACTATAATACATACATCACAGATGATCAAAAATAATTACTTACTTTCTAGTATTCGTATTTACCATATATAATTCATCAATATACAAAACAGTGCAATTGCTGTGACAGTGACCTATGAGTTAGAAATATGAAAATATATGTATTAAAAATTATAAATAAATATAGTTACATATACACTGTATGAAATGTAATTAAATACTACGTTTTTCAAATAGTTCTATTTTACAACAACCCTATTGGATACAACTCATTTATATTTTTGATAAGGGACCATGCTGAATGCAATAGTTCACTGGAGGTTAATTAAATGTACCAGGTGCTATCAATAATATCACCTGATACCAATCCAAATAATCTTAATTTGTATCAAACCTAATGATCTTAATTAACATCATTATCAATCAACATCTGGTGATTTCCTTTAGTATCAGAACCACATTCTGCTGTTCTTAAATAGTGTGGCATCTGACTTACCTAATTATCTGATTTATTAATTATCTCTTATCATGTACACATTTATAATTCATACAAACGGAAAATCTAAGTTATACTGCTAAATCTTCATGATTAGAGGTACAAATTAACTGATCTGAAATTAAAAATTAATATAATACAATATTGGGCTCACCTTTGGGATGTGGTAAGAACAATTCTTAATTAGAATAAGAATGAGTCTTAAATACGCATTTCCTAAAAGATAGAATATAAACCGCTTCATAAATGGGGTTTGCCTTACTAAGTTCAGAGAAAAAGTCCATTAATGAAGTACTCACCCTTAGTGCTCTCTCAGGAATCCTATTCACAGCTATAACTAAGGGTGTGAGTGGGAACTGATATATATACCACCCATCCTATGACATCACTTCCTATTACTTATTAAACTTTTTTCTTTAATTTAATGCTCATATTTGCATTTCTAACACCACCCAAACTATCCACTAGTAACCCTTCCGTAATAGATCTTATTTAGGGAGTGAATTAGTGAGTTTAGCAACTGTAATAGTGGTGGTGAACGATTTTGCGTTCCACCACCGCTAGCGGCGTGCGTTTCACGGCCGCAACTTCCGGTTCCGGCGTGCGTTCCACAGACGCTACTTCCGGTTCCGGTTTGCGGTCCAACACCCGCTACTTCCGGTTTAAGATAGATATATTACTTAGCTACAATACTATGCAGCGCAATTTCGAATCTTATAGAGGATAATATAATGTTGTAATTAATTTTAGATGTTACATTATCTGTGTGCCATATCATAACTATATTAGATCGACTTTCTTTGTTAGTCCTATTAAATTAAATATGTGAAAATCAATAAGTTCATTAATTACTTAATTGACCATATATTTATTTATTGATTTATTTATTAATTTTATATATTATCATTCTTATAATTAATTATTTATATCATTATAATGAATATCATAGTTTGTTACAATTTTTTAATTTTTTAATTTTTTATTCTAATAACTCATGTGGTAACTAGAATCCTATTAATTGTGCTTTAGTGTTTAGTGTATAATAATAATAAATTAATAACTGTGCTAATTATTCTTTATATTATTTTTAAATTGATATTATTTTAATAGTGATCATAGCTGTGCTAATTATTCTTTATATTATTTTTAAATTGATATTATTTTAATAGTGATCATAAATATACTTAAATGGACCATTCAAACAAAATCGATCAACCTATTAGTCATCCATTGTCGTTACAATCAACATGATCCCCCATTTACAATTTCATTGTCAGGTAACATAGATAGTCCATATATAGTTATTTCATAGGTATCAATCATGAAACAAATCCAAATGCCATGATGTATGACTTTACAGCTTTATACTGCCACTTAACAAGCCATAATTGTAAATGGGGGATCATGTTGATTGTAACGACAATGGATGACTAATAGGTTGATCGATTTTGTTTGAATGGTCCATTTAAGTATATTTATGATCACTATTAAAATAATATCAATTTAAAAATAATATAAAGAATAATTAGCACAGCTATGATCACTATTAAAATAATATCAATTTAAAAATAATATAAAGAATAATTAGCACAGTTATTAATTTATTATTATTATACACTAAACACTAAAGCACAATTAATAGGATTCTAGTTACCACATGAGATATTAGAATAAAAAATTAAAAAATTGTAACAAACTATGATTTTCATTATAATGATATAAATAATTAATTATAAGAATGATAATATATAAAATTAATAAATAAATCAATAAATAAATATATGGTCAATTAAGTAATTAATGAACTTATTGATTTTCACATATTTAATTTAATAGGACTAACAAAGAAAGTCGATCTAATATAGTTATGATATGGCACACAGATAATGTAACATCTAAAATTAATTACAACATTATATTATCCTCTATAAGATTCGAAATTGCGCTGCATAGTATTGTAGCTAAGTAATATATCTATCTTAAACCGGAAGTAGCGGGTGTTGGAACGCAAACCGGAACCGGAAGTAGCGTCTGTGGAACGCACGCCGGAACCGGAAGTTGCGGCCGTGAAACGCACGCCGCTAGCGGTGGTGGAACGCAAAATCGTTCACCACCACTATTACAGTTGCTAAACTCACTAATTCACTCCCTAAATAAGATCTATTACGGAAGGGTTACTAGTGGATAGTTTGGGTGGTGTTAGAAATGCAAATATGAGCATTAAATTAAAGAAAAAAGTTTAATAAGTAATAGGAAGTGATGTCATAGGATGGGTGGTATATATATCAGTTCCCACTCACACCCTTAGTTATAGCTGTGAATAGGATTCCTGAGAGAGCACTAAGGGTGAGTACTTCATTAATGGACTTTTTCTCTGAACTTAGTAAGGCAAACCCCATTTATGAAGCGGTTTATATTCTCTTTTAGGAAATGCGTATTTAAGACTCATTCTTATTCTAATTAAGAATTGTTCTTACCACATCCCAAAGGTGAGCCCAATATTGTATTATATTAATTTTTAATTTCAGATCAGTTAATTTGTACCTCTAATCATGAAGATTTAGCAGTATAACTTAGATTTTCCGTTTGTATGAATTATAAATGTGTACATGATAAGAGATAATTAATAAATCAGATAATTAGGTAAGTCAGATGCCACACTATTTAAGAACAGCAGAATGTGGTTCTGATACTAAAGGAAATCACCAGATGTTGATTGATAATGATGTTAATTAAGATCATTAGGTTTGATACAAATTAAGATTATTTGGATTGGTATCAGGTGATATTATTGATAGCACCTGGTACATTTAATTAACCTCCAGTGAACTATTGCATTCAGCATGGTCCCTTATCAAAAATATAAATGAGTTGTATCCAATAGGGTTGTTGTAAAATAGAACTATTTGAAAAACGTAGTATTTAATTACATTTCATACAGTGTATATGTAACTATATTTATTTATAATTTTTAATACATATATTTTCATATTTCTAACTCATAGGTCACTGTCACAGCAATTGCACTGTTTTGTATATTGATGAATTATATATGGTAAATACGAATACTAGAAAGTAAGTAATTATTTTTGATCATCTGTGATGTATGTATTATAGTATCTATAATTATCTCCGGAATAAAGTTTATGATAATGAATTTATAATATTGATCTAATGGTGACTAATTAAGAGCCATCCATAACTTTCAATAGAGAGTGATCTACAAGTATTCCCCCATCATCCAATTATATTTGTTCCTCCCCTTTATTTTGTTGTTTCTAATCCTTGCTATATATGCACATAGTCACCTTAAACTAATATCAATTTTGCTAGTGACATTTTTAGATCCTTCATACCCACGGCAAAAAGCTGGTTGGGACTCAGAGATTCACTAACTCTTGACTACATCGCTTACGACCCCTGATGAAGTCCTGTGTGGACGAAACGCGTTGGGTATTCGCGCAATTGTGAAGTTGAACACACTTCTGAACGCATTGGTAGAAATATAACCATCACAAATGTCAACAGATGATTAGTCTGTATTTTCCATTTATGGTATAAAGTCAATTGCATGTTTTATTGAATTTTTTATGTATTGTTATAACATTTAATGTTAATTTTTAAAATAAATGTATCTTAAAGTGAATTCTGAGGTGGTCTAGCTCCCAAGAGAAACCTTTTTCTTCTATACCTCTAATTTAATGCCCTAGCTGACAGTGGGCATTTCTCAGTGGTGAGCTACAAAATATATCGGCGCAGTAAGAAGGGTCCTTTAAAATTGTTTTTTGATTGATATATATATATATATATATATATATATATATATATATATATATATATATATATATATATATATATATATATATAATTTCATTGGAGGGGTCACTTGTTTAATTCTATTTTGCTTCTTTTTTCTAAATGTACTTCACGTCTATTTTGACAGGCACTACCCCAGGATTATCCGCTACCCCTCCAGCATCCCTTCCTGGGTCCCTCACTAGCATCAAGGCTCTCCAGAAATCCCCAGGGCAGCAGAGAGAGCGCAAATCATCCTCTTCCTCTGCTGAAGACAGGAGTCGAATGGTCAGTCATCTCCGAAATCTCCCAACCAGTGACCGTGCCAGTGTATGATCTCCAGTCGCCAGGACTTTAACTTGTTGTCTTTTGCAGAAAACGCTTGGTCGTCGAGACTCTAGTGATGACTGGGAGATACCAGATGGCCAGATCACAGTTGGACAGCGGATAGGATCTGGTTCTTTTGGGACGGTGTATAAGGGAAAGTGGCATGGTAAACTTCTACGTATACATTTACTTAGTGTGTGTATGCAACCATCAAGCGGCGCATATTCATTTTCCCTCTCCAGCCAGAACTTCCTCATAGACAGAACAAGCGGTCACCTGTTCTATGGCTATACCATGGTTTACAGACTTTACTGTTTTGTCAGTAGAAATCTTGTTCTAAGATAAAGCTGTAGCAGTTATCTCTGTAGCTTTCGTTACTCTTCTTGAATGTCTTGTTCTCTTTACACTAAAACAGTCGGTAGCTCTATTACCAGTAAACTAAGAATGTTCTAATGATCGCTCCATTGGTAGTACCAAATTAGCATACCGGACATGTTTTATTGTAAAATAACCTAGAACTTCATCTGATGAAATAGGTTCTTCCACAACAAAACGCATTTGTTATACTTTTTTTGGTACTTCCACTGGACCAATCTTTAAATCCTCCGCTGTTTAATTGCCGATAGCTTGTAGAATATAAGGAAGAGATCTTGCTGGCTTGCAGGCATTTGCAGGATAACATTGGCACGCACACATTACGACCCCAGATTTGGGTACATAACCAGCAGGATTTGATGGCGCGTGATTATTTAGTCATTGCCATTTACTCCCGAGACACCTAATTTATGCAACCATAGAACAAGGCTTGGTGTTTTATACGTATGAAGTGAAAGCTCAGGAGTTTTGCTAAAAGCGCGTGTGTGTGCGCTCTCTAGCGGGTGTATCAGACTAGAATACGGAGAAGAACTTTCTATTTTAGGTTATTCTGTGCAGTCAACCCATTCAAAGATCCCCAAGTACGGTGCTGACTTTTACAGTGCATGTCATTTGCTCTAATACTGGTGTTTCCTTTTCTGTCTGTTTCAGGTGATGTAGCTGTGAAAATGCTGAATGTAACCGCACCAACGCCTCAGCAACTACAGGCCTTTAAAAATGAAGTCGGAGTGCTCAGGTAACATTATAGGCCGGTATCCCAATTTGCCGGCGTTAATTTACTTTGTGGCAAAAAAAACCCGGTCTAAAATAGACCGCCATTATATTGGGCTATTCAATTAAAGCCTATTTTTAATGTGTGGTGTGTGTATATATAACCGGTTTCCGGGCAATAGCATGTTGGGATCCAGGATATGTTCCAGGACCCCATATTATAGCGCAAGAACCGGTGTCTGAGGGCTACTTATCGGGAATTCTGCGGGCACGCAAAGCCTAATCCTCGATAAGTGCTGACGATCAGGGGCTAATTGGATAGCACCGGGGGAATCCATTAACCACCTACTTTGTTGATGTAACAATTATTTTTGGGCTGGCACTGTTAAATCGAAGTGTATTCCATGGATAATACAGGCTCCACTTATTCAGCAGATTGCTGGGGGTTACATCCTATCAACTGTACAGTAGCGGGAGAAGATAGTCACAGATGTGGTGACCTTGCATTTGTAATAATCTTGCAGTAGCTTAGGTTCTACAGATGTGTCCTCGAACATCTAACCTCAATATGCCACGCAGTGCAAGATGCCTGGCGTGAGTGAGCCGCTGGGTCTCGTGCAACTGTGCTAGCGTCTGGGTCCTTTTTGTGCTGAAAATACGTCTTGGTTGTAAATTGATGCGACTAGGACGCACCAGGAGACTGTGCTGATTAATTTGATAGGCTGCGTCCCATCCAAGGATCAATGTGCTGTGTGCCGAGAGATGCTCTTCTGCGTGCCACTGCTATGAAACACATTTATTTGCACTACTGCCAATTTCAGTCATCTTGAACCATTCTCCTTTGACCTCTCTAATTAAAAGGCATTTTGCTCACAGAACTACCACTCCCTGGAATTTTTCTTTGGCTTTGCATATCATTGTCAAATCTGTGGACCTGAAAATCACAAATCTGTAGTCTCTGAGATACTCAAATCTCACCAACACTCGTTGCACAATTAAAGCCCCTTAGATCACATTTCTTCCCCTTTCTGGTGTTTAGTCTGAACAACTGAACCTCTTGACCATGTCTGCAAACTGTATACATTTGGCTGGTAAGGTATTTGCATTAACGAGAAGGTGTACCTAGAAATCTGCTATTGAGTGTGTAATGTCTGATTATAAATAACTGGTAATCCACAGTGAATGTGATTATTTTTTTATTTCTTTTTTGGGGGGCGATCTGTTGGCAATGTGTGTGGTTTGTTGATACTCTGACCCCTTTGTTACAGGAAAACACGACATGTAAACATCCTGCTTTTCATGGGCTATTCTACCAAACCCCAGCTGGCAATAGTGACCCAGTGGTGTGAGGGCTCCAGCCTCTATCACCACCTTCACATCATAGAGACCAAATTCGAGATGATTAAGCTAATTGATATTGCACGGCAGACTGCACAAGGCATGGAGTAAGTAGCGCTTTATGGCACTAGGTATAATGACTGATTATGTCCAGTTTCCGTCTTACTGGCCATGCTGTAACACCTCGTTTCTGTTTGTTTTTCAGCTACTTGCACGCCAAGTCGATCATCCACCGAGATCTGAAAAGCAATAGTATCCTTTTCAAGCGTGGCAGCGGTTTCTGGTATACTTGTCCCCTCCATAATAGTCCTGAAATTGCACCATTTTATTTTGCCGGTCTCCGTGCCTCAGTAACGTAGCTTGTGCTACGTTCTCATCAATATCTGTTCACTGCAAACAAATGACTTCACGGTGTCATTACACGCACTTTACTGGGCGTACTCGGGACCATAGGTTTAGTCCACAAGATCTCTGCATGCACCATGGGAGCTGCCGTCACAGTTTTTAATGAATGTTTAACAGGTTTTTATTTGCAGTTTCACAGATATCCATGGAGTTTCTAGGCAGGCTGCCTTTGTTCCCCTCCTTAACTCCGACCCCTCTCACAGATATATTTCTTCATGAAGACCTCACGGTAAAGATTGGGGATTTCGGCCTAGCCACAGTGAAGTCCCGGTGGAGCGGCTCACACCAGTTTGAGCAGCTGTCCGGTTCTATTTTATGGATGGTGAGAAAATCCTCCTCCTATGGGACTTAGGACTCTTCTCGCTGCTGTAGGCGGGTTGGGTATATAACTTAAGCAGTCCAAATTTAGACATTCAAAACAGACATCGTAATGTCGAGATGTACAATATTGAGACAGCCAAAATCTCCACATGGGCTGTAAGTCAACAGTCGATATGTATACAGTCAAATGTCGACAGGTACATAATATAGACATGGGCATAATTTAGATCTTAAAATATAGACCGTTTGAAATTTGACTACATCCCCTATACGTTCACATTATATCCTATAGCCGATAGAAATATGTCAACAAACACTGATCCTCAAATTGCCCCATTTACCAGCGTTCACACCGCACATATAACCTGGCCGGTAATTCAACCTGGGAATAAAGCGGTGTTATTCGCGGGTTGAATACCGGGTCAGTGGCTGCGTGAACGGGTCACCCAGGTCAATGCGATCCGGGACCCGTTCACTACATAGGGAAGTGGCGGCGCGGAGATGAGCTCATCTCCCAGTGCCGGCTCCGCCCCTCACCACTATAGATACCGGCCCGGCATATTGCCGGTTCGGGAAGCCAGCAGATAGGTTCCAATGCCGTCTCCCACCCGAGAATGCCCCGTTTCCAGTTCCCGGGTGGGATTCAGCATTGGAGATGTGAAAGCGGTATGACTTTGTTACTTAGCCACCCCAAAACTGCACACAATTCCTTTGTGACAATAAAATGGTACACTATAATACTCCTTTCACATCGCCAAAATAACCCGTTATTGCCGGGTTGAGGTGCAGCGTGAAAGTGCCAAAGTGAATAACCCGGATCTAGCAACACGTGTTAAAAGAAGGGTTAAACATGGTCCTGATCTGGGTCGTTGTGCAGTGTGAAAGCCTCTGACCCGGGATATTCAACCCGGGTCTCAGAAAAAGGTCCCGATTGGCTGTTTGTGTGTCTGCTCAGAGCAGTCCCCAGCCTCTCCTTTTATTTATATTGAAACCTCATCTGTGAGCCAGAAAAGTCCATTTTAAATCGGTGTTTAACATGGGGGAATAACCCGGGTCGAAACTGCAATGTGAAAGGGTCTGAGGCGGGTCGGACCCGGGTTTGCGATCTGAAAGAGGTATACTAAACTAATACCCCTTTCACACTGCCAATGCCAGATCCCACCCGGGAATTGGAAACTGGTCCTTCCTAGGTGGGATCCGGCATTGGCCGCTGGCTTCCCTGACCCCGCAATATGCCGGGCGGGTTGCCATAGCGGCGGTTGTTGGGGGGGGCGGAGCCGGAAGTGGCGGCGGCACAGGGAGATGAGATCATCTCTGCGCCGTCTCTCACTGTTGTAGTGAACGGGTCCCGGGTCGAGCCCGTTTACTCTGCCATTGACCTGGTATTCAACACTCGAATACCACTGCTTTATTCCCGGGTTGAGTTGCCTGGTCAGGCGACCTGCGATTTCGGCTATGCCACTTTCACAACGCACGCTGACCTGTGTCGACCCGGCAATATGCCGTGTCAATACCGGGTTATTTGTGCAGTGTGAAAGGGGTATACGATGCAAAATTGTATGACAGGATTTCGCCATTGCAAATTGAGGTGTTCTGCGCATAACCCTGATATGGTTATAGGAATCCTGTAGCTTCCTGTGTGTAATGTACAGTGATCAGTGCACCAAAGGTTCTATCGGGTGTTATCACCATGGGGCCGTCCGGCAGCTACACATCTGAATACCCCGGGTCTGCATCCTTTCTTTCCTGCTCTTCATCGGTCATACTTTAGGCTCTGACTACGCGTGGCCTTTCACTTGTCTGATTACAACTCCCAGTATCCTCGGATTTCCCAGTCTACTTTAGCTCATACTTAACCGTTTCCCATTTCTGTTCAGTGTGTTGAAGTTAAGGCCCTTTTCTAAGCCATAGTTGTGAGTAATAACACATTTCTCATATATAACACTGGTATAGCCCTGAGACTTACAGCATCTAAACCTGCTCCCATTCTTCACAAATCTGTCTGACCCCGCTGCTTTTGGTCTGTCTGTCCCTAGGCACCGGAGGTCATTAGGATGCAGGACAAAAACCCGTACAGCTTTCAGTCCGATGTCTACGCGTTTGGCGTAGTTCTGTATGAATTAATGACTGGGCAGCTGCCTTATCAAAATATCAACAACCGAGACCAGGTAATTGTTTTATTTTTAAACCATTAGCATTTTTCTTTTCTTTTTCTTTACTATGTTGTGTTTTATTGTGTTTATTTTTGTTTTATTTTTTACAAGAGCAGATCCAGAGTTTTTACTGATCATTGAGCAGTTCCATTCTGTATCACATTTCTTAGGTCCTAGTACAGTGGTTCCCCTACTAGATGCTGTGGGGCACTTCCAGAAGTGCCACAGGTTGGGGAGTCCAGCCTGTTGCAAATTATTTATGGTCCATGGTCATAAAATATTTGGACAAAGCAGCAGTACAGCACAGTCCAGTACCACATAGCTGAACCTAAAAGCCCCATACACTAGAACGATAATGCCCGATTCCAGCCAATTTAGGGCATTCGGGCCGATATATATCGGGTGAAATCGGGCATTTTGGATGCGTTTCCGATCCGATGCACGTTCCCGTGAGGGTCGGATCGGCTCCCCTAGATCGTTAGTGCTGCACTCGTGATATGTTTGTTCCCGCAGGCATAGCTGGGATCGCATACGATATATTGCATGCAAAATGTACCAAATCGTATGGAACCACTCCCGGGAAATCGCCTCCGACTTTAGCCTCAGACATATCGTTGTAGTGTATGGGGCCCTTTAGGATGACATATGAGCACAATTTACTTCATTTAATTAAAAAAAAAAAAAAATCTCAATTTCTCAAAAGCAAACCTTTGGCCCATGGGTGCCCTGAAAAAATGCTGATACTCTCGCTGTAACTCGGGAGTGTTTGGCAACCGCTGTCCTAGTGCATTTATTTAATACTTACAGCACCCTGAGTGTGTTTGGTTGTGGTTATTATAAGTGATCAACCTGCTACTTTATGGTTGTTCAGTATTTGTATCAATCATCCCAGTTGAAACACGTCGGCTCTTTCATTTTATTTCTTCATCAGTCTGGTTGTGTGAATGCTTTTTGTTTCTATGCAGTACTGTCTTAGCACCATTGATTGTAAAATTAATTTAGACTTTTTACTGTATATCAATTTGGGCACGTTTCTGACATCTTTATAGTCCGAGACGCATGAAGCTGTGTTCGCCAAGTTCATTATATGACGAAAATAACAGGATTATATTGGGAATTTTTTTTTTTTTTTACATATTTGTTTTTGCTTTTGAAGATTATATTTATGGTTGGGAGAGGATATTTGGCTCCGGACCTCAGCAAAGTTCGGAGTAACTGTCCCAAAGCAATGAAGAGGTTAATGGCAGACTGTCTAAAGAAGAAGAGGGATGAGCGGCCCTTATTTCCACAGGTAAAGAAAACATGGGCGAGAGCGTACTGGCAAGGACTGGTGTTTACTGGAAATAGACTGTGACCTCCAGCCGTTTACACTTTGTCCACGGCCGTACGATGTGCAGTGTTTACAACACACACACACGTGCAATTTACACAACACGACTTCTTAGAATTGTAGACAAGCGAAGCTAACATTGTGTAACATACTCGCGTAGGACAAACAGAGCTTCAAACAGTCCCTCCACTTCCGCCCATAGGTACAGATGTGTCCTCTTCTTCCTAGCGTCTTTGTGCCATATGGCGCGAGACCCGTTCTGGTGTACAAGTACAGCAGTCACCAGTGGCCAGTGTACACAAGCAATGTCGTTTTGGTTGCTTCAGCAGTGCAAATAAAATGCACGTTTTGAGTGAATAGGACGCTTGATACGGCCAAGTCGAATTGACCCTGGAGCGCCAGAGAGGGGCTAGTTGGCGCTACTTGATACACAGTACGAGGCTGATTCTATGGAGGGGGTGGGGGAGCAAGTAACTATGGGGGTCATTCCGCGTTGATCGCTAGCTGCCGTTGTTCGCAGCGCAGCGATCAGGCAAAAAAATCGGCACTTCTGCGCATGCGTATGGTGCGCAGTGCGCACGCGCGACGTACTTTCACAAAAGCCGATGCCATTTCACACAAGGTCTAGCGACGCTTTTCAGTCGCACTGCTGATCGTTGAGTGATTGACAGGAAGTGGGTGTTTCTGGGTGGTAACTGACCGTTTTCGGGGTGTGTGTGTGTAAAAACGCAGGTGTGTCAGATAAAAACGCAGGAGTGGCTGGGGAAATGGGGAGTGGCTGGCCGAAGGCAGGGCGTGTATGTGACGTCAAAACAGGAACTAAATAGTCTGAGGTCATCGCAAGGTAGGAGTAGGTCTGCAGCTACTATGAAACTGACAATTATACAATAAACAAACAAGGAGCGCTGAAACCAGATATAAAATATATTTTGTACAACTTTATTAAAATATAATCCACATATATGACCACATTTAAAATAAATATAAGAATTACTTAAATCCTGTGCCTCTGACTCAATATAAATGTCCGTTAAGATTTTTATATAAATCCATCCATATATGTACTGAGGTAAGTCTATATCAATTTCTCATGAGGATATATTTGGCATCCAAATTATATAGTCTCTGTGACCCAGTTTCTTATAACCACATATGCATGTGTGTCCACGGGGGAGAGCGCTGTGATGTTTAGATGTCTCCAGCGGTATGCTACGACCCCGAATTAGCAGTGTGAGCTGATGGATACTCACGGCAGCCGCAGCTGTGATAGTAAGATGTCTCCAGCGGTATACTGCGACCCCGGAATGATATAGCTGCAATGTGAGCTGATGGATACTCACAACTGCCGCAGCTTGTAATGAGCGGGGAGCGTGCCTCTTTAGCCAGGTCACGCTTCAGCAAAAACCCCGATTAGCGGCTCGCCGGCCAATGATGCAGCCACAGAGAGAAGTAAGGAGTCGTCAGACAACAGGATTCAGGTGATAAGTGCCCTCCTAGGGCTGATCGTTGAGTGATTGACAGGAAGTGGGTGTTTCTGGGTGGTAACTGACCGTTTTCGGGGTGTGTGTGTGTAAAAACGCAGGTGTGTCAGATAAAAACGCAGGAGTGGCTGGGGAAATGGGGGAGTGGCTGGCCGAAGGCAGGGCGTGTATGTGACGTCAAAACAGGAACTAAATAGTCTGAGGTCATCGCAAGGTAGGAGTAGGTCTGCAGCTACTATGAAACTGCACAGTTGTTTTTTTAGAAGCAGCGCTGCGATCCTTTTGTTCGCACTTCTGCTAAGATACACTCCCAGAGGGTGGCGGCTTAGCATTTGCACTGCTGCTAAAAGCAGCTAGCGAGCGATCAACTCGGAATGAGGGCCTATGTCTTCTAACAAACCAAGTTATGATGCAAGAGGGTGCAAATGCAGTATTTTGTTTGCATGCAGGGTATATATCTGCTGTTTTTGCTTTTAGTCCACAAATACTGGCTGCTTTTTTTTTTCTTACACCGCAACTTAGACTTGAGTTTGGACACACCCCACCTAAATGTAAATCTCTGCATAGTTCATATCTACCCCACCTGCAGTGCAGCATGGTTTTACCAGGTGCGAAGTTACTTAGAATCCGCCTCTATGTGAGGATACACCTGTACTTCCTGCAGGATTCCGTTCGTCTAAGTCCACCTGAAAGGGAACATGCGGCATATCCTCTCCCTTTATAGCGCTGTGCGCAGGATACATTGTATATGCTACATAGGAGGGGGGTAATAATAGGAAGAGGGCTTACAGAAACTTAAATTAACTTATAAGACATTACTCTGCACAAAAGTGTGTGATTTTTAGGTGTGAATTTATGGTCCCATCATGATTTAAGTGCCACAGGTGTCCGATTATAGGCCAGTGAGCACAGAATGATGGAAAGTAAGTCCCCACAGAAGGTTTTGCTAAATCATGTTTTTGGCTTTTGTTTTCCTCTTAGATTCTAGCCTCCATTGAACTCCTGGCCCGGTCATTGCCAAAAATTCACCGCAGTGCATCTGAACCGTCGTTGAACAGAGCCGGCTTCCAGACGGAGGACTTCAGTCTGTACGCTTGCGCTTCTCCAAAAACGCCCATCCAGGCTGGTGGATATGGTGGGTTCACGATACACTGGCTGTAAGAGCAACAAAGTGACGCCAAGTGTCGCACGTCCTGCGGGCAGGAGTCGGAGAATGTCTGTGTTGGCAGTTCAGTGTACAGAGAATCTGTGTATTGTTTAAATGTGTTTCTGTACTTTAAGTTAATTCATAATTTATATTTATTGTGGTTTATTTTTTATTTTTTTTGTGTGTACAGTCTGTTTAGCAGAGGCACCGCAGAAATAAAAGCTCACCCGGTGTCCCTTCAGCAGCATGGTTAATTGATTTATTAAGCGTGTGTGTGGTTTTTGGGGGGAGGGGGGGGGGGGTTAGTGTTTTTTATATAGTTTTTGCTATTTTCTGTTTTATTTTATTTTTGTTTTCTATATTTTGCCTACACACCTCAAAGACCACAATTTCTGTCTTTGGGGAAGGCTTATGAGCTGTTATTCAGCCTTTCAGTTTCTAATTGATAGCCGCAATCCTAGTAGACTGAATACAGGTAAAAGCAGCAGCTGTCCGTTAGTGGCATCGCCTAGTTCTCAGCCATTCTCTTTTTTGCTTTGCTTAATGTCAGATACTTCTGCTTTTCCTTGATCCTACAACTTCACACTTGATGTAAATTTAAAGGGGAGCTAAACACAAATATGAAGCCTCTTCACTTCAAATGTCCACTTTGGTTATCTGATTGCGGATAATGTAGGTGGTAAATGGGTAATGTTAAAGCCATACCACGCCACGCGATATGACCGAAAGCTAAATGTATGTATTTATAGACTTTGCAGCTGCTTCTTACAGGTGTTTTTTAGGAGTCTTCTTTGGTTTTCTGCAGGTATCACAGTTGATGCCACGTCATTTAAAATCATAATTTCAACAGCGAGGAGTATAATGTGAATTGTGAAGTTTATTTTGTTACCACAATCACTGGTGGTTATAGTGTATCATGAAGGCGAATGATACAAGCGTGTCCTAGAAATGACGGTGGGCCTTTATTAATCAATATCCGCTCTGAGAAATCTGCAGATTTTCCCCTTCTGTTGTCTTGGCGGTAGTTTTTGCTGCCATTTTGGGGTGGCTTCTGACTCCCGCCATACATATATAGCCCTAATAAGTGAGGTGGGCAGCAGCTGTTATGCCATATGCCAGCTTCCAATAGGAAATCCCACTTCGTTCAACATTCTCATTGTTGATAAGCTTTGCAGGAACATCCAGGTTACCTATGGGCAATAGTTTCTGCTTGTTCAGTTTCCGCTTTGCATCTCGTGATCGTGAAATAAAATCACAGTAGTCCTTGTAGGACTTTTCAGGCAGAAACCCTCTGGATAGGATGTTCATATGGATCCCTTGCTAGTTTTTCCTTGTACGCGTGCGTGCGTGTGTGTGTGCACACACAGCAGGTGCGAGTGTTGCAGCCTATCCTTTGCATGCTTCCTGTTTGCTACTAACACATCTGGCTTGTGGTCAGTGCAAGCGTCAGACTGACTTCTGCCTGTGGTAAACCTGATTCTTTTGTGCTCCCCCCGCAGGAGAATTTACAGCCTTCAAGTAACGGCACAGTCAGCACAAGCAACCTCCTCTTACTACTTGCAGTAGTCTCGTGTTCCTCTAGTTTCCTAGCACTGGGACTACATACAAAACAAGCAGATAACACACCCACATTCTAAGAGGGAGCAGCATGAACATCAAAGGAACAGGGGTAGAAGGGTAAGGTGCCCAGCGAGACCTCTGTGTTCCTCGGGGAACGGGCCCTGCATTGCTCTTCAGTACACCCCTTACCAGTGTATACACAGCGGAGGAGAGACTTGACCGTGGCAAAGAGGAGGTGGATTTTCTTCATCGCGGAGGCTGTGTGTTTCTGACTCTCTCTAAATTACTAACACTGGTGCCCTTCTGTTCTGTGTGGGTTCTGCTCCAATCATAACGGGACTATCTGCTGAGATTTTACATTTCTTTTGCTGGAAAATAAAATGCTGGATCTCCTTTCACCCCTCCCCTCCCAAAATTTAGAATCTCCCACCCTGGTGGTAGAAGTTAAATCCACACCACTTTTTGAGCTGAGAAACCATTTTATGTGCTGAACCAATAGTCTCTCTTCGCCATTCAAGAAGAGCGACGACATCACTGAGGTTTGAGGCGCTTGGTGATGTCACTGGTTCCTAGTAAAGTGATATTGACTCCTCCCCCAATATGGCTGACCTCACTGCTGTGTAGGTGATTAGTCCCCCAACAGAGAAGCCTGGCTAAGCCTCTTAAATCAGGTTTGTAATGTTTGTACTTTTTTAAAAGGCACCAACAGTCTTTATCTGTAGGTGCTTGTCATAATAGTTGCAGAGTGCTGTACTCTGGTGATTTCAGCCATTGTTTCATAGTTAACTAATTGTCTTTGTTTTTAAATGTATTATTCGTTTTTCCTTTACTTGAGTGCATTTAATATGGCAATGCTTCCAAAAGACTATTTTTGAATTTGAGAAGAAACCTATTTATTTAAGCGACTCGTGCACATTGCTCCGTCTTAGTGGCAGTTCCGGTAGTCCTGTGTTACTTTGCAGTAACAGAGATATGGGAAAAGACAAAAATCTGTTGTAAAGGAGATTCTGCATTTTATTTAATCTGTTTTGTCTCTTCTGTTATTTTATACTGTTCACTTGTCATTCTCCCTTCTTCCTGTTCTCTCTTATGTCAATGCAACAATTTTATTTTTATTTTTTGGTGGGAAACTGTTGCGGGAGTTTTTACCCCAATCTGCTCTGGTGTTAACTTTTTTTTTTTTTCTTCTTTTTTCTTTCTGGTGAGCCTTTGCATTGACTGAAACGGACTTGTTTGTGTTTACGGATTATTAATCTTAGAAGACGTAATTTTATAGAATGGATTTTGTGTCACGCTGTGTAACATGGGTGGTTCCCAAGAAAACAAAGTTTTACATTCCATGCCGAGTAGTCATCTACTACCTTACTCTTTCCATTTCCCTAATTTGCAGCACATCGTCTAGTGTGTACAGTCTTTGGGTAAACCTGTCCCAAATTCTCATAATAATGTCCATTAACCAACTAATGCTCACAGCACTTGACATGGTGGTACAAAATAGGTTACAAAAATCACAAATTTCAGTTTTGAAGATATTTTTAATTCATTTTTTCCCCTCACATTTTTGGAAGAAACTCGTTTCGCATTTCCTAGAATGATACTTTATAAAGTGCTGGACAGGCCGATGGAACCAGTGACTCATACTGGCCATGTTCTATATTGTCTGTGTGTGTATGTTACGCTACTGGTACCACCGTGAAGACTAAATATTTATGTACTCCAAAGCTTACGCAGTAGCACATGACGAGGTCATATTTTATTTTTGTTCTGTACAGCTGAAAAATTCTTTTTACTTTATGCTATTTATTTAATTTATTTTGCTATGTAAATTTTGAGTTTGGCCAGAGATTTTGTATATGGTAACCAGAGACGTTGCTTGTGTGTAATGGACCGTTTTCTGTTTTATCCCCATCCTCTTTACCTAGAAGTGTATGTCTTATATTCTGTCCTGTATGCAAGGGGAGCGTAAACCATTTGTTTACTTTCAGGTTTTTTTTTATAGGCTACTTTTGGGTCCGGTTTAAAAAAAAAACTAAATTTATTGGTGGTGCACAGTAGGTTTGGAAAGTGTCCGTCAGGGGGACTCATTCTAATGAGCATGGAGTCCTGCAGTTTAAGTCCTGACCCACATTTTAATAATCCTTGGATATGGAGCCTTTGGTTCCAGCTCTTGAATGATGAAAGTGGTGCGTAGACACTACAAAGCGGTAATTATTGTGCATTTAGTAATTAAAGGATCTGTGCTCTAAAGTTTACCTGTACCACAGATCAGAACATTTTGGGGGTTTTTAATAAAAAGTCTGTATTTAACTTTTCCCATTCCTCCTCAGTCTGTCTGGTGCCTCCATCCTCTTTCCTATAAAGCATATTAGTTGATGTTTCGGCAGTCCTGCGGGTTGAAGACTCTATTTTTATTTACGTTTTTGTTTTTTGTTTTTTTTACTTCTTGAAAGTTACGGTTTGTGTTTTGGGAGGTTTTTCTCATGTGAAAGTCTTTATCTGTAAAAAAAAAAAAAAAGCTAGTAAACCATATGCCTTTGTAATCCAATTTTTGGACCAGGGGTTATAGAATTGAACACTGATTTGAGGAACTCAGGCTTCCAACGACTCCTCCTTCTCCCCCCCCCCCCCCCCCCCCCTCATCTCTGTTTAGCACATCTCCAGCACGAGTCTTCTAAATGCAGCCCTTTACACCTATATGTTACTGTACGTAATGCCAGTCATGGACTCACAGTGCAGAATCAGGTTGGAAATACTGGGGGCTATGTATAAAAGTGGTGTGTAAATGATAATAAAGACCATATTTACAAATGTTTACATTGTGTCCATTACACCACTTTTTACCGTGTACCAGTCACCATAATATTTCATATACAAAAGGATTTATTTTTAAATATATAAATATATAACTTCATGCCTGATATTTTGTTCCAGAAACTCACTGTTTATAGATATTCTTCAGTCAAGTCTTTTAACGTTCCTGTTTGTTTTGTCTGGCATCTGCATTCAATGAGGATTTAGCTTCAATCGCTTCTGTGGGGTTTTCGTTGAATAGCATCGCCCTCTTTGATATGTACTGTGGACCCTCGGCTACATGTATAGCAGAGTCCGCCACTGGGCGAGCTGGATTATTGGTGGGGGGGGGGAGGGCAGGGCAGTTAACAAGAAGTTGATTGACCAATGATGTTGCTGTAGAAACCAGTTGACTTTGAAAGATTTCATCACGAGTCACAATGGTTGCCCGTTTTTATACTAAAGGAGCTCACTGCAGCATCAGTTGTAGACACACATGGGTGGGAATTACTTTCACTGTGTGAATTATTGGAAGTGTCCCCGCAGAGTATATCTGGTACTTCCATTATGCTTTAATCTTGTATTTCTACATTTCCCTCCATGAACGGAAGTTAATTTACACTGTGAGACCATTTCTCCCATGTATTGTTTGCGTTGGTTAAGCCAAAGTACTGTAAACCAAACATTTGGTGGTGGTCCTCTTCCGTGTTTTGCGTTACGGTTTTTCCCAGGAAGCGCTGGTTCTTTTATACTTCTGTGTAGTCCTCTGTGAGACTTTGACTCTTGGTGCTAGCGTCATGGGAAAGTGTGTTAACAGGACACTCTTCTGTTTGAAAATACCTACAACAATGTTGGAGTGCTGGAACGTACAGTTAATGTTCTTATTTCTTAGTGCATCATTGTTTAGCAGGTCCATTGTGTCTCTACCAGATCCCTTCTCATCAGTTAGTCTCCCATGGTGAGGTCACTAGCTCTGTTTGCTCATGATGTTGACCGGAGACTGTAGAAGACACCAGTCTACGTTGAGTAGAAATGATGCAGTTTGGATGGCGTACCTTTTTTACGAAATCTACACCTTTCAAGCATCATTTCATTAGACATGACAAGTTCTTTGCAAATTTTGTTTGGTGGGTAAGTGTTAAAACAAAGTTTGCATCATGTGGCATCCCAGCAAAACCCATGTCCTCATCCAGCAGTTATTTTATTTCCAGTGTCCTTGCCCACAGTGCGACTAGACTCCTTGCCTTGGGTAAGTTAGAGCACAACCTTTTGTTGTTTTCAGAAGTAACTCTGACAAGATTTTAACAGGTTGACGCCTGCCAGGAAGAAAGCTGTATATTTAGTAAGAGCTACAAGAGGGTATGTACAAGTCATTAGGTTCATCTGAAGGTGGATGACCCCTCTGAGTGGATTTGGTAGGACGGCTCTGCGGTTGGAAGATGTTCTTGTGATTTGGTTGTTTTGTCTCTAGATTGAGTTTGTTAATTTTATAGAAGGCAGATACACCCCCTCTTCAGGTTGTGATGAAATGTTGCATGGTGGCCATTTTAATTTTTGTGGGACTGTCAGATTAAATATATTAAATTGTTCTGTCTTAGCATTTAGTGGTTGATGAGATGATGTCTCCGCTTCCTACTGTTGCAACTTGAGTTTGCTGAAGTGCGCTGGAACACCAGCTGTTAGACACCAGGGCGTCCTTAATATGATCTATCCGGTCAGCTGGATTTGTCTGCAGGTGTGCATAAAGGCAACATCCAGTATCATGAAGGCTACTTTACCGATGTTACACCTTTCCTGTCTGTGAGTTTTATATATACAGCCTGTCTTTCCAAGACAGCAGTTAGATTTCCAAAATAGATCCTATTAACCGCTAATAGGTAAAAAATAGCTCCTCAAAAGCGACATTACCCTTTTAAGGTGCCTAGGTTTAATCTGCCTGGCTCCGTGTCAAATATTACCATGTTCCGCCAAATTTTTGTAAATGGCCTCCAGGACACTTGACCATATTGCCCTAGGAATATAGGCTGCCTTCATTGGTATGTTTATAAGGAACAGAGCACAACTTGGTTTCTCTTTCATGATGTTACAAAGACTGCATTGTCTCTTACGGATGCACAGCGTTTTATGTCCACTGATGTTACAAACCTAATTCTCTCTTACGAACCACCTCAAAGCTAAAAGATGCACCTGACCATTATCCAGGTGTGTTGGAACCATAATCCTTTGCTCCTACTCTTCCCTTCCACCCACCTTATTTATTTTTGAATGTACTGGCTCAAATTTTTGTCTGCAAGAAGCTGCATCACTCAAGGGGTCCTTGCAGCACCATATAAACATTTGGGGAAAGTGATGGTGTATGGCCATCTCTCCGTAATTAATTTTCTTCTTTTTTTTTTCTTCTTTTTTTTCTCTGTTTTGAAAAAATGTCAATGTACAATGTGTATATATTTATCATTGTTTATACGGTGAAGTTTTAGTTTAGAACGTTACTACAGCAAGTGCAATAAATGAAAAAGAAAAAAAACTGTGAATAATTAAACATCCATGTACACCACTTTCATTGTCCATCGTCTCTCATTGCATGCGAGTTGCTGTCTGGCTTTCCAATGTCATTGTTAAAGTATTTACCTGAGGATACAGCTTTGTTCCTGGACATTTGGCTTCCTTCTAGCGCGTTACTGAAGCAGAATGAGTATTAAACCCAAAATCTAAAAATTAAAATACACAAAGCTGCCATTGGATGAAAAAAATCTCTTCACCTTTTTGTTTTCTCTATTTTGAGTGTAGAGAAATGGTCTCCATTTGTATACACTTACCATTTGGTGTCTGGTTTTCTATGGTTTACTTACTCAGTCATTTAAGATCCCTACTAGAACCTTTTCCCTGGCAACCTCGTAAAGCAAAGCTTGTTACCTGTAAGGCAGTATAGAGGTAATCTCAGTGCATGTTGAGCTGACGATTACACTTACAGGTATATTTACTAAAGGTGTGTGTGTATATGTGTGTATGTATATATATATATATATATATATATATATATATATATATATATATATATATATATATATATATATATATAAATAAATGTGTGTGTATATTTCTCATACGTCCTAGAGGATGCTGGGGTCCACTTCAGTACCATGGAGTATAGACTGTTCTGCAGGAGCCATGTGCACTTTAAGACTTTTCAAGGGTGTGCACTGGCTCCTCCCTCTATGCCCCTCCTCCAGACTCCAGTTTTAGAATTGTGTCCAGGCAGACTGGATGCACTCCAGGGCAGCTCTACTGAGTTTCTCTGAAAAGACTTATGTTAGGTTTTTTTATTTTCAGGGAGGACTGCTGGCAACAGTCTCCCTGCTTCCTGGGACTGAGGGGGCAGAAGTAGAACCAACTTCCTAAAGAGTTTCATGGCTCTGCTTCTGGCTGACGGGACACCATTAGCTCCTGAAGGGTACTGAACGCTAGCTGTGCCTAGATGCTAACTCCCACAGCACGCCGTCACCCCCCTTGCAGAGCCAGAAGACAGGTGAGTGTTGGAAGAGAGATCTTCAATCAAGGTGACGGCTAAAGGTACCGCGCTGCTGGCGGGAGCGCAGCGCGCCATGTTGCCCACACATACACAGGCACTGCAGGGCGCAGCGCCTTGGGCAGCATGAAACCTAATAAAACTGGCAAATGAAGGGACATAAAGATGCTCAGGCACAGTCCTACCCCCGCCAGTATAAAAATGTACCTCATAAATGCTGAGGAGAAACGAGCCATTGCAGGGGCGGAGCTTCCTCCTCAGTCAGCCAGCACACTGCTCAGCACCATTTTCTTTCTATCCTCAGGCAGAGACAACGCTGGTCCTCCTCCACTACTGAATACAAGTATCCGGGTGCAAAACAGGGGGGGCACAGTGAAATTGGTGCTTTACATTGTGTATTTACATTACAAAAAGCGCTGTATGTCAGTGGGCATTTTGTGTTCACAGGCATTGTGTTACTGGCGCTGGGTTTGTGAACTGGCTGCTCCTATCTGTGTCCTGACAGATTTTACTGTGGGTCTGTCCCCTATAAGTCCCGGAGTGTCTGTGGTGTGTTTGTGCACGTGTGTGACATGTCTGAGGCAGGGAGTAATTTTAGGGACACAGTGAAAATGTGGTGGCGCTGCCGGCACACCACGAACCTGCATGGGCGAAAGAAATACGTGATAGTGTGAATCATATCAGTAGGAGATTAGATAAGTCTGAGTCTCATGCAGAAAGCTGGAGAAAATTAGTTGAAGATCTGATTTTTTCCAGGGTTCTGCTGTTTCATCCGTAGGCGACCCCTCTGGGTCACATAAGAGAACGTTGCAAACATTGTACATACTGATACCGACATGGACTCTGATTCTTGTGTCGACGATAGTGACTCCAGGGAGATAGATCATAAATTGGCAAAAGACATACAATATATGATTGTTGCTATAAAGGAGGTCTTAGAAGTTACGGAAGCCCCTACTGTACCTCAGGAGAAGGCTTATTTCTATAAGGAAAAGGAATGTAAGGTAACTTTCCCTCCTTCCCACGAGCTAAATACTCTTTTTCTCTTTCATCCATCTGGGGGCCGCTGCGTACTTACTGATGGGGTTAGAGTGTGTGGGATGGGAGTTTGGCACAGAACCTATAGAAACTAACTCCTCCCCCTCTAATCTCCAGCCTACCAGCAGATTACCTCCGTTTTAGTTTTGTGTCTGAGGAGTACAGGCACAGTTTTTTTGCCTATAGTTTTTAGCTAGGTTTCTTTTGATTTCTTTTTAGTTTTGTTCCATACTTAGTCCCGGTGACAAGTATAGTTAGAGTGGGGTTAGCTAGATAAAGAATTTCTCCCACTCTGCATAGCCTCTGGGAAGCCACCATACTGAGGTCACTGGGGCTTTCTTCTTGCCGGGCAGAGCTCCGAGGAGGCACTTCTCAGGTAGGTCAGCCACAACTTGCCTGGGCAGTGTTGGGCTGTTATCTCTACTGACAGTATTTATATGACTGCTGTATCTGTAGCCTCCACTCCCCCCCCCCCCCCCCGCCCTCCCAACCCGCCCGCCCCCGTTGGTGTGTGTCTATTACGGCGCTGTAAGGTATGGTATTGACTGACATGATTAGCTGAGGGCACGTGTTTGAATGTGTCCCCGCTGCCATACACGCTACTTGAGACAGGAAGGTGAGGCAGTGGGCTCTTATTCAGGCGGAGCGAGTCTAAAGGGGATGGGAGTCCTTCCCGCTTCCGCTGCTGGTAGATCAGAAGCCGCGTCCCTAGTACAGGCGCGGAGGTCCTTTTACAGAAAGGGATTGTACAGGCTAGCCACGGCAGGAGCCAGAGGGGGAAGTAAGCACTTTCCCGCCTTGCGCTCCCGCTCAGCTGTTATTGATGTCCGCTCACCTCATTCTGTGGGGGCGGCTCTGATTTGCAGATGCCATCTTCCCGCGTAGCAGTCTTTACTGTTCCACCCATCACTGTCTGTGGGGGCGGACTCGACCAGCGGGTGCCATTTTACAACTCACTCCCTCTTTTTCAGCGCTATCTGACCAGGGAACATTGCACAACACGCTGGGGAAAATATCTGACAGTGACCTAATTCACCCTGTTATTATACAGGCGGAGATCAGAAAATACAAGTGTTTTGGGTTAAATCAGAAATTTGCATCACCCAATTTTATTTATTGTCTACCTGTGTATCAGTAATTTCACTGTCATATGGTTGTTATTTATCTCACCCTGTTTATTACACAGGTGGAGATCATGTCTTAACTAGTGTTGTGTTATTCTAACAGAGACAACAGTTGTTTACCTGTTTACAGAAGAGGAGTAGTAAGGCATAGTGTACTTTGGCATTATTTATTCCATGGTCAGTAAACCAGCAAATCGTCTAAAGGAAAGACAGGCTCAGTAGTTACTACACAGAAGCTCCAGTAGCTTTGGGGATAATGCGGTGTATTGGTAAGATAGAGTACACAGGTTTGATTCCCATATACATTTAATTACATGTTCCCAATGTGGATCCAAACTTCCTAAAGGTAGCATGGACCCAGGTACCCAATGCTCCAGGACACATGTTGCAGAGCTGCCGGGGGGTTACAGAAATCAGTCTATGTCTCCGTGGCCCAGAGACACTCCAATCCAGAATAATACGGAGGGTGTAGTGGTTAGCATTGCTGCCTCACAGCACTGAGGCCATGAGTTTGTTTACATAGAAACGTATGCATATACCAAGCAGGTTTAGATTGCTCTACAGTCTTAGCCTCTACCACCTCTGTTGGGAAGCTATTCCACTTATACCCCTTTCACACCGCAGCTTTAACCCGGTAAATTGCCGATTTTTCAGCCTTCCTAAACGGTTCTAGCTGCGATGTGAAAGGGCCACCTTGAATTTACCGTTTTCAAAATACTGGTATTTTGAAACGGTTAAAAAGCAGGGTCCTACCCGGTTCAGAACCGTTTCATTGTGCAGTGTGAAAGGCTCTGAAACGGTATTTCCAAGCCACAGGAGGTGATAGGCTGTCTCCATGTGTGATGTCACCAGGCAGAAGCAGGAAGCTGGAGGAAAAACACATCAGACACATGAGAGTGGGTTTAGAAGCGTTTTCTTACTGCAAATATATTATACAATGGCAACTTGAAGTGATGAAGAGGTGAGGGAGCTGCTAAGAATCAGAGGCGATGAGGAAATCTGCAGACAAATAACTGGGACAGTCAAGGATGCACTCATATATAAAAACATGGTTAAAATGCTTCAAGCTGCTGGGTTCCATCGTACGACTATCCAAATTATTAATAATTATTAATAATGTGTGGGCCAGAAAAGTCCATTTATAATGATAACCACTGTTTTCTATGGATGAAACGGGTTCAGTTTGAAAGGTACCAAAACGGTAATGAAATGGTAATATACTGGTTACAACATGCGATGTGAAGGGGGTTTAACTGCTCAGACCCGTTTTAAGAACCGTTTAAAGAACCGTTTCAAAAGCAGGTTTTGCGAAGTGAAAGCAGCATTATTCACTACTCTATATGTAAAAAAAAAAAAAAAAAATTAAATTCTCCCTGAACCTGCCTCCCTCCAGTTCAGTGTATGCCCGGACTGTGTGAAGTTGTATTTATTCCCTGTACTTGCATGGATTTTATTGGGGTTTCAGGACTAGTCTACGAATACCGGTATTGTCAGAATCTACCTTTCCTTACACTATGTTAGTGTAATGGGTCTGGTACTCTGTTTACTACTTAGCCATTAGTCTGGGTTAAAAATTTTAATATGTGGGACTATTTCTATTTCTTGTACTCTACGTACTTATGACTTACAAAATGGCTGGACACCGCTCGCAGCTCCTTAATCAGCTCATACTGTGCAGTGAGCCAGGTCCTTGACAGACACTATAGCTCAATTACTTCAGAGGCCAATCCTTATTTCCAAGTGGTTATAATCTCAATGGTTATGGTCGCTTCTGAGGCAGGTTTTAGTTTTACACTGCCTGGTGTCTGTCTAACATGACTTCCTTAGGTAGGATCAGGGGTGTATCTACCCATTGGCCAGGATGGCACTCGCCAGGGGCGCCAGGCAAGGAGGGGGCGCCGCCTGGCGGTGCCACCCACCGCCAAAGGGTAGAAAAGTAGTACTATCAGACTGTACCTGGTAAGAGTCTGTTACTGCTGGAGCTGTGCCGGTGTCCGGCAGCACAGCACTTGTAATCATACTCAAAATAAACTACAGCTCCTAGCAGCCCTTGTCGCTGGGAGCTCCCAGCAGCAAGGGCTGCTGGGAACTGTAGTTTATTTTGAGTCTGATTACAAGTGCGGTGCTGCCGGACACTAGTCTGATAACTACTGCAGTGCGGTGCTGCCGGACACTAGTCTGATCACTAGTGCAGTGCGGTGCTGATGGACACGCCGGCAGTAACAGACTCTCACCAGGTACACAGCAATTGTTACATAGCACAGTGCTGTAGATCTATTTGTTGTTGAAGATAATAAAAAAGTGGCAATGTTTGGGAGAAGGGACTGTAGTACCTGGAAAACTACATGATTTTCATGCATGTTAGATGTAAGTAAGTAGTAAGTAAGTGAAAACTTTAACTTGTTGAGTACAATAAAGAAAATACACATCTTACCTATTTCAAGGCCAGGTTCAAGGTTCAGTTAATTTTATAATTGATAATTTTATCTTGGAAGTGATGGCACCCTGATGTTTCTTCTAACAGGAAGCACTTCTACCATCCAACTAATGCTGTTTGGTTAATGGCTGGGTCCATTTGAGGCTCATCTCACAGCATCTCATTAGCATTTAATTCAGGATGCAGTCAAGATGCCGGCGTTTGGCATCCCGGTGGTCGGAAAGCTGACGCCAGCATCCCGAAACTGCTTGGAATGCTAATGCTAGCATCTCAACATAGATAGCGATGGAGAATGCCAAAATCCGGATCAAGTTGGTGCCAAAGTCTTCACTGGCAAGCCATGTGGGAGGGTTAGGCTGCGAGGCTGGTAGGGTTAGGGTTAGTCTGCAGGGAGGGAGATTAGGAAGGGTGGGTTAGGGTTAGGCACCACTGAAGAGGCTGGGGGGAAGTAGGCGGGTTAGGATCAGGCTTTGGGAAGGGTGGGTTAGGGGGGACGGATGGTGTAACGTGAATATGAGACACTACTGTGTGGTGTAAAGTGAATAAGGGACACTACTGTGTGGATAATTTGATTTGGAAGTACTATTGTGTCCACGCTCTTCCCCCACAAGACCATGCCCCATTTCCAATACTCACACCTTATTTCAAATGTGTGTAGCAGGGGCGGGGAGCCAGACCCTTACTTTGCCAGGGGCGCTTGGACCCCTAGATACACCCCTGGGTAGGATCATTGCGTACTCGGACTATAGCGCCAATGGGCGGAGTCCTGCATCTCCCTCTCTTTTGTTCTTGATTCTGTCCACATTTGAGGCTTCATCTAAAAACAATGGTGAGAGAGATCCTGTCAGGGAGGTTCCTTCAGGGTAGGAATAAGAAATATTTTACTGAATTTCTTGGTTTCCACCTCTTCCTTCACGTTGAGAGAATGTTGATTAGAAGTCTGACTCCACACTTGATGCAAAGGTCTATATTTCCAGGGACATGTGGCTGTCTCTAGTACACACTGTAGTCGGTTCAGTTTCAGTGTCTCATAATTAGACACAGCATCTCTTTATCATTTCGCTAAGGAAGTCACTGACCTGATGAAGGTTCCACTAATAATCAGTGGGCGCATCCATTATGGGAGAACCTACGATGACTGCCCTTACTATCGTACAGTATGTGACCTTAACAGTCACCGCAGATTGATAACGGTGAGGCGGTTATTATATTTAGTATTCATTCTCACAAGAATATTCCTACGCCCTACCCTGGCTAATGCATTAATCTTTTAACTGGTTGCAGATTGCAGAATGCATGTTGTCCATTCGGGTGTCACCTGATCCTTTTCAAATTGTCCATTGACAGTTTTGGTCTCTGAAGCTCTAGTCCCTGTCTACTCAAGGTTGCATCTTTTCCCTGGCTATGACACCCTTATTTGTTTCTCTGACGTCCTAGTGGATGCTGGGGACTCCGTAAGGACCATGAGGAATAGCGGCTCCGCAGGAGACTGGGCACAGCTAAGAAAGATTTAGGACTACCTGGTGTGCACTGGCTCCTCCCACCATGACCCTCCTCCAGACCCCAGTTAGAATCCTGTGCCCGGCTGAGCTGGATGCACACTAGGGGCTCTCCTGAGCTCCTAGAGAGAAAGTATATTTTAGGTTTTTTATTTTACAGTGAGATCTGCTGGCAACAGGCTCACTGCATCGAGGGACTAAGGGGAGAAGAAGCGAACCTACCTAACTGGTGGTAGCTTGGGCTTCTTAGGCTACTGGACACCATTAGCTCCAGAGGGATCGACCGCATGGAACCGGCCATTGATGTTCGGTCCCAGAGCCGCGCCGCAGGCCCCCTTACAGAGCCAGAAGCAAGAAGAGTCCGGAAAATCGGCGGCAGAAGACATCAGTCTTCACCAAGGTAGCGCACAGCACTGCAGCTGTGCGCCATTGCTCCTCATACACACTTCACACTCCGGTCACTGAGGGTGCTGGGGGGGGGGTGCCGGGGGGGGGCGCCCTGAGCAGCAATAAAAACACCTTGGCTGGCAAATATATCACAATATATAGCCCCAGAGGCTATATATGTGATAAATACCCCTGCCAGAATCCATAAAAAAGCGGGAGAAAAGTCCGCGAAAAAGGGGCGGAGCTATCTCCCTCAGCACACTGGCGCCAGTTTCTCTTCACAGTGCAGCTGGAAGACAGCTCCCCAGGCTCTCCCCTGTAGTTTTCAGGCTAAAAGGGTTAAAAAGAGAGGGGGGGCACTAAATTTAGGCGCAATATTGTTTATACAAGCAGCTATTGGGGGAAAAATCACTCAGTTATGGTGTTAATCCCTGCATTATATAGCGCTCTGGTGTGTGCTGGCATACTCTCTCTCTGTCTCCCCAAAGGACTTTGTGGGGTCCTGTCCTCAGTCAGAGCATTCCCTGTGTGTGTGCTGTGTGTCGGTACGGCTGTGTCGACATGTGGGATGAGGAAGGTTACGTGGAGGTGGAGCAGAGGCCGATAAATGGGATGTCGTCCCCTGTGGGTCCGACACCAGAGTGGATGGATAGGTGGAAGGTATTAACCGACAATGTCAACTCCTTACAAGGCTGGATGACGTAAAACAGCTGTGGGACAGCCGGCTTCTCAGCCCGCGCCTGCCCAGGCGTCTCAAAGGCCATCGGGCTCAAAAAAGCGCCCGTTACCTCAGATGGCAGACACAGATGTCGACACGGAGTCTGACTCCAGTGTCGACGAGGTTGAGACATATACACAATCCACTAGAAACATCCGTTACATGATCTCGGCAATTGAAAAATGTGTTACGCATTTCTGACATGAACCCAAGTACCACATAAAAAGGGGTTTTATTTTTGGGGAGAAAAAGCAGCCAGTGTTTTGTTCCCCCATCAGATGAATGAATGAAGTGTGTAAAGTAGCGTGCGTTCCCCCAATAAGAAACTGGTAATTTCTAAAAAGTTACTGATGGCGTACCCTTTCCCGCCAGAGTATAGGTCACGTTGGGAGATATCCCTTAGGGTGGATAAGGCGCTCACACGTTTGTCAAAAAAGGTGGCACTGCCGTCTTAGGATACGGCCACCTTGAAGGAGCCTGCTGATAAAAAGCAGGAGGCTATCCTGAAGTCTGTATATACACACTCAGGTTATATACTGAGACCTGCAATTGCCTCAGCATAAATAGTGCTGCTGCAGCGTGGTCTGATACCCTGTCAGATAATATTAATACTCTAAGACAGGGATAATAGTTGGCTACCATAGAGCATATTAAAGACGTCGTCTTATATATAAAGGATGCACAGAGGGATATTTGCCGGCTGGCATCCAGAATTAATGCAATGTCCATTCTGCCAGGAGGGTATTAGAAACCCGGCAGTGGACAGGTGATGCTGCCTATAAAAGGCACATGGAGATTCTGCCTTATAAGGGTGAGGAATGGTTTGGGGATGGTCTCTGGGACCTCGTATCCACAGCAACAGCTGGGAAGAAAAAAATTTTACATCAGGTTTCCTCACAGCCTAAGAAAGCACCGTATTTTCAGGTACAGTCCTTTCGGCTTCAGAAAAGCAAGCGGGTCAAAGGCGCTTCCTTTCTGCACAGAGACAAGGGAAGAAGGAAAAAGCTGCACCAGCAGCCAGTTCCCAGGATCAAAAATCTTCCCCCGCTTCCTCTGAGTCCACCGCTTGACGTTGGGGCTCCACAGGTGGAGACAGGTGCGGTAGGGGCGCGTCTCGGGAACTTCAGGGACCAGTGGATTTGCCCACAGGTGGATCCCTAGGTTCTGCAAATAGTATCACAGGGATACAGGCTGGAGTTCGAGGCGACTCCCCCTCGCCGTTACCTCACCTCAGCCTTGCCTGCTGCCCTCGGAGAAAGGTAGTACTGGCGGCAATTCACAAGCTGCACTTCCAGCAGGTGAAATCAAGGTACCCCTCCTTCAATAAGGCCGGGGTTACTATTCCAAAATGTTGTGGTACCGAAACCAGACGGTTCGGTGAGACCCATTCTAAAATTGAAAGCCTTGAACACTTATATACGAAGGTTCAAGTTCGAAATGGAATCGCTCAGGGCGATTATTGCAAGCCTGGAGAATTTCATGGTATCACTGGACATCAAGGATGCTTACCTGCATGTCCCTATTTACCCTCTTCACCAGGAGTACCTCAAAATTGTGGTACAGGATTGTCATTAGCAATTCCAGACGTTGCCGTTGGTCTGTCCCCGGCACCGAGGTATTTACCAAGGTAATGGCCGAAATAATCATCCTGTACTTGGACGATCTCCTTATAAAGGCGAGGTCCAAGGAGCAGTTGTACGGCGGAGTAGCACTATCTCGGGAAGTGCTACAACAGCACGGCTGGATTCTGAATGTTCCACAGTCGCAGCTGGTTCCTACGACGCGTCTACTGTTCCTGAGTATGGTTCTGGACACAGAACAGGATAAAAAGGGTTTCTCCCGGAGGAGAAGTCCAAGGAGTTGTCGTCTCTAGACAGAGACCTCCTAATACGTATACAGGTGTCGTGCATCAATGCACGCGAGCCCTGGGAAGGATGGTAGCTTCTTACGAAGAAATTCCATTCGCCAGGTCCCATACAAGGATTTTCCAGTGGGATCTGTTGGACATGTGGTCCGGGTCGCATCTTCAGATGCATCGGCGGATAACCCTGTCTCCAAGGGCCAGGGTGTCGCTGTGGTGGTGGCTGCAGAGTGCTCATCTTCTAGGGGGCCGCAGATTCGGCATACAGGACTGGGTCCTGGTGACCACGGATGCCAGCCTTCGAGGCTGGGGGGCAGTCACACAGGGAAGAAACTTCCAAGGCTATGGAAAAGTCGGGAGACTTTTCTACCTGCGATATACCAGATTGTGGGTTCTCATCCTGAGTATAATAGCTAAAACATGTGTATTTTTAAAGTATGTCAGGAAAATATGTAGTCTTTTGGGTGGCATTTGTCCGTCTAGAACACGGACTTCCGATGTGTCCACGGCAGGGTTCACGGAGTCTGACAGTCTGGTTCCCAGTGGGTGGGACCAACTTTCTCAGAATCCTCGGGTCCGTTAGAGGTACTGAATTGTATCACAAACATTTATTTGGAATCTTGGGAACACGTACAAAGCGGGATTCTTTAGTATTCCCCTTATTTACATTTTATCCAAAAGACAGACTCTAATCATTGTGATTTCTTCGCTATCCACCACACCATTGCTGCCATCGTGGGTCAGTTGTAAAAAAAAAAAAAGGGGGGCTCTGTCTCATGCACTTACGCATCTACAGCGGACCTTGGCCCTGGATTTCTTCCTTCGCAGAGTTTGGTATTCGGGGATTTTCTTTTTCGATCCCAGATATCTCGAACGATGACGGAGTGCAGGATTTACTGACCAGAATAGACTTTTTTCCTGCAGTTTCCACAGGGGTCAGTACTCCATGGCATACACTGCCTCTGCAGGACAGTGGGGACTTTACAGGTGGCTCCATTCTCCCGGTCTCCTGCCGGTTTTCTTCATTCTCGGATTCTAGGGTTTTAATCCTGGGCAGTCTTTCCTTTCACATACGAAAATATTTTCATTGGTCTATATATATATATATATATATATATATATATATATATATATATATATATATATATATATATATATATATTTTCATTGGACTACACATTCCAAGTCTGACCCATGGGACTTCATTCTGTCTCGTTGTGGTGGGTCATAACCACGGTCAGACGCCTGTCGTTACGGTTTTCAACTCTAGCGTTTTCTATGACTCTAAAGTCCAAATAGGAAATGTCACTTCCGATCTACGGGCGATTCACAATGCATTGACTCCAGATCAATGTTTTCTACAGGGTCTTTCCACTGTGGTCTATATCACCTTGTGCTGTGGCACGTGTAGCTGGAGAGCCATCGGAACAGTATCTAACATATGCAGACGGCGGAATTTTGGGTTTCTGCAATATTGATCATCTCCGGTTTCCAGACTGGGCAACTGGGAAGTGGACTTGCTGGTTGTCAGGCAGTTTCTTTGAAGTATGTGAAATCAATGAGTATTTCTGGATTTAGTGTAACTCTGTGACTAGCAGACGTAGACCTCAAGGTATACTTGGTACTGTGATCGCTTCGGGGATCCCCTTGTGGCAATCGTGGACGCCGTGTCAGCTCCTTGTCACTTTCATCTGGCATATTTTTGCTGCCTCTGGCAAAATCTAGTGAGTACTTCACTGCATTTGAACACTGGTTTTTTCGCTCATCCTAATCCGGTCCGGATTTGCCCATTGACTCTACTCTGCAATGCTTCAGGCCGGGGTGGCCAGGGCTCCTTATAGGGTACCTATTCGGTCGGCTCTCCACTTTCAACCTTTGCGTCATCACTGGGATTTTATCTCGTCTGACTGTGACGGCGTGATTGTGGAGAACAGTGTCATCAAGACCTACTATGTTTCCGACTCACTAACCAATCACAGTGCTCAGAACATTTGTTGTCATTTTGTAACGGTCACATTAACCTGGAGTTCTTAGGGTGTGTACACACGGTGAGATCCTTGCTATGTCCTATTTTTACTTGCGATTTCCCTTGAACTCCCCGGAGGCCAGATAGGACAGATTTTGACTAACTTTTCTTGAGATCTGTACTATGTGTGCTTACGATTTTGGCTTATGTGAGATTTTGGTGTCACGATCCGGGTATCGGGACGCCATTACCTGCCGTTTAGGTGTCTTCTGAGACTGGCCCAGCGTTCCAAATCCGGATCTCATCTGTGTCAACACTCTGCACATCCCTCCTGTCATTCTGAGACACTACCACAGCGGCGCCATGTTTGAATCCAACATGGCGTCTCCCGTCCTCCGCGGCCTCCGCCGCCGTTACTGTGTTATTGCTGCAGGTTCTCAGAATCATGTATCATGCCTGCCGCGGCCTCTGCTGCCCTCCAAGTGTTTCAGCATATTACTGTCATCTGGCGTCTCCTGTCCTCCGCGGCCGGCGCCGCCATTATCATTATGTTTGCACATTTCATTTCAAACCAGTTTTCCCTCCAGGTTCCAGCATGGGCGCAGCCATGTTGGATTTGATCACATGCTCCAATTCCTCCAATCCACCGTTGCTGGAATCTGCATAATTGCCCAGCCAATGCCTGCATAGCAGCAGGTATAAGTATCCTGTGTCTGGGCCAGATAGAGGTCAGTGCTTTGAATGTCATACCTTGTTCCAGTCTCTCTCTCCTGTGGTTTTTTTCTCCAGGTTCCAGCTCCTGTCTCCAGCATCCACAAAGAGACCCGCACCTGCTTTTCATCCTGCGGTGCAGCCTGACTCTGCAATCCTCTGTGACTGCTTCAGCTTTCAGCTATTACTTCGTTTGCTTCCAGCTTCCAAGCTTTCAGCTATTAACCCATCTGTTTCCAGCAACCTGCTTCCAACAGAATTCAGCCTCCTTAAAGAGCCGGTGTTCTCCCAGCGGATTTCTACTTACCAGCAGTATCCACTACCACCGGTAACCACTCTTCATTTCATCTGTTTCCACGCACCCTAGCATCTTTCAGTTTTAACTCCGTGTCTCCACCATCTGGCTGGTTCCGTCCAGTGACTCCTACAGTGCATTCCAGTTACCAGCATCATCTCATACACCTACTGGCGTGTTCCTCGGTTGTCTCCACTACTACAGCCTGGCCTGGTAAGGTTATTCTACCAAGGGACTATAACACCTGTTCTGCAATCTACCAGTGCCCTGTGATACCTTTTATGGTTTAGTGATCCAGGAACTGTATTATCTGCCACTGCTAATATTGACTGTGAACGCTGTGTGATTATACGGAGTCTGTTTAATAAAACTTTCATTTGACTTTTAACCTGCTTGTCATGGTCACACCTTCGGGTTTCCTTCCACACTTACATGTCCAGGGGTCTGATTAAACCATCTAAGTTTAACTTCATTCCAGCCCCTACAACTGAGGCTTCCTCCCGTCAGCCTAAACCCTCAGTTGTGACATTTGGCTTATGTGAGATGTCATTGACATGCGAGAAGAACTAGATAGTACACCGATCTAGCAAGGATTGACTTGCCTGCACAGTCTATCTTTTCTTGCGATGCCGACCTGGCGGGACCGCGCATCGGGATCGCAAGGTGACTTTCACCTTGCGATCTGCACTAACTTTTCTTACGATTTTGACTATATAGTCAAAATCTTAAGAAAAAAATCTCACCGTGTGTACACACCCTAAGTCTTTTCCGACTCTTGTATTTTTTACAACATAGTTGTCAGAACTGCTTTGTCTTATCTTAAGAGCCTGGATTCTGCTCTAGAATTTATTTTCCGGAAGGGCTCCTGTTTTACCTTTCCGGTTTCTGGACTCGTGAGTTGCGGTTTCTTTTCTCTTATGGTGTTTTTGGTTTATGCAGTTAGGGTGGCTTTACCTACCAACCACAAGTTGTATCTGTTTTTCCTCTTTAGGCCATTGTGCTTCCTATGTCGTCACGGTTTCGTCCGGGGCGGGTCAGCTCTAGGCCTTATTGGTTATCATTCGTGTCTTCCACATTACCTTGTTGGTTTTTTGTTGCTGCACCCAAGAGTGGCTGGCCGGCCTCTATGAACGTGGTGGCGCGCTGTGTTACTTCTGCTATTAGGCAGGCTGATGTTTTTTAGGCGTTGCCTCTTTCTGATTCCTTGAGGGCTCACTCGACTAGAGTTGTCTGAGCCTCTTGGGCTGTTCACGGTGGTGTATCTGTCGAGCTGCTGTGTAGAGCGGCGACCTGACCTTCCGTGTCTACCTTCTCGAAGTTTCTACCGTTTTTATGCTTTTGGTTTGGAGACTGCCTCTGTTGGGCGTCAAATTTTTGCAGACTGCCATGCCGTCTGTGTCTCCCTCCTCTAATTAGCCTGCTTTGGGAAATCCCATCAGTAAGTACGCAGCGTCCCCCAGATGGATGAAATAGAAAAAGGGATTTTTGTTTACTTACCGTAAAATCTCTTTCTCTGATTCCATCTGGGGGACGCTGCGATCCCTCCCATATATTTTTGTATGGTTTACTGGGTATGTTCTGTTCTGCCTCTTCCGGCTTTGCTAAACGTTAACTGAGGTAATCTGCTGGTAGGATGGAGATGGGAGGGGTTAGAGGGGGGAGGAGTTAGTTTCTATAGGTTCTGTGCCAAACTCCCATCCCACACACTCTAACCCCATCAGTAAGTACGCAGCGTCCCCCAGATGGAATCAGAGAAAGAGATTTTAAGGTAAGTAAACAAAAATCCCTTTTTTTGAGGGAATGTGGGTGAAACCTGAAAAGAAATTTCATATTCCCAAAAGGATTCACATTGCTTATCCTTTTCCTTTAGAGGACAGGAAAAGGTGGGAGTAACCTCCGGTATTAGACAGTGCTCTGTCAAGATTGACAAAAAAGGTGATTCTCCCTGCACCTGGGACGGCTTCACTAAAGGAGCCGGCAGACCGCAAAATGGAAACTACGTTAAAATCTATTTATGTGGCCAATGGTACCCTGCTCAGCCCCACCATTGCTTGCGCGTGGGTGAGTCGTGCTATTGAAAAATGGTCTGATAACTTGTCATCTGAAATTGACACGTTGGATAGAGACGAGATACTCCTAACGTTAGGTAATATTAAAGACGCTGCTGCATACATGCTGGAAGCTATGAAGGATATTGGACTCTTGGGTTTAACAGCCGCTACCATGGCAGTATCGGCTCGGAGGGCGTTGTGGATTTGCCAGTGGAATGCTGATGCAGATTCCAAAAGAAATTTGGAGGCTCTCCCGTATAAAGGCGAGGCCTTATTTGGTGATGGGCTGGATGCGTTAGTCTCGGCGGCTACCGCAGGTACGTCGACATTCTTGCCTTATGCTCCTACATTGGTGAAAAAGACACATCACTCTCACATGCAGTCCTTTCGGCCCAACAAATACAAAAAGGCCAAAGGTTCCCCCTTCTTTGCAGGTAGAGAGAGGAGAAGAGGAAAGAAATATGCAGCATCTCCAGGATCCCAGGAGCAGAAGTCAACCCCTGCTCCTGCCAAATCTGCAGCATGACGCTGGGGCTCCCTCGCGGGAGTCCGCGCGGGTGGGAGCACGTCTAAAACTTTTCAGTCAGATCTGGATTCAATCTGGCCTGGACCCATGGGTCTTAGAAATAGTGTTGCATGGGTACAAACTGGAGTTTCAAGACGTCCCCCCATGCCGTTTTTTCAAATCGACCTTGCCAGTTTCTCTTCCAGAAAGAGAGGCAGTAACAACGGCAATTCAAAAATTATGTCAGGATCAGGTCATTGTCCTGGTACCCTTGTCACAACAAGGAGAAGGGTTCTATTCAAGCCTCTTTGTAGTTCCGAAGCCGGACGGCTCGGTAAGACCAATTTTAAACCTGAAAAATCTGAATCTCGACCTGAGAAGGTTCAAGTTGGAATCCCTGAGGGCAGTGATTTCTAGTCTGGAGGAGGAGGACTTCATGGTGTCGGTAGACATAAAGGATGCTTACTTGCATGTTCCCATTTATCCTCCTCATTAAGCTTATCTGAGATTCGCAGTACAGGATTGCCATTACCAGTTCCAGACGTTGCCATTCGGTCTCTCCACGGCACCGAGGGTATTCACCAAGGTGATGGCGGAAATGATGGTCCTCCTTCGTCAAAAAGGAGTCAATATAATTCCTTATCTGGACGATCTGATTAAAGCGAGATCCAAGGAACAGTTGGTGCAGAATATCGCACTCTCCCTGTCAATGCTCCAACAACACGGTTGGATCATGAATTTTCCAAAGTCGCAGTTGGAACCAACGACAAGATTGTCCTTTTTAGGGATGATTCTGGACAAAGAAGTACAGAGAGTCTTTCTTCCAGTGGAAAAGGCTCTGGAAAACCAGAAAATGGTCAAAATATTGAAACCATCATACGTGTCGATCCATCAATGCATTCGCTTGTTGGGGAAAATGGTAGCGGCCTACGAGGCCATACAGTTTGGCCGGTTTCATGCCAGAGTATTCCAGTGGGACCTGTTTGACAAGTGGTCTGGATCCCACCTACACATGCACCGGAAGATAATCCTGTCATCCAAAGCCAGGATTTCCCTCCTGTGGTGGCTACACAGTTCTCACCTACTAGAGGGACGCAAGTTCGGGATTCAGGATTGGATCCTGGTAACCACGGATGCAAGTCTCCGAGGCTGGGGAGCTGTCACACAGGGGGAAAGCTTCCAAGGAAAATGGTCAAGTCAGGAAGCCTGCCTTCACATAAACGTTCTGGAATTGAGAGCCATTTACAACGGCCTTCTACAAGCGGTACATCTTCAAGATCAACCTGTGCAGATCCAGTCGGACAATGTAACAGCAGTCGCGTACATAAACAGGCAAGGCGGAACGAAAAGCAGAGCGGCAATGGCAGAGGTGACAAGGATTCTCCTCTGGGCAGAAAGACATGTAAGAGCTCTGTCAGCAATTTTCATTCCGGGAGTGGACAACTGGGAAGCAGACTTCCTCAGCAGACACGATCTCCATCCAGGAGAGTGGGGCCTACACCGAGAAGTCTTCGCAGAGGTGACAAGTCTTTGGGGAGTTCCTCAAGTAGACATGATGGCATCTCATCTAAACAAGAAGCTTCAGAGATATTGTTCCAGGTCGAGGGACCCTCAAGCAATAGCAGTGGCTGCACTGGTGACCCAGTGGGTGTTTCGGTCGGTATATGTGTTCCCTCCACTTCCACTGATTCCAAAAGTTCTCAAAATAATAACAAGAGTTCGAGCAATCTTCATTGCCCCAGACTGGCCAAGGAGAGCTTGGTATCCAGATCTTCAGGAGTTACTCATAGAAGATCCTCTGCCTCTTCCTCCTCACGAGGACCTGCTGCAGCAGGGGCCGTGCGTGTATCAAGACTTACCGCGGCTACGTTTTGATGGCATGGCTGTTGAGCGCTGGATCCTAGCCCGAATGGGTATTCCCAAGGAAGTCATCCCCACTTATTCAGGCCAGGAAAGGAGTAACGTCTAAACATTACCACCGTATTTGAAGAAAATGTGTGTCTTGGTGTGAATCCAAGAAAGCTCCTACGGAAAAGTCTGAGTTGAGACGTTTTCTCCATTTTCTGCAGGCTGGTGTGGATGCGGGCCTTAGACTGGGGTCGATCAAGGTCCAGATTTCGGCTTTATCAGTTTTCTTTCAAAAACAATTGGCCTCCTTTCCATAAGTTCAGACCTTCGTGAAAGGGGTTCTGCACATCCA
Organism: Pseudophryne corroboree; assembly: GCF_028390025.1. NCBI lineage: Eukaryota > Metazoa > Chordata > Amphibia > Anura > Myobatrachidae > Pseudophryne > Pseudophryne corroboree. The sequence goes on along the minus strand of NC_086449.1, from coordinate 803,932,553 downwards.
GCCTCCATTTGTGCCTCCAGTGGCACCATGGGACCTTAATGTGGTGTTGCATTTTCTTCAATTGGATTGGTTTGAGCCTCTGCAGGAGATAGAGTTGAAGTTTCTCACTTGGAAAGTGGTGATGCTTTTGGCCTTGGCATCCGCAAGGCGGGTGCCTGAGTTGGGGGCCTTGTCTCACAAGAGCCCTTACCTGAACTCGCCAACATTTTCTTCCAAAGGTTGTTTAATCTTTCCACATAAACCAACCTATTGTGGTGCCAGTGGCTACTGACACTTTCACTGAGTCAAAGTCTCTAGATGCCGTTAGAGCTTTGAAGATTTATGTCGCAAGAACAGCTCGGATAAGGAAAACAGAGGCTCTGTTTATCCTGTATGCTCCCAACAAGATTGGGTGTCCTGCTTCTAAGCAGACTATTGCGCGCTGGATCAGAGGGACGATTCAGCACGCTCATTCCATGGCAGGACTGCCGATACCGAAGTCGGTGAAGGCCCATTCTACTAGGAAAGTGGGCTCATCCTGGGCGGCTGCCCGGGGCGTCTCGGCATTACAGCTTTGCCAAGCGGCTACTTGGTCAGGGTCAAACACATTTGCTAAATTTTATAAGTTTGACACTTTGGCCAAACTTGAGGGTCCTCATTGGCCAATCGGTGCTGCAGAGTCATCCGCACTCTCCCGCCCGTACTGGAGCTTTGGTATAACCCCATGGTACTGAAGTGGATCCCAGCATCCTCTAGGACGTATGAGAAAATAGGATTTTAATACCTACCGGTAAATCCTTTTCTCCTAGTCCGTAGAGTATGCTGGGCACCCAACCCAGTGTGTAATTTATCTGCAGTTTGTTCTTTAGTTACACAAGTTGTGTTTCATTTGTTTTCAGCATGTTGCTGTAAAGGGATCATGCCTGTTGGCGTGTGTCATGTTGAATGCCATGTTGTGCGGCATGGTTGAGGTGTGAGCTGGTATGAATCTCTCCATTAGTATAAAGTAAATCCTTTCCTCGAAATGTCCGTCTCCCTGGGCACAGTTCCTATAACTGAGGTCTGGAGGAGGGGCATAGAGGGAGGAGCCAGTTCACACCCTTAAAGTCTTAAAGTGCCCATGGCTCCTGCGGAACCGTCTATACCCCATGGTACTGAAGTGTACCCCAGCATCCTCTACGGACTAGGAGAGAAGGATTTACTGGTAGGTATTAAAATTATATATATATATATATATATATATATATATATATATATATATATAGGTAGGTAGGGGCTCTGGCGACCAGCTGGTGTTTATATATAAAAAATATTTAGCGGACTAAAGTAACGTATATAATGGACAGGACAAAAAACTTTTTTTGTAAAAGAATAATAACAATTTATTTTGCCAACAGTAAAAAACACTAGCTTTTAGAAAAACTGTTTTTTCACAAAACTACATATATGATAAAAATGTAGTAAAACAGAATATATACTAAAAAGCGGATATATAAAAATCTTAAGACATAAATAGAATAAAAGAATTTGTAATTATTAAAAAACAGCTTAACTTAAGATGGAGGGTCATACAGGCAATCCCAACGCGTTTCGTCTATCTGACTTCATCAAGGGGTAATGATTGAATGTGCAGAGTAGGCTTATATACCTACTGATAAGGGGTTACTATCTGTGACATCACTTCCTTGACAACAAGTTTGTTAGACATCATGTCAGTCAGTCCAGACACGAGACCTGTAATTAGTGCTATCAGCTCCAGTCAGAAAATTCACATTCTATTACTCAGCAAAACATGGTGGGACAGGCAGACAAACACCTGAGGGGTCCTCACGCCGGCTGTCAGGATGTATAGGTGTCTCTCTGGATCTAACAGCCGGGACTCCTGCCTTTACAGCCTCACTCAGAACCCCATGTGAATTACACTCAGTAGCACCTCCTCTCAGAACAAACTGAATTCGGCGGGCAGGAAATGGATACCGGCTGGGAACTATATATATATATATATATATATATATATATATATATATATATATATTACAGTGTTTTCCACTAGTGTCGAGCAGCGTAGCATTACAGATCAGTAGTGCAGACAACTGGTTCCAGTTGTCTGCACTACTGATCTGTGATGCTATGCTGCTCGTTTGACTAAGCTGTAAACTCCTTGACAAAGGTCCTGGTGTGGACCGAAACGTTGAAGGAGGAAATCGTTACTTGGAACTGTGAGATTGACCTTTACATTAAAATATCATTTTACTTGGCTGATTCAAATCTAGAGAGTGCTATTCTTTCCACACTAGTGGAAAATACTGTATTGTACTTTGGGTCACACTCTTTAGGGGGTTGGACTTTGATTGGCACCCTAGTAGTTGGCTGTGGTTTGTGAGAGTGCAGGGATCTCTGTTTGTATATGTATATATATATATGTGTGTGTATGTATGTATGTATGTATATATATATAGAGATAGAGAGCAGATGAATAGGCACTCCCACATATAGGAAAAGGGCACCGGTGCCTTCTCAATGCAGGGTTTTCACATCGACAAAGAAGGAGCGGCACTCGGCGTCTTAAAGTCAGTAACTTGTATTTAAACAACACATCAAATGGTCCGACGTTTCGGGGCTCACATGCCCCTTTGTCAAGGTGTACACCTTGACAAAGGGGCATGTGAGCCCCGAAACGTCGGACCATTTGATGTGTTGTTTAAATACTAGTTACTGACTTTAAGACGCCGAGTGCCGCTCCTTCTTTCTTGATAGAGAGAGAGAGATCTATAGAGAGAGATCTAGAGAGCTCTAGAGAGAGAGAGATCTAGAGAGAGAGAGAGAGATCTATAGAGAGAGAGAGAGATCTATAGAGATATATTTTATTTTCCCCCCATAGATTTAAAATTGATATTGAGTATCGGGCTATAACACATTTAGTAACAGATGATTTTTATATTAATTTTTAAATGTTAGTACTGTGACAGGGACAGCACAAATCTGACATGGCTATTAGAGATGAGCGGGTTCGGTTTCTCTGAATCCGAACCCGCCAGAACTTCATGTTTTTTTTCACGGGTCCGAGCGACTCGGATCTTCCCTGTCACGATCCGGGTATCTGGACGCCATTTCTTACCCATCAGATGCCTCCTAAGGCTGGCTCAGCGCTCCAGGACCGGATCCCATCTGTTATCCTGATGTGTACATTCCTGTATCCTCTCCTGTCACTCTGGGACGCTGTCACAGTAAACGCCATATTACACCTGGCATGGCGTCTCCCGCGGTCTCCGCCGCCGTCCCTGAACTTCTGCATGCAGAGTGTCTGAGTGGCGATTACGTCAGCCGCGGCCTCCGCTGTGTCCGCGTGGTTGGATGTGCATCTGTCAGCCTGGCGCCTCCTGTCTCCGGTGGCCGGCGCCGCCATTACTGTTTTCATTACCACATGGATTACAAACCAAACTTCCCTCCAAGTGTCTGCATGGGCGCAGCCATCTTGGATTCTGTCAGCTGATCATTTCCACCAATCTGTTCTCAGTATTGATAATCTGCATAATTGCCTAGCCAATCCCTTCCTTGCTGCAGGTATAAATACACTGTGCCTGAGCAAGGAAGGCGTCAGTGCTTTGGTTGTCAAACCTAGTTCCTGTTTGTCTCTCTCCTGTGATTGTCTTCCAGGTTCCAGCTCCTGTCTCAAGACTTCCACCATAGAGACCCGCACCAGCATTCCACCTGCGGTGTAGCCTGACTCTCCAATCCATTGTGGATTCATCTGTTTCCAGCTACAACATTACCTGCTTCCAGCTCAGCTTCCAGCAGAGTACAGCTTCCCTTAAAGGGCCGGTGTCCTTTCTACACTTTACCACTCTCCACCGGTATTATTATTTCTCCGCTCTCAAGTTCTACATTTCAGTTCATATTTCATCGCTCCCAAGTTCATTTATTATTTAACTGGTTCCAGCCAGTATCCACTCCGTGCTAACAACAGTCTGGTTCCAGCCAGTATCCACAGCAGCTGTTTTATCTTCAGCAACCCAGCTTTTCCTGGAACACCAGCTGGCACAATCCTGGGTTATCTCCATTGCTACAGTCGGGCCTGGTAAGGACTTTCCATCTAGAAGATCATAAGAACTATCTCACACTACCAGTGCCCTGTGGCTCCTGCCATCCTGTAGTACCCAGGAACTGTATTTATTCTTTGCTGACTTTTACGTTTTCTTTTACTGCTGCTGTGTTGCGGAGTTGTCATAATAAACATCATTGACTTTTATCCAAGTTGTCGTGGTCACGCCTTCGGGCAGTTATTATTCATGTTACTTACATGTCCAGGGGTCTGATACAACCTCCCAGGTTCCGGTACATCTCAGCCCCTACAACTGAGGCTGCCTCCCGTCAGCTCAGGCCCTCAGTTGTGACAGTAAGCACTGACCTAATGAATCCAGCCGGAGACCAGGATCAAGCGGCCAGGCCGATGCAAGAACTGGCAGCCCGACTAGAACATCAGGAGGCTGCACAGGGCCACATCATCCGCTGTCTCCAGGATCTCTCTACTCGGCTGGATGGGATTCAGACAACTCTCCGTGGATCAGGCGCGTCTGGTGCGTCAACCACAGTGACTCCAGCTATAACCCCACCCACCTTACCCATTTCTGCTCCACGTCTTCATCTTCCAACGCCAGCAAAATTTGACGGATCTCCGAGATTCTGCAGGGGATTTCTCAACCAGTGTGAGATTCAGTTTGAGCTACAACCTGGCAATTTTCCCAGTGACCGTACAAAAATTGCCTACATTATTTCTCTTCTCAGTGGCTCAGCCCTTGATTGGGCATCACCGTTATGGGAGAGGTCCGACACCCTGCTATCTTCCTACACTGCCTTCGTGTCAACATTCAGGCGCATCTTCGACGAGCCAGGCCGGGTAACCTCAGCTTCATCCGAGATTCTCCGTTTACGCCAGGGGTCACGTACTGTAGGAAAATATCTGATACAGTTCCAGATCCTGGCATCCGAACTGGCATGGAACGACGAGGCCCTGTATGCTGCATTCTGGCATGGCTTATCGGAGCGTATTAAAGATGAGTTAGCTACCAGAGACTTACCTTCTAAGTTAGATGAGCTAATCTCACTCTGCACGAAAGTTGATTTACGTTTCAGAGAGAGAGCAACTGAGCGTGGAAGATCATCTGCTCCAAAATCTTCTGCTCCTCCTCCTCGTCAACTGTCACCATCTAAAGATGAGCCCATGCAACTTGGCCGTTCCCGTTTAACTCCTGCTGAGCGCCGAAGACGTCTCTCCGAGTTTCTCTGTCTCTATTGTGCAGCTCCGTCTCACACCATTAATGCCTGTCCCAAACGTCCGGGAAACTCCAAATCCTAGCTCGCCAAGGAGAGGGCCGGCTAGGAGTAATGATCTCCTCTCCATCTCCTCAAGATTGTAATCTCCCAGTCTCGCTTCAAGTTGCTCAACGTTATCGGAACGTCATTGCCCTCCTTGATTCCGCAGCAGCTGGGAACTTTATTACCGAAGCCTATGTTAAACGGTGGTCCCTACCCACCGAGAGACTTCCTTCGTCCATTTCTTTAACTGCCGTGGATGGCAGCAAAATTTTTGATGCAGTTATTTCTTTAAGGACTCTACCAGTTCGTCTGAGAGTGGGAGTTCTTCATTCCGAACTTATTTCTTTTTTAGTGATTCCAAGAGCCACACATCCTGTGGTCCTGGGCCTTCCATGGCTCCGTCTTCACAATCCTACAATTGATTGGACGACTACGCAAATCCTGGCATGGGGTTCCTCCTGTGCTGAGACATGTTTGTTTAAAGTATTGCCTGTCTGTTCTTCCTCCCCCAGGTCGTCTGATGTTCCACCTCCTCCATATCAAGATTTCACGGATGTGTTCAGTAAAGCTTCTGCTGATATCCTTCCTCCTCATAGAGAATGGGACTGTCCGATTGATCTTGTTCCAGGGAAGGTTCCACCTCGAGGCCGAACTTATCCGTTGTCTCTGCCTGAGACGCATTCTATGGAGGAATATATTAAAGAGAACCTAGCAAAGGGGTTCATTCGACCTTCTTCTTCTCCAGCCGGCGCAGGCTTCTTTTTTGTAAAAAAGAAAGATGGTGGTCTGCGGCCGTGCATCGACTACAGAGGTTTGAACGACATTACCATCAAGAACCGTTATCCTTTACCCCTGATTACTGAGCTCTTTGACAGAGTTAGCGGAGCTACCATCTTTACAAAGCTGGACTTGCGAGGTGCATACAATCTCATCCGGATCCGTGAGGGTGACGAGTGGAAGACCGCCTTTAACACCCGTGACGGACATTATGAGTACCTCGTCATGCCCTTCGGATTGAGCAATGCTCCAGCTGTCTTCCAGCATTTTGTCAATGAGATCTTCAGAGACATTCTATACCGTCATGTCGTGGTCTATCTAGACGATATCCTCATTTTTGCCAACGATTTAGAGGAACATCGTTTTTGGGTTAAAGAGGTTCTGTCCCGTCTCCGTGTCAATTATCTCTATTGCAAATTAGAAAAATGCGTCTTTGAAGTCAAGTCCATTCCGTTTCTAGGGTACATTGTGTCCGGTTCCGGACTAGAGATGGATCCTGAGAAACTACAAGCAATCCAAAATTGGCCGGTACCCTTAACCCTCAAAGGGGTCCAGAGGTTCTTAGGGTTCGCCAACTATTACCGAAAGTTTATACGAGACTTTTCCACCATTGTGGCGCCTATTACTGCTTTCACTAAGAAGGGTGCTAACCCGTCCAAGTGGTCTGAAGAAGCCATGCAAGCATTTCATCTTTTAAAACAAAGGTTCATCTCTGCGCCTGTTCTGAAACAGCCTGACATCGACTCTCCTTTCATCTTAGAGGTGGATGCCTCCTCCGTTGGAGTAGGAGCGGTGTTATCTCAGAGGGCTAAAGATGGCCATTTACACCCTTGCAGTTTCTTCTCCCGGAAGTTCTCCCCAGCTGAGCGCAACTATGCCATTGGCGACCAGGAGTTGCTAGCCATCAAGCTCGCTCTAGAAGAGTGGAGGTATCTGTTGGAGGGAGCTTCTCATTCAATCACCATACTTACAGACCACAAGAACCTTTTATACCTGAAGGGCGCACAATGTCTCAACCCTCGTCAGGCCAGATGGGCACTTTTCTTTTCCAGGTTCGACTTTAAACTCCAGTTCTGTCCGGGCTCTCAGAATCGCAAGGCCGATGCCCTTTCCCGCTCATGGGAGCAAGAAAATGAGTCAGAGTCTTCAGACAAGCATCCTATTATAAATCCGTTGGCATTCTCCACGGTAGGGATGGACTCTACGCCCCCATCAGGGAAAAGTTTTGTGAAGCCGATGCTAAGGAAGAAGCTCATGCATTGGGCCCATGCTTCCCGTTTTGCCGGACATACAGGTATCCAAAAAACCCTGGAGTTTATCTCTAGGTCCTATTGGTGGCCAACTCTGAAAAAGGACGTCTTGGAGTTTATTGCATCTTGCCCAAAGTGTGCCCAACATAAAGTATCCCGCCAGTCGCCTGCGGGGCAACTGGTTCCACTATCCGTTCCCCGTCGACCATGGACCCACTTGTCGATGGATTTCATTACAGACTTACCCATGTGCAACAAGTTCAATACCATCTGGGTGGTAGTTGACCGGTTCACCAAGATGGCACACTTCATTCCTCTCACCGGTCTTCCATCAGCTTCCAAGTTGGCTCAAGTATTCATACAAGAGATCTTCCGACTCCACGGTCTTCCTGAAGAAATTATCTCAGATCGAGGAGTTCAATTCACAGCCAAATTCTGGCGAAGTTTATGTCAAGTCCTCCAAGTCAAGCTAAAGTTTTCCACGGCTTACCATCCTCAGACCAATGGTCAAACCGAGAGGGTGAATCAGGACTTGGAGGCCTTCCTCCGCATCTATGTGTCCTCCTCTCAAGATGACTGGGTTCAATTACTTCCCTGGGCCGAGTTCTGTCATAACAACCAGTATCATTCTTCATCTGCTTCAACACCATTCTTCACTAACTTTGGATTCCACCCTAAAGTCCCTGAGTTCCAACCGCTTCCAGCAACTTCTGTTCCCGCAGTGGATATCACCTTGCATCAATTTGCCAATATCTGGAAGAGCGTACGATCGGCTCTGCTCAAGGCATCGTTCAGGTACAAGAAGTTTGCGGATAAGAAGCGTCGAGCAGTTCCTGCTCTCAAGGTGGGTGATCGGGTATGGTTATCCACGAAGAATTTGAGGTTAAGAGTTCCCAGTATGAAGTTTGCACCTCGCTATATCGGTCCTTTCAGGATTGAACAAGTCATCAATCCTGTTGCTTACAGACTCCAGTTGCCTCCCTTCTTAAAAATACCCAGGACATTCCATGTTTCCCTGTTGAAACCGCTGATCTTGAATCGGTTTCATTCCTCACTTCCTCCAACTCCGAAAGTCCAAACTCAACGAGGCGTTGAGTATGAAGTGGCCAAGATCCTGGACTCACGTCACCGTTACGGTCAACTACAATATCTTATTGACTGGAAGGGTTATGGTCCTGAGGAACGTTCATGGACCAATGCTTCTGATGTCCATGCTCCTGCCTTGGTCCGGAGATTCCATTCCAAGTTTCCTCAAAAGCCAAAGAAGTGTCCTGGGGCCACTCCTAAAGGGGGGGGTGCTGTCACGATCCGGGTATCTGGACGCCATTTCTTACCCATCAGATGCCTCCTAAGGCTGGCTCAGCGCTCCAGGACCGGATCCCATCTGTTATCCTGATGTGTACATTCCTGTATCCTCTCCTGTCACTCTGGGACGCTGTCACAGTAAACGCCATATTACACCTGGCATGGCGTCTCCCGCGGTTTCCGCCGCCGTCCCTGAACTTCTGCATGCAGAGTGTCTGAGTGGCGATTACGTCAGCCGCGGCCTCCGCTGTGTCCGCGTGGTTGGATGTGCATCTGTCAGCCTGGCGCCTCCTGTCTCCGGTGGCCGGCGCCGCCATTACTGTTTTCATTACCACATGGATTACAAACCAAACTTCCCTCCAAGTGTCTGCATGGGCGCAGCCATCTTGGATTCTGTCAGCTGATCATTTCCACCAATCTGTTCTCAGTATTGATAATCTGCATAATTGCCTAGCCAATCCCTTCCTTGCTGCAGGTATAAATACACTGTGCCTGAGCAAGGAAGGCGTCAGTGCTTTGGTTGTCAAACCTAGTTCCTGTTTGTCTCTCTCCTGTGATTGTCTTCCAGGTTCCAGCTCCTGTCTCAAGACTTCCACCATAGAGACCCGCACCAGCATTCCACCTGCGGTGTAGCCTGACTCTCCAATCCATTGTGGATTCATCTGTTTCCAGCTACAACATTACCTGCTTCCAGCTCAGCTTCCAGCAGAGTACAGCTTCCCTTAAAGGGCCGGTGTCCTTTCTACACTTTACCACTCTCCACCGGTATTATTATTTCTCCGCTCTCAAGTTCTACATTTCAGTTCATATTTCATCGCTCCCAAGTTCATTTATTATTTAACTGGTTCCAGCCAGTATCCACTCCGTGCTAACAACAGTCTGGTTCCAGCCAGTATCCACAGCAGCTGTTTTATCTTCAGCAACCCAGCTTTTCCTGGAACACCAGCTGGCACAATCCTGGGTTATCTCCATTGCTACAGTCGGGCCTGGTAAGGACTTTCCATCTAGAAGATCATAAGAACTATCTCACACTACCAGTGCCCTGTGGCTCCTGCCATCCTGTAGTACCCAGGAACTGTATTTATTCTTTGCTGACTTTTACGTTTTCTTTTACTGCTGCTGTGTTGCGGAGTTGTCATAATAAACATCATTGACTTTTATCCAAGTTGTCGTGGTCACGCCTTCGGGCAGTTATTATTCATGTTACTTACATGTCCAGGGGTCTGATACAACCTCCCAGGTTCCGGTACATCTCAGCCCCTACAACTGAGGCTGCCTCCCGTCAGCTCAGGCCCTCAGTTGTGACATTCCCGCCTTGCTCGGTTAACCCGAGCGCGCCCGAACGTCATCATGACGCTGTCGGATTCTCGCGAGGCTCGGATTCTATCGCGAGACTCGGATTCTATATAAGGAGCCGCGCGTCGCCGCCATTTTCACACGTGCATTGAGATTGATAGGGAGAGGACGTGGCTGGCGTCCTCTCCGTTTAGAATTAGAATAGATTAGAGAGACACTTGATTTACTAATTTTGGGGAGCATTAGGAGTACTCAGTAGTGTACAGTGCAGAGTTTTGCTGATAGTGACCAGTGACCACCACTTTTATTTATAATCCGTTCTCTGCCTGAAAAAAGCGATACACAGCACACAGTGACTCAGTCACATACCATATCTGTGTGCACTGCTCAGGCTCAGGCCAGTGTGCTGCATCATCTATTATCTATATATAATATTATATATATCTGTCTGACTGCTCAGCTCACACAGCTTATAATTGTGGGGGAGACTGGGGAGCACTACTGCAGTGCCAGTTATAGGTTATAGCAGGAGCCAGGAGTACATAATATAATCCGTTCTCTGCCTGAAAAAAGCGATACACAGCACACAGTGACTCAGTCACATACCATATCTGTGTGCACTGCTCAGGCTCAGGCCAGTGTGCTGCATCATCTATTATCTATATATAATATTATATATATCTGTCTGACTGCTCAGCTCACACAGCTTATAATTGTGGGGGAGACTGGGGAGCACTACTGCAGTGCCAGTTATAGGTTATAGCAGGAGCCAGGAGTACATAATATATTATATAGTGAGTGACCACCAGACACACAGTGCAGTTTATTTAATATATCCGTTCTCTGCCTGAAAAAAGCGATACACACAGTGACTCAGTCAGTCACATACCATATCTGTGTGCACTGCTCAGGCTCAGGCCAGTGTGCTGCATCATCTATATATATTATATATCTGTCTGACTGCTCAGCTCACACAGCTTATAATTGTGGGGGAGACTGGGGAGCACTACTGCAGTGCCAGTTATAGGTTATAGCAGGAGCCAGGAGTACATAATATTATATTAAAATTAAACAGTGCACACTTTTGCTGCAGGAGTGCCACTGCCAGTGTGACTAGTGACCAGTGACCTGACCACCAGTATATAATATTAGTAGTATACTATCTCTTTATCAACCAGTCTATATTAGCAGCAGACACAGTACAGTGCGGTAGTTCACGGCTGTGGCTACCTCTGTGTCGGCACTCGGCAGCCCGTCCATAATTGTATATACCACCTAACCGTGGTTTTTTTTTTCTTTCTTTATACATACATACTAGTTACGAGTATACTATCTCTTTATCAACCAGTCTATATATTAGCAGCAGACACAGTACAGTGCGGTAGTTCACGGCTGTGGCTACCTCTGTGTCGGCACTCGGCAGCCCGTCCATAATTGTATATACCACCTAACCGTGGTTTTTTTTTTCTTTCTTTATACATACATACTAGTTACGAGTATACTATCTCTTTATCAACCAGTCTATATATTAGCAGCAGACACAGTACAGTGCGGTAGTTCACGGCTGTGGCTACCTCTGTGTCGGCACTCGGCAGCCCGTCCATAATTGTATATACCACCTAACCGTGGTTTTTTTTTCTTTCTTTATACATACATACTAGTTACGAGTATACTATCTCTTTATCAACCAGTCTATATATTAGCAGCAGACACAGTACAGTGCGGTAGTTCACGGCTGTGGCTACCTCTGTGTCGGCACTCGGCAGCCCGTCCATAATTGTATATACCACCTAACCGTGGTTTTTTTTTCTTTCTTTATACATACATACTAGTTACGAGTATACTATCTCTTTATCAACCAGTCTATATATTAGCAGCAGACACAGTACAGTGCGGTAGTTCACGGCTGTGGCTACCTCTGTGTCGGCACTCGGCAGCCCGTCCATAATTGTATATACCACCTAACCGTGGTTTTTTTTTCTTTCTTTATACATACATACTAGTTACGAGTATACTATCTCTTTATCAACCAGTCTATATATTAGCAGCAGACACAGTACAGTGCGGTAGTTCACGGCTGTGGCTACCTCTGTGTCGGCACTCGGCAGCCCGTCCATAATTGTATATACCACCTAACCGTGGTTTTTTTTTCTTTCTTTATACATACATACATACATACTAGTTACGAGTATACTATCTCTTTATCAACCAGTCTATATATTAGCAGCAGACACAGTACAGTGCGGTAGTTCACGGCTGTGGCTACCTCTGTGTCGGCACTCGGCAGCCCGTCCATAATTGTATATACCACCTAACCGTGGTTTTTTTTTCTTTCTTTATACATACATACTAGTTACGAGTATACTATCTCTTTATCAACCAGTCTATATATTAGCAGCAGACACAGTACAGTGCGGTAGTTCACGGCTGTGGCTACCTCTGTGTCGGCACTCGGCAGCCCGTCCATAATTGTATATACCACCTAACCGTGGTTTTTTTTTCTTTCTTTATACATACATACTAGTTACGAGTATACTATCTCTTTATCAACCAGTCTATATATTAGCAGCAGACACAGTACAGTGCGGTAGTTCACGGCTGTGGCTACCTCTGTGTCGGCACTCGGCAGCCCGTCCATAATTGTATACTAGTATCCAATCCATCCATCTCCATTGTTTACCTGAGGTGCCTTTTAGTTGTGCCTATTAAAATATGGAGAACAAAAATGTTGAGGTTCCAAAATTAGGGAAAGATCAAGATCCACTTCCACCTCGTGCTGAAGCTGCTGCCACTAGTCATGGCCGAGACGATGAAATGCCAGCAACGTCGTCTGCCAAGGCCGATGCCCAATGGCATAGTACAGAGCATGTCAAAACCAAAACACCAAATATCAGTAAAAAAAGGACTCCAAAACCTAAAATAAAATTGTCGGAGGAGAAGCGTAAACTTGCCAATATGCCATTTACCACACGGAGTGGCAAGGAACGGCTGAGGCCCTGGCCTATGTTCATGGCTAGTGGTTCAGCTTCACATGAGGATGGAAGCACTCAGCCTCTCGCTAGAAAACTGAAAAGACTCAAGCTGGCAAAAGCACCGCAAAGAACTGTGCGTTCTTTGAAATCCCAAATCCACAAGGAGAGTCCAATTGTGTCGGTTGCGATGCCTGACCTTCCCAACACTGGACGTGAAGAGCATGCGCCTTCCACCATTTGCACGCCCCCTGCAAGTGCTGGAAGGAGCACCCGCAGTCCAGTTCCTGATAGTCAGATTGAAGATGTCAGTGTTGAAGTACACCAGGATGAGGAGGATATGGGTGTTGCTGGCGCTGGGGAGGAAATTGACCAGGAGGATTCTGATGGTGAGGTGGTTTGTTTAAGTCAGGCACCCGGGGAGACACCTGTTGTCCGTGGGAGGAATATGGCCGTTGACATGCCAGGTGAAAATACCAAAAAAATCAGCTCTTCGGTGTGGAGGTATTTCACCAGAAATGCGGACAACAGGTGTCAAGCCGTGTGTTCCCTTTGTCAAGCTGTAATAAGTAGGGGTAAGGACGTTAACCACCTCGGAACATCCTCCCTTATACGTCACCTGCAGCGCATTCATAATAAGTCAGTGACAAGTTCAAAAACTTTGGGTGACAGCGGAAGCAGTCCACTGACCAGTAAATCCCTTCCTCTTGTAACCAAGCTCACGCAAACCACCCCACCAACTCCCTCAGTGTCAATTTCCTCCTTCCCCAGGAATGCCAATAGTCCTGCAGGCCATGTCACTGGCAATTCTGACGAGTCCTCTCCTGCCTGGGATTCCTCCGATGCATCCTTGCATGTAACGCCTACTGCTGCTGGCGCTGCTGTTGTTGCCGCTGGGAGTCGATGGTCATCCCAGAGGGGAAGTCGTAAGCCCACTTGTACTACTTCCAGTAAGCAATTGACTGTTCAACAGTCCTTTGCGAGGAAGATGAAATATCACAGCAGTCATCCTACTGCAAAGCGGATAACTGAGTCCTTGACAACTATGTTGGTGTTAGACGTGCGTCCGGTATCCGCCGTTAGTTCACAGGGAACTAGACAATTTATTGAGGCAGTGTGCCCCCGTTACCAAATACCATCTAGGTTCCACTTCTCTAGGCAGGCGATACCGAGAATGTACACGGACGTCAGAAAAAGACTCACCAGTGTCCTAAAAAATGCAGTTGTACCCAATGTCCACTTAACCACGGACATGTGGACAAGTGGAGCAGGGCAGGGTCAGGACTATATGACTGTGACAGCCCACTGGGTAGATGTATGGACTCCCGCCGCAAGAACAGCAGCGGCGGCACCAGTAGCAGCATCTCGCAAACGCCAACTCTTTCCTAGGCAGGCTACGCTTTGTATCACCGCTTTCCAGAATACGCACACAGCTGAAAACCTCTTACGGCAACTGAGGAAGATCATCGCGGAATGGCTTACCCCAATTGGACTCTCCTGTGGATTTGTGGCATCGGACAACGCCAGCAATATTGTGTGTGCATTAAATATGGGCAAATTCCAGCACGTCCCATGTTTTGCACATACCTTGAATTTGGTGGTGCAGAATTTTTTAAAAAACGACAGGGGCGTGCAAGAGATGCTGTCGGTGGCCAGAAAAATTGCGGGACACTTTCGGCGTACAGGCACCACGTACAGAAGACTGGAGCACCACCAAAAACTACTGAACCTGCCCTGCCATCATCTGAAGCAAGAAGTGGTAACGAGGTGGAATTCAACCCTCTATATGCTTCAGAGGTTGGAGGAGCAGCAAAAGGCCATTCAAGCCTATACAATTGAGCACGATATAGTAGGTGGAATGCACCTGTCTCAAGTGCAGTGGAGAATGATTTCAACGTTGTGCAAGGTTCTGATGCCCTTTGAACTTGCCACACGTGAAGTCAGTTCAGACACTGCCAGCCTGAGTCAGGTCATTCCCCTCATCAGGCTTTTGCAGAAGAAGCTGGAGGCATTGAAGAAGGAGCTAAAAGGGAGCGATTCCGCTAGGCATGTGGGACTTGTGGATGCAGCCCTTAATTCGCTTAACAAGGATTCACGGGTGGTCAATCTGTTGAAATCAGAGCACTACATTTTGGCCACCGTGCTCGATCCTAGATTTAAAGCCTACCTTGGATCTCTCTTTCCGGCAGACACAGGTCTGCTGGGGTTGAAAGACCTGCTGGTGACAAAATTGTCAAGTCAAGCGGAACGCGACCTGTCAACATCTCCTCCTTCACATTCTCCCGCAACTGGGGGTGCGAGGAAAAGGCTCAGAATTCCGAGCCCACCCGCTGGCGGTGATGCAGGGCAGTCTGGAGCGACTGCTGATGCTGACATCTGGTCCGGACTGAAGGACCTGACAACGATTACGGACATGTCGTCTACTGTCACTGCATATGATTCTCTCAACATTGATAGAATGGTGGAGGATTATATGAGTGACCGCATCCAAGTAGGCACGTCACACAGTCCGTACTTATACTGGCAGGAAAAAGAGGCAATTTGGAGGCCCTTGCACAAACTGGCTTTATTCTACCTAAGTTGCCCTCCCACAAGTGTGTACTCCGAAAGAGTGTTTAGTGCCGCCGCTCACCTTGTCAGCAATCGGCGTACGAGGTTACATCCAGAAAATGTGGAGAAGATGATGTTCATTAAAATGAATTATAATCAATTCCTCCGCGGAGACATTGACCAGCAGCAATTGCCTCCACAAAGTACACAGGGAGCTGAGATGGTGGATTCCAGTGGGGACGAATTGATAATCTGTGAGGAGGGGGATGTACACGGTGATATATCGGAGGGTGAAGATGAGGTGGACATCTTGCCTCTGTAGAGCCAGTTTGTGCAAGGAGAGATTAATTGCTTCTTTTTTGGGGGGGGTCCAAACCAACCCGTCATATCAGTCACAGTCGTGTGGCAGACCCTGTCACTGAAATGATGGGTTGGTTAAAGTGTGCATGTCCTGTTTTGTTTATACAACATAAGGGTGGGTGGGAGGGCCCAAGGACAATTCCATCTTGCACCTCTTTTTTCTTTTCTTTTTCTTTGCATCATGTGCTGATTGGGGAGGGTTTTTTGGAAGGGACATCCTGCGTGACACTGCAGTGCCACTCCTAGATGGGCCCGGTGTTTGTGTCGGCCACTAGGGTCGCTAATCTTACTCACACAGTCAGCTACCTCATTGCGCCTCTTTTTTTCTTTGCGTCATGTGCTGTTTGGGGAGGGTTTTTTGGAAGGGACATCCTGCGTGACACTGCAGTGCCACTCCTAGATGGGCCCGGTGTTTGTGTCGGCCACTAGGGTCGCTAATCTTACTCACACAGTCAGCTACCTCATTGCGCCTCTTTTTTTCTTTGCGTCATGTGCTGTTTGGGGAGGGTTTTTTGGAAGGGACATCCTGCGTGACACTGCAGTGCCACTCCTAGATGGGCCCGGTGTTTGTGTCGGCCACTAGGGTCGCTAATCTTACTCACACAGTCAGCTACCTCATTGCGCCTCTTTTTTTCTTTGCGTCATGTGCTGTTTGGGGAGGGTTTTTTGGAAGGGACATCCTGCGTGACACTGCAGTGCCACTCCTAGATGGGCCCGGTGTTTGTGTCGGCCACTAGGGTCGCTAATCTTACTCACACAGCTACCTCATTGCGCCTCTTTTTTTCTTTGCGTCATGTGCTGTTTGGGGAGGGTTTTTTGGAAGGGACATCCTGCGTGACACTGCAGTGCCACTCCTAGATGGGCCCGGTGTTTGTGTCGGCCACTAGGGTCGCTAATCTTACTCACACAGTCAGCTACCTCATTGCGCCTCTTTTTTTCTTTGCGTCATGTGCTGTTTGGGGAGGGTTTTTTGGAAGGGCCATCCTGCGTGACACTGCAGTGCCACTCCTAGATGGGCCCGGTGTTTGTGTCGGCCACTAGGGTCGCTAATCTTACTCACACAGCTACCTCATTGCGCCTCTTTTTTTCTTTGCGTCATGTGCTGTTTGGGGAGGGTTTTTTGGAAGGGCCATCCTGCGTGACACTGCAGTGCCACTCCTAGATGGGCCCGGTGTTTGTGTCGGCCACTAGGGTCGCTAATCTTACTCACACAGCTACCTCATTGCGCCTCTTTTTTTCTTTGCGTCATGTGCTGTTTGGGGAGGGTTTTTTGGAAGGGACATCCTGCGTGACACTGCAGTGCCACTCCTAGATGGGCCCGGTGTTTGTGTCGGCCACTAGGGTCGCTAATCTTACTCACACAGTCAGCTACCTCATTGCGCCTCTTTTTTTCTTTGCGTCATGTGCTGTTTGGGGAGGGTTTTTTGGAAGGGCCATCCTGCGTGACACTGCAGTGCCACTCCTAGATGGGCCCGGTGTTTGTGTCGGCCACTAGGGTCGCTAATCTTACTCACACAGCTACCTCATTGCGCCTCTTTTTTTCTTTGCGTCATGTGCTGTTTGGGGAGGGTTTTTTGGAAGGGCCATCCTGCGTGACACTGCAGTGCCACTCCTAGATGGGCCCGGTGTTTGTGTCGGCCACTAGGGTCGCTAATCTTACTCACACAGCTACCTCATTGCGCCTCTTTTTTTCTTTGCGTCATGTGCTGTTTGGGGAGGGTTTTTTGGAAGGGACATCCTGCGTGACACTGCAGTGCCACTCCTAGATGGGCCCGGTGTTTGTGTCGGCCACTAGGGTCGCTTATCTTACTCACACAGCGACCTCGGTGCAAATTTTAGGACTAAAAATAATATTGTGAGGTGTGAGGTATTCAGAATAGACTGAAAATGAGTGTAAATTATGGTTTTTGAGGTTAATAATACTTTGGGATCAAAATGACCCCCAAATTCTATGATTTAAGCTGTTTTTTAGTGTTTTTGGAAAAAAACACCCGAATCCAAAACACACCCGAATCCGACAAAAAAAATTCGGTGAGGTTTTGCCAAAACGCGTTCGAACCCAAAACACGGCCGCGGAACCGAACCCAAAACCAAAACACAAAACCCGAAAAATTTCAGGCTCTCATCTCTAATGGCTATAGACCTACTGGATGTGAGATACAGTCCAGGTATTTTGGGTGTTCAAGTCTGAGCAGCAGCATGGATGATTAGACACCTTGCAGTTTGTTTTTAAATAGGTTTCAGACGCTAGAGTCAGGGCTCCTGCTGGTGAATTATTCGCCCAGGTGATATGCCACGGGATGGCTAGTGTTAGTATTGGATCTGCTGTTTGTGTGACTTTCTGTGACCTGTGCAATAACCTGTGACTGACCTGTAACCTGCTGACATTTTTGCTATGGTCTGCCTATCTTGGAAGCTGTGGAGAAATAAACCTGCCATTTGGAACTTTTACATTGGTGTATGTGATCCTTGTCACAGTACATTTGTGTTTTAGCCTCAGAAACTCCATATCGATTTTTTTTTTCATAGATGAAGATTGACTAAAAAGACAAATTAATTTATAATCGAGCTTTAGTAAATATACCCCTTAGTCAGTGCTCATCCTCTAAAGCAGTGGTATTTAACATGGGATTCCCAAGCTGCTGTTGAACTACATATCCCAGCATGCTCTACCTCTGTTTTGCTATTGGGGCATGCTGAAACTGACAGAGTATGCTGGGATGTTTAGTTCCACATCGGCTGGATTGCTGCGTTCTTGAATATCCCTTATCCCTACTTTAAAACATGCCCGTTTCTTTTTCTTTTCTTCAGCTGTCCAGTGCGCACAGTCCTCTTGGCAGGTTGGCATGACGCTGTTAAGTATAAATCCATATGGTTCTCACTGGGATCCCAGGCAAAGCAGCACAAATGGAGAAAACAGACGCGTAGGTCCAATACACTGCTCACGGTGTAAGACGGACATTCGCTGTTAGTTGTTCGGCATTTCCCGGGTCAGCGGTTGCTTACATAGGACCAAATGTTTTTTGAGATGATCTGGTACAGAAGAGTGCACTGCCTCCGTTGGCCTCAGTTACATATACTCCATTACATTTCATTAGATATTGTAGACACAAGTGGGACAAGGACTTATGGATAGAAACATATGATTCTTGTGTAGGACAAGGCAACGTTACAGAGTTTTCCTATCCTGCCTGAGATCAGATGTGGCTGTATCAGCCTTTGGTAGTTCTTATGGTGCTCCTTACGTGGTAATGAAGTCACGGTTCAGTTGTAGGGAATATTTAAAAATAAATAAATAAATAAAGATTCCTGTTTTCCGGTCTCTGCCCATCAGTGGGGTATATTTACTAAGGTCCCGATTTTGACCGAGATGCTGTTTTTTCTTCAAAGTGTCATCTCGGTAATTTACTAAGCAAAAATCACGGCAGTGATGAGGACATTCGTAATATTTTGGAAGTCCTTGGAAAAAATCACGAATCAATACACCATCGGTCAAATACGCCTGCAATTTGGTAGAAATCGGTCATTTACTAAAAAGTGCAAAACACAAACACTGCCGACAATAGCCAAACACTGCCGTGCTAAAATACAAATCGTGAAAAAGTGCTAAAAAAAAACAGACCTGCTTTTTTATCCCGTGTTTGTATAGGCATGCACGGATCCATGAGATCCGTGCATGTTTATCAGTGGGAAGGGGTGGGAAATGTATTAATTTTTCCAAAAAAAAATGCGTGGGGTCCCCCCTCCTAAACCAAACCAGCCTCGGGCTCTTTGAGCCGGCCCTGGTTGCAAAAATATGGGAAAAAAATTGAAAGGGGTTCCCCCATATTTAAGCAACCAGCACCGGGCTCTGCGCCTGGTCCTGGTTCCAAAAATACGGGGGACAAAAAGCGTAGGGGTCCCCCGTATTTTTGAAACCAGCACCGGGCTCCACTAGCTGGACAGATAATGCCACAGCCAGGGGTCACTTTTATACAGTGCCTTGCGGCCGTGGCATCAAATATCCAACTAGTCACCCCTGGCCGGGGTACCCTGGGGGAGTGGGGACCCCTTCAATCAAGGGGTCCCCCCCCAGCCACCCAAGGGCCAGGGGTGAAGCCCGAGGCTGTCCCCCCCCCATCCAATGGGCTGCGGATGGGGGGCTGATAGCCTTTGTTCAAAGTGTTTGATATTGTTTTTAGTAGCAGTACTACAAGGCCCAGCAAGCCTCCCCCGCAAGCTGGTACTTGGAGAACCACAAGTACCAGCATGCGGCGGAAAAACTGGCCCGCTGGTACCTGTAGTACTACTACTAAAAAAATACCCCAATAAAGACATCGCACACACACCTTGAAAGTATAACTTTAATACATACATGCACACCAACATACATACATACTTACCTATGTTCCCACGCAGGTCAGTCCTCTTCTCCAGTAGAATCCATGGTGTACCTGTAGAAAAAATTATACTCGCATAATCCATGGTTGAAGGCTCCTCTGCTTGTAATCCTTTTGTAATCCACGTACTTGAAAAAATAAAAAAACGAATACCCGACCACGAACTGAAAGGGGCCCCATGTTTTCACATGGGACCCCTTTCCCCGAATGCCAGAAACCCACTCTGACTGATGTCTAAGCGGGTTTCTTCAGCCAATCAGGGAGCGCCACGTTGTGGCACCCTCCTGATCGGCTGTGTGCTCCTGTACTGTCTGACAGGCGGCACACGGCAGTGTTACAATGTAGCGCCTATGCGCTCCATTGTAACCAATGGTGGGAACTTTGTGGTCAGTGGTGAGGTCACTCTCGGTCAACCGCTGAGCAAAAAGTTCCCACCATTGGTTACAATGGAGCGCATAGGCGCTACATTGTAACACTGCCGTGTGCCGCCTGTCAGACAGTACAGGAGCACACAGCCGATCAGGAGGGTGCCACAACGTGGCGCTCCCTGATTGGCTGAAGAAACCCACTTAGACATCAGTCAGAGTGGGTTTCTGGCATTCGGGGAAAGGGGTCCCATGTGAAAACATGGGGCCCCTTTCAGTTCGTGGTCGGGTATCCGGTTTTTTATTTTTTCAAGTACGTGGATTACAAAAGGATTACAAGCAGAGGAGCCTTCAACCATGGATTATGTGAGTATAATTTTTTCTACAGGTACACCATGGATTCTACTGGAGAAGAGGACCGACCTGCGTGGGAACATAGGTAAGTATGTATGTATGTTGGTGTGCATGTATGTATTAAAGTTATACTTTCAAGGTGTGTGTGTGATGTCTTTATTGGGGTATTTTTTTAGTAGTAGTACTACAGGTACCAGCGGGCCCATTTTTCCGCCGCATGCTGGTACTTGTGGTTCTCCAAGTACCAGCTTGTGGGGGAAGCTTGCTGGGCCTTGTAGTACTGCTACTAAAAACAATATCATTCACTTTGAACAAAGGCTATCAGCCCCCCATCCGCAGCCCATTGGATGGGGGGGACAGCCTCGGGCTTCACCCCTGGCCCTTGGGTGGCTGGGGGGGGGGAACCCTTGATTGAAGGGGTCCCCACTCCCCCAGGGTACCCCGGCCAGGGGTGACTACTAGTTGGATATTTGATGCCACGGCCGCAAGGCACTGTATAAAAGTGACCCCCGGCTGTGGCATTATCTGTCCAGCTAGTGGAGCCCGGTGCTGGTTTCAAAAATACGGGGGACCCCTACGCTTTTTGTCCCCCGTATTTTTGGAACCAGGACCAGGCGCAGAGCCCGATGCTGGTTGTTTAAATATGGGGGAACCCCTGTCCATTTTTGCCCCATATTTCTGCAACCAGGATCGGCTCAAAGAGCCCGAGGCTGGTTTGCCTTAGGAGGGGGGACCCCACGCAATTTTTTTTTAACATTTAAAATTTTTTTTTTTTTTTTTTTACAAGGTGCACAATGAAGCCCAGCACGGATCTCTCAGATCCGGCTGAGATTCATTGTATTAAAGTCGGCAGTGTTTTACAAGTCACTCACGTAAAACACTGCCAAAAAAAACGAATGACCGACATCGGAAAACCCGAAAATGCAGAATACGGCAGCTTAGTAAATTAGTCGTAATCAATTCAAAAAGTTGCATATTTACACTTTCGATGTCATTCGTGATTGAACTTTGACCTCAAACGGGAAAATACGAATCTTAGTAAATTTACCCCAGTGTGTTAGTGATGAATCCACATTGGGGGTAATTCCAAGTTAATTGCAGCAGGAAATTTTTTAGCAGTTGGGCAAAACCATGTGCACTGCAGGTGGGGCAGATGTAACATGTGCAGAGAGAGTTAGATTTGGGTGGGTTATTTTGTTTCTGTGCAGGATAAATACTGGCTGCTTTATTTTTACACTGCAAATTAGATTGCAGGTTGAACACACCCCACCCAAATCTAACTCTCTCTGCACATGTTACATCTGCCTCCCCTGCAGTGCACATGGTTTTGCCCAATTGCTAACAGAATTCCTGCTGCGATCAACTTGGAATTACCCCCATTGTTACATATTTTCACATTTCTTTTATTGTCCGTCATTTGTCTGTGTTCTCTTCGCCATGTGTTTAGCAGGGTGTGCAGTGACTCTTTGCATGAACGGCTGTTGCTGGTCTTCCATGTTTCTTCCACGCTGCTGTTGACTGCCAGCGGGAATACGTCCTAGAGAGTCCCACTGCATTTCTCCTTTTGAAAGGGGCTATGCGAATTGCTCATGCCCCCTGTCGGCACATATTATTGCATATTAGTACGAACACAAGAAAGTGCCACGATTGCCAGCCAGATTACTGTTCATTTTCCTGCCATTGTGAAAGCTTTACAGTGATAATTCTGGGGCTACTTTTTTTTTTTTTTTTTGTCTGAAAGGGGAAAATCACCATGGAATTCCCTGGTACTGTGGCTGCTTATCCTAATTCATAAGAATAACCAATACTCCAACAATTGCCTTTTATTCCATTACATAATTTGCGTTTAGTTCTGAGTCTTCTCACATTGATGTCCGTGGAGCGCTTCCAATCAGACTAAACCCATTTCGTGGACAGCAGTGGATAACGTGACACCTTAAGGTTTGTAGGAGGGGAAGGGGGGGGCTAAGCCAGTGGCTGTTGGTATACAAAGGGGCGGAGCTTGAGCAGATGACTGGCAGAAATACAGGGAAGTATTCAACTTACCTGCTCTTTTTGTGTTGAGATTCAGATTGCGCCTCCCTGAGCTGGTGAATCTGAAAACGGGAGAAACTGAAAGCAGAGGTTTCCGTTCTTCTATAAATCGCTCTCCCCATACAATAGTATGGGGACATGATGCAGACACGTAGCGGGGGCTGGGGAAGTCATGATATTTTCTGCGCAAACCTTCGTGAACAAAACGTAGCAGTGAAAAGCACTGTTTTCAGTTAAATGGGGCTTTGCACGATGTTGTAAATAGACCTCAAACTATTTTGTACCAGGTTAAATCTGTTCACCGTGCTGTATCACTTTCAGCTAAACAGGCAAAAGGTGATTGACCATTTCTCTGACGTCCTAAGTGGATGCTGGGGACTCCATCAGGACCATGGGGATTAGCGGCTCCGCAGGAGACAGGGCACAAAACTAAAGCTTTAGGATCAGGTGGTGTGTACTGGCTCCTCCCCCTATGACCCTCCTCCAAGCCCCAGTTAGGTTTTTGTGCCCGTCCGAGCAGGGTGCAATCTAGGTGGCTCTCTTAAGGAGCTGCTTAGAAAAAGTTTTTAGGTTTTTTATTTTCAGTGAGTCCTGCTGGCAACAGGCTCACTGCATCGAGGGACTTAGGGGAGAGAAGTTCAACTCACCTGCGTGCAGGATGGATTGGCTTCTTAGGCTACTGGACACCATTAGCTCCAGAGGGAGTCGGAACACAGGTCTCACCCTGGGGTTCGTCCCGGAGCCGCGCCGCCGACCCCCCTTGCAGATGCTGAAGATTGAAGGTCCAGAAACCGGCGGCAGAAGGCTCTTCAGTCTTCTTGAAGGTAGCGCACAGCACTGCAGCTGTGCGCCATTGTTTGTCACACACTTCTCACCAACGGTCACGGAGGGTGCAGGGCGCTGCTGGGGGCGCCCTGGGCAGCAATGTAAATACCTTTTATGGCTAAAAAATACATCACATATAGCCCTTGAGGCTATATGGATGTATTTAACCCCTGCCAGATATTACAAACTACGGGAGAAAAGCCCGCCGGAATAGGGGGCGGGGCTTATTCTCCTCAGCACACAGCGCCATTTTCCTGCTCAGCTCCGCTGTGAGGAAGGCTCCCAGGACTCTCCCCTGCACTGCACTACAGAAACAGGGTAAAACAGAGAGGGGGGGCACTTTTTATGGCGATATTTTATATATTTAAGCTGCTATAAGGATACAACACTTATATAAGGTTGTTCCCATATATATTATAGCGCTTGGGTGTGTGCTGGCAAACTCTCCCTCTGTCTCCCCAAAGGGCTAGTGGGGTCCTGTCTTCGATAAGAGCATTCCCTGTGTGTCTGCTGTGTGTCGGTACGTGTGTGTCGACATGTATGAGGACGATGTTGGTGTGGAGGCAGAGCAATTGCCGGTAATGGTGATGTCACCCCCCAGGGAGTCGACACCGGAATGGATGGCTTTGTTTATGGAATTACGTGATAATGTCAGCACATTACAAAAATCAGTTGACGACATGAGACGGCCGGAAAACCAGTTGGTACCTGCCCAGGCGTCTCAGACACCGTCAGGGGCTGTAAAACGCCCTTTACCTCAGTCGGTCGACACAGACCCAGACACGGACACTGAATCTAGTGTCGACGGTGAAGAAACAAACGTATTTTCAAGTAGAGCCACACGTTATATGATCACGGCAATGAAGGAGGCTTTGCATGTCTCTGATACTGCAAGTACCACAAAAAGGGGTATTATGTGGGGGGTGAAAAAACTACCTGTAGTTTTTCCTGAATCAGAGGAATTGAATGATGTATGTGATGAAGCGTGGGTTAACCCAGATAGAAAAGTGCTAATTTCAAAAAAGTTATTGGCATTATACCCTTTCCCGCCAGAGGTTAGGGCGCGCTGGGAAACACCCCCTAGGGTGGATAAGGCGCTCACACGCTTATCAAAACAAGTGGCGTTACCGTCTCCTGATACGGCCGCCCTCAAGGATCCAGCTGATAGGAGGCTGGAAACTACCCTAAAGAGTATATACACACATACTGGTGTTATACTGCGACCAGCCATCGCCTCAGCCTGGATGTGCTGGGGTGGTCTGGTCGGATTCCCTGACCGAAAATATTGATACCCTGGATAGGGACAGTATTTTATTGACTATAGAGCAATTAAAGGATGCTTTTCTTTATATGCGAGATGCTCAGAGGGATATTTGCACTCTGGCATCGAGAGTAAGTGCGATGTCCATATCTGCCAGAAGAAGTTTATGGACGCGACAGTGGTCAGGTGATGCGGATTCCAAACGACATATGGAAGTATTGCCGTATAAAGGGGAAGAATTATTTGGCGTAGGTCTATCGGATCTGGTGGCCACGGCAACTGCCGGAAAATCCACCTTTTTACCTCAGACCCCCTCCCAACAGAAAAAGACACCGTCTTTTCAGCCGCAGTCCTTTCGGTCCTATAAGAACAAGAGGGCAAAAGGACAGTCATATCTGCCCCGGGGCAGAGGAAGGGGTAAGAGAGGGCAGCAAGCCCAGGAACAGAAGCCCTCCCAGGGTTCTGCAAAGCCCTCAGCATGACGTTGGGGCTGTACAAGCGGACTCAGGAGCGGTGGGGGGTCGACTCAGAAATTTCAGCGCACAGTGGGCTTGCTCACAGGTGGACCCTTGGATCCTGCAGGTAGTATCTCAGGGTTATAGGTTGGAATTCGAGAAGTCTCCCCCTCGCCGGTTCCTAAAGTCTGCTTTGCCAACGTCTCCCTCAGACAGGGCGACGGTATTGGAAGCCATTCACAAGCTGTTTTCTCAGCAGGTGATAGTCAAGATACCCCTCCTACAACAGGGAAAGGGGTATTACTCCACGCTATTTGTGGTACCGAAGCCGGACGGCTCGGTAAGACCTATTCTAAATCTGAAATCTTTGAACCTGTACATACAAAAATTCAAGTTCAAGATGGAATCACTCAGAGCAGTGATAGCGAATCTGGAAGAAGGGGACTTTATGGTGTCCCTGGACATAAAGGATGCTTACCTGCATGTCCCAATTTGCCCTTCACATCAAGGGTACCTCAGGTTCGTGGTGCAAAACTGTCATTATCAGTTTCAGACGCTGCCGTTTGGATTGTCCACGGCACCTCGGGTCTTTACCAAGGTAATGGCCGAAATGATGATTCTTCTGCGAAGAAGAGGCGTATTAATTATCCCTTACTTGGACGATCTCCTGATAAGGGCAAGGTCCAGAGAACAGCTGGAGGACGGAGTAGCACTAACCCAAGTAGTGCTGCAACAACACGGGTGGATTCTGAATTTTCCAAAATCTCAGTTGACCCCGACAACACGTCTGCTGTTCCTGGGAATGATTCTGGACACGGTTCAGAAAAAGGTGTTTCTTCCGGAGGAGAAAGCCAAGGAGTTATCCGAACTTGTCAGGAACCTCCTAAAACCAGGAAAAGTGTCTGTGCATCAATGCACAAGAGTCCTGGGAAAGATGGTGGCTTCTTACGAAGCAATTCCATTCGGCAGATTCCACGCACGAACTTTTCAGTGGGATCTGCTGGACAAATGGTCCGGATCGCATCTGCAGATGCATCAGCGGATAACCTTATCGCCACGGACAAGGGTGTCTCTTCTGTGGTGGTTGCAGAGTGCTCATCTGTTAGAGGGCCGCAGATTCGGCATACAGGACTGGGTCCTGGTGACCACGGATGCCAGTCTGAGAGGCTGGGGAGCGGTCACACAGGGAAGAAACTTCCAGGGAGTATGGTCAAGCCTGGAGATGTCTCTTCATATAAATATACTGGAGCTAAGAGCAATTTACAATGCTCTAAGCCTGGCAAAACCCCTGCTTCAGGGTCAGCCGGTGTTGATCCAGTCGGACAACATCACGGCAGTCGCCCACGTAAACAGACAGGGCGGCACAAGAAGCAGGAGAGCAATGGCAGAAGCTGCAAGGATCCTTCGCTGGGCGGAAGATCATGTGATAGCACTGTCAGCAGTGTTCATTCCGGGAGTAGACAACTGGGAAGCAGACTTCCTCAGCAGACACGATCTACACCCGGGAGAGTGGGGACTTCATCCAGAAGTCTTCCACATGATTGTGAACCGTTGGGAAAAACCAAAGGTGGATATGATGGCGTCTCGCCTCAACAAAAAACTGGACAGGTATTGCGCCAGGTCAAGAGACCCTCAGGCAATAGCTGTGGACGCTCTGGTAACACCGTGGGTGTACCAGTCAGTGTATGTGTTTCCTCCTCTGCCTCTCATACCCAAAGTACTGAGAATTATACGGCAAAGGGGAGTAAGAACGATACTCTTGGCTCCGGATTGGCCAAGAAGAACTTGGTACCCGGAACTTCAGGAGATGCTCACGGAAAATCCGTGGCCTCTACCTCTAAGACGGGACCTGATTCAGCAGGGACCGTGTCTATTCCAAGACTTACCGCGGCTGCGTTTGACGGCATGGCGGTTGAACGCCGAATTCTAAAGGAAAAAGGCATTCCAGAAGAGGTCATTCCTACACTGGTTAAAGCCAGGAAGGAGGTGACTGCACAACATTATCACCGCATTGGAGAAAATATGTTGCGTGGTGTGAGGCCAGGAAGGCCCCCACGGAGGAATTTCAACTGGGTCGATTCCTACATTTTCCTGCAAACAGGATTGTCTATGGGCCTCAAATTGGGGTCCATTAAGGTTCAAATTTCGGCCCTGTCGATTTTCTTCCAGAAAGAATTGGCTTCAGTTCCTGAAGTCCAGACTTTTGTAAAAGGAGTACTACATATACAGCCCCCGGTTGGGCCCCCAGTGGCTCCGTGGGACCTGAATGTAGTTTTGGATTTTCTCAAATCCCATTGGTTTGAGCCACTCAAATCGGTGGATTTGAAATATCTTACATGGAAAGTAACCATGCTACTGGCCCTGGCTTCAGCCAGGAGAGTATCAGAATTGGCGGCTTTATCGTATAAGAGCCCATATCTGATTTTCCATTCGGACAGGGCAGAACTGCGGACGCGTCCTCAGTTTCTGCCTAAGGTGGTGTCAGCGTTTCACCTGAACCAGCCTATTGTGGTGCCTGCGGCTACTAGCGATTTGGAAGATTCCAAGTTGCTGGACGTTGTCAGGGCATTGAAAATATACATTTCAAGGACGGCTGGAGTCAGAAAATCTGACTCGCTGTTTATACTGTATGCACCCAACAAGCTGGGTGCTCCTGCTTCTAAGCAGACGATTGCTCGTTGGATTTGTAGCACAATTCAACTTGCACATTCTGTGGCAGGCCTGCCACAGCCTAAATCTGTCAAGGCCCATTCCACAAGGAAGGTGGGCTCATCCTGGGCGGCTGCCCGAGGGGTCTCGGCATTACAACTCTGCCGAGCAGCTACGTGGTCGGGGGAGAACACGTTTGTAAAATTCTACAAATTTGATACCCTGGCTAAAGAGGACCTGGAGTTCTCTCATTCGGTGCTGCAGAGTCATCCGCACTCTCCCGCCCGTTTGGGAGCTTTGGTATAATCCCCATGGTCCTGACGGAGTCCCCAGCATCCACTTAGGACGTCAGAGAAAATAAGATTTTACTTACCGATAAATCTATTTCTCGTAGTCCGTAGTGGATGCTGGGCGCCCATCCCAAGTGCGGATTGTCTGCAATACTTGTACATAGGCCCTCATTCCGAGTCGTTCGCTCGGTATTTTTCATCGCATCGCAATGAAAATCCGCTTAGTACGCATGCGCAATATTCGCACTGCGACTGCGCCAAGTAATTTAACAATGAAGATAGTATTTTTACTCACGGCTTTTTCATCGCTCCGGCGATCGTAATGTGATTGACAGGAAATGGGTGTTACTGGGCGGAAACACGGCGTTGTATGGGCGTGTGGTTGAAAACGCTACCGTTTCCGGAAAAAACGCAGGAGTGGCTGGAGAAACGGGGAGTGTCTGGGCGAACGCTGGGTGTGTTTGTGACGTCAAACCAGGAACGACAAGCACTGAACTGATCGCACAGGCAGAGTAAGGTTGAAGTTACTCAGAAACTGCTCAGTAGTTTGTAATCGCAATATTGCGATTACATCGGTCGCAATTTTAAGAAGCTAAGATACACTCCCAGTAGGCGTAGGCTTAGCGTGTGTAACTCTGCTAAATTCGCCTTGCGACCGATCAACTCGGAATGAGGGCCATAGTTATTGTTACAAAAAAACCGGGTTGTTATTTGTTGTGAGCCGTCTGTTCAGAGGCTCCTACGTTTGTCATACTGTTAACTGGGTTTAGATCACAAGTTATACGGTGTGATTGGTGTGGCTGGTATGAGTCTTACCCGGGATTCAATATCCTTCCTTATTGTGTACGCTCGTCCGGGCACAGTATCCTAACTGAGGCTTGGAGGAGGGTCATAGGGGGAGGAGCCAGTACACACCACCTGATCCTAAAGCTTTAGTTTTGTGCCCTGTCTCCTGCGGAGCCGCTAATCCCCATGGTCCTGACGGAGTCCCCAGCATCCACTACGGACTACGAGAAATAGATTTATCGGTAAGTAAAATCTTATTTTTACAGTCTTGAGGCTGGATGTAATAACTTCCAAGATTGCTGGAGGTGTGGGATGCTGACTGCTCTCTTGACTCTTTTTAAAGGGGCAATCACTTTCAAGGCATGGCTTTGCCTTGTATATATTTGCTTCTTTAAAAAAAAAAATGTCCGAAATCGGCTGGCATCCCCCACTTCCGGCGATCTCCGACGCCATTACATCCCACCGTTGGTCTGCAAAGATGCTTTGTGTGGATTCATACTCCGGGCAGTGCCAGCAAGTAATAGCTGATATTGGTCAGCACCTTTTATCTTGCCTATAGTCTATAGTTACGTTTTTTCATAGTATCTAAAGTTGAAAAAATAAGATTTTAAACCTACCGGTAAATCTTTTTCTCCTAGTCCGTAGAGGATACTGGGGACTCCGTAAGGACCATGGGGATAGACGGGCTCCGCAGGAGACATGGGCACTAAGAAAGAACTTTAGGTATGGGTGTGCACTGGCTCAGGGCCGGCGCTACCATTAGGCAGCTTTAGGCAGCTGCCTATGAGCGCTGGCCACTGGGGGGCGGCAGGCTGTGGCTGAACCAGTTTTACTTCCTGGGCTATCCTAGTGGCTCGGGTTTGGCCAGCTGCCACTGTCGGTCACCCTCACCTCTGGCCCAGGCGAACTGGGTTCGCTGCGGCCCCTCTGCTGACGGTCCCTGGACACAACCGCTCGGCAACAAGTGGGAACAGCTGCGGCTCCCGCTCACCTCTGCCGCCGTATTGGCTATAGCTCAGCCAGGCTGCGGTACACTTAAACATTTGGAGCCACCCTTATTGACTGTCAGAGGCTGACAGTCGGACTGCTGCGCACTGCTGCTGTGTCTTTATACTGGCAAGACAGGCAGCAGCATCGTTTTCGCTCTGCAGGGGCCCCTCTCAAGGCCGGAGGACCGGTCACTGTTCCCCAGGCTTCCATGCTCCCTCAGCAGCCCACCATTGCCACAAGCTTCTGGCAGCCTTGTATCTGCCTGACCCCGGCCAGCTCCACATCCTGCCCCTGCAAGCTCGGTGTGCAGAGAGGCCCATGGAGTGGTGTCGTGGAACCGCACATCTATGACACAAAGACCCCCCAGCCACAAGCATCAAAAAAAGTAAGAGAAAATTGTGTGTGTCATCTTGATATTAAAGTACATTAAGGTTGATAGGTATAATTTATATCAACGTTTCAGGATAAATTTAGGAAAGCCAGGACCCTCACAGCACTTCTTGATAAAGAGGAAAGAATCCTTGAAACGTGTTGAAGTTATCCATGCTGTGACTAACATTTATCCTCCATTGGACATTTTTTGCTGCAACTTTTATGTTTGTTCCAGTGTATGAATAAAACCTGTGTATGTTTTTATGCACGGTGGTTTTGGCTGCTTCCTACCTATTATATATGGGAATCGTTTGAAAGATAGTTTTCAGTGCATTCGAGACTGAAACTAAACATAAGTGTCATTCTGTGCGACTGCTGTTTTTGATAGGATCAATTTCATCCAAACCTGTTTAAAGATACTTTTAAAGGAACGCGAGGTTGAACTGCTATGTAAGTGTCTTTTCAACCCCACGCTAACACTTGTGCACCGATCTGGAGGAAAACGACAGAAGTTTGGAGTGGTTTTCCAGTATTTTTAAAGTTTTAATACTTTAGAGAGCGCCTGTTTTTAATCATTTTTTGTATTTGCATAATTTATATCAAGGAAGTGTGTGTGTGTGTGTGTGTGTGTGTGTGTGTGGGGGGGGTGATAGGCGCAACACATATAAGGGGTGATCAATGTAAGGATTATATCTCTGAACCACCTCGATTTGATGACCCCTTAGGTACCCGTGAGAGTAACTCTTAACACAAAGAGTAAGCACACAGCTGTAGTTAAGAATCACTCTGTTTATTGTAAAAATTACAGCGTACTATATAGATAAGAAACATGGGTGTATACAATATGTGCAAGCATATGATTGGATAAATAGAAGTAGCATACGACATTACATGCAGGATATCATACAGCATGAGGACATCATGAGCTCTATGTCCATATAGGGGCTTCCGTACACGGACAGGAGTACGTGTCGAAGCTAAGGCATAGTATCAGTGTGGGATAACTTTGCAAGGTCATAACCACAATAGAAAACATCGAGACATTCTTGTCTTTGTAGCAATACAGCAAGAGAAGAACATAGACCCTTTAACCCTTCAATCCCCTCTTAGAATCACAAATTTATATTATGTGATTCTTACAATGGGATTTCTGTAATCGATAAGTGGCTAAGTATTGGGCGTAGGCCTTAGGGGAATCATCACGTAAAGTGGTGATGTCTTCGTACATAAGTGCGTTGTCGATACCTTTGGAAGTGAGCTTTCTGCAACAGGGTATTACGCAGTATACAACAACACAGATGAGAATAAAGGCAATTAGTATGAAGATTCCCAACTGAACGAGGGCTTGTTTCCAATTTTCAAACCAGCCAAAGTATTGGCTCCAGGGGTTGTCAATACCAGAATTTCTTTTAAGTTCAATGGATAAGTTTTCCAGTTTGTTTATGGCCAAGGTGACTTTGCCATTAGGGCCAGTATTGTCAGGTATGTAGGTACAACATCCTTCTACCTTCCCAATATAGACACAGGTGCCCCCTTTCTCTGCTAGTAGCATATCAAGGGCCATGCGGTTTTGGAATGTCATTTGGGAAGTGGCTTCCAGTTGCTCAGCTATGCCTTTAAGAGCATCCTTTGTGTCATTTATAAATCTCTGCTGATTATAATAAATGTAATTAATCCAAGCAACATTTTTATTCACAGTAATTATGGGTATTAACGATTCAAACCCAGCTGCCACTTGGTCCCTGGCTTTAAACTCATTTGGTACACCCCTAGGTACCCCAATAGTATCTATATATACATGTGGATCAAAACTGCCCCCTGGGCTTTCCCTCTTTCTTCTCCTGGGGGTTACAACGGGAGAGGGAGGCTGCTCCTCTCCTGGGATGATATGGAGGGGCATGATCACCTTAGCCAGGGCACATTCTCCTTGCCAAGTAGTATCTAATTTTGTTCTTAATTTCATATCCCCACAGATATAGTAGATGTCACCTAAGGATTTGGTTTGATTCACCAGGACAGTAGTCCTTTTAGATGTACAGTAACCTGGGGGGAAGGTTTTCAAGTCCCTGGCGCTGGAAGTGTTAGAGACATAACAGGTGTAATTCCCTGGATATATGGTTATGGTATTACCTGGATTGGGGTTTTTTGATAGGATAGGATATTCCTTTTTCCACATTTCACATTGACTGTCATTGGTTTTGGTGCTGTTGTAAAGGCTGAAAAAACAACTTTCCTGCTCTAGGGGTATATTAAGGGGCACTGTGCCTAGGTGAGGCCTAGATCTGCCACAAACATAGCAGTTACTTTTATTATGTTTATTGGCGCTATATTTCATCCATTCTAACCAGAAATTGATGTCAGAGAAACCAGTTTCAATAGCTAGGATGTCTTCAAAGGTGGGATTGTTAATGGCTATCATATCCTTGAAGGTAGCTATATGAGGCCTTAGGGGTTTACCTTGGGGGATAGCCTTAGACTGATACGCTGGATTGTTAAACATGTCCCATAAATGAAAGCTTTGCCTTTCGCTATAGTACCCTGTTCCCCACCATATTCCAACTACATAGGTACCTTTTATCTGCTCTGCTGGGGCGTTCTATGTTTAATCTGAACCTATATGCACTTGGGCCCTCGTCCATCTTAAAGATAGACATTCTAGAGAGTAGAGGTATTCCACCAGGTTGGCTCCATCTATTTAAGGCATCTGATGGTCTGTACCCCCAGTCAATTCCTGTGTTCCACCCCACAGATCCCCAGGAATCACTGTTGTATCCCCACCATGAATCAGTAACACAAATATAAACTGTCTCAGATATTCCTGATTTTCTTTTTTTGTGTATAGAGTGTTTTGCTTCAGCAAGCTTGGAGAACATAAAGTAATCTAAGACATAGGTGGCTACGTGTGTGTTGGAGGAGTTATACCATAAGGTGGTCACCCCTTCCTTTTGTGAGATGTTAACCTCAGTTCTACAGGGAAGTGTTAGGACTGTGATGAGGGTTAGGATAACACATGCCCAGCGGGGTCCGTGGTTCACAATCATCTTCTCCATGTGTGAGGTCATCTTGGTTGGAGGTCAGGGCTGTCTGCCCCCGTTAGTACCTCTCCTGGACTTGCTTCGCGGTTTGGGCTGGGTATCTTCTTTACTCGGGATGCATGGATCCAGGTGGGCCCCTCCTCAGTAAGGACAGCTGTTCTGGTTACTGCAACAACTTCTGTTTCTGGACCATAGGTGAAGTCTCCTGGACTCTTATTCCTGGGAAGCACCTTCACCACGACTCTGTCTCCGACCTGGAAAGGGTGTGTTGGTTCCTGTGGGTTAAAAGGATTTTTACAAACAACCTTGTGTTCAATTTCATCTAGTTTTGTTATCAGGGACCTAACGTACTCTTCCCTTATGAGTTCTAAGTCGCCTTCCTGTATTATTAGTGGTTTCTTAGCCCAGGGTGTGGGGAAGGGTCTTCCCATGAGTATTTCAAAAGGTGAATAACCTAGGGTTTTCTGGGGAGTCATTCTGATTTCTGCTAGTATGATAGGGAGGGCTTGCTTGAGGTATACATGGTTTCCCCTCTTTGCAGATTAATCCTGTTTTAGGATTCTGCTGCATTATTGGAAACAACCAATCAGCTAAATCTTTGGGGGAGGCAGAAACTTGGAGTTCAGTAAATAGATACTGATCATCTATCATGGGTGGGGTTATGACGGCCATGGCTTGGTATGTGGAGTCATTTGGTCTAGCACAAGAGCCGTCAACAGAAACATGGTCAGAGCCAGGAACAGGTATGGGGGACATGTCCAGTCTGGGAGATGTCTCAGTCTCTATGGTCAGACAGCAGTCATGGTCGTCGGGCAAGTCATCTTGGGGACCTTTGAGACCAAGAAGAGCGTTTAGAATAGGGGCAGGACCTGAAGTTGTATTAGCATACTTGATGGTGAGGGAGGGATTTCCCAGCAATTGTACTTCATAGCCACTAAGGCGTTGGGCAGACATGTGTTGTGTATGTAATCCTTTAAGAATGGCCAAAACATCATGGGTTGTGTGAAGTACAGTGGTGTGTCCTAGGGTGAGTGTAGTTGCCATTTCAGCTACCATTGCACAGGCCGCTAGTGCCCGAAGACAGGCAGGCATACCTTGGACCGACACAGGCATTACTTTGGAAAAGAATGCCACGGGGCGCAGCTTGCCTCCATGAAATTGAGTCAGTACCCCCGCCATGGTTTTACAGTTGTCCCTTGCATATAAATGAAACGGCAGTACATAGTTTGGGAGGCCCAGTGCCGGACTTTTTACCAACATACATTTTAGACTTTCATATGCAGTTAACATTTCTTGTGACCATTGAATCTGTTTAGGTTTGTCATTGAGAGTGGCTTGTCTCAAGATATTGTCATAGTAGGAACAATCAGATATCCACTGTCTGCAATAATTAATCATGCCCAGAAAGGATAGCATTTCCTTCTGAGTAGTTGGGGTGACCAGGCCCAATACAGACTGAATGCGTTGTGGACTGATTTTCCTTTCTCCCTCTGTGAGTACAAAACCCAAATAATCGACATGCTTTTTACACCATTGCATTTTTGTTTTAGACACATTCACAGAGCCAGTTTAACAGTGATATACCATCCTCTCGGCAGGCCTCCTCCGTTTGACTACAGAGAAGCAGATCATCTGCATACTGTAGCAGGACAGAACCATAGGGGGGGTGCCAGGGAACTGCTTGCCCTCAAAAGAAAAAGCAAAAAGTAATTGTGTCTGAGGGTCCACTGGTATGCTGAAAAATGCATTTTTTAAATCAATTACTGAGAAAAATGCAGCGTGTACAGGGATGGCTGAGATGAGTGAGTTTACATCAGGTACAATAGGTGCAATGGGAACAATTAGCTGATTAATTGCCCTAAGATCTTGTACAAACCTTATAGTCCCATCTGATTTAGCTACAGGGTTAACTGGTGTGCAGTATGGGGATACTACATGTTTGAGAATGCCTTGCTTTAAGAATTGCTCTACCATGGGCTTTAGACCATCCATTTTTTCTTTAGACAATGGATATTGTTTCTGGTAAACGGGGTGTACATCAGGTTTCAGTGTGGCCTTGTAGGGGGTACAAGATATCAGGCCTGTGTCGAAGGGACCTTCTGCCCACACAAGGGGGTCTATTGTATCTAGTTCAGTGGTCTCAGTGAGCACGGGGAAGTGTGGTGAGGTTATGTCCATACCCCCACCAGTAGGGGTGATGGTTATCTGTAGTTCAGTAAGGAGGTCTCCTCCCAGCAAGTTAACTGGACAGTCAGGTATGACAGTGAATGAGTGAGTCCCTATGTAATGTCCCCGTGGTGTGTCAATAGGGATAGGTACAGTGGAGTAAGCTTTTGTGGGTATCCCATTGATTCTCATTGAAGGAGCGGACTTTCTCAGGGGCCCATGGTACTGGTCCCTGCACAGAACACTGGTGGTGGCCCCGCTGTCAATCAGGAATGGGACACTTGTTCCATTGACACCTAGATTGATCATTGGGGGTTCCTTCCAGTGTTCTGTGAGCTGCATGAAAGTCGGGACACCCTCCTCCGGGCCCCGTCAGCGGGGCTGTCCCTACCAGTCAATCTGGAACCTTGGGGGGTCCCTGGGAACGTTGCTAAGGGGGGCAGATTCAGTTGATGGCTGCCTAGGTTTGTTAAGGGGGTAGGGGCAGTCCCTAGCCCAGTGTCCATCCTTGCCACAGTTAAAGCAGGATGTATGTCGTCTGTTTGGAGGTGCAGGGGGACCCCTATTATGTGGGGTGTCCCGCTGGGGGCGAGGGTTCCTGTGTTGCCTCCGGAGGTTCTGAAAACTGTGGGTCAGTACGTTTTGAGTAGTCTTTTTAATGTCAAAACAGCCTGCTGCTTCCTTCTCATATAAATGTTTACTGAATTCCTCAATGTTGTCTGAGGTCCAACTAGAAACACTTTGTTTTACTGTCAAGGTCACAGAAGGCAGCAGGTTGTTTATAAATGTGGAAATAAGTAAGCTGTCAGTATTTACTAGGGTGAGACCTGCTTCCTCTGACCAGCATTTTGTTTAAATCTCTTCCAGAATTCAGTCACATTCTCACTAGGTTTCTGTTTGCAAGCTACTGCTACTGGGAGGGACGAGCAGGTTTTAAACACTGCGTCCAGATGTTCACTCAGTTCATCCCACTAATTTGTCTAGCCAGGGGTTAACAAGGTAGTAATTTGTAGGGGAGACACGAGCAACATATTCCTTGCAGGTCTCTCCCGGGAGGGGAGGGGGGTATTCAGTCTCTTTACTCTGATCTGATCCCATATTACCAATAAGTAACTAACGTGTCTAAACTGAATTAATAACAATTTTTATCATAAAATAAAAAAATAAAAAAACATAGATTGTTCCAAACACAGTGTCATATAGTGCGTGTACACTTACCACCCACGCAATATATTTCTAAAAGAATTCACAAATAACAGGGAAGGGGAACAATAGTCTATGTATGCATTCAGCTGATCTGATCATAGATCATTGGTAACATGTGGGAGTGCATATTCCCTACACAAACTACCGGGAACAGAAAACAACAACAGTACAACTTGTGATACCAAATGTACGTACACTTACCACCCGTACAATTAATATCTCTGCAATCGTGGACAATGTTATTTGTTACAAATCAACTTTCAAATGTACTTAAAATCACTGTAAACAACAATGTCCTCTGACACTCAGCGTCCGTGCACTTACCACCCGTTCACTGAGTGTCCTTAATAGAAAAATTACAATATGAGTACTTATAAGACAGACATACAAATATTTAGGTGATCAAATCGAGGAGGCGTTGTTATTTGGACCCCTGGTCCATCTATGGTATCCCGGATACCTGTGCCTTTAAAGATTATATGGACCCCTGGTCCTTCTATGGTATCCCTGATACCTGTTTTATGACGCCTTAAATACGTGGACCCCTGGTCCTTCTATGGTATCCCTGATACCTGTTTATGACGCCTTAAAAAAAAAATCCTTTACATAAAACTACGTAACATTAAGTCCCGGACTTAAATATTACCTTGTCATGTGTTCCCGGAACACGGAGTGAGTTCAGATCCAGTAGATGGTCGCAATCCCTTAGCGGACAAGACAGACAACAAAATTCTCTATCTTACCGATCAGGGGACGATCGGCTGGATTCCGGACTGAGCCCCCAGACTGTAAGGATTATATCTCTGAACCACCTCGATTTGATGACCCCTTAGGTACCCGTGAGAGTAACTCTTAACACAAAGAGTAAGCACACAGCTGTAGTTAAGAATCACTCTGTTTATTGTAAAAATTACAGCGTACTATATAGATAAGAAACATGGGTGTATACAATATGTGCAAGCATATGATTGGATAAATAGAAGTAGCATACGACATTACATGCAGGATATCATACAGCATGAGGACATCATGAGCTCTATGTCCATATAGGGGCTTCCGTACACGGACAGGAGTACGTGTCGAAGCTAAGGCATAGTATCAGTGTGGGATAACTTTGCAAGGTCATAACCACAATAGAAAACATCGAGACATTCTTGTCTTTGTAGCAATACAGCAAGAGAAGAACATAGACCCTTTAACCCTTCAATCAACAGAAAATATATAAGGGGTACACAAAACGATACTCTCTCTCTCTCTCTCTCTCTCTCTCTCTCTCTCTCTCTCTCTCTCTATATATATATATATATATATATATATAGCGTTTGGCAGGGTGGCACTCATGGGCCTTGATACAGAAGAATAAAAGGCTTGCGGTGTCTGTACTGTTCAACAGAACAGACACTGCAGGTCTTTTATTCTTCTGTATCAAGGCCCATGAGTACCACCCTGCCAAACGCTGGATAGATTGGGGTTCGCCAGACCCGGGAGGGCACCAGGGCAAGTAAAACTTTTTTGCAAGGGAGTGCCGGCACCTCTGTTAAAAAATAATAATATATATATATATATATACACATACACACACACACACTATATATATATATATATATATATATATATATATATATATATATTTATGTATGTGGGTTCCCTATGGTTTACTGTCGGGTGGGATGCCGGCTGTTAGAATCCCAACAGCGGTATCCTGCCCGCCAGAATGCTGGTAGTGGGGCGTGCGCTACGAGTCCCCTTGTGGGCTCGCTGGGCTCACCACGCTGTTCTCGCCACGCTACGGGCTAGGTGGCTCGCCGCATTCACCACAGGTTCTTTTCCCATTCTATGGGTGTTGTGGACACCCATGATTGGGAATAGCGCTGTTGCACCAGGTTTCCGGCCGGCGGCATTGTCAGCTGTCGGATTCTGGCATCAGTATCCTGACCGCCTGGATCCAAACAGCTGGCAAATTAACTGCTTTCCATTTAGATATATAGATATATATGCTCATGTTCAGAATGTGGGACCCCCTGAGTTATCGGTTTCACTAGCCACGTGGACATGTAATATAAATAGTAACCTTTGGCGAGGGACGGTACATGTTTACTGTTCTGAACAAGTTTAATGATGTTCTGACCTTGAACTATGTATATTTGCATTTTTGCTACAGTACAGCCACATATTTTTGTTTTACACGCCAGCTAACTACAGGTAGTTCACTGGCCAGTGCACACAGCCATGTGGGAGACAATGACTTCATTATTTTGAATCTGGAGCCGTCCGCAAGCCAATCGGAGCTCATGGATCTGCAGCCAATCATAATGTGGCATAATGTGTAAGGGCAGTACTATTGTGTGGCATAATGTTATATAAGGGGCGTTACTGTATGTGTCATAATGAGTAAGTGGCAGTACTGTGTGGCATAATGTATAGGGGCATTTCTGTGTGGCATAATGTATAGGGGCATTACTGTATGACATAATATAAGTGGTACTACTACTGTGTGTCATAATGTGTATAAAGAGTACTACTGTGTGGCAGGATGTGAGTGGGCTCTGTGTGACAGAACTTGAATAGACTACTGTGTGGCATAATGTGTATAAGGAGTACTACTGTGTGGCAGGATGTGAGTGGGCTCTGTGTGACAGAACTTGAATAGACTCTACTGTGTGGCATAATGTGTGGTTTAATGTAAATGGGCTCTATTGAGGTGTAATATGAATAAGGGGCACTACTGTGTGATTATGAAGTGAATAAGTGACACTACTGTGTGATGTAACGTGAATAAGGGGCACTACTGTGACATAATGTGAATAAAGGGGGGGGGGGGAGTAGACGTAAGTTTTGCCTAGGGTGCCGAGAAACCTTGCACCGGCCCTGCACTGGCTCCTCCCTCTATGCCCCTCCTCCAGACCTCAGTTAGAGAAACTGTGCCCAGAGGACACGGACAGTACGAGGAAAGGATTTTAGTTAATCTAAGGGCAAGATTCATACCAGCCCACACCATCCACACCGAATAACTTGGGATATACCAACCAGTTAACAGTATGAAAACAACACAGCATCAGTTCGAGACTGAGGAAACCTGTAACATAACCCTTATGTAAGCAAAAACTATATACAAGTCTTGCAGAAGTAGTCCGCACTTGGGACGGGCGCCCAGCATCCTCTACGGACTAGGAGGAAAAGATTTACCGGTAGGA
This sequence comes from Pseudophryne corroboree, assembly GCF_028390025.1. NCBI lineage: Eukaryota > Metazoa > Chordata > Amphibia > Anura > Myobatrachidae > Pseudophryne > Pseudophryne corroboree. The sequence continues at coordinate 803,892,390 of NC_086449.1, read as the reverse complement.
TTAAAATCTTATTTTCTCTTACGTCCTAGAGGATGCTGGGGACTCTGTAAGGACCATGGGGATTATACCAAAGCTCCCAAACGGGTGGTAGAGTGCGGATGACTCTGCAGCACCGACTGAGCAAACAGGAGGTCCTCCTCAGCCAGGGTATCAAATTTGTAGAATTTTGCAAACGTGTTTGCCCCTGACCAAGTTGCAGCTCGGCAAAGCTGTAATGCCAAGAACCCTCGGGCAGCCGCACAAGAAGAGCCCACTTTCCTGGTGGAATGGGCCTTTATTGATTTTGGAAGCGGCAATCCAGCCGTAGAATGTGCAAGCTGAATCGTGTTACAGATCCAGCGAGGAATAGTCTGCTTGGAAAGCAGGAGCGCCAACCTTGTTGGCTGCAAACAGGACAAACAGTGCTTCTGTTTTCCTGATCCCCATTAATGCCAGATACACAATGCCCCCATTAGTGCCAGGTGCACAATGCTCTTAGTAGTGCCAGATACACAATGCCCCCATTAGTGCCAGGTGCACAATGCTCCCAGTAGTGCCAGATACACAATGCCTTCAGTATAGTGCTCACATCTTCCGCTCCTGCTGATTGCCATGGCTGAGGGGAGGGGAGGAGAGCGCAGCACGCATCTCCTGCCCCTCACTGTGTCAGTGTGACATATGTCTCCAGGAGCCATATGAAATATGGCGCCGGTTTGTAAGCCAATCAAAGCTTGCCGGCCAGCAGCCAATCAGGAACTGCTGCTGCCGGTCCACGAACGAGCTCTGGTTGGCTGATGGCTGAGCGACAATTTAAATAACTGTCGGAGACAGGGACACAGTGAGGGGCAGGAGAGATGTGCTCTTCTCCCCTCAGACATGGGAAGCAGCGGCGGCCGCAGTGACAGCAGGGCAAGCTGCAGACATCCAGGAATGCCGCTCCTGATGATGTCATTTTATAAAAATAAAAAACCTTCAGGAACAGTGTTCAGGGGTTTTCCAGCCCAAAAATAGCCCTGGATAAAAACAAAACAAAAAGTGAGAGAAAGCGAGAGACAGAGGAAGAGAGAGGGGAAGCGAAGGATAGGGGATAGAGAGATAGGGTGGAAGAGAGCAGCAGTCGAAGGGGAAATGGCACCATACCGACTCGGGATCCCACCAATCAGATGCCTGGCGGGGAACGAGCGCAATGAAGCCCCCTGCGGTCTTGCTGCGCTCGCCAGGCTGTGAGCTTGGTGGCGAGCTTAGCTCGCCACAGGTTCTATACCCACTCTATGGGTGTCGTGGACACCTAAGAGTGGGAATAGTCCCTGTTAGTAGACATGCCGACCGGTGGGATTGTGATGAAGGTGGGATGTAGCTGGCGGCATTGTGACCGGCGGTTTCCTGACCACCGGTCACATAACTACATCCCCACTAAATATACAAGCTTGGAGAGGGAGGGTGTAAGTGGTGGTATAATGAAAAAGTGCACACTCACCTAAGTTCATTGTAGTGTGAGTGGGATCCACGTTAGGTGAGGAAGCAGAGGTCTCTTTTGGAAGGTGGAGCCAACACAGCTGAGCACAGGTGCGGTTGAATCCAGGGGTGCTGTCTTCTGGCAGCCTCATGACATCAGATTCAGGACCCTTAGCCTGCAAACCCCACTTCCCCCGCATCTTCCATGGTCATCATAGCTCAGTACAGCAGGCAGGAGTTACTGCATATCATCCACGGCTGCAGCCTCCAGGGGAGAGGGGGTGGTATAGTGTCTGCAGCCTCTGCTGGCATGGGAACTTGGAAGGGGGTGTTTTATCAGCGTGGCCGCTCAGTCCAATGAGGGAGGGGCGGAGCCTCGGTGGCTGGGGGGCGGAGCTTCAGATTGCTCCGTGGGACGTGGGTAGATGGAATTTCTCCTGGTGATCGGGGGAGTGAGGTGAGGGGAGTGGGGGCAGACTGGCAGGTGAGCTGGGCTGTGCTGTTGGTGGTGAGTCGGTGACTGGATTTTTTTTCACCAGTCAACACTGGCTGCACACAGCATTGCAGGGGATGCTGTGGGCCTATTATCATGGGAAGGCCTGGAGCTGCAGCTCCACCCGCCCCATTATTAATCTGGCTCTGCTGATGACCACGGGACTTATGGGGCATACATACGGTGCAATTTTACTACTGATATGGACTATATAGTCCATATCCGTAGTAAACATGCGGGGTAATTCCAAGCTGATCGCAGCAGGAAATTTTTTTAGCAGTTGGGCAAAACAATGTGCACTGCAGGGGGGGGGCAGATCAGGGACGTGCAGTCAGGGGAGGCAGTGCCTCCCCTGTCATAATGATTAAAGTAGTACTAGGAAGATATTTATAACACATGCTCTGTGTCATAATTATCTTCTTTGTATTTTTCTTGCAGGAGAAACACTGCTAACTGTGGGTGGGAGGCAGCTTAGAGCGCTGCCTCCCACTGATAATGTTAAAGTGTCTGAGGCTGGAGGCGGGCCGGGGGCGGGGCCAAACGGAGGGCAGGAAAAGCCCATTGAAAAACATAAGAGTAGAGGCACCAGCAGATCTGCCTCAGTGACAGGGGCGTGCCTGCTTCCCACCTCAGAGCACGCCCCTATCAGTGAGGCAGATTTGATTGGTAAGCAGCTCCAGCACTGAGCAGTGTTTCCTGCTGTCAGTGCAGAGTCCGTCTTTCTTCCTCCCTCCGTCTCTCTCCAGGTGCTGGTCGTGTACAGATGCTGAGGTAAGCAAATAAGGGTGCACAATCCCACACATCTATACCAGCTGCAGGGGTAGCAGTGTTATCAGGGGGCTCTGGTTCCCCTGGCTGTTACAGTCAGGTAGGATCAGGCTACTGCTGACAGGGTCAGGGCTATGGCAGGAGCAGGCTGTGTGTCACTGTCTGCTCCAGCCTTGAGTTTCCCAGCCCTCAGCTACTGCCTATGGATGTGACTTTTACTGATAACAATAACTGGAGTATATGTCCCTCTCTCACACACACGCTGCAGCTGCAGCAGCAGCACAGCCCTGGCAGGGAGTGAGAGGAAGATGGAGGCTGGGGCTCTTCCCTAACTTTGCTAAGGTCTGGTTGTTGTGTAGTGCCATGAATGCTGAGTGATGACACTGAGGTCAGGCTCAGGCTCCCTCTCTGGGCTGTCACAAGCCAGGTTTCTGATGGCAGGGGAGGATAGCCACTATGGTATTGCCCTCAGTAATCTCCCAAAATATACTGTATGTGAGCAGATGCCTAAAGAATGCTGGCATCCTTCTTCCTCAGTGATAAACTCACACAGATTCCACAGGAGGGATCCGGTTAGGATCCCATCTATCGGGATACCAGCTGTCAGAATACTGACGTCGGAAAACCCAACAGAAGGGTTAATTCAGATTACATCGCTGTCGCGACGGGACCACAATTCACCCTCCATTGTGCCAATACACACACGCAGGTTCCGTACTGCTTGCGCACCCACCAAATGCGATAGTTTGCAATGGGTGCAAACGCCTCTGCCTGATTGACAGGCATAGGCGTTCGCAGTGCAGGTGGGTGGGTGGGGTGGAGTGGCGATGGACCATTGTGGGGGCAGTGTGAGGAAAACAGAGGCAGGTCAGCTGCGTTTTCAGGGTGGCTGTATGACATCACATTCAGCCGCTCTGATGTAAAAAATGGCGGTGGCCCTCCTGCGTACGCATCCCTAATTTCTGCGTAATTGCAATTGTTTTACGATCACATAGTTGGACCCGCCAATTAGCATGCTGGGTGGCCTTGCCCTGCGATGAGCGGCTCCCAGCATGCCACAGAAGGGATTGCAGATTCTCTTTTTTAGCAAAATCTGGAATCCGTGCTGAATAAGCCCCTCTATTAGGAGTGCCGGCACCGGCATCCCAAAAAGGTTCACCATCCCAGTGCCGGATTCCTGACAGCCAGGATGGCAAATGACAAGCCAGCTGGACGATGCAGGAAGTGTGTGTGTGTGGGGGGGTTAGGTTTAGGCTGTGTCCGTGGCGGGTTAGGTTTAGGCTACGGGGAGGGGGGGGGTAGGGTTAGGCACTACCCCCGGAGGGTTAGGTTTAGGCTTCAGGGAGGGAGGGTTAGGGGGTCAGGGGGGAAGGTAAGGTAGGTATATATACTCTGTATATAGATGATCAAGCTGCTGCTGCAGGGACAGGGAGGTGGGAGAGGAGCACTGGGGCCCCCAGGAGGACACATCTGGTCAGCTGCTGCTGCCTGGTCGTGCACCTCATAGCACCCACCATATCATACACAGTATAGACCTGCCCTGGCCTGGCTGCATCAGTGTCTGTGCTGTGAGTTAACCCCCAGCGGCCGCGGACATGGACACCACTGCACTGAGGCGGGATGTGCTGAAGTTCACAAAGCTGTGTTCCACTCCAAGGTATGAACCCAGCCCCACTGCCTTACCCTGTACACTGCAGTGTACACCTGCGTTATGGCGAGCTGCATTACATCACTTACCCATGTTGCTGTACATGTATGTTGTGTGACAGTAAGCACCTGTCCCCATTCCAACTCCTGTGCACAGTGATACCCTACAGTGGAGAAAGTAACCGTTTACTCTCCTAGAACAAAGTTGTCATTTTATACAATCTCGGCCATAATGAGCATAATGTGTAAGGGCCACTACAACTGCTCATTTCCCATGACCGCCAAAGTATATAATCGCTTACAAAAAAATATGTTCGGGCCAGCACTGCGTGTCTCTTAATACTTTACTTCTTGCATAACAGCTTTACAGTGAGACTGTTGCACCTTTTGTATAATGCCCATGAAACCACTGGGTTTATACACTGTATTCTGGTTGAGCAAGTGCCTCCCCAGTCATTAACCTCACCGCACGTCACTGGGGCAGATATAACATGTGCAGAGAGAGAGAGATTTGGGTGGGGTGTGTTCAATCTGCAATCTAAATTGCAGTGTAAAAATAAAGCAGCCAGTATTTACCCTGCACAGAAACAAAATAACCCACCCAAATCTGACTCTCTCTGCACATGTTACATCTGCCTCCCCTGCAGTGCACATGGTTTTGCCCAACTGCTAACAAAAATCCTGCTGCGATCAACTTGGAATTGCCCCCATAGTGCATATAGCACCGTGTGTATACTTTTTGCAATGCCGATGTGCGCTCCCGCGGGGGTCGGCATCGCAAGTAAAAATAGACTGTGTAGGCAGGTCAATTTTGACTATAAAGTTAAAGTGTACAATCTAGTACATAGTGTAGTCAAAACAGACCATAGCAAAACTCTCCCAGAGCCAAAATCGCACAGTTTGTATAGTCAATAGCGCTTGGTTTTGGCTCTTGGGTGATAAAGGGAAATGGCATAGTGCAAATCTGCCTATAGGTAGAATCACACCATGTGTATGCCCCTTTAGGGGTCTATTTACTAATCCTTGGAGAGAGATAAATTGGACAGAGATAAAGTACCAGCCAACCAGTTCCTGTCATGTTACAGACTGTGTTTGAAATATGACAGGAGCTGATTGGCTGGTATTTTTTATTTCCATCCACTTTATTTCTCTCCAAGGCTTAGTAAATAGGCGCCCTACACCCCAACAGTAACATTGCAAAAGGGAAGAGGCCTTCAAGCAGTGATGATGAATATAAACTTCATTACAGAGTCTTTAAGCGGAATGACCATTTAAATAAACTACTGTACTTCAGAAGCTTAATAATGACAGACTGCGGGTGTCAGCTGTTTATACCTATAGAAAACTATAAGGTAGGGATGGCCATTAGTGTGGTCACCATCAATGGCGAAACTGAGTGGTCATCCCTATTATTTCAGCGAATGACCGGCGGGCCATTCACAGCCTGGGGGCAGGGCTTCACGTGTGTCAGGGCGGAGCTATGCTCCGAGTCCCGACACCTTGCAAAACGACTACATAAATATTTGTTATGCTGTGCCATCGATGGAGGGACACCATCTGGTTCTCTCCCATCGATGGCATAAGCATTTGACATCGGCTATAAACCATCGATGATTAGGAAACATCGGTGGTCGATGGTCATCCCTACTATAAGGTGGCAACCAGCTAATTCAGTTACCACTATTGTAACAGTGCCACCTGCAGGCAATAACTAGGCAGTGCAGCCTATATGTGAATATAAGCCGTTAACTCTGTGATTAATTATAACCGTAAGTGACTTTAATTTCCAATATGCCATGTTATTTATGTTTTACTGCCAATACCCGGATTTATTATGCTGGACCTAATTGTAAAGCGCCCACGGAATATTCTGATGCTATATAAAGTACTGTTAATAATAATGATAAAAATGCTGATATGTAGGTTTAACACACTATACCTTTAAACTAGGATACTCATGAATTACACGGGTACTGTGGCTGGTGTAAAAATTTCGATTGCTAGGCGTACGCAAGGTGATTGTGTGGAAGTGGACATTTGGGGGTGGTAATTGGCCGTTTTCTGGGAGTGTGAGGAAAAACGCAGGCATTGCCAAGCATTTTCAGGGAGGAAGGGTGTGTGACGTCAGCTCCGGCCCCGATCAGCCTGTGTGTGTCGCACTGTAAGAGTAAGTCCTGGGCTACGCACAGACTGGAAACATCATTCGATTGTGAGTGAGTTGCGCACAGATTTGCACGGTCTGGCGAAGTTTTCGCACAGCGTACGCATGCATTCGCACACTTGCACGGTGCAGGTTTTCACTCTCTATGGGTGGCGACTAAAATATCGTAGGCCTCTGCAAAAACACAGAGGAGTAATCAGGTCTGAATTAGGCCCTATAAGTGGGGCAGCTATGTCAGTGACAAGTAACTGAGGTGGGATGCAGCTCATATGTATTGTACGAGGGGCTAGCCATAAACGTTTCATAGAAAGAGCATGGGAAATTGCCTCTGAATCTGATATTGGCTCTGTTGTTATTTCTTATTTTGGAAATATTTTAATTTTGTGGCATAAACCTGCATTGTACTAAAAAATAAATAAAAAAAATACATACCTATTGCAGTACCACTTACAGCCAACAGGTGGCAATACAGAACAAAGTTCTATATCTTGGAAATAACAGTGGAAGTACCAAATTCTGAATTTAATTGAACAGTATCAATGACAACCTGGCTAATCCTCCATTTCTAGATGCTCTAAAAATCACAGTGAATAGAGCAATGATATTGCTGGAAAGAACTTATAGACAGCGCTCACTTTTAGCTTTATATAAATTATCTGAAATGCAGTAAACATAGGGTACAAATCAGGTGGGGGATGTGGGAGTAAGGTAGGAATGGGGTGAGATCAGAATGTAGCAGGTACACCATGATGGTGATGATGAGAGATGCGGGGGGAGATGATGGTGTGGCTTCAGAGCTGACCCTAACCAATATGATGCCCTAGGCAAGATTTTGGCTGGTGTCCCCTTGCACAGACGCTAGTTCCACATCTGACCCTGTACCCCTTTCCCAGCACCATTACCCCTCACCCATAGCAGTCCTCATTTTGGTGCTCCTACCCCCTATATTTTAAGTAGGAACAGTGCGCACATTCGGTGCGCAGCCCAAAACGGTGCGTGTTCTTGCTGGGAAGGGGCATGGCCACACAATAATACCCCCAGTTGAAATTATGACACACAGTACTGCAACTTTATTCACATTATATCATACAATAGTGTCTCTTATTCACATAACATCAAACAGTACTACCACGTTACTCCTCACAGTAGTCCCCCTTATTTACATTACACCACACCATATTGCTCTTTATTAACATTATACCACACAGTAGTGCCCTTTCTATACGTTACACCACAGAGTACTGTAGTACACCTTATACACATAATGCTGCACATTAGTAATGCATTTTATATACAGATAGAGCCGCAGTCACACACAGAATATAGGCATGCTGCATATCATTTTAATCATCAGAAGCTGCTTCTGCCCCAAGGCATTCCAAGTGCCCTAGGCATTTGCCTAGTTTGCCTATGCCTAGGGCCGGCTCTGTGTGGTTGGGAGACGCAGGCAGGAGATGATGGTGTGGCTGAGAGACGAAGAGAGGAGACTGTGTGGCGGAGAGACGCAGGGAGGAGATAATGATGTGACTGAGAGACGCAGGGAGGAGACTGTGTGGCGGAGAGACGCAGGGAGGATATGGTAATGAGGTAGCCCTGGGGCACATGTGCGTGCCCTTTATGCCCTCCCCCTGGTGCCAAAGCTTTGCATCTCCCCTCTGGAGGTCCTGCCTAAAAAGGTCCCTGGGAAATATCGTTTGGCGTTTGATACAACACCTGTCTTATCCACATGGGGGCCCTGTGAATGACGCAATGTCTCAAGCCTTGTGTTGGATTCAGTATCAATTATTTAATGAGGCGCTTGCTTTGGTTAGGGAATTTTGCTCCCTGACTCATTGATGGTGAAGCTGGATATTGAATCCGCTTCTCATCTGCTGCCGTTGCACATGGACTCCCTCTGTTCCATGGGTTGTAGGTTGGGTAGCAAGTTTTTCGCCGGCAAGTGCCTTCCTATAGGCTGCGCTATCTCATGTGTTTATTTTCACGAAATTTTGCACTTTTCTTCATTGGTGTGTACAAGACGGTACCGACCATGTGGGTATCTCACATTACCTGGACGAATTCTTATTTGTCAACCCATCAGATCTAGCTTACTTTGGTCTTAACTCAGAGTTGATCGCAGCAGCAAATTTGTTAGCAGGTGGGCAAAACCATGGGAGTCATTCCGAGTTGATCGCTAGCTGCGGTTGTTCGCAGCGCAGCGATCAGGCTAAAAATCAGCATTTCTGCGCATGCGTATGCACCGCAATCCGCAGGCGCATCGTATGGGTACAATGAGCATCGTGGGTTTGCACAGAGGCCCTCATTCCGAGTTGCTCGCTCCGTTATTTTTTTTTCGCAACGGAGCGATTAGTCGCTAATGCGCATGCTCAATGTTCGCACTGCGTCTGCGCCAAGTAAATTTGCTAATAAGTTTGGCATTTTACTCACGGCTTTATGTAGAAATTTCTTCGTTCTGTTGATCGGAGTGTGATTGACAGGAAGTGGGTGTTTCTGGGCGGAAACTGTCCGTTTTATGGGAGTGTGTGAAAAAACGCTGCCGTTTCTGGGAAAAACGCGGGAGTGTCTGGAGAAACAGGGGAGTGTCTGGGTGAACGCTGGGTGTGTTTGTGACGTCAAACCAGGAACGAAACTGACTGAACTGATCGCAGTGTAGGAGTAAGTCTCGAGCTACTCAGAAACTGCAAAGAAATTTCTATTCGCAATTCTGCTAATCTTGCGTTCGCACTTCTACTATGCTAAGATTCACTCCCAGTAGGCGGCGGCTTAGCGTGTGCAAAGCTGCTAAAAGCAGCTAGCGAGCGAACAACTCGGAATGAGGGCCAGAGTGTAGTGTACATTCCAGTTGCACGGCCGAATGCAGGAAGATTGACATGAAGTGGGCGTTTCTGGGTGTGAACTGACTGTTTTCAGGGAGTGCTTAGAAAAACGCAGGCGTGGCAGAAAAAATGCAGGCGTGATTGGGCGTTCGCTGGGCGGGTGTGTGACGTCAAAAGCTGTCTCTCTGTCGTCAACGCACACGAAGAGTAACCACAGGGCTGGTCTTGTTTTGCACAAAATGATTTTGCAGGCGTTCTGCTGCACAAGCGTTCGCACTTCTGCAAAGCGAAAATACACTCCCCAGTGGGTAGCGACAATGCGTTTGCATGGCTGCTAAAAACTGCTAGCGATCTATCAACTCGGAATGACCCCCCCATGTGCACTGCAGGGGGTGCAGATATAACATGTGCAGAGAGAGTTAGATTTGGGTGGGGTGTGTTCAAACTGAAATCTAAATTGCAGTGTAAAAATAAAGCAGCCAGTATTTACCCTGCACAGAAACAAATTAACCCACCCAAATCTAACTCCCCCTGCAGTGCACATGGTTTTGCCCAACTGCTAACAAATGTGCTGCTGCGATCATCTCTGAATTACCCCCTTTGTGCGGATGTGCTTTTTTCAGTGCAGGCTTTGTTTCAGGTGTTGGGAGTGCCGGTTGCCCAGGACAAGACGGAGGGTCCAACCTCTTGCTCGAAATATTGCTTTTTGCTGCGACAATTTGGGGTTGGTGCATGCGATCAATCAGAGTTCCTCCTCCCCTCTGTCTCTGCCGCTGTTGAGATTTCTGGTGTTGAAGTGTTTGAGGGATAATATTGTTTCTCGGGCTCAACATGTTCCAGAGGTTGAAAATGAGGTGGCGGACGTGCTGTCGCGTTTTTAATTTCATAGATTTGAGAGTCCGATTGGAGTGACATGTCCCTCTTCTGTCCGGCAGATTGTCGAGCCGGTTTAGTTGGGCTGACGAGGAGTTCCCTGGCTCCCTCTGCTTATTGGGTCTATGAGGCTGCATGGTGTGACTGGCAAGATTTTCAGTTTAGGTTTCGGTATGAGGGGCAATGGCCGTCGGGGGGTTCGCAATGGTTGTTGCATGCTAATGCTTCCCCCTTGGCTAACTTTTGGTTTTCTGCTGTGTTTAAGCGGTTTGGTTCATTTGGATGACGCACTATATGGCACACATTCACATTGGGGCGGCGACTGGCGGATTGTATCCACCTGCCATTCTAGCTATTTTTTGGTGGAAGTCATCCACTTAGTGTCCTTACATTAGATGTGATAAGCTTTAAAGTTGTGTTTTTTTCCTGCCCAAAAACATTGTTTACCCATCAGTTTTTGAATGGCTATCATTCGACAACTAGGGGTGTGAAGGTAAATTTTTTTTTTTTTCCTCTCATGGTCCACAGGAGATTTTTAGATTTTCTCCTTCACTTGGTTTGCAATAACTTCTTCTTTTGGTTGCCATTCTTTCTTATTTTCATGTTCTTAGTTACTGATATTTTAGTGATTATCTTTCCATTACAGCTTTGTCCGTGTCTTCTGAGCAAGTGTGGCTGGCGGGCCATTCCTTTATTTATTGGGCTGAGAGGCATGGTATAGCACGGAAGGCGTCCTTGTTGTTAGGAGGTCAACAGATTCACTGGTTTGGAATTTGTGGTACGCATTAGGCTGCGCTATTGAACCTGGTGTTTCAGTATGAGCTGCGCTGGTGGCGCCCACCCTGGTTGATGGTCCATCTTGGTGACAGTGATGTTGGGCAGTTGAAGTGTATTGATTTTATCTTGTGAATGAATGTTGATTTGTCCACTCTTCAGGCTTGGTGGCCTGCAGTGTGGGTGGTTTGGTCAGAAATGATCCCTTGACTTTTGTGGTGGGGCTCTAGAGACCTTGGACAATGCTTGCAGGATGATCAATGTGGCTGTTTCTCGATTTGTTTCTGGGCTAGTGGTTTAGTTGTTAGACATGCGCGGTTGAGGTTAGCTAGTTCTCAGTATTTTAGCCCAGACGGGGTCCATTTGTTTGATTAGGTCTAGAAGTTTTCTTGGGTGATGTGTTTTCTTTTTTGGATTTGGTCTAGTTGGTGGGGGTTTTTTTGGAGTGGCATGCTGTGGTTCTGTGAACCTGGCAGTGGCGGGAAACTGCTTTAAAATTGGAAGAGAAATAGAAAAGCAGATGACGGTGTGAAAAAAGGAATACAATGGGGGATAGTAAAAGATTTGGTGGAAGGTAGTCTGGTATTCGTAAAGCAGTTACGGTGTGTTATTAATCTAATTCATGTAACTGTTATTTCTGATGAATCACTATTATGGTGTGTGGAAAAGTGTGTGGATACACCATAGGTTTCTAGTTTCTGCCATATTTTGCAGATACAGGGACGGTTTGGGATGGAAAACCAGCCAGGGAGATATCAGTAGCACTAAATGGGGAATGGAATCTGTGAAAAGGGCGGGTCTGTTGGTGTATGTGGGTCATCTAGATTTTCTGATGGTTTATAAGGGATGTAGTTAAGTGTCTGGTGGTCAGGAGACAGCCGGTCACATTACCGGCGGCTACATCCCGCTCCCCTCTAAATTCCGACAGTTGGCATGCCGACTAGCACGCGGATCGGCAGATACGGCTCCTGATTGGCTACCGGTCCGCGAGCTCTGATTGGCTAACGAACCAGCGCCTCATTTGAGATACCCACCGCAGGAGACCGGACTCACTTCACTCACTGAGCATTGAGGAGCAGGAGAGGCGCGTGCTGCACTCTTTTCCTCTCACATAGCAGCAACAGCAGAGGCAGCAGGGGGTGGGGGCAGTGTGGGACAATGTGTATCTGGCACTGTGGGGGAATGTGTATCTGGCACTGTGGGGCGTATCTGGCACTGTGGGGGGCGTATCTGGCACTGCTGGGGGCATCTGAGTGTCTGGTACTGTGGGGCATTTGTTTATCTGGCACTGTGGGGCATTTGTGTATCTGGCACGGTGGGGGCATATGTGTATCTGGCACGGTGGGGGCATATGTGTATCTGGCACGGTGGGGGTATATGTGTATCTGGCACTATTGGGGTCATATGTGTATCTGTCCCCCCATATGTGTATCAAGCCCCCATTTCATTGGCCATGCCCCATGTGGCATTTGGCCACACCCATTTTTTGGCGCGCGCACACAGTACCACTTAAGACATTTTTTCTACTTGATTGTTAACAGTGTGAGAGTTACAAAATTTATGTAGTTTTGTCAAAATTTATTACATACACACCTTAAACGGATATATTTATACTGACATTTTATATCATGGGATAAATACACATAAAGTATGCAGCTGGAATATTTGTGGTTATAATCTTACAGTTTTGTTCTTTATTTCACATATTTGTCTATATATTTTTAAATACCGAGGTGTGGCTATTAAATAACGAGACTGATGCTATAATTTACATTTAATTACATTAAGTACATTTTAACTCCATTCCCCTTCTATGTTCTTCCCTTCTGCATCCACACACCACTGCATTCTTATTTTCCATTGGTCATAGCCGCGCTGTAGCTCATTATCTGTAAGCTATCTTGATACATCTTTACATTAGTAACTGATACAAAATGGGTTCCCTTGAATACAGATTTTACTTTAGTGATAAGAAAGAAGTCACACAGCACTATGGGGGTAATTCCAAGTTGATCGCAGCAGGAATTTTGTTAGCAGTTGGGCAAAACCATGTGCACTGCAGGGGAGGCAGATATAACATGTGCAGACAGAGTTGGATTTGGGTGAGTTATTTTGTTACTGTGCAGGGTAAATACTGGCTGCTTTATTTTTACACTGCAAATTACATTGCAGATTGAACACACCACACCCAAATCTAACTCTCTCTGCACATGTTAAATCTGCCTCCCCTGCAGTGCACATGGATTTGCCCAATTGCTAACAAAATTCCTGCGGCGATCAACTTGGAATTACCCCCTATGTATGGTGAGTATGGAGGGTGTTCTAGCACTGCAATCTGTTTCTTGGCCAAAACTGCTTCACAGAGAGAGCTGTGTGGACTGGTGTGTTGTACTGATGGAGGATGAAACCATTTTTCCACAACTCTGGCTTCTTTTGATTCTTTCCTGCAAAGTTTCTAGAACATTTTTGTAGTAATGTGGATTCACTGTTGCGCCGTCTGGTACCCAGTCTGGCAAAATAACACCCTTGCAAAGGGTGTAATTGTAAAGAAAACAATTAACGTGGCTTTGAATTTGGATTTGCTTTGACATTCCTTCTTCATTCTTGGTGATGGTGTTTTCCGGTGCATGGACTGGCGTTTTGTCTCAGGATTGTACATCACCGGTAATAATTTTGTCTAAAATATTCGAATCCACTTGTAAATGTTCCAAAATGCTCGTATGTACAATTTGCTTTTGGTTTTCTTTCTGCTCGTCAGTGAAAATCCTTGGAACCATCATAGCACAAACTTTTGTCATGTTAAGATCTTGATGCAAAACTTTGTCGATGTTTACCATTTCTGCTATTATTCGGAGTCGACGGTCAATACAATGGTTTTTCCAGGACATTCAGAATTTTTGACACCCTAACGATGTCACTATGGGGTATATTCAGTTAGTGTCAAAATTTCTGACAGTCAGAAAGTCAGCACTAATTCGACGTGTGTATTCAATAGCAGGCGCTTTCGCTTTGTCGAATCGACACGGGTGAAAACGGACCCAAAAACTGTCGAAAATGCTGGCAAATTCAACATAACACGTGGATTGGTGGTAAATTCACCCTAGACCATGGAAGATTACCATACACACTAGCAAGATTTATCCATGGAATGATTACTACTTCGTCCTTCATTAATATGCACAAATGTCCAAATTCTGCTAAAAAGCAGAATTTGCAGTCCTTATTGAATAGGGTCTATATTCAACACCAATTGAAAACAAACTGTATTCCATGCACTTTTAGATTATGTACTAACATGTTAAATAGCATTTACCGTGCCGTTTTTGTTAACCTATAAAATCTGGTAGGTTTATTTTGCCTCACCCTGTATTACGCATCGAATCAGTGATACTATACATCCTGCCACTCATTGGGTACATACCGGCATTACTGACGCCAATATGTATGTATTTAGAAATGCAATTAGAATCACAAAGGACAGCTCTCCCAATAAAAGCCGCCCTTTGCAAACGCAGGACTTCCAGGTTTAGGACCCGGGAGGGGTGGTCTTCAGTATACCGACTGTCGGGATCCCGGCGCACAGTATACCGGCGCCGGAATCCCAACAGCTGACATACCGACACTTTATCTCCCTCGTGGGGTCCACGACCCCCCTGGAGGGAAAATAAAATAGTGTGGCGCGCATAGCGTGCCACTGTGCCCACATAGCACGCCACCATGCCCGCAGCGAGGCCGCAAGTGGCTCATTTGCACTCGCCACGCTGTCGGTATGCCGGCGGTCGGGCTCCCGGCGCCGGTATGCTGGTCGCTGGGAGCCCAGCCGCCGGCATACCATACTACACCCCCCGGGAGTTCCCCGACATATTCTCAGTATGATAAGTGTGCCGTAGGGGTTGCTGGGAGCGATCCAGTTGGATCCCTCTCTGATGAAAATGCAAAAAAAAAGGCCAAAGGCTTCTATAGGTTAACGACATCCCGGAGTCAGTACATATGGAAATGCGGCCTAAACCTTTGCCCACACTTTTTGCCCTTAGCACATACTGCCCTAAGGCATATAGAAATTGGAATAATCTGTGTGACTAGCAAACTAAATAAAAAACACCTGTAAAGGGGGAGAAGTTGGGGCCAGAAAGGGGTGAAGTCAGGATAAATTATTAAATCAAAAATAAATCTGTCTCTTGGCGCTTAATTCAAAAGGGGAGATAACTAGCAAAGTGTTATAGACTACAATTAATTAAAAAAACAGCTGCAGAGTATCAATTTATGCCTGTGTGAGCATAAATAGTAGTACCCTACCCCTGTTGGACAGGAAAGGACACTTAAACAAAAAAATATATAGAGTTACTCTGCGCTTATTATATGGTCCATAGGATGATTAAAAACACATGCAATGTTAATAATAATTTATTTAATATAATGCACTTTAAAATACGAGATATCAACCACAATAAAAAATGCAGAATGCATATATAAATGTGCTTAACCAGATGAAATAAGTCATACAGCAAAAATGACTTCCCACATAATATTAACTACTAATAATATTTATTCTTATTTGATAACTTTCACTATTCCTAATAAGAGGTGGATCAACCTAAAATAAATCAGTGCACTGATATTCAATAAGGGGTCTCAGTTAGCAGCAATCCCGCAAATACTGTAGATTAATTGTTCCCAAAGGTGCTAGTCCCGAGCACTGTAGATATTGTTTTACTATGTTTGATGTTAATTGGTAATGCAGTAGACCGGTATAAATATTCAAATCATGAATGGATCACACCAAGCTCACCACCAAGACGCACTTGAATAATGTTCAGAAAAGGGTCAGCAATAGAAGAATTGAAAGGAGCTGGCTGGGAGGCACCGGACGTCTCTGTTCTCCCCGATGCTTGTGCCGCTACCCCTTCCAATAGCCGCCCGAAGCCGTCTAGCCGTGCAGGTGGATTGGTGTCCAAATGAAGAAGTGTCCCCGGAATGAGACAGCAGTCACCAGTAGACCTCTTGACAAAGCTCTGGTAAGAGCGAAACGCGTCAGTGTCAAATTATTAAATCGCCTCCTCTAAAAAAAAAGTCTACATTGGCCCGGTCTCGTGGTCATTTATATGGAACATGTGAGTAGAACACAATACATTAACAGCATGTCTTTTCGTCAACAAGTAGATCTTACTGAGCAACAATGCTCGGAAACTTCAGTACGCGTCCGCTTTAATACTGTGCTAATACCAGGGACGTTCGGGGAGGTAAATGGCTCAGGAGGCACTGGCTAGAACCAGAGCCAGATTAACAGGCAGTATATGAGCCAAAGGGTACATCTGGGCATTATACACAGGTGCAGCAGTATATACGTGTGGGCATTATACACGGGTGCAGCAGTATAAACTCCTGGAAATTTTCTGAGTTTTGATCAGAGATGTGCGGAGAAGATAGGCTGGGGGGGCACTGACTCACCTGCCATAGACTTTTTGCTCCAGAGTTTAGGCTATAAAAATGATTAGAATAATACAAAGAAGATATTTCAAACATATTCTTTGTATTTTTCATATACTTTATACAGTAAAAACTCTGGCACAAATGTTAGTATCTGCCTCCCTACCTCACCCCAGCACACGTCACTGGCTAATAGGTGTTGCTTTTATAATCTCCCTGAAATGCTTTTCCAAAGGTATGCAAGTATGCTGTGGGTGGGACAGTGCCTGGACATTTGGATCTAGCATCAAACATCAGTGTGGAAATATTTTAAACACACCCACTGGTATCTGAGTGTAAAAGTTTACTTTCATTTCTCTGTACTTCTAGCGATGGCGTCTGCTGATCTTAGACAGGAGCTGGACTGTTCCATCTGCCTGAGCATTTATACAGACCCTGTGTCACTGAGATGTGGCCACAACTTCTGCCGGGTCTGTATTGATCGTGTGCTGGATACACAGGAGGGGGCTGGAGCTTATACCTGTCCTGACTGCAGAGCAGAGTGTCAGGAGCGTCCTGCACTGATACGGAACATAACGCTGTGTAACATAGTGGGGAGGTTCCTGTCTACTCGGGCAGATCAAAAGGAGACTGGGATCTTCTGCACTTACTGCATTCACTCTCCTGTACCTGCTGCTAAATCCTGTCTGCTGTGTGAGGCTTCTCTGTGTGATAATCACCTGAGAGTACACAGCAAGTCAGCAGAACACGTCTTATGTGATCCCACCTCTTCCCTGGAGAACAGAAAATGCTCCGTCCATAAGGAACTCTTGAAATATTACTGCATTGAGGATGCTGCCTGTATCTGTGTGTCATGTAGGCTGTATGGTGAACACCGTGGACATCAGGTGGAGATGCTGGAAGAAGCCTATGAGAAGAAGAAGGAGAAACTGAGGAATGTTCTGCAGAAACTGACCACAAAGAGAGCGGAGACTGAAAAAAGAGTCCAGAGTCTGCAGGAGCGCAGGAGAGAAGAACAGGGAAAAGCAGCTGGTGTAACAGAGACAGTCACTGCCCTGTTTAGAGACATCAGGAGACAGCTGGAGGACCTGGAGAAGAGAGTCCTGAGTGAGATCTCCAGGCAGGAACAGCGCGTTTCACTCTCAGTCTCTGATCTGATCCAGCAGCTGGAAATAAAGAAGGGCGAGCTGTCCGGGAAGATGCGTCACATTGAGGAGCTGTGTAACATGTCTGATCCAATGACTGTCTTACAGGAACCAGACACCGGGGACTTGTGTGATACTGAGGACACAGAGAGACATGATACCCAGGTCCGTGGTTCAGGAGATCTGGATGTGGGTCTCATCTCAGGGATATTACACACATTATCTGATATAATAACAGGTATAAATACAGGGATCTATGTACAGCAACCTACAGACCTATTACTGGATGTAACCACAGCTGGTGATTATATACAGATATCAGGTGACAGGAAAACTTTATCCTGCTCAGATAGAAACCAGAATCGCCCAGTAACACCAGAGAGATTTCAGGCAAATCAGGTGATGAGCACCAGGGGTTTCTCCTCAGGGCGACATTACTGGGAGGTGGATGTCAGTAAGTCAGTGTGGTGGGGGGTGGGGATGTGTTACCCCAGTATAGACAGGGGAGGAAATCAGTCACTCATTGGATATAATAACAAGTCCTGGTGTCTGTGTAGGGAGTACTTATCAGTACTCAGTGGTATATAACAATAATCTGATCCAGTTACCTGGCAATGTCCCCTGTGACAGAGTGAGGGTATATCTGGATTATGAGGCAGGACAGCTGTCCTTTTATTCTCTGTGTGACCCCATCATACACTTACACACCTACACTGCTGCACCCACTGAGCCCCTCCATGCTGCATTATGGGTAGCAAATGGTTGTATAATGATATCTGAGGGAGTCAGGAGCTGGGAGAAATTACCATGAGGAATCTGCTCAGAGACTGGTGACATCACAGGGAGGGGAATCTGATTGGTGGAACATTCAGCCTGTGGTATGTAGATGTGGGTGGGGTTACAATTTAGCTCTTCCTGCTTTGGTCTAGGACCAGTGTTGAGTTACCAGGTGGGTTTTTAGAAGTGGGGATTTTGCCCATAGCAACTATTCAGAATTGACTTTATCATTTATTTAGCACTTTCTAGAAGATAATAGCTACAATCTGATTGGTTGCTATGACCAGCATCTCAATTGCTAAAAACCTGCAGTTTAGTAAATATATTCCCAGGTGTCCAGTTCCCAAGCAATTGGCCTCTTGCTGTGTTAAATGGGCATCTGGTAGGGTAACATCATTTATCTCAGAGTTTTACAAATTTCCGGTGTCCGTAATCAGCTGTAATAAGTGTCGGCCAAGCACTGCCTCTAGCTCAGTCTGTGTGAGGATTAAAGGTTCCTCAATAGATGGTACTCGGTCCCCTCCCTGCTGAAAAATATTTTTCCTGACGCCTCCGAAAGATGTTGGCTGCACAATGGAGGGCACGTTTCTCCGCATTTGGTGGCGTTGTCCAAAGCTTACTGGTTTCTGGATGGATATTAAGAATTTGATTCCTAAGATTCTCCAACTCTCAATCCCCTAGACCCTATTTTTTTTTTTTGACCCTGGCCATCCCTGATGACACACCCAAAATAAACGAATCTGGCACATTCTCTCAGCGAACACCTGTCAGCTAACAGAAAGCAACCAAACCCCCCACCCGTTCGTTCGTTCGTTTCCTTCCTTCGTTTCCTTCCTTCCTTCCTTCCTTCCTTCCTTCCTTCCTTCCTTCCTTCCTTCCTTCCTTCCTTCCCTCCCTCCCTCCCTTCCCTTCCCTTCCCTTCCTTCCCTCCCAGTATTCTTAAACACTCCTTGACAATGTCTGGAGCCCCTGGCTGTTCTTCTTTAATGCTCGTTCTCCATTTCCCTCCATCCTCTTTTTCTCTTCTTCTTCCTCTTTCTCTGATGGTTCTAGCCTTGCCACCACCCCTCCCTTCCTTTACCCTCTGTCCTTTCTCTATACACATTTCCTCAAAATGGGTCTCGCAGTGGGGTAAATATAATAGGGTGTGAGTTGGCGGAGGTTTTGCCTTGTAGATGATTGCCGGACTAAAAATATGGACATTCTCACACAAACTCCCGCACCTCCAGTAACTCTCACCCTATTATATATACCCCAGTATCTCTTATGTTGTCATCTATGTATACTTGCTGTCAATTTGTTTTTGTTTTAATACTCTATTGGTTTGCATTTTCTTCCTGATGCCACGTAATATGCTGATCCTTAAAAAAAAAAATAACATTTTTAAAAATAAATAAAATTAGTTCATAATAGGAATGTAATATAATTTGGCATTCGCTTTTAGGGGTCAATCCAATTGGCTGCAAAGGGTACAATTTTCCATGGCGTTTCAACGGCAGCAATGGCACCCGATCTCGCACCCTTCATGGGCTGAATTCAGACACAATTTGCATAAAATTGCTTGGACCACTATGGGGTAGCGAGCACTTTTGTGCAAGTTCGGGCCACCATAAAGTGCTGCAGCGATGATTCGCAGCCGGGAGATCATCACGGCTAATTGGATTGACACTTTAGTCTGCTTAATAAAGTTTGTTTCAAACTGTGTCAGACTGTGATCAGGGCCCTCTTACCTCTTAGCCTGTTAATATTCAGACTCATTTTATTTCTCAATGGAATATGTTGGCACTACATATTATATATATATATATATATATATATATATATATAAAAGCGTAGGACCGGCACTCCTCGATGTTATTAATAGTTGCGCTGGTGCCCTCACATGTACTGCTGTACAATTCTATAGTTACCACCGTGCGGCACTCAACTGTTGAAAAGAGACTTTGGAAACCAGTTGAATTAACAACGTTTCAGTGCCAGCAAGCACTATCGTCAGGTTTATAAAGTTTAAACAAACAAATTACATACCTTATATTCATGTGCACCCGTGAACAATGCCACGCCTGGAGTCAAGACATACCCTCCTCCTTTCCGGCAGCAGCTGATGACATCATCCTAAAGGGACACCCATCACCATAGTAACACATAAACATGCGGCAGCGGTTCTGAAAACATATAATTGCACTTATAATAATCTAAAAGGATTTATATCCAGGCTAGCATCAATCTCAGTATATATTTTGAATACACTTCTATCCAAAACAACTGTAACTGAGGTATTCACTTAACCCCCGAGGGGCTAACACATCTAACCGGTGGATCCATTGCACCTCTCTTTGTAATAGTAACCGATTACAGTCACCACCCCTCACCCAACCCCCCCTCCCCCCCCCCCGCACAAATACAAACGCATCGCACAGCGGCGATGCCTTTGTATCTGAGGAGTAACTCCGCTGGCCGCAGCAGCTGCATGAAACGTCACGCAGCCACCGTGGCCCGCCCCCCGACGGACCGGCCACGCCTGCGTTGGCCGGACCGCTCCCCCTAAACAGCGGCTTAACGCCGCCGTTCAGCCACCTTCCGCCCAGTGACCGCCTCTGTCTCAGAGGCGATCGCTAGGCAAGGAAAGCTGCCATGCGCCAGCACACTGCGCAGTTCCAACCCGATCGCTGCGCTGCACCAAACTGCAGCGAGCGATCGAGTCGGAATGACCCCCTATATGGCTTGTGGACAATTTGTACAAGTCCAATTATGTGAAAATAACACTTGATGTGGTTTGTGGATAATTTGTACAAGTGCTTGTTAAATTCTCACAAATATAAACCTATAATGGGGTAAATTTACTAAGGTGAGAGATTTTTAGAACTGGTGATGTTGCCCATAGTAACCAATCAGATTATTTCTATTATCTGCTAGAAGCAGCTAGATAAATGGTAAGTAGAATCTGATTGGTTGCCATGGGCAACATCACCAGTTCTAAAAATCTCCCACCTTAGTAAATTTACCCCAATGTGTTAAGATATAACCCATAGGCAATAGTAAACCTAGTATGCCCGTATCAACTCTTTGTGAGTAATGTTGCCATGTATTGCTGCTGATGAGATTTCATTACAAATGTAACAATATCGCCACACACTGCTGCGGAGGATACACTATGACAAATGTAACAGCTTTTATAGAAGTGTTTCAAGGATAAGGTCGGCCGCCTGATACGCCAAACAATATTGTAGAACACATATTGATATACGGTCTATCTGGAGGACCTATTTACATAAGACTGGGCGAAGTCGGCTAACTCCTATGAATACACTAACACAATAGTGAGCGTTACACAATTTGCATACATGCACAGGGCTATCTCTTGACTTTCAGCTATTACTGTTTTTTACGACTTTATTTGTATTAAGTCATTAGCTTTTTTTGTGCCTCCTTTAGGGAGGACATTTGATCTATGTGTACTGCTAGGATCTAAATTGTTCCTACTTTTGGAACCAATTTGATTTTAAACCACCATAGGGGAGAGAGTATCATGCATTGAACACTTGCTTTATTGTCATACATGTTCAATTTCACTTGTCTTTAGTATATAACAACCCTTTCCCCACTTATATTATATTGGTAAGAAATAAAAGTTATGCTTTAACTATATACATCATATCTCCATACATTATTTTTCGTTATTAATTAATAAAAGAGTGCTCCAAAAAGGAATTTTCTACGGGGCTAGTCCCCAAAAAGAGTGTTTATGTAAAGTTTATTTATAATTCCAGGAGCACCTCAAGCCTAGGTATTGAATATACAGGATTTTCCTTTGGATCAATGTTCGCTGGTTTTTAGTTAAATTAGCAATATCAAATATCGATTATTTAAAAGTCTGGTGCAGGATACAAGTCTAGTTTTAGATAAGCATCAAAGTGGCAGAAACTGAGGGGGAAGGGCCCTGCTCGTGAGAGCTTGCATTATAAAGGGTAGGGCAGGCTTGGACTGGCTCACAGGGGTTCAGGGGAACCACCGGTGGGCCCCACTGCCTGGGGCCCCACCTCCTGCTCTAAGGATCATGGTGGTCATTCCGAGTTGTTTGCACGCTAGCTACTTTTAACAGAAATGCAAACACAAAGCCGCCGCCCTCTGGGAGTGTATCTTAGCATAGCAGAATTGATAACGAAAGATTAGCAATTCTGCTATTAAGTATTTCCTTGCAGTTTCTGAGTAGCTCCAGACCTACTCCTAGATTGTGATCACCTCATTCCGTTTAGTTCCTGGTTTGACGTCACAAACACGCCCTGCGTCCGGCCAGCCACTCCTGCGTTTTCTGCTGGCACGCCTGCGTTTTTTTAGCACACTCCCGGAAAACGCTCAGTTACCACCCAGAAACACCCACTTCCTGTCAATCATTCTCCGATCAACAGAGCTACTGAAAAGCTTTGTTTGCCTGTGAGTAAAATAGTATAGTTTTGTGTATAACTGCTTAGCGCGTGCGCCCTGCGGTGCATACGCATGCGCAGAACTGCCGGATTTTAGCCTATTAGCAATTCTGTAAAAATAGCAGCGAGCGAACAACTCGGAATGACCACCCAGGTTCTAGACTGTGCACTTGAATTATACATTATACATATGTTACCTTATACTGTACTATGGTGTATTTTCTACAGTGCATTGCTGTTATTAATCTGTTATTAACCTGGCACATTATCATGCATGCAGCAGCTGAATTTACTGTATATATTTATGAAGGGGCCCAGACGTTGCTCTCTCTTATGGTTACTCCAACCAATGAGGTGTTAGTCCACACCCCATCAGCAGACTGGCCACACCCCTAAACATGGGACCCTACTACTGCATTCCCCCGGTGGGCCCTACATGCCCCAGTCCGACACTGGGGTAGGGGCAGACAGACAGGGGTGACACAGATGGGGTAGACAATGGGGTAATTCAGACCTGATTGCTAGGCTGCGTTTTCGCACATGCGTATGCACCGCAATGCAGAGGCGCGTCACACAGGTACAAAGCGGATCGCCGCTCAGCAATGGCTTTGTGCAAAGAATCCATTCGCACAGGCGGTCGCAAGGTGACTTACAGGAAGAAGGCGTTTGTGGGTGGCAACTGACCGTTTTCCGGGAGTGTTTGGAAAAATGCAGGCGTGCCCAAGCGTTTCCAGGGCGGGCGTCTGACGTCAAATCCGGTCCTGAACAGGTTGATGTGATCGCAGCGGCTGAGTAAGTCCTGGGCTACTCAGAGACTGCACAAAATCAGTTTGTGTCGCTCTGCTACACATGCGTTCGCACACTTGCTCAGCGAAAATACACTCCCCCCGTAGGCGGCGACTATCTGATCGCAGGGCTGCAAAAATCGCCTGTTAGCGATCAGGTCTGAATTACCCCCAATGAGTGTAGAGCATGGGTCTTCAACCTGCGGCCCTCCAGCTGCTGTGGAACTACACATACCAGCATGCAGTGCCACTGTGGCAGGGCATGCTGGGATGTGTAGTTTCACAGCAGCTGGAGGGCCACAGGTTGAAGACCCATGGTGTAGAGGGTTAGAATGAGAGCCGACAGCTGGGTTTCAGGAAGAAGTGTCACAAACCTTTAGTGCTCAGCAAGAAATGCAAATAGTTACTGCTATTTTATTATTTTTATGTATTGATGGCACCTATGGTATTTTAGGTTATTTTTGTCATATTGATCACAGTTATAATGTGATATAATCACCGTGGTGACAACTACATGCAATAGAAACACACTTTTTTCTTAACGTCCCAGCATAACAGATGAAAAGGTGTTTTCCATTTTCAGTCTTATCTTTTAGTATAACAAGTTTTACACACTGTATATTCCCACAGTTGCGCAAACAACAAATGTGCTTTGTGTTTTATTTTCTATGAGAAATATAAAACCAAATTTAAAAAAAAACAACCCATTTTTTGGTCAGGAAAACAGTGGCAAACGCAGGATTTCTAGAGGGGGGTTTCCAAAAGCATGTCCACAATCTCCCTCTCTATGGAACATCTGAGCAAGTGTGGGAGTCTGGGGGAGCGGCAGGGCTGTTTCTAGCCAATTTGGCTCCCAGTGCGAGATTTAAAAATGCGCCCCCCATGACATAAAAAATGTGCCCCCCCCCCCCCCACACACACCTAGATTAAAAAAAAAATGTGCGCGCGCACCCGGTAAGGGGGCGTGGCCTCATCTAAATGGGCGTGGCCTCATCTAAATGGGCATGGCCTCGTCTGAAAAGACTACCTCACAATCCAGTTTTTGACCCTGCTCCAACAGATCACGACCACCACAGGAATAAAAATTCTACCATATTAAGCCCCACACAGTAATGCCCCCTGCACCATATTATGCCACACATCGCAATGCCCTTGATACATTAAATCCCCACACTACGGCAGGCAAGAGTCCCCATTTTACACATAGAGAGAGAGAGAGAGAGAGAATACTTACAGAGGCGATTACCGCTCTTCGGCCCGCCTCACCAGTCGCTCCTTGCGCCGGCCTTTCCCTCTTCCTAACTTGGATCCCCCTCTGTACTCCGTTCGGGGGGGGGGGGAGTTTTGCGGAGTGACGGGGTTGCGTCGTGACGTAACAACGCAACCGCGTCATTCCGTGAAACTCCGCCCCCCGATCGGGTTACTCAGGGAGAAATAGGAGGGGGAAGCAGGGAGCCACAGTTAGTGCCGCAGCAGGCGCCCAGTGCGGTTGCACTGCTCGCCTACCCCAAGAAACGGCCCTGGGGAGCGGTAAATGAAACCTAGTAATGACCCTGGACATTAATGTCAACATTGGTCTTTTTATACACTGGAAACTTTATGGAATACAGTAATAATATGTAACACTATAGATGGTCTATTAGTATAGGCTGTATCAAACGTTGAAATAATATAAATAAGTGGTCAGGAAAAGGTTATACGAGCACACATTCTCCCACTTCATGGTAAGGCTCCTGTCTCTTCTTCCTGGTAGCTGCTCTCTGGGCCAGTACACTGATTGAGGACTCAGATTCACATACACAGCAAACTTGGTAGAAGAAGCTGCTACCTCAGGGCTTGTGCAGCAGCTCTGCTCTGTCTTTTAAAGTGCATGACGTGGCTGCAGCTCTAAAAATTGTATTATATACTATTGCTATTTTTCTCATAATTTGAGCCATTTACCATGGGGGGGGGGGGGGGGGGTGTTCCGGGCAACCGGAATTCCCCCTGCGTTTGCCTATGGAAAGCATTTAGAAATACCAAAATGATCTAAAAGAAACATAACTTGGTTGACTACTATATACTACGATACTTGAATAACTCACATGCTGTAAAAAAAAAAAAAGAAGAAATATGGGATAATGCACTCACTATGCAATGGGGATACTAGAAGCAATGGGCTGCTTTCACAATGCCGACTGACCCGAGACCCTTTAGAATCCAGACGTCGGAACTCAAAAAGGGTTCAGGGATGAGTATGGGCTAATGTCCACTCTCCCAATCCCCTAACCCACCCTTCCTCATTTGAGAACCTGGGCAGTGCTACTAGCTGAAGACGCAAATGAAGAGGAGGAAGAGGAATAAACATCTGACCTTCCACAAGAAGAGGAGGCAGAGCCCGAACCATCAAAGACAGTCCCCCCTGATGCCTCACCTGACATCCTGGGCTGATCAGCCAGCGAAAACCACCAACGACGAATCCCCGTCATCACTGCTGTGTTCTTCTTGCTCCACTTCCACCACAACATCTGAAAAAAAAGACAGACACGACTCCGGAGCACTTGGGGAGGGCAATGGGGTGGGAGAAGACACATCGAGAGCACCACTACGCTCAACTGTCTCAAACAAGCCAACATCCACCTGGCCCCCAGCCGACCCCATATCCCGAAACATTTGTAAAACCTGCGCCACAGCGGGTTCCGATTCGCCGGGAATAGGCGCCTCACCCCGCCTACCCTGAGAGGGCCTAGCAGAACCCATGGTCATTGCAATACAAAAGGAGAAAGTGCTGATGACGTGTATGAAAGCGCAGAAGAAAATGCAGCGGGGTCATATGCAGAAGCTGAACTTCCAGCACCACCACCATCTTGGGAATCGACCCCACCCTTCCTAATAACATGCCTTTGTCCCCTAATTCCCAGCCTGGCATGGGTGGGTGGTGTAAAATGAGCTGTGCCTGCAATCCCATGGCCAGAAAGTCTAGGAAGTTGATCCCCTGGCCTGCTACCAAGACTGACCCTGCCAGCAACAGCCTAACCAAGCACCGCCCCCTTTCTCTCCAGGGAAGATGTAAAATGGCCGCCTGCACTTGAATCTCCCTCTCTTCTATGCAGCCTACCCTCACTCCTCCTGAGCCTACTATGCCGGGAGCTGCCAGTATAACCAGAGCTCCCTGCTTGTACCCAGTGACGTGCAGTGAGGTGAGGCAGAGCCCTCACCGTTATACTAATGTATATGTCATAAATATATTGTCAATTCTGAATAATTTAGTATATAGCCCAGTTGTCAATGAAAATGATATCTTACACAATGTGTTCTTTTTGGGGATTTTAATCAGAAAAATGATGTATTAAAATCTTTTTGGTTATTGCATACATATAAAAGTATGATGCAAAGTATAAGAGAGAGGAAGGGGGAGGGAAGAAAGGGGAGGTGGGAATGGAGGAGGGAGACAAACACGGGAAACGAATAAATGAGAGGATGAAAACAGTTGCTGCAGTGTTCAGGGGGAGAAAAATCTAGATGTTCTGATTTGTTTGGGAAAATTATAAACACTGCAGTGATCAGTCTGTGATGCACTCAGAACGGTGGCGTCCCACCTCTGTAGTACTAATGTCCTTCTGGATGTCTTGTGAGCTCAGTGCCGATGAGGTAGTGTGTACAAGTGTCCTTTTGAGGTTGCAGAATATGGGGTATCCCTGGTGACCTGCTGGCAATTTAGGATAAGATTGGGGCTGGTACTGTGGTAATTAGGACTCCGGACGCACAGTTATCCCTTGCGCCCCGATCAGCCGCGGTGTCGCTCTAAAAAGCGCACCGTGGTTCTCAGGGCAGCTGGGATGCAGTCACCGTCTTGGAGAGAGAGAGAAGGGAAATGCTTCCAGCCCTGTTCGGCTGTCCGCCTTGCCTTCTCCTCTCCTACGGGGTCCCTTACCTCGTTCCCTCAGCTCCGTCTTTCCTCTTCTTGCCCGCAGCGTCTCGCTTCTCCTTGGTAACCTCTCTTCCTTCCGGGTCGGTCCGGTCACGTGACCACAGCAGCGGCTCTCTCGGTATGCTGTCCCCTCGCTCGTTCTCCGCTTCCTCTCCTTCTCCACGGCTCTGTCTGTGAATAGTGATTGATATGGGATGTGATATAATTTGAATGCACAGTCTGCTCCTATGCGTGTCGACCCTTCTGGGTCTTCCTCAGGGAGTCCTTGAATGCCATTTTGGGTATGGGCTATTTATGCCCATACTTGCTTATGTCACAAATAAGGGGGAGGGGTGTCATCCTTAGTTTACACCCAGAGTAGGAGGGAAATAACTGACAGTCACACATATAGATTGGGCAATACTTGAGAGGAAAAAAGCAGTAAACTGAACATAAATTGAGAATAAAATAAACATCAACAGTAGAGGATGATAGGAATGTAGATGAATGATAAAAAATGATAATTGCAATTTGAGAGGAAAGCATTAATATGGAAATTCCTTTGCAATAATATAGTGAAATAAATAAAATAAAATAAGATGAAATAAATTAACAGTAAAGTTAATAATAATAATAAATGAGACCAATGTAAAAGTCATATATCTAGAGAAAACATTGGGTAGTATAATCTTCGAGTGTATAGTCTTAGGATTGTCTAGAACTAAAAGAGAAGAAATCTAATGTTAATTATTCAACTGCAAGGAATCTTACTGGTACTAAAATAGGGTCTCCAAATACTTGTAATCTAGTCAGTTCTGTGTTCTGACAATGGTTTCAGTCCGTGACTATGATAATTGTAACTTGATTTAGTCTGTGTTACAGTATTGGGTCTGTACTAGGACACCAACATGATGCAAACTTAATTAGTAACAACTGCTCTCACCTCATTGAATAATTAACATTAGATTTCTTCTCTTTTAGTTCTAGACAATCCTAAGACTATACATTCGAAGATTATACTACCCAATGTTTTCTCTAGATATATGACTTTTACATTGGTCTCATTTATTATTATTATTAACTTTACTGTTAATTTATTTCATTTTATTTTATTTATTTCACTATATTATTGCAAAGGAATTTCCATATTAATGCTTTCCTCTCAAATTGCAATTATCATTTTTTATCATTCATCTACATTCCTATCATCCTCTACTGTTGATGTTTATTTTATTCTCAATTTATGTTCAGTTTACTGCTTTTTTCCTCTCAAGTATTGCCCAATCTATATGTGTGACTGTCAGTTATTTCCCTCCTACTCTGGGTGTAAACTAAGGATGACACCCCTCCCCCTTATTTGTGACATAAGCAAGTATGGGCATAAATAGCCCATACCCAAAATGGCATTCAAGGACTCCCTGAGGAAGACCCAGAAGGGTCGACACGCGTAGGAGCAGACTGTGCATTCAAATTATATCACATCCCATATCAATCACTATTCACAGACAGAGCCGTGGAGAAGGAGAGGAAGCAGAGAACGAGCGAGGGGACAGCATACCGAGAGAGCCGCTGCTGTGGTCACGTGACCGGACCGACCCGGAAGGAAGAGAGGTTACCAAGGAGAAGCGAGACGCTGCGGGCAAGAAGAGGAAAGACGGAGCTGAGGGAACGAGGTAAGGGACCCCGTAGGAGAGGAGAAGGCAAGGCGGACAGCCGAACAGGGCTGGAAGCATTTCCCTTCTCTCTCTCTCTCCAAGACGGTGACTGCATCCCAGCTGCCCTAAGAACCACGGTGCGCTTTTTAGAGCGACACCGCGGCTGATCGGGGCGCAAGGGATAACTGTGCGCCCGGAGTCCTAATTACCACAGTACCAGCCCCAATCTTATCCTAAATTGCCAGCAGGTCACCAGGGGTACCCCATATTCTGCAACCTCAAAAGGACACTTGTACACACTACCTCATCGGCACTGAGCTCACAAGACATCCAGAAGGACATTAGTACTACAGAGGTGGGACGCCACCGTTCTGAGTGCATCACAGACTGATCACTGCAGTGTTTATAATTTTCCCAAACAAATCAGAACATCTAGATTTTTCTCCCCCTGAACACTGCAGCAACTGTTTTCATCCTCTCATTTATTCGTTTCCCGTGTTTGTCTCCCTCCTCCATTCCCACCTCCCCTTTCTTCCCTCCCCCTTCCTCTCTCTTATACTTTGCATCATACTTTTATATGTATGCAATAACCAAAAAGATTTTAATACATCATTTTTCTGATTAAAATCCCCAAAAAGAACACATTGTGTAAGATATCATTTTCATTGACAACTGGGCTATATACTAAATTATTCAGAATTGACAATATATTTATGACAAGTATTTGGGTATGCATCTCGTAACTTAATCAGGCGCGGTTGTTTATTTCTATTGTGTGTACCCTTAGAGGTGTGGGTTTACCTCTTTCACAACCTTGCTGCCACAAAAGATATCCAGACAGGCAGGGCGCTAGATACAAACTTCTCTGATACTAATGTATATGCCAGCGTTTTGACTACACAAAACACACAAAAAACACAATGAACATATTAGAAATATCCTTCCTGTATTACTCCAACAATTTCCACAGTCAAAACTCTGGAGTAAAAAGTCCACGACAGGTGAGGCAGTGCCTCCCCCCCTATCCACACATCTCTGATCAAAACTCAGCAAACTTCCAGCAGTATATACTGCTGCATCTGTGTATAATGCCCACATGTATATACTTCTGCACCTGTGTATAATGCCCACATGTATATACTGCTGCACCTGTGTATAATGCCCACATGTATATATATACTGCTGCATCTGTGTATAATGCCCACAATGATATATACTGCTGCATCTGTGTATAATGCCCACATGTATATATACTGCTGCATCTGTGTATAATGCCCACATGTATATACTTCTGCACCTGTGTATAATGTCCACATGTATATACTGCTGCACCTGTGTATAATGCCCACATGTATATACTGCTGCACCTGTGTATAATGCCCACATGTATATATATACTGCTGCATCTGTGTATAATGCCCACAATGATATATACTGCTGCATCTGTGTATAATGCCCACAATAATATATACTGCTGCACCTGTGCATAATGCCCAATTGTATATACTGTTGCATCTGTGTATACTGTCCATGTGTATATACTGCTGCACCTGCATATAATGCCCACATGTATATACTGCTGCACCTGTGCATAATGGCCACATGTATATACTGCTGCACCTGTGTATAATGCCCAAATGTATTTACTGCTGCACCTGTGTATAATGCCCACATGTATATACTGCTGCACCTGTGTATAATGCCCAAATGTATTTACTGCTGCACCTGTGTATAATGCCCACATGAACCCTTTGGCTCATATATTGTGTAAATCTGGCTCTGGTACTAGCCAGTGCCTCCTGAGCCATTTACCTCACCACACATCTCTGCTTCTGC
The DNA here is from genome assembly GCF_028390025.1 of Pseudophryne corroboree. NCBI lineage: Eukaryota > Metazoa > Chordata > Amphibia > Anura > Myobatrachidae > Pseudophryne > Pseudophryne corroboree. The sequence goes on along the minus strand of NC_086449.1, from coordinate 803,861,486 downwards.
CACAACTGCCCCCCAAAGCCTTGGAGATGCCCCCAGCCTAAAGCCAGGCACTCCCAGGCTGAGAATCCATATTATGGCTAAAACCAAGTTGGAGAAAGGACCTCTGACATCACCAGGGGGAGGAGCAAGGCCCGAACAAGGTACCCGAAATGTACCCTTGCGGGCTCGGCTCGCTCCGCATTGCTCCACACCGGGGTACTAAAGGGAGTAGTTGATGGCGTGGATAGTAAAACAACTATCCCGCCGGCCTAGCTCCTCCCCCTGACATCAGAGGTCCTTTCTCCAACTTGATTCTAGCATCTACCTGGTACTTATCCTGTCCAAGACAAAAGTAAAAGAGGCTGATTCCACCCCAAACAAACCCCAACAATTAAAACTATCCCCCTCCTTGCTTCACTATTGGATTAAAACGACCACCTGATATCCTACAAGACCCTCCCCAGCCTCTGAGGTTTAACCCTCTCCTTTCCTATCTAGTCAATACGCTCTTATTTGCAAAATAGATTCGCTTGGTCAGCTTTGCACATTTTACCATCATACAATTCTTTAAGAGACAGCAGACTAGTAACTGTGTCACTTGTAACCTTGATTCCTTGCCTAATGATATTATTAGCAGATATCTAAAATCTGTTTGGGTTAATGTGTAAAAAGACTTTCAATGTCATATATAAACCATCTGGAAGGCAGAATGTCATGTAGTCCAAATACACCAAGACACAGTCCGGATCACATCTGTACTGAGACTGCTGCGGCCCTTGTAGTGATGCTGGTTATACTACCTCTGCTGCTGGGGGTCGCTGCCGTGTTTGCAGCCCCTGAAGGTAACAATGATTTCTACTAATATATATATATATGGGCTGCTGTATATACAGTACATATACTGTACACATATAAGGTACATATACAGATATTAACATTGTACATATACAGTACTGCTCACTTCACTGCTTGCTCATATGTACAGTACATATACAGTACTGCTCGCTTCACTGCTTGCTCATATATACAGTACATATACAGTACTGCTCACTTCACTGCTTGCTCATATATACAGTACATATACAGTACTGCTCGCTTCACTGCTTGCTCATATATACAGTACATATACAGTACTGCTCGCTTCACTGCTTGCTCATATATACAGTACATATACAGTACTGCTTGCTCCACTGCTTGCTCATATATACAGTACATATACAGTACTGCTCACTTCACTGCTTGCTCATATATACAGTACATATACAGTACTGCTCGCTTCACTGCTTGCTCATATATACAGTACATATACAGTACTGCTCGCTTCACTGCTTGCTCATATATACAGTACATATACAGTACTGCTTGCTCCACTGCTTGCTCATATATACAGTACATATACAGTACTGACTGCTCTCCATATATACAGTACATATACAGTACTGCTTGCTCCACTGCTTGCTCATATATACAGTACATATACAGTACTGCTCGCTTCACTGCTTGCTCATATATACAGTACATATACAGTACTGCTCGCTTCACTGCTTGCTCATATATACAGTACATATACAGTACTGCTTGCTCCACTGCTTGCTCATATATACAGTACATATACAGTACTGACTGCTCTCCATATATACAGTACATATTCAGTACTGCTTGCTTCACTGCTTGCTCATATATACAGTACATATACAGTAGACTGCTCGCTTCATATATACATTACATATACAGTACTGCTCGCTTCATATATACAGTACATAAACAGTACTGCTGGCTTCACTGCTTGCTCATATATACAGTACATATACAGTACTGCTCGCTTCACTGCTTGCTCATATATACAGTACTGCTCGCTTCACTGCTTGCTCATATATACAGTACATATACAGTACTGACTGCTCGCTTCATATATACAGCACACATGCAACACTACTCTCTTCATCTTCATTTTGCTAAGAGTGGAATCTTGCTACTGATAAATATGTGAAATATTGGAAATGTTATTTTTTCTGGGGTCATGTTTCAGGAGCGTTATCTTCCGAAACAATCTTGTTTATTTATATTGTACTTGGAGCATAATGTCTCTTGTACTCCTAGGCTGCATACAATGCATCATGGTGTATCTGAAAGCATTGTATGTGAAACGAATAATAGTGGGAAATGGCAAAAAAAATATACAACCTTTAGGGGGATATTGATCAAAGCCTGGTTAGAGATAAAATTGTGAGAGATAAAGTACCAGCCAATCAGCTTGTGCCTTACATTTTACAGACGGTACAATAAAAAGACAAAAGTTTTCCCCCAGCACACCAAAAGTATCATCAATAGGAATTGAACATTACATGATAATATAAAATGCAGAGATCTCATTTACATATATTTGCAAAGATATGGTTAACTAACCAGGCCGCATCAAGGTTTCTCTGACACTGGTGGTCCCTAATGCTACATAATAGATAATAGCACCCAATCTGGGTCATACAATTGATTATTGTTATGCTACATGATAATAGCACATACAAAAATATATCTAAATTGGGAGCCAACACACCGGGAGTCACCCCTACATCCTCCAAATAGCACTATAAGAACCAGCATGCCATCCAAATGCTGGTCCCATCTATGCCTCCCAGAACAGAAATATAAAATGGTAGCTGCTCAATCAATTTAGTAATACTCATTTCACACTGCCAATGCCGGATCCCACCCGGGAATTGGAAACGGGTCCTTCCCGAGTGGGATCTGGCATTGGACGCTGCTGCTGGCTTCTGCCATAGCAGCAGGGGGCGGAGCCGGCAGCAGAGGCGGTGCAGCAGAGGCGGTGCTGGGAGATGAGATCATCTCCGTGCCGCCTCTCCCTGCTGTAGTGAACTGGACAGCGGGAGGCGGGCCACTACACTTTGGACGGCAGCAAGGTGCTTCTACAAGATAGAGGCAAAGATCTAACGAGAGGCGCAGCCGTGGAGAATACTCTGCCGGATACTACGAGGTGGTCGCCGGATCACTAACGGCAGAAAGACGGTGCAGTGCGCATGAATTAGAACTTATGCCCATTAGGAGACGCAGCCGCAAATACATGGTGAGACACAACCATTTTAAACTCTATACAGCCTGATAAAGAACTGCATCTATGAAGGAGCATGGTAATTGCAATTACTAAAGTGGAATTTAGATAAATTATTCTCATAATATAGACACGGGGACGCCCGTGAGGGAACATCAGACACCCGGTTTGAGCACTCCCGGGGAGGATAAGCCACAGATTAGCAATTGTTGTTTGCTCCAAATAATGAGTATGTTCTAAATCTAGTGACATTGAACTTCCGGAATTTTATGATCTTCCCAGTGGAAGGATTTTAGTGATTACTAATTATCATAGATCTATACTATACAACTGGGACTGTGATTTACTGATCATATAATCATTAGGAAGGTAATTAATTTATTCAGAAAGGCTGTTAAGTAGATGGTCTTAATTGATGCATATTGTGGGGGATTAATTGTGGTATTACCCTTATAAGCCATAGATACATTGTTGTCTTTTAGTGAGATGTTCAGGTCATATTAAAATTGTATCCACTGTGCACAGTTGTGTCTCTAAGAAGTATTACAGGGACAAAAGAAGTCCTTGAATTACTTTATGTCCACTATTGGACTCATTAATAATAGACACCTTTTGGATTAATATTTAATGTGGATGTATTCAATTTTGTCTTTTTAAAAATTAATTTTAATAAAATACTCTTTAAATTTGGACAGCGCTTTCAATATATATTTTTCTGTTTTTTTTTAATAGAGTATTTTTATTCAACAAGGATAAAATCGTTAGAGACATTTCAGTGTACACTGGGAACTTCAGTTATTATTACACAATATGTTCACGCCCATATCCTTCTCAAACAATATATATAATACATGATGAAGCTGGTAGTCGCAGGACCGTATGTTGTCATTCTGCATATACCAGTTCTCTGAAGTCTGCAATCAAGTGTCAAACACATACTAACATTTCTTGTTTTCTCCCCGAAATACTACAATAACCCCCCCCCCCCCCCCAACTATAAGGCCTAATAAAGCCTACAAACCATAAACAGAGCAAATCAAAACAACTCCATCCAGCCTAGAGTCATACAGATGTGCGAAGCGAGGTGCGTAATCCCTATAGTGTGTAATACGGGAGAGGAGCCTGGCTCGTCCCCCCGGGGGTAAATGACAGTATTACTGACTTTCACTACGGTTTCTGAAATAGCCCCTACATGCAGTATAACCATAGAGAGGATTGTGTGTTTTCTGGGTTATATAATGCCAATGACATAACATTATGTTTTTCTTTCCTTCAGGAAGATGGGCCAATATTTATGATCAGATTCTGGACTTCAAGTGCCAAAACCACCAGAGCATTGGCTTAATTTTCAGGTAATGAATAAACGATCCCCGCCTCCACACATAGTGCAGGCAGCCATTTCACTTCTCCACGAAGACCCAGTGACAGCTATAAAACATGAAGTGATTGTTTCAGACTCAAAATGGCCGCCTAATCTGTGAGACAATGATGTGTTCCTATTAAATCACAGTTTTGTTTCCTTGTTGTCCAGTTTTAAGGTTGGTATTTTAAGGGGTACATTTACTAAGCAGTGATAAGAGCGGAGAAGTGAGCCAGTGGAGAAGTTGCCCATGGCAACCAATCAGCACTGAAGTAACATCTATAATTTGCATACTATAAAATGATACAGAACTGCTGATTGGTTGATGGGGAAATTTATCCACTGGCTCACTTCTCCGCTCTTATCACTGCTTAGTAAATGTCCCCCTAATAGAGAAGGTTGACTCCAGAGATTAAAATTTATTTTTCCTCCTACTGTAACATAATGAACAGTAGGCGGAGCGCAGCCATTGTGGATTAACTGAAAACTATTCTCTCTATCCTCTCCCCTATGCCCCATTCCAGTTATCTCTAGATATCATTTACATACTATTATCTTGTACCTTCATTATATTTATTGTCTAGTCTAAGTCTTGGAGGTAAAATAAAGTGAACAGAGATAAAGTTCCAGCCAATCAGCTCCTAGATGTCATTTTTCATTGGGTGTGGCCATCCCCCAGAGGTATAGACTTGGCTAACCATTTCAGTGGGCATGGTCTGGGCCTCTTGATAATTATAGTTTATGCATGATAATGTACCAGATTAATAACAGCAATGCACTAAAGAAAGCACAATATAGTCCTGTGCAGTATAATGTAATATATGTATAATTTAAGTGCGCAGTCTGGAACCTGACAGCCAGAGGAGGAAATGGGCCCTCAAGCAAAGCGGCCAGGCTTGGACTGGCCCACAAGTGTACAGGGGAAACCACCGGTGGGCCCCACTGCCTGGGGGCCCACCTCCTGCTCTAAGGATTAGGTTCCAGACTATGCACTTGAATTATACATAATACATATGTTACCTTATACTGTACTATGGTGTATTTTCTACAGTGCATTGCTGTTATTAATCTGTTATTAATCTGGTACATTATCATGCTTGCAGCAGCTGAATTTACTGCATATATTTATGAAGGGGCCCAGACGTTGCACTCTCTAATGGTTAATCAAACCAATGAGGTGGCAGGCCACACCCCCTCTGCAGAATGGCCACACCCCTGACATGGCCCCCTACCACTGCATTCCCCCGATGGGCCCTACATGCCCCATTTCGACACTGAAAGCGGCCCACCAGTGGGCCAGTCCAACCCTGTCTGTGATTACCCATCATATAGGACAGGCCACAAGGCAATACTCCTGCCAGACATTTTAGTTATTTTAATTTTTATGGATAATACACATTTCTAAGCTGCTGTCATTCTTCCCCTTCTCTCAGCGCCCATGATAACAAATATGAGGATCGCGTCTGGGACTTCAGCTGTACGGACACCTTTAGCAACCCCGCAAAGTGTACCTGGACTAACTATGTCAATAATTTTGATGAAGAGTTTACTTTTTCCTGCCCCTTCGGTTCTGTCCTGAGTGGCATGTACAGCTACCATGAAAATAAGTACGAGGACAGAAGGTAATCTGTTTAGTCTCATCCATCCTCACATAATGAACTAACATCCGCTTTCTAACAAGCTGCTTCTATTAGGTCATAGATGTTGAATTTGGAGATTCCCCTCCAGGGCAACCTGGAGAGGGATTATGCAGTGGTAGGAACGCACCGAGAAGGGGTGTGGTATGAGAGTCGCTTCCTTACAACCCCGCCCACTCAGCAAAATACCATTATATGCATTTTGTAACAGTAACCAGCGTTACAATGACGCAATTTTTATGTGATTTGCATCATCAAAATGCACCCAACCCCCCTTTAAAGCAGAAGTAGAGGCATAGCCAGATGAAGGAGGGGTCGCAGGGCATACTGTACCCCGGGCCCCCTTCTGTCAGGGGGCCCCCAGCCAGAGCATACTGACATCACTACCTCTCCCTCTTGTGCAGCAGTAGAAACAGGCAGCCAGAATGGGAGCAGGAGAGTATGCAGTGCGGCCAGAGACACAGGAGTATCAACAGAGCCGGCCCTAACCAATATGATGCCCTAGGCAAGATTTTGGCTGGTGAAATGGATAGTATGAAGAACCCAACAGTGCGCATAGGCAGCTAGTAGTGTGGTTAGTCACAAAAGAGGCTTTTCCCACCTCCCAACACAAAATGCAAGGATAAAACGATACGTGAGCTACCACTGGACCAGCGCCTCACTTCACATGGACGGATATATCCCAACCTCCGAACAACTCCTATTATGGAGAGCCTTCCGGGAGCATTCTCAGGGATTATGCCAAGGAAAAAAAATGGTATGCAAACATAGTGTTATACTGTATAAAAACAACAATTTAATACATCACACACATCACATTACCAGACATTTAAAACAATTGAGACAACCACACTGTAGTGGTGCAGACATTCACTACTATGACTGGCCTCCTAGGCAACGATGGTAAGAATAGCTGATTATCGGCTGTAAGTAAGAACTGGCTCACACCAGTTCTAAAAGCATGAGTATGTCAGAGGAAGTCACCAAGCTGCAGCACAGGGATTCCCCGGTCTCAGAACTCCTTCACTCGCCAGATCAGTTCTTTGTGCCTTAACGTCCACACAGGAGGTTCTGCCTCTGACCTTGCACCTCTTTCCCAGCACCATCACCCCTCACCCATAGCAGTCCTTGTACCCCCTATATTTTAAATAGGAACAGTTCGCACATTTGACGCACAGCCCAAAAAGGGGCATCTCCTTGCTGGGAAGGGGCATGGCCACACAATAGTAACCCCAATTCCAATTACGCCACACAGTACTGCAACTTTATTCACATTTTATCTTGCGATAGTGTCCATAATTCATATTACATCCCACAGTACTATCACTTTACCTTATAAACGTTACTCCTCACAGTAGAGCCCCTTATTCACATTACATCACACTGAATTGCTCCTTATTCACATTACACCACACCTTATTGCTCTTTATTCACATTAGACGACACAGTAGTGCCCTTTCTATATGCAACGCCACATAGTAGAGCACCTTATACACATAATGCCACACATTAGTAATGCATTTATACACAATTCCACACAGTAATGCCCCTTACACATATGAGACACATTAATGTCCTTATAAACATAATGCACCTTACACATTATGACAGCCTTTATTAATGCCCTTTTACACATAATGTCCCTTACACATATGCTGCACATTATTAATGCCCTTATATACATAATGACACACATAGTGCCCCCTACACATTTGCTGCACATTATTATTGCCCCTATACACATAATGACACACATACAGTAGTACCCTGTTACACATATGCCGCACATTATTAATGCCCTTATACACATAATGACACACATACAGTAGTGGCCCTTTACACATATGTTGCACATTATTGATGCATTTTTACATGACACACATAATGCTCCTTACACATATTCCGAACACTACTGCACAACCAACCCACTCACATGCACACAGCACTCACACTTCCACTAACACTGTGACCTCTGCCTCTGCTTGGATACAGATGTGTCCTCACAAATCTTGCATCAATGCTAACATCGGGCACTTTTTTTTATTGAAAATGCATCTTATTTGCATTGCTATGTGGCTAGGATGCACAAGCAGCTTCTGCTGATTAAACTGATATGCAGCATGCCAATATACTGTGTGAGACTGTGGCTGTATCTGCATATGAAATGCTACATTCAGAATATAGGCATGCCGCATATCATTTTAATCAGCAGAAGCTGATGATGCCCCTAGGCATATCAAATGCCCTAGGCAATTGCCTAGTTTGCCTATGCCTATGGCCGGCTCTGAATATCAGGTTTCATGCGATACCTACAAAACTTCCCAACCAGAGGAGAGATAGGCGAGGGCAGAGAGCTGCAAGTGACCCATGGATCCCAGCTTCTCCTCCTCTCCATCTCTGAATCCTGTGTAACCTATTATCTAATGAGAGCATTTGGGTCTAGAGAGAGACACACAGAGAGTCCTCTTGAGTCCTGTCCCAGTGTGTAAGTAGTACAGAGGCTGCTGCTATTGCATTCTTGTAAGATAAATTATTGATTTTATATTTCTATGTGTATTTTAAGGTTGATTAAGTTGTCTTTGTTCCACTACAGGAAAACTTTACAAAATAGTTGTCTCTCAATTAGGTGGAGCTATAAACAGTACCCAGGCATTATTAAACTATTTAAATGTAATATACACCAATGTTTTAAATTTAATATGCACAATCCATACCTCATAACATGACTTATTCCAGGAGGGACAAAATGGGAGGTATGCACAATATAATATACAAGCCCATTCCCCCGGACCCCCCTGTCTTAAATGCCCAGGGCCCCGCCCAAGGTTTAATCCGGCCCTGAGTAGAGGGGATGTGGGAAGGTTGTCTACTGCGGGATAGTAGGCATGCATGTATTCAGTCTGTTAGGCTCAAACAGACATTTGCCAACACAACTTGGTACTACTTTAGTTTAGACACAGCAACAGCTGCATGCATGTGGATTGCAGAGGCGGATTAAGTGTGCAGCCCCCGTGCAGGCCCGCTCCTCCCTCTGTACGCAGTTATGTGTAGACTGTGCATGAGCAGGTCTCCGGGAACATGGCGTCCTTGCCATGTTCCTGGTGATTTCTGTATTGTGCATGTACAAATCTCCGGAAAAATGGCAGCAGCAAGTGATTTGTACAGCACCAAAGCGGTGCTCCGGAGAGGTAATTATATTGTGTGCAGAGTGGGCCTGTGTAAACAGCACAGGTTACACCAATTATAGATACAACACTGGTAGCGTGACATTGTTTAGTTATTGCCCCAGATACTGCTCAGCAGCCATAGGATTTACTAGTCCTCTCCCTCCTTCTTCAATCCCCATTCTGTGCTACCCGTTCTGCAGCTGTTATCCCGGCACAGGATTCTGCATACAGACTGCAGCAGTGGCGTACGGTGAGGTCAGTGGCTAGTGAGGCACTACAGCCATAATGTCCGCCGAATCCTGCCGATGACCCCTAGCCAATGCCCGCTACTGCCTCTGAGCCGATACCCGCTGCCACTGACAATGGCTTACAAACTCGCCCACAATCAACTGACCCAGCCCTCCGCCACTAATTTCTATCTCAGTCTGATGCTGCCAATGCCCGCTGCCTGCCTGCTCATCATACTTGTGATATATTGTACATTTTTATAGAAAATAAAATAAAATTAGTGTTTGGGACTGGGAAGGGAGTGGGAGGACATGAATGCAATTTTGTTGTCCAGGGCTTCCATTAACTTAATGGAGAAGGGTCTGAATGGGTTAAAAAAAAAATGCGTGAGGTCCCCCCTCCTAAGTATAACCAGCCTCGGGCTCTTTGAGCCAGTCCTGGTTATTTAAATACTGGGGGGAAAAATGGACAGGGGTTCCCCGTATTTAGACAACCAGCACCGGGCTCTTAGTCCGGTCCTGGTTCCAAAAATACGGGGGACAAAAGATGTAGGGGTCCCACGTATTTTTAAAACCAGCACCGGGCTCCACTAGTCAGAGAGATAATGCCACAGCCGGGGGACACTTTTATGTAGGTCCCTGCGGCCATGGCATTGCCCCCCCCCCAACTAGTCACCTCTGGCCGGGGTACCCTGGTGGAGTGGGGACCCCTTAAATCAAGGGGTCCCCCCCCTCCAGGCACCCAAGGGCCAGGGGTGAAGCCCGAGGCTGTCCCCAGCACCCCTGGGCGGTGGGTGCCGGGCTGATAGCCATGTGTGTAAAAAAATAATATTGTTTTTTGTTGTGGAACTACAAGGCCCAGCAAGCCTCCCCCGCTTGCTGGTACTTGGAGAACCTCAAGTACCAGCAGGCGGGGAAATAACGGGCTCGCTGGTACCTGTAGTTCTACAACAACAAAAATACCCAAATAAAAACACAAACACACACACCGTGACAGTAAAATTTTATTAAAACACACACACTCACACATACTTACCTACATCCCACGCCGGTCACGTCCACTTGTCCAGTAGAATCCAAAGGGGTAGAGGCACCTGTAAAAATGAACATTATACTGACATATGAGAGAGAGAGAGAGAGAGAAAAAAACGAACCTGCTGCTGGAGCCGGCGGAGGAGGACAGCCGCACGTACTGTACGGCCACCGCTGCTGCCTGTCAGGTGATCGGGAGCCGGGAGGACGGAGCCAGAAGGGGAGGACGGGGTAGAGCTGCACGCTCCGCAGGACCGCCGCTGCTGGTAGTGAGGTGAGCGGGAGCCGGAGCAGGAGGACAGGGGGGGGGGGGGGAGCCACACACGCTGAAGGCCCACCGCTACTCCCGGCTATCATTAACGCCGGGACCCGCCGCCTCCAGCGCCGCATGTGGATGATTGGACAAGCGGATCTAGCCCTGGATCCGCTGTCCAATCACAGGTGCCTCGCTGACATGGGGGTGGTGTCCCTGTCAGCGAGGCAGCGAGGCACTTGGAACAGTGCCGCTTTCCCTATGGTTTTTCATGGGCTTTTACAGCCCAGTGCTAGGCTCCGCCCCCCGCACTGTCCCCGTTCCCATTATCCACGAGAGGCACTGCTATCAGTGCCTCCCAAAGTACTTTAAAGCAGAAAAATGATTAGGATTCAATAAAGAAGATACTTATGACACAGAATATGTGTCATAAGTATCTTCTTATCACAGGGGAGGCACTGCCTCCCCTGCCTCCCCTGACTGCACGTCCCTGGACTGCAGGCAGTGGTGATGATAAATAATAATAATTTTATTTATATAGCGCTCTTTCTCCAATAGGACTCAAGGCGCTCAACAGATACATAGCATAATATAGTACAGAAAATAATGAAGTACAGAACAGCTTTTCATAAAATATATATGCATGTAGATACTAAAGGGACATTGGGGGTCATTCCGAGTTGATCGCTCGCTAGCAGTTTTTAGCAGCCGTGCAAACACTATGCCGCCGCCCACTGCGAGTGTATTTTAGCTTAGCAGAAGTGCGAATGAAAGGATTGCAGAGCGGCTACAAAAATTTTTTGTGCAGTTTCTGAGTAGCTCAAAACCTACTCAGCGCTTGCGATCACGTCAGACTATTCAGTTCCTGCTTTGACGTCACAAACATGCCTTGCGTTTGGCCAGCAACGCCTCTGTTTTTCCTGGCACACCTGCGTTTTTACGAACACTCCTTGAAAACGGTCAGTTGCCACCCAGAAACGCCCACTTCATGTCAATCACTCTGCGGCCAGCTCTGCGACTGAAAAGCTTCGCTAGACCCTGTGTGAAACTACATCGGCCGTTGTAATAGTACGTCGCGAGTGCGCATTGCGCCGCATACGCTTGCGCAGAAGTGCCTTTTTTTTACTCATCGCTGCACATTATGGAAATACTTGAGTAAACAGGAAAGTCTTGAAGGATTCTATAGTTGGGGCCTCTCGCACTGTGCGAGGAAGTGAGTTCCATAGAGTCGGAGCCGCATGACTAAAAGCTCGACCCCCAGATGAATTACGGGAGATTCTAGGTACTGCTAAAAGTCCTTCATCTACAGATCGCAATAATGGAATGGGGCAGTATGGAGTCAGTAGCTGCTTCAGGTTCCTTGGGATCTGGTCATGTAGTGCTTTGAAACTCAGTAAGCCAATCTTGAAGATGATTCGCCATCTTACAGGCAGCCAGTGAAGGGAGTAGAGGATGGGTGTTATGTGGCTAGAACGGGGCTGGTCGGGTAACAGCCTGGCAGCTGTGTTTTGCACCACCGGTGCAATTCTTTTGCTGGGAGACAGATATCGTTCATCATAGCAGCTGTAGTTCCCCCAACCAAGACAGGGAATCTCTTACGACATGTATTATAAGAGACGACATTAATAATATAAATAACAGTCATTTGTTGGATAAAGCGTAACTTTATTACACATGCATTATCAAGCCAGAATTATTGTTCATTACTGCAGAGATAGTTACAGACGGCAGGACAGTACAGCATTTGTTATTGGTATATGTAAAGAGCAGTAAGCTGTCATCTAAAGTAGAGATGAGCGGGTTCGGTTCCTCGGAATCCGAACCCCCCCGAACTTCAGCCTTTTTACACGGGTCCGAGGCAGACTCGGATCTTCCCGCCTTGCTCGGCTAACCCGAGCGCGCCCGAACGTCATCATCCCGCTGTCGGATTCTCGCGAGGCTCGTATTCTATCGCGAGACTCGGATTCTATATAAGGAGCCGCGCGTCGCCGCCATTTTCACACGTGCATTGAGATTGATAGGGAGAGGACGTGGCTGGCGTCCTCTCCGTTTATAGTTACTGTTAGTAGTTAGTTGATCTGATTGCTGCTTAGCTTATTGTGGGGAGGATTGGGGAGAGCTGTTAGGAGGAGTACAGTCAGTGCAGAGTTTTGCTAGTTTTTTTTAATCCGTTCTCTGCCTGAAAAAAACGCTCCATACCATATCTGTGCTCAGCCTCAGTGTGCTGCATGATATATCTATGTATATCTGACTGTGCTGAGTGCTCACTGCTTACACAGCTGAATTGTGGGGGAGACTGGGGTGCAGTTATAGCAGGAGTACAGTGCACACTTTTGCTGCAAGTGTGACTGACCAGTGACCACCAGTATATTGTCTGCCTGAAAAAGTTAAACACTCCTGTGGTGTTTTTTTTTTTAATTCTATAAACGCATTCTGCTGACAGTGTCCAGCAGGTCCGTCATTCATTATATTATATAAATATTTACCTGCAGTAGTGTTATATTTTTTTTGTTCATCTCTATCATCTTTATCATCTCTATATTAGCAGACGCAGTACGGTAGTCCACGGCTGTGGCTACCTCTGTGTCGTCAGTGCTCGTCCATAATTGTATACCTACCTGTGGTGGGGTTTTTTTTTCTATCTTCTTCATACTAGTAGTTTAGGAGTCTGCTGACAGTGTCCAGCAGGTCCGTCATTATATTATATATATACCTGCAGTAGTGATATATATATATTTTTTATATCATTATCATCTCTATACTAGCAGACGCAGTACGGTAGTCCACGGCTGTAGCTACCTCTGTGTCGTCAGTGCTCGTCCATAATTGTATACCTACCTGTGGTGGGGTTTTTTTTTTTTCTTCTTCATACTAGTAGTTTAGGAGTCTGCTGACAGTGTCCAGCAGGTCCGTCATTATATTATATATACCTGCAGTAGTGATATATATATATTTTTTATATCATTATCATCTCTATACTAGCAGACGCAGTACGGTAGTCCACGGCTGTAGCTACCTCTGTGTCGTCAGTCACTCGTCATCCATAAGTATACTAGTATCCATCCATCTCCATTGTTTACCTGAGGTGCCTTTTAGTTGTGCCTATTAAAATATGGAGAACAAAAATGTTGAGGTTCCAAAAATAGGGAAAGATCAAGATCCACTTCCACCTCGTGCTGAAGCTGCTGCCACTAGTCATGGCCGAGACGATGAAATTCCATCAACGTCGTCTGCCAAGGCCGATGCCCAATGTCATAGTACAGAGCATGTAAAATCCAAAACACAAAATATCAGTAAAAAAAGGACTCAAAAATCTAAAATAAAATCGTCGTCGGAGAAGCGTAAACTTGCCAATATGCCATTTACCACACGGAGTGGAAAGGAATGGCTGAGGCCCTGGCCTATGTTCATGGCTAGTGGTTCAGCTTCACATGAGGATGGAAGCACTCAGCCTCTCGCTAGAAAAATGAAAAGACTTAAGCTGGCAAAAGCACAGCAAAGAACTGTGCGTTCTTCGAAATCACAAATCCACAAGGAGAGTCCAAATGTGTCGGTTGCGATGCCTGACCTTCCCAACACTGGACGTGAAGAGCATGCGCCTTCCACCATTTGCACGCCCCCTGCAAGTGCTGGAAGGAGCACCCGCAGTCCAGTTCCTGATAGTCAGATTGAAGATGTCAGTGTTGAAGTACACCAGGATGAGGAGGATATGGGTGTTGCTGGCGCTGGGGAGGAAATTGACAAGGAGGATTCTGATGGTGAGGTGGTTTGTTTAAGTCAGGCACCCGGGGAGACACCTGTTGTCCGTGGGAGGAATATGGCCATTGACATGCCTGGTGAAAATACCAAAAAAATCAGCTCTTCGGTGTGGAAGTATTTCAACAGAAATGCAGACAACATTTGTCAAGCCGTGTGTTGCCTTTGTCAAGCTGTAATAAGTAGGGGTAAGGACGTTAACCACCTCGGAACATCCCCCCTTATACGTCACCTGCAGCGCATTCATCATAAGTCAGTGACAAGTTCAAAAACTTTGGGCGACAGCGGAAGCAGTCCACTGACCAGTAAATCCCTTCCTCTTGTAACCAAGCTCACGCAAACCACCCCACCAACTCCCTCAGTGTCAATTTCCTCCTTCCCCAGGAATGCCAATAGTCCTGCAGGCCATGTCACTGGCAATTCTGACGAGTCCTCTCCTGCCTGGGATTCCTCCGATGCATCCTTGCGTGTAACGCCTACTGCTGCTGGCGCTGCTGTTGTTGCTGCTGGGAGTCGATGGTCATCCCAGAGGGGAAGTCGTAAGACGACTTTTACTACTTCCACCAAGCAATTGACTGTCCAACAGTCCTTTGCGAGGAAGATGAAATATCACAGCAGTCATCCTGCTGCAAAGCGGATAACTGAGGCCTTGGCATCCTGGGCGGTGAGAAACGTGGTTCCGGTATCCATCATTACTGCAGAGCCAACTATAGACTTGATTGAGGTACTGTGTCCCCGGTACCAAATACCATCTAGGTTCCATTTCTCTAGGCAGGCGATACCGAAAATGTACACAGACCTCAGAAAAAGACTCACCAGTGTCCTAAAAAATGCAGTTGTACCCAATGTCCACTTAACCACGGACATGTGGACAAGTGGAGCAGGGCAGACTCAGGACTATATGACTGTGACAGCCCACTGGGTAGATGTATTGACTCCCGCCGCAAGAACAGCAGCGGCGGCACCAGTAGCAGCATCTCGCAAACGCCAACTCTTTCCTAGGCAGGCTACGCTTTGTATCACCGCTTTCCAGAATACGCACACAGCTAAAAACCTCTTACGGCAACTGAGGAAGATCATCGCAGAATGGCTTACCCCAATTGGACTCTCCTGTGGATTTGTGGCATCGGACAACGCCAGCAATATTGTGTGTGCATTAAATATGGGCAAATTCCAGCACGTCCCATGTTTTGCACATACCTTGAATTTGGTGGTGCAGAATTATTTAAAAAACGAGAGGGGCGTGCAAGAGATGCTGTCGGTGGCCAGAAGAATTGCGGGACACTTTCGGCGTACAGGCACCACGTACAGAAGACTGGAGCAACACCAAAAACGCCTGAACCTGCCCTGCCATCATCTGAAGCAAGAAGTGGTAACGAGGTGGAATTCAACCCTCTATATGCTTCAGAGGTTGGAGGAGCAGCAAAAGGTCATTCAAGCCTATACAACTGAGCACGATATAGGAGGTGGAATGCACCTGTCTCAAGCGCAGTGGAGAATGATTTCAACGTTGTGCAAGGTTCTGCAACCTTTTGAACTTGCCACACGTGAAGTCAGTTCAGACACTGCCAGCCTGAGTCAGGTCATTCCCCTCATCAGGCTTTTGCAGAAGAAGCTGGAGACATTGAAGGAGGAGCTAACACAGAGCGATTCCGCTAGGCATGTGGGACTTGTGGATGGAGCCCTTAATTCGCTTAACAAGGATTCACGGGTGGTCAATCTGTTGAAATCAGAGCACTACATTTTGGCCACCGTGCTCGATCCTAGATTTAAAACCTACCTTGGATCTCTCTTTCCGGCAGACACAAGTCTGCAGGGGTTCAAAGAACTGCTGGTGAGAAAATTGTCAAGTCAAGCGGAACGCGACCTGTCAACATCTCCTCCTTCACATTCTCCCGCAACTGGGGGTGCGAGGAAAAGGCTCAGAATTCCGAGCCCACCCGCTGGCGGTGATGCAGGGCAGTCTGGAGCGACTGCTGATGCTGACATCTGGTCCGGACTGAAGGACCTGCCAACGATTACGGACATGTCGTCTACTGTCACTGCATATGATTCTCTCCCCATTGAAAGAATGGTGGAGGATTATATGAGTGACCGCATCCAAGTAGGCACGTCAGACAGTCCGTACGTATACTGGCAGGAAAAAGAGGCAATTTGGAGGCCCTTGCACAAACTGGCTTTATTCTACCTAAGTTGCCCTCCCACAAGTGTGTACTCCGAAAGAGTGTTTAGTGCCGCCGCTCACCTTGTCAGCAATCGGCGTACGAGGTTACTTCCAGAAAATGTGGAGAAGATGATGTTCATTAAAATGAATTATAATCAATTCCTCCATGGAGACATTCACCAGCAGCAATTGCCTCCACAAAGTACACAGGGAGCTGTGATGGTGGATTCCAGTGGGGACGAATTGATAATCTGTGAGGAGGGGGATGTACACGGTGATGAATCGGAGGATGATGATGAGGTGGACATCTTGCCTCTGTAGAGCCAGTTTGTGCAAGGAGAGATTAATTGCTTCTTTTTTGGTGGGGGTCCAAACCAACCCGTCATTTCAGTCACAGTCGTGTGGCAGACCCTGTCACTGAAATGATGGGTTGGTTAAAGTGTGCATGTCCTGTTTATACAACATAAGGGTGGGTGGGAGGGCCCAAGGACAATACCATCTTGCACCTCTTTTTTCTTTCATTTTTCTTTGCGTCATGTGCTGTTTGGGGAGTGTTTTTTGGAAGGGCCATCCTGCGTGACACTGCAGTGCCACTCCTAGATGGGCCAGGTGTTTGTGTCGGCCACTAGGGTCGCTTATCTTACTCACACAGCTACCTCATTGCGCCTCTTTTTTTTCTTCTTTGCGTCATGTGCTGTTTGGGGACTATTTTTTGGAAGGGCCATCCTGCGTGACACTGCAGTGCCACTCCTAGATGGGCCAGGTGTTTGTGTCGGCCACTAGGGTCACTTATCTTAGTCACACAGCTACCTCATTGCGCCTCTTTTTTTTCTTCTTTGCGTCATGTGCTGTTTGGGGAGTATTTTTTGGAAGGGCCATCCGGCCTGACACTGCAGTGCCACTCCTAGATGGGCCAGGTGTTTGTGTCGGCCACTAGGGTCGCTTAGCTTACTCACACAGCTACCTCATTGCGCCTCTTTTTTTCTTTGCGTCATGTGCTGTTTGGGGAGTGTTTTTTGGAAGGGCCATCCTGCGTGACACTGCAGTGCCACTCCTAGATGGGCCAGGTGTTTGTGTCGGCCACTTGGGTCGCTGAGCTTAGTCATCCAGCGACCTCGGTGCAAATTTTAGGACTAAAAATAATATTGTGAGGTGTGAGGTGTTCAGAATAGACTGAAAATGAGTGGAAATTACGGTTATTGAGGTTAATAATACTTTGGGATCAAAATGACCCCCAAATTCTATGATTTAAGCTGTTTTTTAGGGTTTTTTTAAAAAAACACCCGAATCCAAAACACACCCGAATCCGACAAAAAAAATTCGGTGAGGTTTTGCCAAAACGCGTTCGAACCCAAAACACGGCCACGGAACCGAACCCAAAACCAAAACACAAAACCCGAAAAATTTCCGGTGCACATCTCTAATCTAAAGGGGGGTACACACGGAGCGATAATCTAAGCAATCTGACTAGATTGCTTAGATTTTCAGCAAGATCGCTCCGTGTGTACCCCTAACAGCGATAGCGATGTGCAGCCCCGCGCATCGCTATCGCTGCTGCTAGATTGGCCTGCATGCAGGCCAATCTAGCGGGTCGCTCACTTCACCCGCTGGGTGAAGTGAGCGCCCCCCCCCCCATCTCCCCCCGCACGCTCAGCACACATCGTGCTGTGCTGAGCGCCTGGAGAGATGTGTGCTGAGCGGTTCGCTCAGCACACATCTCTCCCGCATCGGGCCGTGAGTACTGGCCTTAAGACCCACATTTATCAAGCCTTGGAGAGGGATAAATAGCACGTGATAAAGGGTATGGGTCATTAGGTCGACCATGCTTATGTCGACAGTCATTAGGTCGACCACTATTGGTCGACATGCATTAGGTTTACATGGTCATTAGGTCGACATAAACAAGGTCGACGTTGAAAAGGGTCGACATGAGTTTTTTTACTTATTTTGGTGTCGTTTTCTTCGTAAAGTGACGGGGAACCCCAATTAGTGCACCGTGTCCCCTCGCATGGCGAGTACAGGTTACTGTTCCCAATCATAGTCCACGTGGATCCCAAAGTATGAAAAAGTTAAAAAAAATAAAAGAAAAACCGTGAAAACGCATGTCGACCTTTTTCCATGTCGACCTAATACATGTCGACCAATAGTGGCCAACCTAATGACTGTCAACCTAAGTGTGATCGACCTAATGACCATATCCCGTGATAAAGTAGCAACCAATCAGCTCCTAACTGTCAATTTTTTTTAAACACAGCCTGTAAGATGGCAGTTAGGAGCTGATTGGCTGGTACTTTATTACCATGCTATTTATCACTCTCCAAGGCTTGATAAATGGGGACCTAATACGGTTATTTTTTAAAAACCACTATGGCAACAGCGCCACCTGGAGTTTCTGATAAGACAGTGCTGCCCACATCTGACAATGCTGCTGATTCTGAGTCTGCATCCGTGTCTGTGACTTTTGGCGGTCGCCCGTCTGCGACTTTATGCAAATTGTGTTTTATTAGTAGAGAAATAACAGTATACAGCCCCAAAAAATTGCATACAGTACAAAAATTATCGTAGCATAAGCTGACATAACAGTCGTAGACCAAACATACAGAGAACAAAAGCAATGTATAATATCATCAGCCTACTTAACTTGAGACAGTAAACTGTATTATCTTCAAGTAATCATAACAAGAAAAACAGAACATACAAGAAACAAAAAGAACAGACAGAAAAAAGGGAAAGAAAGAGAAAAAAGAGAAAGATGGTTAGACCGCCATCACCGTCACAACCCTAAGATGTCGTAGGGGGGGAGGGTAGCGAAAGAGTTTTGTATTCCTGCGTCCCTTTGAATTCCAGCCAATCAAACCACACGGATGTGAATTGAGACGCAGGGAGTGCCACGAGACCGGCCACACCTCCAGCAGACGTCTGGAACACTCGGAAACATGTGGTGGACCCGATCCGGGCATCTATACCATCTCGAGACCACTTTGTATTGTGCCTCCAGGACTTGAAGTGAGGGTGAACTAGCAAATGTGAACTGAAAAATGCGAGACCATTGGTCAGTGGTCAACTCTTTACCCAGGTCTTCATGCCAAGCCGTAACAAATGCCAGAGGACGGGTGGGAGAGCTCGCAAGGCATTGTCTGTACAGTAAAGATATTAGGTGTCGTGGAAAATTCTCGGAGAGACACAAGGACTCAAAAATCGTCGGTTTCCATCCCACCGCACGAGCCGGCGTTGCAGTAACATAATGCCGAATTTGTAGGTAAGCCCAGAAAGAATTAGTCGGTAGACCAAAGGATCGTTGCAGGTCCGCGAAGGGATGGAAACCCGTCGGACCAATCAAGTGACTCAAATGAGAAATGCCAGCTTCAGCCCATACAGATGACGGAGACAGGGAGAGGGGATTTGCGGGTAGATCTGGATTAAACAATAGTGGTGTCGGCAGTGAAGGGTTTGGGCTAAAGGAGTCTAGAAACCTAAATTTCTTCCATATCTTAAGGGTCGGGCCTAAGGTGGGATGTGGTACACGTGGAATTTTTTTGAGCCAGGGGAGAATACAGGTAGGAGCACCCGCAGTTAATTCCGCTATGTGTGGCCATTGCTTAGGGCTTGGGGATCTAGACATATCACTAACTCTGGCCAAATGTACAGCATAATAATAGCTAATAAAATGAGGTAATTGTAAACCGCCTTCTCTACGAGTACGGGTCAGTGGGAATTGGGAGAGTCGGTGCCCTCTCCGCCCCCAGATAAAATGACCAACAGATGACTGCAGAGTAGTGAAAAAAGAAACAGGTACTGCTATGGGCAACGCTTGCAGTAGGTACAAAACTCTAGGGAGAATTGTCATCTTTACCGTGTTAATCCTACCCAGCCAAGTAAGTTGGAGTGAAGACCATTTATTTATATCTGTAGTAATCTTAAGCAATAAAGGAAGAAAATTTACCCGGTATAAATCAGGCCCGTCTGCGACTTTATGCAGACGCCACTATAAAGCCAATATAAATAACAATAAAAATTTTAATATTTTTTGGTGCACAAAGAAATTAAAATATATTAAATTATAGAAAGGCTGCTAGCCGAATGGATAAGATAATAGTATATTTATATTTAAGCTGCTCCCATACGAGTACTCTGTAGTACTCGCTATTAGACAGAACAAAAAAAAAATGAGATGCACAGTATCACAAGGGAGCGCTAAATTTAATTAATAGTAAAAACAATTTATTCATATGTATTATACTAAAATCAATGCAATTAATAGACAATGGGGGTCATTCTGACCCGATCGCTCTCTGCAGTTCGCAGCGCAGCGATCGGGTCGGAATTGCGCATGTGCCTGCACCGCAGTGCACCGGCGCATGCCGGATGGCCGAAGCCTGTCATTCCCTAACGATCGCCTCTGCCTGATTGAAAGGCAGAGGCGGTCGATGGGCGGCACGGCGGCGTTAGGCTGCCATCATGGGGGCGCGGTCCGGCCAACGCAGGCACGGGCCGCGGCGGCTGCGTGACGTCACACGCAGCTGCAGTGACCGTGTGCAGCAACGAGCAACTCCCGGCCAGCCGCAGGAGCTGCGTTAGCCGGGAGTTACTCAACAAGCACAAAAGCATCGCCTCTGTGCGATGCTTTTGTATTTGTGCGGGAAGGGGGGGGGCGGACTGACATGCGGGGCGGGCTAGCCCTGTGCTGGGCGTCCCCCCGTATGTCTGGGAACATGAACGTAGCTGTGCTAAATTTAGCACAGCTGCGATCAACTCGGAATGACCCCCAATATATTACACCATTTTCTACCACTGCTCACTAGTCAGTCCATAATACCACCAATATTATTGTAGTCCACAGAAATCGGTATACGGAGCTCCAGTGCAGGATAATTAAGCACAGTGAAAGTGCTATTTGTAACTCCAAAGAAGGCTGCTTGGTAAAGAGATAGTGAGTTTGCTGTATATATGGGATGGCCGTATAGCCGGGGATGAATTAAAATAGCTCACAACAGTACTTTGTGAGCCTGCAGAACCAGCGCTCTCAAATTGCCCTCCCCACCGCCAATCAAACTCTCACCACTGCCGCTTCTGCACAGCCGGCCTGTGTAGTGGTGATCCGATGGTACGATATGAGTGCGGCAATGTCCATTGGGAGGGAGAAGAAGCGCGGCTCTGGGTCACCACCACTTGGAAAGTGCAGAGCAGCCTCCGATCTGTGGGTGGTCTAGGTGGTCAGGACCAAATAGATGTAGTAGGTAGATCCCTTAACGCGTTTCTCCGTGTTTATGGGTAGTACAGTTTCATCAGAAGGCCCCTTCCGTGGGCTTCCATTGGTCTCTATGGCAGGTGAAGTTCTCCTTCAGAGTATGGCCTCCTATGTGAGCGGTTGAGCGTTTCTGTATGCAACTGCTTTCAGCGACTCATCCACTACACTCCCATAACACGCGTGAAAGACGGACCATCTCCGTATGGGCACATGCGCAATGTGACGTAGATTACATGCGCAGAAGAAAAACAGCGATCCACTATGTCAGACATTAGCAGTGTCTGCGATGCAGAATCAGGCCCTATAACCTTCGCTTACTAAAGCCTTGTGTACAAATGTTCTAATCCAGAGATAACAGATAAATTATTAAGATAAATTATACCAAGTAGTGCTTCGTGCTGTTATAAAACTTGTATCCCCATTATGTCATCTGTAGGTGGAGGTTTTATTGCTGCCAGGGAGAGGTGCCGGTATCACACAACTGCAAGTGGAGCGGATACATCAATGACTTTGATCAGTACCTGAGATGGGACGCGCCCGCTAATCATTACCTGACTGGGGCTCACAGTTACCATGACAACAAAACAGAGTATGTACAGTATGTTACAGTGGGCTAACAGAGACAAATTCACTCATGGGGGGGATTCAATTAGCGGCGATGGGCGAAAACTGCTGATGAAATGGTCATGACGCCGGCACATTGTGACCACCAAAATTACACACAGAGGCACGCTTTTAAATACACAGTAATAAGGTACCGTAACTCTCATTGTTCTGCACTTCTGATCCATCCGAACATCGCAACACCGCACCTTATTGAGAACTGAAGTGCCGCCATAGAGAGAGTTTTTGAAAACCTCAGTTACAGTAGCAAATGGAATTGGGATATTCCTAAAACGAAAAAAAAAAAAAAAAAATATAGGTGGGAGCTTTATGGCGTTATCAGCAACATAAATAGTCAATATAAATTCTACTATTACAAAACAGTGACTTGAGAAGCAGCTGTCAGTATGGTCTTTGCAGTTACGAGAAAACTGTATGCGAACAACAACAAAAATCACACAGTGCTACAAAGCTGTCCTATCGCAAACAATTAAAACCCAGAAATGCATGTGTTACTGATTTACTACACAGAAAATTAAATGAAATTTTATATATATATATATATATGTATATGTATATATATATATATATATACACTGCTCAAAAAAATAAAGGGAACACTTAAACAACACAATGTAACTCCAAGTCAATCACACTTCTGTGAAATCAAACTGTCCACTTAGGAAGCAACACTGATTGACAATCAATTTCACATGCTGTTGTGCAAATGGAATAGACAACAGGTGGAAATTATGGGCAATTAGCAAGACACCCCCAATAAAGGAGTTGTTCTGCAGGTGGTGACCACAGACCACTTCTCAGCTCCTATGCTTTCTGGCTGATGTTTTGGTCACTTTTGAAAGCTGGCGGTGCTTTCACTCTAGTGGTAGCATGAGACAGAGTCTACAACCCGCACAAGTGGCTCAGGTAGTGCAGCTCATCCAGGATGGCACATCTATGCGAGCTGTGGCAAGAAGGTTTGCTGTGTCTGTCAGCGTAGTGTCCAGAGCATGGAGGCGCTATCAGGAGACAGGCCAGTACATCAGGAGACGTGGAGGAGGCCGTAGGAGGGCAACAACCCAGTAGCAGAACCTCTAGCTCCGCCTTTGTGCAAGGAGGAACACTGCCAGAGCCCTGCAAAATGACCTCCAGCAAGCCACAAATGTGCATGTGTCTACTCAAACGATAAGAAACAGACTCCATGAGGGTGATAAAGCTAAATATTTATCTTATATAAAACCCTTTATGAGGTCTAAGAACACTGTACGCTATTGACGTATGGAGTACCGTAAGGGTACGCACGTTGCGTAACAATCGCTTAGCCGTGGTCGAGACGCTCAAGCGTCACGTTCGCTCACGGCCAAGAGATCACAGGCAGGCACGCTATTGGCTGCCGACTAACGTAATGATTCGCTATAGCGTAGCGGACGCTCGGGACCACGAGGAGATCACCAGCGGCGCTGACGCTCACAATGTTAGACCTTTATATCTAAACCATAAACAATGTAATATGCAGTAAAACCTTAGTGTAGAGATAGGGTGTAGATGCAACACAGTGTAACCTTATTAACTTAAAAGCTGTTTGAGCGTCACCGACGCTCTGTGAATACTTAACACTATAAGAAATACACGGATACCTAGGCTTAGGGTCCAACGCCTTATATATATATATTATGAATGTTATACTTGCAAAAGAATTAATACAATACAAGTTATACACTACAATATAACATAGACTAACTAACCAGGTAACTACACAGTAAATACAATACAATACTATTACGTTTAAGAGAATACGAGAGAAAGAGGAGAAGAGAGAGAGAGAGAGATATGGCCCATAACAACAAGAAAGACAATATGATTACGGAGAAAAACTTACGCACAAAGGGGAACGATCGCATGCGCCTCTGGACATCCAGCTCCCGATTATCAGCAATGAGAACCGTTGAAGAGTGAGCTGGATGTGATCGGCTTGTCTAGTTATGCCCCACACACAATACAATTCAATGGTCCCTACAATCTCATTGTTCATTGGACACAGGAATTCCTCCTCGCACTATAACAAAAGGTCATAGGTTGATTCATACAGGTGGGCTGTGACAATTTCCAACTGCTCAGGTGGGTGGGAAACTAGGTTTCCCGCCGCATGGATAAGTAAGTGCAAATAATAGTAAATGGACATAAACTTCTTATGTCCATAACTATTCGCACGAGCGATTAATTCGCTTCAAACCAACACCGGAATATTGCTAATTAAATACTCTTCCGATGGATACTAAACACCACTGTATTACTCCTGTCTGACCCTTCGTATCAAACAAAGTGGGATTTCTCTGTCCATGAACATGCTACATTAACTAAACTTTCAGATTCTATCAAAGGGACCATAATCTACAAAATACATTATATGGTGAAAATATGTAACGATTGAGTCGCACGCTACGAACACATAAACTCTACCGTAAATGCACATACCGCGCGCCCGCGGGTGCCCGCAGCAGCGAGTATGCGCACGCACGGGAGAGCGCACGCATGCGCAGCTCGGACCTGTATGAGGTGCAAATATGGCAGTGTGCATAGTGATATTTTTATGACTTTGACAGTCCACCCTTTGGCAGTCAACAATAACTGCCACTTCCTAAAACATTTCAAAACGAGAAAAATATATGTCAGGGGTTAATACATTTCCATGGTTGGGTAAGGGAGGAGAGGAGAAGGTAGGAAAAAGGGTATGACCTAGTGGGATAGTAGAAGAATGTGTGTATGAATCCATGTTTGGGGGTCATGTATCATCGTGCCGTACGTGTTTTAAATCAAGCTTCGAGGTATTGCGAAGTATACATTTGAATTCCTTCTTATCCCGTAGTACGGGTCTGTGGATGGGCTGTCAAACTTTACCGAGCTCTTTTCGGCTGTGGTTACAACAAAATGGGGGAGCACATTTTAGTTGATGATACATGAGTGGGGAAATATGTGATTGCTGATATCTGTGCCTGTATTCCCTATCGACTATGTGTGTAATTACCTGAAGGTTGTAGAGATGAAGAAAAGACATGATTACGGTAAATGCAGTGGTATTCTATGTCAGGTTAATGTACATTTGTCGGTTGAGGTCTTGTTCGGTGTCTGTTGATTGCAGTCTTCTTTGTGCTTTTGCCCATAAGGTGCGAGCAAAAACCTTGTCAATGTCCTTAGATTTACAAAAGTGTTGGGCTAGCGTAATTTTAAAATTTCTAGGGAAACTGGGGATCTATGGCATAGTTCATCAAAAATCTGTGTATAAGGTTGTCAAAACTTCTTCTTTAATCCATCAGTTGTCTGTATACCGGATCATCAAATTCCTCGTCAAAAGTGGGTCTTTTTACCTTGGAGAAAAACGGAAAAACAGGTGAAAGAAACGGACCGTATAATCGCATTTTCATCACATCATTGTTTCTACCGTTGGGTCATAAATCAAATCCATTGGAATTTCAATTTCCTCACTCCTTAGACTCATTACCCTGGTACGACGTTTGCACTTCATTAAAGCCTGACCGCATCTAAATATCAAGCCAATGGATATGACAACACCTAAGATACATAGAAGAAACTTCCCAACATCCATTATGACTCCTTGAGCCCATTCTCCTAAACCAGAGAACCAATTTCGCGGGTTCAACCATGACACCCAACCAGTCAGCTCATTACCTACAGCAGCAAGAGTGAGATTGTGTCTCCTGCGAAATTCCCACTTCAGTTGGAGAATATCGTCCATCTTTTGGTCTATGACCTCGACCGGATCCTCGGTGCTATTTGTGATATATGTGCAACATTTCACGCCGTACTGTGTTGCCAGTGTGACACAATATCCTCCTGTCACTGCTGTGAGATAATTAAGAACCATTCTATGCTGTACCAGTTCTGTTTTGTAAGCTTGAAGTTCTCTTCCAGTATACCTAAACGTGTCATCATACATTTCAGTGATATTATCTAACAAATTTGCAAGCGCAGATATGTATCTATAGTTCATCACTCCTCTAGCGGTGCGAGTGAAATCTAACGCAAGTAGAACCTGAATCCCGGTGGATTCATGGATCATGTCAGAGGCCAAATGCTCTGTCCTTTCTGTCAGTTGCCTTTTAACTACGTGCTCGTAATGGGTATGAGTATAAGGAGCTTGGGCACCACGGTGTATATCTTTCATTTTGTCATGTGATACAGTCATTACTTCAGGCAGTACTTTTCCAATATAACACAATCCTTCAGAGTTTGGGGCAAGCCACTTATACGCCTTCCTCCCGCATATGAAATATGCATCATCGGGGAGAACATATGGGACGGAGTAGGACATAACCATATTACACATCCTCCATGTGAAATCTCCTACCCCTAATTCTCCCATCTGTTTAGTACACGTACCAGTTTGTACGATATGTGCACAGTATCCTGGTGATACCTCTCCAACTCTCGTAATCCTACTTCCTAGGGTATACCTATATCGGAAATATTTTCCACTACTGGCTATGTGGCGTATAAGCTCTGTATCTGTAGGCATTCTATCTGCTCTATATGAAAAGGTCATGGTTTGGTTACTCCATGACACTTCCCAATTTCCCGGCTTTCGGGGATTGGAAATGTTAAAACATATTAGGGATCTATCCACATGATATTGGTGGAGCTTCAAACTAGGAGGACTGGAGATATTAAACCTCCTGTCCACCGGTCTCCCACCCTTTAGCTCAAGTACCTCCCCTATCGTTAAAGGAAATGGTACTAGTCCTGATTTGCTATGACCTTGAGGTACTTGAGAGCATACCCAACAATCTGTTTGATTTAACACACTACCCACTAAGGAGTGATAGTCACTCAATGGATGCCGGTCCATGTGGATGTTAAAACTGGATTGGCATTTCTTAATGCACCCATCCTCAACTACGTTGTCACAGAGCCTACAGATACAGTTTTCTTCAGCTAACAATCCTTCACAATTCCTTCTATTGTCAATGCTATCGGATCGTTTTCTGATACTCGCCTTTACTTGTTGGTTAAGTTGTTCTTGGAAAACTACGCCTCCATCTTTGTCATCAGAACCCATTCCAGAACCTTTCTCGACCTCCATGGTACTCTCGCCGGAACAGACTGCTCTGGTCAACATCATGGTCAACAGGAAAATCCGGATCACAGTCTCTTGGGGCAAGTCCATCTTATAGGAGGAAACGAAGAAGAATGAGAAGGGGAAAAAATAATTTGAGGGAGAGGGGATGGGAAGTGGAGAAAAACAATAAAAGGGAAACGGGGGATCGACAACTGCTTTTGATCTTGTGATTCTCAATGCTCAGGTGCCGCCTCAGTCCTCCTGGAACAGACACTCCAGTGATACAACTTCCTCTACCGTCTGTTCCTTATCCCGGGACCTCTCTGGATCAGCAACCTTCTTACAATGGGACGAATGAACCCAAGTCTCTCTCTCGGCAACTTTCAATGCTGTAGTGCTAGTCAATAAGACTTGGTATGGTCCTTCCCATCTGTCAATAAGGCAACCTGAGCGTAGAAAATTCCGTATCATTACATAATCCCCAGGTTCAATGTCATGACAATTACTATCTGGTAAATCAGGAATCACCAACTTCAAATTATCATTTTGATTCCTTAACTGTTTACTCATGTTAATCAGGTATTTTACAGTCACTTCATTGTTACACTTCAAATCATCCTGAGGGTTAATCATAACATGCGGTTGTCGACCAAACAAGATTTCAAAGGGAGACAGATTAAGAGGGGACCTGGGAGTGGTTCTGATGCTGTACAGTACAATGGGTAAAGCTTCTGGCCATGTCAATCCTGTCTCTGCCATAACTTTGCTCAGTTTATTTTTAATAGTGCTGTTCACTCTTTCCACCTTCGCACTCGCCTGTGGACGGTATGGAGTGTGCAGCTTGCTATCAATTCCCATCAACTTACACATTCCTTGAAAGACATCACCTGTAAAATGGGTACCCCTATCACTTTCAATTATTCTAGGGATACCATATCTACATACAAATTCCTGCACAATTTTCTTAGCAGTAAACATAGCGGTATTTGTGGCCGCAGGAAATGCTTCAACCCAATTTGAGAAAACATCTATACAAACAAGTACATATTTCAAATTTCGACAAGGGGGTAATTGAATGAAGTCAATCTGTATTACCTGGAAAGGGCCGCCTGCAGGTGGGATATGAGATGGTTCTGTTGGTATTGCCTTTCCGATGTTCTTTCTCAAACAGGTAAGGCATGACATTGCTCTTTTACTCGCATGAGATGAAAATCCTGGGGCGCACCAATATGCTCTTACCAACTTGCACATCCCTTCCTTGCCCAGATGAGTCAGCCCGTGAGCTGCTTCAGCCAAACATGGAAGGTATGCTCTGGGGGCCACTGGTTTACCATGTCCATCCGTCCAGAGTCCTGAGGACTCCTGGCCATATCCCTTTGCCTTCCAGACTGCCTTTTCCTGTGTGGAACACAAATTTTGCATTTCACACAACTTCTGTGTGTTGATGGTATTAAATACCATCAGTTGCGTGGTGTCTGTCTGTCTGGGGGTACCGGTTGCTAACTTAGCAGCTTCGTCTGCTCGGCTGTTACCAAGTGATACTGGGTCCTGGCTATATGTGTGTGCTTTACACTTGATAACAGCCACTCTGTCGGGTTCCTGTATCGCTGTTAGAAGCCTTTTGATGTGAGCTGCATGCGCTACCGGTGTACCAGCTGCCGTCATGAAATTTCTGAGGCGCCATAGGGCTCCGAAATCATGAACTACCCCGAATGCGTATCTAGAGTCGGTGTAGATATTGGCTGACTTACCCTTAGCCAATTCACATGCTCTGGTTAGGGCGACCAGTTCAGCAACCTGGGCTGAGTGAGGTGGGCCTAGCGGTTCAGCTTCTATGGTGCCTTGGTCATCTACGACTGCGTATCCAGTACACAAGTCTCCCGAGTCTGACTGTCTATGACAACTACCATCCGTGTAGAACGTGAGCTCTACATCTTCCAGTGGGTTGTCACTGATGTCAGGCCTTGCCGTGAAATTTTGGGTCAAATATTCCATACAATCATGTGTGTCTTCCCTTGTATTAAATCCTCCTTCCCCACCACTCTCATCCTCCACCCTTTGTGCCTGTCCAGGCACACCTGGGAGATATGTTGCAGGATTTAATGCACTGCATCTCCTTATGGTGATGTTTACGGGGGCCATTAGTGCCAATTCCCATCTTGTAAACCGCGCTGATGAGACGTGCCTGGTTTGGGCAGAATTTAGCAAGGCTGACACTGCATGTGGTGTATGAATTGTGAGGTTGTGACCTAACACTACATCTTCGCTTTTCGTTACTAGCAATGCTATCGCAGCAACGCTTCGCAAGCATGTGGGGAGGGATCGCGCTACCGTATCTAGCTGAGCGCTATAGTATGCTACTGGCCTGCTGGCATCACCGTGCTTTTGGGTTAAGACGCCTGCCGCGCAACCAGCACTTTCTGTTCCGTACAGCTCAAAGGGTTTCCCATAGTCTGGCATACCTAATGCTGGTGCCTGCGTTAGGCACTGTTTAAGTCTCTCAAATGCCATCTCGGACTCGTCTGTATGCGAAATCCGATCAGGTTTGTTTGAGGAGACCATCTCCTGCAAAGGTAACGCTAGAATGGAAAACCCTGGGATCCAGTTACGGCAATACCCACACATTCCTAAAAATGTTCTGATCTGTTGCTGGGTTTGTGGCAGAGTCATGTCTCTAATTGCTTGAATTCTATCAGCGGTCAGGTGTCTCAGTCCTTGTGTTAGACAGTGTCCCAAATATTTTACTTTAGTTTGGCATAATTGCAACTTGTCTTTGGAAACCTTGTGTCCTGTGTCTGAAAGATGAAACAGGAGCTGTTTCGTATCCTTCAGGGATGCTTCCACTGAATCAGAACACAGTAGTAGATCATCCACGTACTGTATTAATACTGATCCACTCTCTGGTTGGAAAGACTGTAAACAATCATGCAAAGCCTGGGAAAATATACTTGGACTGTCTATGAAACCTTGTGGTAATCGAGTCCATGTGTATTGGACTCCTCTGTATGTGAATGCAAACAAGTATTGGCTGTCAGGGTGTAGGGGTACCGAAAAGAAAGCGGAGCAGAGGTCAATAACAGTGAAAAATTTTGCAGTGGGAGGGATTTGCATAAGGATGACAGCTGGATTTGGCACTACGGGGAACTGACTCTCAACTATTTTGTTAATCCCCCTTAGATCCTGCACTAGCCTGTAACCCCTCCCCCCACTCTTTTTAACAGGGAAGATGGGACTATTGGCAGTGCTGGACGTTCTTACCAGAATGCCCTGTTGTAGCAAGCGCTCTATTACGGGATAAACTCCTAACTCCACCTCTGGCTTCAGAGGGTACTGTGGGATTTTTGGAGCTATCCTACCATCTTTTACTTGTACAACTACCGGAGCTACGTTTGCCATTAATCCAGTGTCCTGTCCATCTTTAGTCCAAAGTGACTCTGGTATCTGGGATGTCATTTCTTCTACTTGGGATGGAGTCCTATTTGTCATAATGGTATGTGACATTAATTTTGATGGGGAGTCTAACATGTCTCGCACTTCCTGAGCGTGATTCTCAGGTATGTCCAAGAATACACCTTCAGGAGTACAATAAATGACGCACCCCATTTTGCACAATAAATCCCTTCCCAGGAGATTAGTCGGTGCCGATGCAGCCAGCAAAAAGGAATGCTTGGTATGTAAAGGCCCTATTGTAATCTCGGCTGGTTTGCTAACAGGGTAGTGCTGGACTACTCCTGTTACTCCCATGGCTGGAATTGTCTTACCAGTGGTTCTCATGCCCACTGTCGTATTTATCACTGATTTGGCCGCCCCTGTATCTACAAGAAAGTTTAATGATTTACCAGCTACATTTATTGCAATCTCGGGTTCGCTTCCAAGATTTGCAATCAATTTTACTGGCTGCAGGTTACAGGTATGGCCACACCCCTATTGGGTATGGTGACCTCCCTGAATCCCGCTGGCAGCAACTACTTGTGAGGGAGTTAGCTGGGAACTACCAGAGGCGTGCCAGTCTCTGTTCGGGGGGTATCTTTTTGTTTCCCCTGTATGTGGCTCATAACTCCGTCTCTGCGGACCCTGCTCCCAATGTCGTGTGTTGTGTCGTTGTCTAGGGGGTTGGTATGATCTTTGCGAATTTTTCGCTCTACAGTCTCGTGCTATGTGTCCCTGTTTATGACAAAAATAACATGTTACCACATTTGACTTACCCACGGGGTTTGGTGATATAAACACAGGCTGTTTTGTGGTCAGGGCCTGTATACTTACTGACATTAACTTATCACCTTGTGACTCCCTGTGTCTGGTGATATTCTGGTCGTGATCAATAGCAGCCTCTCTCAAAGTAGCCACTGACAGACCTCGCCAACATGGTTGCGTGGTCTGTACCCTTGTTTTTAATGCTTCTTTTAAACCATCCATTAGCACAGATACTGCTACTTCTTGATGATTTGCATTGGTCCTAATGTCCTCTATGCCAGTGTATTTTGCCATTTCTAATAATGCCCGGTGAAAATAATCAGCAGTTGTTTCTGTCTCTTTTTGTTTAATGGAAAAAATTCTATTCCATTTGGCCACAGCTGGAAAATACTCCTTTAACTGTAAATTTATTCTTTTTACGTTATCTTTGTTGTACACATCTGTAAGAGGTACATCCTGATCCAGTCCACAGTCAGCTAAAAATTGAGCTGCGTCGACATTGGAGGGTAAACAAGCCCTCAGCAATATCTGCCAATCTTTGTTATTGGGTTCTAAAGTGTTCCCTAGGTCTCTGATGTATTTTTGGCTAGCAACTAAATCTTTTCTAGGATCAGGGAATTCAGACACTATGGTTCTTAATTCCATTCGGGAAAACGGGCTGTACATGGCAATGTTCCTGATAGGAGTGACTCCTGTAGTGTCCGTTTTCCCATTTGGAACTGCTATTACCCTCACGGGAGCAAGTTTAACAACATCATTCTGTGTAGATTCTACAGTCTGTGGTGAAATGGTTTCAGCATAGTGTATGGTGCCGTACTTACCCGTTGATACGACCTCACCTGTCCCTCCGCTAGGGGGCTTTGTTACTAATCTTATGGGTTGGGCCGTGCCTACTGTTGTTTCTGATATGGTGGCTGCTAGAGAGAGCGCCGATATTGTTGCCGCGTCGTCCTCTTGATCACACTCCTGGGGAAAGTTCAAAACAGGGTACAACTTGCACGGGTTAATACTTGCATTGGTTAACTTATTAACATTATCTTTAACATTTATACAGTTGCTAAGTGCCTGTTTGTTACCCCTTGATGCGTCATTCTCCGCAACCAATTTCTCTCCTGATATGTATGGTGGCGGTGGGGCCGTGGCTATCAGTTTCCTGATAGGGCCAGATCCCGCCGCCAGAGCCAATCCTCTCTGTATTTCACCCTCCTGTTGCCATAGCTGCAAATAATCATAATGTTGGATTCGTCTCTTTGTTGACTTAATGAGACATATCCTCCTCCTTAAATTCGTTAACACTTCTGGGCTGAAGCTACCTACTCTTGGGAATTTCTCCCCGTCATGTACAGTCATTCTTTCCCATTCATCACATAAAATTTCTGTGTGCCTTCCGTATTTTTCACACATTACATACCTTGCCGACCCGACTGGTCGGTTTACAGAATCAACCCGAACCGAGGTTGATCGCCCCCTTCCTGAACAACTGGCCCCCATAATTTGTAGGTGTTGCTTGCTCTACCTCTGACCTTTATATCAGGGTCTTCAGCGAACCCTTACAAAAAACCAAAATATTCAAAGATAGGTTGACGGTGAAGTTTACCGAGCACCTCACTCACTCGCCCACGCCGACCAATATGCCCACACACTGATATAGTGCTGGCGTACTCGACCCAGGGCCCCTATTAACCTTAGTTTACTGGAACATGTAGGTATGATCCGAAGAGCATTAACCCTTTCCAGTAAAGGTGGAGTTGTCGGATAGTTCTAGAGTGACCAGCGAACTTCCCTTTTTGAAAAAATAAAAAATTACACAAATCACGTCAGAATGTACAAATGGCGTTTGTGACCCCTTTACTCTAATGGTACTAGGTCAGATTACTAACTAATGTACACAATTACGTGCGGTACAGTCGTTCAGCACATAAGCAACTAATCTTATGTACGGAGCGACCAGTGGAATCGACATTCGGCAGCTGCGAATTCCTTCAGCCTGAGCTTTATTGGCCTATATGGGTGTTGCACCAACCCTTGTTGGTGTTGTGCCTTGTCTCTATAGCGGACTTCCTTGTCTGCTGTACCTGGACCTCCAGGTCTGTTATGCGACCTCCTGGTCTGACCTCCTGGTCTGTTACAGTATGACCTCCTGGTCTGCTACACTCTAATGCTCAAATTTTATGTTTAACCAGAGATGCCTCCCTAGCCACCGTGCATGTCACTTACACGTATGTACCTTCACGAGAACTCGATGATTTCTGTGGTTCAATCCCCAAAATTGTAAAAACAAACACTCACTCACCACATATACACTTTTGTTTCTATTTCTATTTCTGCGCAGAATTTTTTTCTTTAGACCAGATGTGTTGTAAATTTGGAGAAGGATCTGTTAATTTAAATTTCGGATATTAAAATAGATTTGCGCTATTTATCGCCTGTTGCGCTATTTATCGCCTGTTGCGCTATTTATCGCCTGTTGCGCTATTTATCGCCTGTAAAATCAACACTATCGTGTGACTTGAGTTACGTGGGCGTACCCAGACGCTCCGTTGCGTAATTTACGCTGCGTGCGTCGGCCTTTGCGTACGCGAGTCTCAGCCCTTTGTTAGAGACACGTGTACACAAAACCAATGTCCACCGTAACACAACTAACACGTTTATCAATGTAGATGATCCTCGATCCTCTACTGAACCCCACACCAATCTCTCCTTGTACCTTTAGGTAGAGCTGCGTGTGTGCTTTACACTTTATCCCTTAACGCATTACTTTTACACTTTAACTATTGAAATAGCGACAAATCTCTCTTAGCACGTTTATCAATTTATAAAATGGCAAACAGGAGAGTGATATATGAAAATACACGAATGAAAAAGAAATGCAGATATGTGCGTGCGTACGCAAGACAGAAATAAACAGTTTTAAAAGACACTAGCGTGTTGTTCTTACCTCCGGTTCCGGATTCCTTCAGCACCCTTTACTAAGCGAAGCAGACGCTTATCCCGTCAGCACTGTGAAGAATATGATCTCCCGCCCTTTGCTGATGGATAATGTCTGCTGAAATTACCTAGCAGAGATATGTGAAGGACAGGACGAGCCGCCAATTGATAAAGCTAAATATTTATCTTATATAAAACCCTTTATGAGGTCTAAGAACACTGTACGCTATTGACGTATGGAGTACCGTAAGGGTACGCACGTTGCGTAACAATCACTTAGCCGTGGTCGAGACGCTCAAGCGTCACGTTCGCTCACGGCCAAGAGATCACAGGTAGGCACGCTATTGGCTGCCGACTAACGTAATGATTCGCTATAGCGTAGCGGACGCTCGGGACCACGAGGAGATCACCAGCGGCGCTGATGCTCACAATGTTAGACCTTTATATCTAAACCATAAACAATGTAATATGCAGTAAAACCTTAGTATAGAGATAGGGTGTAGATGCAACACAGTGTAACCTTATTAACTTAAAAGCTGTTTGAGCGTCACCGACGCTCTGTGAATACTTAACACTATAAGAAATACACGGATACCTAGGCTTAGGGTCCAACGCCTTATATATATATTATGAATGTTATACTTGCAAAAGAATTAATACAATACAAGTTATACACTACAATATAACATAGACTAACTAACCAGGTAACTACACAGTAAATACAATACAATACTATTACGTTTAAGAGAATACGAGAGAAAGAGGAGAAGAGAGAGAGAGAGAGATATCGCCCATAACAACAAGAAAGACAATATGATTACGGAGAAAAACTTACGCACAAAGGGGAACGATCGCATGCGCCTCTGGACATCCAGCTCCCGATTATCAGCAATGAGAACCGTTGAAGAGTGAGCTGGATGTGATCGGCTTGTCTAGTTATGCCCCACACACAATACAATTCAATGGTCCCTACAATCTCATTGTTCATTGGACACAGGAATTCCTCCTCGCACTATAACAAAAGGTCATAGGTTGATTCATACAGGTGGGCTGTGACAATTTCCAACTGCTCAGGTGGGTGGGAAACTAGGTTTCCCGCCGCATGGATAAGTAAGTGCAAATAATAGTAAATGGACATAAACTTCTTATGTCCATAACTATTCGCACGAGCGATTAATTCGCTTCAAACCAACACCGGAATATTGCTAATTAAATACTCTTCCGATGGATACTAAACACCACTGTATTACTCCTGTCTGACCCTTCGTATCAAACAAAGTGGGATTTCTCTGTCCATGAACATGCTACATTAACTAAACTTTCAGATTCTATCAAAGGGACCATAATCTACAAAATACATTATATGGTGAAAATATGTAACGATTGAGTCGCACGCTACGAACACATAAACTCTACCGTAAATGCACATACCGCGCGCCCGCGGGTGCCCGCAGCAGCGAGTATGCGCACGCACGGGAGAGCGCACGCATGCGCAGCGCGGACCTGTATGAGGTGCAAATATGGCAGTGTGCATAGTGATATTTTTATGACTTTGACAAGGGTGGTATGAGGGCCCGACGTCCACAGGTGGGGGTTGTGCTTACAGCCCAACACCGTGCAGGACGTTTGGCATTTGCCAGAGAACACCAAGATTGGCAAATTCGCCACTGGCGCCCTGTGCTCTTCACAGATGAAAGCAGGTTCTCACTGAGCACATGTGACAGACATGACAGAGTCTGGAGACGCCAAGGAGAACGTTCTGCTGCCTGCAACATCCTCAAGCATGACCGGTTTGGCAGTTGGTCAGTAATGGTGTGGGGTGGCATTTCTTTGGGGGGCCGCACAGCCCTCCATGTGCTCGCCAGAGGTAGCCTGACTGCCATTAGGTACCGAAATGAGATCCTCAGACCCCTTGTGAGACCATATGCTGGTGCGGTTGGTCCTGGGTTCCTCCTAATGCAAGATAATGCTAGACCTCATGTGGCTGGAGTGTGTCAGCAGTTCCTGCAAGACGAAGGCATTGATGCTATGAACTGGCCCACCCGTTCCCCAGACCTGAATCCAATTGAGCACATCTGGGACATCATGTCTCGCTCCATCCACCACAGACTGTCCAGGAGTTGGCAGATGCTTTAGTCCAGGTCTGGGAGGAGATCCCTCAGGAGACCATCCGCCACCTCATCAGGAGCATGCCCAGGCATTGTAGGGAGGTCATACAGGCACGTGGAGGCCACACACACTACTGAGCCTCATTTTGACTTGTTTTAAGGACTATACATCAAAGTTGGATCAGCCTGTAGTGTGTTTTTCCACTTTAATTTTGAGTGTGACTCCAAATCCAGACCTCCATGGGTTAATAAATTTGATTTCCATTGATAATTTTTGTGTGATTTTGTTGTCAGCACACTCAACTATGTAAAGAACAAAGTATTTAATAAGAATATTTTATTCATTCAGATCTAGGATGTGTTATTTTAGTGTTCCCTGTATTTTTTTGAGCAGTGTATATATATATATATATATATATATATATATATATATATATATACATACATACAGAGGCGGATTGGCCATAGGGTTCACAGGGAAGATTCCCAGTGTGCCGACGCACCCGTGGGGCCTGTTTTGTTTGAGAACATATGGTCCTTTTTATAGACATAATGAATAAGATGCAAAATAATTTGCATATATGAAAATGACTTTGCCACTTAGCCTGATTGCAGATGATCTAGTGTATGCTCTGTCTGCCTGCTTGGCTGACATATAAGATTGAGTGAATAGTGATTGGGATACGGTTGGTGTAATAAGCAAGAAAATATATCTTTCTAAAGAATTATATAGTTTCCTAAATTGTGAAGGTGTATCATATAATGTGCTCATAATATTTAATTTTATTTCCTCTTAACTTCCCCTTGATGCTGGACATGCCCACTATCTGGAAAGTCTTGGGGGAGAGGGTGCTGCTGCCATGGCCCATGGCTATACCTTACACCTCTGGTGCTGCCCATGTGGGGCCACTAGTACAAATTCTTCCAGGGCCGCTTTTTGTTCCCAATTCGCCCCTGTATATATATATATATATATATATAGATGTATAAAAATGGAAAGAACTTAAATGCTGTATAGTTAAACTATAAACCGTAATAAATGTAATCACATATTATCACACAGACAAAACATTCACATGTCAGTGCTTACAGAGCAGAAACCTGGGTGATAATGATAATTGTTAGACAACCACATACGTCCCTCTGGTTTATCTCCCTCACAGTCAGATGATCCCCAGTAATGAGCTCGTTGGTCCTTTGTCCATTATCCTAGGTTCCTAATTGGCTATGGGAAATCCCATTAAAATTCTCAGACCGTGCGTCCAATTCTGTGCTGCAATTGAGGCGCATGCGCGGTCCAATTCAGACGCATACGCTGACTTAAACCACCGGCCGTGTGCATGCAACATCCTCACTGAATCAGGCCCTAAGGGTCAATGCGATATATATGTCTGAATAGGAAATATCTGTCACGTACATTAGTAAACGTCACGGGTTGCAACACTCCGGACACGCTTGCGTTGTCTGGACTACGCCCCACCAATGGCGTTCTAACACTGTTGGCACGCCCCCTCCCGCCGCACGTCCGCCTTTGCTTGTCAATCAAGCAGAGGCGATGGCAGCCCTTAGATGCTTTTAGCATCTCACTGGGCTCCCGGGGGAGTGGCCCGCGCACTCCACAAAGGGCTTCAGACTGCGACCACTGCCGCTGCAGCAATCCAGTCTGAATTAGGCCCTTGTTTTACACCTCCTCATGTATATTGGGTTCACTTGACTTAGAGACATAGGAAATGGGTTACCGTGTCACGTGTATTGTGTAACACTATGAAGTTGTGCTTTGTGTTGCAGGGACAGGCGTTGGGAATACCAATCATGTGAGAGGAACGAGGTGTAACGCCGGAGGAACCTCACCCAGAGCCGGAATCTGTGACATACTATAACGCTGTACTCAGGCTCTGAGGCCGCTGTCTGCTCATAACATAATACAGCGGATAACTTGTGTGATATTCAGTCTAATACATAACACGTAATATGGTGATATATACCGGTAACGAATGCTGTTATAGCCCAGGGTCCTCCATGGTACTACAGTATGGTTTTCTGATGGTACGGGGTACTTACATATGTGATTTTGATGGTGGAATTTCCCTTTCTATGTTAGACTGGTACAGTATATCTGTAAGGCAAAGATAAATAGTTCTGTTTATTCTGGATGACGCAGTATAAGCTGCCGCCTGCCAGATCACTCCACGCTGAATTCACTTAAATCAAATTAAAAGAATCTCTGATCATTCAACACTCTAAGTGTCTCTCTTTTATTCAGTGACAGTACAGCATGGACCTCATACAGAGACGGGCGCACAGGCCGTTGCAGCTATGATTCAAAACAGAGGCGCTGTGCAAATGTATGCAAATGGCACAGACTTGTATTGTGAGACGCCCCGGTATCTCCGAACCACCACCTGAATATAAATACGCAACCATCGGATGCACATCGGCTAAACATCAACCCAAGTAACTCTAACTGCGTATGGGATTGCAATCCTAAAAAATGTTCGCAAGACGCCTGCATTTCAGTGATCCCACCCGTTACCTCCCATAAACTCTCCCAGTCACTCAGTCTGCGAATAAATGCTCTCTGCGGCTGCAGCCATTGCAAGATCATCACGGAACATGCGCAGCGTAACTTACAGTATATACATGCACAGTGCGTCTTCTATATATGCGCAGTGCGTCTTCCATACATGCTCAGTGCGTCTTCCATACATGCTCAGTGCGGCTTCTACACATGCGCAGTTTATCTTCTACACATGCACACTGCGACATACACATATAGGTGGTCATTCCGAGTTGTTCGCTCGCAAGCTGCTTTTAGCAGCATTGCACACGCTAAGCCGCCGCCTACTGGGAGTGAATCTTAGCTTAGCAAAATTGCGAACGAAAGATTCTCAAAATTGCGAATAGAAATTTCTTAGCAGTTACTGAGTAGCTCGACACTTACTCTGCCATTGCGATCAGTTCAGTCAGTTTCGTTCCTGGTTTGACGTCACAAACACACCCGGCGTTCGCCCAGACACTCCCCCGTTTCTTCAGACACTCCCGCGTTTTCCCCAGAAACGGCAGCGTTTTTTCACACACTCCCATAAAACGGCCAGTTTCCGTCCAGAAACACCCACTTCCTGTCAATCACACTACGATCACCAGAACGAAGAAAAAACCTCGTAATGCCGTGAGTAAAATACCAAACTTCTAAGCAAATTTACTTGGCGCAGTTGCAGTGCGAACATTGCGCATGCGCAATTAGCGGAAAATCGCTGCGATGCGAAGAAAATTACCGAGCGAACAACTCGGAATGAGGGCCATAGTCGTGCGTCTTCTTATAATGCACAGTGCAATTTCTATAAATGTGCAGTGCAACTTCCATAAATGCACAGTGCAGCTTATATTAATGCGCAGTGAGATTTCTACAGATGTGCAGTGTGACTTCTACATATGCACAGTGCGACTTCTACGCATGCACAGTGCGACTTCTACGCATGCACAGTGCGACTTCTACGCATGCACAGTGCGACTTCTACACATGCACAGTGCAACTTCTACGCATGCACAGTGCAACATCTACACATGCACAGTGCAACTTCTACAGATGCACAGTACAACTTCTACACACGCACAGTGCAACTTCTACACACGCACAGTGCAACTTCTACGCATGCACAGTGCGACTTCTACACATGCGCAGTGCGACTTCAACATATGCGCAGTGTGACTTCTATACAGGCGCAGTGCGACTTCTACACACGCACAGTGCGACTTCTACGCACGCACAGTGCAACTTCTACACACGCACAGTGCGACTTCTACACACGCACAGTGCGACTTCTACACACGCACAGTGGGACTTCTACACACGCACAGTGCGACTTCTACGCATGCACAGTGCAACTTCTACGCATGCACAGTGCGACTTCTACACATGCACAGTGCGACTTCAACATATGCGCAGTGTGACTTCTATACACGCGCAGTGAAACATCCCTCCACTGTGTACAACATCGACATTGCGTCCACTTCTGAATCAGGCCCTATGTGTGATACTGCAGCCTTTGTATCGCGTCTGCACAACTGAGGCCATCACATCCTTCATTTGCTGCTCTATAGGTGAACAGTGCCCATCACCTCCATCATTTGCTGCTCTATAGGTGAACAGTGCCCATCACCTCCATCATTTGCTGCTCTATAGGTGAACGGTGACCATCACATCTATCATTTGCTGCTCTATAGGTGAACGGTGCCCATCACCTCCATCATTTGCTGCTCTATAGGTGAACGGTGCCCATCACCTTTATCATTTGCTGCTCTATATGTGGACTGAGGCATCACATCCATCCTTTGCCGCTCTATAGGTGAACTGAGGTCATCACATCCATCATTTGCTGCTCTATGGGTGAACTGAGGCATCACATCCATCATTTGCCGCTCTAAAGGTGAACTGTGGCATCACATCCATCATTTGCTGCTCTATGTGTGAACTGAGGCATCACATCCATCATTTGCTGCTCTATGTGTGAACTGAGGCATCACATCCATCCTTTGCCGCTCTATAGGTGAACTGTGGCATCACATCCATCATTTGCTGCTCTATGTGTGAACTGAGGCATCACATCCATCATTTGCTGCTCTATGTGTGAACTGAGGCATCACATCCATCCTTTGCCGCTCTATAGGTGAACTGAGGTCATCACATCCATCATTTGCTGCTCTATGTGTGAACTGAGGCATCACATCCATCATTTGCCGCTCTAAAGGTGAACTGTGGCATCACATCCATCATTTGCCGCTCTTTTTGAACTGAGGCATCACATCCATCATTTGCCGCTCTATAGGTGAACTGAGGCCATCACATCCATCATTTGCCGCTCTATAGGTGAACTGAGGCCATCACATCCATCATTTGCCGCTCTATAGGTGAACTGAGGCATCAAATCCATCACTTGCCGCTTTATAGGTGAACTGAGACCATCACATCCATCATTTGCCGCTTTATAGGTGAAATGAGGCCAACACATCCATCATTTGCCATTCTATAGGTGAACTGAGGCATCACATCCATCATTTGTCACTTTATAGGTGAACTGTGTCATCACATCCATCATTTGCCACTCTATAGGTGAACTGTGGCATCACATCCATCATTTGCCACTCTATAGGTGAACTGTGGCCATCACCTCCATCATTTGCTGCTCTATAGGTGAACGGTGGCCATCACATCCATCATTTGCTGCTCTATAGGTGAACGGTGGCCATCACATCCATCATTTGCTGCTCTATGGGTGAACGGTGGCCATCACCTCCATCATTTGCTGCTCTATAGGTGGACTGAGGCCATCACATCCATAATTTTCTACTCTATGGGTGAACTGTGGCATCACATCCATCATTTGCCGCTCTATAGGTGGACTGAGGCATCACATCCATCATTCGACTCTCTATAGGTGAACTAAGGCATCACATCCATCATTTGCCACTCTATAGGTGAACTGAGGCCATCACATCCATCATTTGCCACTCTTTAGTTGAACTGAGGCCAACATATCCATCATTTGCCGCTCTATAGTTGAACTGAGGCCATCACATCCATCATTTGCAGCTCTATAGGTGAACGGAGGCATCACATTCATCATTTGCCACTCTATAGGTGAACTGAGGCCATCACATCCATCATTTGCCGCTTTATAGGGGAAATGAGGCCAACACATCCATCATTTGCCATTTTATGGATGAACTGAGGCATCACATCCATCATTTGCCACTCTATAGGTGAACTGTGGCATCACATCCATCATTTGCTGCTCTATAGGTGAACTGTGGCATCACATCCATCATTTTCCGCTCTATTTGAACTGAGGCGCTCACATCCATCATTTGCCGCTCAATAGTTGAACTGAGGCATCACATCCATCATTTGCCGCTCTATAGGTGAACTGTGGCATCACATCCATCATTTGCCACTCTATAGGTGAACAGAGGCCCTCACATCCATCATTTGCCGCTCTATGGTTGAACTGAGGCCATCACATCCATCATTTGCGGCTCTATAGGCGAACTGAGGCCATCACATTCATAATTTGCCACTCTATAGGTGAACTGTGGCATCACATCCATCATTTGCCGCTCTATAAGTGAACTAAGTCCATCACATCCATCATTTGCCGCTCTATAGGTGAACTGTGGCATCACATCCATCATTTGCTGCTCTATAGGTGAATTGTGGCATCACACCCATCATTTGCCGCTCTATGGGTGAACTG
This sequence comes from Pseudophryne corroboree, assembly GCF_028390025.1. Lineage (NCBI taxonomy): Eukaryota > Metazoa > Chordata > Amphibia > Anura > Myobatrachidae > Pseudophryne > Pseudophryne corroboree. The sequence goes on along the minus strand of NC_086449.1, from coordinate 803,818,438 downwards.
TGGCATCACATCCATAATTTGCCGCTCTATTTGAACTGAGGCCCTCACATCCATCATTTGCGGCTCTATAGTTGAACTGAGGCATCACATCCATCATTTGCTGCTCTATAGTTGAACTGAGGCATCACATCCATCATTTGCCACTCTATAGGTGAACTGAGGCATCACATCCATCATTTGCCGCTCTATAGGTGAACTGAGGCCATCACATCCATCATTTGCCACTCTATAGGTGAAATGAGGCCAACACATCCACCATTTGCCATTCTATAGGTGAACTGAGGCATCACAGACACCATTTGCAGCTCTATAGATGAACTGTGGCATCACATCCATCATTTGACACTCTATAGGTGAACTGTGGCATCACATCCATCATTTGCCGCTCTATTTGAGCTGAGGCCCTCACATCCATCATTTGCCGCTCGATAGTTGAACTGAGGCCATCACATCCATCATTTGCCGCTCTATAAGTGAACTGAGTCCATCACATCCATCATTTGCCACTCTATAGGTGAAACGAGGCCAACACATCCACCATTTGACATTCTATAGGTGAACTGAGGCACCACAGACACCATTTGCAGCTCTATAGGTGAACTGTGGCATCACAGCCATCATTTTCCGCTCTATTTGAACTGAGGCGCTCACATCCATCATTTGCCGCTCAATAGTTGAACTGAGGCATCACATCCATCATTTGCCACTCTATAGGTGAACTGTGGCATCACATCCATCATTTGCTGCTCTATAGGTGAACTGTGGCATCACATCCATCATTTTCCGCTCTATTTGAACTGAGGCGCTCACATCCATCATTTGCCGCTCAATAGTTGAACTGAGGCATCACATCCATCATTTGCCGCTCTATAGGTGAACTGTGGCATCACATCCATCATTTGCCACTCTATAGGTGAACAGAGGCCCTCACATCCATCATTTGCCGCTCTATGGTTGAACTGAGGCCATCACATCCATCATTTGCGGCTCTATAGGCGAACTGAGGCCATCACATTCATAATTTGCCACTCTATAGGTGAACTGTGGCATCACATCCATCATTTGCCGCTCTATAAGTGAACTAAGTCCATCACATCCATCATTTGCCGCTCTATAGGTGAACTGTGGCATCACATCCATCATTTGCTGCTCTATAGGTGAATTGTGGCATCACACCCATCATTTGCCGCTCTATGGGTGAACTGTGGCATCACATCCATAATTTGCCGCTCTATTTGAACTGAGGCCCTCACATCCATCATTTGCGGCTCTATAGTTGAACTGAGGCATCACATCCATCATTTGCTGCTCTATAGTTGAACTGAGGCATCACATCCATCATTTGCCACTCTATAGGTGAACTGAGGCATCACATCCATCATTTGCCGCTCTATAGGTGAACTGAGGCCATCACATCCATCATTTGCCACTCTATAGGTGAAATGAGGCCAACACATCCACCATTTGCCATTCTATAGGTGAACTGAGGCATCACAGACACCATTTGCAGCTCTATAGATGAACTGTGGCATCACATCCATCATTTGACACTCTATAGGTGAACTGTGGCATCACATCCATCATTTGCCGCTCTATTTGAGCTGAGGCCCTCACATCCATCATTTGCCGCTCGATAGTTGAACTGAGGCCATCACATCCATCATTTGCCGCTCTATAAGTGAACTGAGTCCATCACATCCATCATTTGCCACTCTATAGGTGAAACGAGGCCAACACATCCACCATTTGACATTCTATAGGTGAACTGAGGCACCACAGACACCATTTGCAGCTCTATAGGTGAACTGTGGCATCACAGCCATCATTTGACACTCTATAGGTGAACTGTGGCATCACATCCATCATTTGCCGCTCTATTTGAGCTGAGGCCCTCACATCCATCATTTGCCGCTCTATAGTTGAACTGAGGCCATCACATCCATCATTTGCCGCTCTATAGGTGAACTGAGGTCATCACATCCATCATTTGCTGCTCTATGTGTGAACTGAGGCATCACATCCATCATTTGCCGCTCTAAAGGTGAACTGTGGCATCACATCCATCATTTGCCGCTCTATAGGTGAACTGTGGCATCACATACATCATTTGCCGCTCTATTTGAACTGAGGCCCTCACATCCATCATTTGCGGCTCTATAGTTGAACTGAGGCATCACATCCATCATGTGCCGCTCTAAAGGTGAACTGAGGCATCACATCCATCATTTGCCGCTCTAAAGGTGAACTGTGGCATCACATCCATCATTTGCCGCTCTATAGTTGAACTGAGGCCAACACATCCATCATTTGCCGCTCTATAGTTGAACTGAGGCCATCACATCCATCATTTGCCGCTCTATAGGTGAACTGAGGCATCAAATCCATCACTTGCCGCTTTATAGGTGAACTGAGGCCATCACATCCATCATTTTACCGCTTTATAGGTGAAATGAGGCCAACACATCCATCATTTGCCATTCTATAGGTGAACTGAGGCATCACATCCATCATTTGCCACTCTATAGGTGAACTGTGGCATCACATCCATCATTTGCCACTCTATAGGTGAACTGTGGCATCACATCCATCATTTGCCACTCTATAGGTGAACTGTGGCCATCACCTCCATCATTTGCTGCTCTATAGGTGAACGGTGGCCATCACATCCATCATTTGCTGCTCTATAGGTGAACGGTGGCCATCACATCCATCATTTGCTGCTCTATAGGTGAACGGTGGCCATCACCTCCATCATTTGCTGCTCTATAGGTGGACTGAGGCCATCACATCCATAATTTTCTACTCTATAGGTGAACTGAGGCATCACATCCATCATTTGCCGCTCTATAGGTGAACTGAGGCCATCACATCCATCATTTGCCATTCTATAGGTGAACTTTGGCATCACATCCATCATTTGCTGCTCTATGGGTGAACGGTGGCATCACATCCATCATTTGCCGCTCTATTTGAACTGAGGCCCTCACATTCATCATTTGCGGCTCTATAGTTGAACTGAGGCATCACATCCATCATTTGCCGCTCTATAGGTGGACTGAGGCATCACATCCATCATTCGACTCTCTATAGGTGAACTGAGGCATCACATCCATCATTTGCCACTCTATAGGTGAACTGAGGCCATCACATCCATCATTTGCCACTCTTTAGTTGAACTGAGGCCAACGCATCCATCATTTGCCGCTCTATAGTTGAACTGAGGCCATCACATTCATCATTTGCCACTCTATAGATGAACTGAGGCCATCACATCCATCATTTGCCGCTTTATAGGGGAAATGAGGCCAACACATCCATCATTTGCCATTCTATGGATGAACTGAGGCATCACATCCATCATTTGCCACTCTATAGGTGAACTGTGGCATCATATCCATCATTTGCTGCTCTATAGGTGAACTGTGGCATCACATCCATCATTTTCCGCTCTATTTGAACTGAGGCGCTCACATCCATCATTTGCCGCTCAATAGTTGAACTGAGGCATCACATCCATCATTTGTCGCTCTATAGGTGAACTGTGGCATCACATCCATCATTTGCCGCTCTATAGGTGAACTGTGGCATCACATCCATCATTTGCCACTCTATAGGTGAACTGTGGCATCACATCCATCATTTGCCGCTCTATTTGAACAGAGGCCCTCACATCCATCATTTGCCGCTCTATAGTTGAACTGAGGCCATCACATCCATCATTTGCGGCTCTATAGGTGAACTGAGGCCATCACATTCATAATTTGCCACTCTATAGGTGAACTGTGGCATCACATCCATCATTTGCCGCTCTATAAGTGAACTAAGTCCATCACATCCATCATTTGCCGCTCTATAGATGAACTGTGGCATCACATCCATCATTTGCTGCTCTATAGGTGAATTGTGGCATCACACCCATCATTTGCCGCTCTATGGGTGAACTGTGGCATCACATCCATCATTTGCCGCTCTATTTGAACTGAGGCCCTCACATCCATCATTTGCGGCTCTATAGTTGAACTGAGGCATCACATCCATCATTTGCGGCTCTATAGTTGAACTGAGGCATCACATCCATCATTTGCCACTCTATAGGTGAACTGAGGCATCACATCCATCATTTGCCGCTCTATAGGTGAACTGAGGCCATCAGATCCATCATTTGCCACTCTATGGGTGAAATGAGGCCAACACATCCACCATTTGCCATTCTATGGGTGAACTGAGGCATCACAGACACCATTTGCAGCTCTATAGGTGAACTGTGGCATCACATCCATCATTTGACACTCTATAGGTGAACTGTGGCATCACATCCATCATTTGCCGCTCTATTTGAGCTGAGGCCCTCACATCCATCATTTGCCGCTCTATAAGTGAACTGAGTCCATCACATCCATCATTTGCCGCTCTATAGGTGCCAAGCGAGCCTGCCTATCTATACACCTTGGGTTGGCCTGGGCCTAGCGCCCAGTGCCACCTTTATTCACCTTGGGGGGGCACTTATTTACTGGGCCTAGCGCCCCTAATTACACAGGCCAGAGGCTTGACATCACCCTCGGGCCTAGCGCCCGCCTAACTTGTCGCCTGTTGGGTTACCTGGGCCTAGTGCCCAGGGTCACCTTATGTCCCTAGCGGCCGCCAACTGAGCTAGGGCCTAATGCCCTCTAATGTCCCCCAGGCCTATTGCCTGCACTTGCCCCTCGGGCCTATCTTGCGCCACGGGCCGGGGAGGACCCGACTACACGTGGCCACGGGACTAGTGCCCGGCTGACAGGGCCACGGGCCGGGAGGGCCCGACCATAAGTGCCCACGGGCCGGGTGGGCCCGACTATGTGCCCACAGGCCGGAAGGGCCTGACTGTGCCCACGGGCCTAATGCCCGAACACCCGGTGGTCTAGGGAGGAGCGGGTACAGGGGCACCTGAGAAGGGCCTACCTGACACGCTGGGAGAGGCACCAGGGGGGAGCTTCGTAAGCTCTCTTCCTTTCCATCCCTGGTGGCCTCTCCGGCGCTCCTTCTCAGTCTTCGGCCGCTGGCCCGTCCTGGCCAGCGGCGCCGCCGTCGCCTCTCCGCGTCCAGCCGCCGCTGGACATCTTTCTGGAGCCTGGAGTCTTCTGGCCTCTTCCACGGCCACCGGAGCTCTTCACCGCTCTTCGGCGCGGCCTCCCGTCTCCTCCTGGTGGCGTCCTCTTCAGCGCTCTTCCGTGCGGTTCTGGTCTTTAGCTCCCGCCCAGCGTCTGACGTCAGACGCCGGGGGCGGGGCCTATGACACGGCGAGCGCCGATTGGCTCGCCGCGCCTTCTCCTGATTGGCCGGCGCCCCGCGAGCCTTGATTGGTTCACGGACGGCGCCGTATTTGAAAGGCCGCGGGCGGCGCTATTCATTGGCGGCCAGATTAGCGACAAGTTTAAAGCGCCACAGATGCGGCGCTGCCTGTCTCCGTATCTTGACTGACGCTGGGGACAGACACACCGCCCCAGCGCCGGCCACCGCCGCACCTTGCAGGGGACGCAGATCCCCTGCACTCCGCCGCTGCAACGATGTGCCCTGTGATACAGGGCACATCTCCACACACACATATCACTCGTTGTTGTCATGGGTAAAAGGGACGATTTATCCGAGTTGCAAAAAGGGATGATTATCGGCTTTTAGGCCAAGGGCGGCAGTATCTCTGACACAGCGCAGTGTGTGACCTGGTCGCATGCTGCTGCGGTGAAGGTGTATCGTGACTGCACAAATAACACCATTGCAAATAACCGACGTGGAAACTGCAGAGCACCACGTGCCATTGATGTGAGAGGGGAACGTTGGTTACGGAGGTGTGTGAGGGCCGACCGACACGGGGGCTACCAGACGTATGAACCTGGGGGCTACCAGACGTGTGTCTGACATGACAGTTCAGCCATCTAGCTGCTGTCCGTGCTGCACACCGCGGTTACTCTGCCTATTAGCTGGGGGTCATAATATTGTGACTTGACCGTGTATTATTTATCCCCCTGCTTTCCCCCCATCCAATTCGTGCTGGGTGCAATTGTGCACAGCAAATTACGGTTAGTGTCACTTTAATGTTGAACTTTCCTGGTGGGAGGAGACACCCACACATAAAAGTATGAGAGTTGGATCTTCTTTTTTTTTTTTTAACTACTTCAGACACAGTGGGGTAAATTTACTAAGATGGGAGATTTTTAGAACTGGTGATGTTGCCCATGGCAACCAATCAGATTCTACTTACCATTTATCTAGCTGCTTCTAGCAGATAATAGATATAAGCTGATTGGTTGCTATGGGCAACATCACCAGTTCTAAAAATCTCCCACCTTAGTAAATTTACCCCATTGGCGTTTCTATCATGGGTGCAATGTGATCAATGCACAGTGGCACCTGGGTCCAGGGGGCCCACACCGCACACATTGTACCCATGCTGTTTTAATACTCACCTTTCCAGAGTCCCCGACGGGCGCTGCAGCTGCATCAGCCGCGAAATAAAAAATCACTGTAAAAATGTCCGCCGCACATTCGCATTTGGTATTTAGTCTCCAGACCATGGCAGTTGACAATGTTTCCGGAGACGTGCGCATATGCAGTAGGCTACTGCGCAGTGGAGAGTAGGGGGCCCAGCCGGAGTCTGCAGACAGGCCCCCTATCCTCTTTAAAAGTCCATGTTCAGACAATTAATTTCTCATAAACTGTTTGAACGTCAGCACCTCCCCCTCCCTTTACCAGAACATTATTATATTTACATCTTTGCTCTGTGATATAACCAATGCTGCTCAACTTTGGAACAGGACACAAGAATACGTCACTTTGCCATACATATTGTTATTTTAATGGCGGTACACAAGGGATCTCTATGTTGCCACACTCCTGTAATGCTCCACAAGGTATATAAGCAGTAATTAGAATGTTTTGCAGTTTTGTTTGGTTTTTGTTGTTTTTATAATGTCCAGCATAAAAGGTGTTTTGAATTTGAAATCTTATCTTTCAGTCTTCCAGGTGTCACAGACTCGATGTTCCCACAGCTGTGGGAGCATAAAACATGTCTTGGGTTCTGTCCATTTTATTTGGCAAGACAAAAACCAAACATAATGCTTCTGTAAAAAAAATGTTGTAACACTACAGTGCCCTCCACATTACAATGCGCACAGTATGATTATGACACATTACAGTGCCCTCCAGTTCACAATGAGCCACTTTACAGTGTCCCCAGTTCATTTATGCCATATTACACTGCTAATGTCACACAATTCAGGCTGGGCAATGGATCATGCCCAATTGCTTAGCAGGCAAATCTGGGAAATTGGTATGCAGCTATATAACCTGATGCAGGCCCCCTAAGCTTCTGGGCCCCGTATCAATGGCATCCAGTGCAACCACTATAGTTACATCCATGCATCTCCTCCTATGTCTGACACTACTCCTGACACTTGTTAGGTGAGGCCTCTTTCAGGGTCTTCGTGTTGGTCAGGTTTGTTGCATGTAAGTAGATGCCTGTGCATGTGCTGTAGGCACTGGCCGTTCTGTAAAGCGCTCCATTAGCATCAACCTATTGCTTGTCCGGCTGTGGTTCTGTATATCATAGCAACTCAACCCCATCTTCTACACAGATGGACAGTGGGAAAGGGAATATGTGACCAATTAAAATCAGGCAGAGGCAGAGCACAGAGCCAGCTGCCCACTTCTGTAAACGTACACTGTAAAGGCAGTAGTTAGGTCCATCTGATCAATTATAAATCTGTAGGCATGCCCCAATGGATACTGACCATACCTCCATTGGTGAGACTATGATTCTGAAGGGGTATAAAAAATGCTTTTCTACCACCAGAGATGGGGGAGTGGGACGCCTGAGCAGGTGCTGTCTCCTAGCACCATGGCTCCTTGTTATGCTATGGGTGGTGGTGCATTACACTGACCATCTACAGATCTGGGTCTGTAGCTTTGCTTGCATTGCCCCAAAACCATAACATGATTGACATGCTTCTGGGGCCAGCGTTCCATTAAATGAGGGGCACATCAGACCCATCTACTGGGCATGCCGAAGCTAGTGGCTGCATCCTCTGTCAAAGTCAGAAAAATGTCTTAGTGCACACTGCCATATTTGCACCGCACACTGGTCCGTGCTGCGCATGCGTACGCTCTCCCGTGGAAGCGCATACCCGCAATAGCGTGCACTCGCACGCGCAGTATGCGCATTTACGGTAGAGTTTATGTGATCGTAGCGTGCGACTCATTAGTTACAAATGTTCACAATTAATGTAGTTTATAGATCATGATCCCTTTGATAGTTTCTGTAAGTTTGGTTAAAGTATAATGTCCCAGAGCTGAGGAATCCCTCTTTGCATCGTACGAAGGGTTTAACAGGAATCATACTGCAGTGTTTGGTACCCATCGGAAGAGTATTTAATTAGCAATATTCCGGTGTTGGTTTGGAGCGTATTAATCGCTCGTGCGAATAGTTATGGACATAAGAAGTTTATGTCCATTTCTATGATTTGCACATACTCAGGTATGCGGCGGGAAACCCAGTTTCCCACCCACCTGAGCTGTTGGAAATCGTCACAGCCCACCTGTATGAATCACCCTATGACCTTTTGTTATGATGCAGGGCCGAATTCCTTCGGCCAATGGACAATGGGATTGTAGGACCAGGAGATTGCATTGTGTGTGGAGCATAAATAGGCAGGCCGACCACATCCAGCTCTCACTCTCTCATCAACGGTTATCTGCTGATAATCGGGAGCTGGATATCGAGGCGCAGGCGATCATACCCTTTGTGCGTAAGTTCTCTCCGTAATCATCGTCTTTCTGTGAGCCAATATCTCTCTTTCTCTCTCTATCTCTCTCTCTCCTCTTTTTCTCTTAAATACTTCGTAGTATTATTGTATTGTATTGTGTTAGACCAGGATAGCATTGTAGTTTATCCCTTAGTTAGGTGTTTGGTTAGGAAGTCTTTGTTATATTGTAGTGTATCATTTGTACTGTGTTACTCTTTTACAAGTATACTAGATATAATACAGATTATAGGCTTTGGAACCCTAAACCAGTATCAGTGTATTTACTATAGTATTAAGTGTTCACTTGAGCGTCGGTGACGCACAAGCAGCTTTGTAGATAGTCAGGTTACACAAGGTTGCACTTACACCCTGTATTCACATTAAGGTATTCTGTGTATTTCATTGGTATAAGGTTTTAACATAAAGGTATAGCGTTGTAAGCGTCTGCATCGCTGGTGACCTCCTCGTGGTCTCGAGCGTAAGCTACGCTACAGCGAATCTTTCCCCTAGACATAACCAATAACGTGTCCTGTGATCACTGGGCCGTGAGCGAACGTGACGCTTGAGCGTCTCGCCTACGGCTGAGCGATCGCTACGCCAATAGCGTACCATTACGGTACTTCTTGAGCAAACAGCGTACAGTGTTCTTAGCTTCATAAAGGGTTGTTTATACGACAAGGAATTTAGCATTGTCAATTGCGGGCTCGTCCGGTCCTTTTCACATCTGCACTAGGTAGATCAGCAGACATTATCCCCCAGCAAAAGGGTGGGAGGTTGTCTCGCAGTTGCTGACGGGATAAGCGTCTGCTTCACTTAGGTAAAGAGTGCTGAAGGAATCCGGTAACCGGAAGTAAGAACAAAACGCTTGTGTCTTTTAAAACTGTTTATTTTTCTTTTGTCTTGCGTACGCACGCATATATCTGCATTTCTATTTCATTTTTTCGTATATCACTATTCCTGTTTGCCAAATTTTATAGTTGATAGAAAGGGCTAAAAGGAGATTTGCTGTTATTTAATAGTAGAGGTAATAGTTAAAGTATAGAACAACACACGGGTTGTCTGGAAAACAAGGCAGTCAGTGTGGATTGCGGTAGATGATCAGGGATCATCTACATTGATAAATAAATATATTGTGTTACGGTGGATCCTTTGCATTGCGTACACGTGTCGCTAACAAAGACTAGCGTACGCAATCCAAAAGGCAGACGCACGCAGCGTACACTACGCAACGTAGCGTCTGGTTACGCCCACGTAGCTCAAGTCACGAAAAGTTGAATTAGCGCAAAGCGATAATTAGCGCAAAGCGATAATTAGCGCAAAAGCGATAAGTAACGCACAGCGGTAGATAACGCGACGCGGTAAATAACGCAAATCTATTTTTGGAAAATCTAAAAATTTAGTTTAACAGATCCTGCTCCTAATTGGTAACACTCTTGGCCTGAAGACAATTTCTGCGCAGAAATAGATATAGAAACAAAGTGTACATGTGTTGAGTGAGTGTGTTTTGTAATCAAAAGTTTATATAACTTTAAGGTGGAACCAAAAGGAAAGTCGGGTACTCGTTAAGGAACATACGTGTAAGTGACATATACGGTGGCCAGGGAGGCATCTCTGGTTAAATAATATTTGAGCATTAGAGTATAGCGGACCATAAGGTAAGGGTAACAGACCAGGAGGTCATAAGGAACAGACCAGGAGGTCATAAGGTATAAAGGTCCGCTATAAAAGTCCAGTGGCACAACGCCTGGGGTGTTGGTGCAGAACCCATATAGGCCATACAAGCTCTGGTTGAAGGAATCGCAGCCGAAAACATCGATTCCATTGATCTTTCAGTACATGACAAGTAGTGCTCGTATACTGAACGATTGGACCGCACGTTATTGTGTGCAGTAGTTAGTAATCTGACCTAATACCATTAGAGTAAAGTGGTCACAAACGCTATCTGTACATTCTGACGTGATTTGTGTAATTTTTTATTTTTGGAAGGGAAGTTCGCTGGTCACTCAGGAACTATCTAACAACCCCAACTTTACTGGAAAGAGTAAGTGTCCTGCGGGTAACCCTCATATGTTCCAGTAAACTAAAGGTTCACAGGGGCCCTGGGTTGGGTACCACAGCTCTGGTTTACAGTGATTGCGGCATAGGCCAACGTGGGCGAGAAGTAAGTGGGGTACTTGATAAACCACCACCGCCGGCCTGCCCAAGGACATCTTGGTTTGTTTGTAAGGGTGCGCTGAAAGCCTTGATATTCAAGGAGGAATAAGCAACGCCTGCAGATTATGGGGGCCATTTGTTCAGGTAGGGGGCGATCAACCCAGGTTCAGGTTGATTCAGAGAACCGATCCATCGGGTCGGCACGATATGTGATGTGTAAGAAATATGGAAATCACGCTGAAGTTTTTTGTGATGAATGGGAGAGAATGACTGTACAAGACAGGGACAAGTTCCCAAGAATAGGTAGCTTCAGTCCAGAGGTGTTACAAAATTTAAGGAGGAGGATAAGTCTCGTTGAACTAACGAAGAGACAAAATAAACATTATGAATATTTACAGTTATGGCAACAGGAAAGTGAATTACAAAGAGAGTCTATTGACTTTTCTGACTCTTATCTTGAGAGGAGAGACATGGCATCGGGAGAGGAGTTGATTGCGGAGAGAAAAGCACAAGGGTGGAACAATAAAAACGCTCTTAGCAACTGTAATATAGATTATAAGAATAAGTGTAATAAATGTAACAATGATTATTGTAATACTGTTGAATGTACAACTATTAACCTGTGCCAGTTGCACCCCATGTCAAACCTCCCTCAGGAATACAAACAAGACAGTGAGCCCAGAACGATGTCAGCACCTCTTCCAACAACCATCACAGAAGCCATCCAGGTGGACACGACCAAATGGGTAAAGGCAATAATCGAACCCCCTAACGGAGGGTCAGGTGAGGTCGTGTCCACAGGTACGTACAATGTTTCATATCACGCACAAACAGATGTACCCCATATTGTAAGGCCAACACAAGATGATGGAACTGAGCTCAATCTGGCCAGGGTGATCCCAGTCCCCAATGGGAAGACTGACGATCAGGGAATCATTCCCGTCAAGGACAGTGCAATGCGCTGTCTCTTGTCCCGGACCGAATTGAGATCAATTGTGTCTGAATTTCCTGATCCTAGGAAAAATCTAGCCAAATGTCAAAGGTTTATAAAAGAACTAGGAAACGCCACAGAACCCACCAACAAAGAGTGGCGGACAGTGCTGAGGGCATGTTTGCCCTCCAGGGTTGACCCTGAAAAGTTCATTGCTGATTGTAAATTAAACACAGAGGTACCTTGTACGGAGGAACACAATCAGGAATGTATTAGGCAGATTAACCGACAGTTAGGAATATATTTCCCAGCTGCTGTCAAGTGGAATGAAATTTTCTCCATAAGACAAAACGAAAGGGAAAATGTTTCTAATTATTTCAATCGAGCACTGCAAATAATGGCTGGAAACACTGGGATCACGGACATCAAGACAAATGCACAACATAGAAGAATAGCGGTTAAGGTATTAATGAATGGTTTAAAAGATGAATTAAAAACAAGGGTACAGACCACCAACCCAAACTGGAGAGATATCTCGGTGACTGCACTAAGAGAGGCCGTCATCAATCAGGATCAGAATATCACCAGATACAGAGAGTCACAAAGAGATAAGTTAATGGCAGCAAAAATACAGGCCCAAACCACAAGACCACCCCAACAAAAGCCCCACACCCCTGCGAGAAATCCAGATATGGTAGTCTGTTACCATTGTCATAGAAAGGGACACATTGCAAGAGATTGTAGATCACGAGAAAGACCACACCATAATCATAAAAACCAAGGAACCAGGGAAGCACAGGGGAAACGATTGATGATGATGAGCATCCGAGCGTTTGAGGAGGCATCAAATCAGCCAAGACCCCATTTCACTGACACTTGGAGGAAGCCCAGGATTTGTTACCATTGTAGGAGAGAAGGGCATTATGCCCACAACTGCAACAGCCCACATAAAGTTAGACCCCCTAGACCAAGAAATGAGCAAAATTACAACACACACCATTATAATCAAGAATCACATAGGCAGGAAAGGTGATTGTTAGGAATGGAGGCAAGCCTGAGGTAACGGTTAATGAAGTGGGAGGTCATTCACTGAAGACACGGGAATGACCAGGTTAAACGTTGTAAATGTATTTGTGAAAAATGTTTTTCCCTTTTCTCACTCTCTATCCCCATCTCTGACGATTATTGGTAAGAATTCAAACATTGCATATTCGCCTGGTCCTTGCAGAAGTCTACCAAACCCCAGCATGACCTATCCACCACAATGTATTCTGGCCAGATACAGACAGTGGAATAATGCAAGTGCTGGTGGGGAGGGACTGCTCAAGGAGACCATTAGACACGTAGATACGACAGCCTAATAAGTCTGACAATGTTTTTCTAATACTAACAATGTTTTCTTACAATGTTTAAAAATGCTTTGTTTCTCTTTTCTTATTGATGGTTATTGTCGAGTTATGTGATGTATATATGCACATGAATTGTTCTCTATCTCTTTTGTTTTTTTTATTTTCTCTCTCTTCTCACTCATGTTTCCATGATTTAAAGATGCTATGTCACCCCTCAGTTGGACCAATGATAATACCAGATTTTTGCTCCTTACAGAAAGATCGTCGGTTAGGAAGGAATATTGCATCACCAGAATGATCGTTTTTGAAGACTGAGAGACAACACCTTTGAGAGGACAGCAGAACAAAAAGAACAACAAAACGAGAGAACTTATTATCGTAACGAGTTCTCTCCCCCTCAAACTGATTATCTTATACCCCCTTTACAAATTTCTTCTTTTCTCCTCCTGTAAGATGGACTTGCCCCAAGAGACTGTGATATGGATTTTTCCGTTGACCATGATGTTGACCAGAGCAGTCTGTTTCGGTGAGAGTACCAGTGAGGTCGAGAAAGGATCCAGAAAGGTCCTGATGACTGAGACGGAGGTGTAAATTTCCAATAGCAACCCAATCACCAAGCAAAGGCGAGTACCGGGCACGATCTAACAACCATGTTATTTGTAAACAACTGTGAAGGAATGTTAGTTCAAAAAGAAAGTTGTATCTGTAGGCTCTGTAACAAAGTAATGCCAATCCAGTTTTAATATCCATATGGACCGGCATCCATTGAGTGACTATCACTCTCTAGTGGGTAGCGTGTTAAACCAAACAGATTGTTGGGTATGCTCTCAAGTACCTCAGGGTCACAGTAAATCAGGGCTAGTACCATTTCCTTTAACGTTAGGGGAGGTACTTGAGCTAAGTGGTGGGAGACCGGTGGACCGGAGGTTTAACATCTCCAGCCCTCCTAGTTTAAAGCTCCACCAATACCATGTGGATAGGTCCCTCTTATGTTTTAACATCTCCAATCCCAGAAAACCGGGAAATTGGGAAGTGTCATGGAGCAACCTTACCATGACCTTTTCACACAGAGCAGATAGAATGCCTACAGATACAGAGCTGGTACGCCACATAGCCAGTAGAGGAAAATCTTTTCGGTATCGATATACCTTAGGAAATAGGATTACTAAAGTTGGAGAGGTATCACCAGGATACTGTGCACATATCGTACAAACCGATACGTGCATTAGGCAGATGGAAGAATTAGGGTCAGGAGATTTCACCTGGAAGGTTTGTAACATGGTCATGTCCTTCTCCGTCCCCTATGTTCTCCCCGATGATGCATATTTCATATGCGGGAGAAAGGCGTACAAGTGGCTTGCCCCAAACTCTGAAGGATTGTGTTATATTGGAAAAGTATTGCCTGAAGTGATGACTGTAACACATGACAAAATGAAGGACATACACCGTGGTGCCCAAACTCCTTATACTCACACTCACTACGAGCACCTCGTTAAAAGACAACTGTCAGAAAGGTTAGAGCATCCGGCCTCTGATCTTATCCATGAATCCACCGGGATTCAGGTTCTGGTAGCGTTAGATTTCACTCGCACCGCTCGAGGTGTGATGAATTATAGATACATTTCCGCACTCGCCAATTTGTTAGATAATATCACTGAAATGTATGATGACACGTTTAGATACACTGGAAGAGAACTTCAAGCTTACAAAACAGAACTAGTTCAGCATAGGATGGTTCTTAATTATCTTACAGCAGTAACAGGCGGATATTGTGTTACATTGGCAACACAGTACGGCATAAAGTGTTGCACGTATATCACAAATAGCACCGAGGATCCGGTAGAGGTCATAGACCAAAAGATGGACGATATTCTGCAATTAAAGTGGGAATTTCGTCGAAAACACAATCTCACCCTTGCTGCTGTAGGTAATGAGCTGACTGGTTGGGTGTCATGGTTGAACCCGCGAAATTGGTTCTCCGGTTTAGGAGACTGGGCTCAAGGAGTCATAATGGATGTTGGAAAGTTTCTCCTATGTATTTTGGGTGTCGTTATATCTATTGGATTGATATTTAGATGCGGGCAGGCTTTGATGAGGTGCAAGCAAAGTACGAAAGTGATGAGCTTAAGGAGTGAGGAAACTGTAATTAACCTGGATTTGATTTATGACCCAATGCTAGAAACCATGACGTAATGATGTAATGAGTATACGGTCCGTCTTTCACCCATTTCTATGTTTTCCTCCGAGGTACAAAGACCCACGTAGACGAAGGATTTGATGAGCCAAGGGGCCGACAACGGAAAGATGGAAAGAAGAAGAGCAGTCGACCTGATATACAAGATTTTGATGGACAATGCCATGGGTACCCCAGTTTCCCTAGGAACTTTAAAATCACGATAGCCCAACATTTTTTGTAAATCCATGGACGTTGTATGCTTTACTCACGATTTATGAGCAAAAGCACAAAGAAGAAGACTCCAATCAACCGACACCAATCAAGACCCCAATCGACGAACGTACATTAACCTGACATAGAATATCATTGCATTTTTCGTAAGTGTTCTTTATCTTCATCTCTGCAACCCTCAGGTAATAACACACATAGTCGATAGGGAATACAGGCACAGATAGCAGCAACCACATACCCCCCCATTCATGTATCATCAACTAAAATGTGCATCCCCATTTTGTTACAACTACAGCCGAAATGAGCTCGGTAAAGTTTGACAGCCCATCCACAGACCTGTACCACAGGATAAGAAGGAATTCAAATGTATACTTCGCAATACCTCGAAGCTTGATCTACCACACGTACGGCACGATGATACATGACCCTCCAAACATGGACTCATACACACATGCTCCTACTCTCTCACTAGGTCATACCCTTTTCACACCTACTCCTCTCTTCTCCCCTACCCAACCATGGAAATCAATTAACCCCTGACTTACATTTTTCTCCTTAAATGTTTTGTGGCAGTTATTATTGACTGCCAAAGGGTGGACTGTCAAAGTCAGAAAAATGTCTTAGTGCACACTGCCATATTTGCACCGCACACTGGTCCGTGCTGCGCATGCGTACGCTCTCCCGTGGAAGCGCATACCCGCAATAGCGTGCACTCGCACGCGCAGTATGCGCATTTACGGTAGAGTTTATGTGATCGTAGCGTGCGACTCATTAGTTACAAATGTTCACAATTAATGTAGTTTATAGATCATGATCCCTTTGATAGTTTCTGTAAGTTTGGTTAAAGTATAATGTCCCAGAGCTGAGGAATCCCTCTTTGCATCGTACGAAGGGTTTAACAGGAATCATACTGCAGTGTTTGGTACCCATCGGAAGAGTATTTAATTAGCAATATTCCGGTGTTGGTTTGGAGCGTATTAATCGCTCGTGCGAATAGTTATGGACATAAGAAGTTTATGTCCATTTCTATGATTTGCACATACTCAGGTATGCGGCGGGAAACCCAGTTTCCCACCCACCTGAGCTGTTGGAAATCGTCACAGCCCACCTGTATGAATCACCCTATGACCTTTTGTTATGATGCAGGGCCGAATTCCTTCGGCCAATGGACAATGGGATTGTAGGACCAGGAGATTGCATTGTGTGTGGAGCATAAATAGGCAGGCCGACCACATCCAGCTCTCACTCTCTCATCAACGGTTATCTGCTGATAATCGGGAGCTGGATATCGAGGCGCAGGCGATCATACCCTTTGTGCGTAAGTTCTCTCCGTAATCATCGTCTTTCTGTGAGCCAATATCTCTCTTTCTCTCTCTATCTCTCTCTCTCCTCTTTTTCTCTTAAATACTTCGTAGTATTATTGTATTGTATTGTGTTAGACCAGGATAGCATTGTAGTTTATCCCTTAGTTAGGTGTTTGGTTAGGAAGTCTTTGTTATATTGTAGTGTATCATTTGTACTGTGTTACTCTTTTACAAGTATACTAGATATAATACAGATTATAGGCTTTGGAACCCTAAACCAGTATCAGTGTATTTACTATAGTATTAAGTGTTCACTTGAGCGTCGGTGACGCACAAGCAGCTTTGTAGATAGTCAGGTTACACAAGGTTGCACTTACACCCTGTATTCACATTAAGGTATTCTGTGTATTTCATTGGTATAAGGTTTTAACATAAAGGTATAGCGTTGTAAGCGTCTGCATCGCTGGTGACCTCCTCGTGGTCTCGAGCGTAAGCTACGCTACAGCGAATCTTTCCCCTAGACATAACCAATAACGTGTCCTGTGATCACTGGGCCGTGAGCGAACGTGACGCTTGAGCGTCTCGCCTACGGCTGAGCGATCGCTACGCCAATAGCGTACCATTACGGTACTTCTTGAGCAAACAGCGTACAGTGTTCTTAGCTTCATAAAGGGTTGTTTATACGACAAGGAATTTAGCATTGTCACCTCAGACGCAGAGTCACTGGCCCCGGTAGTGTGATGGTGCTAACCATCATGAGTGACCGGCGGGGGGACTTAGATGACCAATGATCACGCAGTTGATCCAATACTGCATATTGGATCACAGCAGCGGATCACAGGTGCCGGCAAAGGGCATCCCTCTACTTAGACACCTCCTGCAGCATTAACATATTATAGCACAGCCCCTGCGAACAAAGAGGCAGCAGCTGTTGAAAAAAATGTCCACCTCTGAATTAGCGCCTACAGTATATCTCTGCTCTGCTTCCATGCAGCCTTCACCCCACTAACTTCCAATTCAAAAAGTCCATGATGTCCCATTGGTCTTCATAAATGCATTTGCAGCATGGAGATCTCTTGCTGGGTGCCTCTGGCTGAGCACACACGCACTCACACTGTCCTCATCGACAAGCCTGAGGAACCGCGTCCCTCTTTTGTCCTCACTATAGGGACCCTTTGCTGAGGAGACCAGACAGTCTATGAGACAGGATTAGCAGCCGTCTGCCTACAGTCACCCCCTTCATCTCCAAGTCACATAATCGCCATTATTGGGGTTGAGTAGAATTTCCTGGTAGTCAGCTCAAACTGCTGACAGACAGAGGCCTGCATACACTTGGCCCGTGTGTGGTCCGGGCTCTTTCATGAATAATACTCATTGGATACCCGCGGCTAGGAAGGGTATCTAACCAACAGTTACAGACTAGGTTCTATATTTGCAAAACAGATTCTCTTTGTCTGCTTTGCACATGTAAAGGTGTTTTCGCTCTCCCCATAAATAACGCTTGAACAAAGCAAGAGATTAGTAATTGTGTCATTTGTAACCTTGATTCTTTGCCTAATGCTGTTGTTAGCAGTGGTATCTAAAATCTGTTTGGGTTAATGTGTAATCTGTTAGCATCATATATAAACCATCTGGAAGATAGAATGTCATGTAGCCCAAATACACCAAAGCAGAGTCCGGGTCACACCTGTACTGAGACTGCTGAGGCCCTGTAGTGATGCTGGTGATACTACCTCTGCTGCTGGGGGTCGCTGCCGCGCTTGCAGCACCTGAAGGTAACAATGGCATTTACTAATATATATATATATATATATAATATATATATATATATATTGGCTGCTGTATCCCCTCCTGTATATTATGAAAACGATGAGGATATAATTGCCTGAGTGTATTTATACAGGTCATGGATCTCCAAAGTGACTCATCTAATACGATCTGATAAGCATTATAATCTACAGTAGGCTATTACGTTATTCCATATAATGCTCATGTTTTCTTCATGAACATAAGCGGTGACATCAGAACTCACTGATTATACAAGCAAAGGCTTCACAACTTGATGTTCATTGTTATACAAATATTAGCATCCCCTGTAGATTATATTTATACGGGGGATGGATATATTATATATTAAACTTTAAAGCCTTGAATCCAATGTCACATTACTTGTAAAGTGGTCTGTGTGCAAATCACCACAGTACTCTGGAGAACTGCAGAAGTGTTTCTTTACTCACTGCATCTGTATATCTCAGGCCCTAGGTATGCCTACACATGCTGGGTCCTAAGAGAGATATATACTGTACATGTAAAGATATGAATAGATTTACATTATATACAGTGTTAATATTCATATTGATGTTGTTTATTTACTGTGCTGGGCAGAAGTGAGTGATGGAGGGGTGGGCCAGCAGCGGTCACATGACATAGAAGCTGCTGGAACCAGCAGCAGGGGGCGGAGGGGTCAGTTAGGGCAGTTACAGAGTCTATAAATAGCTGCTCTCCCCAATGGCCGGAGCGCAGTCTGTGGTAACTTTCTGTGGGGAGAGGCCGTGACAATGGAGATTATTTCCCTTCTGAGAGCCTCCCAGTGACTACTGATTACCCGGGGGAAATCAGCTGGAGCATTGGCGTTTCTACCATGGGTGAAATGTGTGCAGTGCACACGGGCCCCAGGGGGCCCACACCGCACACACTGCACTCATACTGTGTTAATACTCATCTTTCCGGAGTCCCGGGACGGGTGCTGAAGCCGCAGCAGTCGCGGGAAAAATCAGTCACAAAATGGCTGCCGCGCCTGTGCAGTAGAAATTTAGTCTCCAGATCATGCCGGGAGCCATGTTTATGGAGACTTGTGAATGCGCAGTGGACTCCGGCTCACTGACAGAGCTTACAGCGCCGTGGAGAGAAGAGGGACCACCCGGAGTCTGCCCCCTTACTTTCCCCACTCACTGATTGCACCTCTAATTCCCATTATTACACCACTCAGTTATTTCATTTCAGATCAGTGTTGCCCTCACGCAGGGGCGGATCCAGAAGAAAATGATAGGGGGGCACCATGGAAGGGGCAAGTACATTTGATTGCGGCTTCGGTGCATGTGAGGTGGCGCTTCTTATACAATGCCCACAGTTGTAGCGCTCATTATGCAATGTCCACTGTACTGGTAGTGCCCCTTATATAGACCCCATAGTAGTGGTGCCCCTTATGCAATGCCCATATTGCCCCCAGTAGTAATGTTGCCTGTAGTAATGCCCCCAGTCATTTAGCGCCCTAGTAGTTATGCCCCCAGTGGTAATGCCCCTGCAGTTATGACCCCAGTAGTTTACCCCCCCCCCCCTTTAGTTTAGCCTCCCAGTGGTAATGCCCCCAGTAGTTTGTCTGCTTGTAGTTTAGCCACCAGTAGTAATGCCCCCCTGTAGTTTGCCCCATTGTAGTTTAGCCCCTGTAGTTATGCCCCCCTTGTAGTTTAGCCCCCAGTAGTAATGCCCCCAGTAGTTTGGCCCCTGGTGTTATCCCACAGTAGTTTGGCCCCTGTAGTTATGCCCCCCTGTAGTTTAGCCCCCAAGTAGTAATGCCCCTGTAGTTACGCCGCCAATAGTAATGCCCCTGTAGTTACGCCGCCAGTAGTAATGCCCCTGTAGTTACGCCGCCAGTAGTAATGCCCTCCTGTAGTTTGCCCCCAGTAGTTAGCCCCTTTGTAGTTGGCCCCCAGTTTTAATGTCCCCCAGTAGTGTGCCCCCAGTAGTAATGCCTCCCCCAGCAGTAATGCCCCCAGTAGATGCACCCCAGTAATAATGCCCCCAGTAGTTTGCCCACAGTAGTAATGCCCCCCCCAGTAGTAATGCCCCTTGTTGATGCCCTCCAGTAGTAATGCCCCCAGTAGTAATGCCCCTTGTTGATGCCCCCCAGTAGTAATGCCCCCAGTAGATGCTCCCCCAGTAATAATGCCCCCAGTAGTAATGCCCCCCCCACGCAGTAGTAATGTCCCTTGTTAATGCCCCTCAGTAGTAATGTTCCCCCCGTAGTTTGCCCCCAGTAGATGCCCCCACTGCACTGAGGAAGAGAAAACAGAACATACTTACCAAGCCCCTTTCCCGCTTCCAGACCGCTGCAGTCCTCCTCCTCCCTGGGCGTCCGCTCCTCAGTCAGCACTATGAATGAGACGCAGAGGCGGATTTAGACCTCATGGGGCCCTAAGCGAAATACCGATTTGGGGCACCCCTACCTCAAACAATCCATAGCACTATATTTTTGTTCTAACTTATGCCCCCTTACATTACAGATGGAGTTCCGTCTGTGCCTGGGCCTATCACCGCGTCTGGGGCGCGCACGTGTCTGTGACACGCACACACCCCATTCACTGGAATGAGAGCGTCTGTGTGCACTCCCGGCGGGGCTAAGCGGCGACCAATCAGACAGAGAGTGCCCCATAGAGGTACTGTGCCCCACGGCGCGCGCGCGCCAAAAAAATGGGTGTGGCCAATTAAAATGGGACGTGAAACATAGACATATGCCCCCAATAGTGCAGTGCCAGATCCACAATTGCCCCCACAGTGCCAGATCCACAATTGCCCCCACAGTGCCAGATCCACAATTGCCCCCACAGTGCCAGATCCACAATTGACTCCACAGTGCCAAGTATACAAATGCCCCCACAGTGCCAGGTATACAAATGCCCCCACAGTGCCAGATCCACAAATGCCCCCACAGTGCCAGGTATACAAATGCCCCCACAGTGCCAGATCCACAAATGCCCCCACAGTGCCAGGTATACAAATGCCCCCACAGTGCCAGATCCACAATTGCCCCCACAGTGTCAGATCCACAATTGCCCCCACAGTGTCAGGTAATACCTGACACTGTGGGGGCAACTGTGGATCTGACACTGTGGGGGCAATTGTATACCTGACAGGTATACAAATGCCCCCACAGTGCCAGGTAAACAATTGCCCCCACAGTGCCAGGTATACAAATGCCCCACAGTGCCAGCCAATTGCCCCCACAGTGCCAGGTATACAATTGCCCCCACAGCAGCCAGTGCTGCAGCTGCTTACCGCTGCTGCACTGCTGCTGCTGCTCCTCCTCCGGGCTCCGGGTGTGAGGGACGGGTGAGTCAGGAGAGGAGAGCGCCCGCCAGCGCGGCTGTGTCTGGCGCGGCGGCGTATAGCGGACTTCATGCAAACCAGCCGCCGGTTCGTGAGCCAATCAGAGCTCGCGGACCGGCGGCTTCTGATTGGCTGCTGGTCCGCGAGCTTTGATTGGCTCACGAACCGGCGGCTGGTTTGAAGTCCGCTATACGCCGCCGCGCCAGACACAGCGCTCTCCTCTCTTGACAGCTGAGAAACGCTACCGCCGGACTGAGCGGCAGCGTGTCTCAGTGACACAAGCGGGGGGCCCGCTTCGGGCCCCCTGACCCGGTGGGCCCTAGGCAACCACTTAGGTTGCCTATCGGCAAATCCGCCACTGGTGAGACGTCATGACTGACGTCTCTCCCATAGCGCACGCACAACAGTGACAGCGCTGGAAGCTGGAGCTCAGTACTGAGCTCCTGCCTCCGGCTGCCGCTGTGCAGGGAGACGGGCGCCCGCTGGTAACACAATCTCAGCGGGCGCCCGTCATCTCCCTGTGCGGTGCCGGCGCTGGGGGGGACGGAGGCCACAAATGACAGGGGGGGGCACGGGCCCGAGTGCCCCCCTGGATCCGCCACTGCCCTCACTGAATGTAGCAGGCAGTGTCATACTGGAACATGAAGGGCCCACCAGGGAATGCAGTAGTAGAGGCCCAAGCTTAAGGGGTGTGGCCAGCCACCAGAGGGAGTGTGGTCTGCCTCCAAAGAGTGAATTGGTCAGCTAATAGAGAGGACGTAGCCTGCAAAGATAGCGGACCCTTTATAAAGGAGACGACATGGGTGTGTCAGGACCGCCAACTTTCATTGGCAGGAGGGCTACTATTGGTGGAGTTTCCATAGAAGTAAACCAAGCACCTAAGTTCATCCATGGTCCTGTTTCACCATGTTACTGACCCTCTAGTAGAGTAACAATGTCTACAATGTCTAATTTGAGTGTAGGGTGTCGAACCTGGCTTATAGAGGAGGGGCCCACAGACAGTGGGGCCCACTGGGGATTTCCTCTGCACACCTGTGGGCCAGTCCGATGCTGGTAGCAGGTCCCCATACCCAATTATTACATCCTCACTCACTGACTGTATTGTATATGAATGATCCAGGCTTACTGATTGCAGCAAACCACATCTAAAATACTCATTATTATCCCCCCTCACTCACTGACCGCATTTTATAACAGCATTGTAAAATACCCATTATTACACCCCTCAGTCAGTGACTGTATTGATTATACATCAGTGCCCCTCTCCCCCTCACTGATTGTAGTGCCTGCTACAATCAGTGAGGAGGGGGGAGGGGGAAGCACACTAAATGTGTGGTACCCCTGTCCCAGCAGGGACCCCTGCAAGATTGCCTTAGAGACATCAGAGATTCCCTCAGACTATTCAAGATCCTGACAACACAGGGTTAATGGAACAAGAGGGGCACTAGGGCCCAGGGAAGGCAGACTCAGCTCTGTAAAGCAGGAAGGAAAAAGCCTGCTGTTATGATAACCTCTGACCTGTGTGAGGAGTGAGCTGAACAGCGGGAGCAGGACATGTGTGCAGAGGAAAGAGCAGGAGCTGCAGCGTGGAGAGCGCGCAGGAGAGCCAGTGTGTGGACACACGTGGCGCAGACCAGGAGTGATGCAGCGGCGGTGTTACCAGAGCAGGACAAGGGGTCAGAGCTGAGTGCGGTAACGCATAGCGCCCACACTAGCGTGACTCGGGATTGGAGACAGCCAGGAAGCGATCGCTTCCACAGAGGCCTACTACGCACAGGCAGCTGCCATGTGGGCATGTCTAGACGAGACTACAGTGACCAAGGGATACTGTGTGAGTCAGGGACCGCGATATCCAGCTGGAGATGGCAACTGGGGAAGTTACTGGGCACCCTCACGACCACAGCAGGTTTGGGCCAGGGACACTGGGCATCAGTACTACCACCACAGATTTGAACCAGAGCTATTGGGTATCCTCTTAGCCACCGCAGAACTGAGCCAGGGCTATTACAAAGACAAATGTGCCCCCTTCTGTCCTTCCATATCTCACATTAACACTGGGTTACCTGCCCAAAGGCAGATTCTGCTACCCAGCAACGGTGAATGGGACAGTGACTGTGGGTGTAAACCCTATTTACAGGAATAGAGACTTAGGCCCTCATTCCGAGTTGTTCGCTAGCTGCTTTCATTCGCTGAGCAGCGGTCAGGCAAAAAATCGGCACTTCTGCGTATGCGGCGCAATGCGCACGCGCATCGTACTATTACAACGAATGATGTAGTTTCACACAAAGTCTAGCGTAGCTTTTCAGTCGCACTGCTGGCCGCAGAGTGATTGACAGGAAGAGGGCGTTTCTGGGTGTCAACTGACCGTTTTCAGGGAGTGATCGGAAAAACGCAGGCATGCCAGAAAAAATGCAGGCGTGGCTGGCCGAACGCAGGGCGTGTTTGTGACGTCAAAACAGGAACTGAATGGTCTGAAGTGATCGCTAGCACTGAGTAGGTCTGAAGCTACTCTGAAACTGCACAAAATTATTTTGTAGCCGCTCTGCGATCCTTTCGTTTGCACTTCTGCTAAGCTAAAATACACTCCCAGTGGGAGGCGGCATAGCGTTTGCACGGCTGCTAAAAACTGCTAGCGAGTGAACAACTCGGAATGAGGGCCTTAAATCCCTGTGCACAGGTCGGGTTTTGTTTACCACACACTTGCAAGTGTTAGTGATAAAAGGTATACCATTGCTAGCCTAAAATAGTGATTGGGACATACTAGTATTAATCGCACTGTTGTGATATGTTATTTTAAGCTATAGATAAAGTAACTCACTTACTGTTGATGAGACCACTGTACTAGACGTGTTGAGTTTGTTACAAGTGCAGAAGCATTATTGAAGTGACCTGTTTATTAACCAGATATCTGACAGCATAGAGAAATTTAGGGGTTCTCGCCCCAGTGACGTAGTACACATGCAGATTGTAACAATTCTGGAATAATAAAAGACCCTGATTGCATAGCTTTATTGTTACTTGCTCCTTGAGTCCCCAGCAGGTGTCTCTGAACTGCCAGGGGTTTCCCCGCACCGATAAGGTAATTACATCTACACTTGGGTCGTGTGCACCACATCTCTCTTTTGGCATCACGAACAGCATCCGGAGCCCAGTTCAAAGAAGTAACCCGGGAAAACATTAATGGAACAACAACAACCACAGGCCGGGTATGGAGCACCAATAGGTGGAGCACCAATAGGAGAACAGAGGGCAGAACAACAAAAGCCACCTGCCATGGCAGCAGCCACGCCGATCATGCTCCCATACTACTTTGGTGCCCCGTGGCTACCTACCCACAGCGGAGATACTAACAAGCCGCAAGGAGCCACATTCCTCGAATTCAAAAATAAACTGAAGTCGATGTTTCGGTTATACTCATTACAGGAACATCAGAAAGTGGAGATCCTGATAGGTCAGCTAATGGGGTCTGCCCTCCGCGAAGTGATATTGTGGCCCCCAGACAATAAGAAGGACGTGGAACAAATATTGAAAAGACTATCTACCACCTTTGAAACAAAGTCTCTCCCAGAATTAAAAATGAAGCTTTACGCAAGGAAGCAGCAATCAGGAGAGACGCTTCGAGATTGTGCTCTTAGTTTACAAGAGACCCTGAGGGCAATCCAGGCCATTGACCCAGAAGAAGCTAAAAACTCGGACGAAGTGTTGACGGTCCAATTGATAGAAGGGGCATCGAGAGAAAATGTGCGAGCACAACTTTGATTATTACACAGACAGATGACATGGAAACCATTCCTGGACTTCAAAGAAGCCGCTATCGCAGTAGTTGGCACACAAATAGAACGCGAAGAAGAACACCCAGAATTGCTGGGTTTCCGCAAACATCAAAACCCACATGGACCAGGGCCTACCAGTCCTGATAGGATGAAGAGAAACAAGGATACAGTGATACAAGGTGGACAGAACCCCTCCGGGGACCAGTTACAAATGTTGCGGAAACAAATGGAGGAACTAACAGCCGGAATGGCAGACATGCAAAGAGAGATGAGTCAGATGGCAAGGCAACCAACGTACAACACCGGAGAGTACGGATGGAGAACAGAACGGCGTAGGCCAACTGGGAACCGATGGGACCCTCAGAGAGAGTCTGGAAGGCAACCCACCGACCAGTTCGATGGACAGGGACGTCCTATTTGTAGGCGGTGACAAGAGGCCGGTCATGTCGAGAGAAATTGTTACCGCTTGGATCCTTTAAACTCCAATGCCCCGAGGATGGAGACCGAACCTCGGGGAAGACAACAAGAGTAAGGTCAAGCACTGAAGACTGGTGGCCCTACTATAGTAGATAATGCCATACAAAGGCAGACGGGTTTAGATAATGCCATACAAAGGCAGACGGGTTAACCCCCAGAGTAAACACTGACACCCCAGTTTGCGCAAGGAAAATTTCGGGGAAGGTTGTCTGGTTTCATGTGCATAGCGGATATGGATTCATCAGCCGTAATGACACCAAGGAAGATGTGTTTATTCACCATACGGCCATCAAGAAAGACAACCCCAGAAAATATTATCGAAGCTTGGAGGATGGGGAGACCGTGGAATTTGATGTCATCAAAGGAGCAAGAGGTCTACAGGCAGCAAATGTAACTGGTCCTAGTGGTACTTCAGTTAAGGGGTGCCAACATGCAGCAGGTCGCAGGCGTTATTGGCGCAGGCCACAACGAAGAGGCTTACCGCAGCACTACCAGGAAAATAGCCAATACTGTGCAATCAGAATAAACCCCAAAGAAAGGGAAGATGTGAACGAAAAAGCGCTAATCAGAGGTCTGATGGATGTGATCATCTGTGTTCTGATACCCAAATGTTGGATGAGTGGTTGAAAAGAACAGCAGAGCTAGAGGGACTGAGTGTATATACGTGGCGACAGCACCGGGAAGAAATCATCAGACCACTACTTTCTCAGGAACTATCGTCTCAGTGTGAACCTACATTGGACAATACCGACCGCAATCAGGCAAGTTCAAGTGCAGTTAATGAGAAAAAGGACACCCAGAAAGTGTTCCATATGGTTGCAGCAGGAATTTTGGGGGTCCCTCCTCAACTGGATGGATCAGAGTCAGTTATGTCGATGTCTGAACCTCTAAGATCCTGTGAAGTCCTCGAGTGAAGCTACAAAGGACGTGAAATGGCTTTACCCAGAAAGGCACCAGCCAGACAAAGAGTATGCCACGATGAGCAGTCCAAATTTCACCTTACTATTGCAGCAGGCATTTAGACGGTCAGAAAAGAGAAGCCAAGGGATTTCAGCCCGTTAGACCTCCTGTTTCTAGATATGTTGCCTTTTCTTGTGTATATATTGCATACGTTATGTTGATATGTTCACTGTTTATACTACACAAAACGGGGGCAATGCACTTCCCGTCCCCACCCACCAATGTCAATCAGGCTGTGGCTTAATGGGCATTAGGTCCGGCAATGCGGGACCCGTTCTACATATGAGCAGTACTGAAACCATCGGAGGTGTACGTAAACCATGGATTTGCATACATCTCTGAATCAGGCCCCATGTTCAGAAATAACCCCTACCCTTCAATAGAGAATTGTGTATTTTCTGTGTTATACAGTATACTGTAGTGCTAATATAATAATATATAATATATATTTTCTTCCCTTTAGAAAAATGGGTCAATAATTATGTTCCAGTGCCAACGTCACCAGAGCATTAGCCTAATTATCAGGTAATAAAAATGGGTTTCAGAAAACTATCCTCTTATTTCCACACAGTGGATTTCAGCAGTCATTTTATGGGCTGAACCAATATACAGATGTGTCCTCTTGCCTGTGGATTCAGTCACGGCAAACAGCCCCTCTCAGCAACCCTGGTCTCTGGGGACTCGGCAGAACCGTCTTAACAGCAGTGTAGGCCCCTGGGCACAGCAATGCACTGGGGCCCCTACCCATCCTCCAGCAGTAGGGGTGGGGGGTACTGGCAGTGGCAGCTTTGATGTCCCGCGGGCGGTAGGGGGTGTTCTATCTGTCGCTCAGCTTGTAGGACCTGGAGAAATAATTTCTGCTAATTACTCCTTTACTGCACAGATGGGGCAGGAAGGAGAACACTAAACTGTAGAAGGGGACATTGGGCTGAATGAAAGGGCCCTGGTACATGACTTCCAGGGTAGTAGGGGATGTTTAATACATAGGGGAGGGGTCGATAGTGGAGTGGGCTTAATATTCATAATTTTCTGGTGGGAGGGCAGCTTGCTTGACTGCAGATATCTCAAGTTCCTGAAAATAGATTTCTTAGCTTTGGGATAAAAAGCTAGAGAGTCCCGCCTTTCAGTAGGTGCTGGGGACTTGGGGATCAGAGTTCAGGAGCCAGAGTAATCCACCAATGAAAATTTAAAACTGCATATTGGGCATGTCGAGCTGGAGCAGGGACCAACTACTGGAAGGGTGATATCTCTGGTTCTGGGCATAGTATAGACAAGCTGCCATTGTGCACCGAAAGGGGAGAGTCCCAGCTTTTGGAATATACCCTCATAAAAACTCTAAGTCAGACAGAACCTGAGATATCTGGCTGGGAAGAACAATTATCAGGCTAGGATGGGGACCACTGCTTTGAAGTCGGATATCTCCGGTTCCCCAAGGCCGATTTTCAAAAATCTGGTACCCCTGAAAAGAGGGGACCATCAGCTATCAGCCTAGGGCCCTTTTACTCTTGGGGCCCTTGGGCAAGAGCCCATTGAGCCCATACGAAAATACAGC
Source organism: Pseudophryne corroboree (assembly GCF_028390025.1). Classification (NCBI taxonomy): domain Eukaryota; kingdom Metazoa; phylum Chordata; class Amphibia; order Anura; family Myobatrachidae; genus Pseudophryne; species Pseudophryne corroboree. The sequence goes on along the minus strand of NC_086449.1, from coordinate 803,789,651 downwards.
CCTGGGACTCGGTCATGTAGAGCATCTTTCTCACTCAAATTGTGTGTCTTATTCGCATAAAACTAAAACAACTGGAAGCAACAAAAATAAACTTAGGTATATGAGGATACATCTGTATGTCAAAAAGCAGCTGATCATTCCACTAAGAACCAGTGACACCTCTAAGACATGACAAATGATGTAATTGGTTCAGTCTCAAAATGGCCGCCTCACCTGTGAGACAACGCGTACACATTAAATTACAGTTTTGACTCCTATTATTCTAATTTTTATGTTGGCATTTTAACAGTGTAACACATTGAACAGACCTGCGTAATTTCAGGGCCAGTTTAAGTGTGGTGGCGGCCCAGGGCAATAAAAGGTGTGGGGGCCACCACTATTAAAATTGTATATTTCCACAGCAGATCTTCTCACACACACCAATTTAATTATTTGTATTATAGTGATGTATGCAATGGGAATATAGGCTATAAAATATATTTTTCTGTCATTCTTTATCTTCCTACAGTAATCATGATAATACATACGAAGATCGTGTCTGGGACTTCAGCTGTAAGAACACTTTTAACAACCCAGCGACGTGTGCTTGGACAAACTATGTCAATTGCTTTGATGACGAGTTCACCTTTGTGTGTCCATTCGGCTCTGTCCTGAGCGGCATGCAAAGTTACCATGACAATAATACAGAGGACAGGAGGTGAGTGAGCCTAGTAAAAATAGGATTTAAGGTTTTTACTTGTTAAAACCTTTTCTCATCCATGGGGGACACGGGAGACCTTGGGTATAGGGTGAGCCATGGAGTCTGGGCACTAAAGGGTTAATTTGTTTGAAGAAGCAGCAGCAGCAGCACAGGTCCTGCCTCCCTTATAGCCCCTCCTCTGCCCCAGCAGCCAATTAATAGCAAACCCAAGGAGAATGGAAGAGGAAAAACAAGCACACAGATAAAACAGGAACACATTGTGAGCCCTATATGTGTAGGGCTACAACCCTTAGTAAGCACAGGGTGAAAGGATGGGAATCCAGTGTCTCCCATGGACGTCGAGAAAATGAATAACAGGTAAAAACAAAAAAAACTATTTTCTATAGCATCCATGGGGGATACTGGAGACCTTGGGACCTCCCAAAGCTATCCCCATAAAGGAGGGAATGCCCCTGTGCTGAGCTGAGGACCCATTGCCCAAAACTAGCATCATTAGAGGTGAAGGTGTCCAAGTGGTAGAAACGATTAAAGGTATGCGTAGACGACCATGTGGCCTCCTGGCAGAGTTGCTCCGCAGAAGCACCACGGCGAGCCATCAGAAAACCCCTTAGCTTTCAATAGGGCTGTTTCAATAGGCACCCTGTCAAAGCTAGATGCGCGAGGTCTGGGTGGAGGCAAGGATCTTGAGAAGGAAGGTCCCGCCTGAGAGAAAGACACCAAGGAGGAGCCACCAAGAGACAAAGAAGATAAGCATACCAGGCTCAGTGTGGCCAGTCCGGAGCCAATAGGATGGCTGTCCCTCCCTCCAACTGCAGCTTGCAGGGAAGCACTACTATTGAAAAGAAGAGGTAAAGGAGGGGAAACCCTCCATGGAATAGAGAGGGCATCTACCAGAGGAGCTCCTGGACCTCGAGTCTCGGAAAGCTTGTGATTATGGTGGGAGGCCATAATGTCGATGTCGGGATGACCCAAGCGTTTTACCAACATCTGAAAAACTGCGGGGTGGAGAGACCATTCACCTGCCTGACGTCCTGGTGGCTTAGAAACAAGTCCCCCTGCCGGTTTTGGACGTCCGGGACATAAATCGTGGCAAGAAAGGGAAGGTAATGCTCCGCCCACAGCTGAATGCGAAAAAATGTATATATATATATAAGGATGTTATGTGTATAGCATTATCATATTTTTAAATATATGTTTGCAGGAGTCAGCTGTAAAAGACTTGTGCCAGCTGACAATGGCCAGGAAGAGCAGCTGCAACAGGAGGAGGAGGAGCTGAGGATCATCCTCAAGAAGAGGAAGAGGAGGAAAATGTGGAGCAGCAGCAACAGGAGGAGGAACTGAAAAGGATCCACAAGAAGAGGAAAAGGACGTGCTCATTTCACTTTCCCCAGCCAATCTTCAAATTTTAGTCCACAAACCATCAATACACCACCTATTCCATCATCACCAGTATCCCAACAAACCATGGTGATTTGTACCCACCACCTAGCTCAAGATGGCCTCCATTATTGTCCCTGATTAGCACACACCTTCCAAAGAGAAAGCACAGTCATTGTGGGGAAAAAGGAAATATGTTTGTGCTGGAAAAGTATATAAAGAAGGTGCATCAAGAAAACATGCAGTGCCAAATATTATACAAAGCATGGTGCAGTGAAAGGAAAACACATACCTTACAATATGTAAAGTCTTGAGTATTGTGTGTTCCCTTTAAAATCATGAGGTGGTGAATTTGCTTATGTGCCTTTTAAAGGGATTCCATGTGCGTGCAATTAGGTGCTTTTGCGTATATTCATACACAACTTGCTGCGTATGTATGCAACAGCAAGTATAAGGGGCGTCAGAGCCACTATGCAACATTCGCCACAATATGGACCCCATACAAAAACATTTATCCAGGGCACCGAATGGATTCATGCAGCAGTCACCAGACGTGCCAGGGAAGCCGAAAATGCTCCACAAGTGCCCACTAATGAGCAACAGCAGGAAAGGGATGGGAACGACAGTGTGGCCGAGAATGTGCCTGAGATGCCTGGGACAAGCTAGTCCACTCATGACTCCATTCCATAACAGCACAGAAAAGAAGAAGACAAACCTGTTTCAGCAGGAAGGAGCTTGATATTCTGGTGGGATTGGCCATAGAAAAAATTCATCATGCATTTGTTATAGGTTGGTGACTTATTTTGTACTATCTTGTGCTGCTTCATTTTGCAGTGCCATTGGAGGATTTGTTTTTTCTAAAATTCATCATGGGCCCAGGAATATGGGTGCAGCAGCCAAAGTCCATCTCTGTAGGGATGGCCATCGTGGGTTAGCCATCGATGGTCACCCCTGCATACTGTAAAATGAACTGCAGGCCAATCAGCGCCCAGGGGTATGGCTTCATGGGTGTCAGGGGGCGGGGCTAAGCTCAGTGCCCTGACACTGTTGAAAAATAAAATAAAATCGGTAGCACTGAACCATTGATGGCGGGGAACCATCTGGTTCTCCCCCATCAATTTTAAAAGTATTCGACATCGGTCATATATCATCGATGGCAGGTGATCACAGAAGCAGTTAACAATGAGGACCCCATTGTCCACACAGTCAGTGAGGTGCACAGGCGGTGAGTTACATTTAGCATTCTTCAACACTATAATACATTCGTTTTTATTTGTCCTATGTAGCAAAAAAATTTATAAAAATGTACTGTTGCTGTTATCCTAAATGGAAATGTAGGTAATGTTATTACGCAAAGGAATATTTGCAACAACATAAAGATGCAATGTGATAAAATTTATTTAAAAAAACATGGAAAATGTTTATAAATGTAGTAAAATAAGGCTTTTGGAATTTTGTTTATGATTTTTGCATCCTTACAGATGGGCAGACTTCTGATGCAGGCTGAAGCTGAAAATGAGAGCCCGCTGGATATATACAAGGGGGACTGGTGGTGGCCCAATCCCTCAATCCTTAGTATACACCCCTTTGGAGGAGCTAGCATTGAGGTGTATTGAAGAGAAGGTGGTGGTAGATGTAGATAGTGACATGCCTACCATTGAAGTCAAGCATGCTGTTTCTGGTATTTAAAAAAAAAAAAAAACAATTAACAATAAAAAAAAAATTGCATGCAATTTATGTATTTTACATTACAGATGTTGTGGGATGGGTTTCTGAGAAGCATGTGGCACCAGCAACACCTCAACAGCCAGCAGCAACACAAATGCCAAGCTCTGAGGCCGTACTTCAAGGGATTAGAGCAGAAGCCATAAGAAAGTTGGCAATTATTTGAAGAAATTGCAAGTTCACTGAAGGAGCTCATTCTCCACTGGGAGGAGACCAACATGCTCAAGCGGAAAGAAATCAACATAAGAGAGAAAGACATGCGGGAAGTATCTGCCCTTCACCAAGGATTGAGGGAGATTCTGTCCAGGTTGTCATCACCTGGACCTCCAGCAGCTTCACCAGTTGGAGAGGCCACCACTGCAAGTCCCCAGGGCACTAATCTACTGTAGGTGGGGGTCTTGCATAGAATCAGCTCAGCCTGCCGGGAAGCTGCCTAAAAACAAATAAGGGCATCTGTGATCTCTTGCCACAAACTGACCTTGCCAGCAGCCCCCATATTCCTGACAGCGTGATGCATTTGGTCCATGGCCCTTTCCACAACTATAGCAAGTTCATTTCTGCTGTAACGTTTTTTTGAGAATGGAAGATATATTTGAGTTAGGGGTTCATACATGTGCATTTGTGTTGTGATTAATATTATTCATGTTTGTGCTGAAAATAATCCAAAAGCAGTATAAAAGAAGAATACATTTAACTAAAAGAAGAAGAAAAACATGATTGGTAATGTAACAAACGTGTGTGATAAACCAGTGTGTGCATATAAGGGGTAGACTTTTGGTTAATTGTACATTTTACAAAACACATCCAACCAAAATTTACCAAACCATTAGTAGTGTGTTTTATGGTCATTTAGGTTTGTGTTTAGGTTAATCATGATTTAAAAAATAGCTGCATTCCAAAACAGGGCCTATTCATGAGGAAGACCAGAAGTCCAGACGCAGAAGTTTAGGGATTGAACAAAATCACAATGCTATTTGATAAATTATACTTTTTAAAAATTTTTTATAACATTGCCACTGTATCACTCTTATTGATAGGGGCCCCACAGACCTTAGGGGGTCATTCCGAGTTGTTCGCTAGCAGATTTCGGTCGCTGCGCAGCGATCAGGTAAAGAATCGGCACTTCTGCACATGCGTATGCGGTGCAATGCGCACGCGCGTCGTACTATTACAACGAATGATGTCGTTTTACACAGGGTCTAGCTAAGCTTTTCAGTCGCACTACTGGCCGCAGAGTGATTGACATGAAGGGGGCGTTTCTGGGTGTCAACTGACCGTTTTCAGGGAGTGTTCGGAAAAATGCAGGCGTGCCAGGAAAAAAGCAGGCGTGGTTGGGCGAACGCAGGGCGTGTTCGTGACGTCAAAACAGGAACTGAACAGTCTGAAGTGATCGCAAGCGCTGAGTAGGTTTTGAGCTACTCTGAAACTGCACAAAAATTATTTTGTAGCTGCTCTGCGATCCTTTCGTTCGCACTTCTGCTAAGCGAGAAAATACACTCCCAGTGGTAGGCGGCATAGCGTTTGCACGGCTGCTAAAAACTGATAGCGAGCGAACAACTCGGAATGGCCCCCTTAATCCGGCCCTGCCGAGGACTTACTCCTACAGTGCGATACAAACAGGCTGATCGGGGCTGGAGTTGACATCACACACCCGCCCTGAAAATGTTTGGGAACGCTTGCGTTTTTACTGACACTCCCAGAAAACGGACAGTTACCACCCCCAAATTCCGGCTTCCTGTCAATTACCTCGCTTGCGCCAAGCGATCAAAAAAGACGCAGGATTTTTTAGCAGTTTGGTCTTGTGCGTGCACACTACTATCCGTACGCATACGTAGTCGATCGATGAACGGCCGCCTTGCAAATTCGCACAACAGCAATCAGGTCTGAATCGGTCCCCTAACACAGCTGAATTGTTTGCAATCAATACATCAATGGTGGTCATTCCGAGTTGTTCGCTCGTTGACGATTTTCACTACGGAGCGATTAAGGCAAAAATGCGTATGCGCATGGTACGCAGTGCGCATGCGCTTAGTAATTTTACTAAGAACTTAGTAGATTTACTCACGGCAGAACGAAGATTTTTCATTGTTGAAGTGATCGTAGTGTGATTGACAGGAAGTGGGTGTTTCAGGGCGGAAACTGGCCGTTTTCTGGGAGTGTGCGGAAAAACGCAGGCGTGTCAGGCAAAAACGCGGGAGTGTCTGGAGAAACGGGGGAGTGGCTGGCCGAACGCAGGGCGTGTGTGTGACGTCAAACCAGGAACGAAACGGCCTGAACTGATCGCTATTTGTGAGTAAGTCTGGAGCTACTCAGAAACTGCTAAGAAATTTCTATTCGCTATTTTGCGAATCTTTCGTTCGCTATTCTGCTAAGCTAAGATTCACTCCCAGAGGGTGGCGGCTTAGCGTGTGCAATGCTGCTAAAAGCAGCTAACGAGCGAACAACTCGGAATGAGGGCCAATGTTTGCTATTCCTAATGCTGCTGACATCATTAGTAACATAGTCTGTGTATAGGTTTACCGTACTATCCCTTTAAACCAGGAGGCTCATGGATTACACAGATTCTGTGTCAGATTAAAACCAGGTCAAATTCAGGCTTGCAGACAGCCACAGAACCTGTGTAATTCATGCTGTGTCCTGGTTTAAAGGGATAGTATGGTTGGTAAGCCTACCTAAATCTGTCCGGTCCAAACAGAGGCGTATCTAGAGAGGAGCGGACACGTGTGCAGACTCCGTGTGTGGGCCCCCTCCTCTCCCGTAACCGTCACCGCCGCTGCTCGCGCACTGAGCACTAGAGACTCTGGCACAGTGCCAGAGCCTACAGCGCATGTGCAGAACTCCGGAAAAATGGCCGCCGCACCATTTTTTCGGTGTCCTGCGCATGCGCTGTAGACTCTGGCACTGTGCCAGAGTCTCTAGCGCTCAGTGCGCGAGCAGCGGCGGTGACGGCTACAGGAGAGGGGGGGGGGAGGCCCGCACACAGTCGCCGATGGATGCCGGAAAAGTAAGTATAGCCATACCGGAACCATATCAACCTTGCGGGCAGGTGCTCCTGTGTCTTACAAACAAAAGGTCAGAAGTTGTGTTGACTAATATGCATGTTTGGACCCAGTGGTGTATCTATATTATAATGGGTGCAGTGTGTGTGATGCACACGGGCCCCTGAGTCCAGAGGGGGCCCACGCAACACACACTGCAGCAATTTCGGTTCCGGTATGAAAGATAGATAGTGTCTAGTTAGACAGTCAATAGATAGACACCATATGTTAGATGGACATTAGGTCGACAGGGTCAAAAGGACAACAGGGTCAAGAGGTCGACATGGAAAAGGTCGACAAGTCAAAAGGTCGACAGGTCAAAAGGTCGACATGAAAATGGCCGACATGAAAAAGGTAGACACCATGTTTTTTGTGGTTTGTGTGGATAGTTTTGTCATCTGGGACCCCCAATTGTAGAAAGGCATACCCTCGCGGGGCTTGCTGCGCTCGCCACTAGGTTTATAACCAACTCTATGCCGACATGGATAGAGAAAGTATGAAATAATCCAAAAACATGTTACATAAAAAAAAAATTGTCTATCTTTTTTATGTCGACAATTTTCATGTCGACCTTTTGACCATGTCGACCTTCTGACCTGTCGACCTTTTGACCCTGTCGACCTTTTGACCCTGTCGACCTAATGTCTGTCTAATATATGGTGTCTATCTATTGACTGTCTAACTAGACACTGTCTATCTATCAAACGGATAGGGGTTGATATGATGTTGTTTAGCTATTGCCCTGGATAATAGATACTGCACAGCGGCCACGAGACTGACTGGTCCTCTCCCCCCTTTTCCAGTGCTCATTCTGTGTTACCTGTTCTGCAGCTGTTATCAGGAGTGTCTATGCAGGCTGCAGGCAGTTGTGATGATGTCACATGGAAGACAGGAAATTATTTATGAACAGTTTCTTATATAGCGCAGCATATTCCGCTGATCTTTACAATTGGAACAACAGTAATAGAACAAAACTGGGTAATAACAGAGAAATAGATGTAGGAGGGGTTGGGGCTGCGTGACCGGGATCCTGGCCGCAGAATCCCAACTACCGAGAATGCTGACAGCCACTTCAGGGCTATTCCCACCTGTGTCCGCAGTGTGGCGAGAACAGCGAGAACACAAGGGGCTTCATAGCGCTCGCCCCACTGCCGGCATTCTGGTGGGCGGGATGCCGCTGTCGGGATAATGGCAGCCGGCAGGCCATCCTCTGGGATTTCATATCCAACCCGTCCTGAGATAGGGCCCGATTCAGTATGAGTTGTAGGTTTGTGAAAAATAGCAAAATTACAACTCCTCCCACTAACATGCGGGGGCCCGCCCAGCACAGGGCAAGGCCGCCCCACAGGCCGGGTCCTATCCCTCCCGCTAAAATGCGAGCGCTTTGCTGTTGCTCGCATCTTTAGGGTAGCCCCCTACCTTCGCTGCGAAGACATGCACAGGGTCGCCATGTTTTGGGTGATGTCATGCAGCCGCCGCGGCCCACCCTGCAAACGGTTCAGGCACACCTCAGTTGTCTGGACCACACACACACCCCCAATGCCACTACGCCACCGCCTCCTGCTGTCACTTTGACAGCGATTGCTAGCAATCGAAATCTAAGTCCTTGCACATGCGCAGAAGTGCAGAAATTGACGAATAGCGCCCATGAAGCTGAATCAAGGCCATAATACACAAATCATCTATATATTAATAGCAGAAGTACAACTTCTGAGAGACATATTTCTATGATGCCATTATCTGAGCAGTGCACATATACCAAATTAAAGGTCTTGATCCATAGATTTGAAGGAAAATATTGGTGTTGGTTACGTCGTTTCGGAGTTATGCAGCAAAAACATTACCATTGTGCTCTGGAAAATGTGACAGTTAGTGAACTCTCCCTGTGCACCTGCTGAGTGACCTGGAACATGTGACCTGCTGGGTGGTCTGGAAACTGTGACAGCTATTTGCAGCCACCACTAAGCAGAAATTTTTCTAAATTTGACTCCTAAGGGGATGAAAAGGGGTTAAATGTTCTGCCCGGCAAACCTTTGCCTGGTTGAAACAGGACACATGAGCTAGTTAAGATTAATTATAACAATTATTGTTAGAGTTATTTTAAAACTTGATTCCCCCATTATGTAATTTCTAGGTGGAAGTTTTATTGCTGCCAGGGAGAAGTGCCGGTATCACGCAACTGCAAGTGGAGCGACTACGTCAATGACTTTGATGAGTACCTGAGATGGGACGCACCCACTAATCAATACCTGACTGGGGCTCAAAGTTACCATGACAACATAAGAGGGTATGTATTCTACAGCAATTAGTTTCTGCAACAGAGTGTGCATTGTTACACCAAATGTAACTGTTTCTTTACATTAGATCTTTAGCCGCTGTGGGATACGGTCGTTAGGTCAACTCAACTTAGGTCGACAGTCATTGGGTCGACCACGATAGGTCGACATGTGTTAGGTCAACAGGGTAACTAGGTCGACATGGTCGTTAGGTCGACCTGCACTAAGTCGACAGGTGAAATGGCTGACATAAGGTTTTTTTTTGTTATTTTCTTCATAAAGTGACGGGGAACCCAAACTAGTGCACTGTTTCCCCTCGCATGACTGTCGACCTAAGTTGAGTCGACCAATGACCCATATCCGCCTCTGTTTAGGAAATGTTACAGTGACCAAGGGAAAACCAAAGAATGATTTTGGCTCTGACATTTTTTTTTCTTTGGGAAGATTTACATTTTGTTTGATGTAGGACCCTATTCCTTTGCCTTGCATGCTGGGGGCCGCCCATCGCAGGGCAAGGCCGCCCAGCATGCCAACAGCCGCACCCCCCCCCAATCTGCGCCCCACACTAATTGCGATCATGCCGCAATTAGTGTGTGGTCACAGAAATTAAGGAAGCTTCCTGACGGCGCAGCCTGTCTGAGATGGCTGGAGGCCCACCGCCATCTTTTTGATCGGAGTTGCTGCGTGTGATGTCACGCAGCCGCCCCATTTTACGCCCTAGCTGCACACCATCATCCACACACCACCCAGTTTCCCTGCTGCCACCCCTGCAACAACTGGCCTCTGCTTGGAAACGGAGCGTTGCCGCCCCCGAAAACTCCTCTGCCTGTCAATCAGGCCGAGGCATTCGCATTTACTGTGGGTAACTCGCAGTAAATGCGGGCGCATGTGCCTGCTGGGCGATTGCAGAAATTCTGGTTGAATAGCAATTTGCGATCCAACCTGTATTAGTCCCGTAGTTGCTTTGGGATACTGTAGAACACCAGCTGACGCAGTGCCAGTTATAGTCAGTAGAGGGCAATACAAAACCAAAGTCTAGACTTGATATCTGTAAGATGCCGACTCTTTTAATAATACAATCAAAACTTTATGTATAATATCCTCCATGGTCTGCGTGTATTTCGTATTAAATAAAGTTGCCAATGTTACTGTAGAGCAGGGATGGGGAACCTTTGGTTCTCCAGCTGTTGTTGAACTTCACATCCCAGCATGCCCTGCTACAGTTGTAGCATGGCCAAATGGTAAAACTGTAGCAGGGAATGCTGGGATGTGTAGTTGAACAACAGCTGGGGTGCCATAGGTTCCCCATCGCTGCTGTAGAGCCTCCCTGTATACAATATTTGTTGGTTTTGTGATGTTAGTGTATTAGAATGCTTAATATTTGTAGACACTCCCTTACTAACATGTGTAAGCCTGAATCTTCAGTGATGGTCCCTGGGACCAGGGGGATGCTGAGAAGTGGGTGGTCCAGTGTGCAGTGTGTCTGGAGTTGGTGATGGAATAAACAGCACAGCAGTGAACTCACATGTCTCTGTGTCCTGATGACTGGATTTACAAACATATGAACAAAACATGGTGTCAGAAGAAGTTTAACTTGGACTGCTAGTGCTCTCAGAGTGTGAAAGAATTTTGCAGAAGTCTGTAAGGCTGTGATACTCAGTGTCTGCAAAGCCTGCCGTGTGCTCCTCTCTTCAAACAGTGAGTAACCATGGATAAACTGGCTCCTCCAACCGGCATGCTGATGTATGGTAACTTGTCTGAAAACTGGAAAAGATTTAAGCAAAGGTTTAATATATATCTCGCTGCATGTGGAGCTGATTCAGAGGCTGACAAAACGAAGGCATCCATTTTCCTCCATGTGATAGGAGAGGATGTGCTGGACATTTATAATAGTTTTCAGTTTGATGAGGGGCAGAATATGGTACTATCTTCTATAATTCAAAAGTTTGAAGATTACTTTGTGCCAAGGAAAAATGTGACATATGAAAGATATAAGTTTTTCACATGTGATCAGAAGTCTGGAGATGGATTTGATCAGTATGTTACAGAGCTGCAATCACTCAGTAAAACCTGTGAGTTTGGTGATTTAAAGGATTCACTAATTAGAGATCGTATTGTCTGTGGAATACCTGATAATGGACTCAGAGAGAGACTGCTGAGAGAGCAAGTCCTAACACTAGAAAAGGCAATGACTATGGGGGTCATTCCGAGTTGTTCGCTCATTATTTTTTTCTCGCAACGGAGCGATTAGTCGCTACTGCGCATGCGCAATGTCCGCAGTGCGACTGCGCCAAGTAAATTTGCTATGCAGTTAGGAATTTTACTCACGGCATTACAAGGTTTTTTCTTCGTTCTGGTGATCGTAATGTGATTGACAGGAAGTGGGTGTTTCTGGGCGGAAACTGGACGTTTTATGGGTGTGTGCGAAAAAACGCTACCGTTCCTGGGAAAAACGCGGGAGTGGCTGGAGAAACGGAGGAGTGTCTGGGCGAACACTGGGTGTGTTTGTGACGTCAAACCAGGAACGAAACTGACTGAACTGATCGCAGATGCCGAGTAAGTCTGGAGCTACTCAGAAACTGCTAAGAAGTGTCTTTTCGCAATTCTGCTAATCTTTCGTACGCAATTTTGATAAGCTAAGATTCACTCCCAGTAGGCGGCAGCTTAGCGTGTGCAAAGCTACTAAAAACAGCTTGCGAGCGAACAACTCGGAATGAACCCCTATGTGTAGATCTGCAGAAATAACTAGATTTCAAGCCAAAAAGTTACAAAAGGACGCTGATGCTGCTGTATATGTAGTGCAGAAAACAGAGCAAAGCAAACCTCCATTCTCAAGAATGAAGCCGTCTAAGCCACAGTCTAATAAGGAAATGTGTAGTAGATGTGGAAATGCTCACAATCCTAAAATGTGCCCTGCTTATGGTAAAACCTGCATGAAATGTGGTAGACTTAATCACTTTGCCAAATGCTGTAAAATTAAAAGTAAAACAACCAAAGTGCATGCTATTAAACAAACAGAGGAATTCTTTGTGGATTGCATTGAACTTTGCAGTGCAGATAAGAAAGAATGGATTGTCCCTTTAACTGTGAACAAGATTGTCATTCCCTTTAAGCTTGATACTGGTGCGCAGGTGAATTTAATATCATTTCAAGACTATAAGACTTTTAGAGTAAAACCAAAAATTCATCCAGCCAAAGTGAAAGTTACAGGGTACACTGGGGAGGAAATTCCTGTGAAAGGTACATGCTTAGTGACACTGAAATATAAGGGACAACAGTTTAAAACATCTCTACTGATTGTGGATAAAAATGTGCAACTGATTCTAGGATTAAGTTCCTGTGAGAAACTAAGCTTGCTAAAGAAAGTCTTTATGGTGAAATCACAAGTAGAAGATGACTGCAAATCGATGTTTACAGAATACAGAGACTTGTTTGAAGGTCTAGGTTGTTTGCCTGGAGAGCATAAAATAAATATAGACACGAAAGTTTCTTCAGTGATACACCCCTGTAGAAAAGTGCCGTTTGCACTGAGAGAAAAACTGAAACAAGAGTTAAATTGCAATGAAGCCTTGGGTGTGATACAGAAAGTTGATGAGCCTACTGAATGGGTAAGCTCCTTAGTAATTGTTGAAAAGAAAAATGGACAACTCAGAATGGCCCTCATTCCGAGTTGTTCGCTCGTTCTTTTTCTTCGCATCGGTGCGATAAGTCGCAAACTGCGCATGCGCAATGTTCGCAGTGCATCTGCGCCAAGTAAATTAGCACAAAAGTTTGGTATTTTACTCACGGCTTAACGAAGATTTTTCTTCGTTCTGGTGATCGGAGTGTGATTGACAGGAAGTGGGTGTTTCTGGGCGGAAACTGACCGTTTTATGGGTGTGTGTGAAAAAACACAGGCGTGTCAGGGAAAAACGCGGGAGTATCTGGTGAAACGGGGGAGTGGCTGGGCGAACGCTGGGCGTGTGTGTGACGTCAAACCAGGAACGAAACTGACTGAACTGATCGCAGTGGCAGAGTAAGTCTCGAGCTACTCAGAAACTGCAAAGAAATATCTAATTGCTATTCTATTCGCAATTCTGCGAACCTTTTGTTCGCAATTCTGCACAGCTAATATTCACTCCCAGTAGGCGGCGGCTTAGCGTGTGCAAAGCTGCTAAAAGCAGCTAGCGAGCGAACAACTCGGAATGAGGGCCAATATGTCTAGACCCCAGAGATTTAAACAAAGCTATTAAACGAGAACATTTCAAACTACCAACCAGAGATGAAATCATGTTGCAATTTGCGGGAACAAAATGGTTTAGTAAATTGGACGCATCTTCAGGATTCTGGCAAATGAAGCTAGATGAGGCCAGCTCAAAGCTTTGTACATTTAATACACCAGAAGGTCGATACAGATTTCTTAGACTACCATATGGAATTTTGTCTGCTCCAGAAGTATATCACAAAAAGATACACATGATTTTTGAACATATTCCAGGTGTTGATACAATGATGGATGACATTATTGTCTGGGGATCTACAAAGGAAGAACATGATTCTAGATTGAGACAAGTAATGGAACTTGTCAAGAAAGTGAATCTAAAGCTAAACAAGGACAAATGTGAATTTGGCGTGAATACACTTACCTTTATGGGCGACGTGGTCTCGGATCAAGGTGTGAAACTAGACCCAAGGAAAATATCAGCCATAGTGAACATGGAACGTCCTAACAACAAAGACGACGTCAGAAGATTCCTAGGAATGATTACTTACTTAGGAAAGTTTATTTCTCAACTCTCTGAATGAACAGCCTCTCTTAGATGGTTGTTGGACAAAGATAACGAGTGGATGTGGTCACATGAACAAGAAGAAAGTTGGCAAAACTTGAAACAGATCATTACAGAGCAACCAGTGCTAAAATTCTTTGATCCTGCGAAAAGAATAAGAATTTCAGCAGATGCTTCGCAATTTGGCCTAGGCTCAGTGCTGTTACAAGAACATGAGGATACATGGCAACCAGTAATCTATGCATCAAGAGCACTGACAAGTGCTGAAACAAGGTATGCTCAGATAGAAAAAGAACTTCTAGCGATCACATATGCATGTGAGCGATTTCATCAGTTTGTGTATGGTCAAACATTTACAGTGGAAACTGACCACAAGCCATTGATAGCTATCATGACTAAATCATTGCATGACTGTCCCATGAGAATTCAACGAATGCTTATCAGACTACAGAAATATGATGTACACTTGCTGTACTGTCCCGGCAAATACATGTACATTGCTGATACACTTTCTCGTGCTGTGGACAAAAGTGAAGGTTCCAAAAGTCTGATGGATGAAGAGATAGAAGCCTATGTTAAGTTGATCGTAGCTTCTCTACCAGTGTCTCTTGCAAGACAAGAACAGATTAGGAAAGAAACTAAGACAGATGACACAATGAAAGTGTTGAAAGATATCATTCTGAAAGGTTGGCCAGCAGAAAAACATGCGTGCCCGCTGTCTAGCCATGATTATTGGATGTACTGCAGTGACCTTACAGTTGTCGATGGTATTATTTACAAAGGCAATAGGTTTGTCATACCTGCACGACTAAGAAAAACTATGCTGTGCAAGATACATGAAGGCCACTTAGGAGAAGAAAAATGTAAGCGGAGAGCGCGTGAAGTTATGTATTGGCCAAGAATGAACCAAGACATAGCACAGACTACAGCTACATGTGAATTATGTCTTACGTATAGACCGAAACAACAAGTCGAGCCACTGAGTCCTCACGCAGTGCCACTCATCAGCAAATTGTCTAAATTCAGCACTGGAAAACCATTGTCAGTGAACACTTCCATAGGAACACCATGCCTTGCAAAGATTGACCGTACCAGAAAGTTGGTGCAGATTTGTTTGATTGTAATGGGAAAACGTACATTGTCGTGACTGATTATTACTCTAACTACCCTGAGGTGAAGACACTACATACAACTACTAGTAAAGCCGTAATCAATTGCATGAAGTCAATCTTTGCAAGGCATGGTGTTCCTATGGAAGTGTTCACTGACAATGGTCCTCAGTTTTCCAGTGCTGAATTTAGACAATTTTCTGATGAGTGGGAATTTGTCCATACTACGTCAAGTCCCCACTATCCACACTCAAATGGGTTGGTGGAAAGTTCAGTAAAAACTGTAAAGAGTCTCATGAAAAAAGCTCAAGAAGGTAAAGAAGATTTCTACAAAAGTCTTTTAATCTACCGCAGTACACCTTTACAGAATGGACTTTCTCCTGCACAAATGCTGATGGGAAGTAGGATTAGAGCAAATCTCCCGATACATGATGAACTGCTTAATACACATAACTCAGCATTGGTCAGACTGAGTAAGGAACGTCAACAGGCGAAACAGAAACTGTTACATGACAGGCGAGCAAAAAGCTTATCTGATCTAAAATCGGGTGACCAAGTCCTTCTCAGAGATCACGAGAAAGGTATTTGGGCGCAGAAAGGTATTGTGCAAGCACAAGTAGCACCAACATGACCGAAGAATACCCTATGAGGGGCCGTTCAAGTCAAAATTACAGCTTTCTGGATATAACGTATAGCTAATTTTTGCTTTATGGATATGATGTATGACGAGATGGATATGCCGTATGCTGAGATGGATATGATGTATGCTGAGATGGATATGACATATGCCTAGATGGATATGATGTGTGTTGAGATGGATATGATGTATGCTGAGATGGATATGACGTGTACTGAGATGGATATGACATATGCCTAGATGGATATGATGTGTGCTGAGATGGATATGACGTATGCCGAGATGGATATGACATATGCCAAGATGGATATGACATATGCTGAGATGGATATGACATATGCCGAGATGGATATGACATGTGCTGAAATGGATATGATGTATGCTGAGATGGATATGACGTATGCCAAGATGGATATGACGTATGCCAAGATGGATATGACGTATGCTGAGATGGATATGACATATGCTGAGATGGATATGACATATGGTGAGATGGATATGACATATGGTGAGATGGATATGACATATGGTGAGATGGATATGACATATGGTGAGATGGATATGACATATGGTGAGATGGATATGCTGTATGGTGAGATGGATATGACCTGTGCTGAAATGGCTATGGATTATGCTGAAATGGATATGACATATGGTGAGATGGATATGACATATGCTGAGATGGATATGACATATGGTGAGATTGATATGCTGTATGGTGAGATGGATATGACATATGCTGAGATGGATATGACATATGGTGAGATGGATATGACATATGGTGAGATGGATATGACATATGGTGAGATGGATATGACATATGCTGAGATGGCTATGGATTATGCTGAGATGGATATAACATATGGTGAGATGGATATGACATATGGTGAGATGGATATGACATATGGTGAGATGGATATGACATATGCTGAGATGGATATGACATATGGTGAGATGGATATGACATATGGTGAGATGGATATGACATATGGTGAGATGGCTATGGATTATGCTGAGATGGATATGACATATGGTGAGATGGGGATATGACATATGGTGAGATGGATATGACATATGGTGAGATGGATATGACATATGGTGAGATGGATATGACATATGGTGAGATGGCTATGGATTATGCTGAGATGGATATGACATATGGTGAGATGGCTATGGATTATGCTGAGATGGATATGACATATGCTGAGATGGATATGACATATGGTGAGATGGCTATGGATTATGCTGAGATGGATATAACATATGGTGAGATGGATATAACATATGGTGAGATGGATATGACATATGGTGAGATGGCTATGGATTATGCTGAGATGGATATGGATTATGCTGAGATGGATATGACATATGGTGAGATGGGGATATGACATACACTGAGATGGCTATGGACTATGGTGAGATGTGGGGATATGACATACACTGAGAAAAGCACATGATGCAGCCAGCCAATCACAGCTCTCCTATATAAGCAGTGGTGCTGGCTGGGAGGAGGATCAGTATAATGTGGAAGAGCTGAGAAGTGGAGCTCTCCCCAGGTGCCATTGTCAGCAGCAGAGCAGTGATACTGAGGCACATTGCAGAGCAGCTCATCTCCTGCCTCAGGCTGCCTGTCCCCTTTCTAGGTACTGTACTACTGGGATGGGTGCAGGGGGGAATATCTGGTCACAAACACTGCCTGGGGGGAGAAGGTTGTGAGTCAGTGCTCAGCTCACACAGGCAGGGAGTGTGTTACTTTCACTTTCTGTGACAGTAAAAAGATGAAGATTCAGACCCCATTGAGCTACAAGACCCTGACCCAGTGCAGCAGCCTCACAGGATAAAGCAAGGTTAGATAGGGGAAGGTGGCTAATGACACTGCTATAGGGGGAGACCTATGGAAAGTGGGGGCACAGGGGGATATGACACTGTTATTGGGCTGTGGGAGCTGATTACACTGCTATTATGGGGGAGGGCAGAGACACATGGAAAGTGATATTGGGAAAGGGGGAGATACATGGGGAGTGGGGGCCCTAGGGGCTAATAGCACTGGTATGGGGAGGAGGGGGCATACACATGTGCACGGGGGGTGACTTGTGCGCACAGGCACATCCTAATGTCAGGCACCCCCCTCATGCCTGGTCAGATACTGCGCAGAAAGTTGAACCACCCCGCGCCAGCACTATCTGACCAATTCCGCATAATACACAGTCAGACTGGGGGTCATTCCGAGTTGATCGCAGCCAGCAACTTTTAGTCCACGCCTATGGGGGAGTGTATTTTAGCTTAGCAGGAATGCGATCACTTTTGTAGCCCTGCTAAGCTAACATTTTATAAAGCAGAACATGACCAGCCCTGGACATACTTACCCTGTGCGACGATATCAGCGATGCTGGAGCCGGCTATGACGTCAGACATCCGCTCTCCGTTCTCCTGGACACGCCTGCGTTTTCTTCTCCACTCCCCGAAAACGGCAGGCAACGGTCTGGTGATGCCCAGGAACGCCTTCTCTCTGTCAATCTTCTTGCGGTCGTCTCTGCGACCGCTTTCTTCGTACTCCGCTACGTAACTCGGCGACCCCTGTCACCAGCAACGCTGCGCGTGCACAGTGCGGCTGCCGCACATGCACATCCTGGACCCGTTCGCACCGCAGCAACAAACCGCTGCGTGCGAACGAGTCGGAATGACCCTCATTGTGCAGGTGCCGTCTCAGCCCGGCTCCCATTCTGACACCCACACTGTGAGTGATTCCTAACCTACCACCAGAGGTGGATATAGACCTCATGGGGCCCTAAGCAGGATACCAATTTGGGCCCCCCTCCCTCAAACAATCCATAGCATATTTTCGTTCCTGATACAGTATATGACTCTTAAAATATTTGTTGTTTTTCCTCCTTGTATGCTATGGGTGGTATTCATGTGACCGGCGATCAGGAGACCGATGGTTACATGACCACCCCTCACTATCCCGATGGTCGGCATGCCGACCAACAGGGACTATTTCCACTTGTGGGTGTACTCACCCCCCGCCGGGATCCCTGCGTCGGTATGATGACCGCCGGTCAGCCATACCACACCTGTATTCTATGACAGTATATTACTTTCCCCCTTCACTGATTGCACCACATCCACTTACTGACTGCATTTCATAATAGCCATTATTACCCTCTTCAGTCAGTGTAACTGTATTGATTATATATCAGTGACCCCACTGATTGTAGCAGGCAGGTCCCAATCACCTATACACATAGGGGGTTATTCAGGTTGGATTGCAGAATCTGCTAAAAAGCAGAATCTGCAATCCTTTCTATCACATGCTGGGGGCCGACCAGCGCAGGGCAAGACCTCCCAGCATGCTAGCTGGCAGACAGCGATCGCAAAGGTTGTGCATCATCAGATCGACAGTGTCTAGGTCGACAATGTTTAGGTCGACCACTATAGGTCGACAGTCACTAGGTCGACAGGGTTTGAAGGTTGACAGGGTTTCTAGGTCAACATGTACTAGGTCGACAGGTCAAAAGGTTGACATGAGTTTTTTCTTGTTTTCTCTTACGTCCTAGACGATGCTGGGGACTCCAAAAGGACCATGGGGTATAGACGGGATCCGCAGGAGCTTGGGGACACTGAAAAAACTTAAGACTGAGTGTGAACTGGCTCCTCCCTCAATGCCCCTCCTCCAGACCTCAGTTAGACTTTGTGCCCAGGACTGACTGGACACTCACAGGGGAGCTCTCCTGAGTTTCTCTGGAAAAGACTTTATGTTAGGTTTGTTATTTTCAGGGAGACCTGCTGGCTACAGGCTCCCTGCATCGTGGGACTGAGGGGAGAGAAGTCAGACCCACTTCTTCTTAGTTAAGGGCTCTGCTTCTTTGGATACTGGACACCATTAGCTCCAGAGGGTTCGATCACTTGGTGCGCCTAGCTGCTTGTTCCCAGAGCCGCGCCGTCACCCCCCTCACAGAAGCCAGAAGACAGAAGCCGGGTGAGTATTAGAAGAACAGAAGACTTCAGTGACGGCAGAAAACTTCAGTAACGAGGTACAGCGCAGCGGTAGCACTGCGCTCCATGCTCCCACACATGTCACCAACGGCACTTGCAGGGTTCAGGGCGCTAGGGGGGAGTGCCCTGGGCAGCAGTTACTGGGGTTGGTGGTTGGCAAAAAACGTGATATACGGTGCCCGGGCACAGTATAGAGTACCCCTACCCCCGCCAGTGTACATAAATTAGAATTTTAGCGGGCTACAGCGTGCCGGGAAGGGGCTGGGCTTGGCCGCACATTGCTCACCAGCGCCATTTTCTCCTATATCTACAGTGCTGCAGAGACGCCGGCCCTGACCTCCAAGCTCCCGCAAGTAAAAGGGAGGAAAACCAGGGGGAGGGGGGGGGGGGGGAGGCACATGAAATTTGGTGCTTTCATCTATGTTTAATCAGCGCTGATCAAATATACAATTACTTTAGTGTATGGGCGCTGGGATGTGAGCTGGCATATTCCCTCTGTGTTTCGTGTTTCTCCCTAAGGGCTTCTCTGTGGGTCTGTCCCCATGCTTGTGGCCTGTGTAAGTGTGTCGGCACTCGGTGTCGACATGTCTGAGCCTGGGTGTTATGGGGGGTGCAGAAAAGGATTTAGGTATGTCTCTGTCGGCACAGCCTACTATCTAAGAGACTGTATAAATCTGATTCTCAGACACAAACATGGAGACAGTCCGTGAAGGACGCTTTGTCTCAGGTACAGAGAGTCTCAGGGTCTCAAAAGCTTGCTTTTACCCAGATGGCAGATACAGGTACCGACACGGACTCTGACTCCGATGTCGATATTACTGAGGCTTCTTTGCATCCAAGGGTGGTCAAGAGTATTCAGTACATGATTATAGCCATTAAAGATGTTTTACATATTTCTGAGGAACCTGCCGTTCCTGACACAAGAGTTGGTTTATTTGAGGGGAAAAGACCTGAGGGAAAATCCCCCCCCTCTCATGAAATGAAGGCGCTTTGTGAAAAGGCTTGGGAGACCCCTGAAAAATGGTGGCAGATTCCTAAGAGAATTTTGATGGCATATCCTTTCCCCTCTGACGATAGGGAAAATTGGGAGTCATCAAAGAGGGTTGCAATTACCTAAAGGATAAAAAAATTGGGCAGACTAGATGGGCCAAGTGGTTCTTATCTGCCGTCAAATTCTGTTTCTATGTGGACAAGGCTCTCTCGCGATTGTCCAAGAAGGTGGCGCTGCTGTCTCCTGACACGGCTGCTCTCAAGGATCTGGCGGATCGCAAGCTGGAGACGACATTGAAATCCATTTTTGTCAATACTGGTGCATTGCTCAGACCTGCTGTGGCGTCGGTATGGGTGAGTAGTGCTATTGCTAAGTGGGCTGAAAATTTGGCTTCTGATGTGGATGCTCTTGATAAAGATAATATTCTTTTGACTCTTGGTTATATCAAGGACGCTGCAGATTACCTAAATGATGCCAATGCCATGGCGATTTCAGCCAGGAGGGCGCTGTGGGTTCATCAATGGAATGCTGATGCAGACTCCAAGAAGAATATGGAAGCTCTCCCTTTTAAAGGTAGTGTCTTGTTCGGAGACGGCCTGGCTGACCTGGTGTCGACCGCTACTGCGGGTAAGTCATCTTTTCTTCCCTATGTTCCCACACAACAGAAAAAGGCACCCCATCAGCAGCCTAATAAATACAAAAGAGGAAAGGGCTCCTCCTTCCTCGCTTCAAAGCGTAGAGGTAGGGGAAGGAAGTCGCCTGCAGTGTCAGGCACCCAGGACCAAAAGTCCTCCCCCGCCTCTACCAAGTCCACCGTATGACGCTGGGGCGCCCCTAGGGGAGTTCCTACCGGTGGGGGGGGCCGTCTCCGATTCTTCAGTCAGGTCTGGGTTCGTTCCGCTCTGGATCCTTGGGTCTTAAGCATAGTGTCCCAAGGGTTCAGACTGGAGTTTCAGGAGATACCCCCCAACTGGTTTTTCGTGTCGGCCTTGCCAGCTTCTCTTCCCGAAAGAGAGGGGGTAAGGGTGGCGATACAAAAGTTGTGTCAACATAGGGTCGTGGTGCCGGTTTCCCCGTCAGAACGGGGGAAAGGGTTCTATTCAAGCCACTTTGTAGTGCCGAAGCCAGATGGATCGGTCAGACCGATTCTGAACCTAAAATCCCTCAATCCATACTTGAAAACTTTCAAGTTCAAGATGGAGTCGCTTCGAGTGGTGATCTTCAGCCTCGAAGGGGGGGGGGGGGATTTTATGGCGTCAGTCGACATAAAGGATGCTTTCTCTGGCTAGGTCCACAGGATAACATTGGGATATTGTCGAGCGACAGCGAAAATGGCACCAACACGGTCATGAGCTTTCCAGCCTCCCAGGATGCATTGGGGCCTCCACTCTATAGTCCCGCCACTGACTGAGTCAGATCAGTTTTTTGCTTGGTGCGGCAGGAAGCCGCATGGTCGCAGGGCTGCTGTGAAAGCAGTCTAAAGCTTTTATTATTTTATTTTTAGACTCACTATATTTTTAGAGCGACTTATCTTAACAGCGTCTTAAACGCATATTAGAAAGAGTCGATCCAAGAACTCCCCACCGGGTCGCAACAGCGCTTACCTTCGCGGTACAGTGCTGTCTCGACGGGCGTTTGTGTCGGATGTTCTAGCAGGTCCAGCAGACGTAACCAGGCTGTGGCCGGAGCATGGGGAGACAGTGAGTATATGGACTTCCTCTTATTAGAGGGGTCAGGACACAGCTACGCTGATTTGGTGGAGACTACAAACAGCGTGTTGATGCGCCGAACATCTCGAGTGTGACAGCGCTACGGTCCGGGGGATCATAGGTGCCAGGACTAGGTAGAGGCCGCGATCCTGGGAGTTTAAGTCAACAGGGGGATTCAGACGCTCTCCTGGCCATCCCTCCTCCCAGTTCATGGCCAGTTCCCGCGGGTCTCTCGTTTCATGAACTAAATGACCTCACTTCTGGCTCAGACGCTACCACGAGGGTACTCTGTAGCAGCTTAGACGCTGTGGTTGTGTACACTGGATATAAACCCGCCCAGACAGAGTCGCAGGCCTTTAGCATCTGCATGCACGTGGAGTCACTCAGCGTCCGTGTCCGTTGGTGAGCGTCCGTGTCCGTTATCAGTTACCAAGAGCGGCAGTGTACACCACTAGCGTCTGAATCCACTCAGCGTCTTACGAGCGTCTATGCTTGAATATGGAAGTGTGGTGAGTCTCCCTGTATCCCGCTCTCTGAAGGCATGGTATACAGTACTAAAAATTCCTTCTACTTCTTAAAGTTTGCATTGTTAATTTTTAGTACCTATTGCATATGAGACCTGTATATTACTGTGTTTTCTGCATATTATGTTGAAAAAAGAACCAGTTTAAACAGAAGTACAATGTTCCTACTTATGTATAAGTTATTATGGAGATTGTATTCTCATATGACAATGTCTAATGCTTTAACATGTGACTGACTGCTAGTATGTGTGCTGACTTTTCTGTGTAATGTCAGTCCTGTACTGACCCTCAAATCAGGTGCACTGTGGTCAGATTGATCTCACCTCTATATATTGACATATAGGGTGTTTTTTCAGTCACAAAGTGTGTAGTCGATAACAGGTTAATACCATGTCTATGAGCGGCAAAAGTGATGAAGAGAATTTACCTAGTACTCCTATCATGCTTATCTTCTAAGTCAGGGGTAATTGATATGAATCAATTGGTCACTTATGAGGGTTTGTGTGCAAACTGTTTCGCTTTTCAGCGAAGTAAAAAACAGGTGTTAGTTCAGCCTCCAGTGGAGCCACCATGGAATATGTTCGCAAAGACTCTGTCTTCAATAGCGGACAAGTTAAATACAGTAGCACCCCCTCAAGGGTTAGGTTACACTATGAACCCATACATGCAGCTCTCTTCCTATGGTTTGGTTCCTGTAGCCTCTACAAGCAACCAAGGTGTAGGTAAGACTAAGACAGATACGTCTGTATGGCATACTACACAAGATGATACATCGGATGATGATGCGGATACAATAGATTCAACTCCGTATGATGATCAGTCGCAGAGCTTTAGTTCAGATGATGTAGCTGAACTTATTAATGCAGTGAAGGCTGTGCTTTCTCTGGAAGAACCAGCCAAAACCGCGTTAAAAGCAAAAGCACCTGTATTCAAACGAACAAAATCAGTGAAAGCTGAATTTCCAGCATCAGATGAGTTGACAGAAAAGATGGATGAGTCTTGGGTAGCGCCCAGTAAAAAGTATAAGATTCCTAAGAGATGGGATTCTTATTATCCATTTCCTGCTGGGGATTGTTCGAAGAGAGAAGTTCCTCCGAAAGTAGATGCGCATGTTCTGCGACTCGTGCATAAATCTGCTTTACCACTGTCATCTACCTCTTTGAATGATGTCACAGACAGAAGGGTAGAGAGCCTATTGAAAAATATTTTTTCTCTTGTAGGAGCAGTGGTAAGACCTGCTATGGCTTCGGCCTGGGTAGCAAAGGCAATGGGCGAATGGATAGAGGAACTAAAGAACGACATACCCTCTCCTACTAGGGAGCAAGAGGATCGTTTTTGCCATTTAAGACAATCTGCCCAGTATTTCGAAGAAGCAGCAATCGATGTAGGCACTGTTGCTTCTAAAGCTTCAGCCCTGGCAGTAGTCGCTCGCAGAGCAGTCTGGCTACGGACCTGGAAGGCAGATGCGGAATCCAAGAAGGAATTGGAAGCATTGCCTTTTGAGGGTAATATATTATGTGGAAAACCTTTATCGGATATCCTAGAATCAGAGGCTGAATCAAAAAAGGTCAGATTTCCGGCTGCTTATAACCCTAAGTCCAAGGGTTTAAAATTTCGCTCTTTTCGTTGGCAAAGTAAAGCGAAAGCTAGAGAGGAGCCTAAGCAACCCCAGTTTAAATCTAGGGGTAGGAAGCAGTGGGCTAGCAAGAAGCCAGCTTCCAAACCTGAACAGAAACCCTCAGCCCGAAGAGACGGGCCTCCGCCTGGAGGATTCCAGGGTTGGGGGCCGACTCCTGCAATTTGCACATCAACAACAGATGCCTGGGTGCAGAAGGTAGTATCTCAGGGGTATGGGTTCCCATTCAGGAGGCAGCCTCCTGAAAGATTTTTTTGCACCAGCCCGTCTCGTATAGAGTCGAAGGCCAATGCCCTGCAAGAAGCAGTCCAAAAATTACTGCAGTCAGGTGTGATTGTCCCACTACCTCCATCACAAAAGGGACAGGGGTATTACTCCAATCTATTTCTAATCCAGAAACCAAATGGGTCACATCGACCAATTCTAAATCTAAAAATGTTGAACAACTACATATGGATCCCGAAGTTCCACATGGAGACGTTACGCTCCATAATGTTGGCTATGGAACCGGGAGATTACATGGTATCTCTGGATGTACAGGATGCTTACCTACATGTACCTATAGCACTATCACATCAGTGTTACCTCAGGTTTGCCATCCTCAAGGAACATTTTCAGTTCCAAGCTCTGCCCTTCGGGCTAGCTACAGCACCCAGGGTGTTTACCAAGATCATGGTGGTTATGGCAGCTTGTCTGCGCAAACAAGGGATAAGAATATTCCCATACCTGGACGACCTGTTAATCTTAGCACAGCCGCAAGATTTACTGTTGAGCCATCTCCAACAGACGATAGTTTGTTTACAGAGACACGGGTGGCTCATAAATTGGGAGAAGTTGTCCCTGAATCCGTCACAGCGGGTGGTTCATTTGGGAGCCATATTGGATTCAGACCTACAGAGAGTTCTCTTGCCAGAGAAAAAGATAATCAAGGTGCAGGTCATGGCTCATAAGGGTTATGTTATATAACATAACCTTACATAAGGGTTATGTTATAGTTGCATCAGGGTTGAGCTGATGCTCTATTGTTGTTCATACTGTTAACTGGGTAAGTTTATCACGTTATACGGTGTGATTGGTGTGACTGGTATGAGTCTTACCCTGGATTCCAAAATCCTTTCCTTATACTGTCAGCTCTTCCGGGCAGTTTCCTTAACTGAGGTCTGGAGGAGGGACATAGAGGGAGGAGCCAGTGCACACCAGTACCTAAATTCTTTCTTAGAGTGCCCTGTCTCCTGTGGAGCCTGTCTATTCCCCATGGTCCTTACGGAGTCCCCAGCATCCACTACGGACTACGAGAAATAGATTTACCGGTAAGTAAAATCTTATTTTTGACTATACTATGTACTAGATTGTACACAATGTGCAGGCTAGTCAATCTTAAAAATAGTCTTTCATTTCTTGCAATACCGAACCCATGGGGCCGCGCATCGGTATTGCAAGCTGTGTGCACACGGTGTGATTTGCGCTAACTTTCCTTACAATTTTGACTATATAATCCAAATCGTAAGGTTACATCGCACCGTGTGTATGCACATTAAGTTTGCAAGCAGGGCCATCCTATCTCTGACTGCATGTTCTTAGGTTTGGACCACACATAGCAGCCAAGCGGGTCCCGCTGAACATGACCCGCTTAGCCGGGAGTGTGGCTCTGTGTTCACACGGATCCTGTTCTGCGGGATTCCGCAGAACATGATCCAGCCAGTGACACACACAGGATTTTAATGGAGACACAGTGCGGCTGAAATTTGTGTTCACATTGAAATCCTGCTGCCCTGTCATCTGACCCGACCGCAGCATGCTGCAGTCAGATCCGGTGGCGGCAGGACTGCCGCACATGTAGGCGCCCATGTGCAGTCTCCTTGCGGCCAAGCAGGTTCCCATTGGCTGCTATGTGTGGCCCCACCCTTAGCCATTTTGTTTCAATTCTGTTTCCATTTGTAAAGGGCATCGTATTTTACTGTTATATAATAAACTTAAGAATTAAATAAACAGATAATTAAACTGCATTCTTTTTTATTCATTGAACTTTATATTTTTATTAAAATGTATGTATTAAACCAGAGATTGTTTAACTATAATAATTTAGGTGTGCGTGCTTGGTGGGGAGCCCAGTTATTTGGAATGTGAGAGACATATGGACATTTTTAGAGGTGAATTATCAATAGCAGATTCGGGTTTTGTCCTGCAGCCTGTTTTCAGCACAACCAGTATGGGTCATTGGGTCAACACAACTTAGGTCGACAGTCATTAGGTAGACATCAGTTTTTTTTTTCTTTTTTTGGTGTCATTTTCTTTGTAAAGTGATGGGGAACCCCAATTAGTGCACCGTGTCCCCTCGCATGGCGAGCAAGCTTCGGGCAAGGTTCCTCGCTCCGCTACTGCTGTGCTCGGCGCAGGTTACTATTCCCATTCGTAGTCCACGTGGATCGTAAGGTATGAAAAAGTCCAGAAATTTTAAAAAAGTTAAAAACTTATGTCGACCTTTTGACCTGTCGACCTAGTACATGACAACCTAATGACCATGTCAATCTAGTGACCCTGTCGACCTAATGCATGTTGACCAATAGTGGTCGACCTCAGTGGTGTTGACCTAATGACCGTACCCTTAACATGGTAATGACTGTGAATATGACACATCTCCAGCCTCTAGGGGGTGAGCATATTTCCTTATCTGGACAACAACAGAATCAGCACTCCTTAGTTATAAAATATTTTGATTCAGTTTTTCATGACGCACCTTAGGGCTAATGTAGACCTGATCGCTGCTGTGCATTTTTGCACAGCAGGCGATCAGGACTGAACTGCGCATGTGCCTCAGTGTGCATGCCAGAGATGCAATCGGCATCTCAGCCCAGCGATCACCTCTGCCTGATTGACAGGCAGCGGCGTTCGCTGGGCGGCGGCGTTAGCCTGCCGTTTTGGGGGCGCAGTCCCGGCAACGCATGCATGCCCAGAACATGTGGGAGGCGGGCCGTGGCGGCTGCGTGACGTCACATGCAGCCGCTGTGACCTGGGACATGGTGAAAATTCACCTACCAGCGCAGCAATGTGGTGGGGGTAGGGCTAGACATGCGGGGTGGACTAGCCCTGTGCTAGGAGTCCCCCCGCATGTCAGGGTGGCTGATCGTAGCCGTGCAAAATTTTGCATGGCTACAATAAGGTCTGAATTAGCTCCCTGGTTCTCAGCAACCAATGCTGGACTGTTTACTTCAAGATATGGGTATATTTACTAAAGTGTGTATTTTAGAAATTGAGATGTTGCCCATAGCAACCACTCATATTCCAGTTTTTATCTTCTAGAAGCAGCTAGATAAATGTTAAGTAGAATCTGATTGGTTGATATGGGCAACATCTGCACTTCTAAAAAACTCATACTTTAGTAAATATACCCTTAGCCACCATGTATTTGTTTATTATTAACTAAATATGATCTCAATGTGTGCATGGAACCCACCCAGGGCATATTACAGTACATCTATTCCAGACATTCTCACACTCAGGTGCACTGTGTATTCACAACTGTCACAATTTTAAAATCCATAGGTGATTTGAACAACTATAACTGTGAGAGCTCCAAGTCAAAGAACCTGCGATCTATTCCCTGATAATGGTCAAGGGTGCCACTGAGACATCTTCATGTGCTAAGGGATGCCAAGACATGCTTTAGTTATAGCATTATGGAAATTAATTTCTCACATGGTTATATATTATCTTGTTATAAACAAATTGAAGCACCCTGTACACATGCATTACTGCTTTTAAAAAATATGTATACTCATTTTTTTTTTTTTATTGCAACACAATCATTAACATCATAAACAGCAGAATTGAGATGTATAACATGCTGTGAGAGAAATTGTAATGATCAAAATACTATATTAAAATTGTATATGAATAATGGGGGTCTTTCCGAGTTGATCGCTCGTTATTTTTTTTACGCAACAGAGCGATTAGTTGCTAATGCGCATGCGCAATGTCCGCAGTGCGTCTGCACCAAGTAAATGTTCTAATAAGTTAGGTATTTTACTCACGGCATTACTAGGATTTTTCATTGTTCTGGTGATCGTAATGTGACTGACAGGAAGTGGGTGTTTCTGGGCGGAAACTGGACGTTTTATGGGTGTGTGTGTGAAAAAACGCTGCAGTTTCTGGGAAAAACGCGGGAGTGGCTGGAGAAACGGGAGGGTGTCTGTGCGAACGCTGGGTGTGTTTGAGACGTCAAACCAGGAATGAAACTGACTGAACTGATCGCAGTGTAGGAGTAAGTCTGAGCTACTCAGAAACTGCTAAGAAATTTCTACTCGCAATTTTGCAAATCTTTCGTTCGCAATTCTGCTAAGCTAAGATTCACTCCCAGGGGGCTGTGGCCTAGCGTGTGCAATGCTGCTAAAAGCAGCTAGTGAGCGAACAACTCGGAATGAGGGCCCATGTAAAGAGAAGAGTCATTTTAAAGGATGCAAGTTGAAAATCCACATAGATTCTTTGTGTAATATACATTGATAATGTTTCAAACAATGCTTTACGGCCACAAATACAATTTTTACACTTTTTAATTCCAAATCACAACAAGAGTGCGAAACACGTTATTAAAACACTGACATTCCAGTGGTTTGTCTTATTTTCTCCAAGAAATTGTTTTGGATTACAACATACTAAAAAACATGAGATCATATACAGGCCAAAATTTATCAAGCCTTGGAGAGTGCTAAATTGCAGTGAAATAAGAACCAACCAATCAGCTTCTGTCATTTTTCAAACACAGCCTGTAACACCACCAGTTAGGAGGTGGTTGGTACTTTATCACTGTGCAATTTATCAATCTCCAAGGCTTGATAAATCTAGCACTTGGTATTATTATCAGCTCTGCTATGCACTCAAAATTGAAATTGTTGGTTTCGCCGATGAGCTGCTGCAGCCAATGATCTGTGAGAGGATCATCAATGCTGGGAAGTTACTCACAACAGGATTGGCACACAATTTCCCCAGACTAATCATACATGAACAGCCAAGTCTTGACTCTGTTGGTTAGGAAAATGTGCCAGACCATGACAAATAGCTGCACTGATACTTATGAAAGTGATGGGCAGCTGTTGTGGAAAAGTGCGGAAAGAAAACTGCAGTTTAAAGGGTGTTCTGTATAGTGCGGTCCGAGGCTCAAATAATTAGCAGTCTTGCTTGCTGATAAGTGGTAAAGTTGAGAGTGATATCTAGTACTGGCAAATCCACTTGCATCTGTCATATAACAGGCTGTTTCTAAACAATGGGGTAGAGGTATGATGCAGTGAAAAGAAGGGAGAAGTGAGCCAGTGGAGAAGTTGACCATGGCAACCAATCAGCACTGACGTAACATTTATCATTTGGGCACCTTCTCCACTGGCTCACTTCTCCACTCTTTTCCCTGCTTCATACTTCTACCCAGATGTCAGTTATGAGTGGCATGTCTAGAATTAGTGTTAGCCTCTGGATATTTTTATAGTTCAGCAAGACATTCAATGGATGGCTGTGGGTCAAACCCAATTGGAGGAATCTGATTTGCACCTGCTACAAATTACAGAATATCTTGGTGTTGGGTGCTGCATTCTTTTTCTGAAACTGATAAACCAAACATTAAAACATTAAAAAGTACTGTCAATTAGATTTTTAATGATGTCATTTCTGTATATATAATCTATCTTTATACTGAAAAAGAAATTTAAAGACAAATAAATATAAAATATATAGGAATGCGGTCAGTGCCAGCATCCTGGATTTCAGCGCCAGAATCCCAACGCTGCTCAGAAGACTGGCATAGGAATTACAATATTGCTTTCAATGCCAATGCAGGAGTCCCAAATTACATCATCTCTATTGTAAGTATGCCAGGGTGGTCAATGGTTAAGCCGAGGGGGAGGGGGAAGGGGGGTTAGGTTTTGACACTAGGGGAAGGCTAATACCCCTTTTCCACCTAAGTACCGTGTCCGATCCGGGATGTTTAACACGGCTACAACCCGTGTCGGCCACCCCGTTTCCACTACACTTCGACACGGGTTACTCCCGTGTCTGATCTGTTTCCACCTAACCCGGGTAAGCTCTGTAAAAGCCTATTGCTGTCATTACAAATGGACTTTTTACTGTCTCATCAAGAGGATGTCATCAAAAGGACCAAAAGGGAGGGGTGGGGTGTTTTGTTTGCAAGCTGCCTCAATGCCTGCATGTGCCCAGCGTAGTGTTGTAGCTGCTGCAATAGATGTGCATCCGGGTTTGTTTGCTGCTGCGGTGCCTGCATGTGCCCAGCGTGTCTCCCAGGGATGACATCATCTTCCAGTGCCCCAGAAGCACCAGTCAGCGTCTCAGAGCGTTACTCGGGTCTGAAAACACGTGTAATGACCGTTTACACTGCACCGTTATCCGTGTCATTACCGTGTTCTACCCAGGTAAATAGCCGGGTAGGATTCCCGGGTCACTCAACCCGTGTTGACCCGTTTCCACCTACTAAAAACCCGTGTCGATGAGCGCCCCCGTGCAAAAACACGGGTAAAAACAGCTAGTGGAAAAGGGGTATAAGTGTTAGGTTAAGAGAGATAGAGGGGATCGAGAAAAAGTTGGGGTCAAGGAAAGAGAGGTAGAGACAGAGGTGGTCATTCCGAGTTGATCGCTAGCTGCCGCTCGCAGCGCAGTGATCAGGCAAAAAAGCGGCACTTCTGCGTATGGTGCGCACTGCGCACGTGCAACGTACATTCACAAAAGCCGATGCAGTTTCACACAAGGTCTAGCGATGCTTTTCAGTCGCTCTGTTGACCACTGAGTGATTGACAGGAATGGGGCGTTTCTGGGAGGTAACTGACCGTTTTCAGGGAGTGTGCTACAAAACGCAGGCGTGTGAGATACAAACACAGGCGTGCCTGGGGAAATGGGGGAGTGGCTGGCCGAACGCAGGGCGTGTTTGTGACGTCAAAACAGGAACTAAATAGTCTGAAGTGATCGCAAGGTAGGAGTAGGTCTGCAGCTACTCAGAAACTGCTTGAAAAGATTTTGGAGCAGTTTTGCGAACCTTTCGGTCGCACTTCTGCTAAGATAAGATACACTCCCAGAGGGCGGCGGCCTAGCGTGTGCACAGCTGCTAAAAGCAGCTAGCGAGCGAACAACTCGGAATGACCACCAGAGTATCAAGGAAAGGGAAACAGTGTAAGGGAAAGAGAGAGATTGGGCGAGAGTGTCATGGACAGAGAGACATTGAGGCCCCTTTATCAGTCAATATTTACGGCTATGTACCCGAAAACACCCATTTTCTTTGGCTAGCACACAATAGTATCCACTGAATGTGAGAAGGAGGGATCATAGTACATATCTCCAATACCAGCTGTGATCCCTACATTACCGCTGGCAGCCACATCTCCCTTAGGTTTCTATAGAAACCTATAGGGGATGCGATGCTGCCTTATAAATCAATATTGGGCCTGATGCACTATGTATTGACATTGGGCCTGGCTGGACTACACTTTGGGGCATGTAGTTCTAACAGGGTTCCCTGGAAACCCTCCGCTGGAAATGGACCCGGTGCATGGCGATCACAGTGACCACACATGCGCAGAGGCCCGGACTCCGCTTTCAGCACTTTGCAGGGATGGGCTCCTTTCTGAGCCCCTGTTCCTGTGGGTGCCGGGTGATACATTCACCTGATAGGATCATATATTGCAATGTGATCCTCACCACTTATAATGCGCCCAGATAACATTGAATATGTGACCCTTGATAAATGGGGCTCATTATCAGGGAAAGAGAGAATAATAATTGAATAGCGCACAAAGTGTCTAATTTACCATCTACACGCTGGAAATTTTATTTGATAAAAGTTATCATTTAACCCCCGTAGGTATTACAAAGAAACTATGGACATGCAGTCGGGTAAAGAGCCTTTCCTGTCATACTAACGTATATGCCAGAGTTTTGACTGTATAAAGTATATAAAAAATACAAAGAATATATTATAAACTAGGTGATTCATCGCGCCCTACGGGCGATCTTCACACCGTCGGTTGGGGCTACGCCCCGTTAACCCCTGCACGCCTTTGAACATACACAAGCCAGTAGATAGGTGGTCAAGAGGTGCTGCGGGTGGGGAAGGGAAGGGTGTGGTAGGTCCGCGAATGGGGGAAGGCAGAGCCGGATTAAGACCATGGGGGGCCCGGGGTGCTTTAGACAGTGGGGTTCCTATTGAAGAGAGGGGTGGGGGGTGCACCTATTAACGGGGCCTAATGCCCACCATGCGCCCTCGGGCCGGGAGGGCCCGACTATAAATGTCCACGGGGCGAGAGGGCCCGACTACATACCCACAGGCCAGGAGGGGCTGACTGTACCTACGGGCCTAGTGCCCGATCCCTGACGGTCTAGGGAGGAAAGGGGGGGTGAGTGAGAAACCAGCTCACTGAGGCCTCACCTGGTCCGGGTCATCTTCCATCAGGAGCACGGCGTCTTCCGGCCTTTTCAGCGGGCACCAGAGCTCTTCTCCCTCCGTCCGGCTGTTCACCGCTCTTCAGCGCGGCCT
Organism: Pseudophryne corroboree; assembly: GCF_028390025.1. NCBI lineage: Eukaryota > Metazoa > Chordata > Amphibia > Anura > Myobatrachidae > Pseudophryne > Pseudophryne corroboree. Next base: position 803,756,643 of record NC_086449.1, on the reverse strand, counting down.
CCCTCTTCGGCTCTCGCTCGGTGTCTTCTGCACTCTTCCGCGCGGTCGTCTTCTTCGGCTCCCGTCCGGCATCTGAAGTCAGATGGCGTGGGCGGGGCCAATGACCCGGCGAGACAATCTGATTGGCCGGCGCCCCGCGAGCCATGATTTACATCTGAAGTCAGATGGCGTGGGCGGGGCCAATGACCCGGCGAGACAATCTGATTGGCCGGCGCCCCGCGAGCCATGATTTACTGGCGGATGGCGCCGGAAAAGAACTCCCGCCGCCAGCGCTTCAGATTGGCTGGCAAAACGGCGCCAAGTTTGAAGCGCCGCTGCTCGTCGCCACTTCCAGTCTCGTGCAAGGAAACACCTGGTCCCTGCACCGGAGCTCTGATGTGCCCTGGAACACAGGTCACATCTCTACAGCACTACAGATCGGATCGGAAGAGAGATCCGATCTGTGGTGTGGCAGGGGGCCCTTTTGGACCCCCCCCTTAATCAGGCTCTAGGGAAGGTGTGGGTGGGGGCCGGAGGTGCTGTGGTTGGAGGAGTGGCGGCTGCGGGGGTCCGGATGCGCTGCGGCAGGGGAGGGGTGTGATGCGGATGTGGGTGATACGGATGGGGGAGGGGGTGGGAATGCTGTGGGTGTTGGAGGGACGTGTGTGGGGGGTGGATGTGGTGGATGCTGTGGGTGGGAGGGGGGGCGTATGTGGTGGATGCTGTGGGTGTCACGGGTGGGAGCCGGCCGGGTGGGGTGGAGCATGGGGGGGGGAGGTGGGTATGGTGGGGGGAGGTGCAGGGGCGCTGCAGGTGGGGGAGGGGTGTGGGTGCTACGGGTGGGGGAGGGGTGTGTGCCGCGGGTGGGGGACGGATGTCGTGGATGCTGCGGGTGGGGGAGGGGCTGGTGGGGTGTGGGTGTAGCGAGGAGGAGAGGTGGGTATGGGGGGAGGTGCTGTGGGTGGGGGAGGGGGGGGGGTGCTACGGTTGGGGGAGGGAGTGCAGTGGGAAGGAGGGGGGAGTACCGCGGGTGGGGGGCGGATGTGGATGGTGTGGGTTTGGCGGGTGGGGTGGAGGGTGCGTGGGTGTAGGGGGGGGAGATGGGTGTAGGGGGGGGGTGCCGCGGGTGGGGGAGAGAGGGTGGGTTTTTTGGGTTGTGGGTGCTACGGGAGGGGGATGGATGTGGTGGGTGCCACGGGTGGGGGAGGGGTAGGGGGAGTTCTGCGGATGAGGGGGGGTGCTACAGGAGGGGGCGGGAGTGCTGCGGGTGGTGGAGGGGCGTGTGCCGCGGATGTGGTGGATGCTGTGGGTGCCGCGGGTGGGGGAGGGGTGGGGGGTGCATCAGGTGGGGGTGGGGACGGGAGTGCAGTGGTTGGGTGAGGGGTGTGTGCCGCGGGTGGGGTGGATGCTGTGGTTACCGCGGGTGGGAGGGTGCGGGGTGCCGCGGGTGGGAGGGTGCGGGGTGCCGCGGGCCATGTGGTGCAGGTGGGAGGGGGGCGTGAGCCGTGTTTCGCGGGTGGGGGGCTGATGTGTTGGATGCTGTGGGTGGAAGGAGGGGCGTGCGCCGCGGGTGTCGCGGATGTGGTGGATGCTATGGGTGCCACAGGTGGGGGAGGGGGGGTTCTGCGGGTGGGGGAGGGGCGGGGGAGTGCTACAGGAGGGAACGGGAGTGCTGCGGGTGTTGGAGGGGAGTGTGGGGTGGAGGGTGCGGGGGGAGAAGTGGTATTGGGGTGGTGCCGCGGGTGGGGGAGGAGTGGGGGGTGCAGCAGGTGGGGGAGGGGACGGGAGTGCAGTGGTTGGGTGAGGGGTGTGTGCCGCGGGTGGAAGGAGGTCCGTGCGGCGCGGGTGGGATGCGGTGTGTGCCGCGGGTGAAAGGAGAGCCGTGCGCCGCGGGTGGGGTGAATGCTGTGGGAGGGGGGGCCTCCGGACTGTGCAGTGACGGCGAGTCCGGCTTACAGTCCCCGCTCCCCGGCTGCAGGATCACCAGGGTACGTACAGGGAGTGTACGGGGAGGAGAGAGACAGGGCACTGGGCGGAGATGGGCGGACCGAGGGAGGGGACTGTTCCTGCACTGCATGCAGCCACTGTGACTCCGCCCAGCGTTACAGGCACAGAGTCACAGACTAAGGCAAATATATAGATGTGCCCCCAGTAGTAGTACCGTCCTTATACATAATGCCCCCCCCAGTAGTAGTAGCATCCTTACATGTAATGCCCTCCCAGTAGTAGTAGCACCGTCCTTATACATAATGCCCCCCAGAAGTAATAGAGTCCTTATACATAATGCCCCCCAGATGTAATAGAGTCCTTATACATAATGCCCCCCCCAGTAGTAGCGTCCTTATATGTAATGCCCCCCAGTATTAGTAGCCTGCTTATACGTAATGCCCCCTATAGTAGTAGCGTCCTTATACGTAATGCCCCCCCATAGTAGTAGCGTCCTTATACGTAATGTCCCCCTATATTAGTAGCGTCCTTAGACGTAATGCCCCCCCTATAGTAGTAGCGTCCTTAGACGTAATGCCCCCCCTATAGTAGTAGCGTCCTTAGACGTAATGCCCCCCCTATAGTAGTAGCGTCCTTATACGTAATGCGCCCCCTATAGTAGTAGCGTCCTTATACGTAATGCCCCCCCTATAGTAGTAGCGTCCTTATACGTAATGCCCCCCCTATATTAGTAGCGTCCTTATACGTAATGCCCCCCCTATAGTAGTAGCGTCCTTATACGTAATGCCCCCCCTATAGTAGTAGCGTCCTTATACGTAATGCTCCCCCTATAGTAGTAGCTTCCTTATACGTAATGCCCCCCCTATAGTAGTAGCATCCTTATACGTAATGCCCCCCTATAGTAGTAGCGTCTTTATACGTAATGCCCCCCTATAGTAGTAGCGTCCTTATACGTAATGCCCCCCCCTATAGTAGTAGCGTCCTTATACGTAATGCCCCCCCTATAGTAGTAGCGTCCTTATACGTAATGCCCCCCCCTATAGTAGTAGCTTCCTTATACGTAATGCCCCCCCTATAGTAGTAGCATCCTTATACGTAATGCCCCCCTATAGTAGTAGCGTCTTTATACGTAATGCCCCCCTATAGTAGTAGCGTCCTTATACGTAATGCCCCCCTATAGTAGTAGCGTCCTTATACGTAATGCCCCCCATAGTAGTAGCGTCCTTATACGTAATGCCCCCCCTATATTAGTAGCGTCCTTATACGTAATGCCCCTCCTATAGTAGTAGCGTCCTTGCATGTAATGGCCCCCCCAGCAGTGGCGTCCAATAAAGTGCGCACATACAGACATATCTCACACACACACAATTCACACATATATACAAACACACACACACCACCATATATATACACACACACACACACACACACACACACACACACACACACACACACACACACTATATACACACACACACTATATATACACACACACACACACACACACACATTTCTCTCTCACCCTCCACTTACCAAGTCTGACTGGCCGTCACTGCAATGCTGATTCCACCACTGTTCAGCTGTCTGGTCCCGTGTAGCTCCGCCCCTCTATTCCGTGTAGCTCCTCCCCCTCGTGGCACCGAAGCTCCGCTGTCACAGGTGATTGGGGGGGGGGGGGGGGGGGACAGGAACAGCAGCCGGCAGCCTCACCTCCTATACTGTAAGGTAGGGTCTTGCACCTGACTGCTGCTGGCACTGGGTATGGGGTAGCTCCCTGCAGCAGATGCAGTTGACTCCGCCCAGCTCTGTGACTCCGCCCAGCGTTACGGGCACAGAGTCACAGACTAAGGCAAATATATAGGAGATATCTTCTTTGTATTATTTTAATCATTTTGATAGTCACAACTCTGGAGTAAAAAGTCTATGGCAGATAGGGTTACCACCTCATCCCTTTAATTCTGGATCATACTGTATTAATTACACAGGTTCTGTAGCTGGCTGACTTCAAGACTATTTCACCTGGTTTTAATCAGCCACAGAACCTGTGTAATTAATATGTGTCCAGAATTAAAGGGATGAGGTGGTAAGCCTAATAGCAAAGCCTACCTTTTCCACACATCTCTGATCAAAACTCAGCAAAATTCCAGTATGCTGCACCTGTGTATAATGCACGCACGAACGCTTTGGCTCACACATTGGCCCTCCTTCCGAGTTGTTCGCACGCAAGCTGCTTTTAGCAGCATTGCACACGCTAAGCCGCCACCTTCTGGGAGTGAATCTTAGCATAGCAAAATTGCGAACGAAAGATTCGCAAAATTGCGAGTAGAAATTTCTTAGCAGTTTCTGAGTAGCTCGAGATTTACTCTGTCACTGCGATCAGTTCAGTCAGTTTCGTTCCTGGTTTGACGTCACAAACACACCCAGCGTTCACCAAGACACTCCCCCGTTTCTCCAGCCACTCCCGCATTTTTCCCAGAAACGGTAGCGTTTTTACACACACCCATAAAATGGCCAGTTTCCGCCCAGAAACACCCACTTCCTGTCAATCACATTACGATCACCGGAACGAAGAAAAATCCTCGTAATGCCGTGAGTAAAATTCCTAACTGCATAGCAAATTTACTTGGCGCAGTCGCACTGCGGACATTGCGCATGCGCATTAGCGACTAATCGCTCCGTTGCGGAAAAAAATAACGAGCTAACAACTCGGAATGACCCCCCTTGTGCGTAAATCTGTCTTCACGTTTCTGAAGAAACATATAATTTGATGGCAGATAAGAACCATGTAGGTCATCACAAACACATCCCTCCTTCCTGCAATCAGTGTATGTACCTGCGCAACCCCCCGCCTCTGGAATTATATTTCAGCATACACCCCTTCCCCATGGTCAGTGTATGTCACCTTACACTTACCCTCCCACCTGGCATTGTATGTCAACACAAACACCTTCCCTCCCACCTTCCATCTCTCACACCTGCACCTCACTCCCACCTTCCATCTCTCACACCTGCACCTCACTCCCACCTTCCATCTCTCACACCTGCACCTCACTCCCACCTTCCATCTCTCACACCTGCACCTCACTCCCACCTTCCATCTCTCGCACCTGCACCTCACTCCCACCTTCCATCTCCCGCACCTGCACCTCACTCCCACCTTCCATCTCCCGCACTTGCACCTCACTCCCACTTTCCATCTCTCACACCTGCACCTCACTCCCACCTTCCATCTCTCACACCTGCACCTCACTCCCACCTTCCATCTCTCACACCTGCACCTCACTCCCACCTTCCATCTCTCACACCTGCACCTCACTCCCACCTTCCATCTCTCACACCTGCACCTCACTCCCACCTTCCATCTCTCACACCTGCACCTCACTCCCACCTTCCATCTCTCCCACCTGCACCTCGCTCCCACCTTCCATCTCTCCCACCTGCACCTCGCTCCCACCTTCCATCTCTCACACCTGCACCTCACTCCCACCTTCCATCTCCCGCACCTGCACCTCACTCCCACCTTCCATCTCCCGCACCTGCACCTCACTCCCACCTTCCATCTCTCACACCTGCACCTCACTCCCACCTTCCATCTCTCGCACCTGCACCTCACTCCCACCTCCCATCTCTCGCACCTGCACCTCACTCCCACCTTCCATCTCTCGCACCTGCACCTCACTCCCACCTTCCATCTCTCACACCTGCACCTCACTCCCACCTTCCATCTCTCACACCTGCACCTCACTCCCACCTTCCATCTCTCACACCTGCACCTCACTCCCACCTTCCATCTCTCACACCTGCACCTCACTCCCACCTTCCATCTCTCACACCTGCACCTCACTCCCACCTTCCATCTCTCATGCACCTTGCTCCCACTTTCCATCTCTCACACCTGTACCTCGCTCCCTCAGACAGATCACTTCCCCCTAGTACAGTGGGTCCCCCCCTTCCCCTCAGACACATCATTATCTCCCCTTACCATAAAAGAGCCCCCTCCCCACAGACAGATCATCATCTCTCCCACCTGATACAGAAAATTCTCCATTCCCCTCAGACAGATCTCCCCCTATCAGCCAGTGCAGCGCACACACACAGAACCTTCTCCTGGTGGGTGTAGTATGCTTGACCGGCGGTCAGCATACCGACGCCGGGATACCGGCAGCAGAATCCTGACAGAGTGGGGTGAGTGCAGCAAGCCCCTTGTGTGCTCACTGCGGTTGCTAAGGGTTTTATTCCCACTCTATGGGTGTCGTGGACACCCACGAGTGGGATAAGTCCCTGTTGGTAGGCATGCCGACTGTCGGGATTGTGAGGGGACAGGATGTAGGGGGGAGGTTATGTGACCGCCGGTCACATGAATACCTCCTTTCCTGGTATATGGGGGTAAGCTCCATTGGTTCTGGTGGGCAGCGGCAGGCAGAGAAGGATTTTACACAAGGCAACCAAGGCAGCTGCTTAGGGCCCTGTGGTTCCCAGGGGGGCATGCTGATAAGGCTGTATGGAAGGCATTTCTGGTGGACTGCAACCACTGCAGAAATTGTCAGAGCATTGGGCTGGCTGAATACTCCAGGCTGCCAGTGATGGGTGCCAGATCCAATGCATGCCTGTGTCTCCAGTACTGCAGTATTGTGCGTGTGACCCATCACAACACACGTGTTTATGACGTCAGACGAGGAGAGAGGAGGCGCAGAGAAAAACATGAGCTCTTCCAGTGTATAACATCTGCCTACTTCAAATTCCAACCAGGCGGGATGGGGTGGGGGAGGGGGTTAGGCTGTACAGTGTATAACATCCGCCTGCTACAGTCAGGGTGGGGAAGGGGGGGGGTACACTGTCTGATTATATATCAATATGCTATTATACTCTATTATAAGTACTATGGTGGATATTCAGGTAGGATCGTAGTTTGGAGAAAATCGCAAGCAGTCACAGTGCGATCACAGTTTGAGTGATAGCGGTGGGTGGGAAGGGGCTGGCGTTTCGCTGTTGTGGGAGAGCGGTCTGTCCAACGCAGATGTGGCTGGACCCTTTTCGGGGGAGCTGCGTGATGTCACATGCAGCCAGTCTGATTAAGAAAATGGCGGCTGACCTCCTGCATACGCAGCCTACCTGCGGATGCCAGGTGTCCTCATTCATTATTGCTTCAGCGATGTGATCACAATTATTTTGCAATGGGATCTGGTCTGAAGGTCGACAATGTTTAGGTCAACCACTATAGGTCGACAGGTCAAAAGGTCGACTTGGGTTTTTCAAATATTTTTTTTTTTACTTTTTCAAACTTAAGAATCCACGTGGACTATGATTGGGAATAGTAACCTGTGATGAGCGCAGCGGTAGCAGAGCGAGGCACCTTGCCCGAAGATGCGAGGGGACACAGTACACTAATTGGGGTTCCCAGTCACTGTACTGAGAAAACGACACCAAAAAAACATGAAAAACTCATGTCGACCTTTTGACCTGTTGACCTAGTACATTTCGACCTAGAAACCCTGTCAACCTTCAAACCCTGTCGACCTAGTGACTGTCGACCTATAGTGGTCGACCTAAACATTGTCGACCTGGACATTGTCGATCTGATGATGCACAGCCTTTGCGATCGCTGTCTGCCAGCTAGCATGCTGGGAGGTCTTGCCCTGCGCTGGTCGGCCCCCAGCATGTGATAGAAAGGATTGCAGATTCTGCATTTTAGCAGATTCTGCAATCCAACCTGAATAACCCCCTATGTGTATAGGTGATTGGGACCTGCCTGCTACAATCAGTGGGGTCACTGATATATAATCAATACAGTCACACTGACTGAAGAGGGTAATAATGGCTATTATGAAATGCAGTCAGTAAGTGGATGTGGTGCAATCAGTGAAGGGGGAAAGTAATATACTGTCATAGAATACAGGTGTGGTATGGCTGACCGGCGGTCATCATACCGACGCAGGGATCCCGGCGGGGGGGGGGGGTGAGTACAGCAAGCCCCTTGTGGGCTCGCCACGCGCTGTGCTCGCCACGCTGCAGGCTCAGTGGTGATCTGCGGTCGCCATGAGTCTTATTCCCACTCTATGGGTGTCGTGGACACCCACAAGTGGAAATAGTCCCTGTTGGTCGGCATGCCGACCATCGGGATAGTGAGGGGTGGTCATGTAACCATCGGTCTCCTGATCGCCGGTCACATGAATACCACCCATAGAATACAAGGAGGAAAAACAACAAATATTTTAAGAGTCATATACTGTATCAGGAACGAAAATATGCTATGGATTGTTTGAGGGAGGGGGGCCCAAATTGGTATCCTGCTTAGGGCCCCATGAGGTCTATATCCACCTCTGGTGGTAGGTTAGGAATCACTCACAGTGTGGGTGTCAGAATGGGAGCCGGGCTGAGACGGCACCTGCACAATGAGGGTCATTCCGACTCGTTCGCACGCAGCGGTTTGTTGCTGCGGTGCGAACGGGTCCAGGATGTGCATGTGCGGCAGCCGCACTGTGCACGCGCAGCGTTGCTGGTGACAGGGGTCGCCGAGTTACGTAGCGGAGTACGAAGAAAGCGGTCGCAGAGACGACCGCAAGAAGATTGACAGAGAGAAGGCGTTCCTGGGCATCACCAGACCGTTGCCTGCCGTTTTCGGGGAGTGGAGAAGAAAACGCAGGCGTGTCCAGGAGAACGGAGAGCGGATGTCTGACGTCATAGCCGGCTCCAGCATCGCTGATATCGTCGCACAGGGTAAGTATGTCCAGGGCTAGTCATGTTCTGCTTTATAAAATGTTAGCTTAGCAGGGCTACAAAAGTGATCGCATTCCTGCTAAGCTAAAATACACTCCCCCATAGGCGTGGACTAAAAGTTGCTGGCTGCGATCAACTCGGAATGACCCCCAGTCTGACTGTGTATTATGCGGAATTGGTCAGATAGTGCTGGCGCGGGGTGGTTCAACTTTCTGCGCAGTATCTGACCAGGCATGAGGGGGGTGCCTGACATTAGGATGTGCCTGTGCGCACAAGTCACCCCCCGTGCACATGTGTATGCCCCCTCCTCCCCATACCAGTGCTATTAGCCCCTAGGGCCCCCACTCCCCATGTATCTCCCCCTTTCCCAATATCACTTTCCATGTGTCTCTGCCCTCCCCCATAATAGCAGTGTAATCAGCTCCCACAGCCCAATAACAGTGTCATATCCCCCTGTGCCCCCACTTTCCATAGGTCTCCCCCTATAGCAGTGTCATTAGCCACCTTCCCCTATCTAACCTTGCTTTATCCTGTGAGGCTGCTGCACTGGGTCAGGGTCTTGTAGCTCAATGGGGTCTGAATCTTCATCTTTTTACTGTCACAGAAAGTGAAAGTAACACACTCCCTGCCTGTGTGAGCTGAGCACTGACTCACAACCTTCTCCCCCCAGGCAGTGTTTGTGACCAGATATTCCCCCCTGCACCCATCCCAGTAGTACAGTACCTAGAAAGGGGACAGGCAGCCTGAGGCAGGAGATGAGCTGCTCTGCAATGTGCCTCAGTATCACTGCTCTGCTGCTGACAATGGCACCTGGGGAGAGCTCCACTTCTCAGCTCTTCCACATTATACTGATCCTCCTCCCAGCCAGCACCACTGCTTATATAGGAGAGCTGTGATTGGCTGGCTGCATCATGTGCTTTTCTCAGTGTATGTCATATCCCCACATCTCACCATAGTCCATAGCCATCTCAGTGTATGTCATATCCCCATCTCACCATATGTCATATCCATCTCAGCATAATCCATATCCATCTCAGCATAATCCATAGCCATCTCACCATATGTCATATCCATCTCACCATATGTTATATCCATCTCACCATATGTTATATCCATCTCAGCATAATCCATAGCCATCTCACCATATGCCATATCCATCTCAGCATATGTCATATCCATCTCAGCATAATCCATAGCCATCTCACCATATGTCATATCCATCTCAGCATAATCCATAGCCATCTCACCATATGTCATATCCATCTCACCATATGTCATATCCATCTCACCATATGTCATATCCATCTCACCATATGTCATATCCATCTCACCATATGTCATATCCCCATCTCACCATATGTCATATCCATCTCAGCATAATCCATAGCCATCTCACCATATGTCATATCCATCTCACCATATGTCATATCCATCTCACCATATGTCATATCCATCTCAGCATATGTCATATCCATCTCACCATATGTCATATCCATCTCACCATATATCATATCCATCTCACCATATGTTATATCCATCTCAGCATAATCCATAGCCATCTCAGCATATGTCATATCCATCTCACCATATGTCATATCCATCTCACCATATGTCATATCCATCTCACCATATGTCATATCCATCTCAGCATATGTCATATCCATCTCACCATACAGCATATCCATCTCACCATATGTCATATCCATCTCAGCATATGTCATATCCATCTCACCATATGTCATATCCATTTCAGCATAATCCATAGCCATTTCAGCACAGGTCATATCCATCTCACCATACAGCATATCCATCTCACCATATGTCATATCCATCTCACCATATGTCATATCCATCTCACCATATGTCATATCCATCTCACCATATGTCATATCCATCTCAGCATATGTCATATCCATCTCAGCATACGTCATATCCATCTTGGCATACGTCATATCCATCTTGGCATACGTCATATCCATCTCAGCATACATCATATCCATTTCAGCACATGTCATATCCATCTCGGCATATGTCATATCCATCTCAGCATATGTCATATCCATCTTGGCATATGTCATATCCATCTCGGCATACGTCATATCCATCTCAGCACACATCATATCCATCTAGGCATATGTCATATCCATCTCAGTACACGTCATATCCATCTCAGCATACATCATATCCATCTCAACACACATCATATCCATCTAGGCATATGTCATATCCATCTCAGCATACATCATATCCATCTCAGCATACGGCATATCCATCTCGTCATACATCATATCCATAAAGCAAAAATTAGCTATACGTTATATCCAGAAAGCTGTAATTTTGACTTGAACGGCCCCTCATAAAACATGGTGTCAGAAGAAGTTTAATGAATAAAACAGGTTTGGCTCTATTGCTGAGTGCGAATAGAAAGATATCTGCTTGTACAGACTCGGGAACAGGCTGAAACAAAGTGTGGGATATTCTTAGGAGTTTCCACTGCAAAATATTTTAATGAAAATCGATTCACTAGTTTTTGTGCCAACATGGAACAGACAGACACAAAGGGGTAAATTTACTAAAACTTCTAAAACAGAGAATTGTTGATGTTGCCCATAGCAACCAGTCAAATGCTGTCTATCATTTCTCTATTGCCTTTTAGAAAATGATAGACAGAATTTGATTGGTTGCTATGGGCAACATCGCCAATTATCTGTTTTAGAAGTTTTTGTAAATTTACCCCAATGTTCTTATTATATTAGTATAGATAGAGGGGAGGGGCGACTGTGGCTATTCCCCCCCCCCTCTAGTGCCTAACCCTATCCCCCCGGGCCCTAACCCTAACAGTGACCCTGATACCTTCATTGTGAGGGCTTGCATTTTAAAGTGATAGCTTGGATTTTTATGTGTATTGAGAGTTGGAAACAGCAGCAGTGACACTGCCGGCGGGGGAAATAGCCTACTGCTGCTGACAGCAGGTACTACCAGGGACACACAATCGGCCTGCAAGGAAGACTGCTGCTGCAGACATCAGAGGAAGGGGACGGAGACTGCTAAAAAGAAGCGAAGGAACCGGTGACTACTGCGGCATAAAAGCGAAGGACTAGGGGTCGCAAAGGATAGATAAGTATAAGCTTAACTTCATTATTCAGTGTTTTGCCTAGATTGCTTTGCTTCTCTATTTCTTCTTGGGTAACAGGAAGTTAGACCTTACAAAAATATGGGTGGGGCTGGGATTGGGGATGTCACTCAGTGCATGTCCTGCAAGAAATACGCGCACCTGGAGCAACCGTCCCAGTGTGAGTACATCTGCACGAGGTGTGTGCGAACGGTTGCCCTGGAAGCCCAGGTAACTGATCTAGAGCAAACCGTTACGCGACGAAGGATATTCACAATCTCGTGCGAAGTTTAGATAGAACGGTGGAGGAGTTGCAGGAGGGGTCACTGGTAGAAGAGGATGGTGATCAGGCAGCTAGCTGGGTCACAGTTAGAAGGAAGAAAAAGAGGGGGAGGCTCGACATCTCTGAACTATCAAACCCGAACAAATTTGCCCGACTGGACGAGGAATCGGAGGATGATAGTGAGGAAATGACGGTGCCGGAGGGGACTGCTCCCTCTAGCATCCAGAGGTGCGGTCCCTCTGGCGCAGTTGAGATAAAAGATAGTGAGGTACCTAGTCAGATTGTGGTGGTAGGGGATTCTATCATCAGGAAGGCAGATAGGGCAATCTGCTACCGGGACCGTGATCGCCGTACTGTCTGTCTCCCGGGTGCTCGGGTATGGCACATCGCGGACCGCGAAGTTAGCGGAAGGTGGGATGTCCTTAAGAAAGACTATAGGGACTTAGGAAAGAAACTTAAGGCAAGGACAGCTAAGGTAATATTCTCCGAAATATTACCCGTGCCACGCGCTAGTCCAGGGAGGCAGAGGGAGATTAGGGAGGTAAATGTGTGGCTTAGGGATTGGTGCAGGAAAGAGGGGTTTGTGTTCCTGGAACACTGGGCGGACTTCTCAGTCAGGCGCCATCTCTTTTGTCGTGATGGATTGCACCTGAATGAGGAGGCGTTGCTGGGGGGAAGGATGGTTAGAAGTTTGGAGGAGATTTTAGACTAGGAGCCTGGGGGGAGAGTTTAGCTAGAAACTACGGGTCATGCAGTGAGAATAGTGGGGATGGCGGTAGTAAACGAAATGGGGGAGAAGTTGGGGGGAGGGTAAGAGCAGCCTAACATGAGTACTAAAAGAGATTTTACCAAAGCACTAACCAATGACAATTACAGGTCATCATTGCTACATAAGGTGAAAGATGTCCCTAACGCAAGGGAAAATACTTCTCTTAGTTGTATGTATGTGAACGCTAGAAGCATTACTGGTAAAAAGGGGGAACTAGAAATACTTGCAGCAAGCAAACAGTATGATATTATAGGCATTACTGAAACTTGGTGGGACGAATCTCATGATTGGACTGTCAATCTAGAGGGCTATACGCTGTTTAGAAGAGACAGACTAAATAAACGGGGTAGAGGGGTATGTCTTTACGTAAAGCCGTTTTTAAAACCTGATATACGGGAAGATATTCAGGAGGGGACTGTAGACACTGTTGAGACGTTATGGGTAGAAATTGCATGCGGGGATAAAGGAATAAAAAAGTTGGTATTGGGTGTAAGCTATAGGCCGCCTGGTATCAATGTATCCGATGAGGAATTGTTACTAAATCAAATTGAAAGAGCAGCAGGAGTAGGAGACATAGTAGTGATGGGAGATTTTAACTACCCAGAGATAAAACAGGATTTTGGTACTCACCGTTAAATCCTTTTCTCTTAGTCCGTAGACGATGCTGGGGACTCCAAAAGGACCATGGGGTATAGACTGGATCCGCAGGAGCTTGGGCACACTAAAAAGACTTAAAACTGGGTGTGAACTGGCTCCTCCCTCTATGCCCCTCCTCCAGACCTCAGTTATAGGAACTGTGCCCAGGAGAGACGGAGAGTACAAGGAAAGATTTTTGTTTTAACTAAGGGCTACCAAACTACCAGCCCACACCATAAACATACCGTACAACCGGAATAACGCCAAACCAGATAACAGTGGGGGTCATTCCAAGTTGTTAGCTCATTATTTTTTTCTCGCAACGGAGCGATTAGTCGCTAATGCGCATGCGCAATGTCCGCAGTGCGACTGCGCCAAGTAAATTTGCTATGCAGTTAGGTTTTTTACTCACGGCATTACGAGGTTTTTCCTTCGTTCTGGTGATCGGAATGTGATTGAGAGGAAGTGGGTGTTTCTGGGCGGAAACTGGCCGTTTTATGGGTGTGTGCGAAAAAACGCTACCGTTTCTGGGAAAAACGCGGGAGTGGCTGGAGAAACGGAGGAGTGGCTGGGCGAACGCTGGGTGTGTTTGTGACGTCAAACCAGGAGCGACAAGCACTGAACTGATCGCAGATGCCGAGTAAGTCTGGAGCTACTCAGAAACTGCTAAAAAGTGTCTATTCGCAATTCTGCTAATCTTTCGTTCGCAATTTTGATAAACTAAGATTCACTCCCAGTAGGCGGCGGCTTAGCGTGTGCAAAGCTGCTAAAAGCAGCTTGCGAGCGAACAACTCGGAATGACCCCCAGTATGCATAAAACTCCAGCAACCAGCTGCAACAAACCAATACACAACTCGTCTATAAACTAACTTAACCAGTAAGAAAACACACTGCAAGAAATAGTCCGCACTGGGATGGGCGCCCAGCATCCTCTACGGACTAGGAGAAAGGGATTTAACGGTGAGTACCAAAATCCTGTTTTCTATTACGTCCTAGAGGATGCTGGGGACTCCAAAAGGACCATGGGGATTATACCAAAGCTCCAGAACGGGCGGGAGAGTGCGGACGACTCTGCAGCACTGACTGAGCAAACGCCAAGTCCTAATCGGCCAGGGTATCAAACTTATAGAACTTAGCAAAAGTGTTCGAACCCGACCAAGTAGCTGCTCGGCAAAGCTGTAGTGCCGAGACACCTCGGGCAGCCGCCCAAGATGAGCCCACTTTCCTGGTAGAATGGGCTTTAACCGATTTCGGCACCGGCAGTCCGACCGAAGAATGAGCCTGCTGGATCGTACTACAAATCCAGCATGCAATAGTCTGTTTTGAAGCGGGATGACCAACCTTGTTGGCCGCAAACAAAACAAACAACGCTTCAGTTTTCCTAGTAATAGCTGTCCTAGAAACATATACTTTTAACGCTCTTACAACATCCAGAGATTTTGGAATCGCCACCTCTTCCTTAGCTACCGGAACCACAATAGGTTGGTTAATGTGAAATGAAGAAACCACCTTTGGTAGAAATTGTTGACGAGTCCTCAATTCCGCCCTATCCGAATGAAAAATCAAGTACGGGCTCTTATGAGATAAAGCTGCCAATTCCGACACTCGCCTGGCAGATGCCAGCGCCAAAAGCATAACGACCTTCCAAGTGAGAAATTTCAACTCAACCTTACGCAAAGGTTCAAACCAGGAAGACATGAGAAACCGTAAGACGACATCAAGGTCCCATGGAGCTACAGGAGGCACAAACGGCGGATTGATATGCATTACACTCTTCACAAAGGTCTGAACCTCTGGAAGGGCAGCTAACTCTTTTTGAAAGAAAATAGACAAAGCCGAAATTTGCACTTTGATGGAACCCAATTTCAGGCCTGCATCTACGCCCGCCTGTAAAAAGTAGAGAAAACGACCCAAGTGAAAATCCTCCACAGGAGCCTTTTTAAGCTCACACCAGGAAACATACTTCCTCCAGATACGGTGATAGTGTTTCGCCGTAACCTCTTTCCTAGCCTTAATGAGAGTTGGAATGACATCCCTGGGAATACCCTTACGAGCTAAGATCTGGCGCTCAACCTCCATGCCGTCAAACGCAGCCGCGGTAAGTCTGGAAACACGCATGGACCCTGTAACAACAGATCCTCTCTTAGAGGAAGCGGCCAAGGATCTTCCACCAGCAAGTCCTGAAGATCCGGGTACCAGGCCCTTCTTGGCCAGTCTGGAACGACGAGAATCGCCTGAACCTTTGCTCGACGAATGATCCCCAGCACCTTTGGAATGAGAGGAAGTGGAGGGAACACATACACCAACTGGAAGACCCACGGAGACACCAGGGCGTCCACTGCAGTGGCTTGTGGGTCCTTTGACCTGGAACAATACCTCGGGAGCTTCTTGTTGAGCCGAGACGCCATCATGTCTATCAACGGAATTCCCCAGCGTCTTGTCACTTCTGCAAATACCTCCCGTGTGAAAGGTCGTGTCTGCTGAGGAAATCCGCTTCCCAGTTGTCCACCCCGGTAGGAAAACTGCTGCCAGTGCGCTGACGTGTTGTTCCGCCCAGCGAAGGATCTTTGTGGCCTCCGCCATTGCCGCTCTGCTCCTCGTTCCGCCTTGCCGGTTTACATGGGCCACCGCTGTGATGTTGTCTGACTGTACCAGGACCGGTCGATCCTGAAGAAGACTTCTTGCTTGGAGCAGGCCGTTGTAAATGGCTCTTAACTCGAGAATATTTATGTGGAGACAGGCTTCCTGGAGCGACCATTTTCCCTGGAAGATTCTTCCTTGGGTGACTGCGCCCCAGCCCCGGAGACTTGCATCTGTCGTCAGAAGTACCCAATCCTGGATACCGAATCGGCATCCCCCCAGGAGGTGATGAGCTTGTAGCCACCACAGGAGAGAAATTCTGGCTCTGGGAGATAGACTTATCTTCCGGTGAATGTGTAGATGAGATCCGGACCATTTGCTCAGCAAGTCCCACTGAAACACGCGGGCGTGAAATCTGCCAAATGGAATGGCTTCATACGCCGCAACCATCTTTCCCAGAACCCGAGTACATTAATGGATCGACACATTCGTCGGCATCAGATGTTCTCTGACCATCGTCTGCAGTTCCCGAGCCTTTTCTTCTGGAAGGAATACCTTCTGTAACTCCGTGTCCAGAATCATGCCCAGAAAATGAAGCCGAGTGGTCGGAATCAACTGGGATTTCGGCAAATTGAGCACCCAACCGTGCTGTCGCAGAACCGATAGTGACAACTCTACACTTCTCAGCAATCGTTCCTTGGACCTCGCCTTTATCAGGAGATCGTCCAAGAACGGGATAATTGAAACCCCTTGTTTGCGAAGAAGAACCATCATTTCTGCCATGACCTTGGTGAAAATCCTCGGAGCCGTGGAAAGCCCAAACGGCAACGTCTGAAATTGGTAATGAGACTCCTGTATCGCAAACCTGAGGAAAGCCTGATGTGGAGGATATATCGGCACATGTAAGTAGGCATCCTTTATGTCGACTGACGCCATAAAATCCCCCCTCTCCAGGCTGGCAATCACCACTCGAAGGGATTCCATCTTGAACTTGAAGACTTTTAAGTATGGATTGAGGGATTTTAGATTTAGAATTGGTCTGACCGAACCGTCCGGTTTCGGTACCACAAAGAGGCTCGAGTAGAACCCCTCCCCCCGCTGTGACGGAGGGACGGGAACAATGACCTTCTGTAGACACAATTTTTGAATCGCCGCCCGGACCACCTCCCTGTCCGGAAGAACCACTGGTAATGCCGAAATGAAGAACAGGTGTCTCCTGAAACTCCAGTTTGTATCCTTGAAACACGATTTCTAACACCCAAGGATCCAGGTCTGATTGAATCCAGACCTGGCTGAATACCTGAAGACGGCCCCCCACCGGTCCAGACTCCCCCAGGGAAGCCCCAGCGTCATGCGGTGGACTTGGTAGCAGCCAGGGAGGACTTCTGGTCCTGTGCGCCTGAGGCTGCAGGAAGTTTTCTTCCCCGTCCTCTACCTTTTGAGGCGAGGAAAGACGAACCTTTCCCACGCCTGTATTTATTGTGACGAAAGGACTGCATTTGTTGATGTGGTGCCTTTTTCTGTTGTGTGGGAACATAAGGAAGAAAAGAGGACTTTCCCGCAGTCGCGGTCGAGACTAGGTCCGCCAGGCCATCCCCAAACAAGACAGTACCTTTAAAAGGTAGAGCTTCCATAGACCTCTTGGAGTCGGCATCAGCATTCCATTGATGGATCCACAAGGCCCTCCTGGCAGATATCGACATGGCATTGGTCCTTGATCCCAAGAGACAGACGTCCCTTGCCGCGTCCTTTAGGTAATCCGCAGCGTCCTTAATATAACCGAGAGTTAGAAGGACATTATCTTTATCAAGAGTATCCATGTCACTAGCTAAATTCTCAGCCCATTTAGCAATAGCACTATTCACCCATACCGACGCCACAGCAGGTCTGAGCAATGCACCCGTATTAGCGAAAATGGACTTCAGACACGTCTCCAACTTGCGATCCGCCGGATCCTTGAGAGCTGCCGTGTCAGGAGACGGAAGCGCCACCTTCTTAGACAAACGGGATAGAGCTTTATCAACAGTTGGAGATGTCTTCCATTTTTCCCCGTCATCAGAAGGGAAAGGATACGCCATATAAATCCTCTTGGGAATCTGCCATTTCTTATCCGGTGACTCCCAAGCCTTTTCACAAAGAGTATTAATTTCATGAGAGGGGGGAAACTTCACCTCAGGTTTCTTTCCCTTGAACAAGCAAATCCTTGTTTCCTGTACCGCAGGTTCATCAGAAATCTGCAAAACATCTTTTATAGCCACAATCATGTATTGAATACTCTTAACTAATCGTGGATGTAACGCAGCCTCAGTGAAATCGACCTCGGAATCAGAGTCCGTGTCGGTATCCGTATTTCCCACCTGAGTAAAAGGCCTCTTATGGGACCCGGATGGGGTCTGTACCTGAGATAAAGCCTCCTCCATGGACTTTTTCCACACCTGCGTCTGTGACTCAGACTTATCCAACCTCTTAGATAAAGAAGCTACATTGGAATTTATTGTATTAAGGAGTGCTAGTAAATCAGGAGTCGGCTGCGTCAACAGTGCTACATCTAGCCCCGCATCTCCACCTCCCATAACCTCCTCTGGTGAATAACATTCAGGCTCCGACATATCAACACGTAGTACCGACACACAATACACACAGAACCATCCCAGCAAGGTGACAGGCCCACAATGCAGCATAGAAGAGGAGACAGAGGGAGTATGCCAGCTCACACCCCAGCGCCTGTATATTGGCAGTGGCGTCACAAGGCGGGTGCGGGGGGTGCGGCCCGCACCCGGGTGTGACACCTGGAGGGGGTGACACCAAATGTCAGCTCCTCCGTAGTGACAGGAGCCAGGTGCTGCAGTGTGAAATTCCGCTACAGCACCCGGCTCCTGTCATAGCAGAGGAGCCGACAGCACACTGAGACCGTCTCTGGGGGAAGCCCAGCATCTCCGGAGATGCTGGGCACGCCCCCAGAGTGACGATGCCAGTATCCCCGCGAAGCCACGCCCCCTAGCTGTAAGGCCACGCCCCCTTTTTTTGCCGCGATCGCGGCAGTACATCAGGGGTGCGCACCGGGTGTCACCACACCTGGTGACGCCTCTGTATATTGGTACACGAATATATGTACCCAACGCTGCCTTATTATCAAAAAGACTGGTACCCCACTGCGGCTCCCCTCTGGAGATGCCCCCTTTTACTTGAAATCAGCGTGGAGGTCCCGGCAGCGTCTCTCCCTCCGTCTGGTGCAAGGAGAAAATGGCGCGTGTGAGCTGTGGACCGAAGCTCCGCCCCCTTCCCGGCGGCTTCGGCCCGCCAAATTCAAACTCATGTAAAATGCCGGCGGGGGTCTGTAAAAGGTGCCTCGGCACCCACAATCATATGCCGCCCTTACAAAACTTCAGTAACATGCCTCCCAGGGCGCACCCCCCCCCCAGCGCCCTGCACCCAGTGACAACTGTTGGTGATATGTGTGTGGGAGCATGGAGCACAGCGTTACCGCTGTGCTTTACCTTCCATCACTGAAGTCTTCTGCCGTCCTGAAGTCTTCTGGTCTTCTCATACACACCCGACTTCTGCCTTCTGGCTTCTGTGAGGGGGTGACGGCGTGGCTCCGGGAACAAGCAGCTAGGCGCACCAAGTGATCGAACCCTCTGGAGCTAATATTGTCCAGTAGCTGAGAAGCAGAGCCTTGAAACTCACAGAAGTAGGTCCTGCTTCTCTCCCCTCACTCCCAGGCTGCAGGGAGCCTGTAGCCAGCAGGGCTCCCTGAAAATAAAAAACCTAACAAAAGTCTTTTTCTAGAGAAACTCAGTAGAGCTCCCCTAGTGTGCATCCAGTCACTCCTGGGCACAAAGTCTAACAGAGGTCTGGAGGAGGGGCATAGAGGGAGGAGCCAGTTCACACCCAGTTTTAAGTATTTTTAGTGTGCCCAAGCTCCTGCGGACCCCGTCTATACCCCATGGTCCTTTTGGAGTCCCCAGCATCCTCTAGGACGTAAGAGAAACTGGAAAAACAATTCATGTGACACTGCTAGGGGCAATATGTTTTTAAACATGCTAAATGATAACTACTTAGTTCAACTAATTGAGGAACCTACCAGGTACAATGCAATCTTAGACTTGGGCCTATATTTACTAAACAAATCGAGTTGGTCCGATTTGTGTTTTTTTTTTTCAAAGTCCCAATCCGGGAATTCACTAAGCACAAATCTCGGCAGTGTCTGGTCTATTCCTAATGGATTTAACGGCAAAGTTTTGAAATACGAATGAATAGACCATCGGTCAAACGCGGCTGTTATTTCATACAATACGGGTATTCACTATTCA
Source organism: Pseudophryne corroboree (assembly GCF_028390025.1). Taxonomy (NCBI): domain Eukaryota; kingdom Metazoa; phylum Chordata; class Amphibia; order Anura; family Myobatrachidae; genus Pseudophryne; species Pseudophryne corroboree. Next base: position 803,736,307 of record NC_086449.1, on the reverse strand, counting down.
TTCGTATTTGGGTGTTAGTCTCTGAGTGCTCAATTGCGGTCGTATTTTTTTGCGAATCGTTAAAAAAAGCGGCAAAAAAAAAAAAAAGACCTGCTTTTTTCAGGCGTGTTTACATGTGTTGCAAATAACAAATCACTCACACCTGAATTAGGATGCCTATAAAAGGCTCTTAGGCCCATCTCAATACACCTACACTCAGAAATGGCAGCAGGACTGTGGGCCAGTGATATTTTGTGTGCTGTGGGATTCCTCAGACTCAGACATCAGCCTGTAAGTACCCAGGGCCAAGAAACTGAACATGGTCAGGTTGCACAGGTTCCGCGGAGGCTGCGCAGGCCTCGTTTTTTTAGGGGGCGTTTAAACTTGAACGCATTGTCCGATGATACGGTCATACAGATGTTCCGTCTAAATCGTAACAACATTTTCCGTCTGTATGACCTTGTCAAACAGGGCCTAGACCCTGAGACAGCACGCTCTCGCTCTGTCTCAGGCCTGCACAAACTCCTGGCTGTGTTGCACTTTATGGCTACTGGCAGCTTTCAGGCTGTGTCTGGGGATGTCATAGGAATCTCACAGCCCTCATTTTCGAGAATATTAACACAGGTGATGTAGACCTAACTACCTCCTCTGTTTTTGCTTGGTTTTAATTACTCGGTGGCCAGTTCTGAGCTAAAATCTCATGTTTAATTTTCTATCAAATATACACACAGGTGTTGGGTGTTTTGAAGCCCCACATCGATGCCTCAATCTGCTTCCCTACCCAGGAGTCTCAGTGGCATGCCGTCAGGGTAGATTTCTATGAACTGGCTGGCATGCCCAATGTGCTTGGAGCCATAGATTGCACACACATTCAGCTGAGACCACCTAGGGGCAGGCAGCACATCTATACTAATCAACATCTAGAGCACTCCACAAATGTGCAGGTGGTTTGTGATGCAAAGCTCAAAATAATGAGTGTTGTTGCTGGTTACCCTGGGGGCTGCCATGACTCCTTCATCCTCAGTCAGTCATCCCTCTTTGATAAGTTTGAGGACGGACAAATGCCAGATGGATGGCTGCTGGGTATGTAATTTGATATGTGTAGGCCTGTGTCTACTTTGTCAAAATACAGGGGCAGATGTATTAACCTGTAGAAGGCATAAGGAAGTGAGAAACCAGTGATATGTGCAAGGTGATAAAGGCACCAGCCAATCAGCTCCAATATGTAAATGATTATTTAGGAACAGATTGTCCGCTGCCTTTATTACCTTGCACATATCACTGGTTTATCACTTCCTTATGCCTTCTACAGGTTAATACATCTGCCCCACAGTGTGTTACTTATGTGTTGCTGTATCTTAACATGAATCACGTTACTATATCTGTCTTTTAGGTGATGGAGGATATGGCTGTTTCTCTTGGCTTCTAACTCCATTGTCCCGACCTGATACCCCTGCTGAACACAATTACAATCATGCACATAAGTCCACGCGGAATGTGATAGAAAGATGTTTTGGTGTGCTGAAATCTAGGTTTCGGTGTCTGGATAAGTCTGGTGGCCTTTTGTTGTATAGTCCCTCGAAGATGACTCAAAAATGTGTTCTGCTGCTGCTTTCTTCATAACATGTGTTTGCAACAACATCTGCCACATGTTGAGGAGGAGGAGGATGAAGAAAGCAGCCAGCAAGCAGAGGAATTAGAGACATCTGGTGATACTTGGAGTACAGATGTAGGGAGGCAGGTTAGGCAAGACCTCATCAATCGTTATTTCTAAGGTAAGTTTTGTTTGCTTATTTCATTTGTTGTGTAAGGCTAAATATATGTTGCCCCATTTTTATTTTAAAAACCATTACTCAGAATGTGTCTGTCTCCTTGAGACATACAAACATACCCTCGCTTTATGCAAAACAAATGTAGCATGTGTATTGTGTTTATTTTAAAACTCAAAACAACAGATTATGAGTGGCATGCATTAAGTCTGGATAAGTGTTCATAAACTTGCACTGATAATTTATTACAAGCACACATAATCCACATAGTAATATATTTAGTATTTTACTTTATGATTGTGTGTAACATCCTAATGCACAGGTTCTCAAACTCGGCCCTCAGGACCCCACACAGTGCATGTTTTGCAGGTAACCCAGTAGAAGCACAGGTGTATGAATTACTCACAGACACATTTTAAAAGGTTCATAGGTGGAGCTAATTATGTCACTTGTTTTTCTGTGAGGAGACCTGCAAAACATGCACTGTGTGGGGTCTTGAGGACCAAGTTTGAGAACCTGTGTCCTAATTAAACACTCCTCCACATATAATATGTTATCCTTGAGGAATACATGTGTCCCTATGTGTGATGCTCCATCGTATTTAAGGGACACAAACTTAGTATCATCAAAAATAATTTATTTCGTAATGTTTGCTGCAGTAAACTTGCTGATTTGTAAGTCAATACACAGTTTTCCACATATATCCATTATTATACACATTATTTATTTTTATTTTAAAAAATTACAATTTCTTGCATTCTGCATCATGTGTAAGAAACTTATTAATCATTTTTAACACACACAAACATGGACCAACAATAATGACATTAATTTTGCCACAGAATTATCTAAATTCGAACACAACATATTAGGACCTTTTTAGCCAACTCAATTGTGTTATTCTTGTAATGGCGTATAGAGAAGAAAGGTAAAAGAGTTAACAATGACATTGTAATTTGTATTGGTCATGGATGAATCTGCCTGGCTGCCAATTAGTCTGCCTGCAGGATCTGAGAATGATTGGAATCTAGAAAGAGTAATGATTAGAAAAAAATCAAGTGGTCTGGTTACTTCCTGCTAAACATATTCTGCCTGGCTGCCAATTATTGTGTCTGCAGGATCTGAGAATGATTGGAATCTAGAAAGAGTAATGATTAGAAAAAAATCAAGTGGTCTGGTTACTTTCTGCTAAACATATTCTGCCTGGCTGCCAATTATTGTGTCTGCAGGATCTGAGAATGATTGGAATCTAGAAAGAGTAATGATTAGAAAAATATCAAGTGGTCTGGTTACTTCCTGCTAACATCTATGTGCAGCTCAAACAACATTTTACCTCCTCCAAAAAAATTCAAAGATGGTAAAGAATAAATGTGCGTACAAATTTCCTGGTGTTGTTTGTACCACTTATAATTAATGATGTTGTACAAATTGTCAAGGAGCTAAGTGTTATATCTATTATGCCAAACATACACTTACTAAGTATTTTGATTTACTTTTCTGAAATTAAAGATGTGAGGTTTATTTGTTATTTTTTTTTTGGGTGGCTGCTTGGCCTGCCCTTTGCCTTTACCACTGTCATGTTGGCGTGCTCTGGTGGAGCGTCTTGGTGGTGATGACAGTGGCGTGATATTTGGAGTAGTCGTACCAGAACTGCTGTTTGTTTGCTGTTGGTGCATATATCTGAGTGTTTCATTGAGGTTTGTGAGGGTGGCATTGAATTCACGTGTAGCAGCATTTTGATTGTCTACAATTCGGAATAAAGATTCATTTATCTTTTGATTGTTTTGAAAAATGTTGATATAGCTTTGCTGTTGTCTGTGCTGTTCTTCCATTAGTCTGTGCTGTTCTTCCATTATGCGCTGTAAGTTTCCCATGACCTGTGTAATGTCTGCACGCATGAGTTCCATGGTATTGCCAATTCTCGTGGTTTGTTCATTTTGTCTACTCATATTTCGGATAATTCTTCTGAGGTGATATGGTAGGCTTGCAAACATTTGGGTCTGCCTACGCAGGCAATCTTCATTAGTGGCCTGAGGTCTAGCCCAAATGTTCCAAAAAACACGTGATCAGGGCCTTATGTTACTGGTGTTGTTGGGCTGTGTTGTGCTGGTGGTGTGCTTTGCTGTGGTGGTGTACTCACAGGTGCTGGGGGGGCTCATTCCTTGGCTTAATGCCTGCATTTCTAACATGATTGTCTCATCCATGTCACTGTGTTGCTGTTGTTGCGGAGGGATGCTGTTACCAGGACTAGAAGCTGTAATTGTAAAAAAATATCCGTTAGTTATCCATGTTTGATAAATTATAACAAATCACTAAACATGGAACACATGTCATTGACTGTTGCTTTCAGATATCCTGCCTAGCAATATCGTCACTCATAACTTAAATACATACATATGCCTGTTTGTGGCCAATGTGTCTGGTTACTTCATTGTGAAAGCAAACACATGAGTTTTATTGTAGATCAGACATACTCCACCATAAAAACACATCTTAATCCATAATGTGTTACCTTATAGCTTTTCAAAAACAAACATAGTAATGTTTTTATATGTATTTGGCAATGTTAGGGCAAACACACATGTGAAAATGTGCTAAACAACCTTACTTTTTTCCAAAATTACACATGAGTTTCTGTTGCAGCATCTTCAACACAATGTGCTACTGTATGGCTGAAGTGGACATATATCTTTACAGGATGTGGACAAGGCCATTTTGCTAGGATTCCATTTCATGTTTGACTGACTTCGGTAAGTATATCAGACTTTGATGTGTTTTGACTTAATACGTTTAAGTAAAAGTTTGATTACTATCTGAAATTTATTATCATTATTTCAGTTTGATACTAACAATCAAGATGAGGGGAGTGTGGTTCGCGTCTTGGAGGTGTGTCCAAAATTTGTAGTGGGGGGACCGAACATACTGACGATAATCTTCGTTGCGGGGTAGCCTGCTGTGGCTGGCCCTGGACATCAGACCTTGCTTTCTTTGCTGCAACATGTTTTTTGGGTTGTTGTGTTACAGAAGTCCGCCTTCTGCTGCTCCAGACTTCTTTTGATGGACCTAGTATTGAAAGTTAAATTTTGTTATGGCCATTCCTTTACAACCATACCCTATACTACAATGGACACTTTACCTGCTTCCGCAGCGTCATCATCATCAGATGTCATGGGAGTTACTGTAGGACGACCAGTACTGCTTTTTTCCAACACTGTAAAACAAAAATAAATAAACATGTATTCATGCTATTGTTGATACATCCACCTATTATGCTTATAAACATTTTTTTTTTAAATGCTTTTTTTTTTATTACAAAACATAAGGACCGTAAACCAAAAATCCACTACATAAAACAATAAACATTGTCCAATAGCCATATGCACTATGGAAAGTGAAACACAGGAAAACATGTACAGGACACAGACATAGGACACAATTAAAAATACATACACTAACAACCAAAAACACACACATCTTCATTTTGTAATGAAAGGAAAAAATTTACAGATGCAATATAGAAATTGCTCTGTGATGTGCCACTCCAAACACACATTAGCACAATGTGAGCCAAACACAACCAAACACAAAATTTAAAACAAATGAACTTAAAAAATTAGACTGCAGTGTTGTGTCAGGGTACAAATACACTTTCCACTACTCCAGCCTCTAACATGACAACCACTGTTTTTGCAACATTGCACATGGATAACCTAAATATAAAACATAGTCCAAATTAAAGAAATAACAATGTGCAAAAGGGAAACATTATTGGTGGACTATTCAATGACACACCAAGTCCAAACTACACATGAAAAAGATACAGGAAAAACACTCAGGACATACAATAAAGTAAGATGTTACATTGCCTTTTGTAGAAAACATTACCAAAAACAATGTATTTGCTGACACACACTTGAAGATGGGAGTAATATGCAACGTCACATGACACACATTTGAAACACACAAAAAAAACAGAAGTAAGGTCACAGAATGTTAATGCAAATACACATGCTCACCATTCTTCCTGGGCCTATCTGAATCCCGGACATGGGTTGCAGAGACTACTTCAGGAGGTATTACACTCCGCATGAGCTCCTCATAGTCCAGATATCTTGCAATATAGGGCTGCCCACCACCGGTTTTTCGAGCCGACTTCGCCTCCTTGGCCATTTTGGACTTGACACGTCGCTTTATGTCATAGTACCGTTTGCGGCACGTGTCCTCCGTCCGCTTGACCACCCCCTCACTATTGACAGCAGCAACAACTTTCGCCCACAACACCGACTTGTTCCGTGTTGGCACCTTGGCGGACTCAGGCCCAAATAGCTGCCGCTAATACTTCATCAGCTCCCGCACCAATACCACATTTTCTGCATAACTAAACTTGACATTCCGCCCAGTCTTAGTAGTGGTGCGTGGCTGCGGAGCTCTCTGACTGTCACTATCACTGTCACTTGAGGCTGCTGCAGCAACCTCACCCACCTCCTCCACCTCACTAACCTCACTCACACTCACCTCCTCCACCTGACCAACCTCCTCCCCCTCACTCACACCCTCCACCTCACCCACCTCGGAGTCACACATAATTGTGTGTCTAAACACTTAACACAGAAAAAAAAATGACAAACACACTCCTCCACTACCACTGCACAACTCACACACACACACACACACACACACACACACACACACACACACACACACACACACACACACACACACACACACACACAAACACTGACAAGGGACTATAAATAAAAAATACTTGGACAAAAAATGAGACAAAACCACAAAAAACAAAACTACAAGAATGACAAGACTACTTTCAAACACAATACTACACCTCACCAAACCAAAAACTCACCTACCTCCACAGCACAACCTCCCTCCTCACCACTAACTAAACCCACGAGGTGCGGACGGTTTGGGGCGTATTTATATGGTTGCGCACAGACACTCCTACCATCTGAAACACAACCAATCACGAACGGGGATGAAAAACGAAACTAAAAGTGAAAATGCGGCCGGGGTTTAAAAAAAACACTGCCGCATTTAACTTAGAAAATAACCCAGAAAAAACAACAAAAACACGTATGCAAATGACAATGACGGCCGTAAATGTGCCAAAAAACAACGACTGGCATCGACATCGGAAAACACGAAAACCATAAAGTCGACTGCTTCGTAACTTGGCGTATATAGTTTCAAAAAGTTGCATGAAAATGCACCCGATACAAAACGAGTTTAAACACTACACAAACCGACTCAAACACGAATTTTAGTAAATATAGGCCCTGGTATTACCAAACAATGGGGATTTTGTATCAGGTATTATAGTAGGGGAACCCATAGGAAACAGCGACCACAATATGGTCACATTCAATATCAGTTTTCATAAACAGTCCTATACTGGCTCAACTAGGACTCTAAACTTTAGCAAAGCGAATTTTGAAAAGATGAGGGTATTTTTCAGGGATATTGAATGGGAAGGTTTGTTTCTAGGAAAAAATACTACGGAGAAATGGGATGTACTAAAATTCCTGCTAGCTAAAAATACTCTCAAATTTATTCCTACGAGCAGCAAAAAAAGGAATAAAACTCATAAACCGATGTGGCTTAACAAAAAGATAAAGGAATTTATGGGCAAGAAAAGGCAAGCATTTAAAAAATACAAATCTGACGGGGAAGCAGAGTCATTTCAGCACTATAAGGACTGTAACAAAATATGCAAAAAGGAAATAAGAGCTGCTAAAGTAGAAACTGAAAAACTAGTAGCAAAGGAAAGCAAAGCGAATCCCAAAAAATTCTTTAAATACATTAACAGCAAGAGATTAAAGAAGGAGAGTATAGGCCCTTTAAAAGACAAGTTGGGAGTCTTAAGCAAAAATGATAATGACATAGCGGACACACTAAATGAGTTTTTTTTCAACAGTATTTACAAGAGAGGACCCAATTCAGGGACTAACACATAATCTCAATAATGAGAATATCCCACTGACAGGTACTTATTTAAGCGAGGAAGTAGTCTGTGACCGATTAAAACATTTAAAGATTAAGAAGTCACCGGGTCCCGATGGTAAATTCACCCAAGGGTTCTAATGGAGCTTCACTCTGAACTTGCAAAACTGCTATTTTTGATCTTTAAGGATTCAGTAATATCAGGTATGGTTCCCAAAGACTGGCGTATAGCGGAAGTAGTGCCTATATTCAAAAAGGGAAGTAAAGCTGAACCAGGTAATTATAGACCAGTTAGTCTTACATCTATAGTGGGGAAAGTATTGGAAAGTATTCTAAGAGATAGTATTCAGAAGTTCCTTGAAGTCAATAAGGCCATTAAAAGGAATCAACATGGGTTTATGAAGGACAGATCCTGTCAAACCAACTTACTTGGCTTTTATGACACAGTAAGCGCAAACCTAGATCAGGGTAAAGAGGTGGATGTAGTCTTTTTAGACTTTGCCAAGGCTTTCGACACTGTACCGCACATGAGACTGATCTACAAGCTACAAGAAATAGGGCTAGGTAGCACAATATGCACTTGGATTAAAAATTGGTTAGATAATAGAGAGCAGCGCGTTGTGGTTAATGGATCTTTTTCAAATTGGACTGAAGTGCTAAGTGGTGTGCCACAAGGCTCAGTATTAGGACCGCTATTGTTCAATATTTTCATTAACGACCTAACAGAAGGTCTAGAGAGCATGGTGTTAATTTTTGCAGATGATACCAAATTGTGTAAAGTTATAAATGCGGAGGGGGATGCTGAGTCGCTTCAGAAAGACTTAGTTAAATTAGAAGCTTGGGCAGCGAAATGGAGAATGTGCTTCAATACAGACAAGTGTAAGGTAATGCACTGTGGTAACAAGAACAAAAATAACACCTACATACTAAATGGGGTAAAATGAGTTGATTCTGTACTGGAAAAGGACTAAGGTGTCCTCATAGACAGCAAACTAAGCAGTAGTACCCAAAGTAGGACTGCAGCAAAGAAGACTAATAAGATATTAGCATGCATAAAACAGGGAATTGATGCTAGGGACGAGAGTGTTATACTCTCGTTATGTAAATCACTAGTGAGGCCACACCTTGAATACTGTGTACAATTCTGGGCACCATACTACAAAAATGATATCCTGGAGCTAGAAAAGGTTCAGAGGCGGGCGACCAAACTAATTAAGGGTATGGAGGCGCTGGAATACGAGGAAAGGCTTGCAATACTAGGCATGTTTACACTGGAAAAGAGGATACTAAGAGGGGACATGATAAACATCTACAAATATATAAGGGGACAATACACAGATCTTACGCAGGACCTGTTTTTGGTTAGATCAACACAGAGAACTCGTGGACACTCGCTCAGGTTAGAGGAGAGGAGAGTCCGCACAATACGGCGTAAAGGCTTTTTTACAGTAAGGACGATATGTGTTTGGAATTCCCTGCCTGAGGGAGTTGTAATGGCCGACTCAGTCAACACCTTTAAGAATGGGTTAGATAAATTCCTAATGGATAAGGATATCCAGGGTTACGGGGCATAGTCACGCACTATGGTTATTATAAAAAAGAGGGGTAAAACGTAGCGGCAGTCATCAACTTCAGTCAAAATTTTATACCAAATAATCCTGCATATGATAAAGCTAAATATTTATCTTATAACATTCACTATATGTGGGTAAGAGACTCAGTACGCAATTGGCGTATGGGGTACCGTAAGGGTACGCACTTAGTGTAGCAGACGCTTATCCGTGGTCGAGACGCACATGCAGCACGCTCGCTAACAGCTTAACGCTTGGTGTCGAGTACGCTATAGGCAGCCGACTACCGTAATGCTACGCTACCAGCGTAGCGGACGCTCGTGACCACGAGGGGAACACGAGCGGCGCAGACGCTCACGGGATGACACTCAGTAAACCTTGTATGCAACACACTGAAAGATTGAGTTTGTACTGTAAACCTTACTACTGAAATACTGTAGCGATATAACGCTGCTTAACCTTGTTAATACAACAGCTGCTTGAGCGATTGAGACGCTCCGAATACCCTCAGTAATATAATAAACACACAATACCTTGCTAAGGTTCCAACACCTTTACTAACAATATCTAGCTATGTAAAAAGGGGAAAACAGTTAACAGTTCATACACTACAGACTAACATCAATATCTAAGCAGAATAACTACACATAAATATACAATAGCGTCTTAATTGCAAACAATAACATACAATGAGAAAGAGTAAAAGAGAGAACGTGGCAAAATACAAACAGAGAACAAGTTGGCTACAGAGAATAACTTACACACTGGGAATGATCGCTGCGCCGTCCTGGTACCAGCTCTCTAGTTAGTCAATGATGAAAACCGTTGTGGAGAGAGAGAGTGTGCTGGCCAGGCTGGCTGTTCTTATATACACTGCGTACAGTACACTACAAAGGGACCTATAATCTCATTGTTCATTGGACACAGGAATGTCTCCCCGCATCATAACAAAAGGTCATAGGTTAGTTTGAACAGGTGGGCTGTGACTATATCGAACTGCTCAGGTGGGAGGGAATCTCAGGATTCCCGCCGCATGGATAATGAACCGTAAACATAGTAAATGTCCAGAAACTACTAATAGACATAACTATACGCAGGAGCGATTAATCTTTACCTAACCAGCACCGGATTGTTTCTAATAAAATGTTCTTTAGTTAGGTACCAAACACCACTGCTCAAACCCTGTCTGACCCTTCGTATCATGCAATGAGGAATTCCTCTGTCCAGCGACCAGTTACAATAAACAAACTTACAGTTATAATTAAGGGGAACATTACCTATAAAACATACTATTTGGATTTACTATGTAACGATTGAGTCGCCCGCTAGACGCACACAAACTCTACCGTAAATGCACATACTATGCGCTCGAGCGCATGGCCGAGGAGGCGCCGTAACGCAACTGCGAATATGCGCACGCACGGGAAAAAATGTGCATGTGCAGCGGGCAAGCGCATGGGGTGAATATATGGAAACGTGTAGCATGATATTTTTCTGACTTTGACAGTCCACCCTTTGGCAGTCACCAATAACTGCCACTTCCTAAAACAGTTAAAAAAAAAAAATATATATGTCATCATGAAAATACCTTTTTATGATTGGGTAAAGGGAGGAGAGGAGAAGGTGGGAAAAAGGTATGACCTAGTGAGATAGTAGAAGCATGTGTGTATGAATCCATGTTTGAGGGGTCATGTATCATCGTGCCGTACGTGTTTTAAATCAAGCTTCGAGGTATTGCGAAGTATACATTTGAATCCTTCTTATCCCGTGTTAAGGGTCTGTGGATGGGCTGTCAAACTTTACCGAGCTCTTTTCGGCTTTTGGTTGCAACAAATGGGGGAGCACATTTAGTTGATGATACATGAACGGGGGGATATGTGAGTGCTGATATCTGTGTCTATATTCCCTATCGACTATGTGTCATTACCTGAAGGTTGTAGAAATGAAGATAAGAAACAATCGTTATAAATGCAGTCGTAAACTATGTGAGTTTAATATGCATTCGCCGATTGAGGTCTTGTCTGATGTCTTGTCTTGATGTACATGTTGTCTGATGTCTCTCTGTGCTTTTGCTATAAATAGCGAGCAAAAGTTGTTCCATTGTCCATAAAATTACAGTCTCTAAAGTATTGGGCTATCGTAAAAGTTAAAGTCACTAGGGATATTGGGGGTCTGTGGCATAGTCCATCAGTGGTCTGTATAAAAGAGGTTGTCAAATTCTTCTTCCAAGCGGATGTCTTTGTACCTTGGAGGAAAACAAAGGAGAAACGGGTGAAAGAAATGGACCGTGGAATCACATTTTCATCACAACATTGTCTCTATCGTTGGGTCATAAATCAGATTAGTTGTTGTTAGTACAGTGTCCTCGCTCCTCAGACTCATCACTCTGTTACTACCTTTACACTTCGTTAAAGTCCGAACGCATCTAAATATCAGGCCAACCAATATGACGACTCCCAGAATACACAAAAGAAATTTCCCTACATCCATAATAATACCTTGGGTCCATTCTCCTAAACCAGAGAACCAATTTCGTGGGTTCAACCATGACACCCAACTGGTCAGCTCATTACCCACAGCAGCGAGTGTGAGATTGTGTTTCCTTCGAAACTCCCACTTTAATTGTAAAATGTCATCCATCTTTTGGTCTATGACCTCGGCTGGGTCCTCCGTGCTGTTTGTAATGTACGTGCAGCACTTTATTCCATATTGAGTTGCTAGGGTAACACAATACCCGCCTGTCACAGCTGTGAGGTAATTGAGAATCATCCTATGCTGAACCAGTTCTGTTTTGTAGGCTTGTAACTCTTTCCCAGTGTACCTGAACGTGTCGTCATACATTTCGGTGATATTGTCTAACAAATTTGCAAGCGCAGATATATATTTATAATTTATCACTCCTCTGGCGGTACGAGTGATATCTAACGCGAGTAGGAATTGAATCCCGGTGGATTCATGGATCAGATCAGAGGCCGGATGCTCTGTCCTCTCTATCAGGTGCCTTTTAACGACGTGCTCGTAATGAGTGTGAGTATAAGGAGCTTGGGCACCGCGGTGAATGTCTTTCATTTTGTTATGGGTTACAGTCATTACTTCAGGCAGTACTTTTCCGATGTAACACAATCCCTCTGAGTTTGGGGCAAGCCACTTATACGCCTTTCTCCCGCATATGAAATATGCATCATCGGGGAGAACATACGGGACAGAGTATGACATTACCATGTTACAAATTTTCCCTGTGAAATCTCCTAACCCTAACTCTCCCATCTGTCTAGTACACGTATCAGGTTGTACGATATGTGCACAGTATCCTGGTGATACTTCTCCAACTCGCATGGTCCTACTTCCTAGAGTGTACCTATACCGGAAAAATCTTCCATGGTCGGCTATCTGGCGTATAAGTTCTGTGTCTATGGGCATTCTATCGGCTCTATATGAAAATGTCATGGTTTGATTACTCCATGACACTTCCCAATTTCCCGGCTTTCGGGGATTGGAAATGTTAAAGCATACTAAAGATCTATCCACATGATACTGGTGGAGCTTCAAACTAGGAGGACTAGAGATATTAAACCTCTTGTCCACCGGCCTCCCACCACTTAACTCAAGTACCTCTGCCTTTTGAGAAAGACGCCCTGCTGGCATTGAAACGCGTTAAGGAATACAGGATACTCTATAAGGATCAGTACCGCTGCGTACTCATATCTCCCATCAGAGCCGTGCACAGGAGCCCAGATTGACCGCTGCGGCTCGGAGATCCCAGCCCGCAGTTTCCTACCCACACGGCTCCAGCCATAGCCACTTCTACACTGCCTGGCAGCACGAACGACAGGCGGGCTACTGGTCAGTGCATTCGGCCTGACCCCTGCTATCGTTCCGGCCTCAACAGTTGTCGGTCTCCGTGTGGGGGACACAGAGCTCTCGGATGCGGCGGCGTCTGGGTGAGGACGGCTAAAACAAGTTCCCTGTGCGCCGTAGCACCGTTCTTCATTCATCGCTGAGGCTCTGGTGTTCAACATCTCCTTGGCCAACGGGACAACACCAGGGAGCAGGCATCGAAAGCTCCTGCCCAGCGTTAACAGGTGCATATATTTCCATTCATTTAATATTTGTTCATACTGGCTGAATAACGCATTCAATCCGTGCTACATATAAAATTCCACGAGCATACCACTGTGAGCTATCCATTTGGATATTACCTTACAGCTGTACATCTCAGTGTACATATTGAACTCTGCATTATTTGGGACTCCCGCGGTAATATCGGTAATTGAATCCTTATTATTCGTTTTAACTGGTGGTATAATTATTAAATACCAGGTGTTCAGCTATATCACATTGTTTATTAATATCACTGTGATGTTTTAACATTGTATTATACCCCCGGGAGGTTGTTGTATTGTATTTCATTTTTATTAAATGTTTCATATCATATGATTGTCAAGCGCCACTTGGTTTTTTGTTTGGTATTTCTGTGTGTTAAGGGATAGGCAATTCCCTTTTACAAGAGGCTGCTGACAATCACATTGCAGTTTCATTCACCTGAGCGCTGAGTGTCCCATTTTTTTTACATCCTGGGACCCTGATAGGCTTTCTGGACAGTGTAGGGTGTAGGCGCTGGCTCAGGGCGCCCCTCACAGCGCCGCACTATGTACCGCTGAGCCCCGGAGCGCAGTTAGTACTGCGCTCCATACCCTGTTGCCGCCATCTTCTGGCTCTGTAAGGAGGTGGCGGCATGCTGCTGGGGTGAGCAATCCCCTGTGGCGGGGAACGTTCGATCCTCTCAGGAGCTCAGTGTCCTGTCAGCGGAGATAGTGGCTCAGACCCCGCAGGTAAGACACTGCTCCCCCCCTTAGTCCCACGAAGCAGGGAGGCTGTTGCCAGCAGCCTCCCTGTAAAATAATAAACTCTAAAAAAAAAAACTTTACTAAAGAAGCTCTGTAGAGCTCCCCTAGCTGTGACCGGCTCCTCCGGGCACATTTTCTAAACCGAGTCTGGTAGGAGTGGCATAGAAGGAGGAGCCAGCCCACACTCTCAAACTCTTAAAGTTTGAATGGCTCCAGCATAGCTCACGTATACGAATGTAGCAGGAGGCGCCTGGTATAAGTAGATGCCTCCTGTACATGTGTGACCCGCTGCTGCAGATCACTTGCGACACCATCGGCCGGATGAGTGACCCATTAGGTCACGCAGGCCGGCAGCCGCAGCTCCTTCTAAGAGGCCAGGAAATCTCAGTTATACGACAGAGTCCCTGGCCTTGGAACTCCCACAAATGTCATCACTGCAGCCATTTTGCTTCCGATGACACAGGACTAGTCCTGCACATGTGCAGTATGCACATCCGACTAACATGATTGTATACACAAGATCAAATGACCGTGCATTATTTCCCAACTATCGCACACTTGAACAACTTCCACCAAAACCTCATTACAAAGCTACAGCTGTATCACTTTACTACTGTAACACTAGCATCATTCACAGAGACACTACTCACAGAAAAGGAGCACATCCCCGCCTCACTCACAGTGGCGCATCCCCCCCCCCTCACTGCCAGCGGCGCCTCCCTGACTCACTGGCAGCGGCGCATCCCCGCCTCACTGACAGCGGCGCATCCCCGTCTCACTGATACCCCTTTGAGACATGTGACCCAGGAATTTGACGGGTCTAGCAGCAAGCGATTTTCCAGGTCTCAGCTCCATGACCCTGGTCGGGAGCAGGGTCAGGGACCAGGACTTAGTCCCGGGTTGTGTCCTTTCACACATGCAGAAACCCTGGGTTGGGCGTGGTCTGGATGTGGTGAGGAGAGGAAGTGCTGGGCCCGGGCTCCTGCAGTGAATAGCTTATAACCCCATATCGGCCCCTAATTCAGCCTCTGGACTCTCACCGCTGCTGAAGGTGGGGTGGGTTGCGGAGCCGGCGGGTACCCCCAGTGCCCGTGCAGGTAGCGGCCTACCCGCCTGGAAGAAGCCGGGGGCTGAGGCCGAGCTACACCCGGACCGGAAGTGACGCAGCGGGGGCCTCGATCGGAGCGGAGGTGCGGGACTTGCATGAAAACCCCCTCTTAGCGGTCTCCTTTCTTGCTCTGCTCCGGCCACCCTGTCGGGCTCCCCTACCGCTGCCCTCGATCGCAGCTGAGAGGCTCGCTGGAGTGGGGGAACGGGCCCGCGGCCGCGCCGCCCGTGCCGCCCGCAGTGACCGCTGCTGCCCGCCTCAAGTCCCGATACACACCCGTAGCTGACGGGGACCCGGGGCTCCGAATATACTTACCACTGACACCACCAATGTGCTCGGAGGGCGCTTTCTCCTGCAGCTCCAGAAGTCTGTACTGAGAGACAGGCGGCGCCATCTTGCTCTCTGGCACACAGCCAGCACAGTGGCACATATCCTGCTGCTTAGCTCCTTCATCCCTGCACAGCTCATCAGTGACTGCCTCTCCCTATATGAGTCTTCTCTCAGTTCCCTCACAGGTTCCTGCTCCACAAGATTACAGGGAGCCCTCCTGGCAATATTGGTGGGACACTTCAGGCGCTCCCCCTACCCTGCATATTTCAATGGCTGCTCTCCCCGGCGCCGCACCCGGCCACTGGGTACTGCGGGGAGCTATGTCTCTATAGGAGCCATGTTAATGTGACCTGTGGTGTGATGTCTGGAACCCTCCCCCACTCCTGATGCTGTGATCCCGCTTCGGGCACGTAAATCGAGCCGACATAGGTTTTCTTAACCTCCTACTTTCGATTCCTCTTGTCAACAACTACCGCGGTGGGGGATACCCTCTGGGATAATGCCGCCTAAACGCCAAAAAGACCCGACCCCGGTCCGCCCGGTCGCCTTCTTCAAGCAATCTCCGGCCTCCCAGAGCCAGAAAAATCCTGTTGTGTCGGATTCCCTATCCAAGCAATTCCAGGGTTCTGAAGATGCATCTATGACTCCCCGTGTGAATCCAGCAAAACTCTCTCATCTGGATGATGACGCACCCCTCACACTCGGCTCTATGCGGCAACTCCTGGCTTCTTTCAAAGGTGATATTACGTTGGAAGTCAAGACGGCGCTCCAAAGTTATCAGCAGTCGGTTGACGCTATAGGCCAACGTACGGACCACCTCGAGAACAAGTGTGAGGAGGTGGTGAAGTCTCATAATGAGGTGATTAATCAACTTGAAGAGCTACAAGCCGAGGTCGCGGACCTTAGACGGAAGACCTGTGACCTTGAGGACAGATCACGCCGTAACAATATAAAACTTCACGGCATCCCAGAAACGGTCTCCAACTCAGAGCTCAAGCAATTCGTGACTGATCTCTTCATGACTCTTCTTCCAACCAGCTCTATTGATGATTTTCTCACTGACCGCATCCACCGTCTACCGAAAGCTAGAAACGCCCCGAAAGACGCTCCGAGAGACACTCTGATGAGGATGCATTACTTCCATGTCAAGGAACAAATCCTACGGGCTGCTATGCGCCCGGATCTGCCCGCCGAGACCTTGGGAGATGTCCAAGTGTACGGAGACCTCTCGGCGGCTACCCTAGCTATGAGGCGCTCGTTCTACCCAGTGACTTCGGCTCTGAAGAAAGCTGCTATTCTATACCGATGGGGGTTCCCGACGAAGTTACTGGTTAGATGCAACGGTATCATGCATGCGATAATCACACCAGAGGCTGGTTTGAAATTGTTGGATTCCTGGCGGAAGGAGGACTTACCTGAAAAAGCACCTGCAACCCTTGAATTAGCCCAGGAGTGGTCGTAAGCCGGCTAATGACTCTAGAGGTTATTAGCCTTACCCAGGTTGTATGTTGTAGTCGGTCTTGATCTCCCTGTTTCTCTTTACGTTAATGTAAGCCTTTATTGCACCCTCCCTGACACTGCTTCGGATAGTCACGGAGCATGATTTAAAGATTTATATTTATGCATACGTAGTGTTCACTCTAGGATTTTTTTAGGGCAGGGTGCTGAGCATTGAAGAGGGCACATTTTTATTTTGAAGGGCACATTTTTGATGTGACGCTTTGCGCGCAATGCATAGCGCATAGGTTTATAGTTTTTGTACATACATTTTGCCCTTAGTAAATCATATACCCATGCATACATGTAAGACACCTAACATCTGTACTGAGAAACATACTGTATATGTCCAGTCTTCTTGAAAGATCGGCTGTAGCATATACATAAGTTAGATAATTATAAATGTCTTTTCCAGTGCTGAAGTAGTTATAATCCATATGTGTTATAAAACAGAAAAGTTAAACAATGGGTTAAAATATATAGGAAAAAAATAAGTCTGTTCTACTAGGGAAATACTGTAAGCAGTACATGCTCACTGCTTGCCTTGTTCTTTCCTTCTTTATCAGAGTCCTGTTTTATTTATAGTGCCTCCTCTGCCATCCAGTTGGCTAAGGATAGAAATTGTGTTCCAATTTCAGAGGTGGGCAAGGAATAGACGACAACATTGTAACATGCACTCTGACTGTTGCATTCTGTATACAAGGGGGCAATTTATGGTCCTGCAGGGTGCACTGAAAAAGGGCAGGGTGCTTTTTCACATTTCAAAAATGGGCAGGGTGCAGCACCCTGCTGAAACAGCCTAGAAGGAACACTACATACGTGTGGTATTAGTTTAGTTTGGGATGCTTATATTGTAATATTCATGATATTACCGTTGCCCATTGCCCGCCCTGCATTCCCTCAGCGAAATATCTTTGCTCCTTATAATGTTTTCTGTGTGAATTCAGGAGTAGTCCGGGAGGAGACGTATCCTCTATGTCTCCTTGATGACGTATTTCCTTTTTTTTCCCTATATTGATTGTTCTAGGAGTGGGGGGGGGGGGGGGGGGGGGGCGGTCTCCCCGCACCTCACCCCGACCCCATGTGTTGCCTAGCTGGGCAACCCTGTTTGGCATCCCTGTGGTGCCCGTTCTGTTTTCCTCTCCTACTATTTCACCTTCCCTGTCTTTCCTACCTCTCCAAGTTTTAGTACACAAATTCCCTCTTGGGTTCCGTTACATAGAATATGTATGTAGATTGATTTTCGCATTGTTCACTGTTATGCCTAATGGTTAACGTTCTCTCCTTAAACGTGAAAGGGCTGAATTCACCAAATAAACGGCGACTGGCCTTGCGCCATTTTGCAAAATGTAAGGCGCACATAGTGGCCTTACAGGAGACCCACTTCATGTCTTTGTCACCTCCCTCCCTGAAAGATAACAAATTCCCCACAGGTTATATGTCCAACGGCCCGAAGAAAAAGGCTGGGGTCGCTATATTATTCTCCAGTTCATGTGACTTCTCTCTAGATCAGAGGTTCTCAAACTCGGTCCTCAGGACCCCACACAGTGCATGTTTTGCAGGTCTCCTCACAGAATCGCAAGTGAAATAGTTAGCTCCACCTGTGGACCTTTTAAAATGTGTCAGTGAGTAATTAATACACCTGTGCACCTGCTGGGTTACCTGCAAAACATGCACTGTGTGGGGTCCTGAGGACCGAGTTTGAGAACCTCTGCTCTAGATCATCAAATCGCAGATAAAGAGGGTAGATATCTTATCCTGACAGGTAAACTGGAGGATAGGCCGGTCACTATAACCATGCTGTACGCTCCCAATACCAAACAAATACCTTTCTTTAGGAAATTTTTTAAACTCCTCCAGATGCACGTATCGGGCACTTTGTTATTGCTGGGGGATTTTAACATGGTCCCTGACCCAGTGGTAGATAAATCCTTAGCCCGACCCTCCCCCAGAGCGAGCGCGCAGCGAGATAGCTCCTATGCCTTTAGGAATATTCTACATGAGTATGACCTCTACAATGTCTGGAGAGCGAAGAACCCGACCTGCAGGGATTATTCGTTCTTCTCCCCGGTACATGGCTCTTTCTCTAGGATCGATTTAGCATTATCAGATAAGTGGACTCTCCAACAGGTTTCAAAGGCTTCTATCCTGCCAGTATCGTGGTCCGATCACTCTGCCCTCTCTGTCCATTGGAGTCCCCGCAGCGTGCGATCCTCTCCTACCTTATGGCGCCTTGGAGACTATCTCCTCTCGAATGCGGATGCTCACCGGTCTATTACACAGGCCCTCTCCCTGTACATCGAAACCAATATCCCAGCGTACACGTCCATCTTTATGCACTGGTGTGCCCTTAAGGCGGTAGTCAGGGGATCGGCTATCCAGGCAGCAGCCTATATTCGCAGGACCTCCCGGGAAAACAGTTAGAACTCGAAGTCCGCCTTAGGGACTTAGACGCCCTACTCAAGCTGAACCCCACTAATAAGAAAATATATCGAGACCTGATTCGGGTCTGGGACGAGATGAATAAATTGGCTCTAATGGAGGTCCACAAAAACCTTTTTCGACTGCGACAGAAGTTTTATACGCAGGGGGACAGGGCGGGCAGAATGCTTGCGCGCAAATCGAGGGGGAAAAATGCTAAAGAGTAAATAATATCAAGATAACCTATCCAGCAGATATTGCAAATTCCTTTGCCACATACTATGCCTCCCTATATAACTTGAAAGACGACGTATCGGTCTCGCAGCCCACACCAGCCGATATAGCGGCCTTTTTGAAAGATGTTCACCCCCCCTCCATAGACCCGGCTACGCTACAGACTTTAAATCGACCTTGGTCCCAGATAGAAATCGCCCAAGCTATAGATTCACTCCCATTGGACAAGGCTCCAGGTCCCGATGGATTTATAAATAAGTTTTATAAATGCTTCAAGGACACCCTTACACCTATCCTGGACGAAGTCTACAATCATGCTTCCTCCGTCGGGAATATCCCAGTAGAAATGCTAGAGGCTCGTGTAGTCGCTTTCCCTAAGCCTGGGAAGAATTCTGCCATGATGTCTAACTATCGCCCTATAGCTCTATTAAATACTGATCTGAAAATCTATGCAAAGTTAGTGGCCAACAGGCTCAACCCCCTGCTCTCCTCGCTCATCCATTGTGATCAAGTGGGATTTGTCCCCGGCAGGCAGTCCCCCGATAACACTAGGCGGGTAATAAATGTGTTGGACGCCTTTTCTTCATCTGATTCTCCTTTATTGTTACTTTTATTAGACGCGGAAAAGGCGTTCGATCGCCTCCACTGGGGGTACCTACAGGCGGTTCTTTGTAAGTTTGGCCTTACAGGTAGGGTTCTCTCCTCCATTTTGGCTTTATACTCCCAACCCTCAGCAAGAGTGTGTGTGAATGGTCTCCTCTCCTCTTCTTTTCAGATCACGAATGGCACGCGCCAAGGGTGCCCCCTATCCCCGCTAGTATTTGCTCTGGCAATAGAAACTTTGGCTGAGAAAATACGATCTTCGTCATTGATTAAAGGAGTGGAGTATCTGGGACATTCTCATACGATATGTCTATTCGCGGACGATGTCCTTCTGACTCTTACTGCTCCCACTACCTCCCTGCGAGCTTTACACACACTCTTGTCTGAATACTCAGCTGTATCTTATTATAAACTCAATGGTACCAAGACATAGGCACTTCCTATTAACTTCCCGCCCTCCCTTTTATCCGCGCTGAAAACGTCCTACTCGTATTCCTGGCAGGATAGAAGCCTCAAATATCTGGGGATCCACATCACCCAGAAGTTGGACGATCTAATCTCCGCTAATTACCCCCCCCCTACTGCACAAATTTACAGCTCTGGTCTCGGACTGGATGATGCATCGTGTCTCATGGTTAGGGCGAATAGCTGCACTTAAGATGACGGTCCTCCCCAGGCTCATGTATCTATTTCGAGCCATCCCTTTCCTCCTACCCAACTACCTTTTGTCCAAATTTAATGCTATATTCAACTCTTATGTTTGGAAAGGTAAGAAACCAAGGTTAGCCAGGAAAACAATGATCCGACCCAAGCGAGAGGGGGGTCTGGCGTATCCGGATTTGCATTCCTACCAACTGGCTTGCCGACTAGCGCAGATAGGGGCATGGTGTTTACAGTCTCCGTACAAATCATGGGTCCGACTCGAACAAGGGCTGATTGCCCCGTTACCCGATTGATGTTTTGTTACTTCCGAAGTCGGAGGGCAATCTTTTAACCAATAGATCTCTCTCTGTTCAATCCACACGGAGGGCTTGGTTGGAGGTAGTGCGGGGTGGAGGCGCCATAACCTTCCCTACCCAGGCTCTGTCCTTGACGGGCATAGCCTCCCTTATCCCAGACTTACGATTCATGGATATTGAAGGGAATCCTGTCTTTACAGGATATAATGGTGAATGATACTCTTCTCTCTTTTGCCCAGTTTCAGGAAAAATTCCTGTTGCCGCATGGGGAATTTTATAAATACTTGCAACTCAGACACTGGCTCCACTGGGTCTCAACGCCCCCCTACATCCTATCCTCCTTACCTAAACTTGTTCAATAGTTCCTGGATACTGGGGAAGGCATCACTAAATGGTATACTTACATTGTTAATCCACAACCCCCACAGAAAGCCCCCTTTCAAGTGAAATGGGAGGCGGACCTTAGGAGCTCAGTTTCAGAGGAGGAATGGGAGATGGTATTTAGGTCCTGCTACACAGTATCTAAATGTATATCACATGTAGAACTATCATATAAACACCTCCATCGCTTATACTTCACCCCATCCCGCTTGCATGCGATGCGGCCCTCCACTTCTAATATGGGTTGGCGTAACTGCGGTAAGGTCGGCACCTTAATGCATATTTTCTGGGACTGCCCAGTGCTTACCCCGCTGTGGACCTCTGTCTTTTACCTCTTAGAACTTGTGTTGGGCCTTTCGGTAATCCCCCACCCACGTCTGGCTCTCCTTCACATATATTATGGTGGTTTATCGCCAGGCGATCGATACATCTTAGGACATATACTTATCTCAACCAAACTACTAATTGCTCGCCAATGGCGCTCCACAAGGATTCCCCATATATTAGCGATAGAGATGGCCGTACAGACGCACTGCGAATTTAAGACAGCAGGAGTTGGCTATACCACTAACCCATCATGCCCACTGTTCCGCTGGTATTCGTGGTCTAACTATTGGCATAATCGCTCACCAAACCCCACACTCCCCCACGACACTTAGGAATATTTGTTATCATTTTCAGATGTATTTACTGTTGGTTGGATTTAGCCTCACGTGATTTTCCTGTACAATGTTCTTCTTATTATCCTCTATGTAATTCTGTTTGTTTTTTGCTGAACAGTCTGTGTACCCCCCTCAATCCTTCCCTTCCTTCTTTTCTGTACCCCTCTCCCTTTTGCTTTGTTTACCCACAAAATAATAAAAATTAATATTGAAAAAAAAAAGAAACCCTGGGTTGATGCGCGTTCACAAGCAAAAACCCAGGATTAAGCTGCATATCTGAAAGGGGTATGACTGACATACAAATTTCTGACAGAAAAATTTCAAAATTACTAAACAAGTCACAGGACCTGAAATGCAAGCGGAGCTCAAACCCCCAGAATTGGGTTTATACAGGCAACTTGCAACTCAGTGAATCTCACCCTTCAAATCAAATGTAAGGTTAATAATAATTAGTTTATAGCTCCATTATTGCAAACATACTAATCCTCTCGTATCAGACACTGGAATATCAGACAGCCATACACTCCAGAAGACTGAGGCACAAGGTTGAATGAATGAAACACAAATATACGGTGAATAGCTTTGCAGCAATTCCATAGTGACACCGCTAGTTACTACAGACTAGGGACGGGACATCGAAAGGACACTTCAGTAACACTGGTCCAAAAACATTGTTTAGTACTAAACATTGGTTTGGAAACATTGATTGGCTAATGTCAAAAACAATGTTTCTACTTGTTAGAAGTACTGTAAACGGGATCGGTATGATATCCCGCCAATCATAATCCCGACGGTCTATATACCGACACCCATTGACCGATGGTCGAAATCCCGACAAGGTCTAAATACCGACACGGACTAAATACCGACATGTAAAATACCGACAAGGTCTAAATACCGACATGTAAAATGCCGACAGGTCGAAATACCGACATGCATTTTTTTGATGTTTTTTTGTGTGTATGTCGACATAAATCAACATGGACACCATATAAAGTGTACCGCTGCGCTCGCCATGCTTCGGGCACGGTGCCTCGCTGCGCTCGGCACACTATTATATTCCCCCTCCAGGTCCACTGGGACGGTAAAGTATGAACAAGTCGGTTTTAATAAAAAAAATCATGAAAAACTTGTGTCGGTATTTCGACCTGTCGGCATTTTACATGTCGGTATTTAGACCTTGTCGGTATTTTACATGTCGGTATTTAGTCCGTGTCGGTATTTAGACCTTGTCGGGATTTCGACCATCGGTCAATGGGTGTCGGTATATAGTCCGTCGGGATTATGATTGGAGGTAAAGCGACTGCATCCCCTGTAAACTAGCTACTTAACACCCCAAGAAAGGGATATGAACTCGAAACTTGTTCGTTTCCAAACTTTATCCGGATCCGAGTGATCATCTGCTTGACATACATGATCTGAAAGTGCTTTGCTTGCAATACACTCACATAAACTTTATCCTGATCCGAGTGATCATCTGCTTGACATACATGATCTGAAAGTGCTTTGCTTGCAATACACTCACATAAACTTGATCCGGATCAGAGTGATCATCTGCTTGACATACATGATCTGAAAGTGCTTTGCTTGCAATACACTCACATAAACTTGATCCGGATCAGAGTGATCATCTGCTTGACATACATGATCTGAAAGTGCTTTGCTTGCAATACACTCACATAAACTTGATCCGGATCAGAGTGATCATCTGCTTGACATACATGATCTGAACATGTTTTGCTTGGTTCAGTATATTTTCTTTTCTACAAAACCTCCTATACCATATTCCTGCACTTAACTTGTGAGCGATCAGTAACAGTGTTATTTATACCTTGTCATTCAGTTAAATTGCCCTGTAGTTAAAATATAAATTTGTCAGCGAGCCATACCCAGGACTCAAACTCTCAACTTTGTGCACTACAGTCAGACACCGGCCACATGGAGCTATTTGCTCCTGCATAGGAAGTCTCGTAGTTTTAAGTATATGAATCCAGTTTTAATGACCATTGCAGCAGAGCAGATCTATGTAGTGAGCATAAACACAGAGGGAATTAACAGAAGGTGCACATACTGTATTGCCTGTGTGTATGGGCTTAGGTGCAGGAGCCAAATGAGCCTGACTCCTCTCCCCAATACATTGGTACAGTGCTGGAAAAAATGTGCAATGGTGAGGACGTCAATGGATCCTCACCACTGCAGGGTTAGCCATGGCACAAAGCCTTCGATGGTCCCGCTGAAACATCATTCTATTCCCATACCTACTACAGACCATAGAATAGACTTTGTATTTGTTGTCCTCGCGCATTTCATTACAATGCCTGTGACAGGGGGATATAGCTTAACAACAGTGGCTGCAGAGGCAACAAAAGAACCATACGTTTGGATCAGTTTCACAGGGACTTTGGGGAAAGCACAAATTCAGGTTTTAGTGGCTGAACTCCATCCTTAATGGTCATTCAGCGACATACATTAATTTTTACCAAAACCAGTATAGCAGCCACACAGTCCCACTGAAGCGTGATATAAGTGTTTTGGGGACAGTTAAGACTCCATAAAAAACTCTCTCAGGTTAGTGTCTATTACGCAGACAGCCCATAACACAAGGAGATGCACCCAATTCCCCAGATCCCCTTTATATTTACCATATAGGATTTTTAATTTTTTTGCATTATTAATAGAATCTGGGCCCTCTTTATAAAGGCGCTGAAAGAGCTTTGCCCAGGGCCCACTGTGCTAGGGATCAGCCCCTTACACTTAAATTAAAGCTACTATGTATTTTAAAATGTCATTTCTTCACCAATATCCACTATGGCTGGGGGGAGACTGCAGTCCACTTGCAATGCAGAATCGCTTACAGAGGAATCCACGGAATGCCACAGAAGAGAAGTAGCCGTTACCTACAGCGTGGTGCAGTGTTCCGCAAGGATGAAAGCGAAAGGAAGTTGCGATATCTCCGTAATCAAAATAATTTATTTATACATAGGCCATTAAGAAATCCCCTGGCAGTAGTCGCCCTCATTACTAATCATGAACATCTATGGTCACAAAAGATGGCCGACCTTCTGCGGACATGTACATAGGGAATACAGAATAATCCCATGCATCTTGGACTGTCAGTAACTGGAGCACGTTGTTATGATGTTGTGTCTTAGAAGTAGGTGACAAGTACTACAAGATACCAGATATATCCTTAATCTTATTGTGCAGGGCTTTCTATTTTGTGGGGCAACATTTCAAATAGACAAAATGCCCAATCGATAAATATTTCCTGAGAAACTCAAGATATGTGTTAGCGAGGCTCAATCATCCCAGAAAATTATTTTAGTCTGTTTTAAAGTTAAAAAAAGAAAGAATAAACCAGAGATGTGTGTAGTCTTCATGTATTTATTTACAGTAAGCATCCAGGGCGACGCACCAGCACAAGGTCTCCTTACACCTGAGAAGAGGAAGAACACATCAGAGGTAGAAGTTTCACAGGATACAGTCAGAAAAATGAAAAGTAAAAAATAAAAAAAAAGTTTGCCATTTATAATGAGTGACATGAATGCCTGAGTAATGCTCCCTCCACATTCTTGTCATAGTAAGGGGGGTCTAAGCCAGACATACGCCCTGGCAGATCCAGACGTCCGGGTGGATCACTGGGCATCTGGATCTCTCAACAGGCCGGACATTTGGCTCAAACAGGTTGATGCTGTCAGTCAGCGACTGTGTATAATCATCCAACCATCTAATATATTTGACGTCTGAAAGCTCACAATCAGATTTAGATTGGGACCTGCGGCCTTCTCTTGTCCATATGCTTGGCAATTTAAGTTAATCAGACAGTTAGGCCTAAAATGATCTAATCGATGTATAATTTGCCCGTTAACCTTCATCCCGTTGGATGAAGGGACCCGGAATTAAAAGGAAAACGTATATTAACAAGGAAATCCAGAATAACACAAGACAATACGTAGAAGTATGTGGAATAGCTGCAAACAAAGGGCCTAATTGAGACCTGATTGCAGCAGCAAAATTGTTCTCTAATGTGCCAACCATGGCCCTCATTCCGAGTTGTTCGCTCGCAAGCTGCTTTTAGCAGCATTGCACACGCTAAGCCGCCGCCTACTGGGAGTGTATTTTAGCTTATCAAAATTGCGAACTAAAGATTCTCAAAATTGCGAATAGAAATTTCTTAGCAGTTTCTGAGTAGCTCCAGACTTACTCCTACACTGCGATCAGTTCAGTCAGTTTCGTTCCTGGTTTGACGTCACAAACACACCCAGCGTTCGCCCAGACACTCCCCCGTTTCTCCAGCCACTCCCGCGTTTTTCCCAGAAACGGCAGGGTTTTTTCACACACACCCATAAAACGGCCAGTTTCCGCCCAGAAACACCCACTTCCTGTCAATCACACTACGATCACCAGAACGAAGAAAAAACCTCGTAATGCTGTGAGTAAAATACCAAACTTCTTAGCAAATTTACTTGGCGCAGTAGCAGTGCGAACATTGCACATGCACAATTAGCGGAACATCGCTGCGATGCGAAGAAAATTACCGAGCGAACAACTCGGAATGAGGGCCCATGTGCACTGCAGGTGGGGCAGATATAACATGTGCACGAGAGATAGATTTGGGTGGGAGGTGTTCAAACTAAAATCTAAATTGCAGTATAAAAATGAAGCAGCCAGCATTTACCCTGCACAGAAACAAAATAACTCACCCAAATCTAACTCTTCTCTGCACATGTTACATCTGCCACACCTGCAGTGCACATGGGGGGTAATTCCAAGTTGATCGCAGCAGGATTTTCGTTAGCAAATGGGCAAAACCATGTGCACTGCAGGGGAGGTAGATATAACATGTGCAGAGAGAGTTAGATTTGGATGGGTTATTTTGTTTCTGTGCAGGGTAAATACTGGCTGCTTTATTTTTACACTGCAAATTAGATTGCAGATTGAACACACCCCACCCAAATCTAACTCTCTCTGCACGTTAAATCTGCCTCCCCTGCAGTGCACATGGTTTTGCCCATTTGCTAACAAAAATCCTGCTGCGATCAACTTGGAATTACCCCCATGGTTTGCCCTTTAGAGAACAATTTTGCTGCTGCGATCAGGTCGGAATTAGGCTCAAAATGCCAAGGACCATTATTCCTAAATACATCTCTGCAACACATATATATTACTTATAACTGTATGGAAAACATTACTGGCTGGTTGGATATTATTCAGCGTAAGGACGTTTCTCCCAATATACAAAGCAGCTCCCGCTTACTATGCAGAAGAGGAGGTTTATTCCTCATCTTCCGGGAGAATTCCCAGCTCCTCATCTGTCCATTGTGACGCGTCAGGATAAGGAAAATGACCCTACAAAAATAAAATTTAAAAAATATAGAAAATTATAAACTATCCATGAATGGTAGTCTCAAAGATTTCTGGCATCAAGTTACTAATTGTTACAATCAACCAACTTTTATATATAGGATTAAAGCAGAAAACTGAAAATACGTTCTAAAAGTGGATGGGAACGCCTTTTCCCATGCTCCATTAGGAGACACTGAACCACGGGGATATAGATATATAGATATTGCACGACCTGCATGGGATGCTGCTTCTCTGGAGCTTGCATTTATTAAAGCAGTAGAGGTAAGGCTATAGTACAGTAGAATTCCTTCTTGTTCTACTATGGTAAGGCCACGACAGAATTCCTTCTTCCCAGAAAGGGAGGTTTGCCCTGTCCACGCATTGCCAGTGTGAATCTGACCAATGTATTTTCCAGGGAACCTGCTTCAGAGTCCTGCAACCACTCCAATCTACAATCGGCTCCAAAGGGCTGGCAGTCAGACCTCAGGGCAGCAGTCTCCCTGCTACCAACATTGGATCTCTCCAGACTCCAGTGTTAGGCGTCACCTCTTGGAACTCCAGGAGACACCATGAGAAGGTTCTCCAGGGGTGTTTCTCTACAACTGCCAGCTGGGACTAAAGTGCTGTGGGTAGATGAATGTGCTGTGCCACCGCTGCACCTCCACTGGACCACAGGGGGTGGGGGAACTCTCCACCACCAATCCAGAGCTCTAGACAATATGTTTAAATATCCCCTTCAGTGTATGTGGACGAAAGGTAGATCCGGTCACCCCAACCGCATCCGCCCTATTTATTTAGTAACAGTTACTTATATGCCGCTAGCATATTCTGTTGCACTTTACAATGGAATATGGCTGGATAACATTTTTTTAGACTTATTAATAAACAGTTAGTGCAGTGGCCTGACGAACACATTTTCAGCCAGGAAAATAGTAATTGTTATCTATCACTGGGGAGAAGCACAGAGAAGCTCTGAGATAATAATAATAATTATTATTACATTTTATTTATAAGGCGTCACAAGTGTTTGGCAGCGCCGTACAAAGGACAGTACAGGTAGACAAAACTTAGCATTACAGTAAATAACAAAAATCGAGTACAGGTAACAAAGAGCACCACAATTCTCAATACATAATACAGCTTAGATGTAAGTAGTGAGGGAGTAATCACTGTACTACTTGGGGCTGGCAGCCATAGATAGAGATGAGTCTTTACCAGCAGGAGAGAAAGCGGGTAAAGATGGTCGCTGAGTAGGAGAGGGCTGCGAGTGAAATGTGTCGAGAAGAGGGCTTTGACAACAAGAGGAAAGAGGGCCCTGCTCTGAAGAGCTAACAACCTAGTGGGGAGGGGAGACAGATGGATGACATGAGGTGCAAGCAAGCGGGAGGAATTGTGGCCTACATTAGCTAACCTGGCTGTGGAAAGCCCCATACTGACCAGCCTTAGGCCATACATAAAAACAGTGCCACCTTTGATGTGCTTTTTAAATGCTAAGATAACTGATCCAATGTAAGAAATGATTGGTCTATGCGGAAGCCCTTAACAATTTACATTGCCACTTGCTTTGCAGAGACGTTTTTTTTTTTTTTATTGAATGCTTCTTGATCCAACTAGAGCTCAGGTTCCCAAACAGTCCAGATGGTTAAATCAAATTGACTGAGGTACTAATTAAGTCACTTGTGCTTAAGTATGGAGAGGCTTAAAAATCTGTATTGTAATGGCAGAGTTTGGAAGCCTCTGAACCAAACTATGGGCTCGATTCAATTCAGCGCGGATTAAATAGTGCTGGGAATTAGCTCCTGATGCTACTCAATTCAGCGCGCTGTCATTTCGGTGAAGTCGGTTCTCGCAGACTAAACAGGGTGTTTTGTCACGAGAACCGGCATTCTCCGACTAAATTGCCCGATGCAATGCTGTTTCCGCTGCACTAAGGGCAGAAATCAGCATCACGCCAGCACTTTTGTCGGATTTCTGCTCGCACCCCTCTGGGTGCGAGAAGAAACCCTCTTGTGGGGCGTCACATTGTGCTGAATTGAATAGCACTGGAAGCTAATTTCCGGTGCTATTGAATCCGCGTTGAATTGAATAGAGACCCATAAAAGTAAAGTGCCAGTGGGTATGTAGCCTTAGTAGTGCCTTTATAGAAGCTAGAAAATGTACAAGAATCTGCATTTGTGGAAAGGAAGTGAGTCCCTGGGGACTGATCTCACCAAGACTGCATCTGGGTCATGCCAAAAATGCCACAGGATCCAAAACCACATGAAGCCGCCGAGTAGCTCTGCCTGAAAGCACTGAGACTTAGTCAACTGGACCATCCCTCTGTAACGAGTTTCTATGTGGACTTCGGTTCCAGCACTAGAATGCACACACAAAAAAAGCTATGTATAATAGAAGCTCTGCATTATTATTTTACCCAAAAACAGTGTTGAAAAAATAGGGATTTTTGTTTACTTACCGTAAAATCTCTTTCTCTGATTCCATCTGGGGGACGCTGCGCAGTTACTTGTGGGTTAGAGGTGTGTGGTTGTGGAGTTTGGCACAGAACTATTAAAAACTGACCCCTCCCCCCTCTAACCCCTCCCATCTCCTTCCTGCCCAGCCAGCACCTCAGTTAATGTTTAGCCAAGCCAAAGGAGATAGACCGAAAAAAAATTACTGGTTAAACCAGACAACCATATGGGAGGGATCGCAGCGTCCCCCAGATGGAATCAGAGAAAGAGATTTTACGGTAAGTAAACAAAAATCCCTATTTCTCTTTCATCCATCTGGGGGACGCTGCGCAGTTACTTGTGGGATTTCCCAAAGCAAGCTAATGAGAGGAGGGAGAAGTAGACGGCATAGCCGTCCGTAAAATTTGACGCCCAACAGAGGCAGTTTCCAAATTGAAAATATGAAAAAAACGGTAAACCCTTTTTGAACCGTATGCACAGGCGACCAAGTCGCCGCCCTACATAGCTGCTCAATAGATGCATTCCCGCGAGCAGCCCAAGAAGCTCCAACTCGAATGAGCTGGAATCGATTCAGAAACTGAAATATCAGAAAACTGTTTTTATGGCGAAATCACCCAACGAGCCACTGTGTTCTTGGAAGCCGGCCAATCTCGTTTGGGCGCATCAATTAAAAACTAACAATGCAGCCGTACGACAGACAGGATTTGGACAAGATAAATAAATCCGTAAGGCCCTGAGCATATCTAAGAGAGCCAAATGGGAATCCTCCCCGGAAGGAGAAGGAGTAAACGCTGGAAGGACAATGTCCTAATTTAGATGAAACGCTGACACAACTTTCGTAAGGAAGGAAGGTTTTTGTTCGCAGAATCACCCGGCTATCATGAAACCTCAACAAGGGTGGTCTGCAAGAAAGAGCTGTCCATGCAGACACTCGCCCTGCGGAGGCAATTGTCAATAGGAAGACAACTTTTGAACGTTAGATACCGCAATTTTACAGATTCCAAATAGCTCAAATGGAGAATACTGAAGAGCCCTAAAGACTAAGTTACAGTCCCAAGGAGGAACAAAAGGTGGCTGAATCCGAAGAACTCCCTGAAGGAACGTCTGAACTTCTGGAAAGATAGCCAGTCTCTTTTGAAAGAAAGAACCGATAAGTCAGAAACTTGACCCTTCAGTGAAGAAGTCTCAGACCCTTATTGAGACCCTCCTGAAGGAAGTATAAACCGACGAGGAATACAAAACAAATCCGGTGTTAAACCACGCTTTTCACACCAATCAATGTAAATACGCTATACTCGGTGCTATACTCTAGAAGTAACTTTTTTTTTTTTTTTTTGCCTGAGCCATCGTTTACACAACAAGATGAGAAAAAAACCCTTTTCCCTTAAAAGGTTGGGTTCAAGAACCAAATCGTCAAAGCCAGCCGACCCAACCTGGGTGGTGACCTGGTCCTTGAATCAGAAGATCCGGACACAGAGGGAGTCGGAATGGTTCCTTGACGACCATATTGTGACGCAGAATGTACCACTGTCAGCGTGGCCAAGCTGAGGCTACCCAAATGATTGGGAGACCTTCTTACTGAATGCGTTTAAGCAGACGTGAAATCAGTGGAAATGGTGGAAACACATATCCCAGTTGAAAGTGCCACGGTGCTGTCAGTGCATCGATTAGAATTGCTTGAGGGTCCTGAGTACGCGACCCGTAGAGAGGAAGATTATTATTGAGACGAGACGCCATCAGATCTACATCGGGCAACCCCCACCGGGCTACTAGAGTCAGAAACACCTCCTGGTGAAACTCCCACTCTCCCGGATGCATCGTGTGACGGCTTAAGAAATCCGTTTCCCAGTTCTCGATTTCTGGAATATGAATCGCGAATATGGCCAGGAACCAATGTTCCGCCCATGTGAGAGTCTGAGCGACTTCTTTCATTGCAGATCAGCTTCGAGTACCTCCTTCCTTGTTTATGTAAGCAACTGCTGAGGCGCTGTCGGACTGAATCCGCACTGGATGACCTTGAACCATGGTTTGAATCCGAAGTAGTGCATACCGGATTGTCCGTAACTCCAAGATGCTGATCTGCAACTTTAACTCTTGACTGGTCCAGAGTCCCTGAAAGTGATGAGTCTGAAACACCGCCCCCCAACCTCTGAGGCCGGTGTTTGTGGTGACCATCACCCAAGACCAAATTGTGAACGGAACTACTTTGGTCAAATTGTATCTGTAAAACCCCCAGCGAAGCGACTGACGAGTCTGTACAGACACGCGTACCAACAGTAATTCAAGATGAGGCCCTGTCCGAGTCCAACAGTTGAGAATCTGAGTCTGAAAAGAGTCGAGTCTGAAACGTGGCATATGGAACTGCCTTGAAGGTTGCCACCATCTTGTCTCACTTGCATGCAACGGAGAACTGAAACCACCGGTAAATGTAGCCGTGTTCGAATTCTGGACTGTATGTCCTGAATCTTGTCCTGAGGAAGAACCACTTTTCTGGTTGTTGGTGTCGAATAAAAGTCCCAGAAACATCATCTTCCGGGAAGGAAGCAAAGATGACTTCAGACAATAAATTATTCATCCGAATGACCGCAGAGACTCCATAGCGAGACGCAAGTTCTGATGAAGAATCCACCCTGCCTTGATCAACAGATTACCCAATACAGAATAATGTTGATTCCCTGCCTGAAACTGAAAATGTCAAGGCCGACCGCGAATCTCAGAAGAGATTGATGACCCGTCCAAATAGAAACAAGCAGATAGGCGTCTTACGTCCAATTAGGCCAAATATCCCGTTTCCTTGGCGACAATACCCGAGAGGATGGATTCCATTTTGAACTTTTGGGTTGAAATGAACCCTCCAGTTTGTCCACGAGTAAAATCCCGACCTCACTGCCGAGCGGGACCTAGAAGAATTACTTCATTTCGTAAGCAAAATGGCTGTTGCATGATGAAGAGCTCGACGTCCGAAGGAACCATTTGAAAGAGGTGTGATGAACACCCGATATGGGACTGGGTCCTCGTGATCTAACAAATATTCTCTGGATATGACCTCCGTCACCCACCGATCTGGTCTCGATAGGAACCACCCTTCTTTGAACTGTAGTAACCGAGTCTCAACCGTCACTGACTCCTCCGAGGATCGTGAACCGTCATGCAGTAGGTTTGTTGGCAGGCTTACGTCTACCTCTGAATGCCTCCCTTCGTGGGTATCCCCTGTATATGAAAGTACCAAAACCTTGTAGAATGCGGTTTCGGAGGAGCAACTGGAAGAAAGGGGTTCCTTCTGTAGAATGTGAGATAATCTTCTTTGATTCCGACCTAAAGAGTACTCACCTTCAAAGGGTACCGCCGACAAGGTCTGTTTGGAGTCAAAATCGGCATTCCAAACCAGAGACCAAAGAGACCGTCTTGTTGTCACGGTCAAGGCAGAAATACGGAATTGTAGTGCAGCAGGATCAACCAAGTCCTCACCCACATAAGTAAGAACCTTCTGAAATCTGTTCTGTTAATTGAATGGCTTCCGATGGATCGTCAGACTACCTTCCAGAGATGACCTGTGCTAGTCAGTCATCCGCGGCCTTGAGGACCCAAGCGCCAGCTAAAAGTGGTTGAAGAGAAACACCTGATAAGGAAAACAGATTTAGGCATTGCTTCAATCTGATCTTTCAACGTCACAGACTGTACAGAAGGAATAACCGTAGTTCCTGCTAAATTTGAAATGGGAACGTCTACCTTTTAGCCTGTTTCCCAAAATCTGATATCCTCTCTGTAAAAGGATATAGAAATTTTTTATGCCGTAGGGGCTTGGAAACGAGAATCCGGCTTAAGTCAGGCTCCTTTAAAATATCCCTGTTATTAAGGTGACGGATGGAGTCTATCAGCAATCTAACAGCTGAGCTAGTAGAAAAGTCATCTTCCCAGACCGAAATCTCGCCCCACTCTGGGTCTACTTCCCCTTTTTATAAAAACTACACCTGAACATTGATCTAGGTGCATGCAGACAGCACATGCGCTGTGTCAATCAGAACCCCCCAGAAAGTTATAGCGGCAACGGCTATGGCCGTTTTGTAGCAGAAGAACTGCCGGCAGAGTTTACAAACTTGTTTTGGGATTGAATTAAATCAGCAAAACATCTGCCCATATTTTAAGCCCACACCAGATGTCTCTGGTCCAAGCAGACATAGACTGATCCGCGGAAACTCCCTGTTGGATCACCACAGATGCACCAGAGCATGAAGCACAGAGGGTATCAGCATCCGCTTTACCCTTAGCTAGCCTTGACTCACATTGAAAGCAGAAAAATAATCACCGAGGATGTCTTTCCTCTTTGTAGATCCTTCTGACGTATTGACATAATTAAACTTTATTTTATTTATTTATTTATTTATTTTCTTTAAACAAGTGCACTACAAACGAACTATAAGCTCAGTAGAGTAATTTGTGCAAAAATTAAATCTGTTAACTCTCATTACAAGTGTAGAGTAACACTATGCCCCCAAAGTATACTTGCTGTTAGGTGTGTGCTGCACAGCGCCCCTCGTACTGTCTCCGTAGAAGATGGCGCCCGGTGCTTTGCAGACGCTGGCCGGGAGGGCGCGCAAGGCAGTGCAGGGCGGGAATCCGTCCTTTTGAAGTAAGCGCCGCGTCCCGCTGCTATAGCCGGAAGCCTGCGTCTCCTGCTCACTGCTACATCCAGCGGCTCTGATCGGGCAGTGGCTCCCGCACACCGCTATATACAGCAGCTGTATTCGGGTAGCGGCTTTGTTCGGGTAGCTGCTCCCGCGCACCGCTACATACAGCGGCTCTGTGCGGGCAGCCTCTAGCGATCCCCCGGAGAGTGACTCACCACTCTCTTCCCCTTTCCTTCAGTCAAAACACAGTGGAATATGTTACTGCACTCCAACGCTCACCTCCGGAGAGAGAGCGGAGGGGGAGGAGGGGGGGGGGGGGGGAAGAGGCACACAAATAGGAAGGACATAGTAATAAATATATATTCTATATTATATATTCTATATTTTATAGGGAAGGATAGACCAATACTGTCAGAGACAGATTGTGTCTATCCTGTACCTCCTCACTGCCGACTTCTTAGGAACAGGAATCCAGCCCCAGTGACCGAAGTGTGGTGGCTTCCAGCGGCAGAACAGAGTGGGAATCTCTAGCTAACCCCACTCTAGTAGCACCTGTCACCTGTATACAGGGACTAGGCACTCCAAGTGATAAAATAATAAAATACCTAACTAAAATCTTCAGAGAGAAAAATCTGTGTCTGTACTCCACAGGCACAAAACTAAAACTGAGGTGCTGGCTGGGCAGGAAGGAGATGGGAGGGGTTAGAGGGGGGAGGGGTCAGTTCTTAATAGTTCTGTGCCAAACTCCACAACCTCTAACCCACAAGTAACTGCGCAGCGTCCCCCAGATGGATGAAAGAGAAAAATAAGAATTTACTTACCGATAATTCTATTTCTCGTAGTCCGTAGTGGATGCTGGGGACTCCGTCAGGACCATGGGGAATAGCGGCTCCGCAGGAGACAGGGCACAAAAGTAAAAGCTTTAGGATCAGGTGGTGTGCACTGGCTCCTCCCCCTATGACCCTCCTCCAAGCCTCAGTTAGGATACTGTGCCCGGACGAGCGTACACAATAAGGAAGGATTTTGAATCCCGGGTAAGACTCATACCAGCCACACCAATCACACTGTACAACCTGTGAACTGAACCCAGTTAACAGCATGATAACAGCGGAGCCTCTGAAAAGATGGCTCACAACAATAATAACCCGATTTTTGTAACAATAACTATGTACAAGTATTGCAGACAATCCGCACTTGGGATGGGCGCCCAGCATCCACTACGGACTACGAGAAATAGAATTATCGGTAAGTAAATTCTTATTTTCTCTGACGTCCTAAGTGGATGCTGGGGACTCCGTCAGGACCATGGGGATTATACCAAAGCTCCCAAACGGGCGGGAGAGTGCGGATGACTCTGCAGCACCGAATGAGAGAACTCCAGGTCCTCCTCAGCCAGGGTGTGCCCCTGACCAAGTAGCAGCTCGGCAAAGTTGTAAAGCCGAGACCCCTCGGGCAGCCGCCCAAGATGAGCCCACCTTCCTTGTGGAATGGGCATTTACATATTTTGGCTGTGGCAGGCCTGCCACAGAATGTGCAAGCTGAATTGTACTACACATCCAACTAGCAATCGTCTGCTTAGAAGCAAGAGCACCCAGTTTTTTGGGTGCCTACAGGATAACAGCAAGTCAGTTTTCCTGACTCCAGCCGTCCTGGAACCTATATTTTCAGGGCCCTGACAACATCCAGCAACTTGGAGTCCTCCAAGTCCCTAGTAGCCGCAGGTACCACAATAAGCTGGTGCAGGTGAAACGCTGATACCACCTTAGGGAGAAACTGGGGACGAGTCCGCAGCTCTGCCCTGTCCGAATGGACAATCAGATATGGGCTTTGTGAGACAAAGCCGCCAATTCTGACACTCGCCTGGCCGAGGCCAGGGCCAACAGCATGGTCACTTTCCATGTGAGATATTTCAAATCCACAGATTTGAGCGGTTTAAACCAATGTGATTTGAGGAATCCCAGAACTACGTTGAGATCCCACAGTGCCACTGGAGGCACAAAGGGGGTTGTATATGCAGTACTCCCTTGACAAACTTCTGGACTTCAGGAACTGAAGCCAATCTTTTCTGGAAGAAAACTGACAGGGCCGAAATTTGAACCCTAATGGACCCCAATTTGTGGCCCATAGACACTCCTGTTTGCAGGAAATGCAGGAATCGACCGAGTTGAAATTTCTTCGTGGGGCCTTCCTGGCCTCACACCACGCAACATATTTTCGCCACATGTGGTGATAATGTTGTGCGGTCACCTCCTTCCTGGCTTTGACCAGGGTAGGAATGACCTCTTCCGGAATGCCTTTTTCCCTTAGGATCCGGCGTTCCACCGCCATGCCGTCAAACGCAGCCGCGGTAAGTCTTGGAACAGACATGGTACTTGCTGAAGCAAGTCCCTTCTTAGCGGCAGAGGCCATGAGTCCTCTGTGAGCATTTCTTGAAGTTCCGGGTACCAAGTCCTTCTTGGCCAATCCGGAGCCACGAGTATAGTTCTTACTCCTCTACGTCTTATAATTCTCAGTACCTTGGGTATGAGAAGCAGAGGAGGGAACACATACACCGACTGGTACACCCACGGTGTTACCAGAACGTCCACAGCTATTGCCTGAGGGTCTCTTGACCTGGCGCAATACCTGTCCAGTTTTTTTTTTTTTTTTTCAGGCGGGACGCCATCATTTCCACCTTTGGTCTTTCCCAACGGTTCACAATCATGTGGAAGACTTCCCGATGAAGTCCCCACTCTCCCGGGTGGAGGTCGTGCCTGCTGAGGAAGTCTGTTTCCCAGTTGTCCACTCCCGGAATGAACACTGCTGACAGTGTTATCACATGATTTTCCGCCCAGCGAAGAATCCTTGCAGTTTCTGCCATTGCCCTCCTGCTTCTTGTGCCGCCCTGTCTGTTTACGTGGGCGACTGCCGTGATGTTGTCCCACTGGATCAATACCGGCTGACCTTGAAGCAGAGGTCTTGCTAAGCTTAGAGCATTGTAAATTGCCCTTAGCTCCAGTATATTTATGTGGAGAGAAGTCTCCAGACTATATCACACTCCCTGGAAATTTTTTCCCTGTGTGACTGCTCCCCAGCCTCTCAGGCTGGCATCCGTGGTCACCAGGACCCAGTCCTGAATGCCGAATCTGCGGCCCTTTAATAGATGAGCACTCTGCAGCCACCGCAGAAGAAACACCCTTGTCCTTGGAGACAGGGTTATCCGCTGATGCATCTGAAGATGCGATCCGGACCATTTTTCCAGCAGATCCCACTGAAAAGTTCTTGCGTGAAATCTGCCGAATGGAATCGCTTCGTAAGAAGCCACCATTTTTCCCAGGACCCTTGTGCAATGATGCACTGACACTTTTCCTGGTTTTAGGAGGTTCCTGACTAGCTCGGATAACTCCCTGGCTTTCTTCTCCGGGAGAAACACCCTTTTCTGGACTGTGTCCAGAATCATCCCTAGGAACAGCAGACGTGTCGTCGGAAACAGCTGCGATTTTGGAATATTTAGAATCCACCCGTGCTGTCGTAGAACTACTTGA
Organism: Pseudophryne corroboree; assembly: GCF_028390025.1. Taxonomy (NCBI): domain Eukaryota; kingdom Metazoa; phylum Chordata; class Amphibia; order Anura; family Myobatrachidae; genus Pseudophryne; species Pseudophryne corroboree. Next base: position 803,698,040 of record NC_086449.1, on the reverse strand, counting down.
GATAGTGCTACTCCGACCTCCAACTGTTCTCTGGACCTTGCCCTTATCAGGAGATCGTCCATTTTCTTTGAAGAAGAATCATCATTTCGGTCATTACCTTGGTAAAGACCCGGGGTGCCGTGGACAATCCAAACGGCAGCGTCTGAAACTGATAGTGACAGTTCTGTACCACGAACCTGAGGTACCCTTGGTGAGAAGGGCAAATTGGGACATGGAGGTAAGCATCCCTGATGTCCAGGGACACCATATAGTCCCCTTCTTCCTGGTTCGCTATCACTGCTCTGAGTGACTCCATCTTGATTTGAACCTTTGTATGTAAGTGTTCAAATATTTCAGATTTAGAATAGGTATCACCGAGCCGTCTGGCTTCAGTACCACAATATAGTGTGGAATAATACCCCTTTCCTTGTTGTAGGAGGGGTACTTTGATTATCACCTGCTGGGAATACAGCTTGTGAATTGTTTCCAATACTGCCTCCCTGTCGGAGGGAGACGTTGGTAAAGCAGACTTCAGGAACCTGCGAGGGGGAGACGTCTCGAATTTCCAATCTGTACCCCTGGGATACTACTTGTAGGCTCCAGGGGTCCACTTGCGAGTGAGCCCACTGCGTGCTGAAACTCTTGAGACGACCCCCCACCGCACCTGAGTCCGCTTGTACGGCCCCAGCGTCATGCTGAGGACTTGGTAGAAGCGGTGGAGGGCTTCTGTTCCTGGGAATGGGCTGCCTGCTGCAGTCTTCTTCCCTTTCCTCTATCCCTGGGCAGATATGACTGGCCTTTTGCCCGCTTGCCCTTATGGGGACGAAAGGACTGAGGCTGAAAAGACGGTGTCTTTTTCTGCTGAGATGTGACTTGGGGTAAAAAAAAGTGGATTTTCCAGCTGTTGCCATGGCCACCAGGTCCGATGGACCGACCCCAACTAACTCCTCCCCTTTATACGGCAATACTTCCATGTGCCGTTTGGAATCTGCATCACCTGACCACTGTCGTGTCCATAAACATCTTCTGGCAGATATGGACATCGCACTTACTCTTGATGCCAGAGTGCAAATATCCCTCTGTGCATCTCGCATATATAGAAATGCATCCTTTAAATGCTCTATAGTCAATAAAATACTGTCCCTGTCAAGGGTATCAATATTTTCAGTCAGGGAATCCGACCAAGCCACCCCAGCGCTGCACATCCAGGCTGAGGCGATCGCTGGTCGCAGTATAACACCAATATGTGTGTATATACTTTTTAGGATATTTTCCAGCCTCCTATCAGCTGGCTCCTTGAGGGCGGCCGTATCTGGAGACAGTAACGCCACTTGTGATAAGCGTGTGAGCGCCTTCATTTAATTTATCTGATTCAGGAAAAACTACAGGTAGTTTTTTCACACCCCACATAATACCCTTTTTTGTGGTACTTGTAGTATCAGAAATATGTAACACCTCCTTCATTGCCCTTAACATGTAACGTGTGGTCCTAAAGGAAAATACGTTTGTTTCTTCACCGTCGACACTGGAGTCAGTGTCCGTGTCTGTGTCGACCGACTGAGGTAAATGGGCGTTTTAAAGCCCCTGACGGTGTTTGAGACGCCTGGACAGGTACTAATTTGTTTGCCGGCCGTCTCATGTCGTCAACCGACCTTGCAGCGTGTTGACATTATCACGTAATTCCCTAAATAAGCCATCCATTCCGGTGTCGACTCCCTAGAGAGTGACATCACCATTACAGGCAATTGCTCCGCCTCCTCACCAACATCGTCCTCATACATGTCGACACACACGTACCGACACACAGCACACACACAGGGAATGCTCTGATAGAGGACAGGACCCCACTAGCCCTTTGGGGAGACAGAGGGAGAGTTTGCCAGCACACACCAAAAACGCTATAATTATACAGGGACAACCTTTATATAAGTGTTTTCCCTTATAGCATCTTAATATATAATCATATCGCCAAATAAGTGCCCCCCCTCTCTGTTTTAACCCTGTTTCTGTAGTGCAGTGCAGGGGAGAGCCTGGGAGCCTTCCCTCCAGCAGTTCTGTGAGGGAAAATGGCGCTGTGTGCTGAGGAGAATAGGCCCCGCCCCCTTTTCGGTGGGCTTCTTCTCCCGTTTTTCTGACAACCTGGCAGGGGTTAAATACATCCATATAGCCCCAGAGGCTATATGTGATGTATTTTTAGCCAGTATAGGTACTTTCATTGCTGCCCAGGGCGCCCCCCCCCAGCGCCCTGCACCCTCAGTGACCGTTGGTGTGAAGTGTGCTGAGAGCAATGGCGCACAGCTGCAGTGCTGTGCGCTACCTCATGAAGACTGAGAAGTCTTCAGCCGCCGATTTCTGGACCTCTTCTCTCTTCAGCATCTGCAAGGGGGTCGGCGGCGCGGCTCCGGTGACCCATCCAGGCTGTACCTGTGATCGTCCCTCTGGAGCTAGTGTCCAGTAGCCTAAGAAGCCAATCCATCCTGCACGCAGGTGAGTTCACTTCTTCTCCCCTAAGTCCCTCGTTGCAGTGAGCCTGTTGCCAGCAGGACTCACTGAAAATAAAAAACCTAATAAAACTTTTACTCTAAGCAGCTCTTTAGGAGAGCCACCTAGATTGCACCCTTCTCGGCCGGGCACAAAAACCTAACTGAGGCTTGGAGGAGGGTCATAGGGGGAGGAGCCAGTGCACACCACCTGATCCTAAAGCTTTTACTTTTGTGCCCTGTCTCCTGCGGAGCCGCTATTCCCCATGGTCCTGACGGAGTCCCCAGCATCCACTTAGGACGTCAGAGAAATAAGATTTTAAACCTACCGGTAAATCTTTTTCTCGTAGTCTGTAGAGGATGCTGGGGACTCCGTAAGGACCATGGGGATAGACGGGCTCCGCAGGAGACATGGGCACTTTAAGAAAGAATTTAGATCCTGGGTGTGTACTGGCTCCCCCCTCTATGCCCCTCCTCCAGACCTCAGTTAGAGAAACTGTGCCCAGAGGAGACTGACAGTACGAGGAAAGGATTTTTGTTACGGAATACGAGAAAAAGATTTACCGGTAGGTTTAAAATCTTATTTTCTCTTACGTCCTAGAGGATGCTGGGGACTCCGTAAGGACCATGGGGATTATACCAAAGCTCCCAAACAGGCGGGAGAGTGCGGATGACTCTGCAGCACCGAATGAGCAAACAGGAGGTACCCCTCAGCCAGGGTATCAAACCTATAGAACTTTGCAAAGGTGTTTGAACCCGACCAAGTAGCAGCTCGGCACAGCTGTAGTGCCGAGACCCCTCCAGCAGCCGCCCAAGAAGAGCCCACTTTCCTAGTGGAATGGGCCTTGACTGATTTAGGCAACGGCAAACCAGCCGTAGAATGAGCCTGCTGAATCGTGCTACAGATCCAGCGAGCAATAGTCTGCTTTGAAGCAGGGGCACCAATCTTGTTGGTCGCATACAGGATAAACAGTGCATCTGTTTTTCTGACTCTAGCCGTTCTGGCTACGTAAATTTTCAAAGCCCTGACCACATCAAGTGACTCTGAATCCTCCAAGTCACGCGTAGCCACAGGCACCCCAATAGGTTGGTTTATATGAAAGGATGAAACCACTTTTGGCAGGAATTGAGGACGGGTCCGCAATTCCGCTCTATCCATATGGAAAATCAGATAGGGGCTTTTATGTGACAAAGCCGCTAATTCCGACACTCGCCTAGCCGAAGCCAAGGCTAATAACATGACCACCTTCCAAGTGAGATATTTCAACTCCACCGTTTTAAGTGGTACAAACCAGTGCGACTTAAGGAACTTAACACCACGTTAAGGTCCCAAGGCTCCACCGGAGGTACAAAAGGAGGCTGAATATGCAGCACTCCCTTCACAAAAGTCTGAACTTCTGGGAGAGAAGCCAATTCTTTTTGAAAGAAAATGGATAGGGCCGAAATCTGAACCTTAGTGGAGCCTAATTTTAGGCCCAAATTCACTCCAGTTTGTAGGAAGTGAAGGAAACGGCCCATTATGGAATTCTTCCGTAGGAGCATTCTTGGCCTCATACCAAGAAACATATTTTCGCCATATACGGTGATAATGTTTAGATGTCACGTCTTTCCTAGCCTTTATCAGCGTAGGAATGACCTCATCCGGAATGCCTTTTTTGTTTTCGCTAGGATCCGGTGTTCAACCGCCATGCCGTCAAACGCAGCCGCGGTAAGTCTTGGAACAGACATGGGCCCTGCTGCAAGAGGTCCTGCCTTAGAGGAAGAGGCCATGGATCTTCTGTAAGCATTTCCTGCAGATACGGATACCAGGTCCTTTGTGGCCAATCTGGAACAATGAGGATTGTTCTCACTCCTCTTTTTCTTATTATTCTCAACCCTAGACTGACTGGAAACCCCCACAGTGTCACTAGGGCGTCTACCGCTACTGCCTGAGTGTCTCTTGACCTGGCGCAATAACTCTGCAGCTTTTTGTTGAGGCGGGACGCCATCATGTCTATCTGTGGCAGTCCCCACCGAATTGCAATCTGTGCGAAGACTTCTTGATGAAGTCCCCACTCTCCAGGACGTATGTCGTGTCTGCTGAGGAAGTCTGCCTCCCAGTTGTCCACTCCCGGAATGAACACTGCTGACAGTGCGCTTACATGATTCTCCGCCCAGCGAAGAACTCTGGTGGCTTCAGCCATCGCCACTCTGCTCCTTGTGCCGCCTTGGCGGTTTAAATAAGCTACTGCGGCGGCGTTGTCTGACTGGATCAGAACCGGTTGGTCGCGAAGTAAGGTCTCTGCTTGACGTAGGGCGTTGTATATGGCCCTTAGTTCCAAGATGTTGATGTGAAGACAAGCCTCTTGACTTGACCAAAGACCTTGGAAATTTCTTCCCTGTGTGACTGCTCCCCAACCTCGGAGGCTCGCGTCCGTGGTCACCAGGATCCAGTCCTGAATGCCGAACCTGCGGCACTATAGAAGTTGAGCACTCTGCAGCCACCACAGGAGAGATACCCTGGCCCTGGGGGATAGGGCGATCAACTGATGAATCTGTAAATGTGACCCGGACCACTTGTCCAGTAGGTCCCATTTGAAAGTCCTCGCATGGAACCTGCCGAAGGGAATGTTTTTCCCAGGACTCGAGTGCAGTGATGCACTGACACCTGTCTTGGTTTCAATAGGTTCCTGACTAGAGTCATGAGTTCCTGGGCCTTCTCTATCTGAAGGTAAACCCATATCTGGTCCGTATCCAGAATCATACCCAAGAAGGGCAGACGAGTCATAGGAACCAACTGTGACTTCGGGATATTGAGAATCCAGCCGTGTTGCTGTAACACCTTCAGCGAAAGTGACACGCTGTTCAACAACTGCTCTTTTGATCTCGCCCTTATTAGGAGATCGTCCAAGTATGGGATAACTGTGACTCCTTGCTTGCGTAGGAGCACCATCGTTTCTGCCAATTACCCTGAAATTGGTAATGACAATACTGTACCGCAATTGTCAGGTACGCCTGATGGGGTGGATAAATGGGAACATGAAGGTATGCAGCCTTTATGTCTAGATAAACCATCAAATCCCCCCCTTCCAGGCTGGCGATGATCGCTCTGAGCGATTCCACTTTACATTTTGAACCTTTTCCAGTATAGGTTCAGAGATTTTAATTTTAAAATAGGTCTTACCGAACCGTACGGCTTCGGGACTACAGCCAAGGTTGAGTCATATCCCCTTCCTTGTTGCAGGAGGGGAACCTTGAGCACCACCTGTTGGAGATACAATGTGTGAATTGTATTTAATATTATCTCCCTTTCTGGGGGAGAAGCCGGTAGGTCCGATAAGGAAAAACCGGCAAGGAGGCACCTTTCGAATTCCAGCTTGTAACCCTGAGAAACAATTTTTATTGCCCCGGGATCCACCTGTGAGTGAACTCAGATGTGGCTGAAGAGTCGAAGACGTGCTCCCACTGGGCCGGACTCCCTTAGCGTAGCTCCAGCGTCATGCGGTGGATGTAGTAAAGGCCGGGGGGGGACTCCTGTTCCTGGGAACTAGCTGTGCCCTGGGCCCTTACCTCTGGTAAGAAAGGACGCTCCTCGTACTTTGTTATTCTGCGACAGAAAGGACTGCATTTGATAATGTCGTGCTTTCTTAGGCTGTGAGGGAATATAAGGCAAAAGATCAGAATTACCAGCTATAGCTGTGGAGACCAGGTCCGAGAGCCCCTCTCCACACAATTCCTCAGCCTTGTAAGGTAAACCCTCCATATGCCTCTTTTAGTCGGCATCACATGTCCATTGCATGTTCCACAGGACACGTCTAGCAGAAATCGACATAGCGTTGACTTTAGAACCCAGTAGACTAATGTCTCTTTGGGCATGTCTTTATTTATTTATTTATATAAAGACCTGAGGAAAATGACACAATAAACGTCATTGAAACGTTGTTCACCACTACCTGCCTATTACGAGTTCTTATTGATTCAGACACCAGGAGTGCCGCGTCTATTGCCTGTATGTTTCATTCATCACGAGGGCACCCGGTGCAGTACCGTATTTTAAAGGAGAGCCGGATCACATGGACAGTGTATGTATATATATATATATATATTATATATATCTCTCTCTCTATCTATATAAGACAGCATATTATATATATATATATATATATATATATATATATATATATATATATATATATATATATATATATATATATATATATATATATATATATATATACATACACATACACACACACACACACACACACAATAGGGTCAATAACATGGTATCCTTATCTAGGGTTTCAATCTCCGCTGATAAGGTATCTGTCCACGCTGCTACAGCGCTATAAACCCATGCCGACACAATCGCCGGTCTGAGTAGTGTACCAGAATGTGTGTAAATGGACTTCAAAGTACTTTTACTGCATGCTATCTGCAGGATCCCTGAGGATAGCTGTTAAGTCAGCGCTACCTTTTGGGTAAACGTGTCAACGCCTTGTCCACCCTAGGGGAAGATTCCCATCGTATCCTGGCCCTAGTAGGGAAAGGATACTCCCTGAGAATTCTTTTTGGGAATCTGCAGTCTCTTGTCTGGAGATTCACGCTCTTTTTCTTCATGAGAGGAGGGAAATTTACCTCAGCTTTCTTCCCCTTAAACATGTGTACCCTCTTGACAGGGACAGATGAGTCATCAGTGATATGCAAAACACCTTTTATTACAATAATCATATATTGAATACTTTTCTGCCAGTATTGGCTGTACTTTGCATTATCGTAGTCGACACTGGAGTCAGACTCCGTGTTGATATCAGTGTCTATTATTTTGGATAGTGAGCGTTGTGAGACTCTGAAGGTCTCTGCGACATAGGGACAGACATGGGTAGATTCACTGTCTGTTCTCTAATCTTTTGTGCAATAAATTTACCTTAGCATTTAATTTCACATATCCAATCAGGTGTCGGCGTTGTCGACGGAGACACACACATTTGCTCCATCTCCTCCTTAAGAGAGCCTTTTACTTCAGACATGTCGACACACACATACCGACACACCACACACTCAGGGAATGCTCTTCTGAAGACAGTTCCCCCACAAGGCCCTTTGGAGAGACAGAGAGAGAGAGAGTATGCCAGCACACACCCCTGCGCTATACGACCCAGGAAAAAACACAGCAATTTAATGTTTACCCAGTAGCATTGTTATGTGCCCCCCCCCCCCCCCTCTTCTTTAAAACCCTCTCTTCCACCGTGGTATAAGCAGGGGAGAGTCCGGGGAGCTTCCTCTCAGCGGTGCTGTGGAGAAAAACATGGCGCTGGTGAGTGCTTTGGTAGAAGCCCCCTCGGCGGCGGGCTTCAGTCCCGCTAAAAGTGTAAAATTGGCGGGGGCTCATGCATATATACAGTGTCCAGCTGTATATATGCTGTCTTTTGCCAAATAAGAGGTTTATATTGCTGCCCAGGGCGCCCCCCCCCTGCGCCCTGCACCCTTACAGTGACCGGAGTATGTGAGGTGTATGGGAGCAATGGCGCACAGCTGCAGTGCTGTGCGTTACCTCAATGAAGATCATGAAGTCTTCTGCTGCCTCTGAAGTCTTCTTTCTTCTCATACTCACCCGGCTTCTATCTTCCGGCTCTGCGAGAGGGACGGCGGCGCGGCTCTGGGACGGACGGCTAGGGTGAGATCCTGCGTACCAAACCCTCTGGACCTAATGGTGTCCAGTAGCCTAAGAAGCAGGACCTTGCAACTCACAGGAGTAGGGCTGCTTCTCTCCCCTCAGTCCCTCGATGCAGGGAGTCTGGTGCCAGCAGTGCTCCCTGAAAATAAAAAAACCTAACAAAATACTTTCTGTCAGAAAGCTCAGGAGAGCTCCTGAAAAGCACCCAGTCTCCACTGGGCACAGTAGTAAACTGAGGTCTGGAGGAGGGGCATAGAGGGAGGAGCCAGTGCACACCCAGATCTAAAGTCTTTCTTAAAGTGTCCATGTCTCCTGCGGAGCCCGTCTATCCCCATGGTCCTTTCGGAGTCCCCAGCATCCTCTAGGACGTAAGAGAAACAGAGTTAGTAGAAATAACTTCAAAACACAATATGCATAATACAATACAGTTACTAGGTGCTAAATTATCCTCCGTTATGTCATTTAACATTAGCAGTGAGCAAATATTACGGACATTTTTATATCTGCCTTTTATTTTTCTAAAGCACCGATATATTACGTTCTACTGTAATCTGCATCAGTCATGATACAAAAGTCCTCTATTGATATGTACACCCCAAATTTACTCTTTTCTCTTGAAAAGCACCTCCCAACGTCCCTGTTTACCTTGGCGGGCACCTCCTAAACCAATCTAATGACAGGTCCCCAACCACCCCTCTCATAACTGATCCCTCAACACCCCCCATGACAGGTAGCCCCCCATCACCACCGCCCCCTTTGACAGGATGAACCTCACACCTAATGACAGGCAGCTCCCCAAACACCCCCTAATGACAGGCAACCCCCAAACCACCTACCCCCCCTATATCAATGACAGGCAGCCCCCCATCCACCTCCCTATTGACAGGCAACCCCCCTAACACTAAACACCTGGCCCACACACACACACAGTAGCACTCCAGCCACCCCCCCCCCCCCCGCCGCGCAGCCAACCAGCCACCCCCCCTAATGACAAGCAGCTCCCTTCCACCCACCAATGACAGGCAGCCCCCAAACAGTCCCCCCTTCCCCTGACAGGCTGCCCCCCCCCCCCCCCAAACCACACACACACCCTAATGACAGGTAGCGCTCCAAAACCACCCCCCAATGAAAGGCAGCCCCCCAACCACCCACCCCCTAATGACAAGCTGCCCCCCAACCAACCACCCACCCTCTATTGACAGGCAGCGCCCAAACACTCCACCCACCCCCTGACAGGCAGCCCCCCAACCACCTATCTATCCCCTGACAGGCAGCCCCCCCAACCACACACCCCCTAATGACAGGCAGCCCCCCAACCACACACCCCCTAATGACAGGGAGCCCCCCAACCACACACCCCCTAATGACAGGCAGCCCCCCCAACCACCTACCCCCTAATGACAAACAGCCCCCTAATGACAGGCAGCCCCCCAACCACACACCCTCTAATGACAGGCAGCCCCCCAACCACCCCACCCCCCCCCTAATGACAGGCAGCCCCCCAACCACCTACCCCCTAATGACAGGCAGCCCCCCAACCACACACCCCCTAATGACAAGCATCCCCCCTAATGACAGGCATCCCCCCAACCACCTACCCCCTAATGACGGGCAGTCCCCCAACCACCTACCCCCTAATGACGGGCAGCCCCCCAAACCACCTGTCCCTGTCAAAAGTCCAGCTCCTTACAATACATCACACTACAGTTTCTCGGTATCACCCTCTTACTTGCGGACCCCCGCCTTGCTCCGCACTACTCCCGCAAAGAGGCGACTCCCAGCCCTCAGAGCACCTCCGAGCCGTCCCAGCGCCGCCATGACACCGGAGCAATGTCACCTCCCGGCGCTGTTCCCGTCGTACTAACCGGCTATCGCGATACTTCCAGGTGGGAGGACGAGCCCACTCGCATATGGGGGTGCACTACATCAAACCCACATAGGATAAATGTTATATATTATCAACACATTTTACCACTACCACTAATTCAGCTGGTATATAGCGTTATTTAACTTAATTAATCCTTGTACCTATTGTTTGGTTACTATTTTAATAATAGAAAGCTTCCAATACAAAAATAAATTATAATGACTGAAAATGTCTACTCTAGTCATTTACTTAGATAGATATTTATTAATTAATTAATTATATACATATTAATGTTCCCATAAATACAGACTAGGCACTGTTACTAGGTAGCATAGCACCCCCCATTGCGCCAAATGGTAGCGTCGGTTACCATGGTTTCGCCGTACACACTTCTCAGTACACAGCGTGACTGCGCATCTCCGGGGTCCTAGTGCAGCTCTCCACATTCTATCAGCAGCCTAGCAGGTGAGTATATTATAAAATGAATTAAATTGTGATTATTACTGTTTCTGTGTCCAGGATGGATGATATATAGATAGATAGATAGATGCAGTGCACTTGGTAATGTTATAGATATATATAGATCACCACCAGCTACATAGTTGCCAGCATTGCACAGTATCCCAACACTATGTTGCTGAGTTCATGGATCTGAGCCTGTCATGCTTTATACATACTTGCCTACCTGACCCTCTCCATGAGGGAATGTTCTGTTCCTGGACTTTCCTGGTAATGTATGATTGCCATCACCTGTGGTGAGCTAGTTAATTGATAAGAAAGGTGTTTCACCACAGGTGATGGCAATCATACATTACCAGGAAAGTCCAGGAACAGAACATTTTCTCCCTCATGGAGAGGGTCAGGTAGGCAAGTATGGCTTTGTATTCTGGCTTTGCAGACCCTGTAGCGCCACAATTGCATATAAACAAAAAGGGAAAAGACAGGGAGGGAAGTCGAAAAGTAGTTGCCTAGTAGGGCGCACTGATATAATTTATATTGTGATATATTGTTTAAAACTTAGCTTTTATTGCTTATGCCTTCTAAAAAATCCCTTTTCTCTGGGGGTTTACACAGCAAAACATAGAGGTTAAAAATAATGGACATATACAAACATGTAGTGAGTGAGAAGAAATAAAGATACGTGTAAATAGATTTAAAAAGTAGCACTGCCACATATAACTCCTAATGTGGTGTAGAAATAGAATTTATGGTGCCCTTATGGATCCAAATATAATATCCAATCAGATCACTCAGTGCTGACTATTCAATATTAATGCAGCTTATTTCAAACATATGACATATTACAAAATAGAAAGGTGTATGTCCAATTGCAACCTAGTGTTGTGAGATTGTGATGTAAAAATTCACTTATCCCAATAAATCTCTTTTGCAGATGTGGTGTGTGTTTATTAAATGAACATATATCTACAGGTTAGATGATAACACACACCGAGACCTCAAAGGACCCAATCACGTGATCTATTTCTACACCACATTAGGAGTTATATGTGGCAGTGCTACTTTTTAAATCTATTTACACGTATCTTTATTTCTTCTCACTCACTACATGTTTGTATATGTCCATTATTTTTAACCTCTATGTTTTGCTGTGTAAACCCCAAGAGAAAAGGGATTTTTTAGAAGGCATAAGCAATAAAAGCTAAGTTTTAAACAATATATCACAATATAAATTATATCAGTGCGCCCTACTAGGCAACTACTTTTCGACTTCCCTCCCTGTCTTTTCCCTTTTTGTTTATATTCAGTTTGAGTTGTAATTGGGCTGCACCCCCATACAGTGAGATCTATTAATAGACTTATATTTTCTTTATTGGGGTTCAAACATCAGATAAGATTCAATCAATTTATAGATTATTAAGTGTGCAGATACATTTTCTCTTCCTGTACACAGCGCCACAATTGCACCATGCTTGCTACATTTCACTACAATGCACATTTTTCTTACACAAATATTAAGTAGCCCAGAAAATGAGAATCAATGGTACGAATTTCATCTAGGAGGCCTGGTTCCGAGTCGCACGCAAGTCTGAATGCGCCACGTCTGGTGATTCTTCGCAGGCTGCGTATGCGCCGCAGGGTACGTATGTAGGTCCTAATTCCGATCTGATCGCAGACACAAATTTGTTAGCTAATGGGCAAAACCATGTGCACTGCAGGGGGGGGGAGATGTAACATGTGCAGAGAGAGTTAGATTTGGGTGGGTTATATTGTTTCTGTGCAGGGTAAATACTGGCCGCTTTATTTTTACACTGCAATTTAGATTTCAGTTTGAACACACCCCACCCAAATCTAACTCTCTCTGCACATGTTACACCCCCCCCCCCCCCCCCCCCTGCACTGCACATGGTTTTGTCCATTAGCTAACAAATTTGCTGCTGCGATCAGGTCTGAATTAGGCCCATAAGCCGTTACTGGGGGGGCTGCTAAATAGGGCATTTCTGGGTTTGCAACAGTGCGAGCACCTGCAAGAGAAACACTTGTGTGCATGTCAGGGTGAGGTCAGCCTGCGCTGTTCTGAGTCGTGTATTGTGGACACCAAATTCCTGCTCAGTGCATCTCCTGCACCTAGTGTGGGTTAGCAATCCGCTCGTATTCCATTTGCATTCTCTGGCCCATTTATCAAAAAGTGATAAAACTCGTTGTGTATTATAAAACTCGTTGCGTATGATAAATGGTGCTCCGGCCAATCAGCTCTTAACTGTCATGTGTTTGAAAAATGACAATTGGGAGCTGATTGGCTGGACCACCGTTTATCATACGCAACAAGTTTTATCACTCGTTGCAAAGTGAGCACTCTGGCCCAGATTTATCAAGCCTTGGAGAGTGATAAATGGCACGGTGATAAAGTTCCAACCAATCAGCTCCTAACTGTCATTTTTTTTTCAAACAAACACAGCCTGTAGCATGGCAGTTAGGAGCTGGTTGGCTGGTACTTTATCACCATGCTATTTATCACTCTCCAAAGCTTGATAAATCTGGGCCTCTGGAGTTGCACTTGTGATGGAGAGTCACTCTCAATATACAGAGGAAGAGGCGTAATATAGAGTGAAATATAGGGACAATACTTTCCAGGGGCAATTCTTTATTACCCGGGTCTGTCCCTGTTAATTGGGTACAGATGATAAATATGTAGCTGTAGTAAGGTTGTGTGTGGTTTAATCAGCGTTGCAGTTCTCTAATATTCACCTATTTAAATATATATATCATCATGTATTTATCTGTTCAACTCCAAAATCACCTACTCAAATAAGCAGCGTTAGGCAAGTCAACCTATGGATTTCTCTGGCTGTTGTGGAACTACAGGTACCAGCATTCCATCCAGCCTCTGTGAGCCGCAGGTTGCCTTGGCTGCGCTAGTATAGATAGATAAAAGAAAAATACATATATATTTTAATGTACCTGATCAGAAGCACAAACTGTATTGTTACATTGTAAGATTATTTTATTTCTTACCAGTTATTTATAAAGAGCACATATATTAGTGCTTTATAGAGAATATCTGCCCATTCACATCAGCCCCTGCCCCAGTGGAGCTTACAATCTAGATTTCCTGCTACATGTACACTAGGGTTATATTTTGTTGTCAGAAGCCAATTAACCAACCAGTATGAGTGTGGCAGTGTGGGAGTAAACCGGAGTATTCGGAGGAAACTCATGCAAGCACAGGGAGAACATACAAACTCCGCACAGATCAGCCTTTGTGGACCATATGTAGAGGAGGATGCTGCTTGTTGTGTATTTCCTTCTGCGTTACTGTTTTCCTTGTCCTCCTAGTAACATGCTTAGTATGAGACATTATTTGCATTGCTGTTCTGTGCTCTTATCATTAGACACACAGGCGGCAGACATGTGCAGTCTCTACCACTCCAGCTGTTCTCCTGACGAACACACGGGGGCAGTGACGTTCATTGTGGGCACTCTGGATGGAGACCCTGTGAATTTAAATCTCCTGAAGGACTATGTCTCCAGAACTATATACAACCTTGTTAGTAGCCTGAGAGTACCATCATTCAACATTATCCACTGTTCCCACAAGGTAAGTTCATCTTTCTGCCCCAAGATCATAAAATCATTTGAAATGTAGTTGATAATGCCAACTTCCCCTTACACCAAATCACACAGATAAATAAGCTGTTTAGTAACTAGACACCAATATGTTGATATCTCTAGTAGGCAGTACTGAGGGCATATACAATTTATAACAGAAATGTACAAAATACCGTATATACTCGAGTATAAGCCGACTTTTTCAGCACGTTTTTTTGTGCTGAAAAAGCCCCCTCGGCTTATACCCGAGTCAGTGGAAGGAGGGACACGGAGGGCACAGCGTGCACTCTCCTGTGTCCCTCCTGCGTCTCCGTCTCTGGCGGCGCGCCTGTTTGTTTGTTTGTGTGTGTGTGTGTGTGTGTGCGTGTGTGTTAAATGAACTGCCCGTTCGTGAGCTCTGATTGGTTCACGAACCGGCACTTCATTTAATACACACACGCCGCAGGAGGGACACAGGAGAGCCGCGCGCTGTGCCCTCCGTGTCCCTCCTTTAGAAGACAACGCGGGAGCGATGGAGGGTAAGTACCCTTCCTGGCACTGTGGGGCATATCTGGCAGCATGAGGGCACATCTGGCACAGTGGGGCACATCTGGCACTGTGGGGCATATCTGGCAGCATGAGGGCACATCTGGCACTGTGGGGCATATCTGGCAGCATGAGGGCACATCTGGCACTGGGGCATATCTGGCAGCATGAGGGCATATCTGGCACTGTGGGGCATATCTGGCAGCATGAGGGCATATCTGGCAGCATGAGGGCACATCTGGCACATCTGGCACTGTGGGGCATATCTGGCAGCATGAGGGCATATCTGGCACTGTGAGGCATATCTGGCACTGTGGGGCATATCTGGCACTGAGGGCTGTGTACGGCTAGAGCTGCATTTCCCACCCTAGGCTTATACTCGAGTCAATGAGTTTTCCCATTTTTTTGTGGTAAAATTAGGTGCCTCGGCTTATATTCGGGTCGACTTATACTCGAGTATATACGGTATGTGCTATAGACAGGTAAAAGTGATTAAAAAGGGCTGTGGCATGCATTCCTACCAAAAGGGAGGTTCACTAATAGCTCAAAGTCAGCGACTTGAGCTGTGAGTCTCTTCTCAGGAATATATGGCAGCTGAGAATAAGCAACTGTTCTTTCTCGTGGATCCTTGCAGAACATCAAACAGATGGATTTATTTTTCTGTTTTGGAGTGGGTCCCAGTTTACATCGGTGCTCTTTGTGGAACCGAGCGCCACTTTATCGTTGGCTCTTGTTCCATTTTCTCAACTTGATGAGTTATCGAATGTAGTTCCCTTTGCTGTTACTGTTGAACGCGTGTTTACATTTTTGTATTTGTTGTTGTTTGTAAGACTAATATACAATGTTATTACTAATGTAGTATCTTATCTTTTATTTTGGGATATGAATTTTAACTGCCTGTTGATTACCTGGATACATATATCACATAAAATGATTTATCGAAAGAAGAAAGCAGCATCCACTTGTGTGAGATCAACGGAATGTAAAATAGATACAGTGATTATAAAGCACGACAGATAACACCCTATTTATTTCTTATTAAACATAAGATTAACAAGTTTTGTGACCGGGCCGTGACTTGGAGTCCGGAGGCGGCCTCACAAGCTGTTTTGTGGATCCGGAACCTTGTCTGCGATTCTGGAGCCAGCCTTACTGATGCCCTGGCTGCAGCATTTGAGGACCCATCGTGCCAGGCTGTGTACTTGGTGATAGACGCCCTGCCGCCCAGCGTGCTGCAGCATATCTACAGCTTTCTGGACAGAGAGGAGAATACCCGCTCGGTAAACGTAGTGTACCTTTTGGAAAAGCCACGCGATAGTCAGGCGGAAGGATCTTTCCGTATGATTAATCTAGAACCTCTTGGATCATCTAATAAGGCAAGTAATAAAGGTAAACCTAGCTGGGGACTTTTATCCAGGACTATTTACGTGATACGAAGGCTGCAGGGCATGGCTGAGTTATTTTCAGAGGAGGAAAGTTTGGTGAAAGGTTCCCCACCTACTTTGCCCTCACCGCATTTTATTAGGTGTCGTTCGGAGATAAGAATGGTTTTCATGGTGTCGTCTGGGGCAACTAATTATAATGTAAAAATGTTTTCATATAAAATATGGTAAATGTTTGGGTACAGTAGATGTTGGACATCTTTAAAAGACCTATAGATTTTTTCGTTTGTTTGTTTTTTACGTGTTTTAAATAAGAGCCACGTCCTTCCGGATCTAGATCAGGATTGATGGTAATCAAAGGCTCAGCCGCAGCTGCTCGTCTACGTCATCCTGCGTATCATCCTACAAATCGCCTTGCACGTCATCCTGCGTATCATCCTACACATCGCCCTGCACGTCATCCTGCGTATCCTACAAATCATCCTGCACATCGCCCTGTACTTCATCCTGCGTATCATCCTACACATCCTCTACGATACTCTCCTCTGAACCTCAGTATGTACAGTGCCAAGAGCTAAGTATACATTGCAGGAGTCCAGATAACAGCCTGCATATATGTACACCAAATATGTCTTAAAGGGGTGGATACCTGCAGCCACATTGCAGTATTTATTGGGATGCAGACAGTAACATGGTGGCAGAGTGGTTAGTATGACAGCACTACACAATTCCCGACCAGGGTCCCTATCTGTGCGGTGTTTGTATGTTCTCCTCATGTTTACATGAGCTTTATCTCCTCCCAGTGCTGCATAAAATTGGTGGCGCAATATAAATAAATAATAATAATAACAGCTTGGTGGAGAGGATGTCCCAGTATTGGATACAGGTGATCACATCCAAGCCTTGAATGACCATTTTGGCCAGGTCCAACTGGGCTCCTGTACACACCACTGTGGTGGGATGGCCATACCTAGCAACATCAAAGCCATGTGCTTTGTAAATGAGTGCCATAGTAACACAATTACAAGTCACTGCCTTTATTTGTTGATCGCATGGCTCGCCCTTGCATTCTGCAACCAGAGGCAATGGTCTTTCCGCCCTAATACATCTCTCTGTTACCCTGCTACATCTGTTATGGTCTTATATTCCATAGGTTGCCACCATTCAGCTACAATTTGTCCTCCAAAGAACCTCCAGTGACTTGTGAAATGAATGGGAGCCTTGTGACTGTGACACCGGAGGCGCTGAGTCTGCTGAGAGGAGCAAGGGTATTGGCTCGCAGAGACACTGACAGTCTGTACTACCTGGGGCACATAGCCTGCGAGGTGGAGGTAGGTGGCTTTGCGTGCAATCATTCGGCTAAATCTGTGGATCTCAACTCCAGTCCTCAAGTAACCCCAGAAGATCATGTTTTCTGGATTTTATTAATTAAAAATTAGTGTTATGGGAGGAGGACATGAATGCAATTTTGTTGTCCAGGGCTTCCATTAACTTAATAGCACTGTGGATGCGGCGCTATTAAGTTAATGGAAGTCCTGGGCAACAAAATAGCCAGCAGTGGGTGACAGGGAGAGGGTGACCCCAGGGAGAGAGTGACAGCAGTGGGTGACAGGGAGTGAGTGACGCCAGGGAGAGGGTGACAGGAAGAGCGTGACGCCAGGGAGAGGGTGACAGCAGTGGGTGATGCCAGGTAAAAGGTGACGGGGAGGGTGACAGCAGTGGGTGATGCCAGGGAGACAAGGAGGGTGACAGCAGGGAGAGGGTGACGCCAGAGAGAGAGTGACAGCAGTGGGTGATGTCAGGGAGAGGGTGACGCCAGTGAGGGGGTGACAGCAGTGGGTGACGCCAGGGAGAGGGTGGCAGCAGTGGGTTATGCCAGGGAGAGGATGGCAGCAGTGGGTTATGCCAGGGAGAGGGTGACAGCAGTGGGTGACGCCGGGGAAAGGGTGGCTGTAGTGGGTGACAGGGAGAGGGTGATGCCAGGGAAAGGGTAACAGCAGTAGCAGCGGGTGAGAATGTAAAAGAGAGAAGTAAAGGGTGATGGGAACAGACAGTGAATGACAATTATATTGGTATTTACTTACATGGACCTGGGCCTAGAACTGCAGGGATCGCCGGTGACAAAAGCAGCCTGTACAGGAATCCGGGGTCAATAGAAAGAGTGAGAGAAGAGGGGAGAAGCGGGGGATCGTGGCCCCTCTCCCCCTCTGGCCAGACTGGACTGACTGGGGTATATTTATTAAGGTCCCGATTTCATTCGAGTTGGCTTTTTTTTTTTCTAAGTGTGATCTCGGGAATTTACTAAACACAAATCTCGGCAGTGTTGGGGCTATTCGTATTGAGATACACTGCCGACCACACAATGACCGATGGTCTATTGATTCGTATAACACGGCTGTTATTTAATAGAACTCAGTAATTTACTAAGAATTTGTATTCTCAACCACTGCCGACAATAGACAAACACTGCCAGGAAAGTATGGAATTCGTAAAAAAATGGAGCTTTCAAATAGACCTGCTTTTTGATGGCGTGTTGTGATGGTTATGCATGGATCACTGAGATCTGTGCATGCTTATCTGTGGAAAAGGGTGCGAATGGGTAAAAAGTAAAAAAAAAAGAAATGCGTGGGGTACCCCCTCCTAAGTATAACCAGCCTCGGCTCTTTGAGCCGGTCCTGGTTATTTAAATACTGGGGGGAAAATTGGACAGGGGTTCCCCGTATTTAGACAACCAGCACCGGGCTCTTAGTCCGGTCCTGGTTCCAAAAGTATGGGGGACAAAAGATGTAGAGGTCCCCCGTATTTTCAAATCCAGCACTGGGCTCCACTAGCCAGGGAGATAATGCCACAGCCGGGGGACACTTTTATATTGGTCCCTGCAGCCGTGGCATTACCCCCCCCCCCCCCCCCCCCTCAACTAGTCACCCCTGGCCAGGGTTCCCTGGAGGAGTGGGGACCCCTTTAATCAAGGGGTCCCCCCCTCCAGGCACCCAAGGGCCAGGGGGTGAAGCCCGAGGCTGTCCCCAGCATCCCTGGGCGGTGGGTGCCGGGCTGATAGCCATAAGTGTGTTTAAAAAAAAAGGATATTGTTTTTTGTTGTGGAACTACAAGGCCCAGCAAGCCTCCCCCGCTTGCTGGTACTTGGAGAACCACAAGTACCAGCATGCGGGGAAATAACGGGCCCGCTGGTACCTCTAGTTCTACAACAACAAAAATACCCAAATAAAAACACAACACACACACCTTGAAAGTAAAAATTGATTAAAACACACTTACGCACTCACACATACTTGCCTACATCCAACGCCGAGAATCACGTCCACTTGTCCAGTAGAATCCAATAAGGGTACCTGTAAAAATGAGAGAGAGATTACTTACTTACATCCCACGCCGATCACGTCCACTTGTCCAGTAGAATCCAATAGGGGTACCTGTAGAGGAGAGAGGGCACACAATTTGCTCTGTAGAAGACTTACCTACCTATACACTCAGGACAGAACTGTATGCATTTAGGAGTTTGTTAATGGCTGTCTAGCATCCTCTGCAGCCTGCTGTCTTCCTGGTGGCACTTGTAAGTGCTTAATAAAAGTTTACTTTATTTTAATTATAGTACATATATATCCATGTGCATACATATATACACATGTATATACATATAAACACACACACACACAATATATAAACATGTATATATGTGTACTGTATGTATATATAAATATATATATATATATATATATGCATGTTTAATATGCTATGTATATATATATATATATATATATATGTGTGTGTGTGTGTGTGTATATACGGTATATATATGTGTAGATATGTATATGTATATATATATATATATATATATGTACATACATACATACATACACACACACACACACTAGTTTTATGGGCGAGCATATACTGGGTCACTTCAGTCCCCACCCCCGTGCTTGGCTCCACCCAGTTCTGGAAAACTCCCCCATCCAAATCCTGCATTTCCCACTGCCAGGAAGTGGCCGCCCCGGGTCACGGAGAGGGAGGTGAGCACTCATGCATCAGCTTATGGGTGATTGGCCAGGGGATCCAGCCGTGGATCCACTGTCCAATCACATCTGGCCCTATCGACGAGGCACTTATGATAGTGCCGCTTTCTCGTCGCTTTTCATTGGGCTTTTACAGCCCAGTGCTTGGCCCCGCCACCCACTTTATCCTCAGTCCCATTCACAACGGGAGGCACGGTTATCAGTGCCTCCTAACCTACTTTCATGTCTTACAATGAATATAATAATATAACGAAGATACTTATGACACAGAATATGTGTCATAAGTATCTTCCTTCTATTATTTTAATCATTAATGACAGGGGAGTCACTGCCTCCCCTGACTGCACGTCTCTGCCTGTTGGAAGTACTTGAGGACTGGAGTTGAGAACCACTGGATTAAATCATTGTTGATTTGAGAGCCCATTATTTTGGAGTAGGTTGCAGAGCTAATGTGTCATTCTTCATTTTTCCCTCAGGGTTCCTGTGATCGTTTCCTTGTGGAGTTTGAGAAATGTCGCTCTCCGAAAGGCAAAGGTCAGTTCCGCATGCAGGAAACATCCGTTTGCGACATCATCCACTATGAGGATGCAAGGTGGAGACCTCTCGTTCCTGGAGACCACGTGCTGGCACCGGTGGATGGAAACATGGATAAGTATGGGCCTGGAACCGTCTTACAAGGAGGAGAAAGCCGGATCTGCGGCTTAGGTATCATGACATCATCTTAAAACTATTATATCCTCTTACGGTTTTCTGTGCAACATCTAACGATATAGATTAGTGACCACACTCTTCACATTAAAGGAGGTATTTACCCACATTGCAGATTTCGCCAACTTCAGCAGATACGTCCTTTGACAACCTTCTTCATGGTGCAGTTGTCAGCTCCACCCCCTTCTTTACTATTTTACATTGTATCGTTGTGTGGGTGTAGCTTCAGAGTATGGCCAATGCTAGTGTTTCATTCTTCCAAGCTTCACAGGACACCGTAGGCCAGTATTTGCCAGGCTTCACGGTGTCCCATAATTAAGCTGTATAGTTGGAATATTAGAAATGTATAATTATATGCAATAAGAACTTAATGAATGGTCTACGGCACCTTCAGTGGTGAAACACCAGTAGACCATGGTGTTGAGAAAATGATGGGACCTTGGGTGGTAGGTTGCATACAGAATTTCATTGTTTGCCATTAGGTTTTTGATACATCGTAACTAATGTCTGACGCTCTGTAGCTTCTGACAGCAATGGGGTTCTAGTAACTTTCTGGAACGGGAAGACCAAGCAAGTCGCTCCTGGCCTGGCCATCTGGATCCCACAGAGATTAAGTGACCGCATCACCCTGGAGCTGCACGTTCCTCTGGAAGCCAGGAAGAAGCTCATGGAATCCTGCCCTGGTTTTCCCTTCATAGGGTCTGCCAACACACATCCCGTGTGCACGGCCAAAGAGAAAGTTGGTGGACCTGGATCTCATACCTGCTTATACTGTAGCCCCAGTGGTGGTACCTGCCAGACATGCTATGTGCCGGAGGAGCTCTGGGCAGCGCTGAGGAACTCACTGAGCCATGTCAGTCAAATGACTTCCTCCAAAGAGAAACCTTCCAAGAAGGTGGCGAAAGATCAGGTGCCAACAAAAGACATTGCCTCCAAGGAGAAGAACAAACGTCAAAGCAAGATCATAAGAGACCAGAGAGCCCACCAGGGAGGGGACCAGATAGGTAGACATGTAAGTTACTGTTCTTTGCTGAGTGGAAGTATAGTACATTGTGCTACATACAAGTGGCATCGTCTGTATTTATTATCCCACTTAGATGACGTATTGCCTATGTTGCAGAAGGATCATATGGTCTGTAGCAGGGACACTCAGACTGACAGAACCAGCGGCCCCTACACCCCAATCAAATCTAATGTTAAAGCAGCACAAGGTAATAACAGGTACCTTCTCTGTATTTGTTATTTTAGTTTGGCGGTGTGCACAACGGGTAATAGTGTCATCAATCACAGCCGCTCTATGGGTTTAGGAATGCTCTGCAGTGTGTAATCTGTCCTGGTACGGGGAGGGACGCACCGCACAGACAACGCTCAATGTAACTCTGGCTGTAAGGGTGCTGCACGACCATGCTAATTCAGGGAATGGTGACCCCCACCTCCCACCAAAGCGTTGTTACTGTGGCAGCAAATTGTAAGGATGGGTCGGGGCTGATATGCTGGTGTTCGGGATGCCGGCGGTCAGTATTCCGATGGATAGAATCCTGACAGGGGTCAGATAAGTATGTCAACCTTTCCCCCCTAAGGGCTGTAACACACACTCCGGTTTTTCCCGGATGGCAAAAAGCCGGACAAACTTTGTCCGGCTTTTTGCCATCCAGGAGAAACCGGCAGTGTCTGTCACACAGGACGGCTTTGAGCCAGGTGTGATGCTGTGCGCATGCGCAGCATCAGACACGGCTTCAGAAAAAAACGTTGTGTGTGAAAGCTCCCCTTCACACACACGGTTTACTGGCTGCAAAGACGGCCCGGCGGCCGCCCGGCAGCCGGACCTTCCAGTGGTGAGACCCGGCTGCAACCCGGCAGCCGGGCCGGGGCCGTCCAGTGTGAAGGGACCCTACCCCTCACACTGTTAACTACAATGCCGGCACGGGAAAAAGCCGGGCCGTCTTTGCAGCCAGTGAACTGTGTGTGTGAAGGGAAGCTTTCACACACAACGTTTTTTTCTGAAGCCGTGTCTGATGCTGCGCATGCGCACTGCATCACACACGGCTCAAAGCCGTCCTGTGTGCGAGACTCTGCCGGTTTCTCCCGGATGGTAAAAAGCCGGACAAAGTTTGTCTGGCTTTTTGCCATCCGGGAGAAACCGGCCAGTGTGTTACAGCCCTAACTCTACCTTCTAGCAGCCTAAACCTTACCCCTCCCCCCCCATCCACAGCCAATCCCTGACGCTGCCCGGTGGTGAATAACCCCCCCCCCCCCCTCTTCCCCTGCGCGGCGTACCTCTCTGATGGCCCGCCAAACAGACGTTCGTGATCCTGGCGGTCGGTATTCTACCGCCCGGATCGTGATCCTATTCGGGATGGTGACACCGGCTTTCCGAGCATTGGTATTTCGACTGCCAAGATCTCAACCCCTGGATCCCATAAGGATTGGCTCACAAATACTACTGTAGTGGATAAGAATATGGAGTGGAAAGGGAATATATTGATCATCTAATCAAGCTTTCTTGATATTTGTTGGATGAAATTTGAAGCTCAAAAGTATATAGGTTAAAAACATTTAATAAATAGCAGTGAAATGTTACTTTATTCTTAGCTGTAACGTTGCAGCATTTAATGACTTCATGATTGGTTCTATAATCTCAGTGTCTGCAGCCTGGGAGCCGTCACACACCGTTCCGTGATAATGTATATCCTATGTACAATTATGAGCGGGTTAAAAAAAATTACAGCTGGATTATATAAAATGGCTATATATCCTATATAATAAAAGGCTAACACTGTTCCTCACCTGTATAGGTGGAATTCAAGTGTTTTGCACGCCTGCGGCCACTGTATTGCTCCATCATTTTGATGGGGTGGTTACTAGTATTATTTATAAAGCATAAGTAACAGTTTCAGGCAATTATCCGGAGTAAATATATTTGAACCACAAATATCATGGGGTGGGGGGAGGGAGGGGTGTCAGTTGTCCTACGTATATCAGACTTAGGGTGTGTACACACGGTAAGATCCGTGCTATGCCCGATTTTCACTTCCAATTTCCCTTGAACTCCGCAGAGCCCAGATAGCACAGATTTTGACTAACTTTTCTTGAGATATGGACTATGTGTGCTTACGATTTTGGCTTATGTGAGATGTCATTGACATGTGAGATGAACTAGATCAGAGGTTCTCAAACTCGGTCCTCGGGGGCACACACAGTGCATGTTTTGCAAGTCTCCTCACAGAATCGCAAGTGAAATAATTAGCTCCACCTGTGGACCTTTTAAAATGTGTCAGTGAGTAATTAATACACCTGTGCACCTGCTGGGTTACCTGCAAAACATGCACTGTGTGGGCCCCCGAGGACCGAGTTTGAGAACCTCTGAACTAGATAGTACACCGATCTAGCAAGGATTGACTTGCCTGCACAGTCTATCTTTTCTTGCGCTTGCCGACCTGGCGGGACCGCGCATCGGGATCGCAAGGTCACTTTCACCTTGCGATCTGCACTAACTTTTCTTGCGATTTTGACTATATAGTCAAAATTGAAAGAAAATATCTCACCGTGTGTACACACCCTTACTGTCAGTATTCCCATTGAAAGATAATATATTGTAGACTGTCTCTACTCAGCCTTAAATATATGACAACAGAGAACAATAACTGTCCACTGCATTAAAAATGTAAAAGATAGATCTTTAAATCTGTGTTCTTCTTAAGGTGACCCAATGAAGTCCTCGAACAAAACCTCAACAAGCCTGGACAACATGACCCATCTGCAGGCAACGCTGCACCGTATTGATAAGGCCATGAAAGAAGATCGCTTAGCCATGGAATCTGCGATACTGGAGCGCACTCCTCTAAGGCTGGTGAGCTACCTGGGAGCTGGTATGCTTTACTCTCCGTGAATAGCAAAGTAACAGTGTAAAGCTGCCACCACTGTCTATAACGAATTAAGTTAATTAACTGTAGACCCACTATAAGCCAGGTTCAGAGTTACACACATGTGGACTGATTTTATGACCTTTAGCAAGCTGCTATGCAGGGGTCCATCAGACGTTACAGCAATCTCCTGCACAAAGGCTGACGCAGAGAATGGTGATGTCAGCTGCACTCACACGCGGAGCGTTTGCACAGCTGACTGAATACAGGCGACTGAGCACGTGGATTTCCTACGGCCGGAAGCAGCGCAGTTCTGACTACTTTACCCTTGATTCTCAAGCAGATCTTATTTATAGAACTTAATTAATTAGATTGAATCCAGATAGTAAAGGAATAGAGGTGGGGGAGACTGATTATAAACATTAATTAATTGCCGATGATGTAATGCTCACTATATTAATTCCTCATTTCTCTCCCAAGGAGTCAATCCAATTGGCTGCGATATTATCACAGCTGCGAATCAGCTCGGCAGCGGACGCACTTTTTACGGCGGGCCGAATTTGCACAAAACTGCTTGCCACCCAATGGAGGTCCGAGCAATTTTGTGCGAATTGGGGCTGATGCGCGAAGGGTGCAAGACCGGGTGCCGTTGCCAGCGTTTAAATGCCGTTGCAATGGCACTTCGCACCCTTCGAAGTTAATTGGATTGACCCCCAAGTCCTTAACCCTTTAAATTCATATGTACGGTTATCAGGCTATAAAATACAGATGTATCAAGCTTTGTATAGATAGATAAAGTACCAACCAATCAGCTCCTGTGATGTTACAGGCTGTGTTGGAAAAAATAAGATTTTAAACCTACCGGTAAATCTTTTTCTCCTAGTCCGTAGAGGATGCTGGGGACTCCGTAAGGACCATGGGGGTATAGACGGCTCCGCAGGAGACATGGGCACTGTAAAGCTTTAGAATGGGTGTGCACTGGCTCCTCCCTCTATGCCCCTCCTCCAGACCTCAGTTAGATCCTGTGCCCAGAGGAGACTGACAGTACGAGGAAAAGGATTTTGTTATCTCTGGGCGAGATACACACCAGCCCACACCATACAACATGGTATACAATAACCAGTTAACAGCATGAACAAAACAGCATCAGCCAGAGGCCGATCTCAACTGTAACTTAACCCTTAAGTATGCAATAACTATATACAAGTCTTGCAGAATGTTTCCGCACTGGGACGGGCGCCCAGCATCCTCTACGGACTAGGAGAAAAAGATTTACCGGTAGGTTTAAAATCTTATTTTCTCTTACGTCCTAGAGGATGCTGGGGACTCCGTAAGGACCATGGGGATTATACCAAAGCTCCAGAACGGGCGGGAGAGTGCGGATGACTCTGCAGCACCGACTGAGCAAACACGAGGTCCTCATCAGCCAGGGTATCAACTTGTAGCACTTAGCAAAAGTGTTTGACCCCGACCAAGTAGCTGCTCGGCAAAGCTGTAATGCCGAGACGCCTCGGGCATCCGCCCAAGAAGAGCCCACCTTCCTAGTGGAATGGGCCTTTACTGAATTTGGTACCGGCAGTCCAGCCGTAGAATGAGCCTGCTGAATCGAGTTACAGATCCAGCGAGCAATAGTCTGCTTAGATGCATGAGTGCCAACCTTGTTGGCTGCATACAGGACAAACAGTGCATCTGTGTTCCTAACCGTAGCCATTCTGGCTGAATAAATCTTTAAGGCCCTGACTACATCAAGGGACTTGGAATTCTCCAAGGTTCCCGTAGCCACAGGCACCACAATAGGATGGTTCATATGAAATGACGCAACCACTTTAGGCAGAAATTGAGGACGAGTCCTCAACTCTGCTCGATCCGCATGGAAACTCAGATAGGGGCTCTTGAAAGACAAGGCCGCCAACTCGGACACCCGCCTCGCAGATGCCAAGGCCAATAACATGACCACTTTCCAAGTGAGAAACTTCAATTCAACTGTTTGAAGCGGTTCAAACCCGTGTGACTCAAGGAAACTTAACACCATGTTAAGGTCCCATGGTGCCACTGGGGGCACAAAAAGAGGTTGGATGTGCAACAATCCTTTTACCAAAGTCTGGACTTCTGTGAGAGAAGCCAATTCCTTCTGAAAGAATATGGATAAGGCAGAAATCTGCACCTTAATTGAGCCTAACTTTAGGCCCATATCCACTCCTGTCTGTAGAAAATGGAGAAAAACGTCCTAGTTGGAAATCCTCAGTAGGAGCATCCTTGGCTTCACACCAAGACACATATTTTCTCCAGATACGGTGATATTGTATCGCCGTAACATCTTTTCTAGCTTTAATAAGAGTAGGAATGACCTCCTCTGGAATACCCTTTTAGGATTTGGTGTTGAACCGCCATGCTGTCAAACGTAACTGCGGTAAGTCTTGGAACACGCACGGCCCCTGTAGTAACAGGTCCTCCCTGAGAGGAAGGGGCCACGGATCTTCTGAGAGCAGTCCCTGAAGATCTGCATACCAGGCCCTTCGAGGCCAATCTGGAACAATGAGTATCATCTGCACTCTTGTACGTCTTATGATTCTCAATATTTTTGAGATGAGAGGAAGTGGAGGGAACACATAGACCGACTGAAACACCCACGGTGTCACCAGGGTGTCCACCGCCACTGCCTGAGGGTCCCTCGACCTGGAATAATACATCCGAATCTTCCTGTTGAGGCGTGATGCCATCATGTCTATTTGAGGAAGTCCTCAACGACTTGTTACCTCTGTAAAGACTTCCTGATGAAGTCCCCACTCTCCTGGATGGAGATCGTGTCTGCTGAGGAAGTCTGCTTCCCAGTTGTCCACTCTGGAATGAAGACCGCTGACAGAGCGCTTACATGATTTTCCGCCCAGCGAAGAATCCTGGTGGCTTCTGCCATTTCTGCTCTGTTTTTTTTTTGTCCCGCCCTGGCGGTTCACATGCGCCACGGCCGTGACGTTGTCTGACTGGATCAGAACAGGTAGGTTGCGAAGAAAATTCTCCGCTTGTTTGAGGCCGTTGTAAATGGCCCTCAATATCAGCACAATGATGTGTAGGCAAGCCTCTTGGCTTGACCATATTCCCTGAAAATTGTTTCCCTGTGTGACTGCTCCCCATCCTCGGAGGCTCGCGTCCGTGGTCACAAGAACCCAATCTTGAAAGCCGAACTTCGCACCCTCTAGAAGGTGAGCACTCCGGAGCCACCACGGGAGAGAGACCCTGGCCCGGGGGGACAGGGCAATCTTCCGATGCATGTGCAGGTGGAACCCTGACCACTTGTACAGAAGGTCCCACTGAAAAGTCCGTGTGGAATGGCCTCTTAGGCCGCCACCATCTTTCCTAATACATGAGTGCATTGATGAACTGACACTCTTTTTTTTTTGGCTTTAACAGGTCTCTGACCATGTTCTGGAGTACTTGGGCTTTTTCTTCTGGGAGAAAGACCTTTTGTTTTTCTGTGTCCAGAATCATGCCCAAAAACGCCAGTCGAGTTGTTGGGACCAACTGCGACTTTGGTAGATTTAGGATCCAGCCGTGTTGTTGTAGTATTCTCAGGGAGAGAGATACGCTTTGTAACAATTTTTCCCTTGAACCTTGAACTCGCCTTTATCAGGAGATCGTCCAAGTACGGGATAATTGTGACGCCTTGCTTGCGCAGGAGCACCATCATTTCCGCCATTAACTTGTCGGGGCCGTGGAAAACCCAAACGGCAACGTCTGAACTTGGTAATAACAATCCTGTACAGCGAATCTCAGGTACGCCTGATGAGGAGGATAAATGGGGACATGAAGGTATGCATCCTTAATGTCTAGTGACACCATAAAACCCCCCCCTTCCAGGCTGGAGATCCCTGCCCGGAGAGATTCCATCTTGAATTTGAACCTTTTCAGATATAGGTTCAGGGATTTTAGATTCATAATGGGCCTGACCGAGCCATCTGGTTTCGGGACCACAAAAATAGGATTTTGGTACTTACCAGGTAAATCCTTTTCTTTGAATCCATAGGGGGCACTGGAGTACTCTTGGGATATGGACGGCTTTAGCAGAACAAAGGCACTGAATATTTAAATTTAGAACTCTCCACCCCTCCATATCCCGGAGTACTTCAGTGTTTTTTACTGAGCTGAACAGGAACTATAGAGAGGTTGACAATGGAGAATTACCTATAACATAACGTACAACAATAAAGTTGACACATAACGTTACTGACAACGAAACAGTTGACACCATAACCGATAGAACCTTATAATTTGAAACAGTCTGTGAAAATGTGTTACCATAAGATCCCCTGAGCTTAATACAACCCAGGTAAAACTGCTCTGGGTGGGCGTCCAGTGCCCCCTATGGATTCAAAGAAAAGGATTTACCTGGTAAGTACCAAAATCCTATTTTCTTTTTCATCCACTAGGGGTCACTGGAGTACTCTTGGGACGTACCAAAGCTTCCCCTGTGGGCGGGAGAGCTGTTTGACACCTGTAACACTAGGCGGCCAAAGCTAGATGCTGATGCCGCAAACGTATCAAACTTGGAAAAGCGCACAAACGTGTGCACTGAAGACCATGTAGCCGCACGGTCAAGCTGCGTCGTAGAAGCTCCACGACCAGCTGCCCATGACGTTCCCACAGAACCTGTGGCATGAGCTATTACTGATGTAGGCGACTGTAACCTAGCCTTAAGGTAAGCCTGACGTATAGTCAGTTTTATCCATCTGGATAAGGTCTGCTGAGAAGCTGGCCTCCACTTGGCAGCATCATAGAGAACAAACAACGTATCCGTATTACGAACTGTAGACGTTCGGGACACAAACGCGTAATGCGCGTACCACATTCAGAGTTCCAGAATGTGCTGTCAACACAGGAACTACTATTGGTTGATTGATGTGAAAAAGATGACACTAGCTTTGGTAAGAAATCGGGATTCGTCCGAAGTTCCGCTCTGTCATCATGAAACACCAAATACGGTGGCTTGCATGAAAAGGCACCCAAATCTGAAACACGCCTTGCCGAAGCTAAGGCTAGAAGAAAAATTGCTGTCCAAGTGAGAAACTTTATATCCACTTGCTGTAAGGGTTCAAAATATGAAGACTGTAAGAAATCTAAAACCAGATTCAAGTCCTATGGCGCTGTAGGTGGAATGAATGGAGGCTGAACTCTGAGGACACCTTGGAGAAAGGTGTGTATAGACGGCAATAGAGCCAATCGTCTTTGAAAGTAAATTGACAAAGCAGATACCTGCACCTTTAGTGTAGATAAACGCAGTCCTCCATCTAAACCTGTCTGTAGAAATAACAAAAGACGGAATAACTTGAAAGATGATGTTGGAAACTTCCGAGCTTCACACCAACCTATATAGGCACGTCAAATTCTGTAATAATGAGCTGCCGTAACCGGCTTCCTAGCTCGTAACATGGTTGGTATAACCGATACTGTAATGCCCTCTCTTCTTAAGAGGGCGGTCTCAACAACCACCCCGTCAAACGTAGCCGCGCTAAATAGGGGTAAAAGAACGGACCCTGTTGTAACAGGTCTGAACGTAGTAGGAGCGGCCAAGGATCGTCTGCGAGTAGTCCGCGGAGATCCGAGAACCAAGCTCTCCGAGACCAATGAGGCATCACCAGTATGACTGTGACGGACTCTCTTGTGATCCGTTTTAGCGACAGAGAGCAGCGGAAAACGGTGGAAACAGATACACGAGGCTGTACGGGCCCGCGATTGTGAGAGCATCCACCGCCACTGCCCTTGGATCTCTCGTTCCGGACACATACTGGGGCGTTTGTAATTGTTGCGAGATGCCATCAGGTCCACCTGAGGATATCCCACCTGTGGACCAACTTTTGAAACACCTCTGGATTTAATGCCCATTCTCCTGGATGAAAATCCCGACGGCTGAGATAATCCGCCTCCCAGTTGTTCACTCCCGGAATGAACCCTGCCGACAATATCACCTGGTGGTATTTTGGTCAATTGAGGATTCGAGCTACTTCCCGCATGGCTTTGCAGCTTCTCGTTCCTCCTTGTTTGTTGATGTATGCGACTGCAGTCGCGTTGTCTGACTGCACTTGGACAGTCTGAGAGGGAAGCATGTGTAATGCTTGTCGTAGTGCATTGTAAATTGCGCGGAGTTCCAGGCCATTTTTAGACAGCAATTTGTCGTGATCCGCCCAGAGACCCTGTCGCTGACAATTTTGAACTATAGCTCCCCAACCTCTGCGACTCACGTTCGCCGTTAGAATTATTCAATTCCAGCCGCCGCCTGCGGTTAAATTGTGAACCTTGAGCCCCAGAGTAGAGACACCCTCGCCCTTGCCGACAACCTCACCCTGTGGGAAATCTGCAGAATGCGAGGCCGACCACTATTGTTGAAATGGACGAGAGGGAAAACTTCCGAACTGAAGCGCTTCGAAAGCCACCACCATTGTTCCTAATAGGGGAATACACAAATGTACCGAGAGTGTGCGTGGCTTGAGCACTTATTGTACCAGATGAATAATCTGTACTTTCTGTTGTAGTAGGGAAATTCTTTGATTTACCGTATCGAGAATCATACCTAGAAATTGAAGTCGTTGAGACGGAAATAGATGCGATTTCTTGAAATTGACACTCCAACCGGGGTGTATGTTAGCAGCGCAAGTTGGAGGAGCATCTGTTGAGACGGAGTTTTCATGAGCAGATCGTCTAAGTACGGAACGATAGTCACTGCCAGGGATCTGAGATGAGCTATTATCACAGACATCACTCTGGCGAATACCCGAGGCGCTGACGAGAGGCCAAACGGTAGGGCCTGTGTGGCGTATTGCAAAACGCAAGAACCTCTGATGAGGTGACCAAATCGAAATGTGTAAGTACGCATCCTTGAAATCAAGCGCAATCATGCAATCTTGTGGCTTCAAATCTGCAAATACTGACCGCAGAAATTCCATATTCAATCTGTAGTAAGTGACTTACTGATTGAGACAGACGGAGCCCTCCGAAATCGGTACCACAAACAGATGGGAATAATAACCCTGACCTTGTTGGTGTACCAGGCTGGAATTAAAAACTGCTGAATCCAGCAGAGACTGAATGGCAATCTGCCAAAACGCCTTCTTGTCGTCCGACAGAGACAGTCCAGTTTTGAAAACAAAAACGCAGTGGCGGAAGTCTTTTAACACTAAATTGCGGATACATCCATCAGTGGATGTCTGGAATCCCGGCAAATGTAACATCTGAAGGCGTGCTACCACAATTGGAAATCCAAAATGGCCTGGGAGCCCGTCAAGCCACTGGCTTGTTGATGATTTTAGCGCCCTGGTGTTACAAGGCGTGGCTGTACCACAGCCTTGACAGGACTGAAGTCTAAAGTGAACGCCGGACCAGAGTATTTCCGTCTTGGTACCAGTGGAGGCAATAGCAGGAAGCTAGACTCTCTCCCCTCCGCCTTGGCCTGAGAAATGCATCTGTCAATTTTAGGACCAAACAACTTCTGGCCACCGTATTCTTTTGACCTCTGACTCCGCTTGCCAAGAATGCAGCCAGAGAACCTGTCGTGCTGTAACTAGCGACGATAAAAGGCGAGAAGCGAGCTAACAGGCGGCAGCAGAAGCTGTACATAGCTACTTAGCAGCTTCTCCGATTTGATTAACGATAAGTATAACGTGATCGTCATTGTTTCCATACAAAAAGCGCCTTAGTGACCCAAATCTAACTTACGTCTGAAGGGTCTTTATAAGGTTTGACACAGACGAATCCACCAATGGCGGATTCTCCAATGTAGATGTCACTGTGTGGAAACGGGTAAATAGAATTAAATCTGGGAGGTATAGAACTGGTTA
This sequence comes from Pseudophryne corroboree, assembly GCF_028390025.1. NCBI lineage: Eukaryota > Metazoa > Chordata > Amphibia > Anura > Myobatrachidae > Pseudophryne > Pseudophryne corroboree. Next base: position 803,665,652 of record NC_086449.1, on the reverse strand, counting down.
TTCGGTTATTTTGCGTTTCTACTAACATCTTATTAAGAAATCCTAAATAAGAGCCCGATTGCTCCTTAGTCTCTGTAAACTTCAGAGACTGACGCACTGGTCATTATCAATGTCTGGGCTGTCAAAAATCGCACTTCTGACTGCTGGTCTAATGTGCCCTCCTCACCCTTATGTAGCGTCGTGAGGTTTGGCATAGAATTGTCAGACCGCAACACAGCAGAAACGGTTAAAGTATAAGACCAATTAATTAATATCCGTTAGATTTGACGGTCTTCTCCGAGACTCGGATCTAGCCGCTCGTGTCAAACGGTGGCCAATTGTAATTGCAACCCAGCCATTACATTTGCGTAGCATAGGAATGAAAACCTGGTTCCGGAGTGGAAACCACACAATAAACAAAGACCGACACTTGCACGCTCAGTAAAAGCGTTACTTAAGGTGTGTAATATACCTATATATATATATATATATATATATATATATATATATGGCCGAAATGCATTCACTTGGCCAGCCTATATAAAAGCTGAAGCAAAAATTCCCACTAACACCCCTGCGCCTCCGGTGGAGTAGTGTTGTAGGACAGGAACGTTCTGGAATTAGAAAGAGGAAGAAACAGGAAGCATGGTTAAAATGGCCACCATGCCATGCTTACACTGATAATCCCAGATTAGGTTACAATACATTCTGTGTGAATATAGGCTCAATAGTCTATTATACAGGGAGAATCACAGGTTAGGTTATTAATATAACCTATATGAATGTGGCAGCCTGTCATATTTTACTAACATATCTTCCCCTGCAGCAGCGCTGCCTGTGGCTTGTCCCCCCCACCTCCCCCTGTGCTCCGTGTCTCAGCGGGGAGCGGGTGCCGGGAAGCTGATCTTGCAGGGAGGCAGGGGACGTTGTGAGAAGAGCGGCCGAGTGTTCGGCTGGCTGGAGTGGCGCGTAGCGGCTTCCGGCGGCTCTAGTGAGAGCGCTGTGCTGCGGCGGTCTCCCTGGCTTTGAAGTCCGTACCGCGCGGACGGAGCGGCTAGGGCGGGCGCTGGTATTAGCGGCGGGTGCGGGCGGCGGTAATGAAAACGGACCCCGCACAGCGGGGCAGCAGCGCGCGCTGACCGCCCCGTCCCCCCCAGCATACCTTGTCTCGTAGGGAGGGCTGCGACGGGGCTTCTATCTGTAAGCTCCATCCAGCTCTTGTTCCTGGCTGCGATGGGGCTTCTATCTGTAAGCTCCGTCCAGCTCTTGTTCCTGCCAGCTGATCACTCCTTCATGGCTGCGACGGGGCTTCTATCTGTAAGCTCCGTCCAGCTCTTGCATCAGGTCATGGCTGCGACGGGGCTTCTATCTGTAAGCTCCGTCCAGCTCTTGCATCAGGTCATGGCTGCGACGGGGCTTCTATCTGTAAGCTCCATCCAGCTCTTGTTCCTGGCTGCGACGGGGCTTCTATCTGTAAGCTCCGTCCAGCTCTTGCATCAGGTCATGGCTGCGACGGGGCTTCTATCTGTAAGCTCCGTCCAGCTCTTGCATCAGGTCATGGCTGCGACGGGGCTTCTATCTGTAAGCTCCGTCCAGCTCTTCCAGTGTTGCAGTAGGCAGTGGGCTGCCTGTGGCTGTGAGGGTGCTCTTTGTGAGGACCGACACGCCATGCGCGGCTCCGTGCAGCGGCACGATCCCGGACCCATGTTTTTACAGAAACTGGGAAGGGATGTGAAAAAGTAAAAATGTAAAAGTAAAAATGAAAAATTAATAAAATCTTCAACTAAGTGTGGGAACTCCACACAAGCCTTGTTAGTGCAGTGAGCACAGAAAAAACACTGAGGTACTCGGGGATATGGAGGGGTGGAGAGTTCTAAATTTAAATATTCAGTGCCTTTGTTCTGCTAAAGCCGTCCATATCCCAAGAGTACTCCAGTGACCCCTAGTGGATTAAAAAGAAAAGGCTTGAATAAAAACCCTTCCCCTGTTGTAGAAGGGGAACCTTGATAATCACTTACTGATGATACAGTTTCTGTATGGAAGCTGCCACTGTTTCCCTCTCTGGGGAGGAAACTGGCAATGGATTTTGTAGAGGACGGGGAGGACTTTTGTCCCTGGGAACTAGCCGTAGCAGGCGCTCTTTTCCCTCTATCTCCACCTCTGGTGAGGTAGGAAGAGCCCCGACCCTTTCTGAAATTATGTGACCGAAAGGACGCATCTGATATTGAGGTGTTTTCTTTTGCTGTGGGGGAACATAAGGCAAAAAAGATTTACCCGCGGTAGCTGTGGTAACCAGATCCGCGAGGCCCTCCCCAAATAAAACTTCACCTTTGTAAGGCAAAGTCTCAATATGTCTTTTTGAATCAGCATCACCAGTCCATTGGCGGGTCCACAGGGACAGTCTAGCAGAAATTGCCATGGCATTGGCTCTTGAACCCAACAGCCCAATATCTCTCGCAGCTTCTCTCATATATTTATGCTGCGTCTATAATGTGACTCAAGGTCAACAAAATGGTATCTTTATCTAGGGTGTCAATGTCAGATGACAAGGTATCTGCCCACGCTGCAACTGCGCTACCCACCCATGCAGACGCTACTGCCGGCCTTAGTAGGGCACCCGTATGTGTATAAATTGAAATTGATTTCAAGCTAGTTTCCTGTCTGCGATCAGCAGGATCCTTGAGGGCTGCCGTATCAGGGGATGGTAGCGCCACCTTTTTTGACAAGCGCGTTAAAGCCTTGTCCACCGTGGGTGAGGATTCCCACCGTAACCTGTCCTGGGAGTGGAAAGGTTACGCCATAATAATTCTCTTGGGAATCTGCAGTTTCTTATCTGGAGTTTCCCAAGCTTTTTCAAACAGGGCGTTCAGCTCGTGAGATGGGGGAAAAGTTACCTCAGGATTCTTTTCCTTAAACATGCAGACCCTTGTGTCAGGGACAGAGGGGTCCTCAGTGATATGCAAAACATCTTTTATTGCAACAATCATATATTGAATACTCTTGGCCACCCTTGGGTGCCACTTATCATCATCGTCGACACTGGAGTCGGAATCCGTGTCGGTATCAGTGTCTACTACCTGTGAAAGGGGACGTTTCTGAGACCCCGAAGGGCCCTGTGACACAGTCAAAGCTATGGATCGACTCCCTGCTTTTTCTTTGGACTCAGCTTTGTCCAATCTTTTGTGTAATAAAGTAACATTAGCATTTAAAACATTCCACATATTCATCCAATCGGGTGTCGGCGGCGCCGACGGAGACACCACAATCATCTGCTCTGCCTCCTCCCTAGATGAGCCTTCCACCTCAGACATGTCGATACACACGTACTGACACCCCCACACACACTGGGATAACTAATATTATGGGGACTGACCCACAATAAGGCCCTTAGGAGACACAGAGAGAGAGAGTATGCCAGCACACACCCAGCGCCACTGTACACTGAGACAAAATCCCAGCCTGTCAGCGCTTTATATATATATATATATATGTGCTTTACAGTGCCCATGTCTCCTGCGGAGCCGTCTATACCCCCATGGTCCTTACGGAGTCCCCAGCATCCTCTATGGCAGAGGTTCTCAAACTTGGTCCTCATGGGCCCACACAGTGCATGTTTTGCAGGTCTCCTCACAGAATCGCAAGTGAAATAATTAGCTCCACCTGTGGACCTTTTAAAATGTGTCAGTGAGTAATTAATACACCTGTGCACCTGCTGGGTTACCTGCAAAACATGCACTGTGTGGGCCCACGAGGACCGAGTTTGAGAACCTCTGCTCTCTACTTAAGGCGATATTTATCAAGCCGTGAAGAGAGCAGAGGTTCTCAAACTCGGTCCTCGTGGGCCCACACAGTGCATGTTTTGCAGGTAACCCAGCAGGTGCACAGGTGTATTAATTACTCACTGACACATTTTAAAAGGTCCACAGGTGGAGCTAATTATTTCACTTGCGATTCTGTGAGGAGACCTGCAAAACATGCACTGTGTGGGCCCACGAGGACCGAGTTTGAGAACCTCTGCTCTCTTCACGGCTTGATAAATATCGCCTTAAGTAATGTACCTAAACTGACAAACATAACAATATTCAGGCATAGGAAGTGCAGGCAGCGGCTATACTGTATATTGGAGATTTTTCACTGATGATGTAAAATCTGTAATGATTTCAGCAAAAGCTAGTTGTAAGGTTTCCTTTAATGCTCCCTTCTATACATCTAGTGTCCCTGTTTTGTAGCATGCTTTAATTGTGATCTTTGCAGAATGCTGAACCTAGAGCGCCCAAATATCAGGAGCGGAGAGAGAGAAAAGAAGTAGGACAAGCAGAAGTGTGGAGGATTCAGGAGGAGGAGAGAAAGAAAAGGAGAAAGGAGAAGACCTGGGAAATGGAACAGAGAGAACTGATGCTTCAAGATAGCAGGTATATGATCAGCTGGCTGCAGTGTTTAGTGTCATCTTATAATTTACCGTGTAGGTGTCTGTTCTTTCCAGTGGTGCCGAGAGAAGGGGGGTGGTACAAATTACCCAGGCCCATGTCTGATGAAACGGCCCAGGGGGGCCCCTCCCCATCTCCTAGCAACTCTTATCCACAGCCCAGCACACTCTGCTGTATGCTGGGCTGCAGCGTGGCCAGGGAGGTGCTTAAAATACCAATTTTTCAGTATTTTTTTCTATAAGGGTGCATGACCACATCTCCTGTGATTAGGCCACACCTCCTGAAAAGTACCTGGGCCCAGCCAGGCTCTGTACTGCCCTGGTTCTTACAGTGTTATGGTTTCCTCTGTAAAGTACACCCATTATTGTTATAGTATGGTGGGCTTACAGGTAGCCTTCGGGTTACTTACATGAATACAAACAGGAGTTATAGAGCCTTAAAGCCATAGTCAAAACATTGCCGGCACCATAGAATAATAACGGGGCCACAGATGTACTGGCCAGGGATAAAGAAACCACATACTGTATATTGAGAACATTTTCAGGGTTAGTTAAGCCCTAACCAGCTGCCAGCATCAAAGCACTGGCTCCCCCTGCTGGTAGTACAGGTTGAGTATCCCATATCGGAATATTCCGAAATACAGAATTTTTTGAGAGACTGAGATAGTGAAACCTTTGTTTTCTGATGGCTCAATGTACACAAACTTTGTTTAGTACACAAGGTTATTAAAAATATTGTATTAAATGACCTTCAGGCTGTGTGTATAAGGTTTATATGAAACATGAATGCATTCTGTGCTTAGACTTAGGTCCCATCGCCATATCTCATTATGGTGTGCTGTTATTCCAAAATACGGAAAAATCCGATATCCAAAATACTTCTGGTCCCAAGCATTTTGGATATGGGATACTCAACCTGTAACAACTTTTTTTCCCATAAAGACAACCTGCATTTCATAAGGATAATCTGTATTATGTTATGATCTTGTTAAATCGCCTCATCAGTTGAAGATATGGATAAAAGGCTTCTGCCTAATAAGGGTGGTAAAGTGCCACACAAATTCGCTGCGGCGCTTGTGCAGATTGTGGAAACTCATTATATACAGACACATGCGAACTTGTGGGCGACTTAGAAGCAGACCCTTAATCGGGATGTACCGATAGCAATCAGGTCCTAATAGCCTTTATAGACTATATGTTTTATTATTATTCATTTGTCGCTATACTATTCCAGGCTATGCTCTGAGCAAAGAATCCTGCTTGACCTGGAGAGAAGACAGGACCGCGAGGGCTTAGAAGTGCAGCAGGCGGAATCCCGCAGAGGTCACAGGAAAGAAGAGAACATGGAGAGAGAGTACAGGAATGAGGGGCAAAGAGTCCAGTTCCACGGTGACCTTCAACAGCAGAGAGATGATCTAGCTCTGGGAAAGAGAAGGAAACAGCCCAAGCAGAAAGAGAAGAAAGACAAACATAAGGTGCGTTTATAACCTGTGAAATGAAAGATTTCTGTTCTCAATCTCAGCAATCTAGTGTTGTAGACTTTAGCAGGATACTATATTGCTGTGGATTTAAAGAGGTGCTTTAAAGGGCGTTCTTTGTTTCAGGACCTGGTGCAGAACAGGGTGATGGTGCAGCAGGAAGAGGATCTGCAGGACTGGCGCAGGCACCAGCAGCTGCAGACAGGGTCCGTGCACAGAGTCTCCAAGAGACTGGAGCAGTTTTACCACCAGGCGGAGAAGGAGTCTAAACCAGACACCGACCTGCAGCAATACCTGAAGGAGCACAACCTCCAGGCTCTGCGTTCAGTCATGGTCCTGTGATAACTGTAATGTGTGCTGGGCTGTATGTGTAGGAATGGGTGCACGCAGGAGTGTGCAGTAGCATTGCAGCGGTTATACATATAGTACTGAATGTGCATTTACAAATGGACGCTGCACTCAGTGCCCACACACAGTAAGGTCATTGCACCTTCATTTAGTTCTATGGTTATTTAAAATCTTAGGTCTATAAATCTTATGTACAATGGTGTTCCAGACCCCTATACTGCCGGAGTATTACACCCCGTCCCCTCCAGTCCCTCCTTCCACATGTACCGACGTATGTACACTGGGATGTGTGATGGGGTTAGGAATGGAGGTGAACCTGGCCTCCGTATCCCCAGCCGCCCCTACGACAAGGTTATGGTCTTGCCTCATGTAAGGCCGACTCTTCCTATGGAACACACCTGATGCAGGCGGCAGAACAGGAGCGTTGGTACAGTGCAGCTGCTCGGTTTCCCACCAATCAGGAGCTTTGCTAGGCTCATACACTGGCAGCCCCTCTACAACTGTGTTTCGTATGTGGTAATAGTATGAACTGTGCATTTTCATTTAAAACATCCTTTATCCCCGACACGGATTTAAAAAAAGTTACTATATTTAAAGCCCTAAAATGAAACATTTTAATTCTATTTAATCCCTTAAACTATCGTCAATGAGAGGAAGTACTGTTACAGTACTATTAATAGGAGATGTTATCCATAAAAATTAATAAATTACCATGAATTAATGATAATTGTCTTTGGAATCATGTTTTGTATTTAAGTATTCCAAAAATGATAAACAACCTATACCCAATAAATATGTAAACAGTGACAATTGTGTTATTTAAAAGCGTTTGTGGAATCCCTAAAATCTCCCTGCGAGAGATAAAGTCTGCGTCGTACAATGTTTAAAAAGGCATTTCATACTGTAAAATGATTACAGTAAGGCAACGGACACAATCTCCTGCATAAATAAAACATACATCGGTAGTAGGCAGGGGGAAATTGGGAATATAAGGGTCTATTTATTAAGCCTTGGATGGAGATAAAGTAGCAGCCAATCAGCTCATAACTGCCATGTCACAGGCTGTGTTTAAAAAATGACAGTTAGGGGCTGGTTGGCTGGTACTTTATCTCAATTCAAGGCTTAGTAAATAGACCCCATAATATGGCCTGGGAAAGTAGTCTGAAAGTGCGGCCTAGGTGGTAGGTGTGGATGATGTGTGAGGTAGTGGGGTGGGCCGCCGTTGTGAGTGTATCCTGCGGCTGGAGGTGGAACTAACCACGATGTAAGGTATAAGTCAGGCAGTGTCAGGCCGTTCTCCAACAGAATGACTACATTGCACACATCACTATTATCTTGAAAAAGTTCCCATCTAATCAGGAACGAAACGCGTTGATTGATCTACAATTGCCTTCAGAGATGACCCCATAGTGACCCACTGCACTGGATTCTCAGGCACACAAACTCCAAGCACCAGCTCTATATGCTATTTAAACCGCCTTAGTGACCACAGCCTGTGTATCTACGACAAAACAGCGCTACAGCATCACAAGCATACCGAGCATCTTAGCAGCTCCTGAGGCAAGGTACTTCCAGTCACTTAAGAGGGGTACACACGGAGAGATCCGTGCTTAAAATCTAAGCAATCTTGCTAGATTGCTTAGATTTTAAGCACGGATCTGCCGTGTGTATGCCCTCCAGCGATAGCGATGCGCGGCCCCGCGCATCGCTATCGCAGATGCTAGATTGAGCCTGCATGCAGGCTCAATCTAGCGGGTCGCTCACTTCACCGTTGTGTGAAGTGAGCGGCCCCCCGTCGGCTTTTCCCCCTCGCTCAGCACATCGCGCTGTGCTGAGCGGGGTGAGAGATGTGTGCTGAGCGGTCTGTGTTAAGATCGCTCAGCACACATCTCTCCCGTGAGTACCCTCCTTTAAACAGCGTGCAACACGGGGCCCAGCATGCGCTCCCTGTCTGACGGATTCCGCTATTGAGCGGTAAGAGGCACAGACTGTGAGCAACTCGCTAATCTACTTTACAGCCTCAACGACAGTGCATTCTCAGCTGCCAGCACAAACGGCATTACAACACCCTGCACGGCCGTCAGGATCCTGCTATTGGGGGTAATTCAGACTTACGCGTAGGGGTGCTTCAGTTTCACAGACTAGTCCGCCCCGCACGTCAGGCCCTACCCCCCCCAGTACAAAAGCGTCGCACAGCTGCATGGTTCAGTGAGTTTCTAATTGGATTGCAAAATGTAAATTTGCGGAGAAAAGTCAACTCAGACCTAATTCACACATAATAGGATTGACTCCTATGAATGGTAAGTCTCAAATAAATGTATAAAATTAGTCAGTTTTTGGGATTAGTTCAGGGAATGGTGGGGCCCCTGGGTTGGTGTGACCTGGCTGCTTTGGCTTTAACATTGTAACACTTAGGGCAGTATTCAATAAGAGTCGGAAACTAGCGTCTTGTCGGAAAGACGGCAGTTTCCGACTGGAATAGGTCAGAAGGAATTCCGACCTATTCAATAGTGGCACATTTTTTCCGACTTGTCCGAAAGCAGGTGGATCGGCGGAATACCCGCCGATCCACCTGCTGCTGTCAGAAACGGGGCCAAATCCAACAGGTTTTGGCCCCCTTTCCGACAAACTCAATCAGACTTGAAAACAAGTCGGATTGAGGTGAGGCGACGTGGAGTGGTGCGGCGGGCTACGCCGATGACAGTACCTGCAGTGCCTCCTCCGCACAGATCATTCCCGCTGCCAGCTCCGCCCGCCGGCCGCCGCACACTGCTCCCCCCCGCCGCTGCTGTCAGCAGCGGCAGGACAGGACACAGAGAACGGCCAGATCAGACAGTCAGATTTGGCCGCTCTTTGAATAGGGGTTTTCGGGTCCATTCCGACAACTGCATGTCGGAATGGACCCGACTCTTAATGAATATAACCCTTAGGGGGATATCCAATTATCCCACAGTAAAACATTGGGTCTGAAAAATGGTCATTTTCTGGCTTTTTCCGATGTTTCATCAATTTTTTTTATTTTTATACAGGTTATCCAGATTGATCGCCTGCAAAAAAAAAAAAAAAAAAAAAACACACACAACCCTCTCTCCCGAAAACACACAGATTCAGTGAAACCTGTGCGTTTTCGTGTGAAACAGCCCGGACGAAAACAGGGCTGTTTTCGGGGATTCTGCTTTGCACACGCCAGCTTATCGGGGCAAATTAGATAGCCCCCAGAGGGACAATTAGCCCTGGTAAATTACTGTGGCTAATTGGATATCCCCCTTAATCTAGCACAATTTGAGCACCTAATTATTTCTTGCCAATGTAACACTTAACACTCTAATTACCTCCTTTTCCACTGCAACCCGGGAAATTGGCAAGTCTATCAACTTGGCAAATTCCCAGGTCTCAGCTCCGTGACCCTGGTCGGGAGAAGGGTCAGGGACCCAGGACTTAGTCCCAGGTAGGTTGCGTTTACACTGACCAAAATCCCAGCATTTGCGGTGCAAAAACCTGGGATTTTTGAAGTCCGTGGAAAAGCAGTATAACCTGTAACATTTAACACATAGCTGCTGCTTCTTACTAATGTAACACTTACACCTCTCACTAGTGTGATGCCTTGGAGCGGACGGCTTGTGCTGGCCTGGGTGCTCCCATGCCCTTAACTTGAACCTTAGCGTTAGAAACTCACCCCAGATGTGGTCACTTGGTCGCAGCTGGCAGACTCGTATGTTTGGCCACAATTATGAGAAGCACCCTTAAATGTATTCCGTTATATTGCAGAGTTATTAGAATTATTCTGATCAGCATCGTTTAGTATTTAGCGTGCACCTGCATTTTCTCTCGTCTATACACTTTAGCCTCAATAATAGCTAGAATGGCAGTGTGCTAAAGGCACTTAATTGCTGCTTTCATAGTAATTAGTAAGCGTCCCATAACATACAGATTACTCGAAGATGCCCCACCTGGGAACATATGAAAGAGGGTAGCTGAAAAAAACAAAACAAAGAAGTGTTGAAAAGTAGACTCCCTAATATAACATCACCCACACCTGTACCACTCGGCAATCGGTCCCACATGACCAATGATTTAATTCTCTGCATCTATAATAACCCAGAATGGGTATCTGCAGAATAAATGATGGTCATTAGTACATGAGAGACAATGTGCAATGATGATATCACCAAAGTACTACAGTTATTAACTTCCACCATTTCATAGACTGTGATATTGATATCACCCATTGACTATTTATCTTTATACTTTCGCGAAACCTTTGTCCACACATAGACACTCATAAAAATTATTTTTAAATACCTATCTATTAAAAATGTTTTTACCAGTACCAAACATGTTACAACGTCAGCCTCTGAATTAGAGTGCTCCCAAAAAAAAGAGTCTACTTTTCAACACTTCTTTGTTTTGGTTTTTTCAGCTAGATTAATTTTTGACTCTAGGGAACACCACTGAAGGCAACAATTATATGTACTAGGATAGACTATCCATATACATAAGGTTGCTATACTCAGAAGCAATTCAATAATAATTCAGTTTCTTTTTCATCCACTAGGGGTCACTGGAGTACTCTTGGGATATGGACGGCTTCCGTAGGAAACAGCACTGAATATTTAAATTTAGCACACTCCACCCCTCCCTATCCCCGAGTCCACAATTACTTTGAATTTTTTCTTTTTTTTTTTCTATTTTATACACATCCCTTTCCCCCTTCCAAAAGGCAGGGTCAGGGATACTGCAAGCTGCTGATAGCAGCAGTGGCGTGTCGGTCCTCACTGAATGAGCACCCTCACAGCCACACACAGATCTCCTGCACACTGGCTGGCCGGCGCTTACTGAGAAGCCCCGTCGGAGCCTTACCAAACAGCAGCAGGAGTGCAGGTATGTGAAACGGGGCGGTCAGCTCCCGCTGCCGCCCCGCTGTGTGGGGACATTGTTTTTATGCTGACGCCAGGATCCCTCTACAGCCCGCCGCCGCTACTCCGGCCATCGCCAGCCCCCACCGCTGCTCCGGCCGTCGCCAGCCCCCACCGCTGCTCCGACCGCTAATCCGGCGCTGCTCAGAGCGCTGCAATACGCGCTCCCCGCTGTCGGTCCCTGCGTCCCAATATCCCGCTGGCGGCCCCACACGCTGCCGCCCGCACTGCACGGAGTACAGGGGGGGGGGGGGCATTACGGTGATATACTATAAGGTGCATGAGGGGGGATACCCTGCAGCAACAGCAGTATGCTAGGCTGCAGGGTTAATTACACAGGATAAATGTCACTTTAAGGTGGTAACCTGTATTGTGGTTATAACTTTAAGCATGGCAGCCATTTTAACCATGCTTCCTGTGTCTTCCTGCTGTGATTCCAGAACGTTCCAGTACTACATCTCTACTCCACCGGAGGCGCAGGGGTGTTAGTGGGAATTTGGGATCACATTTCATAGTACTGGCCACGTGTACTGCACTTGGCCAGATATATATACAGAGACACCTTACTGCTATTTTACTGAGTCGTGCAAGTGTCTGTTTTTTGTGTATTGTGTTGTCTGTCGCCATAATGAGTAAGGCACCAGCAAAAACTAAAAAGCATAATTGCAAAGTCTGTAGCAGTGTGTTACCGGATGGATCTACCACATGTACAGTATGTTTTGTGGATTCGGTTCAGAATACAATTTCTGCTCCAGTTTTAAAGCCGATTTCCTCACCGAACCCTCCTTGGGAAATGCTAGCCAATGTACTGGCTGGGTTGCAATCAGAATTGACCGATGCTCGACAGGAGCGGGAAACGGCAAGATCTGAGTCTAGGGTGAGACCGCCAGAACTACCGGAGGCCTCTCAGCCTTGCGAAAGGTCCAAATCCATTTTGGGTAGAGGGGATAAATTTCATATGTCTTATGATTTACCAGTTTCTGCTATGTTGCATTCTGACGATTCCATGCCAGATCTCACAGCACAAGATGAGGGCGAAGTGGAGTCAGATAGTGAGGATTTTAACAGCTCAGGCATTGATAATCTCATCAGAGCGGTGCGTCAGTCTCTGAAGTTTACAGAAACTGAAGAGCCTCTCACAAATGATCAGGTCGTATTTACTAAACGACAAAGAACTCCAATAAGTTTTCCTGTGTCGGAATCTCTTCATCAGATGTTAGTAGAAACACGACAGACTCCAGATAAACGGTTTTCTATACCTCGCAGATTTAAGTCTAGTTACCCGTTTCCAGACTCTGTAACCTGTACATGGGAGAATCCACCAATAGTTGATTCGTCAGTGTCGAAGCTTACCAAGAAATTAACCATACCAGTGCCAGCAGCTACTACGCTTAAAGACCCTTCAGACCGCAAAATAGAAAATAGGCTAAAGTCCATGTATGTAGCAGCAGGAGTGCTGCTGAGACCTGGCTTGGTTGGTATCTGGGTCACTAAGGTGCTCATAGTATGGATAACAGAACTTAAGTCTGCCTTACATGACGAACACCTTATACTTCTTGCTGATCAAATGTGTGAGGCTGCAGAGTATCTCTGTACAGCTTCTACTGACGTCTGTCAGCTCACTTCTCGTATTTCATCGTCGCTAGTTACAGCACGACGAACACTCTGGCTGCGTGCTTGGCAAGCGGAGGCAGAGGTCAAACGAGGTATAGAGGTGTTGCCTTACGATGGCAAGAAGTTGTTTGGTCCTGAATTGGACACATGGATTGCTGAGGCTACGGGAGGAAAGTCTGTTTTCTTACCATTGCCTCCACCGGTACCAAGAAGGAGGTACTCTGGACCTTCGTTCAAATCTTTTAGACCTCAGTCCTTTCGAGGACGTGGCAGAGGAACAGCCACGCCTGGTAGACGTGGTCGTGGACGTGGTTTTCAACAAACCAACACAAGTCGTCAGGACGCTAAGGTTACCGACAAGCCAGTGGCATGACGGGCTACCAGCCCATCTCGGTTCTCCGATTGTGGGAGCACGCCTTCAGACGTTCCAGTTGGCGTGGTTCCAGACATCCGCGGATGGGTGGATCCGCAATTTAGTGTTAAAAGGTTACAAAATAGAGTTCGACTGTCTTCCGCCACTGCGGTTTTTCAAGACAGGATTGCCTCTGTCGGACGACAAGAGGGCAGTTCTGCAAACTGCCATTCAGTCCCTACTGGATTCAGCAGTTTTGATTCCAGTCCCTGTACACCAACAAGGTCAGGGTTATTATTCCAGTCTGTTAGTGGTACCGAAGCCGGATGGCTCAGTCAGACCAATATTGAACTTAAAAGGTCTCAATCGGTACGTAACTTACTACAGATTCAAGATGGAATCTCTGCGTTCCGTGATTGCGGGTTTAGAGCCAAAGGAATTCATGATTGCGCTAGATCTCAAGGATGCGTACTTACACATTCCGATTTGGCAGCCTCATCAGAGATTCTTGCGGTTTGCGATACGCCAAAACCATTACCAGTTTCAGGCTCTACCGTTTGGCCTGTGTCCGCGCCTCGGGTGTTCACCAAAGTGATGTCTGTGATGATAGCTCATCTCAGATACCTGGGAGTGACAATAGTTCCGTATTTAGACGATCTGCTCATCAAAGCCCCGTCTCAACACATACTTCTCCAACATGCACTACTAACGTACAATGTACTGGTTCACCACGGTTGGATTGTCAACTTCAAGAAATCACATCTAATTCCGTCTCAACGCCTTCAATTCCTAGGTATAATTTTCGAAACGGTCAATCAAAGAATTTACCTACCACAGCAGAAAGTACAGATTCTACGACATCTGGTACAATTAGTGCTCAAGCCACGCACAGTGTCGGTACATTTGTGCATTCGCCTCTTAGGCACAATGGTGGCAGCTTTCGAAGCGATTCAGTTCGGAAGATTTCACTCGCGTCCATTTCAACTGGATGTGCTCGCACAGTGGTCGGGCTCGCATCTGCAGATTCACCACAGGGTGAGGTTGTCGCCAAGGGCAAGGGTGTCTCTGCTCTGGTGGCTCAAGGAACACAATCTAACCGCAGGGAGACTGTTTGGCGGCTGGAATTGGATAATTCTAACGACGGACGTCAGTCTCAGAGGTTGGGGAGCTGTAGCTCAAAATTGTCAGCTCCAGGGTCTCTGGGCGGATCACGAAAGATTGTTGTCTATAAATGTCCTGGAACTCCGCGCAATTTACAATGCGCTACGACAAGCAGTGCACATGCTTCGGTCTCGCACTGTCCAGGTGCAGTCATAAAACACGACGGCGGTCGCATACATAAACAAACAAGGAGGAACGAGAAGCCGCATGGCAATGCGGAAAGTAGCTCGAATCCTCAATTGGGCGGAATACCACCAGGTGATATTGTCGGCAGTGTTCATTCCGGGAGTGGACAACTGGGAAGTGAATTATCTCAGTCATCGGGATTTTCATCCAGGAGAATGGGCATTAAATCCAGAAGTGTTTCACATTTTGGTTCAGCGGTGGGGTTATCCTCAGGTGGACCTGATGGCGTCTCGACACAATCACCAGACGCTCCAGTATGTGTCCAGAACGAGAGATCCAAAGGCAGTGGCGGTGGATGCTCTCACCGTCGCGTGGCCGTACAGCCTCGTGTATCTGTTTCCACCGTTTCCGTTGCTCCCTCTGGTGCTAAAACGGATCAAAAGAGAGACTGTCACAGTCATACTAGTGGCGCCTCATTGGCCTCGGAGAGCTTGGTTCTCGGATCTCCGCGGACTACTTGCAGACGAACCTTGGCCGCTCCCTCTGCGTCCGGACTTGTTACAACAGGGTCCGTTCCTTTACCCCGATTTAGCGCGGCTGCGTTTGACGGGGTGGCTGTTGAGACCGCCCTCTTAAGAAGAGAGGGCATTCCAGAATCGGTTATACCAACCATGTTACGAGCTAGGAAGCCAGTTACGGCAGCTCATTATTACAGAATTTGGCGTGCCTATATAGGTTGGTGTGAAACTCGTAAGTTTCTGACATCTTTCAAGTTATCCCGTCTTCTGTTATTTCTACAGACTGGGTTAGATGGAGGACTGCGTTTATCTACACTAAAGGTGCAGGTATCTGCGTTGTCAATTTATTTTCAAAGACGATTGGCTCTGTTGCCGTCGGTACACACTTTTCTGCAGGGTGTCCTCAGAGTACAGCCTCCATTCATTCCACCTACAGCGCCATGGGACTTTAATCTGGTTTTAGACTTCTTACAGTCTTCATATTTTGAACCCTTACAGCAAGTGGATATAAAGTTTCTCACTTGGAAAACAATTTTTCTTCTAGCCTTAGCTTCGGCAAGGCGTGTTTCAGATTTGGGTGCCTTGTCATGCAAGCCACCGTATTTGGTGTTTCATGATGACAGAGCGGAACTTCGGACGAATCCCGCTTTCTTACCAAAGGTAGTGTCATCTTTTCACATCAATCAACCAATAGTAGTTCCTGTGTTGACAGCACATTCTGGAACTCTGGATGTGGTACGCGTTTATGTATCCCGAACGTCTTCAGTTCGTAAAACGGATACGTTGTTTGTACTCTATGATGCTACCAAGATGGGTTGGCCAGCGTCTAAACAAACCTTATCCAGATGGATAAAACTGACCATACGTCAGGCTTACCTTCATGCTAGGTTACAGCCGCCTACATCAGTAACCGCTCATTCCACACGTTCAGTGGGAACTTCATGGGCAGCTGGTCGGGGAGCTTCTACGACGCAGCTTTGCCGTGCGGCTACATGGTCTTCAGTGCACACGTTTGTGCGCTTTTACAAGTTTGATACGTTTGCGGCATCAGCATCTAGCTTTGGCCGCCTAGTGTTACAGGTGCCAAACAGCTCTCCCACCCACGGGGGAAGCTTTGGTACGTCCCAAGAGTACTCCAGTGACCCCTAGTGGATGAAAAAGAAAATAGGATTTTGGTACTTACCAGGTAAATCCTTTTCTTTGAATCCATAGGGGGCACTGGACGCCCACCCAGAGCAGTTTTACCTGGTTTGTGGTAAGTTCAGAGGATCTTATGGTAACACACACTCACCGACTGGTTCAAATTATCAAGTGCTGGTTATGGTGTCAACTGTTTAGTTGTCAGTAACGTTATGTGTCAACTCCGTTGTTGTCCGTTGTTATATTATATGTAATACTCCATTGTCAACCTCTCTATAGTTCCTGTTCGGCTCAGTAAAAAACACTGAGGTACTCGGGGATATGGAGGGGTGGAGTGTGCTAAATTTAAATATTCAGTGCTGTTTCCTACGGAAGCCGTCCATATCCCAAGAGTACTCCAGTGCCACCTATGGATTCAAAGAAAAGGATTTACCTGGTAAGTACCAAAATCCTATTTTTTCAGAGGCTAATATCTATTTTGAATTTGGACTTGTGCGGTTCCCACACCTCTTTTTCAAAAAACATATGAAAGAGGGTCAGCTGTGGGTTGGGAGGTAATGAGTATGTAGTTATCCATGTAATGATATTCAGATATAAAAGCTTAGTAGCAGGGCAGTCCCAGAAAGCTTTGTAAATATCTCCCACCTGGCCACAGTTCCTCCAATAATGTGCCAAATCTTATGTTGCTTATCAGGAGCCAAATATAATCTATGAATGAGGCTGAAGAAAACAGCTGCATGATTAATGCATTGTGATTAAACCAGATTGGAAGAGATTTTTCCCACCCTTCCACTGATAATGCCAGCTTCCCATTTCAGTTGGTCTGGGAGATTACTTTTTTTGGGGGCAGTTTACAGACAGAACCACTAAGCGATGCCCCCTTCATGGGCTTTTTAAAAGATGCGCTGTAGGACAAAGTACTATAGACTGGGTGGGATGGAAAATCTGTAGCCAGAGGTAAAGGTGTAGGGATTTGTAAAATTTTTGTGGGGCTATGTGGAAACAAACATCCCTCCCACTGTAATGTTACCTTTCCCATGTCATGCCAAAGAGTAAAAGCTGTAGATTTGGGATCAAGCTGGCTATACCAAGGAGAGAACGGTTTAAGGCAAGCAACTCTAATCCCTCTGAGCTATGTGCCAATGTATAGCAAGTTTACATAGGCCCTCATTCCGAGTTGTTCACTCGCTAGCTGCTTTTAGTAGCATTGCACACACTAAGCCACCACCCTCTGGGAGTGTATCTTAGCTTTGCAGAATTGCAAACGAAAGATTAGCAGAATTGCGAATAGAAATTTCTTAGCAGTTTCTGAGTAGCTCGAGACTTACTCCTACACTGCGATCAGTTCAGTCAGTTTCGTTCCTGGTTTGACGTCACACACGCCCAGCCACTCCCCCGTTTCTCCAGACACTCCCGCGTTTTATCCTGGCACGCCTGCGTTTTTCCGCACACTGCCAGAAAATGGTCAGTTTCCACCCAGAAACACCCACTTCCTGTCAATCACACTACGATCAGCAGAACGATGAAAAATCTTCGTTAAGCCACGAGTAGAAATACTAGAAAGAAAAGGATAGTCTCTTTGTTGGCGCACTTTTAGGAAAAGAGTGAGTATATTTAAAATTTAACTTTTCATTTCATTTAATTAAAATACCTGAGAATGTGAAAAATCATGAGACAACAATCACAAACAATACATACAATAAAATAAAAATGATAACAAATCCTCCTGTGTGTCTTGGTTGTATTTATACAATTTGTGGTTCTTAAGTGTGTGCAGCAATAACTCAGACCTTGCCGCAAATTAGTGACTGCTCAATCTGACCCTTATTTATTGGGGTACCTTTATTCAAATTATCAAAGGGGTATATCACTATGTCCAGCAGTCTGAGGATTTGCGGTTAAGATTTTATTCTATATTCATAATTGTGCATATACACATGTGGGACCAACTTGTGTCAATTCTACACACGGTGACAATAAACAATTGTTATAACACATACTTCAGTGATTATAGTTCATTTCTGGCTCTATCATATAGCTATTCTGTCGCTGTCTAGAGAATTTCAGCAATCCGTGGTTATTGTGATGCAGACCTAAGAAATTGCAACAGTTAACGCTGGAGTTGCAGATTATCTTTCTGCCTCTGTGAATGGTCATATACACATTTCTGTGTCTATTAATTGTACAGAATGATCTGCAGAGGACGTTTATTTGTCAGAGATACAGCTCCACCATGTAAATTCTTATTCAATAAATGTGAGCTGTCTGCTGTGTGTGTCTATTTACACAAGATTTTTCCCATCCAGTGTATTGTGCCAGTTTAATTTATCGGGGTGGTTAGTTGGTATCTCTCACACACAGCTGCTCTGTAACTGTCTCTGTTCTCTTTATTAAAACGTCATTGGTGAACCACTATGTCCGTTTGTTATATGTAGTATCCTGCAGAAAGTCTATGTAATAACGTCTAAAAAATACAATTCTACCACATGAGCTGCTTTCTATGTGCATTCATTGCACAAGATTTCCACAGCCCATGTCAGAATATATCTGCATACTGTGTTAATTTAAGCAGAATTCAGATCACAAATGCCGGATCTCACCCGGTAAGAGAAACGTGTCCTTACCGGGTGGGATCCGGCATTTGCTCTGCTATGGTGGCTTTCCGACCCGGCAATATACATAGCAGCGGTGGGGCGCAGCAGGGCGGGGTTGGAGGCGGCGCTGGGAGATGAGCTCATCTCCTGCGCCGCCTCTCCCTATGCTGTGAATGGGAACCGTGTCGCATCGACGTGGCTCCCATTCACACTGCACCTGACCCGGTTTTCAACCCGGGTATAATCCTTTTATACTGGGTTGAATTACCGGGTCAGGTGGAAATCTTGTGCAATGAATGCACATAGAAAGCAGCTCATGTGGTAGAATTGTATTTTTTAGACGTTATTACATAGACTTTCTGCAGGATACTACATATAACAAACGGACATAGTGGTTCACCAATGACGTTTTAATAAAGAGGACAGAGACCAGCAGTCTCAGTGGCAACTGTTGCAATGTTCAGGACAAAATTATAAAAGCCGTGGTTTGTTGCAACTTTTGAGACAGTTACAGAGCAGCTGTGTGTGAGAGATACCAACTAACCATCCCGATAAATTAAACTGGCACAATACACTGGATGGGAAAAATCTTGTGTAAATAGACACACACAGCAGACAGCTCACATTTCTTGAATAAGAATTTACATGGTGGAGCTGTATCTGACAAATAAACGTCCTCTGCAGATCATTCTGTACAATTAATAGACACAGAAATGTTTATATGACCATTCACAGAGGCAGAAAGATAATCTGCAACTCCAGCGTTAACTGTTGCAATTTCTTAGGTCTGCATCACAATAACCACGGATTGCCGAAATTCTCTAGACAGCGACAGAATAGCTATATGATAGAGCCACAAATTAACTATAATCACTGAAGTATGTGTTATAACAATTGTTTATTGTCACCGTGTGTAGAATTGACACAAGTTGGTCCCACATGTATATGCACAATTATAAATATAGAATAAAATCTTAACCGCAAATCCTCAGAGACTGCTGGACATAGTGATATACCCCTTTGATAATTTGAATAAAGGTACCCCAATAAATAAGGGTCAGATTGAGCAGTCACTAATTTGCGGCAAGATCTGAGTTATTGCTGCACACACTTAAGAACCACAAATTGTATAAATACAACCAAGACACACAGGAGGATTTGTTATCATTTTTATTTTATTGTATGTATTGTTTGTGATTGTTGTCTCATGATTTTTCACATTCTCGGGTATTTTAATTAAATGAAATTAAAAGTTACATTTTAAATATACTCACTCTTTTCCTAAAAGTGCGCCAACAAAGAGACAATCCTTTTCTTTCTAGTATTTCTCTTCCATTTCTATTGTCTATGGCGGCACCCCCATATAATATTATGAATTGATCTATGATAATAAAATTGGGGAATCACACTAGTTCATTATGAGTATTATTAATTTGATATGAGTCCAGTGCAGAGGATTTCTACCCAATCCTTAAGCAGTGAGTAGAATACCAAACTTTTGTGCTAATTTACTTGGCGCAAGCGCACTGCGAACATTGCGCATGCGCAGTTTGCGACGTATCGCACCGATGCGAAGAAAAAGAACGAGCGAACAACTCGGAATGAGGGCCATAGTGGCCAATGTTGCTTTAGAGATGGTCAGATAGTGCACCTTGGAATGGGGAAGCCACAGTAGGCCTGTCAAAGGGGGCTGGTGGGACACTCAATTCTATAAAAGGACCCACTGTTTTTGTTTTTTTTTTGGTTTTTTTTGGGGGGGGGGGGTGAAGCTTCTAAAACTAGTCTCTCACTTTTAACTAAGGCAATGTCAGACACCCTTCTCTTTTCAGAAGGGACACCGCCAATCTAGCTAACCTAAGATTTTTACTTCCTGGTGACAAATTCAGTAGCTGCCTGTTACGTCCTGTATGGAAAATGGATAGATACTATTCAGCTCCTGCAAAGCTGAGCAATTAAAAAATATAGCCCCCCCCCCCCAACATCACATCAATAGCCTTCACATTTAGCAAATGGGTTTATATTTCATAATGATCAACTTTACATTAGGTACCATTGCATCAAGCCCCATCATTATTGCTATTAATAAATGGTCCTCAGCGCAGAAACATATCCCTAGCAACCAATCTCCAGGAGGTAGTTCCAGTCAACCAAACGCTGAAGCCTTGTTCGTGTATTCTTGGTAGGAGACCACGCTCAGAGAACCAAAAAATGCCTCACATGAAAACTAAGTTAAGAGTCTAAGAAAACAGTCATTTAGGATGGTGAGGGAGCTTTTAGGGAACGCCCTATGCCCAACAAGACTTACGGAAGGCATTGGGTCGGTGGAATCTCTCCTTGGGTTCAGGGCAATGTTTCTATCACCAAGTCATGGATGCAGGAAGCAGATGAAAGCTGCCTCCTTCATCCCCTTCAGTCTCCAAAAATATTAAGTTCCCATTTTATCCTCTTCCAAAATTATTGCATTGGTCGCTCAGTGTAAACACAGTCTTATGAAGGTAGTAGTCCTCATCAGCTTCAGGAGTTCCAGACCAGAGACATTTCTGTTAATTTATCAGTTTTCCAAGCGGTGCCGTTTCCTCAGAGTCAAGAGAATATCAAACACAAGTGGGTGTAGGCATTTTCCATACCCCTCTACTGGCGGGGCAGATGGGATATATAGATCGGGTCAATCTCACAATTAAAGTTAGAATCAATCCTTGGCCAAAAAGGGAAGATGCTATCATGCTTCCTAAAGAAAATTCCTTACTCCCTTAAAACAGACCATGTTTCGGCCACCCAAGCCCTCTTCTTCCAATGTCTGTCCTCAAATTTAGAAAGGTTACCAGGCCTGGGTTGAAGAACAGAGTCTTCTACATAAAGACCAACACAGAATGGATATAAATTACTCTAAAAAGCACAAACAAAAAGTAACTTCCACCCATTAAAAAAATAATAAAAAAAAATGGGATGCTGTAAAGCTCAGTCCACTGGCAATACCAAAGTAGCCGCAACAGGCGTGTTTCTTTAGAAGAGCCAATAACTTCTTGAGATGAAGCTGTGGACCACTTAACAATGAAACGCGTCAGTTATGCTGTTTAGGGACTACCCCCTGGACTGATCTTCACAAAACCCTCAACTTGGCTATAAGACAAATATGCCTAGCATCTCCTACTAAATTACTCTAGAGCGGGTTTCTATTCTTAAGTGGTGTCCAGGAAACCATTTACATTACTTAGGAGTGAAGACACAACACTTTTTTAAAAAGCAGCTTCATCTACATCTCTGTAATGCCATTTTCAGATTAAATTAGCACTATCGGAAAGAAAAACCATACTCTGGTATGAGAAAGCCAAAGCTTAACGGTTTTAACAAGCCAGAAATTTCAGCATTAAATAAAATGTTTAATGCCAACTAAAGCATTCTATAAATAACTGAATAAAAAAGGCAATTCCATCCTTTCATGTGGAGTTACCAGCCACATAGCAGTAGCCATGTTGACTAATATTCCTAGCTTTACACCCACCCAGCACTTTCATCCCTGACACCAGTAGTGGAAAGATCACGTATATGCTCATTCGCTTTGCGAGCATGTTTTCTTTATATGTTAAACAAAAAACGTATTTATTGTAAATGTACAGTAGTCGATTACACATACACACATTAGAAATTATATAGAACATATGAATTTTCACTAGTAATTCTGTAAAAACAAACTTGGGACTCTACTTCTTTTAGACACTAAGGATTTGTTTTTGTTGTTGTCTGCACGGATTTCAGAATGGTGTAGTATGGTAATGCAGGCAGACATATCAAGTTATTTCGAGTCCGTATTATTGGAGAGTTGTTTTTTTCTCCTATTACAGTCTGTGGCTGGAAATTCTACAGAACATTAAACATCCTTCACTAATAAAAACTTTACAAATGAGGTTCTGCCTAACTCCTCTTATAAAAACCAGGCAATTTTCTCGGCGTCAAGGATTTCCAAAAGGATTCAATTGCAAGATGCTCTTGTATAAAGGAGTCGTCTGCAAATGGCTAGGGGGAAGGGAACCACACAAAAAAAAAAACAGAAAAATAAAAAATTGTGCCCTAAATACTTATTCAGTAGGAGTGGAAATACAAAAAAAAAAAAAAAAAAAATTAAGAATAATAATAATAATAATAATATTGAAACAAGAGGGGACAAAAAAAAACCCTTTCCTCAGCCATTTTAATTATTTAATTCAGACGAATACATTTAGTATATCAGGTGGTAGGTTAATTTTAAATGGCAAACTCTGGAAAAACACATCTAACCCGAGTTAGCAGCCCCCATCTAAATTTGAATGGAAAATGTCTGTGCAGTACAAAGGGAGCCAATAACCCATAGAGGGTGGATGTGGCATTGTTGCTATTGACTAAACAATTTCCAGCCTAGTCTCTCTGGAAATGTTAACAGTGAGCTATAAACAGGGATTACCACCAGGTTCAAGACACCACAACAAAAAATAACAAAGTATTAAAAAAAAAAAAAAAGAGAAATAACACATAAAGGGTGGCTAAAGCTCAACTATGGCTACGAAGAGCTTTTAGTCACCGACTAAACTACGCCAAACGACGGTAACACCAACAGTGACAAAGGCCTGGAGAATGCGATAATCCACAGGGGCTTCCAAATATAATGAAAAACAAAGAGTTGGCGAATGAACTAAAGGGAGGACGTGTGTACGCACCATAATAGATCACAGCCAAGGAGCTGAACAACTTAACCTACACATATAAAGTTTCTTACTAGAGCCACTTTGTGGTCAAGACTGGTGAGTGAATTGCCTATAGCTACCTTAATGTATTTCAGTGCCATCTAGTGGTCCAAGCAGGTACCACAAGACCTATATATTATACATAGGGGGACGGGTTAGGAAAGGATTGTGCAAAAGTGGACAACCACTTTCAATACAGACCACTAGAGAGACAAACCACAATTTGCACATGGGTATAATTTCGTACTTGTGTGTAGTATTTTTTTTTTTTCTTTTAGTTTATTCGGGGTGGGGAGGGGATTATCTTGAAAACAGAGGAACACACACTCTGGGAAACAGGGGAAAAAAAAAAAAAGACAGACGTCAGGATAAAAATTATTACAGCACCTGGAATGGATAGGCCTGCCTAGGAGAAAACACAGGCACTGCCACAACACCACAGGAAATAGCTACTGTCTGAGGCTGCACAGACAGTCCATACTTCTTTCACAGGCGCTATAGGTCCAGGTCATAAAAATCGTCCAGATCCTCGTGAAACAAATCCCACTCATCCTCTGAGTCTGTAAGGTCTTCGTCTGCACCCGCTGCCAAAAGCATTAGAAGCATTTCACCTAGCTCAAAGGTCATCACTTCGTCATCGTCATTGTCAAAAGGATCTCCACCCTCACGTTCCTCAAAGTCCCAGAACCGGTTACGACGTTGGGCCTGGAGAAAAAGAGCGCGTTACAAAAAATAAATACAATGAAAGTACAAAAAGCAGAACTGAAAATAAGATTTTAAACCTTCCAGTAAATCTTTTTCTCCTAGTCCGTAGAGGATTCTGGGGACTCCGTAAGGACCATGGGGTATAGATGGGCTCCGCAGGAGACATGGGCACTCTAAAGACTTTAGGATAGAATGGGTGTGCACTGGCTCCTCCCTCTATGCCCCTCCTCCAGACCTCAGTTAGAGAAACTGTGCCCAGAGGAGACAGACAGTACGAGGAAAGGATTTTTGTTAATCTAAGGGCAAGATTCATAACAGCCCACCCCATCCACACCGTATAACCTGGAATATACGCAACCAGTTAACAGTATGAACAAAACAGTATCAGCCAACGACTGATCTTAACTGTAACATAACCCTTATGTAAGCAACAACTATATACAAGTTATGCAGCAATATGTCTGCACTGGGACGGGCGCCCAGCATCCTCTACGGACTAGGAGAAAAAGATTTACCGGTAGGTTTAAAATCTTATTTTCTCTTACGTCCTAGAGGATGCTGGGGACTCCGTAAGGACCATGGGGTTTATACCAAAGCTCCAGACTGGGCGGGAGAGTGCGGATGACTCAGAGCACTGATTGAGCAAACATAAGGTCCTCATCAGCCAGGGTATCAAACTTGTAGAATTTTGCAAAAGTGTTTGAACCCGACCAAGTAGCCGCTCGGCAAAGCTGTAAAGCCGAGACGCCTCGGGCAGCCGCCCAAGAAGGGCCCACCTTCCTAGTGGAATGGGCCTTTACCGAATCTGGTAACGGCAATCCAGCCGTAGAATGAGCCTGCTGAATCGTGTTACAGATCCAGCGAGCAATAGTCTGCTTAGAAGCAGGAGCTCCAACCTTGTTGGCTGCATACAGGACAAACAGTGCTTCTGTTTTCCTAATCCGAGCCGTTCTGGCTACGTAAATTTTTAAGGCCCTGACTACATCAAGGGACTTGGAATCCTCCAAGTCTCCCGTAGCCACAGGCACCACAATAGGTTGGTTTATATGAAACGATGAAACTACCTTAGGCAAAAATTGAGGACGAGTCCTCAACTCTGCTCTATCCACATGGAAAATGAGATAGGGGCTCTTATGAGACAAAGCCGCCAATTCGGACACCCGCCTTGCAGATGCCAAGGCCAACAACATGACCACCTTCCAAGTGAGACATTTTTAATTCAACGGTTTGAAGAGGCTCAAACCAGTGAGATTTTAGGAACTGTAACACCACGTTAAGGTCTCATACTGCCACTGGGGGGCACAAAAGGAGGTTGGATGTGTAGCACTCCTTTTACAAAAGTCTGGACTTCTGGGAGAGAAGCCAATTCCATCTGAAAGAATATAGATAGGGACGAAATCTGTACCTTAATGGAGCCTAACTTTAGCCCCATATCCACTCCTGTTTGTAGAAAGTGGAGAAAACGGCCCAGGTGGAAATCTTCCGTAGGAGCTTACTTGGCTTCACACCAAGATACACAATTCCTTCAGATACGGTGATAATGTTTTGCAGTCACCTCCTTCCTAGCCTTTATCAGAGTAGGGATTTAGGATTCGTGTTCAACCACCATGCCGTCAAACATAACCGCGGTAAGTCTTGGAACACGCAGGGTCCCTGCTGCAACAGGTCCTCCCTGAGAGGAAGAGGACATGGATCTTCTGTGAGCATCTCCTGAAGATCTGAATAGCAGGCCCTTCGAGGCCAATCTGGAACAATGAGTATTGTCTGCACTCTTTTTCGTCTTATGATTCTCAATATTTTTGAGATGAGAGGAAGAGGAGGGAAAACATAGACCGACTGAAACACCCACGGTGTCACCAGGGCGTCTACCGCTACTGCCTGAGGGTCCCTTGACCTGGCACAATACCTCCAAAGCTCCTTGTTGATGGCGTGATGCCATCATGTCTATTTGAGGAAGTCCCCAAAGACTTGCGCTTACGTGATTTTCCGCCCAGCGTAGAATCCTGGTGGCTTCTGCCATTGACACTCTGCTCCTTGTCCCGGTAGGTCGCGAAAAAGAGTCTCCACTTGTCATAGGCCGTTGTATATGGCCCTTAATTCCAGTATGTTGATGTGTAGACAAGCCTCCTGGCTTGACCATAGTCCCTGAAAATTTCTTCCTTGTGTGACTGCTCCCTATCCTCGGAGGCTCGCGTCCGTGGTCACCAGAACCCAGTCTTGAATGCCGAACCTGCGACCCTCTAGAAGGTGAGCACTCTGCAGCCACCACAGGAGAGACACCCTGGCCCTGGTGGACAGGCTTATTTTCTGATGAATTTGAAGATGTGACCCGGACCATGGACTGACACTCTTTTCGGTTTTAACAGGTCTCCGACCATGTTCTGGAGTTCCTGGGCTTTTTCCATCGGGAGAAAAACCCTCTTTTGTTCTGTGTCCAGACACATGCCCAAGAAAGATAGCAGAGTCGTTGGAACCAACTGTGACTTTGGTAGATTTAGAATCCAGCCATGCTGCTGCAGCACTCTCAGTGAGAGTGACACGCTTTTCTGCAACTGTTCCTTTGATCTCGCTTTTATCAGGAGATCGTCCAAGTACGGGATAATTGTGACTCCTTGCCTGCGCAGGAGCACCATCATTTCCGCCATTACCTTGGTGAAAATCCTCGGGGCCATGGAAAGCCCAAACATCAACGTCTGAAACTGGTAATGACAATCCTGTACAGCGAATCCCAGGTATGCCTAATGAGGATATATGGGGACTTGAAGGTATGCATCCTTTATGTCTAGTGATAGCATAAAATCCCCCCCTCCAGGCTGAAGATAACTGCCCTGAGAGATTCCATCTTGAACTTGAACTTTTTCAAGTACAGGTTTCGGGATTTTAAATTTAGAATGGGTCTGACCGAGCCATCCGGTTTCGGGACCACAAATAGGGTTGAATAGTAACCTTTTCCCTGTTGTATTAGGGGAACATTGATAATCACTTGCTGTTGACACAGCTTTTGAACTGCAGCTAAAACTATCTCCCTCTCTGGGGGAGACGCTGGTAAAGCAGATTTGGAGAATCGGCAAGGAGGCACGTCTTCGAATTCCAGCTTGCAGCCTTGGGATACAATTTCCATCGCCCAAGGATACATGTCCGACTGAACCCAGACCTGGCTGAAGACTCGAAGACGTGCCCCCACCGGTGCGGACTCCCTCAGTGGAGCCCCAGCGTCATGCGGTGGATTTAGTAGAAGCCGGGGAGGACTTCTGTCCCTGTGAACTAGCCGTAGCAGGCATGCTTTTCCCTCTACCCTTACCTCCAGCGAGGAAGGAAGAGCCCCGACCTCTTCTGGACTTATCAGGACCGAAATCAGGAATCAGGATTTTGGTACTTACCGATAAATCCCTTTCTCAGATTCCACAGGGGCCACTGGAGCACAGTTACAATGGGGAAATAGTAGGCAGTAATTGGGAGCTGGCACTTTAAAAATTCTAACACTGTGGCTAGCTCCTCCCCTACTATCTCCCCTCCAAGCCAGTCTACGTAAAACTGTGCCCGAGGAGAGCTGGAATAAACAAACTTGAAGGCAGAGGAGGTTAACGCCGCCATGTAAACCAGGATAACACAACAACCCTGGAACTTAACCCAACAAAAAAGGTAAAACTGAACCCAACAAGCAGTCACATAGTGATCTGCAAACCTTAAGCAAAAAAGGAGGAACAGCGCTGGGTGGGCGTCCAGTGGCCCCTGTGGAATCGGAAAAAGGGATTATCGGTAAGTACCAAAATCCTGATTTCTCCTTCATCCACTAGGGGCCACTGGAGCCCAGTTACAATGGGGACGTCCCAGAGCTCCGAAAACGGGTGGGAGAGCGCCGAGAGTCCTGTAAAACCGCTCGGCCAAACTGCGATGCAGAGGCCGCAAACGTGTCAAACTTGTAGAATTTGACAAACGTATGTCGGCCCGACCAAGTAGCCGCCCGACAAAGTAGTTATGGAGACCCCACGGGCAGCCGCCCACGAAGGTCCCATAGAGCGCGTAGAGTGCGCTGAAATCGAAGATGACGGTTCCCGAGAAGCAGCCAAATAAGCTTGTCTGATGGTCAGTCGAATCCATCGAGACAAAGTCTGCTTAGAAGCCGGCCAACAACGGCGGGCCGCATCGTAGAGAACAAATAAGGAATCTGACTTCCGAATAGTCGAAGTCCTCTCCACATAGATCTTGAGCGCTCTGACAACGTCCAATGATCTCGAATCCGGCGAGTCCACCGAGAGTGCCGGAACCACAAGAGGCTGATTGATGTGAAAATCAGACACCACCTTAGGTAGAAAAGACATACGAGTACGAAGCTCGGCCCTATCCGCATGAAACACCAGGTAAGGAGACCTACAAGAGAGAGCCCCAAGTTCTGACACCCGTCTAGCTGAAGCCAGCGCCAGGAGAAGAACCACCTTCCAGGTGAGATTTTATCTCCACTGATTCCAGGGGCTCAAACAATGAAGACTGCAGAAAGGAGAGGACCAGATTGAGGTCCCATGGCGCTGTCGGAGGGCGGAAGGGAGGCTATATTCGAAGAACCCCCTGAAAGAAAGTCTGGACTTCCGGCAGCATGGCTAACTTTTTCTGGAAGAAAACCGAAAGAGCAGAGACCTGCACCTTTAGCAAACCCAGTCCTAAGCCTGTTGAAAAACCTGCCTGCAAAAAACGGAGAAGGCGGGCTAAGCAAAACACGGAAGGAGAAAATTCTCGATGTACACACCAGGCTACATAAGCCTTCCAAATGCGGTAGTAGTGAGAAGATGTGACTGACTTTCTAGCCCGAAGCATAGTAGGTATAACCGTACGAGGAATCCCCTTCCTTTTCAAGATGGCTTTCTCAACAGCCACGCCGTCAAACGTAGCCTGCGTAAGTCTGGAAAAAAAAAGGACCCTGTTGTAGAAGATCGTCTCGTAGTGGCAGGGGCCAAGGCTCGGCTACCGACAACAGGTGTAGGGTGGAGTACCAAACCCTGCGTGGCCAATCCGGAGCCACCAGGAGGACCAGAGCGTTTTCTCTCTTGATGCGCTGCAGAACCCGTGGCAACAGCGGGAACGGAGGAAAGAGGTAAACGAACTGGAAATTCCAAGGAGCCGTGAGAGCATCCACGCCGGCCGCCGCCGGGTCCCTCGTCCGAGAGTAATACAGAGGCAACTGATGGTTCAGGCGGGATGCCATGAGGTCGATCTGTGGTTTTCCCCACCGGCGGACCAGTTGCCAAAACACCTGGGGATGTAGAGACCACTCTCCCGGGTGCATATCCTGTCGGCTTAGATAATCGGCTTCCCAATTGTCCACTCCCGGAATAAATATCGCCGAGAAGGACAGAGCATACTTTTCCGCCCAGAGAAGGATGTTGGTGACCTCCCTCATCGCTGCGAGTGCCGCCCTGACGGTTGATGTACGCCACCGTCGTGGCGTTGTCGGACTGAACTCTGACCGCTCGGCCGTGTAGTAAGTGATGCGCCTGAAGCAGAGCATTGTACACCGCCCTTAGTTCGAGAATGTTTATGGGGAGAACGGATTCGTGTATTGACCAACGCCCCTGAAACCGATGTTCCAGGGTCACTGCTCCCCAGCCTCGCAGACTGGCGTCCGTGGTGAGGAGAGTCCAATCCCATACACCGAACCGCCTTCCTTCCAACAGATGCGTCGACTGGAGCCACCAGAGAAGAGACGACCGTGCCTTTGGGGATAGCCTCACCCCTTGATGAAGGAACAGATGAGATCCTGACCACTGATGTAGAAGACACAGCTGAAACGGTCGAGAGTGGAAGCGACCGTACGGAAGAGCTTCGAACGCTGCTACCATCTTTCCCAGAAGGCGAATGCACAGATACACTGACATCCGACGGTTTCGAAGAACCGACCTTACCAGAGTCCGCAGAGACAGGATCTTGTCCTGAGGAAGGAAAACCCTCTGACGGACCGTGTCGAGAATCATCCCCAGAAACAACAGCCGTTGTGAGGGGTATAAGTGAGACTTCAGAAAATTCAGGATCCACCCGTGACGAATCAGAAGGTCCTGTGTCATCCAGATATTCTGAAGCAACAGTTCTGCCGAGCTTGCTTTTATTAGCAGATCGTCCAGATAGGGAACAATCGTCACACCCTGCTTCCGAAGTAGGGCCATCATGACCGCCATGACCTTTGTGAATACTCTGGGAGCAGAAGAGAGACCGAAAGGAAGGGCCTGGAACTGGAAATGAGCGTCCTGTATCGCGAACCGGAGAAAAGCCTGATGAGGAGGCCAAATGGGAACATGTAAGTATGCATCCTTGATGTCTAAGGATGCCAGAAACTCGTTTCTCTCCAACCCCGCAATAACAGACTGGAGGGACTCCATCTTGAACTTGAATACCCTCAAATACGGATTGAGATCCTTCAAGTTCAGGATTGGCTTGACTGAGCCGTCCGGCTTCGGTACGAGAAACAGGCTTGAGTAATAGCCCTGCTTCCGAAGATGAGAGGGAACAGGGATCACCACCCTTGCGGATAGAAGCTTCTGGACTGCTGCCTGTAAGGCAACTCTGTCGGAAACTGGCAAACCCGTGGTAAAAAAAAACGCTGGGGCGGTTGTTCCTGAAAATCGAGCTTGTAACCGCAAGTGATTAGATCCCGGACCCAAGCGTCTGGGCAGAACTGTACCCAGACCTCCTTGAAATCCCACAGACGAGCTCCCACCCTGTGGTCTCCCAGGTGGGAGGGAAGCCCGTCATGCGGTGGTAGAGGTAGAGGACTTAACCTCTGACTGGGCTGAGGACCCTCTACCCCTGCCTCTACCTCTATGGCCACGGAAGGTAGAAGTTCCTCCCCTGGCCTGGCCTCGAAACCTGGAAGGGGTACGAAAGGAAGAACCCCGATATGGCCTGCGAGTGGCTGGAGCAGCAGAAGGAAGATAAGTCGACTTACCTCCGGTGGCCTGAGAGATCCAGGCATCCAGATCCTTACCAAACAGAACCTCACCCGTAAAGGGCAACGCTTCTGCCGCCCTTTTGGATTCTGTATCCGCTTGCCACTGCCGGAGCCAGAGAGCTCTGCGGGCCGCAATTGCTAAAGCGGAAATCCTAGCCCCGAGAATACAGATGTCCTTGGAGGCTTCGCAAAGATAAAGGGCTGATTCACGGATGTGTTCCGCCCACGGTATTAATTGCTCTGCCGGCAATTCGTCACGAATTACAGAGGACAAGTGCTCCGCCCACGCTTCGATCGCCTTGTTGACCCAACAACCTACCTGCGCCGGGCGATGCAATACCCCCGCCGCCGAGTATATAGTCTTCAAGGTGGATTCCAACTTCTTATCAGACGCCTCCTTAAGCGAAGTTGCTCCCGGAACCGGTAGGACCGTCTTTTTGGACAGATGAGACACCAAAGGATCCACAATCGGAGAGGTCTTATAACGTTTCCTGCTATCTGCGGGAAAAGGATAGGAAGACAACAGTTTTCTTGATACCTGAAATTTTGCATCTGAATGTTTCTAGGCAGCCGTTAGGAGCGCATCCAGCTCCTCCGAAACTGGAAAGGTCACCGGCAGGCATTGGTTGGTGCCAAACCTTGAAGGGCGTAAGGCATCCTGCTCCGTCTCTTCCACCTGTAAAACTGAGCGAATAGCAGTAATAAGAGCCTCTATACCCTGAGCTACTGGTTTAGAGTCCCCATACACCTGATCGTCATCAGTATCCTGTATATCGACATCCGGAATATCCTGTACATCTAACCCCGCCTCATCTAATTGAGGCATATCATCGTCAAAGTCCTGCAACACAGAGGCTAGCAATCTCTTTTTTGAAGCCTGCTGAGGGGGGCTAAAGGACAGGGCTTGGGAAGGGATTACAGTCCTAGAGAGCCCTTCTACGGACTTAGCCAATGAGACAGCCCAAGCAGGTTCTGGCTCCGGTACCGGGACAAGCTGTCGGAACCGGGCCGCCTCTCTATCTTCCCGAGAGGCCTTTAGTTCCCTAGTCAGCAAAGACATAACCTCGGTGAGTTGTGTCGTCCATGCAGGGGCGCTTTGGGGTTCTGAGGAGGGCTGAGCAGATGGTTCAGACCCACCTTCCTCACCTAAAAGGTGCCCCTGTTTTTGTGCTGCCTTGGAGCCTTTACTAGCCATGGCAGCCCCTAACAACTGTGACCCTCCCTTACAAGAAACAGCAATAAGCAGAAGGGGAGGGACGGGGGAGAGTAGGGAAAAACGCAGCCACAGCAGCCAGAGCTCTCCTGCACGATACTGTGCAGCTACAGGCTTTAAAGAAGTATATAGATGCCCCCCAGTGCCCCCCTTCCCCACTGTAACAGGCTCACTGTGATCCGTGCAGTGCCGTGGCGCTTCTGTCCCGCGCTGCTGCAACGGAAATGGCCGCCAGCGCGCGCTGAGTCCGGCGGCGCAGAGCAGGACTAAGCTCCGCCCCCTCCGCAAAGGTGCCAAGTTTGAAGTTGCTTTGCGCCTTTTTCACGATCCCCGTAGTGGCACTGTGAGCCGCGCTAAGCGGGGATCCGAGCGAGGAGGGGGGCGGGCGGGAGACAAGCCCGATCTGAACTGAGGTCTCTGTATTTAAATAAATAAATTAAAATAGCCCGAGCTACCCAAGCCTATAGTAGCGGTGGAAAAGCGGGGGAAGGAGGGAGGGGGGCTGCAGCATAGAGCACTCATAATATGGTGGAGTGGCCGCGACACACGCCGCACGCAGCGGTGTCCGGCCACATATAATTACCGCCGCCCAAGCTGCCGGAATCTTCAGCCGACGGAGCGGCCCCGACACGCGCCGCACGCAGCGGTGTCCGGCTGGCTCCGGAGAGCTAGTGTCTCCTTCAGCCGGGGCCCATCCCGAGCCGCACATAGCTGCGATGGGACCCCGCCGGCAGCCTCCCGCGGTGCAGACTGGCAGTGGCAAAGCTGCCAGTCTGTGGATGTAAGTAAGAAAAAGAAAGAAAAAAAAATTCTTCAGAGAAGACCCAAGTGAACCAGCTCCCTTGGGCACAAATGAAAGACTGGCTTCGAGGGGAGATAGTAGGGGAGGAGCTAGCCACAGTGTTAGAATTTTTAAAGTGCCAGCTCCCAATTACTGCCTACTATTTCCCCATTGTAACTGTGCTCCAGTGGCCCCTAGTGGATGAAGGAGAAAGTACTGCATCTGATATTGTGGTGTTTTCTTTTGCTGTGGGGGAACATAAGGTAAAAAAGTAGATTTACCCGCGGTAGCTGTGGAAACCAGGTCCGCGAGACCTTCTCCAAATAAAACCTCACCCTTGTAAGGCAGAACTTCCATATGTCTCTGAGTCGGCATCACCCGTCCATTGGCGGGTCCACAGTGCTCGCCTAGCAGACATCGCCATGGCGTTGGCCCTCAAACCTAGCAGCCCAACGTCTCTCTGAGCGTCTCTCATACTTAAGACTGCGTCCATAATGTGACCTAAGGTCAATAAAATGGTATCCCTATCTAGGGTATCAATGTCAGCTGACAAGGTATCTGCCCATGCTGCTACAGCGCTACAAACCCAAGCCGATGCTATTGCCGGTCTGAGCAAAGCACCCGTATGCGTATAAATAAATAGATTTTAAGGTAGTTTCCCGTCTGCGATCAGCAGGATCCTTGAGGGCTGCCGTGTCTGGAGACGGTAGCGCCATCTTCTTGGACAAGCGCGTTAAAGCCTTGTCCACCCTGGGCGTGGACTCCCACCGTACCATGTCCTGTGCAGGG
The DNA here is from genome assembly GCF_028390025.1 of Pseudophryne corroboree. Lineage (NCBI taxonomy): Eukaryota > Metazoa > Chordata > Amphibia > Anura > Myobatrachidae > Pseudophryne > Pseudophryne corroboree. Next base: position 803,631,857 of record NC_086449.1, on the reverse strand, counting down.
AAAGGGTACGCCATAAGAATCCTCTTGGGAATCTGCAGCTTTTTGTCTGGAGTTTCCCAAGCTTTTTCAAATAACGCGTTCAGCTCATGAGATGGGGGAAAGGTTACCTCAGGTTTCTTTTCCTTAAACATGCATACCCTCGTGTCAGGGACAGAGAGGTCATCTGTGATATGCAAAACATCTTTTATTGCAATAATCATATAATGAATACTTTTGGCCACCCTTGGGTGTAACCTCGCATCATCGTAGTCGACACTGGAGTCAGAATCCGTGTCGGTATCAGTGTCTGCTACCTGGGACAGGGGACGTTTTTGAGACCCTGAAGGGCCCTGTGACACAGTCTAAACCATTGATTGACTCCCCGTTTTATCCCTGGACTCAGCTTTGTCCAACCTCTTATGTAATAAAGCCACATTTGCATTTAAAACATTCCACATATCCAACCAATCAGGTTGGATATGTGGAACAATCATCTGCTCCACCTCCTCAGACGAGCCTTCCGCTTCAGACATGCCGACAGACACGTACCGACACCCCCACACACTCAGGGATATATCTATATGGAGACAGTCTCCCAATAAGGCCCTTTGCAGAGAGAGAGAGAGAGAGAGAGAGAGAGAGAGAGAGAGAGAGAGAGAGAGAGAGAGAGAGAGAGAGAGAGAGAGAGAGAGAGAGAGAGAGAGAGAGAGCCAGCACACACCCAGCGCCACTGTACTCTTGAATAAAATCCCAGTTAGTACTCAGCGCTTTTATATATCTCTATAAATACACTCACTGCGCCAATAAATTGTGCCCCCCCCCCCCCCCCCCCCCATTTTTTTTGCCCTGTGTAACCTTGTTCAGCAGGGGAGAGTCCGGGGAGCCAGCTTCTCTGCAGTGTGCTGTGGAGAAAATGGCGCTGGTTAGTGCTGGAAGTATCAAGCCCCGCCCCCTCACAGGCGGGCTTCGGTCCCGCACAAATTATTTATACTGGCAGGGGTTTATTAATATACTGCCTCCGCAGTACCTACTTCATGTGCCAGTGTCCCTAGAGGTTTTTATTGCTGCCCAGGGCGCGCCCCCCTGTGCCCTGCACCCGTGCAGTGCCCGCTGTGTGTGTCTGTGTGGGAGCAATGGCGCGCAGCGTTACCGCTGCGCGGTACCTCAGTGAAGATCTGAAGTCTTCTGCCGCCTTTAAAGTCTTTTTTTCTTCTTAATACTCACCCGGCTTCTATCTTCCGGCTCTGTGAGGACGGTGGCGCGGCTCCGGGACGAACGGCGAGGGTGAGACCTGCGTCCCGACCCTCTGGAGCTAATGGTGTCCAGTAGCCTAAGAAGCAGAGCCTATCATTTAAGTAGGTCTGCTTCTCTCCCCTCAGTCCCACGATGCAGGGAGCCTGTTGCAAGCAGTGCTCCCTGAAAATAAAAAACCTACCAAAAAGTATTTTTTACAGAGAAACTCAGGAGAGCTCCCCTGCAATGCACCCAGTCTCCTCTGGGCACAAGATCTAACTGAGGTCTGGAGGAGGGGCATAGAGGGAGGAGCCAGTGCACACCCATTCTATCCTAAAGTCTTTAGAGTGCCCATGTCTCCTGCGGAGCCCGTCTATACCCCATGGTCCTTACGGAGTCTCCAGCATTCTCTAGGATGTGAGAGAAAAACTTCTAACTACGCACTTGACGCTACTCCCAATGTAACATAGAAAAATAAGATTTTACTTACCGGTAAATCTATTTCTCGTAGTCCGTAGAGGATGCTGGGGACTCCGTAAGGACCATGGGGAATAGACGGGCTCCGCAGGAGATAGGGCACTTTAAGAAAGACTTTAGGATTCTGGGTGTATACTGGCTCCTCCCTCTATGCCCCTCCTCCAGACCTCAGTTAGGGAAACTGTGCCCAGAGGAGACGGAAAGTACGAGGAAAGGATTTTTGTTAATCTAAGGGCAAGATTCATACCAGCCACACCAATCACACCGTATAACTTGTGATATACTACCCAGTTAACAGTATGAAAAACGACATAGCATCAGTCCAAGACCGATGAAACTATAACATAACCCTTATTTAAGCAATAACTATATACAAGTCTTGCAGAAGTAGTCCGCACTTGGGACGGGCGCCCAGCATCCTCTACGGACTACGAGAAATAGATTTACCGGTAAGTAAAATCTTATTTTCTCTAACGTCCTAGAGGATGCTGGGGACTCCGTAAGGACCATAGGGATTATACCAAAGCTCCCAAACGGGCGGGAGAGTGCGGATGACTCTGCAGCACCAATTGAACAAACAGGAGGTCCTCTTCAGCCAGGGTATCAAACTTATAAAACTTTGCAAAGGTGTTTGACTCCGACCAAGTAGCTGCTCGGCACAACTGTAATGCCGAAACCCCTTAGGCAGCCGCCCAAGAAGAGGCCACCTTCCTAGTGGATTGGGCCTTAACAGATTAAGGCAACGGCAATCCTGCCGTAGAATGCGCCTGCTGAATCGTATTACAGATCCAGTGAGTAATAGTCTGCTTTGAAGCAGGAGCGCCAACCTTGTTGGCCGCATACAGAACAAATAGAGCTTCAGTCTTCCTGATCCTAGCTGTTCTGGACACAAATCTTCAAAGCCCTGATCACATCCAGGGACTCTGAATCCCCCAAGTCCCGCGTAGCCACAGGCACGACAATAGGTTGGTTCATATGAAAAGATGAGACCACCTTTGGCAGAAATTGAGGACGAGTCCTCAATTCCGTCCTATCCACATGAAAAACCATGTAGGGGTTTTTATATGACAAAGCCGCCAATTCCGAAACACGCCTTGCAGAAGCCAAGACCAATAACACAACCACTTTCCAAGTGAGATATTTCAATTCCACCATCTTGAGTGGTTCAAACCAAGGTGACTTGAGGAAACTTAATACCCCGTTAAGATCCCAAGGCGCCACCGGAGGTACAAAGGGAGGCTGAATATGCAGTACCCCTTCACAAATGTCTGTACTTCAGGAAGAGAAGCCAATTCTTTTTGGAAGAAAATGGATAAGGCCGAAATTTGGACCTTTATGGACCCTAATTTTAGGCCCAAACTCACTCTCGTTTGTAGGAAGTGAAGCAGACAGCCCAAATGGAACTCCTCCGTAGGAGCAGTTCTGGCCTCACACCAAGACACATATTTTCGCCATATACGGTGATAATGTTTCGATGTCACGTCCTTCCTAGCCTTGATCAGGGTAGGAATGACCTCCTCCGGAATACCTTTTTCCGCTAGGATCCGGCGTTCAACCGCCATGCCGCCAAACGCAGCCGCGGTAAGTCTTGGAACAGACAGGGCCCCTGCTGCAGCAGATCCTGTCTTAGGGGAAGAGGCCACGGATCTTCTGTGAGCAACTCTTGCAGATCCGGATACCAAGTCCTTCGTGGCCAATCCGGAACAATGAGGATCGTTCTGACTCCTCTTAGCCTTATTATTCTCAACACCTTGGGTATGAGAGGTAGAGGAGGGAACACATAGACCGATCCGAACACCCAAGGTGTCACTAGAGCGTCTACCGCTACCGCCTGAGGGTCCCTGGCCCAATACCGCTTTAGCTTTTTGTTGAGACACGACGCCATCATGTCTATCTGAGGCAGTCCCCACCGACCCACGATCTGTGCGAAGACTTCTGGATGAAGTCCTCACTCTCCCGGATGCAGGTCGTGTCTGCTGAGGAAGTCCGCTCCCCAGTTGTCCACCCCCGGGACGAATACTGCTGATAGGGCGCTTACATGGCTTTCCGCCCAGCGAAGAATCCTGGTCGCTTTTGCCATGGCCACTCTGCTCCTTGTGCCGCCTTGGCGGTTTACATGAGCCACTGCCGTGACATTGTCTGACTGAATCAGAACCGGTTTGTCCCGAAGCCATGCCTCCGCTTGGCGTAGGGCGTTGTATATGGCCCTCAACTCCAGGACGTTGATGTGGAGACTAGTCTCTAGATTTGACCAGAGACCTTGGAAATTTCTTCCCAGTGTGACCGCTCCCCAACCTCGGAGGCTTGCGTCCGTGGTCACCAGGATCCAGTCCTGAATTCCGAACCTGCGGCCTTCTAGGAGGTGAGCACTGTGCAGCCACCACAGGAGAGATACCCTGGCTCTGAGAGACAGGGTGATCCTCTGATGCATTTGTAAATGGGACCCAGACCATTTGTCCAGTAGATCCCATTGAAAGGTCCTCGCATGGAACCTGCCGAAGGGGATGGCCTCGTACGATACCACCATCTTCCCCAGGACACGTGTGCAATGATGCACTGAAACAGTTTTTAGCTTTAATAGGTTCCTGACCAGGGCTATGAGCTCCTGAGCCTTTTCCATCGGAAGTAAAAAAAAAATTCTGGTCTGTGTCTAGAATCAGACCCAGAAAGGTCAGGCGCGTTGTAGGGACTAGCTGGGACTTCAGTAAATTGAGAATCCAGCCGTGCCCCTGCAACATCCTCACCGACACGCTGTCCAGCAACCTCTCCCGAGATCTCACCTTTATGAGGAGATCGTCCAAGGAGCACCATCATTTCCGTCATTACCTTGGTGAAAATTCTCGGGGCTGTGGAAAGCCCAAACGGCAACGTCTGAAATTGGTAATGACAGTCATGTACTGCAAATCTCAGAAACGCCTGATGAGGAGGGAAAAATCGGAACATGAAGGTATGCATCCTTTATGTCCAGGGACACCATCCAATCCCCCCCCCTCCAGACTGGCGATGACCGCTCTGAGCGATTCCATCTTGAACATGAACTTTTTCAAGTACAAGTTCAGGGATTTCAGATTCAAAATGGGCCTGACCGAACCGTCCGGTTTCGGGACCACAAACAGGGTTGAGTAATACCCCTTTCCCTGCTGGAGAAGAGGAACTTTGACTATCACCTGTTGAAGATACAATTTTTGAATCGCAGTCAACACTAACTCCCTTTCTGACGGGGAAGCTGGCAGAGCAGATTTGAAAAACCGGCGAGGAGGCACGTCTTCGAATTCCAGCCTGTATCCCTGAGAAACAATCTCTAATGCCCAGGGATCCACCTGTGAGTGAACCCAGACCTGGCTGAAAAATCAAAGACGCGCCCCCACTTGAACTGACTACACCCGGGAAGCCCCAGCGTCATGCGGTGGACTTTGCAGATGTAGGGGAGGACTTCTGCTCCTGGGAACTAGCTGCATGCAGCTTTTTTTCCCCTTGCCTTTTCCTCTGGCAAGGAAGGACGATCCCCGTACCTTCTTGCTTTTATTGGAACGAAAGGACTGCATTTGATAATGATGTGCCTTTTTAGTATGCTGCGGGGGGACATAAAGTAAGAAATTCGATTTACCGGCCGTAGCAGTAGAGACAAGGTCCGAGAGGCCTTCTCCAAACAACTCCTCCCCCTTGTAAGGCAACGACTCCATATGCCGCTTTGAGTCGGCATCCCCCGTCCACTATCGGGTCCACAGGCGTCGCCTAGCAGAAATAGACATAGCATTTATTCTGGAGCTTAGTAAACAAATGTCTCTTTGAGCATCCCTCATATATAAAGCAGCATCCTTGATATGCTCTAGGGTCATTTGAATGGAATCCTTATCTAGGGTTTCAAGTTCCGTAGATAAGGAATCTGTCCATGCCGCGATAGCACTACACACCCAGGCCGATGCCATAGCCGGTCTAACGATAGTACCGGAATGTGTGTAAATGTGCTTCATGGTAACCTCCTGCTTACGATCAGCAGGATCCTTGAGGGAAGCTGTATCCTGAGAAGGCAGTGCCACCTTCTTGGATAAGCGTGTCAGCGCCTTGTCTACCTTCGGCGAAGATTCCCATCATATCCTGTCCTTTTGTGGAAAGGGATACGCCATAAGAATCCTTTTGGGAATTTGTAGTCTCCTATCTGGAGATTCCCAAGCCTTTTCGCACAAGTCACTTAGTTCAAATGAGGACGGAAAAAAGTGACCTCAGGCTTTTTCCCTTTATACATGTGTACCCTCGTGTCAGGGACAGGGGGTTCCTCAGTGATATGCAAAACCTCTTTAATGACCATAATCATGCAACGAATACCTTTCGCCACCTTTGGCTGTAATTTTGCATCCTCATAGTCGACACTAGTCAGTCTCTATGTCGGTATCTGTGTCAGTGATCTGGGATATGATGCTTTTTGAGACCCCGAAGGTCCTGGTGCCACAGGGACAGGCATGGTCTGACTACCTGACTGATCCCTAGCTTCAGCCTTGTCTAATCGTTTATGCAGTAAATTTACATTTGCATTCAAGACATTCCACATATCCACCCAGTCCGGTGTCGGCGTTGCCGACGGCGACCTGGCCATCATGCACTCCCCCTCCTCCTTAGGTGAGCCTTCCTCGTCAAACATGTCGACACACACGTACTGACACTTCACACACACAGGGAATCTTTTCTGAAGACAGGTTCCCCATGACGCCGTTTGGAGAGAGAGAGTATGCCAGCACACACCCCAGCGCTATATGTCCCTGGAGAAAAACACAGAATGTTTACCCAGTAGCGCTGCTGTAGTGTATAAACGCCAATAATGTGCCTCCCCTCTACTTTAAAACCTCCTTTCACCGTGTGTCAAGCAGGGGAGAGTCCGGGGAGCTTCCTCTCAGCGGTGCTGTGTAGAGAAAATGGCGCTGGTGAGTGCTGCGGGAGAAGCCCCGCCCCCTCGGTGGCGGGCTTCTATCCCGCTCAAACTTATTAAAAAAAATGGCGGGGGCTCTTTTATATACATGTACAGTGCCCACCTGTACATGTATATACACTTTTGCCATAGGAGAGGTGTTTTATTGCTGCCCAGGGCGCCCCCCCCTGCGCCCTGCACCCTTACAGTGACCGGAGTGTGTGAGGTGTAGCGTTGCAATGACGCACAGCTGCAGTGCTGTGCGTTACCTCTGTGAAGCACCGAAGGCTTCTGCCGCCTGAGACGTCTTCTGTCTTCGTTTCTTCTGGCTCTGAGGAGAACGGCGGCGCGGCTCTGGGGTGAACGCCCAGGACGAACCTGTGTTCATTCCCTCTGGAGCTAATAGTAGCCGAGGAAGCAGAGCCTAACATTTAAGTAGGTCTGCTCCTCTCACCTCAGTCCCTCGATGCAGGGAGCCTGTTGCCAGCAGTGCTCCCTGAAACAGAGAAAAAATCCTAACAAAAATGCTTTCTAAGCAGGAAACTCAGGAGAGCTCCCTGCAGTGCACCCATTCTCCTCTGGGCACAGTCTAAAACTGAGGTCTGGAGGAGGGGCATAGAGGGAGGAGCCAGTGCACACCCAGAATCCTAAAGTCTTTCTTAAAGTGCCCCATCTCCTGCAGGGCCCGTCTATTCCACATGGTCCTTACGGAGTCCCCAGCATCCTCTAGGACGTTAGAGGGAAAAAAAACTTCAGCTACACAAAATCAGTGAATGCAGTTAAACTGCTACACAAACCAATGTCTAAGAGAATGTGGCCTTCAAGACATCGGCTGCCAATTGAATCACAGAGGCAATGAGGTTCTACAGAAGCATCTTCACTCACGCATACTTTTTGCTCCCTTGGGTGCGATTTAGACACACAGCACAGATTCTCACACTTTCATACCCATATCTTAATTTAGCATCTGTCACTTCACAGCTGGCTACAAAGTCGCTTATGGTATATAAAGTTGCAGATTAAAGCCCGAAGCTGCATGTCGGGATGCAAGACGCAGTTCACTCGTATAGGTTCTCTGCCTTTTGATGCCAATGGCTGTGTCCAGGGTACTCTTACACTGAACTTATTGCAATCGAAGTGAATAAGACCACATTCTGCATAAAACCATGTGGCGGGAAGCATGGCACAGCTAAACTGCATAATCTATGGCGCATCAGATGGGACGATAAGAGAATAGGTCAGGGAGGATACATCCGTAGGTTACTAGGGAATGAAGATGCTGTATCCCCAGATAATGGCAATAGCTGTCTGCAGGGTGTAGGAGACATCATTGCAGCAAGATGAGCATGGCTACATCTGTAATGTAAAAGAATCTCAGATATAGGAGTACCTTCTATGGTTCTAAAAGAATATTCATGAAAAGTTATCTAGAGAGAAAAGCTGCAGAATTAACAAAACCGCTTACTGCAATTTCATATTATAAAAAAAAAAAAAAAAAAAGCAGATTTGTAAATCCCCATTTCCAAAGTCAAAAACAAAGGCGCTGAAAGGGGAGCAGAATAACCCCCCTCCACCCAACACCCCCACCCCCCAAAAAAAGGACTAAGCCTAGAACATTTTTTGCTTTTGTTAATAACTGATCATTGACAGAAAATTATCTCACTTACTCGGTACCTACTGGACATTCCCCCTTTTTGCCGCGGCTGTGGTTCTTCTATGCGGCCATCGGGGTACGCATGCTTGTAAAAGCAGTTGCCGCCAAAAGGGCAGGTGCCACGCCCTTCATCGAAATACCGGCAAGATTTGTTGCTGGAAGAAATAAAGAATGGAGGGTTACAGCAAAGCTCTGTTCATTGCAAACCAAAGGATCTATGCGTAGAACGGACTGTTAGGACATATAAGCAGTACAGAGCGTTAGCAAGCCGCTAATACCATCATATATACTGCCTTATACAGATGGAGGATAGGTAAAGCTGCAGAACCCCTTTCACCCAGACACAAAGGGGTCAGATTAGCAAATAAACCAGAGGCAGGCAGCAACACGTCACCCACCGACTGGGAAACCGAGCTGCAGAAATATCGCTGATATTGCAAATAACGCTGTCACCCTTCTATTTGCCTGAACTCATTCTGCTGCTCATGATGTGAAAAGAAAGATGTAAACAGAACACACACATACCTCATGGCTTCTTTGTACTTGAGGATCAGCTTCTGTTTATCATCCTTCTCTTCCACCCAGTATTCACTTGGAATGACAAAGTTTGACGTGATGCGGCATTCTGGGCACGACCTGTACACAAGACAGGAAGTTATAGAAGAGCCAATCTGCTTCTCCAGACTGATCCCCATCTAATACGGCTGAAATGGTCAGGTGACTGCAATGGCTGGTACGTGATACATGCAATACACCTATACGGGTGCCAGTCTTTATTTTATCCGTCTTCCAGGCACTTCTAGAATTCATTGGACGGGGGCTGGACTGCATACCCTAATTTTAAACATAATGAGAGGTGCTACCGTGCTGAGACTTGTAGTGGGCATTATTTTGTAACACTTAATCTAGCAATTTTTAGCATCTAAATTGTTTTATTACTAATGTAACACTTTAACACCTTAATTATTACCTCTCACCCATGCACTTCACACATAGCTGATACTAATGTAACAAGTTTTAACACGTTAACTACTACCTTGCACAAATATTATGCCTTGGGGCAGTTTGGATGTGCTGCTCGGGGGGTCCCGTGCCCTGGACTTCAACCTAAGGAACGTTACGGACTCATCTGATGGAGGTCACCTAATCGCGGAAGGTGCCAATATTTTTGGCCAAAATTATGCTAAGCAACTTAATTTTACTCCATGTTCAACTGCAGAGTTTTATTATAATTGTCCGATTAGCAGTGTTAAATACTATAAGAGGGTGCACCTGCATTCTCTCTTACTTCTAGAATTCAGCCTGTGGTCCAATACCCTCCAGAGATACAGCTGATCGATTCAAGGGGTAAAACTGCACTACCACCTGCTAGGACACCCTCCACCACCATTTTTATGTAGCCAACAAAAATAAGATTTTAAACCTACCGGTAAATCTTTTTCTCCTAGTCCGTAGAGGATGCTGGGGACTCCGTAAGGACCATGGGGGTATAGACAGGCTCCGCAGGAGACATGGGCACTCTAAAGACTTTAGATGGGTGTGCACTGGCTCCTCCCTCTATGCCCCTCCTCCAGACCTCAGTTAAAGAGCTGTGCCCAGAGGAGACGGACAGTACGAGGAAAGGATTTTTGTTAATCTAAGGGCGAGATACATACCAGCCCACACCATACAACATGGAATATACGCAACCAGTTAACAGTATGAACAAAACAGCATCAGCCAAAGACTGATCTTAACTGTAACATAACCCTTATGTAAGCAACAGCTATATACAAGCCTTGCAGAACTATGTCCGCACTGGGACAGGCGCCCAGCATCCTCTACGGACTAGGAGAAAAAGATTTACCGGTAGGTTTAAAATCTTATTTTCTCTTACGTCCTAGAGGATGCTGGGGACTCCGTAAGGACCATGGGGATACCAAAGCTCCAGACCAGGCGGGAGAGTGCGCATGACTCTGCAGCACCGATTGAGCAAACATGAGGTTCTCATCAGCCAGGGTATCAAACTTGTAGAATTTTGCAAAAGTGTTTGAACCTGACCAAGTAGCTGCTCGGCAAAGCTGTAAAGCAGAGACGCCTCGGGCAGCCGCCCAAGAAGAGCCCACCTTCCTAGTGGAATGGGCCTTTACCAAATTTGGTAACGGCAATCCAGCCGTAGAATGAGCCTGCTGAATCGTGTTACAGATCCAGCGAGCAATAGTCTGCTTAGAAGCAGGAGCGCCAATTTTGTTGGCGGCATACAGGACAAACAATGCCTCTGTTTTCCGAACTCGAGCCATCCTGGCTACATAAATTTTTAAGGCCCTGACTACATCAAGGGACTTGGAATCCTCCAAGTCCCCCGTAGCCACCGGCACCACAATAGGTTGGTTTATATGAAATGACGAAACCACCTTAGGCAGAAATTGAGGACGAGTTCTCAACTCTGATCAACATGGAAAATCAGATAGGCGCTCTTGTGAGACAAGGCCGCCAATTCGGACACCCACCTTGCAGATGCCAAGGCCAACAACATGACCACTTTCCAAGTGAGAAATTTTAATTCAACCGTTTGAAGAGGTTCAAACCAGTGTGATTTTAGGACCTGTAACACCACGTTAAAGTCCCATGATGCCACTGGGGGCACAAAAGGAGGCTGGGTGTGCAGCACTCCCCTCACAAAAGTCTGGACTTCTGGGAGAGAAGCCAATTCCTTCTGAAAGAATATTGATAGGGCCGAAATCTGTACCTTAATGGAGCCTAACTTTAGGCCCATATCCACTCCTGTCTGTAGAAAGTGGAGAAAACGGCCCAGATGGAAATCTTCCGTAGGAGCATTCTTGGCTTCACACCAAGATACATACTTCCTCCAGATACGGTGATAATGTTTCGCCGTCACCTCCTTCCTAGCCTTTATCAGAGTAGGGATGACTTCCTCCGGAATACCTTTCCCAGCTAGGATTTGTGTTCAACCGCCATGCCGTCAAACGTAACCGCGGTAAGTCTTGGAACACGCAGGGCCCCTGCTGCAACAGGTCCTCCCTGAGAGGAAGAGGCCATGGATCTTCTGTGAGCATTTCCTGAAGATCTGAGTACCAGGCCCTTCGAGGCCAATCTGGAACAATGAGTATTGTCTGCACTCTTTTTCGCCTTATGATTCTCAATATTTTTGAGATGAGCGGAAGAGGAGGGAACACATAGACCGACTGAAACACCCATGGTGTCACCAGGGCGTCAACCGCTACTGCCTGAGGGTCCCTTGACCTGGCACAATACCTCCAAAGCTTCTTGTTGAGGCGTGACGCCATCATGTCTATTTGAGGAAGTCCCCAACGACTTGTTATCTCTGCAAAAACTTCTTGATGAAGTCCCCACTCTCCTGGATGGAGATAGTGTCTGCTGAGGAAGTTTCCTCCCCAGTTGTCCACTCCCGGAATGAAGACTGCTGACAGAGCGCTTACGTGATTTTACGCCCAGCGAAGAATCCTGGTGGCTTCCGCCATTGCCACTCTGCTCCTTGTCCCGCCTTGGCGGTTTACATGAGCCACGGCTGTGATGTTGTCTGATTGAATCAGCACCGGTAGGTCGCGAAGAAGATTCTCCGCTTGTCGTAGGCAGTTGTATATGGCCCTCAATTCCAGCACGTTCATGTGTAGACAAGCCTCCTGGCTTGACCATAGTCCCTGAAAATGTCTTCCTTGTGTGACTGCTCCCCATCCTCGGAGGCTCGCGTCCGTGGTCACCAGAACCCAGTCTTGAATGCCGAACCTGCGACCCTCTAGAAGGTGAGCACTCTGCAGCCACCACAGGAGAGACACCCTGGCCCTGGGGGACAGGCTTATTTTCTGATGTATTTGTAGATGGGACCCCGACCACTTGTCCAGAAGTTCCCACTGAAATGTCCTTGCATGGAACCTGCCGAAGGGGATGGCCTCGTAGGCCGCCACCATTTTTCCCAGGACTCGAGTGCAGTGATGAACTGACACTCTTTTTGGTTTTAGCAGGTCTCTGACCATGTTCTGGAGTTCCTGGGCTTTTTCCATTGGGAGAAAAACCCTCTTCTGTTCCGTGTCCAGAATCATGCCTAAGAATGATAGCCGAGTCACTGGAGTCAACTGTGACTTTGGTAGATTCAGGATCCAGCCGTGTTGCTGCAGCACTCTCAGTGAGAGCGACACGCTTGTCAGCAATTGATCTCTCGATCTCGCTTTTATCAGGAGATCGTCCAAGTATGGGATAATTGTGACTCCTTGCCTGCGCAGGAGCACCATCATTTCCGCCATTACCTTGGTGAAAATCCTCGGGGCCGTGGAAAGACCAAACGGTAACGTCTGAAACTGGTAATGACAGTCCTGTACAGCGAATCTCAGGTACGCCTGATGAGGGGGATAAATGGGGACATGAAGGTATGCATCCTTTATGTCTAGTGATACCATAAAATCCCCCCATTCCAGGCTGGAGATCACTGCCCGGAGAGATTCCATCTTGAATTTGAACTTTCAAGTACAGGTTTAGGGATTTTAGTATCAGAATGGGTCTGACCGAGCCATCCGGTTTCGGGACCACAAACCGGGTTGAATAGTACCCTTTCCCTTGTTGAACTAGGGGAACCTTGATAATCACTTGCTGTTGACACAGCTTTTGTATTGCAGCTAAAACCATTTCCCTCACTGGGGGAGAAGCTGGCAAAGCAGACTTGAAAAATCGGCGAGGAGGCACCTCTTCGAATTCCAGCTTGTAGCCTTGGGATACAATTTCTATCGCGCAAGGATCCACGTCCGACAGAACCCAGACCTGGCTGAAGAGTCGAAGACATGCCCCCACTCCCTCAGTGGAGCCCCAGCGTCATGCGGTGGATTTTGTAGAAGCCGGGGAGGACTTCTGCTCCTGGGAACTAGCCGTAGCAGGCATTCTTTTCCCTCTACCCTTACCTCTGGTGAGAAAGAAAGAGCCCCGACCTCTTCTGGACTTATGCGACCGAAAGGACTGCATCTGATATTGTGGTGTTTTCTTTTGCTGTGGGGGAACACAAGGCAAAAAAAAAAAAGAGGATTTTGGTACTTACCGATAAATCCATTTCTCTGAATCCTCTAGGGGACACTGGAGCATTCTGAGACAGTAGGGGTGTGAAGCTTGCAACCGGAGGTGTGGCACAATCTAAAATTAGCATTGTCTGCACAGCAGACTCCTCCCCCTTCACATCCCTCCTCCCTCAGTTTGGAAAATTTGACTGAGAGAATAGGACATGATACTAGAGCACCAGGCGAGGAACCGAACCGTACAACATAGCAAACAGCATCCCAGAAACCCTTAATCGAAAAACCAACGCTGTTTGTACGAACTGCGTAAACCAGAACTTTAAACACAGCAGGCCGACAGCACCGAGGCGGGCGTCCAGTGTCCCCTAGAGGATTCAGAGAAATGGATTTATCGGTAAGTACCAAAATCCTCTTTTCTCTTTCATCCACTAGGGGACACTGGAGCATTCTGAGACAGTAGGGGACGTCCCAAAGTTATCCCCCAGGGAGGGAGTGCTGTCGGTGGCCTGCAAAACGAAACGTCCAAACTAAGAATCTGCGGAAGCAACGGTATCAAACTTGTAAAAGTTCGAACGTGTGGGCTGAGGACCACATCGCCGCTCTGCAAAGTTGAGTAGAGGAAACACCTCTGGTCGTCGCCCATGAGACACCCACTGAACGGGTGGTATGTACACCCGACTGAACTGGAACCTGTTTTCCACAGGAAATATAATCTAGCCGAATGGCCAGTCTAATCCATCCAGACAAAGACTGCTTAGATGCTGGCCAACCCTTCTTAGGCCCATCCTACAAAACACACAACTGGTCCGACTTTCTGAAGGACAACGTAACTTGCACGTATACCCGTAAAGCTCGGACAACATCCAAGGACACGTCCCCCCATCTGCGAGACCCTGGAAAGATGGGACCACCAGTGGCTAGTTTACATGAAACCCTGAAACAACCTTAGGAAAGAAATCTGCTCTTGTACAGAGTTCTGCCCAATGCTCATGAAAAATTAAAAAGGCGACACTTGCACGATAAGGTGCCCAACTCAGAAACCCGCCTGGCCGAAGCCAAGGCAGGCAATAATGTGACCTTCCAAGAGAGATATTACAGGTCTGTTCTTGCCAACGGCTTAAAAGTATGTTATTACAAAAATTCCAACACCAAATTTAAGTCCCATGGTGCAGTAGGATGACGAAAAGGGGGCTGCATCCTTGTAAAACGATTTCAACCGCTGGCAAGGATGCTAACCGCTGTTGAAATCGGATGAGAGAGCCGAATCTTGAACCTTCAGAGAGCTCAGCCTCAGTCCTACATCCATACTGGCCTGAAGAGTAGAAGTCCAGATAAGTGGAAGTTCTCCGAATTCCACCCACGGTCTTGACATCAGTCCATGCACCTCTGCCAAATCTTGCAGTAGTGCATGGTTGTTACCGGCTTCCTAGCGGCAAACATCGTAGGAATGGCCATTCGTGGCATTCCTCTGTTCCGTAAGATCCGGGTTTCAATAACCATGCCGTCAAACGCAGCCTGTGCAGGTCTGTGGAACGGTCCCCGAGACCGCATGTCCTCTCTCTGAGGTAACCGCCAAGGATCTTCCGCTAGCAAACTCGCAGGTCTGAATACCAACTTCCGCGGGGCCAAGCTGGTGCGATTAGAATCGCCCACACTCGCTCTCGTTTCAACCTCGTCAGGACCCTGGGTACAATGGGGAAGGGTGGAAAAATGTACACCCTCCTGTAACACCAAGGAAGTGTTAATGCGTTCACTCCGTCTGCTGCTGGATCTCTTGTCTTGGACACATATCTGGGCAGCTGATAGTTTTGCCGAGACGTCATGAGGACCCTTTGAGGTAGACCCCATCTCCTCACCACCATGTCGAAAATACGTGGGTGTAGGCACCACTGTCCCGGATGCCTGTCCTAGCGACTGAGATAATCCGCTTCCCAGTTCTCCACACCTGGAATGAACACTGCCGAGAGGATGACGTTTCGCCTGTCTGCCACAAACAAGATCTTTGTGGCTTCAGTGAACGCCATCCTGTTCTTTGTTCCTCCCTGACGGCTTATGTAAGCCGCCGTCGTGACATCGTCCGACTATCTTTAAGTGTTGACCCAGGACCAGGTCTTCGGATAAGAGAAGCGCACTGTAAACAGCTTTCAGTTCTAGAATGTTAATGGGTAGTGTGCTCTGCTGTAACGTCCATCTGCCCTGAAACTGATGTTTGTCTAGGACGGCACCCCAATCTCTGAGACTGGCGTCCGTTGTCAGGATCCTCCAATCCCAAATGCCGCATCTCTTGCCTTCTGTGAGATTCTGGTGCAACGACCACCAAATCAAGGAGGTTTGTATGCGCGGTGAAAGTCTGATTCTTTGACGTAGAAGCCAGTGCGAACCTGCTCTCTGAGCAATGAGGGTCATCTGGAATGGTCTGGAATAAAGTCTGCCGTACTGGAGAGCGTCGAACGACGCCACCAACTTCCCGAGAAGTTGCACACAGGTGTAGAGAAACAGTCTGTGTCCGTAGTACCTGAGCCACGAACCTCTGTAGGTCCTGGATCTTGCTCTCCGGTAGGAAGACTCTCAATTGTACCATGTCCAATATGAGACCGAGGAATTGAATCCGTTGGGTTGGTATGAGATTGTATTTCTGGAAGTTCACAATCCACCCATATCGAATGAGAAATTGATGAGCTGTCCGAGCATCCTTTATCAGCTGTTCCTGAAAGGAGGCCTTGATAAGTAGATCCTCTAGATAAGGTATTATCGTGACCCCCGACAGTCTCAATCCTGCAACCATTATCGCCATGACCATCGTAAAGATTCTCGGAGCAGACGACAGACCGAATGGTAGGGCTCTGAATTGGTAGTGATCCTTCACCAGTGCAAACCTTAAGTAAGCTTAGTGAGGAGTCCAAATTGGGATATGCAGGTATATATCCTTTATGTCCATGGATACCATGAACTCGTCTCATTCCAAACCTGCAATGACTCCGGCTTTGGCACGACAAAAAGATTGGAATAGAACCCCGTTCCTCTTTGAGAGGCAGGAACTGGAATAATGACCTCTGACTGTAGCCATTTTTGGATCGCTAGCAGTAGGGCTTTTGTTTTCTGAGGGCACCGAGGCAATCCCGTTGTAAAAAAAAACGGACTGTGAGGTCTCTGTTGAAAATTCAGTTTGTACCCTTGGGAGATTATGTTGTTTAGACAAAGTCCTGGTGAGGTTTTGGCCCAGATGTCCCGAAAACCCTCCAGACGCGCACCCACCAAGGGGGACACCAGGTAAGCTGGGAGACCGTCATGCCACGGTCTTGTCAGCAGGTAAATCCTGCTTTCTGGTATTTGCCTGTGAACGGCCTCTACCTCTAGCTCCACGTGTACCGAAACCTCTTCCTCGAGCACGAAAGGACTGCGGTCTAAATGAATGAAACGCTGGTCCCGAATAACCTCTCCTAGCCTGTAGAGCAGCTCTCGTGAAAGGAGTAGGTAAGAAAGGCGGATTTCCCTGCTGTAGCATGCGAAATCCACTTGTCTAACTCTGGACCGAAAAGCATCTCTCCCCCAAAGGGGATGTATTCTACCGCCTGCTTGGCGTCAGAGTCTCCTTACCATTCTCTGAGCCATAAAATCCGTCTAGCCTATATGGCCGATGCAGGGATGCGCAAAGCTATCCTACTAATATATTTTGAGGCTTGACACAAGTATGAAGCAGATTCTTCGAATGTGTTCCGCCAGTTGGGTAATCTCTTCTAAGCTATTTTCCTCTTCAATAGCCTGTACAATACATCCAGACCATGCTCCCATGGCCTTGTTGACCCAAGCACAGACAATCGCAGGTGTCTGTGCCGCACCTGCAGCTACGAAAATTTACTCTAAAGCTGTGTCAACCTTACGATCTGTTTAAAATCGGTACATTAGGTATTGGTAAGATTGTTTTCTTCGACAACCTTCCTAGGGGAGTATCCACTACTGGTGGAGTCTCCCACTTATCCATTACACCCTTAGGTAGGGGTAAGTTACTTGAAACCTTTTCGGAAATTGAAAGCGTTTGTCAGGTCGTTTCCAAGCCTCCTCCATTTGAGATTGGAGGGATTTAGGAATGGGAAACACTGCTGAACGCGGCTTTTGGGATTCGAACAAGTCGAATTCTTTCGGCTCCTTTAAAAGTGCAGGATCTCCTTCACCGCATAAATGAAGGACTCAAGATCTGCGATTGCCGTCTAGTTTAGAATCAATTAACTCACCTTCTTGTAACTGCCTTGCGCACATTCGTTTCTGTGCGGGCGGCGTTAACCTGATGAGAGATTCCTCCATCGTCTTAAAGAATCCCGTAGCCCATTTCGATTGCTGCTTGCGTGATTCTGGCATCTCCTTGGAGATTCTATTTGCTAGGATGTCATGACCTAGCGAGAGCACTGCTCTCAGGAGGAGCGTTCTTGTCTAAGCAGGAGTCGCCCACCTCGGAGCTGCCAACCCGCGTGCTCTTCTTGTTACATTTTGTACCAACAGAACAGGGCCTGGATTTCTTGGTTGGTGCTTTAGACATGTTGTTTAACCCTGTCACCAGGGTATTACGCAGCGCTTTCACCCTTTAAACGAGGAAGTGAAAGCCTGTGAGAGCCGACGGTAGCGGATCTAGCTGGAAGTACCTTTTCCCTTCTTTAGGTAGAAAAGGAGCAGGATGAATATATATATATATATATATATATATATATATATATATATATATATATATATATATATATTTTTTTTTTCAAATTAAATCAGTCTATTCGCAACCCTCACACTCCAACCGTAATCAGCTACGATGTTAGAGTTGGTATCCGCCTTCTGTGTAGTTTCGTCAGGATCTTTGCAATAGAATTCCTTTGAAAATATAAATTATAATTATTTTCCACGGTCCCTTGAAAATATAAGGCATAAACATGTTTGAGTAAAAACACATGGAAAATCCTTCAGTACAAGCAGCAGCAGAGGGAGTAATACTAAAACAAACCCTCCCCCTGTTCTAACTGGTCAGGAGTATGCTCCACTAAAGGGGGCGTATAACTTCCCCTTCTCAGTACCTTGGCGCCTCTTATATATTAAATATGGACGCTACTGAAATATATAGTTAACATCATTAAATGTCCCCCAGCGCCCTTCCAGCGCTCCAACAAACAGACCTCACCGCATAAATGAAGCTGTGCGGGCGGCGTTAATCTAAAGCGCACCTGTGCGGGAGGAGGGAAGTGATCAGCGTTGGAGATCGTGGCCGCGGCTCAGAGAATGCACCGGAGCTGCCTACGGCTGTCATCCGCTGCCCGGAGTGAGGAGAGCGGGAGTCGCTGCGCTGTCTCCCCCCCCCCCCCCCCCACCACTGACTCTCCCAGCCCTCCGCGCCCCGTTGTGTGCTGGTGGCGGGAGGGGACGTGCAGCGGGACATAGCTTCTGATATGCGGTGGGAGGGGGGCGAGCGGTGCTCTCAGTGAAGAGCCGGCCGGGGAGAACGGGGAAGGTCCTTAAAGTAAGCCGTTGCGCGGCTGAATTAACATTTGGGTGGCCCTGTACTCCGGAGTCAGGAGATCAGCCATGTGAGCTGTAAAAGCTCTCTTCAACCGCAGACTATATTAAAAACAGTGACTTCTGTTATGACCAGACCCCTTATACAACCAGTACTCACTAACTGCATCTGGATTTTCTGAGGAGAGATGCAGATCCCCTTTAGTAGGGATCATTGTCTCTCTAATGTGAAGACTTTGTTCCCCCTTTCATTAGGTTGACGCAGCCTCCTTTTCTGTAATGGAGCATGGAGCTCCCTTCAGTGCCTGTTACCTCCTAGGCACAATTTTCCAAACTGAGGGAGGAGGGATGTGAAGGGGGAGGAGCCGGCTGTGCAGACAATGCTAATTTTAGATTGTACCACACCTCCGGTTGCAAGCTTCACACCCCTACTGTCTCAGAATGCTCCAGTGTCCCCTAGTGGATGAAAGAGAAAGAAGATTTACCCGCGGTAGCTGTGGAAACCAGGTCCGCAAGATCCTCCCCAAATAAAACCTCACCCTTGTAAGGCAAAGTTTCCATATATCTCTTTGTATCGGCATCACCCGTCCATTGGCGGGTCCACAGGGCTCGCCTAGCAGAAATTGCCATGGCATTGGCTCTTGAACCCAACGTCTCTCGCAGCGTCTCTCACATATAAGGCTGCGTCTTTAATGTGACCCAAGGTTAATAAAATGCTATCCTTATCTAGGGTGTCAATGTCAGATGACAAGTTATCTGCCCATGCTGCTATTGCGCTACATACCCATGCCGGCGCTACTGCCGGTCTGTGCAAGGCACCCGTATGTGTATAAATTGATTTTAAGGTAGTCTCCTGTCTGCGATCAGCAGGATCCTTGAGGGCTGCCGTGTCTGGAGATGGTAGCGCCACCTTTTTAGACAAGCGCGTCAAAGCCTTGTCCACCCTGGGCGTGGATTCCCACCGTAACCTGTCCTGTGCGGGGAAAGGATACGCCATAAGAATTCTCTTGGAAATCTGCAGTTTCTTGTCTGGAGTTTCCCAAGCCTTTTCAAATAAAGCGTTCAGCTCATGAGATGGGGGAAAAGTTACCTCAGGTTTCTTCTCCTTAAACATGCATACCCTCGTGTCAGGGACAGAGGGGTCCTCTGTGATATGCAAAACCTCTTTTATTGCAATAATCATATAATGAATACTTTTGGCCACCCTTGGGTGTAACCTCGCGTCATCGTAGTCGACACTGGAGTCAGAATCCGTGTCGGTATCAGTGTCTGCTACCTGGGACAGGGGACGTTTCGGAGACCCTGAAGGGCCCTGTGACAGTCAAAGCCATGGATTGACTCCCTGCTTTTTCTCTGGACTCCGCTTTGTCCAATCTTTTATGTAATAAAGACACATTTGCATTTAAAACATTCCACATATCCAACCAATCAGGTGTCAGCGTCGCCGACGGAGACACCACAATCATCTGCTCTACCTCCTCCTTAGATGAGCCTTCCGCTTCAGACATGCCAACACACACGTACCGACACCCCCACACACTCTGGGATATATATGTATATGGAGACAGTCCCCCAATAAGGCCCTTTGGAGAGAGTATGCCAGTACACACCCAGCGCCACTGGACACTGGAATAAAATCCCAGTCAGTACAGCGCTTTTATATATCAATAATACACTCACTGCGCCAAATAAATGTGCCCCCCCCCCCTCTTTTTTTGCCCTCTGTACTTGTGTTCAGCAGGGGAGAGTCCGGGGAGCAGCTTCTCTGCAGCGTGCTGTGGAGAAAATGGCGCTGGTTAGTGCTGGAGGATCAAGCTCCGCCCCCTCAACAGCGGGCTTCGGTCCCGCTCAAATTCTTTATACTGGCGGGGGTTTATGTAATATACTGCCTCCGCAGTATCTATATGTCAGCCAGTGTCCCTTGAGATTTATAATTGCTGCCCAGGGCACCCCCACTGCGCCCTGCACCCATACAGTGCCGTCAGTGTGTGTGAATGTGGGAGCAATGGCGCGCAGCGTTACCGCTGCGCGGTACCTCAGTGAAGATCTGAAAACTTCTGCCGCCTTTGAAGCCTTCTTTCTTCTTATACTCACCCGGCTTCTATCTTCCGGCTCTGTGAGGAGGACGGCAGCGCGGTTCCAGGACGAACAGCGAGGATGAGACCTGTGTTCCGACCCTCTGGAGCTAATGGTGTCCAGTAGCCTAAGAAGCAGAGCCTAGCACTTAACACTTCTCTCCCCTCAGTCCCACGATGCAGGGAGCCTGTTGCCAGGAGTGCTCCCTGAAAATAAAAAACCTAACAAAAGTCTTTCACTCAGTAGAGCTCCCCTGCAGTGCACCCAGTCTCCTCTGGGCACAGGATCTAACTGAGGTCTGGAGGAGGGGCATAGAGGGAGGAGCCAATGCACACCCATCTAAAGTCTTTAGAGTGCCCATGTCTCCTGCGGAGCCCATCTATACCCCCATGGTCCTTACGGAGTCCCCAGGATGTAAGAGAAATGGACAGTAGCGTCAAAGCCCTGAGAAAAGCCGTTGCATGGATCAGCCTCGGGCTCTATCTAGGGCCAGAAGACCGTAATACTATGTAGCACATATAAGGGGATCCCTATATATTACTCAGGAAGCCAACATCAAACATACTGCAAGTGACCCAGTCTAAGGTCAGAAGAACGCTCACTTTATGATCTTGCTCTCGAACTGCTTGGCGCTCCTCCACCTGCGGATGCACTTCAGGCAGTAGGAGTGGTTACAGTTGGAGAGGATGCCGAAACGCCTCTCGCTAAGGTTTGTTTTCTCATAGACCACCTCCATGCAGATCCCGCACACTATGTCCTTACTGCGCTGGATGGCAAACGACAGTTCCATGTCCTTCTCGTGAGCCTCAATGCAGGACTGGTGGGAGAGAACACAACAGGGTTATAAAGAGAGGACACAAGGCCTGAAGAGATCCATACTGTGTTTGTCCATCATTCTTTCTGGCAGGTGTAGTATGGTATGCCGGCGGACGGGCTCCCGGCGACCAGCATACCGGTGCCAGAATACAGACAGTGTGGAGAGTGCAAATGAGCCCCTTGCGGGCACGGTGGCGCGCTACGCTATTTATTCTCCCTCCAGGGGGGGTCGTGGACCCCCAAGAGGGAGGAGAAGTGTCGGTATGCTGGCTGTTGGGATTCCGGCGCCGGTATACTGTGCGCCGGGATCCCGACAGCCGGTAAACTGAAGACCACCCTTTCTGGCAGGTTATTAAAGAATGACTGTACATATTACACTGCCAGACCTCTCTAGCGGATACAATCATAAAATAAGCCAAGAGATGGGCAGAGGTATCAAACCTTCCAAATAGAACAAGTGTCCATAGCAACCAGGTTCTTACTTTCCTTTGACAGAACGAACTAGGTAAATTACAGATAACATCTGATTGGATGCTGTGGGCAACTTCTACACTATCAAAAGGTTTGTTACATCTCCCCCAACGTTACAAAGAGGACCTCTAGGTTTGGAACACCTATTCCAAACAGAGGTCCAGTTCCTTATCCCATGTTAATAGAAGGTTAAGTTGACCTATTTAGGAAAAACCAGAGATCAGTACATTATAGCTGAGAGTTTGTACTGTCTACCTTGATGTGTTGAGACCTCTGAGAAGGGTCTGCAGGATGCAGGACCTGTAGCCCACACATATCACACGGGTCTCCGTGCAGGTAGACACAGTTCTCTCCGTATCGACACTCCCCCACCGCAGCGTATGGACAGAGCTGCTTCTTCAGCTCTGGGTCGGCCGGCTGCTCCTTCTCCTCCTCTTGGTGTATAGTTCCCTGAGTGTGAGTGTCTGGGCCGGATGGACCTGCGAGGAGATGGGTGGGGGGAGAAGGACAACTGTATCAGGCAAGCACTAACACATACTCCATACCAACAGACGTTGCAGCACTGTTCTTGTCCCTTACACTAAGCAGGTGGTAAATTTTGTGATGGGTCATACCTGCGGTTGTAGCAGTCAGGTGCTCATTACCATATTATTATTATACCAAGGACATCAGTAAACCACCATGCAATAAGAATCCTAGTGGCTTAGAAGACAATGTTGTATGAAGGTTACTTGCTTATTTTAGGAAGCCTTCAATAGGACAGAGCTATCTAGTGACAACTGCATCCGAGGGGATTTATCCGTTGCCAAAACAGAACAATGAATATGAGCAATTCTACATAGGTGTTATCCTTTAAGTTTAGTAATTTGTTCACCAATCTAGCATTTGTTCCAGGTTTCACGCAACACGCTTTTGTACATACATCATAAATCAGCTAAATTGCTCCCTACAGCAGAACAACCCAACACCAAGCCACAGGATTCTGGAAACGTCAATATCAGAACCAATAGTGGAAGCGCCATGTGTTGCGGTACCAGATTGCTCCAGCTGTTCTACCCCACACTTTCTATGCCTCACAGCTCTGACTTTCAGTTAAAAAAGAAAAAGCCATGTGGGCATCTATTGTACTTCCGCCCTGTCTGGTTAAAACAGAATGAGCAATTACTGACCTAACTATGGCATGGAGTAGGATGGAAGGACTTGAAACGCAGTGTTTCCAAACACTATAAGGATTACCATAACAAAGATCCTACAAGTTTAAAATTTGTTGGTATACAAAAAGTGTATATTGACTGGAGGGGAGGAAATCTCTCTATGGAACTAAGAAGAAAAGAAACTAAATGGATTACACGCAGACTTTACAACCAACTGGACTTAGTGTTGAAATTGACATCAATGCCTTTTTAAATTAATTAGCTATTTACATAATATACATACATTTTTACTGAGTATATACACTTAGGGGGACATTCAATTTGACTCCGAAGAGACATCGGGAGTAAAAACCCCCGATGTTTCTTCGGGTGCTGTGGTCGGGCTATTTAATTAGCTCGGCTAGTAACGAGTGCAGTTACACCCGTAAACACACATTCAGTGAAACCTGTGTGTTTTCGGGTGAAATAGCCGAAAACTGGGCTGTTATCGGGCAATTAGCTTCGACTGCCGGAGGCAGGTGAAGCAAAATCCCCAATAAGCCGCGGCACGCGCCGGCTTATCAGGGATAATAAGATAGCACCCCATGGCGTCACTTCACGCCCGCAATCGTTGCGGGCAAATTGAATATCCCCCTTAATTTTATTGAACCCCATACCAATATTTTTTTCAACATTGGTTATATATGTATATGGGAAAACACATGGTTGTCGCTTATTTGAGAGAGCATCCTGTTACACACTTCCCGTTTCTTAATTTAAAAAAAAATAAAAAAAAAAGGAATAAAAAGGAGTTTTTTTTTTAAATCAATAAAAGGAATCTGCGAGCAATGATCTCTATCCTTAACAAAGGGCATCAAAGCCCGAAACGCGTTGGTTAGGGTACGCTACACAGAGAACGGAACCGCAATTGTGACGTCATCACCAACCACGGGTAGACACCGCTAACACACGAGGTATACAAGGTACACGAGGTATACAAATGAACCGTATCATATCCGGTCCCTTGTTACTAGGGACCAGGAAACGGACCGGTCGCCTAGTAACAAGGGACCGGATATGATACGACGCTCATCTAAATAAGCATAAGCTTTCTATGGTGGATGAATGCTTAGAAGATCTTTGTTTTGTTTTAACAGTTTTATATGATCATTAATCAGTATATATAATAGAGAAATCTGTAATTGAGAATTTTTAATGTTTACATGGTTCAGTTCCCATGGTAACCGAGATAAACATATGGGGCAGCCATATTGCAACAGGTGCTCCACATATGTGATCTATAAGATGATTGGTGGAAAGCTAAATAAAAGGATCACCATGAGGAGGGATAAGCACACTTGACCTTGATAAAGAACCCAGAGGGGTTTGAAACGCGTTGGTGGAGCGCAGGTGACACCGCAGTGTCTTTCTGAGGAACCAAATACCGGATACCAGCGGACCATTTCCCGGGAGGCCAGCTGGAACTTTTCACACTTGTTTGAGAGCTTGTTTGGGCTCTCAAATTGTCCGGTAATTATTTCTTCTATTACCTGTTTGGGATATCATCTGGCGTTCAGTGTGCTCACACATTGGTCCCACATTTGGGACCTTATGTTTTTTTTAATGTTTTATGTATTGTCCAGTCTGTGAATTTTAAAAATAAAAAAAAGAACGTATTACACTAGATACGGTTCTCTTTCTGTCTTTTTATGATCATTACGACTGAGACATTGGCACTCCAGAAAAACTTTAGGAAGAAGGACGAGATTTGAAAGATGAGATCACACGCTGGATTTTAAATTCACCACAGGAACGTAATTAAAATCAGCACTGTCACTGATATTTATTATAAATAGATATCCATATATATCACAGCGCCATTTATAGTTGATTGCACAAATCTGTTTTTTTAAATCCCCTGCTGTAATGTCTTAATCCCCTGCTGTATTGTTCTCTCTGTATTGTATTGCAGCTGAGAACAATAGACGAAAGGCTTATGCTAATAAACCCTGGTGCACCCAGGACACAAAGGGGCTGATTCACAGCTGGAAGCAGAGCAGAGGAGAAAGGCGCAACTTTGCCCCTATTGGCCAGGCTGCACTGCATGCGGGCAGATGTATAATGTGCAGAGAGATTTATTGTTGGTGAAAGCCTGCCCTAGGAAGGTAGTCAATTAGCTGCAGTCATTGTTCTCATGAAAAAAAAAAAAAAAAAAAAAAAAAAAAAGATTTGCTATTTTTGCCCAATAGTCATTAGCAGGCTATCCAATTATAGCCAGTGTTTTCACACATGCATAGGGGGGAATCCAATTGTGCCACACGCCCCCTGCTGGGTATCTATACGAATGGGAGTTTGAGCTATTCAATTGTTTCTTCCATCATACATCCATTAGCTGCGACATACACAGCTTTAGGCGTCTCCGCGGCTGTAGACAAAATGCTTACTTCTCAGGGATTTCATTACTAAATCCCCAATAAATGCCAATATTAAGGCTAACAGAATAGCCCTAGGTGAGTCAATTAGCCACGGTAAATTACCACTGCTAATTGGACACCGCCCCTAGTTGGAATTCCAATTTGCAGTGTAAAAATGAAGTTGTGGGCTACCATCAAAAGCAGCCAGTATTTACCCTGCATGCAAAAATAACCATTTACAAAGCTTGCAGTGTGCAACATGGCTTGCTCCAGGTGCAAGTGCGCAACGGCGACACTGGAAGCAACGGTTTCTAGTATCAGAGCTATGACTACCAGCAGGTGTAAGCACCTACCAAAATCGGTTTCACCCACCACTAAACCAATTCTGCAACACTTCTAATGTGCCCGACAATTGCCTGGACTGCAGTGGAAGCAATCAGTGCACAATAAATGCCGCCCACTGGGCAATCCACTCCTATAGTCACACTCTCCGCTCCTAGTGACTTCTAACAAGGTGGTACTCACAGCCCCCATAAAACGTCCCATGATTGTAATACAGTGCTATAGAGACTGATGAGAAAAGAAAACCGCACGAAAGATAAGTCACATACACAACCACTGACTGTTTTTGGTTTTTCCAGGTGGCATAAAAATAAATTTCCCTCCCAAACAATTACCACGTCCAGAGTAGAGCTGCCCCGGCACAAACTCCACGGCATTGACCCAGTCTTCAGCCTGTGAGACCCCAGCTGCCAGGTCACTAGCTGCCAATTCAGCTGCCTTACTGTTAATGTTGCCGCTGGTTTCCGGGAGGGACCCGTGGGGGCAGATCCGTGCAGTGGAGTCACCGATCACTTCTTGCTTTAGTGGTTTTGTGTGTTCGTATCTTGGGAGAGAACACAGAGGTAAAAGGCGGTTAGGACGCTTTCTTTTCTTTACCTACTCGAGTGAATTTTATATTTAAACTAGAACTTTGTATTTATATAGCGCCTTCTCCTTAATACAACTCACAGCACTTTACATTATTTCTCAAACTCTGGGTGTATATACAAACCCCACACAGAGCGTCCGGAATGGAACTGAACTCGTGACCCAGGCGCCGAGAGGAAGCAATACTACCCACCGTGCTGATAGGCTGCCTGGATATTTACAGATGGTGGGGACAGGAAGCAAATTGAAATGCTGCTTTAGAGATTGTAAGCCCAAAAGCCGGGGCCTCTTCTCTCACTTATACAACGGCACCAAGTCAATGGGTTCCACATCTGGCGTTACCTCTGACTGCAGATGTAGCAATGTTTATATGCCTTGTATTCCTTGCTCTGCAATGTTACGTACTGTAAGTCCTTTGCACTGTTTCTGCTTATGGTAAGGCGCTGCAGACCCCTTATGGCACCATATAAAGGATAATGTTTCTGGACTCACTGCCCGTTACTAACAGCTGGGGGCCTGAGGTGAGCAGCACAGCAGGAGCGCGGATGCAAGAAAAAACCACAACGCAAGATGCGACATTCACAGTCATCATACACGGCAAGATATAAACTGAACATGTTTTTGTAAAGAATAAATACACAAGGTTACAGCCCTCTGCCTTCACAAATTAAAGAATGCGCTCTGAATTGAGAAGAGTTTGAAACGGTCAGGCACACTGCAAAAGTCAGCTGATCGGCCCCCACTGGCAGGAGGTGTGGCAATGCGGAGTCCCCCTCACCTGCATTGGTCTCCGTAAGCACAGCACCCGCGTTGGTAATATCTGCAGATCATAGTAGATCGGCTGGTGGACAGATCATGCGAATAGCGACAGTTGTTTCCTTCTTTGCAGACGCCGTGCATGAAATATCTGTAATGTAGTCAATAAAACACAGAAAATGTTGTGATATTATATAGGTCACTTGCACTTAAATGGACTTTTAAAAAAAAATGTATTCTAGTTTGTCAGTTCCTGAAAATCTAGAATTATTATTATTATTATTAAAAAGATCATCTTAGCGAACAGACATGTATTTCTGCGCTTACAATTTCATGTCGCCTTAATATGAGACTGAATGAAAGTATCAATAGAGGGAGGGCCGTACTGGCCCACAGGGGTACATGGGAGATCCCCAGTGAGCCCCATCCCCTTTCCTCAGTCAGATTCCAGCGCACTCAAATGATACATGGCTACTCTATTAGAGGGTCAGTTACAGGGTCCAAGCCTCCGTGGAGGCTGGTCTCACCCAGTTGTAAGTGGCCAAATCCCTTAAGCATTGGCCCCTATTGCTGCATTACCCCAATGGGCCCTTCATGCACCAGCCCGACAGATTATAGCCATTTCCCAAAAATACCAGAGTCAATATCCTGCTCACAATAGAGGCAAACACAGCCTAAAACCATCCTAGTGAGTCTGCCAATAAAGAGAGGAGCAGCTTAGAGGTTCCTATAGGTAAAGCATATCACTGGCCGGTGGAGGGCTCAGCCGCTACACTGAATGCTGCCTTGCTCCTCTCCCGGTGACAGCCGCCTGCACTCAGACAATGGGGACCCGCTCTTTTTACATGAAGCAGGTTTTCAAAAACGGAGACAAATTCTGTAAAACTCAATTATGAGCGAAGCCACTAGTTCTATTCAGAGCCTGATGCAGCCACCAGCTGTGGTGTCTCACCACGATTGCTGTGCGGGGCATAACAGCGGATGGAGAGTCTAGTGATTAAAGGTGCATTTTACTATTACCCTGCAATCACATAAAGTGTGATGGTAGCCTGTATGTGCCACTGCAAACCCTGATGGGACCACAGTGCCTGCTGTCTGCATTTTCTTGCATGCACTGTCCTCTCCAGGGCAGATTGTGTTTTGCAGGATTGTCTGCATTTTTAACGATTCGCTTCGCTGCTAGAAATGATAGGTTATAGTAATAGCATTAACTAAAATTGACTATAGACAGGGTAGTCCGTTAGTGAACGCACAACATGAGAGTTTTAAAAACACACTGATCCCAGATTCGGAAAGGAACACAACACTTCACTGTTGCAATACAAGTGGATACTGTCCTACTGTATATTTACAACAGCAATCACCATTTCCAGGGGCTGCCAATGTACGAGAAAGTCCCCACACTATCCTAAATTACAGACTAAATAGTCTAGTTAAAGGCCCCCACATACATCAGCAATCAACGGGAAGAATTTGGAGTTTTGCAGATGATTGCGTATATAAATCTGCAACATGTGGGGTTCACAGATTGCAGATTCAAACCAAAACGTGATTGGGATTGGTAGCTAGGGTGGCCAATCCCGGGATTTAGAACAAAAACCATCCGGGATTCAATCCCGGGATTGGAAGCTCCAATCCCGGGAATTGCGGGATCAGGCGTTCCTTTGTGTTTGTTACTGCCGAGCAGCATTGATCGTCCTCAGGTAGCCCAATGCTGCCCGGCTCCCCCTGCGCAGCATGATGTGAAGTCAGAGGTCACACTGCACAGTCAGCTGCCCGTGACTCGCCGCCGAAACCGAAGGAGATCTGCCTGTCACCGAGCCCGAGGGAAGTTTCCCACCCACCCGCCCCCGTAGTATGGCAAGTTAGGTGTGCGGGGCAGGGATGTGGTGTGGATGAGCAGACACAGCAAAAAAAGCCAATCCCAGGTATCTCGGAATTGAGCATTTTTCAATCCCGATAGCCGGGATTGGAAAAAAATAGGGATTTTAAATACCTACCGGTAAATCCTTATCTCGTAGTCCATAAGGGATATTGGGGACAGATTAATATGATGGGGTATAGATGGGTCCAATTGGGTGTGCTGGCTCCTCCCCTCTATGCCACCTCCCACAGCTCAGTTATAGGTAAAACAGTGCCCGAAGGAGAATGACATACTTGAGAGAAGGAACATAACAATAAGTGTGGTGAGATTTACATACCAGCACACCACAACATAACCGGGCCAGCAACTGCTGGCAACATAAACAGCAGCAGCTGAACAGGAACACATAACAGAGAACCTGCAGAAAGTCACCGCAGAGGCGGGCGCCCAATATCCCCTATGGACTACGAGAAAAGGATTTACCGGTAGGTATTTAAAATCCTATTATCTCTAGCATCCATAAGGGATATTGGGGACAGATTAGTACGATGGGGATGTCCCAAAGCTTCCAGAACGGGCGGAGACATCTGCAGCACAGCGTCCCCAAACTGGGTATCCTCTTTGGCCAGGGTATCAAGTTTGTAGAACTTCAAAGGTGTTCTTCCCTGACCAGGTAGCAGCTCGGCACAGTTGAAGGGCCGAGACTCTACAGGCAGCCGCTCAGGAAGAGCCCACTGACCTTGTAGAGTGGGCCTTCAGAGACTGTGGAACAGGTAAGGCTGCCAACACATGGGCCTTTTGGATAGTAAGCCAAATACAGCACGAACAAGGACTCCGTCTTTCTGATCCGAGCCGTTCGCTTGACATAGACCTTCAAGGCTCGCACTGCATCCAACGCCTCCGGAGGAGCAGAAGTGTCAGAACTGGACGGAACCACAATAGGTTGATTCAAGTGAAACGCGGAGACCACCTTCGGCAGGAACTGCTGTCTAGTCATGAGCTCTGCTCTATCCTCGTAAAAGACCAAGTGTGGACTTTTACACGATAAGGCCCCTAATTCTGTGACACGTCTAGTAGAAGCAAGGGCCAGTAACATCACAGTCTAACTTGTGAGATACTTGTCTTCTACCGTCATCAGAGGTTCAAACCAGGAGGACTGTAGAAAGCTTAATACTACATACAGATCCCAAGGTGCTGTAGGCAGCATGAATGGAGGTTGTATGGGAAGCACCCCTTGCAAGAAGGTCTGAACTTCCGGCAAGAGAGCCAACTTCTTCTGAAAGAAGATGGAAAGAGCTGAAATCTGGACCTTAATGGATCCCAGACGTAAGCCCTTATCCACTCCAGCCTGCAGGAACCTTCCCAAGTGGAACTCTGCAGGCAGATACGTGTGTTCCTCGCACCAAGTGACACATCTCCGCCAGATATGATGATAGTATTTTGACGTCACAACTTTTCTGGCTTGCACCATAGTGGCAATGACCTCTTTGGAAAGCCCTTTGTGAGCTAGGATGTTCCACTTAACTTCCATGCCGTCAAACGAAGCAGCCGTAAGTGTGGGTAGACAAACGGTCCTTGTTGAAGAAGATCCCTTCTTAGCGGTAGAGGCCATGGGTCCACTACAGACATGTCCAGAAGAGTCACGTACCACGCTCTTTGGGGCCAGCCCAGGGCAATCAAGATTGCTTCCACTCTGACGTCTGATCCGCTTGAGCACCTTCGGGATCAGCGAAATCGGAGGAAACAGGTAGACCAGCTGGTAAGGCCAAGGTGATGTCAGCGCATCTACTGCACTCACCTGAGGGTCCCTGGTACTGCCCTATTGCATGTGGTAGGAGACACAGGAGAGAGGACACCAGCGCACCCAACGCTGCACAGCCCCAGCGAGGCTGTCAGTGTTTTTATATGTAAACGACAGTGAGACTGTAATATGAAAAATCCCTCAGATGGATGTTATTGTGCACTAATATAGCGTCTCTCCCCCTCTACACTCGGTACCAGCGATCCAGGGACTGTAATGGAGGAGCTGTGGAGGCTGCTGCTGCTACTATGCAGAGGAAGGCGCCAAAATGCCGCTGAGCCCACTCTTGTGTAGCTCCGCCCCCCGACATGGCACCGGAGCTTCTGCTGAATATTTATACTGGCCATTTCTCCCTGTGTGTGTAACCTCACATAAATACTTGGTACAACTATATTAGCCAGTCTCACGCAGGGCCTATAGCGGGTCCCCCCCCAGGAGGTACCCGTACGCCTCATCCGCACATTAAACTGGGGGACCCCCCTAGCGGGGTCCCCGGTATGTACTCGCCACCGTTGATCACCTTCAGGCAGCGTTAGGGGTATGCGGCATGCTGAGGCTGCCAAGGCGCCATGCCCCTCTGAACAAACAGCCCCTCAGGACGACAGTCCTGTAGCTGGGAAGCGGCACTGCACCTCAAAAGGACGGTGACTGCCAAACCCCCCCCCCAAAATCCCACGGCGCAGGTATGCTGTTGCCCAAACAGCATGCCGAAAGAAATAAAACTTTGAAGAGAGATTGAAGAAAAACTCTGGAGCTTGTGCATCCTCTCCTGAGGGCAGTAAATCTCACCACACTTATTATGTTCCTTCTCTCAAGTATGTCATTCTCCTTCGGGCACTATTTTACCTATAACTGAGCTGTGGGAGGGGGCATAGAGGGGAGGAGCCAGCACACCCAGTGGAAGAAATTTAAAGTGCACTGACTCCTTTGGACCCGTCTATACCCCATCATACTAATCTGTCCCCAATATCCATTATGGATGCTAGAGAAATGGCCCGGGATCTGCCACTCTATTGGTAACATGTTTTACAGATAGTGTATGGTAACAATCAGCAGATTTGCAGACTGTTTCTACTAAACTGACGAGCCTTTGAAGACTGGCAGATCTGCTGAAAATGATCTGCAAATCACTGAAAAATATCTGTAATGTATGTGCGCAGATTGGCAGGGAAACCCTTAAATCTGGGACAAAATCTCAGAATCTGCAAATTGTTTTTTTTGCGATTGCTGATGTATGGGGACTTACATCACCTCACCTGCCTCCCCACACACGCACACAGCCCCCTCACCTGCCTCCCCCTCCACACACACAGCCCCCTCACCTGCCTCCTCCACACACACAGCCCCCTCACCTGCCTCCTCCACACACACAGCCCCCTAACCTGCCTCCTCCACACACACAGCCCCCTAACCTGCCTCCTCCACACAGCCCCCTCACCTGCCTCCCCCGCACACACACACAGCCCCCTCACCTGCCCCCCCACACCTGCCTCCCCCGCACACAGCCCCCTCACCTGCCCCCCACACACACCTGCCTCCCCCGCCACACACACAGCCCCCTCACCTGCACCCCCACACCTGCCTCCCCCGCACACACAGCCCCCTCACCTGCCCCCCCCACACAGCCCCCACACCTGCCTCCCCCCACACACACAGCCCCCTCACCTGCCTCCCCCCACACACACAGCCCCCTCACCTGCCTCCCCCCACACACACAGCCCCCTCACCTGCCTCCCCCCACACACACACAGCCCCCTCCCACACACAGCCCCCTCACCTGCCTCCCCCCACACACACAGACCCCTCACCTGCCTCCCACACACAGCCCCCACACCTGCCCCCCCCACACCTGCCTCCCCCCACACACACAGCCCCCTCACCTGCCTCCCCCACACACACAGCCCCCTCACCTGCCTCCCCCACACGCACACAGCCCCCTCCCACACACAGCCCCCTCACCTGCCACCCCCCACACACAGCCCCCTCACCTGCCACCCCCCACACACACAGCCCCCTCACCTGCCACCCCCCACACACAGCCCCCTCACCTGCCTCCACACACAGCCCCCTCACCTGCCTCCCCCCACACACAGCCCCCTCACCTGCCTCCCCCCACACAGCCCCCTCACCTGCCTCCCCCCACACACAGCCCCTCTTTCCTGCTCCTTCCCCATACACAGCCTCAAACACCAACCGTGACCCCGCATGCCCGCTACTGCCACCATAACCACTACCCATCCATAGCCCATACACCCCCACAGCACCACCATGGCATTTTCCGGACGTTCATGACCACCTCACAGCGGACACAACACCCTCAACCCGCCGGCCCCTCCCCGATACGCAGCCACCTACCTGCAGGTTACTTGCCGGGTCCAACCACCCACGGGGGGATTGTCAGGGAAGACGGGCAGCGGGCTCTTTCCTGCCGCGGCTGATGTGAGGGCTACAGGCGCCGCCGCTGCCTCCGCCATTCCTGTTTATCCCCCCTTCACAGCGACGGAACTTCCGGGATCACATGCTTCCGGCAAGGGGCGGGGCGCCGCCGCTCCAAAACTTCCGGTCACGGGAAAAGACAACTGCTATCCCAAACAATGGGGCGTGGCTAAGGCTCCACCTATTCGTCTGTATCAGCCAATGAGAACAAAAGAAATAGGTAGCCCCGCCCACAGCGCATTCCTTCTGTCTTTTGTTATCTCTGTGTAAATGCTGTGTGCTCCATTATATACTATATATCTATATATTATAACCCAATGCTGCTGTGTGCTCCAGTATATTCTATATATTATTACCCAATGCTGCTGTGTGCTCCAGTATATACTATATATTATTACCCAATGCTGCTGTGTGCTCCAGTATATACTATATATTATAACCCAATGCTGCTGTGTGCTCCAGTATATACTAGAGATGTGCACTTGAAATTTTTCGGGTTTTGTGTTTTGGTTTTGGGTTCGGTTCCGCGGCCGTGTTTTGGGTTCGACCGCGTTTTGGCAAAACCTCACCGAATTTTTTTTGTCGGATTCGGGTGTGTTTTGGATTCGGGTGTTTTTTTCAAAAAACACTAAAAAACAGCTTAAATCATAGAATTTGGGGGTCATTTTGATCCCAAAGTATTATTAACCTCAAAAACCATAATTTCCACTCATTTTCAGTCTATTCTGAATACCTCACACCTCACAATATTATTTTTAGTCCTAAAATTTGCACCGAGGTCGCTGGATGACTAAGCTAAGCGACCCTAGTGGCCGACACAAACACCTGGCCCATCTAGGAGTGGCACTGCAGTGTCACGCAGGATGGCCCTTCCAAAAAACCATCCCCAAACAGCACATGACGCAAAGAAAAAAAGAGGCGCAATGAGGTAGCTGTGTGAGTAAGATAAGCAACCCTAGTGGCCGACACAAACACCTGGCCCATCTAGGAGTGGCACTGCAGTGTCACGCAGGATGGCCCTTCCAAAAAACCCTCCCCAAACAGCACATGACGCAAAGAAAAAAAGAGGCGCAATGAGGTAGCTGTGTGAGTAAGATAAGCGACCCTAGTGGCCGACACAAACACCTGGCCCATCTAGGAGTGGCACTGCAGTGTCACGCAGGATGTCCCTTCCAAAAAACCCTCCCCAAACAGCACATGACGCAAAGAAAAAAAGAGGCGCAATGAGGTAGCTGTGTGAGTAAGATAAGCGACCCTAGTGGCCGACACAAACACCGGGCCCATCTAGGAGTGGCACTGCAGTGTCATGCAGGATGTCCCTTCCAAAAAACCCTCCCCAAACAGCACATGACGCAAAGAAAAAAAGAGGCGCAATGAGGTAGCTGTGTGAGTAAGATAAGCGACCCTAGTGGCCGACACAAACACCGGGCCCATCTAGGAGTGGCACTGCAGTGTCACGCAGGATGTCCCTTCCAAAAAACCCTCCCCAAACAGCACATGACGCAAAGAAAAAAAGAGGCGCAATGAGGTAGCTGTGTGAGTAAGATAAGCGACCCTAGTGGCCGACACAAACACCGGGCCCATCTAGGAGTGGCACTGCAGTGTCACGCAGGATGTCCCTTCCAAAAAACCCTCCCCAAACAGCACATGACGCAAAGAAAAAAAGAGGCGCAATGAGGTAGCTGTGTGAGTAAGATAAGCGACCCTAGTGGCCGACACAAACACCGGGCCCATCTAGGAGTGGCACTGCAGTGTCACGCAGGATGTCCCTTCCAAAAAACCCTCCCCAAACAGCACATGACGCAAAGAAAAAAAGAGGCGCAATGAGGTAGCTGTGTGAGTAAGATAAGCGACCCTAGTGGCCGACACAAACACCGGGCCCATCTAGGAGTGGCACTGCAGTGTCACGCAGGATGGCCCTTCCAAAAAATACTCCCCAAACAGCACATGACGCAAAGAAAAAAAGAGGCGCAATGAGGTAGCAATGTGAGTAAGATAAGCGACCCTAGTGGCCGACACAAACACCTGGCCCATCTAGGAGTGGCACTGCAGTGTCACGCAGGATGTCCCTTCCAAAAAACCCTCCCCAAACAGCACATGACGCAAAGAAAAAAAGAGGCGCAATGAGGTAGCTGTGTGAGTAAGATAAGCGACCCTAGTGGCCGACACAAACACCGGGCCCATCTAGGAGTGGCACTGCAGTGTCACGCAGGATGTCCCTTCCAAAAAACCCTCCCCAAACAGCACATGACGCAAAGAAAAAAAGAGGCGCAATGAGGTAGCTGTGTGAGTAAGATAAGCAACCCTAGTGGCCGACACAAACACCGGGCCCATCTAGGAGTGGCACTGCAGTGTCACGCAGGATGGCCCTTCCAAAAAACCCTCCCCAAACAGCACATGACGCAAAGAAAAAAAGAGGCGCAATGAGGTAGCTGTGTGAGTAAGATAAGCGACCCTAGTGGCCGACACAAACACCGGGCCCATCTAGGAGTGGCACTGCAGTGTCACGCAGGATGGCCCTTCCAAAAAACCCTCCCCAAACAGCACATGACGCAAAGAAAAAAAGAGGCGCAATGAGGTAGCTGTGTGAGTAAGATAAGCGACCCTAGTGGCCGACACAAACACCGGGCCCATCTAGGAGTGGCACTGCAGTGTCACGCAGGATGGCCCTTCCAAAAAATACTCCCCAAACAGCACATGACGCAAAGAAAAATTTAAGAAAAAAGAGGTGCAAGATGGAATTGTCCTTGGGCCCTCCCACCCACCCTTATGTTGTATAAACAGGACATGCACACTTTAACCAACCCATCATTTCAGTGACAGGGTCTGCCACACGACTGTGACTGAAATGACGGGTTGGTTTGGACCCCCACTAAAAAAGAAGCAATTAATCTCTCCTTGCACAAACTGGCTCTACAGAGGCAAGATGTCCACCTCATCATCATCCTCCGATATATCACCGTGTACATCCCCCTCCTCACAGATTATCAATTCGTCCCCACTGGAATCCACCATCTCAGCTCCCTGTGTACTTTGTGGAGGCAATTGCTGCTGGTCAATGTCTCCACGGAGGAATTGATTATAATTCATTTTAATGAACATTATCTTCTCCACATTTTCTGGATGTAACCTCGTACGCCGATTGCTGACAAGGTGAGCGGCGGCACTAAACACTCTTTCGGAGTACACACTTGTGGGAGGGCAACTTAGGTAGAATAAAGCCAGTTTGTGCAAGGGCCTCCAAATTGCCTCTTTTTCCTGCCAGTATAAGTACGGACTGTGTGACGTGCCTACTTGGATGCGGTCACTCATATAATCCTCCATCATTCTTTCAATGGTGAGAGAATCATATGCAGTGACAGTAGACGACATGTCCGTAATCGTTGTCAGGTCCTTCAGTCCGGACCAGATGTCAGCATCAGCAGTCGCTCCAGACTGCCCTGCATCACCGCCAGCGGGTGGGCTCGGAATTCTGAGCCTTTTTCTCGCACCCCCAGTTGCGGGAGAATGTGAAGGAGGAGATGTTGACAGGTCGCGTTCCGCTTGACTTGACAATTTTCTCACCAGCAGGTCTTTGAACCCCAGCAGACTTGTGTCTGCCGGAAAGAGAGATCCAAGGTAGGCTTTAAATCTAGGATCGAGCATGGTGGCCAAAATGTAGTGCTCTGATTTCAACAGATTGACCACCCGTGAATCCTTGTTAAGCGAATTAAGGGCTCCATCCACAAGTCCCACATGCCTAGCGGAATCGCTCCGTGTTAGCTCCTCCTTCAATGTCTCCAGCTTCTTCTGCAAAAGCCTGATGAGGGGAATGACCTGACTCAGGCTGGCAGTGTCTGAACTGACTTCACGTGTGGCAAGTTCAAAGGGCATCAGAACCTTGCACAATGTTGAAATCATTCTCCACTGCACTTGAGACAGGTGCATTCCACCTCCTATATCGTGCTGAATTGTATAGGCTTGAATGGCCTTTTGCTGCTCCTCCAACCTCTGAAGCATATAGAGGGTTGAATTCCACCTCGTTACCACTTCTTGCTTCAGATGATGGCAGGGCAGGTTCAGTTGTTTTTGGTGGTGCTCCAGTCTTCTGTACGTGGTGCCTGTACGCCGAAAGTGTCCCGCAATTCTTCTGGCCACCGACAGCATCTCTTGCACACCCCTGTCGTTTTTTTAAAAATTCTGCACCACCAAATTCAAGGTATGTGCAAAACATGGGACGTGCTGGAATTTGCCCAGATTTAATGCACACACAATATTGCTGGCGTTGTCCGATGCCACAAATCCACAGGAGAGTCCAATTGGGGTAAGCCATTCCGCGATGATCTTCCTCAGTTGCCGTAAGAGGTTTTCAGCTGTGTGCGTATTCTGGAAAGCGGTGATACAAAGCGTAGCCTGCCTAGGAAAGAGTTGGCGTTTGCGAGATGCTGCTACTGGTGCCGCCGCTGCTGTTCTTGCGGCGGGAGTCCATACATCTACCCAGTGGGCTGTCACAGTCATATAGTCCTGACCCTGCCCTGCTCCACTTGTCCACATGTCCGTGGTTAAGTGGACATTGGGTACAACTGCATTTTTTAGGACACTGGTGAGTCTTTTTCTGACGTCCGTGTACATTCTCGGTATCGCCTGCCTAGAGAAGTGGAACCTAGATGGTATTTGGTAACGGGGGCACACTACCTCAAGAAATTGTCTAGTTCCCTGTGAACTAACGGCGGATACCGGACGCACGTCTAACACCAACATAGTTGTCAAGGCCTCAGTTATCCGCTTTGCAGCAGGATGACTGCTGTGATATTTCATCTTCCTCGCAAAGGACTGTTGGACAGTCAATTGCTTACTGGAAGTAGTACAAGTGGGCTTACGACTTCCCCTCTGGGATGACGATCGACTCCCAGCAGCAACAACAGCAGCGCCAGCAGCAGTAGGCATTACACTCAAGGATGCATCGGAGGAATCCCAGGCAGGAGAGGACTCGTCAGAATTGCCAGTGACATGGCCTGCAGGACTATTGGCATTCCTGGGTAAGGAGGAAATTGACACTGAGGGAGTTGGTGGGGTGGTTTGCGTGAGCTTGGTTACAAGAGGAAGGGATTTACTGGTCAGTGGACTGCTTCCGCTGTCACCCAAAGTTTTTGAACTTGTCACTGACTTATTATGAATGCGCTGCAGGTGACGTATAAGGGAGGATGTTCCGAGGTGGTTAACGTCCTTACCCCTACTTATTACAGCTTGACAAAGGCAACACACGGCTTGACACCTGTTGTCCGCATTTCTGTTGAAATACTTTCACACCGAAGAGCTGATTTTTTTGGTATTTTCACCAGGCATGTCAATGGCCATATTCCTCCCACGGACAACAGGTGTCTCCCCGGGTGCCTGACTTAAACAAACCACCTCACCATCAGAATCCTCCTGGTCAATTTCCTCCCCAGCGCCAGCAACACCCATATCCTCCTCATCCTGGTGTACTTCAACACTGACATCTTCAATCTGACTATCAGGAACTGGACTGCGGGTGCTCCTTCCAGCACTTGCAGGGGGCGTGCAAATGGTGGAAGGCGCATGCTCTTCACGTCCAGTGTTGGGAAGGTCAAGCATCGCAACCGACACAATTGGAGTCGGACTCTCCTTGTGGATTTGGGATTTCGAAGAACGCACAGTTCTTTGCGGTGCTACTGCTTTTGCCATCTTGAGTCTTTTCATTTTTCTAGCGAGAGGCTGAGTGCTTCCATCCTCATGTGAAGCTGAACCACTAGCCATGAACATAGGCCAGGGCCTCAGCCGTTCCTTGCCACTCCGTGTGGTAAATGGCATATTGGCAAGTTTACGCTTCTCCTCCGACAATTTTATTTTAGGTTTTGGAGTCCTTTTTTTACTGATATTTGGTGTTTTGGATTTTACATGCTCTGTACTATGACATTGGGCATCGGCCTTGGCAGACGACGTTGCTGGCATTTCATCGTCTCGGCCATGACTAGTGGCAGCAGCTTCAGCACGAGGTGGAAGTGGATCTTGATCTTTCCCTAATTTTGGAACCTCAACATTTTTGTTCTCCATATTTTAATAGGCACAACTAAAAGGCACCTCAGGTAAACAATGGAAATGGATGGATACTAGTATACTTATGGATGGACTGCCGAGTGCCGACACAGAGGTAGCTACAGCCGTGGACTACCGTACTGTGTCTGCTGATAATATAGACTGGATGATAATGAGATGAAATCAATATATATGTATATATAATATCACTAGTACTGCAGCCGGACAGGTATATATATTATGTAATGACTGATGACGGACCTGCTGGACACTGTCAGCTCAGCAGCACCGCAGACTGCTACAGTAAGCTACTATAGTAGTATGTATAAAGAAGAAAGAAAAAAAAAAAACACGGGTAGGTGGTATACAATTATGGATGGACTGCCGAGTGCCGACACAGAGGTAGCTACAGCCGTGGACTACCGTACTGTGTCTGCTGATAATATAGACTGGATGATAATGAGATGAAATCTATATATATGTATATATAATATCACTAGTACTGCAGCCGGACAGGTATATATATTTATTATGTAATGACTGATGACGGACCTGCTGGACACTGTCAGCTCAGCAGCACCGCAGACTGCTACAGTAAGCTACTATAGTAGTATGTATAAAGAAGAAAGAAAAAAAAAAACCACGGGTAGGTGGTATACAATTATGGATGGACTGCCGAGTGCCGACACAGAGGTAGCTACAGCCGTGGACTACCGTACTGTGTCTGCTGATAATATAGACTGGATGATAATGAGATGAAATCAATATATATGTATATATAATATCACTAGTACTGCAGCCGGACAGGTATATATATTTATTATGTAATGACTGATGACGGACCTGCTGGACACTGTGAGCTCAGCAGCACCGCAGACTGCTACAGTAAGCTACTATAGTAGTATGTATAAAGAAGAAAGAAAAAAAAAACCACGGGTAGGTGGTATACAATTATGGATGGACTGCCGAGTGCCGACACAGAGGTAGCTACAGCCGTGGACTACCGTACTGTGTCTGCTGATAATATAGACTGGATGATAATGAGATGAAATCAATATATATGTATATATAATATCACTAGTACTGCAGCCGGACAGGTATATATATTTATTATGTAATGACTGATGACGGACCTGCTGGACACTGTCAGCTCAGCAGCACCGCAGACTGCTACAGTAAGCTACTATAGTAGTATGCATAAAGAAGAAAGAAAAAAAAAAACACGGGTAGGTGGTATACAATTATGGATGGACTGCCGAGTGCCGACACAGAGGTAGCTACAGCCGTGGACTACCGTACTGTGTCTGCTGATAATATAGACTGGATGATAATGAGATGAAATCAATATATATGTATATATAATATCACTAGTACTGCAGCCGGACAGGTATATATATTTATTATGTAATGACTGATGACGGACCTGCTGGACACTGTCAGCTCAGCAGCACCGCAGACTGCTACAGTAAGCTACTATAGTAGTATGTATAAAGAAGAAAGAAAGAAAAAAAACCACGGGTAGGTGGTATACAATTATGGATGGACTGCCGAGTGCCGACACAGAGGTAGCTACAGCCGTGGACTAACGTACTGTGTCTGCTGATAATATAGACTGGATGATAATGAGATGAAATCAATATATATGTATATATAATATCACTAGTACTGCAGCCGGACAGGTATATATATTTATTATGTAATGACTGATGACGGACCTGCTGGACACTGTCAGCTCAGCAGCACCGCAGACTGCTACAGTAAGCTACTATAGTAGTATGTATAAAGAAGAAAGAAAAAAAAAAAACCACGGGTAGGTGGTATACAATTATGGATGGACTGCCGAGTGCCGACACAGAGGTAGCTACAGCCGTGGACTAACGTACTGTGTCTGCTGATAATATAGACTGGATGATAATGAGATGAAATCAATATATATATATATAATTATATAATATCACTAGTACTGCAGCCGGACAGGTATATATATTTATTATGTAACTAGGTGCTTCATCGCGCCCTACGGGCGCTCTTCACACCGTCGCAAGGGGCTACGCCCCCTTAACCCTTGCATGCCTTTCTGGGGTTCAATATTTGTATTATATGGAGTATTACCTGCATTCCTTTGTTAGTGGTTAAATATTGCACAATGAAAGGGCGTGCGATGGTGAAGGAGGCGCAGCCCCTTGCGACAGCGTGAACAGCACCTGCAGGGCACGATGTACAGAATGTAGCGGGTGCGGGGGGGACTGCGGATGGTGTCTGTAGATGCAGCAGGTGGAGGGGGGGGGGGCAGAAGTGGGGGTGGGGCCCGTATGGGGAAGAGTCGGGAGGTGCTGCGGGTGGGGGAGGGGCAGAGGAGTGGGGGATGCAGATTGGGGAGGAGTCCGGAGGCACTGCAGGTGGGGGAGGGGCAGGGGTGCCATGGGTGAGAGAGGGGCAGGTGTGGGGATGTTGTGGATGGGTGAAGGGTTCCGGAGGTGCTGTGGGATGGGAAGGGGCGGGAGTGCCGGGGGTGGGGTAGGGGTCCGCAGGCGCCATGGGTAGGGGAGGGGCAGGTATGGGTGGTGCGGCGCATAGGGAAGGAGATCCGGAGGTGCTGCTGGTGGTGGAGGGGCAGGTGCGGTGGTGCCGATGGTGGGGGAGGGGTGGGTGAGGGGGGGACCGCGGATGGAGGAGGGTGTCTGCAGATGCTGCGGGTGGAGGGGGGCAGGTGTGGGGGGAGACATATAAAGGGGGTGGATGGTGGAGGGGGCCTGGAGGTGCTGTGGGTGGTGAAGGGGCGGAGGAGTGGGAGCCGCGGGTGGTGTAGGGGGTCTGGAGGCACAGCGTGTGGGGGAGGGGTGGAGCGGAAGGTGCGGAGGTGTGATGCATTGGGGAGAGGTCTGGAGGCGCTGCGGGTATTGTACCTGCCAAAAAGGTAGTTGGAGGGTATGCAGTAACAGGGCCAGGACAGGGGTGACAGGGTCAGAACAGGGTTGACGGGGCCAGGACAGGGGTGACAGGGTCAGAAAAGGGGTGACGGGGCCAGGACAGGGGCGACGGGGCCAGGACAGAAATGACAGGGACAGGATAGGGGTGACAGGCCAGGGTAGGGGTGGCAGGAACAGGACAGGGGTGACAGGGCCAGTATAGGGTTGACAGGGCAAGCACAGGGGTAACAGGGCCAGGATAGGGGTAACAGGGCCAGCATAAGGGTAACATGGCCAGCATAAGGGTGACAGGGCCAGCATAAGGGTGAAAGGGCCAGGATAAGGGTGAAAGGGCCAGGATAAGGGTGACAGGGCCAGGATAAGGGTGAAAGGGCCAGGATAAGGGTGGCAGGGCAAGGCCAGGGGTGACAGGGACATGACAGAACACAGGGCACGGGAGAGATTGGTATTAGGGACAAAACAGTGGTGACAGACAGATGTGTCTTACCAGAGTCACTGCTGCTGGCTGCTGCTGTTCCACTCCAACCTGTTGGGATCTGCTGCTGGTGGAGACTTGGCATGGCTGACTCTCTTAGGCTGGAGTCCTGCTTCCTCTGCCCGTCCGCATCCCTCCCCCCCTCCTCAGTCATACACCGCAGACCTTGCGCAGCTGCCGGGCACTGTGGTAAGAGGAGACTGGGAGTGACTGGTTAGCCCCCAGGAGATGCTGCGGCTGGAGGGAGGAGGGGGTCGGAGCCTGCAAGCAGCTCGGACTTCTGCAGTGTTACCCGCCGGCTAAAGTGTGTGAAGGAGCTGGGCGCACCTCACTGTGGGTGGCAGCGCTGCAGCTAGCGGTGGGGTTGCCGGGGCTGGAGATAACAGAGGCAGTATGGAACCTGCACAGCGGCAGGTTCCCCACAAAACTGCAGCTAAGAAGCGTGGAGTGTGCCAGAAAGTGACGCTCCTCTGCGCCAGAGAGGGGGGGGGTCAAGCACACAGTGAGCCGGTGCCCGTCTGTCTGTAAGGCATTCCCCCTCACACACCCCCATACCTCCCAAATGTCCCGATTTTCGCGGGACAATCCCATTTTTTTGGGTCTGTCCCGCTGTCCCACCCGCGGGTCGCAGTGTCCCGCGGTAACGGGGGGGGGTCAGTTGGAAAGCTCCTGTACTCGCTGTTCTACTTAGCAGAGCAGCGGTGAATAGTGGAGACAGAGGGAGAGGGGGCATCAGGGGGTATGGATTAAGGGGGGGTTCCAGCAGCAGAGCCGGATTAAGGGGGGGGGGGCAGGGGGTACGTACCGTTGGCCCCACAGTTTTAGGGGGCCCCCGGCTCGAGTAGCTCTGTCCCAGCTCAGAAGCCCCCCCCCCTGTCCTGCCAGCAACAACGGCAGCATTGTGCTACTGTCAGCACACGCTGCTGCGTGTTGGCAGGTCTGTGGTGTTGCAGGGAGACAGCAGTCTCCCTGCTTTCTTCTGCCTGTGCGGGTGTGTAGGTGGGAGCGACCACCCCCTCTGGATTTACCCCTAGCTGAGGGGCCAAAATTCCATTTAAAAACAACAACAACGGAATTTGTGTAAGGGGGCGTGGCCTCGCGTCCGCGATTAGGCCACGCCCCCAACCCACAGCAGGCACAGCAATGAGATAGGGCTCCCCTGTCTCAAGTGCCCTGGCCCCCCCGGACTCATAATCAGCCCCTCATTGACGAAAACGGGGCCCTCCCGTGAAGCCACGCCCCCTTTTCGCCGAGTGTGTGTCCCTCCTTCTGTCTGAAGAAAGCTCCTGCAGAAAGCTGGGAGGTATGCACCCCTGCCTGTGCCATGCCCATACTATC
The DNA here is from genome assembly GCF_028390025.1 of Pseudophryne corroboree. Taxonomy (NCBI): domain Eukaryota; kingdom Metazoa; phylum Chordata; class Amphibia; order Anura; family Myobatrachidae; genus Pseudophryne; species Pseudophryne corroboree. The sequence goes on along the minus strand of NC_086449.1, from coordinate 803,587,627 downwards.
TGCTTCTGCTCCTAGTCTCCTGTAGATTTGGCCAGATCTGTGACTCATTTGACTAACTCTGCCCACTGTTGTGACTCCGCCCAGCGTTAGCAAATGAATCACAAAGTCACAGATCTGGGCTATTATATAGGAGATGACTGATGACGGACCTGCTGGACACTGTCAGCTCAGCAGCACCGCAGACTGCTACAGTAAGCTACTATAGTAGTATGTATAAAGAAGAAAGAAAAAAAAAAAAAAACACGGGTAGGTGCTAGGTGGTATACAATATTATATATATATTATATACAATTATATATATATATATATATTAAACTCATAAACTGGTGGTGATTATTAAACTGGTGGTCAGGTCACTGGTCACACTATCAGCAACTTGCAAGTAGTACTCCTGAGTCCTAAGCAGACAATCACAATATATATTATACTGGTGGTCAGTGTGGTCACAAACAATGGCAGTGTGGCACTCTGGCAGCAAAAGTGTGCACTGTACGTTATATGTACTCCTGAGTCCTGAGTCCTGCTCTCAGACTCTAACTGCTCCCCACTGTCAGTGTCTCCCCCACAAGTCAGATAATACAGTCACACTATCTCTATCACTTCAGCAAGTACTAGTAGTAGTAGTACTCCTCCTAATGCTCCCCAAAATTACTACTGTGTCTCTCTCTGTCTCACTCTCTTCTCGAATCTCTATAAACGGAGAGGACGCCAGCCACGTCCTCTCCCTATGAATCTCAATGCACGTGTGAAAATGGCGGCGACGCGCGGCTCCTTATATAGAATCCGAGTCTCGCGATAGAATCCGAGCCTTGCGAGAATCTGACAGCGTGATGATGACGTTCGGGCGCGCTCGGGTTAACTGAGCAAGGCGGGAAGATCCGAGTCGCTCGGACCCGTGTAAAAAAAACTGAAGTTCGGGCGGGTTCGGATTCCGAGGAACCGAACCCGCTCATCTCTAGTATATACTATATATTATTACCCAATGCTGCTGTGTGCTCCAGTATATACTATATATTATAACCCAATGCTGCTGTGTGCTCCAGTATATACTATATATTATTACCCAATGCTGCTGTGTGCTCCAGTATATACTATATATTATAATAACCCAATACTGCTGTGTGCTCCAGTATATTCTATATATTATTACCCAATGCTCTGTGTGCTCCAGTATATATATACAGTGGCGGTTCTTGCCACGGGCAAGCAGGACTTTTGCCCGGGGCGCCGCCTTCCGGAGGGCGCTGGCGCCATCCGGAGGGCGCCGCACCGTGGCAAGATCCGCCACTGCTGCCCGCTGTGTCCCCCGTCCGCCTCCGCTGCCCGCTGCCGTCCCCGTCCTCGGCGCCTCCTGTGAAGGGAACTAGACGCTATGCGTCTAGTTTCCCTTCGTGGAGAGTAACTGCTGAGCGGTGCGCGATGACGTAATCGCGCACCGCACAGCAAAGGTCCTCTCCACGAAGGGAACTAGACGCATAGCGTCTAGTTTCTCTTCGTGGAGAGGACCTTTTGCTGTGCGGTGCGCGATGACGTCATCGCGCACCGCTCAGCATTCAAGCGGCGCTTTCAATGTACAGGGGGCGTGACTCACCACGCCCCCTGTATTAGGCCACGCCCCTTTCCTGCCCGGGGCGCTCTGCGCCCTTGAACCGGCCCTGTATATATACTATATATTATTACCCAATGCTGCTGTGTTCTCCAGTATATACTATATATTATAACCCAATGCTGCTGTGTGCTCCAGTATATACTATATATTATTACCCAATGCTGCTGTGTGCTCCATTATATACTATATATCTATATATTATAACCCAATGCTGCTGTGTGCTCCAGTATATTCTATATATTATTACCCAATGCTGCTGTGTGCTCCAGTATATACTATATATTATTACCCAATGCTGCTGTGTGCTCCAGTATATACTATATATTATTACCCAATGCTGCTGTGTGCTCCAGTATATACTATATATTATTACCCAATGCTGCTGTGTGCTCCAGTATATACTATATATTATAATAACCCAATGCTGCTGTGTGCTCCAGTATATTCTATATATTATTACCCAATGCTGCTGTGTGCTCCAGTATATACTATATATTATTACCCAATGCTACTGTGTTCTCCAGTATATACTATATATTATAACCCAATGCTGCTGTGTGCTCCAGTATATACTATATACTAGGTGCTTCATCGCGCCCTACGGGCGCTCTTCACATCGTCGCAAGGGGCTACGCCCCCTTAACCCTTGCATGCCTTTCTGGGGTTTAATATTTGTATTATATGGAGTATTACCTGCATTCCTTTGTTAGTGGTTAAATATTGCACAATGAAAGGGCGTGCGATGGTGAAGGAGGCGCAGCCCCTTGCGACGGCGTGAACAGCACCTGCAGGGCACGATGTACAGAATGTAGCGGGTGCGGGGGGGACTGCGGATGGTGTCTATAGATGCTGCGGGTGGAGGGGAGGCAGAAGTGGGGGTGGGGCCCGGATGGGGAAGGTTCGGGAGGTGCTGCGCGTGGGGGAGGGGCAGAGGAGTGGGGGATGCAGATGGGGGAGGGGTCCGGAGGCACTGCAGGTGGGGGAGGGGCAGGGGTGCCACGGGTGGGAGAGGGGCAGGTGTGGGGATGTTGTGGATGGGTGAAGGGTTCCGGAGTGCTGTGGGATGGGAAGGGACGGGAGTGCCGGGGGTTGGGTAGGGGACCGCAGGCACCATGGGTAGGGAAGGGGCAGGTACGGGTGTTGCAGCGGATGGGAAAGGAGGTCCGGAGGTGCTGCAGGTGGTGGAGGGGCAGGTGCGGGGGTGCCATTGGTGGGGGAGGGGTGGGTGAGGGGGGGACCGCTGATGGAGGAGGGTGTCTGCAGATGCTGCGGGTGGAGGGGGGCAGGTGTGGGGGGAGACATATAAGGGGGGTGAATGGTGGAAGGGGCCTGGAGGTGCTGTGGGTGGTGAAGGGGTGGAGGAGTGGGAGCCACGGGTGGTGTAGGGGGTCTGGAGGCACAGCATGTGGGGGAGGGGTGGAGTGCCGCATGTGGTGGAGGGGAAGGTGCAGAGGTGTGGTGCATTGGGGAGAGGTCTGGAGGCGCTGCGGGTACTGTACATGCCATAAAAGGTAGTTGGAGGGTATGCAGTAACAGGGCCAGGACAGGGGTGACAGGGTCAGTACAGGGTTGACGGGGCCAGGACAGGGGTGACAGGGTCAGAACAGGGGTGACGGGGCCAGGACAGGGGTGACGGGGCCAGGACAGGGGTGACGGGGCCAGGACAGGGGTGACAGGGCCAGGACAGAAATGATAGGGACAGGATAGGGGTGACAGGGCCAGGGTAGGGGCGGCAGGACCAGGACAGGGGTGACGGGGCCAGTATAGGGTTGACAGGGCAAGCACAGGGGTGACAGGGCCAGGATAGGGGTAACAGGGCCAGCATAAGGGTGACAGGGCCAGGATAAGGGTGAAAGGGCCAGGATAAGGGTGAAAGGGCCAGGATAAGGGTGGCAGGGCAAGGCCAGGGGTGACAGGGACATGACAGAACACAGGGCACGGGAGAGATTGGTATTAGGGACAAAACAGTGGTGACAGACAGATGTGTCTTACCGGAGTCACTGCTGCTGGCTGCTGCTGTTCCACTCCAACCTGTTGGGATCTGCTGCTGCTGGAGACTTGGCATGGCTGACTCTCTCAGGCTGGAGTCCTGCTTTCTCTGCCCGTCCGCATCCCTCCCCCCCTCCTCAGTCACACACCGCAGACCTCGCGCAGCTGCCGGGCACTGTGGTAAGGTGAGACTGGAAATGACTGGTTAGCCCCCAGGAGATGCTGCGGCTGGAGGGAGGAGGGGGTCATAGCATGCACGTGGCGCGGACCTCACGGCTTCCGGGCAAAGTGGTAAGGGGAGACTGGCAGTGACTGGTTAGCTCCCAGGAGACGCTGCGGCTGGAGGGAGGAGTGGGTCAGAGCCTGCAAGCAGCTTGGATTTCTGCAGCGCTACCCGCCAGCTAAAGTGTGTGAATGAGCTGGGCGCACTCCACTGCGGGTGGCAGCGCTGCAGCTAGCGGTGGGGTTGCCGGGGCTGGAGATAACAGAGGCAGTATGGAACCTGCACAGCGGCAGGTGCCCCACTAAACTGCAGCTAAGAAGCGTGGAGTGTGCCAGAAGTGACGCTCCTCCGCACCAGAGAGACCCTGCTGAGTATGCCGATGTGGGGGGTCAAGCACACAGTGAGCCGGTGCCCGTCTGTTTGTATGACATACCCCTCACACACCCCCATACCTCCCAAATGTCCCGATTTTCGCGGGACAGTCCCATTTTTTGGGGTCTGTCCCGCTGTCCCACCCGCGGGTCGCAGTGCCCGGCGGTGGGGGGGGGGGCAGTTGGAAAGCTCCTGTACTCGCTGTTCTGCTTAGCAGAGCAGCGGTGAATAGTGGAGACAGAGGGAAAGGGGGCATCAGGGGGTACGGATTAATGGGGGGGTTCCAGCAGCAGAGCCGGATTAAGGGGGGGGGGGGGGGCAGGGGGTACGTACCATTGGCCCCACAGTTTTAGGTGGCCCCCCGGCTGGAGTAGCTCTGTCCCAGCTCTGAAGCTCCCCCCCCCCCGTCCTGCCAGCAACAGCGGCAGCATTGTGCTACAGTCAGCACACGCTGCTGCATATTGGCAGGTCTGTGGTGTTACAGGGAGGCAGCAGTCTCCCTGCTTTCTTCTGGCTGTGTGGGTGTGTAGGTGGGAGCGACCACCTCCTCTGGATTTAGCCCTAGCTGAGGGGCCAAAATCCCATGAAAAAAAATAAAATAAAAATCGGAATTTGCATAAGGGGGCGTGGTCACGCGGGGCGCGATTAGGCCACGCCCCCAACCCCACAGCAGGCACAGCAATGAGATAGGGCTCCCCTGTCACAAGTGCCCTGGGCCCCCCGGACTCATAATCAGCCCCTGGGGGCATGCCAGCAGCTCACAGAGCACTGGGCATGCTCCCTCACTGACGAAAACGGGGCCCTCCCGTGCAGCCACGCCCCCTTTTCGCCGAGTGTGTGTCCCTCCTTCTGCCTAGATAAAGCTCCTGCAGAAAGCTGGGAGGTCTGCACCCCTGCCTGTGCCATGCCCAATGCCCATGCTATCTGCTTCTGCTCCTAGTCTCCTGTAGATTTGGCCAGATCTCTGTGACTCATTTGACTAACTCCGCCCAGTGTTGTGACTCCGCCCAGCGTTAGCAAATGAATCACAAGGTCACAGAATAGGGCTATTATATAGGAGATTATTACCCAATGCTGCTGTGTGCTCCATTATATACTATATATCTATATATTATAACCCAATGCTGCTGTGTGCTCCATTATATACTATGGCCCTCATTCCGAGTTGATTGCTCGCAAGGCGAATTTAGCAGAGTTGCTCACGCTAAGCCTACGCCTACTAGGAGTGTATCTTAGCTTCTTAAAATTGCGACCGATGTATTCGCAATATTGCGATTACAAACTACTTAGCAGTTTCAGAGTAGCTTCAGACTTACTCGGCATCTGCGATCAGTTCAGTGCTTGTCGTTCCTGGTTTGACGTCATAAACACACCCAGCGTTCGCCCAGACACTCCCCCGTTTCTCCGGCCACTCCTGCGTTTTTTCCGGAAACGGTAGCGTTTTTATCCACACGCCCCTAAAACGCCGTGTTTCCGCCCAGTAACACCCATTTCCTGTCAATCACACTACGTTCGCCGGAGCGAAGAAAAAGCCGTGAGTAAAAATACTATCTTCATTGTAAAATTACTTGGCGCAGTCGCAGTGCGAATATTGCGCATGCGTACTAAGCGGAATTTCACTGCGATGCGATGAAAATTACCGAGCGAACGACTCGGAATGAGGGCCTATATATCTATATATTATAACCCAATGCTGCTGTGTGCTCCATTATATACTATATATCTATATATTATAACCCAATGCTGCTGTGTGCTCCATTATATACTATATATCTATATATTATAACCCAATGCTGCTGTGTGCTCCATTATATACTATATATTATTACCCAATGCTGCTGTGTGCTCCATTATATACTATATATCTATATATTATAACCCAATGCTGCTGTGTGCTCCATTATATACTATATATCTATATATTATAACCCAATGCTGCTGTGTGCTCCAGTATATACTATATATTATTACCCAATGCTGCTGTGTGCTCCATTATATACTATATATCTATATATATTATAACCCAATGCTGCTGTGTGCGCCGTTGTATACTATATATTATTACCCAAAGCTGCTGTGTGCTCCATTATATACTGTATATCTATATACACTGCTCAAAAAAATAAAGGGAACACTAAAATAACACATCCTAGATCTGAATGAATGAAATATTCTTATTAAATACTTTGTTCTTTACATAGTTGAATGTGCTGACAACAAAATCACACAAAAATTATCAATGGAAATCAAATTTATTAACCCATGGAGGTCTGGATTTGGAGTCACCCTCAAAATTAAAGTGGAAAAACACACTACAGGCTGATCCAACTTTGATGTAATGTCCTTAAAACAACTCAAAATAAGGCTCAGTAGTGTGTGTGGCCTCCACGTGCCTGTATGACCTCCCTACAACACCTGGGCATGCTCCTGCTGAGGTGGCGGATGGTCTCCTGAGGGATCTCCTCCCAGACCTGGATTAAAGCATCCGCCAACTCCTGGACAGTCTGTGGTGCAACGTGGCGTTGGGGGATGGAGCGAGACATGATGTCCCAGATGTGCTCAATTGGATTCAGGTCTGGGGAACGGGCGGGCCAGTCCATAGCATCAATGCCTTCGTCTTGCAGGAACTGCTGACACACTCCAGCCACATGAGGTCTAGCATTGTCTTGCATTAGGAGGAACCCAGGGCCAACCGCACCAGCATATGGTCTCACAAGGGGTCTGAGGATCTCATCTCGGTACCTAATGGCAGTCAGGCTACCTCTGGCGAGCACATGGAGGGCTGTGCGGCCCCCCAAATAAATGCCACCCTACACCATTACTGACCCACTGCCAAACCGGTCATGCTGGAGGATGGTGCAGGCAGCAGAACGTTCTCCTTGGCATCTCCAGACTCTGTCACATCTGTCACATGTGCTCAGTGAGAACCTGCTTTCATCTGTGAAGAGGACAGGGCGCCAGTGGCTAATTTGCCAATCTTGGTGTTCTCTGGCAAATGCCAAACGGCCTGCACGGTGTTGGGCTGTAAGCCAACCCCCACCTGTGGACGTCGGGCCCTCATACCACCCTCATGGAGTCTGTTTCTGATCGTTTGAGTAGACACATGCACATTTGTAGCTTGCTGGAGGTCATTTTGCAGGGCTCTGGCAGTGCTCCTCCTGGTCCTCCTTGCACAAAGGCGGAGGTAGCGGTCCTGCTGCTGGGTTGTTGCCCTCCTACGGCCTCCTCTACGTCTCCTGATGTACTGGCCTGTCTCCTGGTAGCGCCTCCATGCTCTGGACACTACGCTGACAGACACAGTAAACCTTCTTGCCACAGCTCGCATTGATGTGCCATACTGGATGAGCTGCACTACCTGAGCCACTTGTGTGGGTTGTAGACTCCGTCTCATGCTACCACTAGAGTGAAAGCACCGCCAGCTTTCAAAAGTGACCAAAACATCAGCCAGAAAGCTTAGGAGCTGAGAAGTGGTCTGTGGTCACCACCTGCAGAACAACTCCTTTATTTGGGGTGTCTTGCTAATTGCCTATAATTTCCACCTTGTCACAACTGAGGGCCTGAGCTGACGGGAGGCAGCCTCAGTTGTAGGGGCTGAGATGTAACGGAACCTGGGAGGTTGTATCAGATCCCTAGACATGTAAGTAACATGTAGAATAACTGCCCGAAGGCGTGACCACGACAACCAGGATAAAAGTCAATGATGTTTATTATGACAAACTCCGTAACACAGCAGCAGTAAAGGAAACATAAAAGTCAACAGAGGATAAATACAATTCCTGGGTACTACAGGGTGGCAAGGGCCACAGGCACTGGTAGGGTGAGACAGTTCTTATAATCTTCTAGTTGGAAAGTCCTTACCAGACCTGACTGTAGCAATGGAGAGAACCCAGGATCGTACCAGCTGGTGTTCCAGGAAAGGCTGGGTTGCTGAAGATAAAACGGCTGCTGTGGATACTGGCTGGAACCAGACTATTGTTGGTACGGAGTGGATACTGGCTGGAACCAGTTAAATAATAAACGAACTTGAGAGCGATGAAATAATAATGAAGTTTGGAGTTTGAGAGCGGTGAAATAATAATACCGGTGGAGAGTGGTAAACTGCAGAAAGGACACCGGCCCTTTAAGAGAAGCTGTACACTGCTGGAAGCTGGGCTGGAAGCAGGTGATTGATGAAGTTTGGAGTTTGAGAGCGGTGAAATAATAATACCGGTGGAGAGTGGTAAACTGCAGAAAGGACACCGGCCCTTTAAGAGAAGCTGTACACTGCTGGAAGCTGGGCTGGAAGCAGGTGATTGTTGTAACTGGAAACAGGTGAGTCCAGAATGGATCGGAGAGTCAGGCTACACCGCAGATGGAATGCTGGTGCGGGTCTCTATAGCAGAAGTCTGGAGACAGGAGCTGGAACCTGGAAGACAACCACAGGAGAGAGACAAACTGGAACTAGGTTAGACAACCAAAGCACTGACGCCTTCCTTGCTTAGGCACAGCTTACTTATACCTGCAGCAAGGAAGGGGTTGGCTAGGCAATTATGCAAATCAACAATACAGACAGCAGATTGGTGGAAATGCTCAGATGACAAAATCCAAGATGGCTGCGCCCATGCAGACACTTGGAGGGAAGTTTGGTTTGTAATCCATGTGAGAATTGAAACAGTAATGGCGACGCCGGCCACAGGAGACAGGAGACGCCAGACTGACAAGCGCACATTTAACCACGCGGGCACAGCGGAGGCCGCGGCTGATGAAATCACCACTCTGACATTCTGCATGTGGAAACTCAGGAACAGCGGGATCCGGTCCTGGAACGCTGAGCCAGCCTTAGGAGGCATCTGAAGGGTAAGTAATGGCGTCCAGATACCCGGATCGTGACACACCTGTTGTCTATTCCATTTGCACAACAGCATGTGAAATTTATTGTCAATCAGTGTTGCTTCCTAAGTGGACAGTTTGATTTCACAGAAGTGTGATTGACTTGGAGTTACATTGTGTTGTTTAAGTGTTCCCTTTATTTAAGAGGCTACAATACAATGGTACATACGTTTGATTTCGCCAGCGCCACACGGTCCAGTGCTCAGATCAATCAAGCAAGGTGATCTTCAGAGAGAGATGCAGCTTGGCTTTTATACAGTTGGTCAAAACACAATACAATAGAAACTGTAACCTCTTCATCAATAGGACAAAGGGCTGGTCATTTACAGTACAGGAGGGGTCATAGGTTGGTTTGAATAGGTGGGTGATGTTTGGTCCAGGTGTGCTTGCAGTTGGTCTCCACTGGGTTCCCGCCGAATATCAGAGTACAGTAAACACAGTATAATATTAATATCCTGTCCCTGCGCATAATTATGCGCAGGAGCGTGCTATCTTCTGCAAACTGCTACCGGAATGTTTCCCTTAAAATACCCTACAATTGGATACCAAACACCACCTCATAACCTAATGCTGTCCCCTCATATCCTGCAAAGGTGAATCCCTTTGTTGTTGTACCTTTTAAACAAGTATAACTTGCTGGTGTGGTGCGTGTGGGCTATGTGTACATTGTGCACTATGTGGACTAAATATGAAATATGTCTTTGTGGCTTTTCCATGCGATTACAAATGCTACCGTAATTACTCATACCACCTGCTAATACGCAGGACCGCGTGAGCGGTCATACGCAATTTGCGAATATGCGCACGCATGGCAGAACAAGTACGCGCACGGAGGCCATCTGTGTGGAGTTTGTTCGTGATGTGTGTACTGTAATATTTTCCGACTTCGACAGTCCACCCTTTGGCAGTCATCAATAGCTGCCACTCTTAACTAATAAACTAAAAATATTACCTATTCAATTTATACAATGCTTGGATGATCGGGGGAGAGTTGTAGGTGGGAAATGTATAGCCTAGTGGGATAGTAAAAGCATGTATGTATGAATCAATGTCTGAGGGGCATGTATCATCGTGCCGTATATGTTCTAAGTAAGCTTCAAGGTATTGCAAAGTATACATTAAATCCTTCTTATCCCATATTAAGGGTCTGTACTTGGGCAAACAAACACTACCGAGCTCCTTTCGGGCAAGGGCTTTTGACCCTCACCTCTTCGGCTTCTAATACCAACAAATGGGGAGCACATTTAGTTGATACATGAAGGGGGAACGTATGTGAATGCTACTACATGTATATAACACCTGTCGACTATGTGTGCCATAAACTGAGGGTTGCAGAGATGAAGATAAGACACATATATAATAATACATTCACATAAACATTGGGTAGGGTTGACGTCTTTTCCGGTTGGATGTTTCTGGGTATAGGGGGAAACAGAGAAAAATGGTGAAAGAAACAGGCCATGAAATTAATTTGCAATCCTTATCATAACACTGTCTCTATGGATGGATCATAAACCAAATCTGCTGCTGTAACATCGCCCTCGCTCCTTAGACTCATCAAATTTGTGCTGTGCTTGCGCCGTGTCAGAATTCGAACACACTTAAATATCAAACAAATAATTATGACGACACCTAGGATACAAAGGAGAAACTTTCCCACACTTGCAATTACATTCTGCACCCACTCTCCTAATCCAGACAACCATTTGAGTGGGTTTAACCATGAGACCCAGCCGGTCAATTCATTACCCACAGCCGTCAAGGTAAGATTGTGTCTCCTCCGGAACTCCCACTTCAACTGTAAGATCTCATCCATCTTTTGATCGATGATCTCTGTGGGGTCGTCAGTGCTGTTCGTAATATAAGTACAACACTTCACGCCATAGTGAGTTGCCAAAGTGACACAGTACCCACCTGTCACAGCCGTGACATAATTCAGGACCATCCTGTGCTGGACCAGCTCCGTCTTGTAGGCTTGTAACTCCCTGCCCGTATACCTAAAGGTGTCATCATTCATCTCAGTGATATTATCTAACAAGTTCGCAAGCGCATGGATGTACTTAAAATTTATAATTCCTCTGGCAGTACGGGTGATGTCTAATGCGAGAAGAATTTGAATCCCGGTGGATTCATGGATCAAATCAGAGGCTGCGTGCTCTGCCCTATCTATGATGTGTCTCTTGATGATGTGTTCATAATGGGTATGACTATAAGGAGTCTGAGCGTTGCGGTGAATGTCATTCATTCTATCGTGCTCTATGGTCATGACCTCTGGTAGTACCCTTCCAATGTAATACAATCCCTCAGAGCTCGGAGTGAGCCACTTGTACGCTTTCCTCCCACATATGAAATAGGCATCATCTGGGAGAACATAGAGGACGAAATGTAACAACACCATATTGCAAATCTTCCATGTAAAGAAACCAATCCCTAGTTCTCTCATTTGCTCAGTACAAGTATCGGGCTGGATGATGTGGGCACAATACCCTTGCGATACCTTTCCAACACACATGGTTTTGATCCCACGTGTATACCTATACCGAAAATACCTCCCACTGTTGGCTATCTTGCGTACAAGTTCAGAGTCAATAGATATCCTATCAGCTCTGTGTGAAAAGGTAATTGTCTCGTTATTCCAGGTTACTTCCCAATTTCCTGGTTTTCGGAAATTGGAGACATTAAAACATATTAGTGATCTATCTACATGGTACTGGTGGAGCTTCAAGCTAGGGGGCCTAGATATATTGAATTTCTTGTTCACCGGTCTCCCTCCCCGTAATTCGAGTACCTCATCTAACGTTAAAGGATATGGCACTAATCCCGACTTACTCTGTCCTTGAGGTACTTGGGAGCACACCCAACATTCTGTCTGGTTTAAGACCTTACCCACTAATGAGTGGTAATCACTCAACGGATGATGGTCCATGTCGATATTAATGTTGGACTGACATCTCTGGATGCACCCATCTTCAACTATGTTCTCGCAATATTTACAAATGCAATATTCATCAGACAATAACCCCTCACATTGCCTCCGAGCTCTGTGACTACCAGAGCGCTTACTGATACCAGCCTTTACTAGAGTGATGTGCTGCTCCTGAGATCCTACAAATCCGTACTCGCCATCAGAACCCATTCCAGATCCTTGCTCGACTTCTCTGGGACCCTCACCAAAACAGATGGTCCTGGGCAAAAACAGAATTACCAGAAAAACCCGAAACTAAGTCTCTTGAGGTAGATCCATTTCGTTACGGAAAAAGAAGGGAAATAAGAAGAAGGAGAGAGAGAAAAGGGCAGTGGGATGTGAAAAAAGAAAACTGGTACGACAACCGTCTTTGATCTTGTTGTTCTCCGCGCTCAGGTGCCATTTCAACAGTCCTGCCTCTCAGCTTTCCCAGAACAAACACTCTAGTGATACGAGGTTCTCTTCACCTTGCTTTTTGTCACGAGTTTTCTCAGAGTCAGCGACCTTCTTGCAGTGGGACGAGTGGACCCAAGTCTCTCTTTCGGCGAACTTTAGTGCTGTCGTGCTGGTTAACAAGACTTGATACGGTCCTTCCCACCTGTCTATGAGGCAACCTGAGCGTAAAAAATTTAGAATCATCACATAATCCCCAGGCTCAATGGGGTCAATTCTATTCGGCAACTAAAGAATAGCGCCGGGAATTAGCTCCCGACGCTATTCAATTCTGCTACTAGTTGCCCGCAATTGTCGGGAATTCTTCTCTCATCCCCGGGGGATGAGAGAAGAAACCCGACAAAAGTGCTGCCTCGCGGCAGGCGCAAGGGTTATTCTGTCGGGAATCAGCCTCGCGCCGGGTAGTTAAGTCGGAGAATGCCCGTTCTCCCGACAAAACTACCTGTTAAGTCGGCGAGAACGGGACATCGCCGGCTTAACTTTAGCTGAATTGAATAGCGTCGGGAGCTAATTCCCGGCGCTATTCTTTAGTTGCCGAATAGAATTGACCCCAATGTCATGACAATTACTGTTCGGTAGGTCAGGAATCACCAGCTTTAGATTTCTTTGTTGATTTCTCAGCTGCTGGCTCATCCTAACCAAATATTTCACAGTTATTTCGTTATTGCATTTCAAATTATCCTGGGGGTCTATCATTACATGGGGTTGTCGACCAAAAAGAATTTCATAGGGTGATAAGTTAAGCGGTGACCTGGGAGTGGTTCTGATGCTGTACAACACTAGTGGCAAAGCTTCTGGCCACAGCAATCCAGTTTCAGACATCACTTTGCTCAGCTTATTCTTAATAGTGCCGTTCATTCTCTCCACCTTCGCACTCGCCTGTGGCCAGTACGGAGTGTGCAGCTTGCTATTAATTCCCATCAGTTTGCACATGACCTGAAAGACTTCACCTGTAAAATGGGTACCCCTATCACTTTCAATCATTCTAGGGATACCATATCTGCACACAAATTCCTGCACGATTTTCTTTGCAGTGAACACAGCAGTATTTGTGGCAACGGGGAATGCTTCTACCCAGTTGGAAAACACATCAGTACATACTTACACATATTTTAAATTCCTACAGGGTGGTAACTGTATGAAGTCGATTTGTATTACCTGAAAAGGTCCGTCTGTAGGAGGGATATGGGATGGCTCTGTTGGTATTGCCTTACCAATATTCTCCCTCAAGCAAGTAAGACATGTCATTGCTTTCCTACCTGCATGAGAAGAGAATCCTGGCGCACTCCAGTAGGCTCTTACCAGCTTGCACATACCTTCTTTACCCAGATGAGTCAGACCGTGTGCCGCTTCAGCTAGACTTGGAAGATATGCTCTGGGGGCCACTGGCTTACCGTGTCCATCTGTCCAAAGTCCTGAGGACTCCTGACCATATCCCTTCCAGACCGCCTTTTCCTGTAGGGAACACAAATTTTGCATTTCGATTAACTGTTGCATGTTAACTGTTTCAAATGTCATCAGTGATGTGATGTTTGTTTGTATGGTTGTGCTTGCTGCTGATTTAGCAGATTCGTCTGCCCGGCTGTTACCAAGTGAGATTGGGTCTTGGTTGTAAGTGTGTGCTTTACAATTGATAACAGCCACTCTGTTTGGTTCCTGTATTGCTGTCAGAAGCCTTTTGATGTGGGACGCATGTGCTACAGGTGTGCCAGCTGCCGTCATGAAATTTCTGAGGTGCCACAGTGCCCCGAAATCATGCACCACTCCAAAAGCATACCTAGATTCCATGTATATATTAGCTGACTTACCCTTGGCCAACTCACATGCTCTGGTCAGTGCGACCAGCTCAGCGACTTGTGCTGAGTGCGGTGGGCCAAGGGATTCAGCTTCTATGATATCTTGGTCATCTACAACTGCATATCCGGTGCACAGGTCTCCCGATTCCGTCTGTCTGTGGCAACTACCGTCAGTGTAGAAGGTAAAGTCTACACCTTCCAGTGGGTTGTCACTGATATCAGGTCTCGCAGTGAAAGTCTGGTTCAGGTATTCCATACAATCATGCGTATCAGTATCTGCACTAAATCCTCCTTCACCATTGTTCTCATCCTCCACCCTTTGTGCCTGTCCAGGCACACTTGGCAAGTAAGTTGCAGGATTTAGTGAGCTGCATCTCTTAATGGTGATGTTTACCGCGGCCATCAGTGATAATTCCCACTTTATAAACCGAGCAGATGAGACATGTCTGGTTTGGGCGGAGTTTAGCAAGGCTGATACTGCATGAGGTGTATGGATGGTCAAGTTGTGTCCTAACACTACGTCCTCGCTTTTACTTACCAGCAAAGCTATTGCTGCAACACTTCGCAAGCAAGTGGGGAGAGACCACGCTACGGTGTCCAACTGTGCACTGTAGTAAGCTACCGGTCTGCTGGCTTCACCATGTCTCTGTGTTAAGACTCCTGCCGTGCACCCAGCACTTTCAGTACCGTACAATTCAAAGGGCTTCTCATAATCTGGCATACCCAACGCAGGTGCTTGTGATAAACACTGTTTTAGCCTCTCAAACGCCAGTTCGGACTCATCTGTGTGTGAGACCCGTTCTGGTTTGTTCGAAGAGACCATCTCCTGCAAAAGTAGTGCCAGTATAGAGAACCCCGGAATCCAGTTCCGACAGTACCCACACATTCCGAGGAAAGTGCGGATCTGCTGCTGGGTTTGTGGCAGAGTCATGTCGCGAATCGCCTGTATTCTATCAGCGGTGAGTTGCCTAAGTCCCTGTGTCAAGCAATGTCCCAAGTATTTAACCCTGGTCTGGCACAACTGCAGCTTATCCTTTGAAACCTTGTGTCCTGTCTGGGAGAGATGAAACAGAAGCTGTTTAGTATCTGCCAAGGACGACTCGAGTGAGTCAGAACACATCAACAAGTCATCAACATATTGTATTAGCACTGATCCATTCTCAAGTTGAAAGGATTGCAAACAGTCATGTAAGGCCTGGGAGAAAATACTCCGGCTGTCAATGAAACCTTGAGGAGAACGAGTCCAGGTGTACTGTACTTCCCTGTACGTGAAGGCAAAGAGGTATTGTCTGTCAGGGTGAAGAGGAACAGAAAAGAAAGCAGAACAGAGGTCATTGACAGTGAAGAATTTTGCGGTAGAGGGAATCTGCATGAGGATGACAGCTGGATTGGGCACTACGGGGAATTGGCTCTCAACTATTTTGTTTATCCCCCTTAGATCCTGCACTAGCCTGTAACCCCTCACCCCACTCTTTTTCACAGGGAAGATGGGACTATTGGTTGTGCTGGACATCCTGACTAGGATGCCCTGCTGTAGCAGCCGCTCTATGACAGGGTACACTCCTAACTCTACCTCTGGCTTCAGAGGATATTGAGGGATTTTTGGAGCTATCCTACCATCTTTTACTTGTACTGCTACTGGAGCTACATTCGCCATCAATCCAGTGTCCTGTCCATCTTTGGTCCAAAGGGAACCCGGTATTTGTAAGATCATTTCCTCTACCTGCGATGGACACTTGTCTATAGCAGTAGAATGCGGCATTAGCCTTTGAGGGGTGTCTAGTATATCTTGCACTTCTTGTGCGTGGTTCTCAGGTATATCCAAGAAGACACCCTCAGGAGTACAATATATGACACACCGCATTTTACACAATAAGTCTCTGCCAAGTAGATTAGTCGGAGCCGATGCAGCCAGCAGAAAAGAATGTTTTGTCTGCAAGAGCCCTATCGTAATCTCTGCAGGTCTACTCAAAGGGTATTGTTGCATCGTTCCTGTTACTCCCATTGCCGAAATCGTTTTACCCATGGTTTTTACACCTGATGTGGAATTCAACACTGACCTGGCCGCCCCTGTATCTACAAGAAAAGGTAATGGTACACCAGCTACATCAACCATGACCTCAGGTTCACTACCAAGGCTAGCAATCAATTTCACTGGCTGCAGACTACAGGTGTGGCCCAACCCCTATTGTGTAGTGGGACCCTCCCACAGCGCATTGGCAGCTACAATATGTGAGGGGGGTAGCTGTGAGTTTTCGGAGGCCTGCCAGTGTCATGCCGCCGCGGCCGCTGCGCTTACCCCTCCGGGTGCGCTGGGCTTCCTGGCGGCCGTCCCCGCTGGTGGTCCCCGGCTCCTGTTGCTCTGTCGGCGCTGGTCCCGGCGGATGTCCGGGGGACGGGCGTCACGCGTGCGCCTGGCGTCCCCGTGGGTCAGATGGGCGGGTAACGTCATCGGCGCTCTCCGCCAATCGGAGAGAGGTGGGAAGTTTAAATTCAGACGCCGGGCAGAGCTCCGGTGCCTGAGTATCATCAATTCTGCTGTCAGAAGCTGTGATCTCCAGAGCTCCCACGTTCCTGCGGTCTCCGTGCCTCCAAACACTTCCGTGCCTCCAAGCACCTCCGTGCCTCCAAGCACCTCAGTGCTTCCAAGCGCCCAAGCACCTCCACGCACCTCCGTGCCTCAATACCTGTGCCCCCAGCACCTCAGTGCCTCCAGCACCTCTGTGCCTCAGCACTCAGCATCGCTGTGCCTCCGGCACTTCCGTGCCTCAATACCTGTGCCCCCAGCACCTCAGTGCCTCCAGCACCTCTGTGCCTTAGCACTCAGCATCGCTGTGCCTCCGGCACTTCCGTGCCTCAATACCTGTGCCTCCAGCATCTCTGTGCCTCAGCACTCAGCATCGCTGTGCCTCAATACCTGTGCCTCCGGCACCTCCGTGCCTCAATACCTGTGCCCCCAGCACCTCAGTGCCTCCAGCACCTCTGTTCCTCAGCACTCAGCATCGCTGTGCCTCCGGCACTTCCGTGCCTCAATACCTGTGCCTCCAGCATCTCAGTGCCTCAGCATTCAGCATCTTTACAAGTCTTGTCTTTCAGGAGACCTTCAAGCATTCCTCCGTGCCTCCTGCCTGCCGTCTTAATCCTGTATGAGGAAGACCTACATCCGGCCATCTCTACTGCAACCCAGTAGCGGTTCCTCTTCCCGGTCACCGGAAGAAGCCCCGAGTACACAACACTTTCCAATCAGGTCAGTGATAGTATACTCAGGCCACATGGACCCGGGGAATCGGAACACAGAGTCGAGCGCCATCCAAAGTTTGGCTTCCCGAGTTCAGTCTCAAGAGGCGACACAGGGTCAGGTGATGCAATATCTCCAGGAACTGTCCGGCCGAATGGATCAAATCCAAGCATCCTTAGCCTCCGCAATTCCGGCTCCAGCTTCGTAACTGCTCCAGTTGCTGTTTCCAGTAATGTCCAACCTCCGGCCGGTACCAGGTCACGTCTTCAGCTTCCTACTCCTTCCCGCTACAATGGGAACCCAAAGAATTGCCGTGGTTTTTTAAATCAGTGCGAGGTGCACTTCGAGCTGCTCGCTCATAACTTCCCTACGGATCGCTCTAAGGTAGCGTATATCATTTCCCTGCTTGAGGGATCAGCGTTGGATTGGGTGTCTCCGTTGTGGGAACGATCTGATCCCGTGGTTTCCAACTACACCAACTTCATCACGTCCTTTCGTAGAATCTTCGACGAACCCGGCAGGATGACCACTGCTTCTTCCGATTTGCTCCGTGTTCGTCAAGGCTCCCGTTCCGTGGGTCAGTACGTGGTTCATTTCCAGACCATTGCCTCTGAATTACGCTGGAATAATGATGCCCTGAGAGCTGCCTTCTGGAACGGTCTCTCCGATCGGCTGAAAGATGAGCTGGTTACAAGGGATCTGCCGGATCCATTAGAAGAGTTGATTTCCCTTTGCGTCAAGGTGGATCTTCGGATGCAGGAGCGTGGAAGAGAACGTAGCCGTTCAGATCGTTCCAGGTTCTGGAATCCTACTCCTAGACCGGTGGCTATGCCTAGCTCGGACGAGCCCATGAAAATTAACCGATCCCGACTGTCTCCGGAAGAACGACAGCGTCGTCGTGAGGGTAAACTTTGCCTTTACTGTGGAGCCGCAGATCACTTTCTCAAGTTTTGTAAATCCCGTCCGGGAAACGGGCAGGCCTAGCTTGTTCCGGAGGAGTCAAGCTGGGGGTTACGACAAAATCTTCTCCAATTTTGGACTGTTTGCTTCCTGTAACTCTAGTCACCGAATCAGCCTCCAAGTCTTGTGAAGCCCTGTTGGATTCCGGGGCTGCGGGGAACTTCGTTTCTTCCTCCTGTGTTCAAAGCATGGTTTTAAAGTTACGGCCTATCGAGCGGCCTATTTCGTTGACGGCTATCAACGGGACTAGAATTTCCAAGGGTCTCATAATGTGGCGCACGGAGCCAGTTAAGCTGCAGGTCGGGGCTCTACATCAAGAAAGTCTGGAACTCTTGGTGATCCCAGAAATGCACCATGATCTGGTCCTTGGAATGCCTTGGCTAAAAATTCATAATCCTCACATTGACTGGAAGTCTTCACAAATTCTGTCCTGGAGTTCCTTTTGTCACGCTAATTGTCTCACTCCTGTTTGTCCGCTCCGTGTCTCTTCCAAGACGGATGAAGAGCATATTCCGGAGGCGTATCAAGGGTACAAGGATGTGTTTTCGGAACATTTCGGAACAAGCAGCTGATCTGTTACCACCTCATAGGCCTTGGGACTGCCCTATTGACCTTGTCCCAGGGAAGACGCCACCTCGTGTTCGCACATATCCCCTATCACTTCCCGAGACTCAAGCTATGTCGGAATATATTAAGTCCAATCTGCTCAAGGGATTTATTCGCCCCTCTTCCTCCCCTGCTGGAGCGGGCTTCTTTTTCGTGAAGAAGAAGGACGGGGGGTTGAGACCATGTATCGACTACCGCGGCTTAAACGATATCACTATCAAGAATAAATACCCCTTGCCACTAATCACAGAGTTATTTGATAGGGTTCGTGGTGCCCGCGTTTTCTCCAAACTCGACTTGAGGGGAGCTTATAATCTTATACGTGTCAGGAATCGACTTACCAGACTGGCATCCGTCCGCCGCTGCGGACTCCGTCCTGGTTCCCTGCGGTCACCTGTCGCCTATGCCCCTGCCATGGGACATCATCAAGGTCCTGGGAACACTCCTGAGCCAGCGGGCGTGTGCGCGCCGCGTCCCCGCTGGGCCGCGGCGTGGGCGCCGCCATGACAGTTTCCAAACAGCTAGTATACTGCGGCCAATCCGGTGCGTGGCCGCACCCACTGTCCTTTCCTCCATCCAATCCCTGCACACCATGGGGTATATAGGAGGCTACAGTTTCACCTCACAGGCATCCTGGACTTCGTGTCATTCTGACAACCTGCATGAAAGGATCGGCTCCTGTTTCTCCTGAGTTCCTGGTTCTCTGCTAAGAACTTATACTCCTGGTGATTCTGCTTGCTCCCGTGGAACTTCAAGGCTCAGCAATACCAGCAACCTGCATTGGGCTTCACACTCATCACCACCTTGTGTGCTTCAGCCTGCAGTTGAAGACTAAACTCCAGGTGTGTTCATTCCTCCACCTGTGACACAGCTTGCTGCTGCCAGTGCCTCATCACCTGCACTGTGAGTTGGTCTCCTGCTTATGCTCAGGTTTGCAATATCCATTTACTGCCTTAGTTCTCTGTTTTAAAACCCTGCTCTGGTTCCCAAACCAGAATCATTTCATTGACATTCATTCTGTTGTTTTATTTCCGGATATGATTTCTCAAGTCACCTATCATCCATTGCCATAGACTATTTGTTATCATTCCAAGTATTTGACTTTCTCATCTGATATTATTATTTCTGCTGCATTTCTGTTTAAAACTTATCTGCTAATAAAATACCATTGCGCTCATGCGCAAGAACGTGATACAACCTCCTCGTTTCTTTCCTCCTACCTCCACTGACCCACTAGCGCCCCCTCCGGGGACACAGACCAAACACAATCTGACAGTAAGTCCAGGATCGATGGACTCGGATGGTGGACGGAGTGTGGGGTCAGAGGCCTTGCAAAATCTGGTCTCCCGTCTGGATGGTCAAGAGGTTGCGCAGCAGCAGATGCTTCACTTTCTACAAGGGATGTCCTCCCGATTGGATACACTGCAGCAGTCCCTGCCAAGTGTACTCTCACCTACTGTTACCCCAGCACCTGCCAGTGCTGCAAGTTCTTCTATGTCGGCTGCATCAGCTCCAGTGTCACGTCTGCACCTGCCCGTGCCGAGCAAATATGATGGCAGTCCTAAATTATGTCGCGGGTTTCTTAATCAGTGCGAAATACAGTTTGAGTTATTGCCACATAACTTTCCTACACCAAGGTCCAAGGTTGCCTACATCATTTCCTTACTCTCTGGATCTGCTCTGAATTGGGTGTCTCCTCTGTGGGAACGTGCTGACCCTCTGATCAATAACTACTCAGACTTCGTGTCAACCTTTAGACGGATCTTTGACGAGCCTGGTCGTGCAACATCAGCTTCGGCAGACCTGATCCAACTTCGTCAAGGTAACCGAAGCATGGGACAATATGTCATCCAGTTCCAGACGTTGGCTGCAGAAGTCCAATGGAACAACCAAGCTCTGGTAGCAACCTTCTGGCACGGACTTTCGGATCGGATCAAGGACGAACTGGCAACCCGTGACATTCCTGTTCAACTGTCTGACTTGATCTCCCTGTGTATAAAGCTGGACTCTCACATCCGCGAACGCAATAATGAACGCGCTCGGAGTGAGCCTCGCAGAGTAAGGTTCATACCTTCTGTACAGTTTCAGCCTCCTTCTTCTGACGAGCCTATGCAGGTAAATAGGTCCCGCCTAACCCCTGAGGAGCGGGCAAGAAGAATACGAGAGAGGCTTTGCCTATACTGTGCTGCTGCGGGTCATCAAATTAACTCCTGCACGATGCGTTCGGGAAACGCCAGATCCTGACTTGTAAGGGAGGAGTCAAGTTAGGATCATTCAGTCAAGCTCCTTCTCAACAAGATCTCATTCTTCCAGTAACGCTAGAAACTTCCGTTGGGCTCCAGTCTGCGTCAGCATTAGTGGACTGCGGTGCTGCAGGAAATTTTATCACCCAAGCTGCGGTAAACAAATTTTGTTTGTCTACCTGTGAACTCTCTTATCCTGTATACATTACTGCTGTGGATGGTAGTAGAATCTCTAAAGGGAACATTTCACATCAAACTACCCCAGTGGTTCTGGGAGTTGGATTTCTCCATTCAGAAGTGATCAAGTTCCTGGTCATCCCTCAAGCCACCCAGGAGATTGTCTTGGGCATGCCTTGGCTTCAACTACATAACCCACAGTTCGACTGGACAACGTTGCAGCTTACCTCATGGAGTTCACACTGTCATCATTCCTGCTTAGCCCAAGTGTGTCCCATCAAGTCTACCGAAGTAAAGTCACAGCTAACACTCCCAGCAGCTTATCAAGACTTCGCAGACGTCTTCTGTGAAAAGGCTGCTGATATCCTGCCGCCCCATAGGGAATGGGATTGTCCCATCGATCTCCTTCCTGGCAAGAAGCCACCCAGGGGGCGCACCTACCCTTTGTCTGTTCCTGAAACAGAGGCGATGAGTAATTACATCAGAGAGAATCTTCAGAAAGGATTCATCCGTCCGTCATCATCACCCGCTGGTGCAGGTTTCTTCTTCGTCAAAAAGAAGGATGGTGGATTACGTCCATGCATTGACTATCGGGGTCTCAATGACATTACCATCAAGAATAGTTACCCTCTACCACTTATTACCGAACTTTTTGATAGAGTTAAGGGGGCTCGCATCTTCACCAAGTTAGATCTCCGCGGTGCCTATAATCTCATCAGAATCCGGAGTGGTGACGAGTGGAAGACAGCCTTCAACACTCGAGATGGCCATTATGAATACCTGGTAATGCCATTTGGGTTAAGTAATGCTCCAGCAGTATTCCAACACTTCGTGAACGAGATCTTTCGTGATGTCCTGTATAAGTACCTTGTTGTTTACTTAGATGATATTCTTATCTTTTCTCAAGACCTTCCATCTCATCGCCTACAAGTCTGTGAAGTTCTCCGACGTCTTCGTGAGAACCGTCTCTACGGGAAATTATCTAAATGTACCTTCGAAGTTCCCTCTATACCCTTCCTGGGGTATATAATTTCCGGATCGGATCTTCAGATGGACCCGGCAAAATTGGAAGCCATTGCCAATTGGTCCATTCCAAACTCCCTCAAATCTATCCAGCGGTTCCTGGGTTTTGCCAACTATTATAGAAAATTTATTCGAGGATTCTCCACTCTCATCGCTCCTATTACCAACCTGACTCGGAAAGGGGCAGATCATTCCAACTGGTCAGAAGAAGCCTTGGCAGCCTTCCGGAAGATCAAGCTAGCCTTTATGTCTGCTCCAGTGCTGTCACAGCCAGATGTCAACAGGCCATTCGAGTTGGAGGTAGATGCCTCTACAGTTGGGGTTGGAGCTGTTCTCTCCCAGAAGGGATCTGATGGGAAAGTTCACCCTTGTGGATTCTTTTCTCGCAAGTTTCTTCCCGCAGAAGCTAACTACTCCGTGGGAGATCAAGAGTTACTGGCAATCAAACTGGCTCTCGAGGAATGGAGATATCTCCTAGAAGGGGCTAAACATCCGTTTAACATCTTCACGGATCATAAAAACCTGCTATACCTAAAAGCAGCTCAGTGCCTTAACCCTCGCCAGTCCAGGTGGGCTATGTTTTTCTCACGTTTTAATTTTAGGCTTCATTTCCGCCCAGGTTCACAGAATGTGAAAGCCGACGCATTATCCCGGTCCATGGAATCAGAAGAGGGAACATCTGACTCTGTGCCACATTCCATCCTGAGTCCCGTGGTTTTCGCTGCCTCTCAAGTCTCTCCAGCTCCACCTCCGGGTAAGACTTTTGTTTCCCCAGAACTCCGTCCCAAGTTGCTAGCTTGGGCCCACCAATCCAAGTTCACTGGTCATCCTGGTGTCCTGAAGACATTCAAGTTCCTTTCTGCGTCATATTGGTGGCCGAAGATGAAAGTGGACATCCAGGATTTCGTGGCATCCTGTCCGAAATGTGTGCAGCACAAGACTCCTCGTCAGTCTCCAGCAGGTCAGTTACAACCCTTATCTGTCCCTAATCGTCCTTGGTCTCACCTATCAATGGATTTTATCACTGATCTTCCACCTTCTCAGGGACATAACACTATTTGGGTTGTAGTGGACAGATTTTCCAAGATGGCTCATTTCGTTCCTCTCCAGGGTCTCCCTTCTGCCCCGAAACTTGCCCAGATCTTCCTACAGGAGATCTTCCGTTTACACGGTTTACCCTCCGAAATAATATCTGATCGGGGGGTACAGTTTGTAGCGAGGTTTTGGAGGGCCCTCTGTTCTGCCATGCAGATAAAATTGAAATTCTCGTCATCATACCATCCTCAGACGAATGGGCAGACAGAGAGAGTCAATCAAGAACTTGAGACTTTTCTAAGGTTATATGTGACATCCTCCCAGGATGATTGGTTCAATCTGCTCCCATGGGCCGAGTTTGCCCATAACTTTCGTTACCACACTGCTACAGACACGACACCATTCTTTGCAGTCTATGGGCAACATCCCCGAGTACCTGAATTCCAAGAACTCCCTCACTTGGATGTTCCTGCTGCCACTACTGCTCTGACTCAGTTTTCCTCCATTTGGAAAAGAATTCATGTTTCCCTCAAAAAAGCCTCCAGTCGATACAAGATCTACGCCGACCGCAAGAGACGTGCGGTTCCCCATTTGAAACCGGGGGACAGGGTTTGGTTATCAACCCGCAACCTTCGTCTCAGGGTCCCATCCATGAAGTTTGCACCACGCTTCATTGGTCCTTACCCTATTGAGAGTGTCATCAACCCAGTGGCTTACAAGTTGAAATTACCACCTTCACTTCGTATTTCTAATGCCTTTCACATTTCTCTCCTCAGACCTCTAATCCTAAACCGCTTTCAGAATACTCTTCCAGTAGGTCCCAAGGTTCGAACTCAGCGGGGCGTGGAATTTGAGATCAACAAGATTCTGGACTCTCGTTGCCGGTATGGACGTCTCCAGTACCTGGTCGATTGGTTCGGTTATGGCCCAGAGGAGAGAAGCTGGGTGAATTCATCTGATGTCCATGCTCCTAGGTTGGTCCGTGTCTTCCACAGCACTCATCCCTCCAAACCACGTGGGTGTTCGGTGTCCACCCCTAAAGGAGGGGGTACTGTCAGGAATCGACTTACCAGACTGGCATCCGTCCGCCGCTGCGGACTCCGTCCTGGTTCCCTGCGGTCACCTGTCGCCTATGCCCCTGCCATGGGACATCATCAAGGTCCTGGGAACACTCCTGAGCCAGCGGGCGTGTGCGCGCCGCGTCCCCGCTGGGCCGCGGCGTGGGCGCCGCCATGACAGTTTCCAAACAGCTAGTATACTGCGGCCAATCCGGTGCGTGGCCGCACCCACTGTCCTTTCCTCCATCCAATCCCTGCACACCATGGGGTATATAGGAGGCTACAGTTTCACCTCACAGGCATCCTGGACTTCGTGTCATTCTGACAACCTGCATGAAAGGATCGGCTCCTGTTTCTCCTGAGTTCCTGGTTCTCTGCTAAGAACTTATACTCCTGGTGATTCTGCTTGCTCCCGTGGAACTTCAAGGCTCAGCAATACCAGCAACCTGCATTGGGCTTCACACTCATCACCACCTTGTGTGCTTCAGCCTGCAGTTGAAGACTAAACTCCAGGTGTGTTCATTCCTCCACCTGTGACACAGCTTGCTGCTGCCAGTGCCTCATCACCTGCACTGTGAGTTGGTCTCCTGCTTATGCTCAGGTTTGCAATATCCATTTACTGCCTTAGTTCTCTGTTTTAAAACCCTGCTCTGGTTCCCAAACCAGAATCATTTCATTGACATTCATTCTGTTGTTTTATTTCCGGATATGATTTCTCAAGTCACCTATCATCCATTGCCATAGACTATTTGTTATCATTCCAAGTATTTGACTTTCTCATCTGATATTATTATTTCTGCTGCATTTCTGTTTAAAACTTATCTGCTAATAAAATACCATTGCGCTCATGCGCAAGAACGTGATACAACCTCCTCGTTTCTTTCCTCCTACCTCCACTGACCCACTAGCGCCCCCTCCGGGGACACAGACCAAACACAATCTGACAATACGCATCCGAGAAGGGGATGAATGAATGAAAGACTGCCTTCAATACCCGAGATGGGCATTACGAATACTTGGTGATGCCGTTCGGTCTTAGTAATGCTCCTGCTGTTTTCCAGGGATTCGTCAACGAAATCTTCCGAGACATGTTATATCAGAGTGTTGTGGTATATTTGGACGACATACTGATTTTTTCCAAGAATCTTGTTGAACACAGGACTCAAGTCAAAGAAGTGCTCCACCGTTTACGAGAGAATCATCTCTATGCTAAGCTTTCCAAATGTACCTTTGAAGTAACATCAATTCCGTTCCTCGGTTATATCATCTCGGGGACGGAGCTTCACATGGATCCGGAAAAGCTTTCTGACATTCTTGACTGGACTCAGCCTCTCTCTTTGAAAGCAATACAAAGGTTCCTGGGCTTTGCGAATTACTACAGGAAATTCGTTAGAGGTTTCTCCACCATTGTCGCGCCCATTACTGCCCTGACAAGAAAGGGCTCTAATCCGAGTTTGTGGCCTCCCGAAGCCATTGAGGCATTTTCCCACTTGAAGTTAGCTTTCATGGCCGCTCCAGTTCTCCAACAACCAAATTTCGATGAACCTTTCTTCCGAGAGGTTGACGCATCTTCAGTCGGGGTTGGAGCCGTTCTCTCTCAGTACTCCTCTGATAAGAAGTTACATCCGTGTGGCTTCCACTCTCGTAAGTTCTCTCCGGCAGAACGAAATTACACTATTGGAGACCAGGAACTTTTGGCAATTAAATCCGCCTTGGAAGAGTGGAGATACCTCTTGGAAGGGGCTAAACATGTGTTTACCATTTACACGGATCACAAAAATTTGCTGTACATCAAATCCGCACAATGCTTGAATCCTCGCCAAGCAAGATGGGCACTTTTCTTTACTCGATTTTCTTTTGTTATCAAGTACCGGCCCGGGACTCTCAATATTAAAGCAGATGCGCTGTCCCGTTCACAAGTTTCCACAGACGAGGACGAATCTTTTGAGCGGAGTTTAATTCTAAGTCCAGTTTCTGTCTCCGCTGCTTTAACTACTCCAGCTCCTCCTCCTGGAAGAATGTCCGTACCAGCTAGATTCCGGCCAAGAATATTACAGTGGGTCCATAACTCCAAGTTTTCCGGTCATCCCGGTGCCCAGAAGATGTACAAGTTTCTACAAAGGTCTTACTGGTGGAACACCATGAGGAAGGATGTACAGGATTACGTTAATTCTTGTCCACAGTGTACACAACATAAATCTCCTCGCCTGCCTCCTGCTGGGTTACTTCGTCCTTTGCCTATTCCTGTGAGACCCTGGACTCACATTTCCATGGACTTCATCACTGACTTGCCCTGTTCCAAGGGTTGCAACACCGTCTGGGTAATCGTTGACCGTTTTTCGAAGATGGCACACTTCGTGCCTTTGACTGGTCTACCGACAGCTCCGAAACTAGCTCTACTGTTCATCCAAGAACATTTTCGGTTGCATGGGTTGCCACAAGAAATAGTCTCTGACCGTGGGGTACAGGTCACCGCAAGGTTTTGGAAAGCCCTCTGTTCGAACCTACAGATTAAACTTAAGTTTTCATCCGCTTATCATCCCCAAACGAATGGTCAAACGGAACGAGTCAATCAAGATCTAGAGACTTTCCTTCGTCTTTATCTCTCCCCTTCACAGGACAACTGGGTGGAGTTGTTGCCTTGGGCGGAGTTTGCCCATAACCATTCGTTTCATTCTTCCACTGGGGAATCTCCATTCTTCGTCAACTACGGGTTCCATCCACGTGTTCCAGAATTACCAAGCCTTCCGACAGAAGAGGTTCCAGCTGTAACGTCCACTCTACGACACTTCGGACAAATTTGGAGTAAGATTCATGCTAATCTTAAGAAGGTTTCAGTCCGGTACAAGTTCTTCGCAGATAAGAAACGGCGAGCCGCTCCTCAATACAAGGTTGGTGACAGGGTTTGGCTGTCCACACGTAATCTCCGGTTGAAGGTGCCCACCATGAAGTTTGCTCCAAGATTCATCGGTCCTTACCCTGTGCTACAAGTCCTGAATCCTGTGGTCTGTAAGCTGGGTTTGCCTTCTCACCTACGTATACCTAATGCCTTCCATGTTTCTCTTCTTCGTCCTCTCGTCCTTAATCGTTTTCATTTAAAGGCCTCTAGCCCCACCTCAATGGAGACTGAAACAGGGACAGACTTCGAGATCAAAACTATTCTAGACTTTCGTTACTATCACAAGGGTTTACAATATTTGGTGGAATGGAAGGGTTATGGACCTGAAGAAAGAAGTTGGATAAAATAAGAATTTACTTACCGATAATTCTATTTCTCGTAGTCCATAGTGGGTACTGGGAACTCCGTAAGGACCATGGGGAATAGCGGCTCCGCAGGAGACTGGGCACAAAAGTAAAGCTTTAGGACTACCTGGTGTGCACTGGCTCCTCCCCCTATGACCCTCCTCCAAGCCTCAGTTAGGATACTGTGCCCGGACGAGCGTACACAATAAGGAAGGATTTATGAATCCCGGGTAAGACTCATACCAGCCACACCAATCACACCGTACAACTTGTGATCTGAACCCAGTTAACAGCATGATAACAGAGGAGCCTCTGGATAGATGACTCACAACAATAACCCGATTTAGTTAACAATAACTATGTACAAGTATTGCAGACAATCCGCACTTGGGATGGGCGCCCAGCATCCACTACGGACTACGAGAAATAGAATTATCGGTAAGTAAATTCTTATTTTCTCTGACGTCCTAGTGGATGCTGGGAACTCCGTAAGGACCATGGGGATTATACCAAAGCTCCCAAACGGGCGGGAGAGTGCGGATGACTCTGCAGCACCGAATGAGAGAACTCCAGGTCCTCCTCAGCCAGGGTATCAAATTTGTAGAATTTAGCAAACGTGTTTTCCCCTGACCAAGTAGCTGCTCGGCAAAGTTGTAAAGCCGAGACCCCTCGGGCAGCCGCCCAAGATGAGCCCACCTTCCTTGTGGAATGGGCTTTTACAGATTTTGGCTGTGGCAGGCCTGCCACAGAATGTGCAAGCTGAATTGTATTACAAATCCAACGAGCAATAGTCTGCTTAGAAGCAGGAGCACCCAGCTTGTTGGGTGCATACAGGATAAACAGCGAGTCAGATTTTCTGACTCCAGCCGTCCTGGAAACATATATTTTCAAGGCCCTGACTACGTCCAACAACTTGGAGTCCTCCAAGTCACTAGTAGCCGCAGGTACCACAATAGGTTGGTTCAGATGAAACACTGAAACCACCTTAGGGAGAAAATGAGGACGAGTCCTCAATTCCGCCCTGTCTGAATGGAAGATCAGATAAGGGCTTTTACAGGATAAAACCCGCCAATTCTGACACGCGCCTGGCCAAGGCCAGGGCCAACAACATGACCACTTTCCATGTGAGATATTTTAACTCCACAGATTCAAGTGGTTCAAACCAATGTGACTTTAGGAACCCCAAAACTACATTGAGATCCCAAAGTGCCACTGGAGGCACAAAAGGAGGCAGTATATGCAGTACCCCTTTTACAAACGTCTGAACTTCAGGAACTGAAGCTAGTTCTTTCTGGAAGAAAATTGACAGGGCCGAAATTTGAACCTTAATGGACCCCAATTTTAGGCCCATAGACACTCCTGTTTACAGGAAATGCATGAATCGACCTAGTTGAAATTCCTCCATCGGGGCCTTACTGGCCTCGCACCACGCAACATATTTTCGCCAAATGCGGTGATAATGCTTTGCGGTTACATCCTTCCTGGCTTGATCAGGGTAGGGATGACTTCATCCGGAATGCCTTTTTCCTTCAGGATCCGGCGTTCAACCGCCCTGCCGTCAAACGCAGCCGCGGTAAGTCTTGGAATAGACAGGGTCCATGCTGGAGCAGGTCCCTTCTTAGAGGTAGAGGCCACGGGTCCTCCGTGAGCATCTCTTGAAGTTCCGGGTACCAAGTCCTTCTTGGCCAATCCGGAGCCACGAGTATAGTTCTTACTCCCCTCCGTCTTATAATTCTCAGTACTTTTGGTATGAGAGGAAGAGGAGGGAACACATACACTGACTGGTACACCCACGGTGTTACCAGAGCGTCCACAGCTATTGCCTGAGGGTCCCTTGACCTGGCGCAATACCTGTCCAATTTTTTGTTTAGGCGGGACGCCATCATGTCCACCTTTGGTTTTTCCCAACGGTTTACAATCATGTGGAAGACTTCTGGGTGAAGTCCCCACTCTCCCGGGTGGAGGTCGTGCCTGCTGAGGAAGCCTGCTTCCCAGTTGTCCACTCCCGGAATGAACACTGCTGACAATGCTATCACATGATTTTCCGCCCAGCGAAAAATCCTTGCAGCTTCTGCCATTGCCCTCCTGCTTCTTGTGCCGCCCTGTCTGTTTACGTGGGCGACTGCCGTGATGTTGTCCGACTGGATCAGCACCGGCTGACCTTGAAGCA
Organism: Pseudophryne corroboree; assembly: GCF_028390025.1. Classification (NCBI taxonomy): domain Eukaryota; kingdom Metazoa; phylum Chordata; class Amphibia; order Anura; family Myobatrachidae; genus Pseudophryne; species Pseudophryne corroboree. The sequence continues at coordinate 803,557,598 of NC_086449.1, read as the reverse complement.
GAGGTCTTGCTTGGCTTAGGGCATTGTAAATGGCCCTTAGCTCCAAATATTTATGTGAAGTGATGTCTCCAGGCTTGACCACAAGCCCTGGAAATTACTTTCCTGTGTGACTGCTCCCCAGCCTCGCAGGCTGGCATCCGTGGTCACCAGGACCCAGTCCTGAATGCCGAATCTGCGGCCCTCTAGAAGATGAGCACTCTGCAACCACCACAGGAGAGACACCCTTGTCTTTGGTGACAGGGTTATCTGCTGATGCATCTGAAGATGCGATCCGGACCATTTGTCCAGCAGGTCCCACTGGAAAGTTCTTGCGTGGAATCTGCCGAATGGAATTGCTTCGTAGGAAGCCACCATTTTTCCCAGGACCCTTGTGCACTGATGCACTGACACTTGGCCTGGTTTTAGGAGGTTTCTGACTAGTTCGGATAACTCCCTGGCTTTCTCCTCCGGGAGAAACACCTTTTTCTGGACTGTGTCCAGGATCATCCCTAGGAATAGAAGACGTGTCGTCGGGATCAGCTGCGATTTTGGAATATTGAGAATCCAACCGTGCTGCCGCAACACTACTTGAGATAGTGCTACCCCGACTACCAACTGTTCCCTGGATCTTGCCCTTATCAGGAGATCGTCCAAGTAAGGGATAACTAAAACTCCCTTCCTTCGAAGGAGTATCATCATTTCGGCCATTACTTTGGTAAAGACCTGGGGTGCCGTGGACAAACCAAACGGCAGCGTCTGAAACTGATAGTGACAGTTCTGTACCACAAACCTGAGGTACCCTTGGTGAGAAGGGTAAATTGGGACATGGAGATAAGCATCCTTGATGTCCAGAGACACCATATAATCCCCTTCTTCCAGGTTCGCAATCACCGCTCTGAGTGACTCCATCTTGAATTTGAACCTTTGTATGTAAGTGTTCAAGGATTTCAGATTTAAAATAAGTCTCACCGAGCCGTCCGGCTTCGGTACCACAAACAGCGTGGAATAATACCCCTTTCCCTGTTGTAGGAGGGGTACCTTGATTATCACCTGCTGGGAATACAGCTTGTGAATGGCTTCTGCTGCAGCCTTTTTCCTCTCCCTCTGCCACGGGGCAGAAATGAGGAGTCTTTTGCCCGCTTGCCCTTATGGGGCCTAAAGGACTGCGCCTGATAATACGGCGTCTTCTTATGTTGAGAGGCTACCTGGGGTAAAAATGTGGATTTCCCAGCCGTTGCCGTGGCCACCAGGTCTGTTAGACCTACCCCAATTAACTCCTCCCTTTTATAAGGCAATACTTCCATATGCCTTTTGGAATCAGCATCACCTGACCACTGTCTTGTCCATAACCCTCTTCTGGCAGAAATGGACAGCGCACTTACTCTTGATGCCAGTCGGCAAATATCCCTCTGTGCATCACGCATATATAGAAATGCATCTTTTAAATGCTCTATAGTCAGTAATATACTGTCCCTATCTAGGGTATCAATATTGTCAGTCAGGGAATCCGACCAAGCCACCCCAGCACTGCACATCCAGGCTGAGGCGATTGCTGGTCGCAGTATCACACCCGTGTGAGTGTATATACATTTTTAGGATATTTTCCTGCTTTCTGTCAGCAGGTTCCTTAAGGGCGGCCGTATCCAGGGACGGTAGTGCCACCTATTTAGACAAGCGTGTGAGCGCTTTATCCACCCTAGGGGGTGTTTCCCAACGTGCCCTATCCTCTGGCGGGAAGGGTTATGATGCTAATAACTTTTTAGGAATTAACAGTTTTTATCGGGGGAAACCCACGCATCATCACACACTTCATTTAATTCCTCAGATGCAGGAAAAACTACCGGCAGTTTTTTCTCTCCCAACATAATACCCTTTTTAGTGGTACTGGTATTATCAGAAATATGTAAAACATTTTCCATAGCCTCAATCATGTAACGTGTGGCCCTACTGGAAGTCACATTCGTCTCTCAATCGTCGACACTGGAGTCAGTATCCGTGTCGGCGTCTGTATCTGCCATCTGAGGTAACGGGCGTTTTAGAGCCCCTGATGGCTTTTGAGACACCTGGACAGGCACAGGCTGAGTAGCCGGCTGTCTCATGTCATCAATCTTTTGTAAAGAGCTGACACTGTCACGTAACTCCTTCCATAAGCTCAGCCACTCAGGTGTCGACTCCCTAGGGGGTGACATCTCCATTACAGGCAATTGCTCCGCCTCCACACCATTTTCCTCCTCATACATGTCGACACAATCGTACCGACACACAGCACACACACAGGGAATGCTCTGATAGAGGACAGGACCCCACTAGCCCTTTGGGGAGACAGAGGGAGAGTATGCCAGCACACACCAGAGCGCTATATATATACAGGGATAACCTTATAGAAGTGTTTTTCCCCTTATAGCTGCTGTTTTATTAATACTGCGCCTAATTAGTGCCCCCCTCTCTTTTTTAACCCCTTTCTGTAGTGTAGTAACTGCAGGGGAGAGCCAGGGAGCTTCCCTCCAACGGAGCTGTGAGAGAAAATGGCGCCAGTGTGCTGAGGAGATAGGCTCCGCCCCTTTTTCGCAGACTTTTCTCCCGCATTTTTATGGATTCTGGCAGGGGTTAAAATACATCCATATAGCCCTGGGGGTTATATGTGATGTATGTTTGCCAGCCAAGGTGTTTTTATTGCTGCTCAGGGCGCCCCCCCCCCCCCCCCCAGCGCCCTGCACCCTCAGTGACTGCAGTGTGAGGTGTGTATGAGGAGCAATGGCGCACAGCTGCAGTGCTGTGCGCTACCTTGGTGAAGACTGATGTCTTCTGCCGCCGATTTTCCGGACCTCTTCTTGCTTCTGGCTCTGTAAGGGGGCCGGCGGCGCGGCTCTGGGACCGGACTCCGAGGCTGGGCCTGTGTTCGGTCCCTCTGGAGCTAATGGTGTCCAGTAGCCAAGAAGCCCAAGCTGGCTGCAAGCAGGCAGGTTCGCTTCTTCTCCCCTTAGTCCCTCGATGCAGTGAGCCTGTTGCCAGCAGGTCTCACTGAAAATAAAAAACCTAAAACTAAACTTTCACTAAGAAGCTCAGGAGAGCCCCTAGTGTGCAACCTTCTCGGCCGGGCACAAAAATCTAACTGAGGCTTGGAGGAGGGTCATAGGGGGAGGAGCCAGTGCACACCAGGTAGTCCTAAAGCTTTACTTTTGTGCCCAGTCTCCTGCGGAGCCGCTATTCCCCATGGTCCTTACGGAGTTCCCAGCATCCACTAGGACGTCAGAGAAAGGCTTCTGAGGTCACCGCTCCCAGACTAATTCGGATCTTTCATTCCAGACACCCAACTAAACCAGGAAAGTGTCCTGAGGCCACTCCTAGAGGAGGGGGTACTGTCATGCCGCTGCGGCCGCTGCGCTTACCCATCCGGGTGCGCTGGGCTTCCTGGCGGCCGTCCCTGCTTGTGTTCCCCGGCTCCTGTTGCTCTGTCAGCGCTGGTCCCGGCGGATGTCCGGGGGACGGGCGTCGCGGGTGCGCCTGGCGTCCCCGGGGGTCAGATGGGCGGGTGACGTCATCGGCGCTCTCCGCCAATCGGAGAGAGACGGGAAGTTTAAATTCAGACGCCGGGCAGAGCTCCGGTGCCTGAGTATCATCAATTCTGCTGTCAGAAGCTGTGATCTCCAGAGCTCCCACGTTCCTGCGGTCTCCGTGCCTCCAAGCGCCCAAGCGCCTCCACGCACCTCCGTGCCTCAATACCTGTGCCCCCAGCACCTCGGTGCCTCCAGCACCTCTGTGCCTCAGCACTCAGCATCGCTGTGCCTCCGGCACTTCCGTGCCTCAATACCTGTGCCCCCAGCACCTCAGTGCCTCCAGCACCTCTGTGCCTCAGCACTCAGCATCGCTGTGCCTCCGGCACTTCCGTGCTTCAATACCTGTGCCTCCAGCATCTCTGTACCTCAGCACTCAGCATCGCTGTGCCTCCGGCACTTCCGTGCCTCAATACCTGTGCCTCCGGCATCTCCGTGCCTCAATACCTGTGCCCCCAGCACCTCAGTGCCTCCAGCACCTCTGTGCCTCAGCACTCAGCATCGCTGTGCCTCCGGTACTTCCGTGCTTCAATACCTGTGCCTCCAGCATCTCTGTACCTCAGCACTCAGCATCGCTGTGCCTCCGGCACTTCCGTGCCTCAATACCTGTGCCTCCGGCACCTCCGTGCCTCAATACCTGTGCCCCCAGCACCTCAGTGCCTCCAGCACCTCTGTGCCTCAGCACTCAGCATCGCTGTGCCTCCGGCACTTCCGTGCCTCAATACCTGTGCCTCCAGCATCTCAGTGCCTCAGCAATCAGCATCTTTACAAGTCTTGTCTTTCAGGAGACCTTCAAGCATTCCTCCGTGCCTCCTGCCTGCCGTCTTAATCCTGTATGAGGAAGACCTACATCCGGCCATCTCTACTGCGACCCAGTAGCGGTTCCTCTTCCCGGTCACCCGAAGAAGCCCCGAGTCCACAACACTTTCCAATCAGGTCAGTGATAGCCAGTCTCTCCTTGGTGGGTACCTCCTTGTTTCTCCTCTATGTGGCTCGTAATCTCTTCTATATGGTCCCTGATCCCTATTATGTGAGTTGTAGTGTGGCTCGTATTCAGGTCTAGGAGGTTTGTATACGTTATGTGTCCCTTTATTCCTACAGTCCCTTGCAAAATGTCCTTCTTTCTAACAATAAAAACATACTATTGACCGTGACTTACCATCAGGGGTCTGGGGTTATGGCTGATAGGACTTTCCTGTAAGTGCCTGTATACTTACCGTCATCAGCCTATCCCCTTGCGACTCCCTGTGTTTGCTGATGTTACGATCATGCTCAATAGCGGACTCTCTCAACGCAGCCACCGAGATACCTCTCCAGTTAGGTAGAGAGGTTTGCACCCTTGTACTCAGTGCCTCCTTTAAACATTCCATCAACACAGAAACAGCTACCTCCCTGTGGTGTGCATTATCCTTAATATCCTCGATCCCAGTGTATCTAGCTATTTCCTGCAGTGCTCGATGGAAATATTCGGATGCCATTTCACCTTCCTTTTGTCTTATGGAGAAGATTTTATTCCATTTAACAACAGTAAGGAAATATACTCCTAATTGCAGATTGATTTGCATTACGTTCTCCTGATTGTACTCATCAGTGAGAGGTACCTCTGCATCTAACTTACAATCCGTTATGAATTTCGTGATGTCAATATTTGAGGGTAAACACACCCGTAGCACTGTTCGCCAATCTTTATTTGTGGGCTCATGGGCGTTACCTAACTCTTTAACGAATTTCTGGCATCCGACTAGATCTTTTCTGGGATCGGGGAATTCTGACATAATTGACCTCAATTTTGCTCGGAACCAAGGACAATGCATGGCAATGTTCCTGATGGGAGTTACTCCCTGAATGTCAGTTCCCCCATTGGGGACTGCAATCACCCTGACAGGATTTAGTTCAACTATATCATTTTGACTCGATTCTATAATGCGGGGAGCTATCGTTTCTGCATAGTGTATGGTACCGTACTTCTCCGCTAATGTTCCACGACTCATTCCAATAGTGACCATCGCGTACCCAGTGAGGCCCTAACTGGCTTCTATTCACTGGAAGTTTTTGGAGTAACTTACCTTTTCCAGTGAATATCCACCGTTGAAGATTTTCCTGAGAGAGACCAGCGAAAACTTCCCTTTATGCAATACACAAATCACGCTTGCGTATGCTCTACACAGCTCTAATGATACCGCAATTTTACGCAAAACTCGTAGAGGGGTATCAAGTTGCGCTACGTATCACACCCACAAACATGCGGTCCAAACGTACAGCGTATAGGTACTTGTTACCTATCTGCCCTGCGATCACTGTAGTCGAATATACAAGCTGCGCTCCTCAGCCGGAGCGTAATACAAAACCTTTAAACTTCAATTCACAATTTCTATACTTCTGCACAATGCACAATTCTATATCACACTCCTCTGCAAATCACCTCACGATTTGTGTATTATTTCTATCTGTATTAACGTAAGTCAGCCGCCTCACGCCACCAAGCCTCCACTTACTTGGTGTACCACGGGACCCGATTTCCGGGGTTCAAATCCACTCACTCCGCTTTCACTCACTCAGATACACCTTGTTTTTCTTTTTTGTACAGAAAATTTCCACTCCCTTAGGTTGGTTTCTTTACCCCAGAGGCACTTACAGTTTTAAACAAAATATTTAAGGTAACCTGCTTTTAAAATCGGATAGTTATGTGCTATTGTATTAAATGTATACTATCCCGCCTTTAATTGAACAAACTATTGTGTGATTTGTACTTAGCGTCCGTACTCCTACGCAACCTTGCGTAAACACGCGACCGTGAGTGCCTTTTACGCCGCGTGCGCTCTCCTGTACTTTGTCCGTACCACGTGTACAAACGTGCGTCCGCAATAAAACAAATCACACAATCTCTATAAATGTGAGCAATACAAACTATAATCGCTCACTTAACACAACCGACACTTGTTCTGTATAAACCTAAAACGACTAGGCCAGAACTGCGTTTTGTGTTTTATAATTACTCCCTTAAATACATTTATTTCAAATTTATCTGTATAGCAAACAAATGTATCCGATTTCACACAGCTCTATAATGACTAATAACCTATGACAACAATATGTGGGAGAGTATGCAAAATATCGGTACCCTTTGTGTATGCTTTTGGCGCCAAAAAAAATTACACAGATTTTTAAATAGCTTTTTTCCTGTTTACCTCCGGATTCTATCAGCACCTCTGCAGACTAGACAGAGCGGACGCAATCTAACTGCACAAAATAGAGTTTTAAAACATCCAAGCAACCAGGGAAAGGTTTAACTTAAAGATGTATCTCCACCCTTTGCTGATAGATTAAAGTCTGCTATGATCTGCAAGCCTATGAGCGTGTGAAAAACCGGATCGAGCCCCCAATTGTAAATGTTGATTTACTTACAGGACTAAAAGCAATACGTTAATACACTCAATACACTTTAAATTCGAGCCGCTGCGGCCGCTGTATGTAATCCTTTCCCTACGTACTTTTTACACAGTTAGCGTACAAAGGTCCGTACCGTGTACGCACTTTGCGTACACACGCCGCGATGGACGTACAAAGTACACGCGGTGCATACACACACACCGACATGCTGATAGCACTATGCAGCTACACGTGCGACTGAGTTACACTTTAAAACCTTAGCAGGAAAAGAGACACGACACCAGTTGTATTTAAAATGTTGGGATCCGACCCACTAACATATAATTGCTGAAAGGGGTTTACAACAGATATACAATCACAATAACAGAAAAGAGGCTACAATACAATGGTACATACGTTTGGTTTTGCCAGCGCCACACGGTCCGGTGCTCAGATCAATCAAGCAAGGTGACCTTCAGAGAGAGATGAATGACTGGCTAGGCAGCTTGGCTTTTATACAGTTGGTCAAAACACAATACAATAGAAACTGTAACCTCTTCATCTCTAGGACAAAGGGCTGGTCATTTACAGTACAGGAGGGGTCATAGGTTGGTTTGAATAGGTGGGTGATGTTTGGTCCAGGTGTGCTTGCAGTTGGTCTCCACTGGGTTCCCGCTGAATATCAGAGTACAGTAAACACAGTATAATATTAATTTCCTGTCCCTGCGCATAATTATGCGCAGGAGCGTGCTATCTTCTGCAAACTGCTACCGGAATGTTTCCCTTAAAATACCCTACAGTTGGATACCAAACACCACCTCATAACCTAATGCTGTCCCCTCATATCCTGCAAAAGTGAATCCCTTTGTTGTTGTACCTTTTAAACAAGTATAACTTGCTGGTGTGGTGCGTGCGGGCTATGGCGGTCGTTCCGAGTTGTTCGTTCGTTATTTTTTTTCGCTACGGGGCGATTAGTCGCAAACTGAGCATGCGCAATGTACGCAGCGCGCCTGCGCCAAGTAAATTAGCACAAAAGTTTGGTATTTTACTCACTGCGTAACAAAGTTTTTTCTTCGTTCTGCTGTTCGTAGTGTGATTGACAGGAAGTGGGTGTTTCTTGGCGGAAACTGACCGTTTTCTCGGAGTGTGCAGAAAAACGCAGGCATTTCAGGGAAAAACGCGGGAGTGTCTGGAGAAACGGGGGAGTGGCTGGCCGAATGCTGGGCGTGTGTGTGTGACGTCAAACCAGGAACGAAACTGACTGAAATGATCGCTATTTGTGAGTAAGTCTCGAGCTACTCAGAAACTGCTAAGAAATTTCTATTTGCAATTCTGCTAATCTTTCGTTCGCAATTCTGCTAAGCTAAGATACACTCCCAGAGGGCGGCGGCTTAGCGTGTGCAATGCTGCTAAAAGCAGCTAGCGAGCGAACAACTCGGAATCACCCCCTATGTGTACATTGTGCACTATGTGGACTAAATATGAAATATGTCTTTGTGGCTTTTCCATGCGATTACAAATGCTACTGTAATTACTCATACCACGCGCTAATACGCAGGACCGCGTGAGCGGTCATATGCAATTTGCGAACATGCGCATGCACGGCAGAACAAGCACGCGCACAGAGGCCATCTGTGTGGAGTTTGTTCGTGATGTGTGTACTGTAATATATTCCGACTTCGACAGTATATATACATATATACTATGCTGCTATGTGCTCCATTATATATTAAACCCTAATGCTGCTGTGTGCTCCATTATATATATATATATATATATATATATATATGACAATAGCGCTCGGCACTCAAATAAACTTTCAAATATATCAGCTCACCGGGTGCCCTCCACAGCGTTTGCAGCAATGTAGAATATGTAGATAGGCGGCACTCACGGATTTCTGAACAGACAAGTAAGGAGACAACCCTTGCTTGTGAACTTAACGTTTCGGTTTATTAACCGTCGTCAGAAGTAACAATAGACAGACATAAACAATCTTACCTTTATACATAACTAAGACCACCACGTGCAGTGTCCTCCGTTCTCCTAACGGACTGACTTCCGGTTTCGTCATCATGCAGAGACAACTGTGTCAAAGAGATGACGTATACCGGATTGTGAATGAACCATCACCATAGCAACATAACAACATGGCAATACAATAACAAGAGAATGCTCAGTTTCCACATAACCATTCAATTACATGAATTTGCAAATCACATTTAGTTAATAGCGACTGGTTAGAGATCATGTTTATCCACATAATGAAATCATAAACAACTAAATAGGTTTATTTCACATGAAGCTGACAAGAGACAAGGTTTCATTGAGACCATATGGAGCCACGGTGTTGAGCCGATGTATCCACCGTGCCTCTTTCTGCAATAAAATCTTGTGTCTGTCTCCCCCTCGTTTAGAAAAAGGGACTTGCTCCAATATCTTATAACGTAGAGCTGCTAATGTGTGATTGTGTGATTTAAAATGTTTAGCCACAGGCTGATCTATATTTTTGCCTTCTAAAATCTGTTTGATGGCGCTTCTGTGTTGAGACATGCGTTCTTTAAAGAGACAAGTGGTCTTTCCAATGTAATATAGACCACATGGACATTTTATGCAGTAAATTACAAATTTACTTGTGCAGGTGAGTACCTGATGGATTTTGATTTTAGTGCCCGTATGGGGATGCAAGATATAATCACCTGTCTCCAGGTACAAACATGTGGTGCAGCCAGTACACTTATAGTTACCTGGCTTTCGTTTCAAGAACGTACCGCCATCTATGTCACCCAGTTGAGAGATATCATTATGAACAATTAAATCCCTTATGTTGCTACCCCTCTTGTAACAAGGAAGGAACCTGCTGGATTTAATGCTGGAGAGGTCAGGGTCTGCTTGAATTACCGGCCATATTCTTTTGGCCGTGTGGGTGAGCTTCTGACTAGCTGTAGTATATGTGGAGACGCATATAACTGCATTGTCCAGTGACTTCTTTTTGCTAGCCTCATTTGCTGGTATCTTAGGTTCTAACATGGCTCTTGCCCTAGCTGTTTGAAGCAGATTATTGCTATAACCCCTCTCCAGAAATCTTTGGGTCATAGAATCCATTTGCTTGGATTCCTCTATAGAATTACTACAGATTCTTCGTACTCTGAGGTACTGAGAATAGGGGAGCCCATCCTTAAGAGATTTTGGGTGATGACTTGAGGACAGTAACAAACTATTAACATCTGTAGGTTTTTGAAAAATAGAGGTAACCAATTTACCATCAAGTATACTCACTTTTACATCTAAAAAATGTATGCTCTCAGCTTGGATATCAAATGTGAATTTAATGGATTCATCCATCGAATTCACTTGCTCCATCATGTCTATGAAGGCTTCTTTTGAACTTGTCCACAGTAAAAACACATCATCTATATAGCGTGTATACATAGCGATATTGGACTTAAAGTTGGTATTAGACAGAATCAAATCATTTTCTACTTTAAACATAAATGAATTGGCATATGCCGGTGCGGCACAAGACCCCATCGCACAACCTTTTATTTGTTCAAAAAATTCATTATTGAATAAAAAATAATTTCTATATAACGTGAGTTTAAGTAGAGAAATGAAAAATTCAATCTCAGGACCAATATACTGAGAGTTTCTTTCTATTAGTGTTTTGACTGCTTCTAGACCTCGTGTGTGCGGAATGCTGGTATACAGGCTAACTACGTCCGCCGTGCATAACCAGCAGGTTTTAGAATTGATATCAACATTACGTAATTTTTGCAAGAATGTAGATGTATCTTTCAGATACGTATCCTCATTCTGTATCACTGGCTGTAAAAAATAGTCAATATATTTGGCCACATTTGAATACAAAGAATCCCTAGCTGCTATGATAGGACGCCCCGGAGGGCATATTGGATCTTTATGTAGCTTGGGGATGGTATAAAATATTGGCACTTTAGGAGCCGGTATTATTAATGAGGCATGTGTATTTTTGGTAATAATACCGTCTGTAACTGCCTTCGCAAGTAATAGATCTAATTCTTTAGTGTATTTCACAGTAGGATCTGCTGCTAATCTTGTGTACACTGTATTATCATTTAGCTGTCTATAAGCTTCTATTTTATAATCAACCAGATCCTGAACCACTATGCCACCCCCCTTGGTTATGTGGAAACTGAGCATTCTCTTGTTATTGTATTGCCATGTTGTTATGTTGCTATGGTGATGGTTCATTCACAATCCGGTATACGTCATCTCTTTGACACAGTTGTCTCTGCATGATGACGAAACCGGAAGTCAGTCCGTTAGGAGAACGGAGGACACTGCACGTGGTGGTCTTAGTTATGTATAAAGGTAAGATTGTTTATGTCTGTCTATTGTTACTTCTGACGACGGTTAATAAACCGAAACGTTAAGTTCACAAGCAAGGGTTGTCTCCTTACTTGTCTGTTCAGAAATCCGTGAGTGCCGCCTATCTACATATTCTACATTGCTGCAAACGCTGTGGAGGGCACCCGGTGAGCTGATATATTTGAAAGTTTATTTGAGTGCCGAGCGCTATTGTCATATATTGAAAATGCACACCTGCCATAGTGTTGCAATTTGCTAAGGCACCGCACAGTGGATATTTACCACCATTACACGTTTACTGAAGTTATCTGCAGATCGGTTGAAACATACTGATAAAACAACATGGATACTTTACAAGAGGAGGTATCTGGTTTCCGACATACACGTTTACCACAAGGAGAATTTCTCTCTCTATCTGATGTAGACGTTGAACGTATCCTCATTAAGGATAAGTTATTATCTGCTGCCGCACCTGATTCTACTGAACAATTATTTCAACAACTACTTAGACTCAAATACAAAGAGACGGATTTTTATCTGCATGGAGTCTGTCTTTCAGATTACTATCGGGACAAAATGCTCCCTAGAGGATTCCGCATCCGAAACACCCCCACAATTGGTAGATACAACGCTGATTTCTGCCGTAAATGGGCAGCTGTTTTAAATAAGGCATCCTTTGATTTAATGTTACTTGTTGTGGAGGAAGCAACAAGAGAATTGAACATTGTTCGGGACAAAATCAGAGAGCTAGAAACAACTACATTGCCTATTCTAACAGCCGACACAAGCTGTGACTGGATGTTGAAATTATCACAACAGGTCGAAAAATACAAAGCTGATTTAATTAAATTCAAGACCAAAAAACTGGCCACAGTCACTAAGGACTATGTTGAAAACAAGGTATATCTTTGGGCCAACAATCCATCTTTTAAACCCCACTCCTACCGTCCAAAATCATATGGAAGAGGACGTAGATTTCCATTGGAGGGAGACACCTCGAGTGGAGCTTCCAACAGTGAATCTGATGTAGCGCCCTCCAGACGACGTCCCATGGCTCAGCAAGTCCCTTTAGGCGTCAAAACAAGGGCTCGACGAGAAAGCCCAAACGAAAAAGAACCAGACGCAGTAAACAATGCCAAAGGGAAGGGAGGAAAAGGGGCAAAACCAAAGAAATAATACACAACTTATCTTCACGTTCTCTGACAGAAACGGAGATTAGAGTCTTATCCAAAGGACTGAATTTTGTGCCTACTAACCCACATAAACCTTTTGACAGCTTGGTCGATCTTTCCAGATTTAATAGACAACTTCGTCTTAAAGAATTTTTTAATTCTAAATCTGATAACAGTCTCTCAGTACCTGAATGTCCTGTCAAAACCAAATCTGTATTTGATCCTTATTCTATAAATCCTGCCATTAGGGTGTATACTAAAACTCTGTCTAAATGCATTGATGAATGTAATGTGACATCAAAAGCTTCTACTGTCTCTAATTTATCTGTAGATGAGCGCATAGCTTTGCGCAATTTATCATCATATCCTGATATCACTGTGCGCCCCGCTGATAAGGGGGGTGGCATAGTGGTTCAGGATCTGGTTGATTATAAAATAGAAGCTTATAGACAGCTAAATGATAATACAGTGTACACAAGATTAGCAGCAGATCCTACTGTGAAATACACTAAAGAATTAGATCTATTACTTGCGAAGGCAGTTACAGACGGTATTATTACCAAAAATACACATGCCTCATTAATAATACCGGCTCCTAAAGTGCCAATATTTTATACCATCCCCAAGCTACATAAAGATCCAATATGCCCTCCGGGGCGTCCTATCATAGCAGCTAGGGATTCTTTGTATTCAAATGTGGCCAAATATATTGACTATTTTTTACAGCCAGTGATACAGAATGAGGATACGTATCTGAAAGATACATCTACATTCTTGCAAAAATTACGTAATGTTGATATCAATTCTAAAACCTGCTGGTTATGCACGGCGGACGTAGTTAGCCTGTATACCAGCATTCCGCACGCACGAGGTCTAGAAGCAGTCAAAACACTAATAGAAAGAAACTCTCAGTATATTGGTCCTGAGATTGAATTTTTCATTTCTCTACTTAAACTCACGTTATATAGAAATTATTTTTTATTCAATAATGAATTTTTTGAACAAATAAAAGGTTGTGCGATGGGGTCTTGTGCCGCACCGGCATATGCCAATTCATTTATGTTTAATGTAGAAAATGATTTGATTCTGTCTAATACCAACTTTAAGTCCAATATCGCTATGTATACACGCTATATAGATGATGTGTTTTTACTGTGGACAAGTTCAAAAGAAGCCTTCATAGACATGATGGAGCAAGTGAATTCGATGGATGAATCCATTAAATTCACATTTGATATCCAAGCTGAGAGCATACATTTTTTAGATGTAAAAGTGAGTATACTTGATGGTAAATTGGTTACCTCTATTTTTCAAAAACCTACAGATGTTAATAGTTTGTTACTGTCCTCAAGTCATCACCCAAAATCTCTTAAGGATGGGCTCCCCTATTCTCAGTACCTCAGAGTACGAAGAATCTGTAGTAATTCTATAGAGGAATCCAAGCAAATGGATTCTATGACCCAAAGATTTCTGGAGAGGGGTTATAGCAATAATCTGCTTCAAACAGCTAGGGCAAGAGCCATGTTAGAACCTAAGATACCAGCAAATGAGGCTAGCAAAAAGAAGTCACTGGACAATGCAGTTATATGCGTCTCCACATATACTACAGCTAGTCAGAAGCTCACCCACACGGCCAAAAGAATATGGCCGGTAATTCAAGCAGACCCTGACCTCTCCAGCATTAAATCCAGCAGGTTCCTTCCTTGTTACAAGAGGGGTAGCAACATAAGGGATTTAATTGTTCATAATGATATCTCTCAACTGGGTGACATAGATGGCGGTACGTTCTTGAAACGAAAGCCAGGTAACTATAAGTGTACTGGCTGTACTACATGTTTGTACCTGGAGACAGGTGATTATATCTTGCATCCCCATACGGGCACTAAAATCAAAATCCATCAGGTACTCACCTGCACAAGTAAATTTGTAATTTACTGCATAAAATGTCCATGTGGTCTATATTACATTGGAAAGACCACTTGTCTCTTTAAAGAACGCATGTCTCAACACAGAAGCGCCATCAAACAGATTTTAGAAGGCAAAAATATAGATCAGCCTGTGGCTAAACATTTTAAATCACACAATCACACATTAGCAGCTCTACGTTATAAGATATTGGAGCAAGTCCCTTTTTCTAAACGAGGGGGAGACAGACACAAGATTTTATTGCAGAAAGAGGCACGGTGGATACATCAACTCAACACCGTGGCTCCATATGGTCTCAATGAAACCTTGTCTCTTGTCAGCTTCATGTGAAATAAACCTATTTAGTTGTTTATGATTTCATTATGTGGATAAACATGATCTCTAACCAGTCGCTATTAACTAAATGTGATTTGCAAATTCATGTAATTGAATGGTTATGTGGAAACTGAGCATTCTCTTGTTATTGTATTGCCATGTTGTTATGTTGCTATGGTGATGGTTCATTCACAATCCGGTATACGTCATCTCTTTGACACAGTTGTCTCTGCATGATGACGAAACCGGAAGTCAGTCCGTTAGGAGAACGGAGGACACTGCACGTGGTGGTCTTAGTTATGTATAAAGGTAAGATTGTTTATGTCTGTCTATTGTTACTTCTGACGACGGTTAATAAACCGAAACGTTAAGTTCACAAGCAAGGGTTGTCTCCTTACTTGTCTGTTCAGAAATCCGTGAGTGCCGCCTATCTACATATTCTATATATATATATATATATATATATATATATATATATACACAGTATATATATATATATATATATATATATATTATATATATAATCCAATGCTGCTATGTGCTCCATTATATATTATACCCTAATGCTGCTGTGTGCTCCATTAAATGCTATGTATATTATACCCCAATGCTGCTGTGTGCTCCATTATATATATATATATATATATATATATTATAATCCAATGCTGCTATGTGCTCCATTATATAATATACCCCAATGCTGCTGTGTGCTCCATTATATTATATATATATATATATTATATATTGTAACACTGTAGGGGTGCAAGGCGCCTCTTCCTGGGGAATATGGCAGCACGCAGCAGCTTAGAAACAACACAAGTCCAGTTTCTGGTACAACTGGCCCCGGCCAGTTTTATTGAAACAGAAAATAAAACAAACACCAAAAGAAAATACCTTGCCTGTCCGGCACTAACTAAACACAAGATGTTCCTAACTATCACTAAACAAAAACACAGGGTTCTCCAGTAAACACTGTATAGCTCACTTGTATCCAGAAGCGTGTTTCTCTCACACAGATCCCTCCAGTCTTCCCAGGCAGTCTGCCCTCAAACACTATCCCAGTGTTCTTGTCACATATCCCCCTCCCCTGTTTCGACCTAGGGGCCGGAACACTTGTAGCCCCCAAACAGAAGATGCGAGACAATGCATCTGCGTTGGCCAATTGTGTTCCCGGTCTATGTTCGACCGTAAACTTAAAGTCCTGCAACGCTAGAAACCATCTAGTTACACGAGCATTCTTGCCTCTATTTACATACATCCATTTTAAAGGGGCATGGTCTGTCACTAGTCTGAATTGTCTACCCAAGAGGTAATATCTCAAGGTATCTAGTGCCCACTTAATGGCCAAAGCCTCCTTTTCCACAATGGCATACCTTTTTTCATGCTCATTGAGTTTCCTACTCAAATAAATGATAGGGTGTTCGTCCCCATCTCTGGTTTGGGACAACACAGCCCCTATCCCTACCTCTGAGGCATCTGTCTGTACCACAAATTCTTTTGAAAAATCTGGTGTTATCAACACCGGTTGTGAACACAAAGCCACTTTTAACGCTTGGAACGCTTTTTCTGCATCAGGGTTCCATTTCACCATATTTGACTGCTTCCCTTTGGTAAGGTCTGACAACGGCACCGCTGTGGTCGCAAAATTGGGAATAAACCGTCTATAGTACCCAGTAATTCCCAAAAAAGCCCTTACCTGTTTTTTATTCACTGGACGAGGCCAGTTTTGAATAGCATCAATTTTATTCAATTGGGGCCTAATCAGACCTCTGCCTATGGTGAAGCCCAAGTATTTGACCTCCTCCATTGCGAGGCAGCACTTCTTTGGGTTAGCAGTTAACCCTGCCAATCTGATTGAGTCCAGTACTGCTTGTACTTTAACCAAATGGGACCCCCAGTCTGTACTGTGAATTACCACATCATCCAAATAGGCAGCTGCATATTTTCTATGGGGCCTCAAAATTTTATCCATCGCCCGTTGAAAGGTTGCTGGAGCCCCATGCAACCCAAAGGGTAACATCTTATACTGGTACAGCCCGTCCGGAACCGAGAAGGCTGTTTTTTCTTTGGCGCTATCAGATAAAGGTATTTGCCAGTAACCTTTGGTCAGGTCCAATGTGGTGAGAAACCTGGCTGTTCCCAGCCTTTCTACAAGCTCATCCACACGGGGCATGGGGTATGCGTCAAACTTGGACACCTCATTTAACTTACGAAAGTCATTACAGAAGCGTATGCTACCGTCGGGCTTCGGGATGAGCACTATGGGACTGGACCACTCACTGTTAGACTCCTCTATGACTCCAAGTTCTAACATGGTTTTAACTTCTTTAGAAATAGCTTCTCGCTGAGCTTCAGGAATCCTATATGGCTTTAAATGAACCCTGACCCCTGGTTCTGTGACAATGTCATGTTTTATTATGGTCGTTCGGCCAGGCAGCTCTGAAAATATCTCCCTATTTTGGATGAGAAATTCTTTAACCTGATTGTTCTGATCAGCTGATAATGTCTCTGACACCTTCACTGCGGGAAGTAACCGGGGTGAAGACACCGAAGGGCAAGGCTCCGCTGACAGAGACAACCTATCTTTCCAGGGTTTGATTAAGTTAACATGGTAGATCTGTTCGGGTTTTCTCTTTCCCGGCTGGTATACTTTGTAATTAACCTCATTCACTTTTTCCCTAATCTCAAATGGACCCTGCCATTTAGCTAGGAATTTGCTTTCCACAGTGGGTACCAAAACAAGAACTCTATCTCCAGGAGCAAATTCCCGTATCTTGGCACTCCGGTTATAGACCCTCTGTTGAGCACTTTGGGCCTGTTCCATGTGCTCTCTGACAACAGGTACCACGGCTGCAATCCTATCCTGCATTTGTGTTACATGTTCAATAATGCTCCTATAAGGAGTGGGCTGTCCTTCCCACGTCTCTTTGGCAATGTCCAACAGCCCTCTGGGGTGTCTACCATACAACAAATCAAATGGAGAAAACCCCGTAGAGGACTGAGGAACTTCTCTGATGGCCATTAACAAGTAGGGCAACAAACAATCCCAGTTTTTCCCATCTCTCTCAACAACCTTTTTTAACATACTTTTTAATGTTTTATTAAACCTTTCCACCAACCCGTCAGTTTGGGGATGGTAGATGGACGTCCTGAGGTGAGTGACCTTAAATAATTTGCACAATTCTTTCATGATCCTTGACATAAATGGAGTACCTTGGTCAGTCAAAATTTCTTTTGGTATTCCCACTCTACTAAATACCTGCACCAGCTCCCTAGCTATCGCCTTGGTTGTGATAGTGCGTAAAGGGACAGCCTCAGGATATCGAGTGGCATAGTCCATAATTACCAGGATATACTGATGGCCCCGAGCAGACTTTAACAAGGGCCCCACGAGATCCATGGCTATACTGTCAAACGGGACCTCTATAATAGGCACGGGAACTAGTGGGCTCCTAAAATGGGGTCTAGGGGCATGATACTGGCATTCAGGACAGGAAGAACAATATTCAGACACTTCTTTATAAACCCCTGGCCAAAAGAACCTTTGTAAAACTCTTTCAGTGGTTTTTTCTGCCCCTAAATGTCCTGCGGTAACGTGACTATGAGCTAAATCTAGTACCGTTCTCCGATAAGGCTGGGGAACTACCAGCTGTTCCACCACATCCTCACCCTTTTTGACAATGTGGTACAAGAGCTCATTACAGATGGCCATGTGGGGATACGTAACCCTGTCACCTGGTACCACAGGCTCCCCATTAACAATCTTAACATTCTCTCTAGCCTTTATCAAGGTAGGATCCTTTAACTGTTCAGATGCAAACAGATCCTTTTTTACCTCCAGGTCAGGCACACTTTCGTTTCTAACCACTATGTCTCTGTTCCCAGCAAGAGGGTCCTCACTGGACTCCCCGTCTGTCACTTCCCCAGCCAAACTGGCAAAAGGCAAAGGGTCAGAAAGTTCCGAAGACACACGTACATCCATACAATCACCGGTATTACCAACTGGCTCTTCACTTCTCACATCTGTTGATAAACGAGATTCCCACAGTTTCCAAAAATGAGGAAAATCCCTCCCTATTATGGCCTTATGCACCAAGGTGTGGACCAGTCCTACTTTAACCATTGCTGACCCACAACAAGTTTCTATATTCACTTCAGCAGTGACATAATATTGGGTATCCCCATGTATGCAAGTTACCCCAATAGGTATTTGCTGGACCTTTAAGGGGTTCACTAACCCAGCTTTCACGAGGGTAACTAAACTTCCGGAATCTAGCAAGGCCTCTACCCGGTTACCCTCTAAGAACACATCACACATTTGTTTTTCCAGCTCAGGTGAAGGTACCACAGTACAGGCTAACCTAGCAAAGAAAGACATTCTGCGACATTCAAAGGCAGCATCACATTGCATGGGTTCTTGCATGACTGGGCAATTGGCAATAACATGACCTGGCATACCACATCTAAAACATTTAACCACACGATTATCAACCCGTTTGGGCAACATAGACCGTTCTAGCCCCATTGGCCTGTCTCCAGGGCCAGTGTTTACAGTCTCTCCAGCCTTGCGTTCTCTTAACCGCCCAGCAACGTTTTCCCACGGAACAGTCTTACCAGTCTTTACTGAAGGGCGCTGTCGAGGATCTATGGGTTGCTGGGTGGTCATCAGTAGTTCCTCTGCTGCCAAATACCGCTCTACCATGTCCACTAATTGGTCAGCAGTACCCGGGTTTCCATGGCTCACCCACTTGCGCAGGACCATGGGCAAAGATCTCAAGTAGCGGTCCATGACGACTCTTTCAACCATCTGGGGACCAGTTAATGTCTCTGGCTGTAGCCATTTTTTTGTTAGCTGAATAAGGTCGTGCATCTGGGAGCGCGGAGGCTTCTCCATGGCGTACACCCAACGGTGCACCCGTTGTGCTCGTACTGACAGTGTGACTCCCAGGCGGGTCAGGATCTCAGTCTTTAGTTTATCATAGTCCCGAGCCTCAGCAGGGCTTAAATCAAAGTACGCTTTTTGGGGCTCACCTGACAAAAAAGGTGCCAGCAGACTGGCCCACTGCGCTTTCGGCCAGTTCTCACGCTCGGCAGTCCTTTCAAACGTGGTCAGGTAGGCCTCCACATCATCAGCCTCTGTCATTTTCTGCAGGAAGTGACTGGCCCGTATAGAACTAGAGCTGGTCGGAGCACTGACGGCCACATCTCCAACCCGAGCTGCAAGTCTCTGCACCACTTCTGCTAAGGCCTCTCTATCCTGACGCTGTTGCCTCCAATTTTCCTCCATTGCCACCTGCTGCTGTCTGATGGCCTCCTGCTGTGCCACTGTAGCTTGCAGCAGGGCTTTAAGCAGTTCCTCCATGTCGACAGATTTTTCAGGCGGCTTGGTAGCTGCTTTCACCCAGGACATATATCAAACCCTCGGGGTGAGTCTCAGCAACTTCACACTGGGCTGTATCTGCATAAACCACCGTGTTCTGCAGGCCTCATAAAGCTGCTGCTTTCACTTATGCGCAGAGCGGCATGCTCGCATTCTCCACCAAGTTGTAACACTGTAGGGGTGCAAGGCGCCTCTTCCTGGGGAATATGGCAGCACGCAGCAGCTTAGAAACAACACAAGTCCAGTTTCTGGTACAACTGGCCCCGGCCAGTTTTATTGAAACAGAAAATAAACCAAACACCAAAAGAAAATACCTTGCCTGTCCGGCACTAACTAAACACAAGATGTTCCTAACTATCACTAAACAAAAACACAGGGTTCTCCAGTAAACACTGTATAGCTCACTTGTATCCAGAAGCGTGTTTCTCTCACACAGATCCCTCCAGTCTTCCCAGGCAGTCTGCCCTCAAACACTATCCCAGTGTTCTTGTCACAATATATATATATATATCTCCTATATATTAGCCCAAGTCTGTGACTCTGTGCTGGCCGTAACACTGGGCGGAGTCACAGGTGTGCGCTAAGCTACTGACGTCACACACCCTTCTCCCCCCGGACCCGCGCCGAAGATGTGAGGGCGGGAGGCGACGCTCTGTGTGAAGCCAAGCGCCTGTCACTCCTGCTCCCCGCCAGAGCCCCGGCGCCTCTCTCCTGCCGTCTGCCCAGTGAGGAGAGAGGCAACCCTCCGTCCGGACCTCCAGGTACAGCGGGTCCCCGGCTGCCGGGGGGGGGGGGGGAGGAAAGATGTGCCTGGCGCCCTGGGGGGGAGATGTGCCTGCCGAGGGGGAAGGTCTGCCTGGCGGGGGGGACATGTGCCTCGCGGGGGAGATGTGCGGCTCACGCGGCAGCGGGGACAGCGCACACTGCTGTGCTCCCCAGCTGCCGAGGGAGGTGTGCCTGGCGTGGGGGACACACATGTGCCTGGCTGGGGGGACACACATGTGCCTGGCTGGGGGGGGGTAAGATGTGCCTGGAGGGGGGGGGGGGATATACTGTACATGTGCCTGGCTGGGGGGGAGATGTGCCTGGCTGGGGGGGGACATGTGCCTGGCTGGGGGGGACATGTGCCTGGCTGGGGGGGGACATGTGCCTGGCTGGGGGGGCGGGGGAAATGTGAGGCAAAGCGCCTCACGCGGGAGCAGGGACACCCCACAGTTACCCTGACACTGCGCCTGGGTGGCCTGCGGACCTGCTGCTGCTAATGGACAACCACCCCCAGCGCCTCCTTACCCCCTACCCCACCTGTGGCACCCCCACACTCGCCCATCCACCACCTTCCACCATCCGCTGCACCACCACCCCACCCCCACATTCCGCGCCTCCAGACCCCCCAGCCTCTACAGACACCCTCCCCCATCCACCGTCAACCCCCGCAGCCGCACATCCCCTACACGCAACGCCTCCTCACCCCATACCGCACCTGCAGCACACCCGCAGCCACCCATCCACCACCCGCACTGCCCTCGGACCCTTCCACCATCCGCCGCACCTGCCACTCCCCCACACGCAGCGCCTCCAGACCCTCTACACCACCCACGCACCCCACTCCGCTGCCCCTCCCTCATCCACAGAACATCCCATCCGCACACCCACATCCTCAGGAGACCCACAGCATCTAGACATCCTCCCCCATCCGCAGTCATTCCCCGCAACCAACCCCACCCGCACCACCTCCTGACCTCCTACCCCACTGCACCCACCCCTCAACCACCCGCAGCGCCTCCAGACCCCCTCCCCCATCTGCCACACTCCCGCACCTGCTCCTCCCCCACATGTATCGCTTCTGGACCCCTACCCCACCCTCAGCGCACTCACCCCTTCCCCACCCGCACCACCTTCTGACAGCCTGCCCCACTGCACCTGCCCCTCCACCACCCGCAGCACCTCCCAACCCCCTCCTCCATGTGCTGCACCTGCCCCTCCCCCACACACGGCGCACTCGCCCCTTCCCCACCTGCAGCGCCTCCGGAACCCCCTCCCCCATCCGCCAGATCCCCGTACCTGCCCCTCCCCTACCCGCCGCACCTACCCGCTGCTCCTCCCGACCCCATCTGCCAAACCCCCCTACGCCACACGCGTCACTTCCGGACCCCCTACCCCACCCGCGGCGCACTCGCCCCTTCACCACCTGCAGCGCCTCCGGAACCCCCTCACCCATCCCCCAGATCCCCGTACCTGCCCCTACCCTACCCGCGGCACCCCCCGCTCTCCCCCACCCATACCGCCTCCGGATCCCACTCCCCCGCACATCCCCACCCGCAGCGCCTCACGACCCCATCCGCGTTCTCCCCCACACCCGCTGCATTCTGTACAGTGTGCCCTGCAGGCGCTGTTCACACAGTCGCAAGGGACTACGCCCCCTTCACCATCCAACGCCCTTTCATTGTGCAATATTTAACCACTCACAAAACTAGGAATGCAGGTAATACTTCATATAATACATATATTGAACGGCATACAGGGGTTAAGGGGGCGTAGCCCCTTACGACGGTATGAAGATGAATCACCTAGTATATATATATATATATATATATATTATAATCCAGTGCTGCTATGTGCTCCATTATATATCATACCCTAATGCTGCTGTGTACTCCAGTATATGCTATATATAGTATATGTTATACCCTAATGCTGTGTGCTCCATTATATGCTATATATATATTATGTATTATAACTAGTGATGTGCACCGGACATTTTTCGGGTTTTGTGTTTTGGTTTTGGATTCGGTTCCGCGGCCGTGTTTTGGATTCGGACGCGTTTTGGCAAAACCTCCCTGAAAATTTTTTGTCGGATTCGGGTGTGTTTTGGATTTGGGTGTTTTTTTACAAAAAAAACTAAAAAACAGCTTAAATCATAGAATTTGGGGGTCATTTTGATCCCATATTATTATTAACCTCAATAACCATAATTTCCACTCATTTCCAGTCTATTCTGAACACCTCACACCTCACAATATTATTTTTAGTCCTACAATTTGCACCGAGGTCGCTGGATGACTAAGCTAAGCGACCCAAGTGGCCGACACAAACACCTGGCCCATCTAGGAGTGGCAGTGGCGGAACTAGCGAGCGGTGGGCCCAGGTGCGACAAAATGCTTTGGGCCCCCCCCCCCATCCCATCCAAGTCCACCCCCTCACCCCTGGAGAAGATCTGGTGAGGGGGACCTGCTCAGGGCCAGAGAAATGGATACCTAGCAACTAGTGATGAGCGGGTTCGGTTTCCGAGAAACCGAACCCCCCCGAACTTCACCATTTTTAGACGGGTCCGAGCCAGACTCGGATTCTCCCGTATGGCTCGGTTAACCCGAGCGCGCCCGAACGTCATCATCCCGCTGTCGGATTCTCGCGAGATTCGGATTCTATATAAGCAGCCGCGCGTCGCCGCCATTTTCACACGTGCATTGAGATTGATAGGGAGAGGACGTGGCTGGCGTCCTCTCCATTTATATAGTTATATACTACACAGTTGATCTGATTGCTTAGCTTATTGTGGGGAGGATTGGGGAGCAGCTGTTAGGAGGAGTACAGTGCAGAGTTTTGCTAATAGTGACCACCAGTTTTTTATCCGTTCTCTGTCTGAAAAAAACGCTCCATACCATATCTGTGCTCAGTGTGCTGCATGATATATCTGTGCTGAGTGCTCACACTGCTTAATTGTGGGGACTGGGGAGCAGCTATAGCAGGAGTACAGTGCACAGTTTTGCTGACAGTGACCACCAGTATACGTTTGTCTGCCTGAAAAAGACTCCTGTGGTGTCTTTTTTTTTTATACTATAAACGCAGTCTGCTGACAGTGTCCACCAGGTCCATTATACTGTATATAGCAGTACGGTAGGCCACTGCTGTACCTACCTCTGTGTCGTCACTCGTCGTCCATAAGTATACTATCCATCCATCTACATTGTATACCTGTGGTGTCTTTTTTTCTTTATACTATAAACGCAGTCTGCTGACAGTGTCCACCAGGTCCATTATACTGTATATAGCAGTACGGTAGGCCACTGCTGTACCTACCTCTGTGTCGTCACTCGTCGTCCATAAGTATACTATCCATCCATCTACATTGTATACCTGTGGTGTCCTTTTTTTTTTATACTATAAACGCAGTCTGCTGACAGTGTCCAC
Organism: Pseudophryne corroboree; assembly: GCF_028390025.1. Taxonomy (NCBI): domain Eukaryota; kingdom Metazoa; phylum Chordata; class Amphibia; order Anura; family Myobatrachidae; genus Pseudophryne; species Pseudophryne corroboree. Next base: position 803,533,368 of record NC_086449.1, on the reverse strand, counting down.
CAGGTCCATTATACTGTATATAGCAGTACGGTAGGCCACTGCTGTACCTACCTCTGTGTCGTCACTCGTCGTCCATAAGTATACTATCCATCCATCTACATTGTATACCTGTGGTGTCTTTTTTTTTTCATACTATAAACGCAGTCTGCTGACAGTGTCCACCAGGTCCATTATACTGTATATAGCAGTACGGTAGGCCACTGCTGTACCTACCTCTGTGTCGTCACTCGTCGTCCATAAGTATACTATCCATCCATCTACATTGTATACCTGTGGTGTCTTTTTTTTTTATACTATAAACGCAGTCTGCTGACAGTGTCCACCAGGTCCATTATACTGTATATAGCAGTACGGTAGGCCACTGCTGTACCTACCTCTGTGTCGTCACTCGTCGTCCATAAGTATACTATCCATCCATCTACATTGTATACCTGTGGTGTCTTTTTTTTTTATACTATAAACGCAGTCTGCTGACAGTGTCCACCAGGTCCATTATACTGTATATAGCAGTACGGTAGGCCACTGCTGTACCTACCTCTGTGTCGTCACTCGTCGTCCATAAGTATACTATCCATCCATCTACATTGTATACCTGTGGTCTCTTTTTTTCTTTATACTATAAACGCAGTCTGCTGACAGTGTCCACCAGGTCCATTATACATTATACTGTATATAGCAGTACGGTAGGCCACTGCTGTAACTACCTCTGTGTCGTCACTCGTCATCCATAAAGTATACTATCCATCCATCTACATTGTATACCTGTAGTGCCTTTTAGTTGTGCGCATTAAAATATGGAGAACAAAAATGTGGAGGTTAAAAAAATAGGGAAAGATGAAGATCCACTTCCACCTCGTGCTGAAGCTGCTGCCACTAGTCATGGCCGAGACGATGAAATGCCATCAACATCGTCTGCCAAGGCCGATGCCCAATGTCATAGTACAGAGCATGTAAAATCCAAAACACAAAAGATCAGTAAAATGACCCAAAAATCAAAATTAAAAGCGTCTGAGGATAAAAGCGTAAACTTGCCAATATGCCATTTACGACACGGAGTGGCAAGGAATGGCTGGGGCCCTGGCCTATGTTCATGGCTAGTGGTTCAGCTTCACATGAGGATGGAAGCACTCATCCTCTCGCTAGAAAAAAGAACAGACTTGCGGCAAAAGCACAGCAAAGAACTGTGCGTTCTTCGAAATCACAAATCCCCAAGGAAAGTCCAATTGTGTCGGTTGCGATGCCTGACCTTCCCAACACTGGACGGGAAGAGCTTGCGCCTTCCACCATTTGCACGCCCCCTGCAAGTGCTGGAAGGAGCACCCGCAGTCCAGTTCCTGATAGTCAAATTGAAGATGTCAGTGTTGAAGTACACCAGGATGAGGATATGGGTGTTATTGCTTTATGGAATCTTATTTATGAATATTAATATTTAATATATCATATATGGTATTTAATATATGGATATATTTCAATTAATATGCATTTATCATATATATCTGCAAATATATTATGTCAGGCTTACTAAGTGGCTGAAAAATATATGCAGTCCTTATATATATGACTTATGAAATTATGAAGTTAAGATTCCTTAAAGAGAGTTCAAGCTTGAATATTACCGCTCTTTTTATATGATTCTTTATTTACAGGCAGATCAAATCGTACAGAATAAGATATACACAGTAGTGATATATATACTAATTATTATATTATATATGCTTCCTTCGTTACATAACATAAAACAACATGACATAAGTTTCACAAACAGTTTCAATTGCTAACATAAAATGTATACTTGCAAGTTACAAATCCTTTCCTTCTGCATCTCTCCTTCCCCTCTTCATGACTTCTTCTCTTCCTGACCGACCTTCCTTCTCCTCCTTCCTTCTTCCTCCCTTCTCCTCCTTCTTCCTCTAACTCCTAACTACAAGTCTGGTCCTTTTATCTCATATTTTACCAATTCAAACTATCATATTCTCATAGTTTCCAATGGAATAGGTAATTATAGGTTTGTCAGATTCCAAGGTGTAATAAAACAAACATTGAACTGGGCTGTCGTGTCCTGTTCACGGAGGCATGGTGTCATAAAAGTGTGGTGTCCACACTGCCTTAAGCAAGTATAGTATTGTAAAATCTGGAATGTCTTTTCATCCAAAGTCCTGTTGTATTGACAAGTTTTCCTGGGGTCGGTTACACAATGTTTTATCAATGGATGTGATCTCTTTTCATAGTTGTTAATTTATGCTCCCTAGCTTTTAACCTTCACTGGACAATAGACAAACCAGTAGATTCTGATCTACTGTAAGCACACCTGTGAATTCCAATGACCAACAGAGCTCTGTCACATACCTATTATCATTTATGGCCTAATACCTTTTCTCTACAATGACTCTTGATCTTACTGTAACCTCTCTGGCCTTATTTATGACTAGAGCAGAATAAACCTGTTCCCTACACTATTTTTTACCATCTTGCAGTAAAACACAAATATACAGTATATCTATATAAACACATACACAAACCTAATTTCTTAAATCAGCTAAACATTACCTCATACATTCAAACTTATTTCATATCTATTCCTTACTATATATATCCACTATACTGTCCACTATGGTAACATCGCCTATTTATAATGAATTATATTTTGATTCAGACAACATCTATTGCCCTAATATTAGACTAAGTGCAGACAATTACCTATAAGGCAACAGTCGCCCCCTTGTGGCCATGAGAAATTATTTTGATTGGCCACACATTAAACTAGCGTAATTGCTTCCAAATACATTTCAAAATATTTCTTCAAAACATAACTTTTGTTGTAACCCTAATATATACCATAAGTGTAATAATAATAACCATTGTGATTTTAAAAATCTCTAAAAATTCTTAGCTTACCTAACCTTATTCTACTTTTTAACTAAAGCAGACCAAGACTGAGGTTTTTATTCAGTATTCATGAGGAAAACTAATTTCTACAGACATTTGGAATACCATAGCCCAATTGTAGACCTTTTTTCTGTATCTGGATCAGTACATTTGGACATTTTTGCTGTTCTTGGCTGTAGCAATTTACTGGGATAAGACTGTCATCTGCGTGGTTTGCTTGCAATTGGAGACGCCTTGCGTCTGCATTATGGAGGCAGTTGACGTAGAATTCTTCATAGCAGCTGCTCCTTTGCTTGCCATTTCGCTGTTTGACGCAGAGGGCTGTGTATTTTGCGTACTATGATCTTGAGTTTGCAACTCAGTACTTGTGATGACCCTCGGTAATGGTCTTTATACAGTATTTAGCAGTTCTGTTTCCTTTGCGTTTATCCAATACCGCAGTTGTGACCAGTGTCCATATTGCTTTGCACAAAACAGGTTGTGATTTTGAATAGAACAGTCATATATGAACCAGTCTTTCTTTCTTTCTTTGCTTGTTAATAGTAGGTCTTAATTGTCTTCGGGCAATAGTACCACAAATGGCTGCGAGTAGTACACCTACTCTGTTTACTGTATTTCCTCACTGAATAAATTACCATGCAGTCTTAAATCTCCTTATTCTACCTTGTACCTATTTATACATCTCAATCTTACATAACCTTATACCAGTTTAACCCATATAAAGGCGTTTTCTATCCTACCTATATTTTGACTAATAATTATTTAAAATGCTTTTGATGTGTATATAGTAACATCCTATCAATACAATAAATGAATACAATTTTGCTTCAAACAGATATTAAATATCTTTTAGGAATGGCTTTGACTAAATCTAATTCCATCCAGTATTATTTTATATGCAGCCATGTGCATATACAGTTGACCCTGTTACGCTACAAATAATTCCCTTTGACTTGTTACAGTCTTTATTAAGAGAATTATTCATCCCACTTAATAATCTTGTCCCAATTTGTTAAAACGTGGTATACCATCCTGTATTAGATATTTAATTACTTTTGAAGCTTTTACGAAGGAAGCATAGGTAGTATCTACTGTGTAATATTAAAAAAACATAAAATATTTACAAGGTATATAATACAATTACATAATATATATATATATATATATATATATATCAGACAAATGTTTACATATATTTGATTAAGGTATATGAAGGGATGAGACAGTTCTGTATAATCACAGTGATGAGATGTGCTGTACACTGTTGTGGGGGTGTACATGTAGTTTAAAAGACAAGTAATGATTACTTGTGATGAAAGGGTTAATGAAAACCTTCCCCTTTCTTGTGAAACTGGAAAACTCCTTGAGGATTTGTCCATATATCAGTCTTTAGGGATGCTATGTAGATTTTGCTGGATAGCAGCGATGAAAGGGTTAATGAAGACCTTTTCCCTTGTAAATTGGAGTCTTTTTGGAGTCTTGCACCATTCTGTATACAGGTTGCCAGGATTACTATGAATCAAACAAAAATACATACAATGAATATCACAGATATTTATACAGTGATTTAACATAGCTTGCTATGCATTCTGTCCTATCTGCTGCATGTTATCAGGTACAGAATTTACAAATGTGTCTTTAAAGATTGAAGAACAAACAAACAAACAATTGTTTCTGGCCTGTGCCAATCTTTCCTGTCACATTGTGTGTCAATGACAGCACAATTGTCGCTGCAGATATGATGCTGGTTTAATTTGGAAACTGTGGCTGTTTGAACATCAAAGCAAACAATGGCTACATTGGATCTAACAAGTAAAGGAATGATACTACCGTATTCACTTGTGACCATACTCCCTTGTGACGTAGCCTGGGCCCAGACTGTCTTCAACCATAGCGTTTGCTGCTTGGCATGGCTCCTTAGTCTGGAAGAATCTTGGAGCTTCTGAAAAAACCTACTTTTGTGGGGAGAGAAACTTGTTAGACTTTGCCAAATATGTATTGCAGGTCCCAGGGCTTTCTGTCTTTCCACACCTGTAATAAAATGGTTATGGCACCAGGGCATAAAAACATTTTCATCCTGGTGATCCTTTTTGTCATTGTTAATTGGTGTGTGGTTTGCAGAATGACACTCTGCATGTGGTCTCTCTGAGAGCATGCAAACATTTGCACCATCACTAGATGTTTCTGAGTGTTGTGTGGGGGTTACAAAAGTTTGGGAACCTTGTTTGTAAACATGCATTCCTGAATTAATTTTATGGATTTCCCCTTTAAACATGTTTCCAGGTGAATACATTTCAAGGTTTGCAACTCTGGTTGCCATGGGAGTTTTCACCATGGGGAACTTCTTCACCCCTGTGTGCACTGTACTGCAGCTATCAGTGTTTAAATCTGCTGACAATTCACCTTTGCCTAAGGGCATAACAAATTCTTCATTTACATTGGGAACTCTGAGAGTGTATTCAGCAGAATACTCATAATCTGAGTTACAATGATCTTCCCCTTTAGTAGAAACAGTATAGGGGACATCTCCTATTGCTGCTACCTCCTTTACATTAATGTGCTGTCTGATGATAGACACATCCTGCACATTGCTACTTTCTTCATTTACCAAAGAGGCTGTTCTGCTGGTGGTCTGTGTGACCATAGCAGACTCTGTGTGCTGCACATGGACAATGCTGTCCTGAGTCTCACCTACATCTACAATATTCTCCCTTGTACTTCCTTTTATCTCCTCCTGAGAGGTCATGACAGTTTGCTTACAATCTGCCAGGCTTTTTGCTTCTGCCCCAAACTTTTTCTGTTTATTTTTCTGTTTAAGGGACTTAAATAATGAATGCATTTTTGCATTAATGGTCAGGCACGCCTTACGAAGACGAGAACCTGATTCTTCTTTACATTTCTGTTTGGCTTCTAAAGCCGCAGTTCTGCGCATTTTTCTTAATGCTACAGAAAACTTTTGCATTTTTAACATTGCAATCATTTACAATGCTAAATTTTTATATTCCTTGTTTTTGTACTGACGGTATCCTCTCCTTAAGATTGACCGGTGTCTTAAGGTTAAACTCTAATACCTGGTACATTTATACATTTATTTGGAAATACTCATTTCCACTGTGCACATTTTCTATTCTAGGCCTTTAAATTCTTTATTCTCATTTGTAACCTATTCCACTGTGATCTTGTACTTTGCCAGCAGGCTTATAGCCATTGGTGCTGCTTCCTAATAGATATTATGTTAGTTAAAATAACGTATATTGCACTAACACATTTATCCTAGGTTATACAGAATACAAAATTGACATTACACAATGGTAATAAATTTTCATAGATACATCCCCACCGTGATTCTGCAGATTTGGTAGCCAGCTTATAGCATTTGCTACTCCTCATAAATATTATAAATCAGATAATCAGATTCAGTAATAACAAGTCCAATTCGTGGTCGCCAATATTGCTTTATGGAATCTTATTTATGAATATTAATATTTAATATATCATATATGGTATTTAATATATGGATATATTTCAATTAATATGCATTTATCATATATATCTGCAAATATATTATGTCAGGCTTACTAAGTGGCTGAAAAATATATGCAGTCCTTATATATATGACTTATGAAATTATGAAGTTAAGATTCCTTAAAGAGAGTTCAAGCTTGAATATTACCGCTCTTTTTATATGATTCTTTATTTACAGGCAGATCAAATCGTACAGAATAAGATATACACAGTAGTGATATATATACTAATTATTATATTATATATGCTTCCTTCGTTACATAACATAAAACAACATGACATAAGTTTCACAAACAGTTTCAATTGCTAACATAAAATGTATACTTGCAAGTTACAAATCCTTTCCTTCTGCATCTCTCCTTCCCCTCTTCATGACTTCTTCTCTTCCTGACCGACCTTCCTTCTCCTCCTTCCTTCTTCCTCCCTTCTCCTCCTTCTTCCTCTAACTCCTAACTACAAGTCTGGTCCTTTTATCTCATATTTTACCAATTCAAACTATCATATTCTCATAGTTTCCAATGGAATAGGTAATTATAGGTTTGTCAGATTCCAAGGTGTAATAAAACAAACATTGAACTGGGCTGTCGTGTCCTGTTCACGGAGGCATGGTGTCATAAAAGTGTGGTGTCCACACTGCCTTAAGCAAGTATAGTATTGTAAAATCTGGAATGTCTTTTCATCCAAAGTCCTGTTGTATTGACAAGTTTTCCTGGGGTCGGTTACACAATGTTTTATCAATGGATGTGATCTCTTTTCATAGTTGTTAATTTATGCTCCCTAGCTTTTAACCTTCACTGGACAATAGACAAACCAGTAGATTCTGATCTACTGTAAGCACACCTGTGAATTCCAATGACCAACAGAGCTCTGTCACATACCTATTATCATTTATGGCCTAATACCTTTTCTCTACAATGACTCTTGATCTTACTGTAACCTCTCTGGCCTTATTTATGACTAGAGCAGAATAAACCTGTTCCCTACACTATTTTTTACCATCTTGCAGTAAAACACAAATATACAGTATATCTATATAAACACATACACAAACCTAATTTCTTAAATCAGCTAAACATTACCTCATACATTCAAACTTATTTCATATCTATTCCTTACTATATATATCCACTATACTGTCCACTATGGTAACATCGCCTATTTATAATGAATTATATTTTGATTCAGACAACATCTATTGCCCTAATATTAGACTAAGTGCAGACAATTACATATAAGGCAACAGTGTTGCTGGCGCTGGGGAGGAAATTGACAAGGAGGATTCTGATGGTGAGGTGGTTTGTTTAAGTCAGGCACCCGGGGAGACACCTGTTGTCCGTGGGACGGATATGGCCATTGACATGCCTGGTCAAAATACAAAAAAAAATCAGCTCTTCGGTGTGGAATTATTTCAACACAAATGCGGACAACAGGTGTCAAGCCGTGTGTTGCCCTTGTCAAGCTGTAATAAGTAGGGGTAAGGACGTTAACCACCTCGGAACATCCTCACTTATACGTCACCTGCAGCGCATTCATCATAAGTCAGTGACAAGTTCAAAAACTTTGGGCGACAGCGGAAGCAGTCCACTGACCACTAAATCCCTTCCTCTTGTAACCAAGCTCCCGCAAACCACACCACCAACTCCCTCAGTGTCAATTTCCTCCTTACCCAGGAAAGCCAATAGTCCTGCAGGCCATGCACTGGCAAGTCTGACGAGTCCTCTCCTGCCTGGGATTCCTCCGATGCATCCTTGAGTGTAACGCCTACTGCTGCTGGCGCTGCTGTTGTTGCTGCTGGGAGTCGATCGGCATCCCAGAGGGGAAGTCGGAAGACCACTTGTACTACTTCCAGTAAGCAATTGACTGTCCAACAGTCCTTTGCGAGGAAGATGAAAAATCACAGCAGTCATCCTGCTGCAAAGCAGATAACTCAGGCCTTGGCAGCCTGGGCGGTGAGAAACGTGGTTCCGGTAACCATCGTTACTTCAGAGCCAACTATAGACTTGATTGAGGTACTGTGTCCCCAGTACCAAATACCATCTAGGTTCCATTTCTCTAGGCAGGCGATACCGAAAATGTACACAGACCTCAGAAAAAGAGTCACCAGTGTCCTAAAAAATGCAGTTGTACCCAATGTCCACTTAACCACGGACATGTGGACAAGTGGAGCAGGGCAGACTCAGGACTATATGACTGTGACAGCCCACTGGGTAGATGTATTGCCTCCCGCTGCAAGAACAGCAGCGGCGGCACCAGTAGCAGCATCTCGCAAACGCCAACTCGTTCCTAGGCAGGCTACGCTTTGTATCACCGCTTTCCAGAATACGCACACAGCTGAAAACCTCTTACGGCAACTGAAGAAGATCATCGCAGAATGGCTTACCCCAATTGGACTCTCCTGGGGATTTGTGACATCGGACAACGCCAGCAATATTGTGCGTGCATTACATCTGGGCAAATTCCAGCACGTCCCATGTTTTGCACATACCTTGAATTTGGTGGTGCAGAATTATTTAAAAAACGACAGGGGCGTGCAAGAGATGCTGTCGGTGGCCCGAAGAATTGCGGGACACGTTCGGCGTTCAGGCACCGCGCACAGAAGACTGGAGCACCACCAAGCACACCTGAACCTGCCCTGCCATCATCTGAAGCAGGAGGTGGTAACGAGGTGGAATTCAACCCTCTATATGCTTCAGAGGATGGAGGAGCAGCAAAAGGCCATTCAAGCCTATACATCTGGCCACGATATAGGCAAAGGAGGTGGAATGCACCTGTCTCAAGCGCAGTGGAGAATGATTTCAACGTTGTGCAAGGTTCTGCAACCCTTTGAACTTGCCACACGTGAAGTCAGTTCAGACACTGCCAGCCTGAGTCAGGTCATTCCCCTCATCAGGCTTTTGCAGAAGAAGCTGGAGACATTGAAGGAGGAGCTAAAACAGAGCGATTCCGCTAGGCATGTGGGACTTGTGGATGGAGCCCTTCATTCGCTTAACCAGGATTCACGGGTGGTCAATCTGTTGAAATCAGAGCACTACATTTTGGCCACCGTGCTCGATCCTAGATTTAAAACCTACGTTGAATCTCTCTTTCCGGCAGACACAAGTCCGCAGGGGTTCAAAGACCTGCTGGTGAGAAAATTGTCAAGTCAAGCGGAACGTGACCCGTCAACAGCTCCTCCTTCACATTCTCCCGCAACTGGGGGTGCGAGGAAAAGGCTAAGAATTCCGAGCCCACCCGCTGGCGGTGATGCAGGGCAGTCTGGAGCTAGTGCTGACATCTGTTCCGGACTGAAGGACCTGCCAACGATTACTGACATGTCGTCTACTATCACTGCATATGATTCTCTCACCATTGAAAGAATGGTGGAGGATTATATGAGTGACCGCATCCAAGTAGGCACGTCAGACAGTCCGTACGTATACTGGCAGGAAAAAGAGGCAATTTGGAGGCCCTTGCAGAAACTGGCTTTATTCTACCTAAGTTGCCCTCCCTCCAGTGTGTACTCCGAAAGAGTGTTTAGTGCCGCCGCTCACCTTGTCAGCAATCAGCGTACGAGGTTACTTCCAGAAAATGTGGAGAAGATGATGTTCATTAAAATGAATTATAATCAATTCCTCCGTGGAGACATTCACCAGCAGCAATTGCCTCCAGAAAGTGCACGGGGACCTGAGATGGTGGATTTCAGTGGGGATGAATTAATAATCTGTGAGGAGGGGGATGTACACAGTGAAAGGGGTGATGAATCGGACGATGATGATGATGAGGTGGACATCTTGCCTCTGTAGAGCCAGTTTGTGCAAGGAGAGACTGATTGCTTCTTTTTTGTTGGGGGCCCAAACCAACCAGTCATTTCAGTCACAGTCGTGTGGCAGACCCTGTCGCTGAAATGATGGGTTCGTTAAAGTGTGCATGTCCTGTTTATACAACATAAGGGTGGGTGGGAGGGCCCAAGGACAATTCCATCTTGCACCTCTTTTTTCTTTCATTTTTCTTTGCATCATGTGCTGTTTGGGGACAATTTTTTTGAAGTGCCATCCTGTCTGACACTGCAGTGCCACTCCTAGATGGGCCAGGTGTTTGTGTCGGCCACTTGGGTCGCTTATCTTAGTCACACAGCTACCTCATTGCGCCTCTTTTTTTCTTTGCGTCATGTGCTGTTTGGGGAGTATTTTTTTGAAGGGCCATCCTGCGTGACACTGCAGTGCCACTCCTAGATGGGCCAGGTGTTTGTGTCGGCCACTTGTGTCACTTAGCTTAGTCACACAGCGACCTTGGTACGCCTCTTTTTTTCTTTGCATCATGTGCTGTTTGGGGAGTATTTTTTTCAAGTGCCATCCTGTCTGACACTGCAGTGCCACTCCTAGATGGGCCAGGTGTTTGTGTCGGCCACTTGGGTCGCTTAGCTTAGTCACACAGCTACCTCATTGCGCCTCTTTTTTTCTTTGCATCATGTGCTGTTTGGGGACAATTTTTTTGAAGTGCCATCCTGCCTGACACTGCAGTGCCACTCCTAGATGGGCCAGGTGTTTGTGTCGGCCACTTGTGTCGCTTAGCTTAGCCATCCAGCGACCTCGGTGCAAATTTTAGGACTAAAAATAATATTGTGAGGTGTGAGGTGTTCAGAATAGACTGGAAATGAGTGGAAATTATGGTTATTGAGGTTAATAATACTATGGGATCAAAATGACCCCCAAATTCTATGATTTAAGCTGTTTTTTAGGGTTTTTTGAAAAAAACACCCGAATCCAAAACACACCCGAATCCGACAAAAAATTTTCGGTGAGGTTTTGCCAAAACGCGTCCGAATCCAAAACACGGCCGCGGAACCAAACCCAAAACCAAAACACAAAACCCGAAAAATTTCCGGTGCACATCACTACTAGCAACAGTGCCGTAACAAGACATTGTAGCACTGTGTGCAAGAAACGGCATTGGAGCCCCATCCCTGCATGCAAAACAAGGGCAGTGCGCACCGTAGGCGCGCGCAAAAATACATAGTGGCGTGGCTTCATGGGGAAGGGGTGTGGCCACAAAATAATACCAATTCATAAAACGGTGCACAGTAGTCTCCATTATTCAAATTACGCCGGACAGATTCCTCTTTTTACACATTACAGCAGACAGCTTCCCCTTTTTACACATTACGGCAGACAGCGTTCCCCTTTTTACACATAACCGCAGACAGCGTGCCCTTTTTACACATAACGGCAGACAGCGTGCCGTTGTTACACATAGCGGCAGACAGCGTACACTTTTTACACATAACGGCAGACAGCGTGCCCTTGTTAAACATAGCGGCAGACAGCGTACATTTTTTACACATAACGGCAGACAGCGTCCCCTTTTTACACATTACAGCAGACAGCGTGCCCTTGTTACACATTACGGCAGGCAGATTCCCCCTTTTTACACATTGTGGCAGACAGCGTCCCCTTTTTACACATCATGGCAGACAGATTCCCCCTTTTTACACATCACGTCAGGCAGATTCCCCCTTTTTACACATCACGTCAGGCAGATTCCCCCTTTTTACAGATCGCGGCAAAGATTCCCCCTTTTTACACATTACGGCAGGCAGATTTCCCCTTTTTACACATTGCGGCAGGCAGATCCCCCCTTTTTACACATTGCGGCAGGCAGATTCCTTCTTTTTACACATTGTGGCAAGCAGATTCCCCCTTTTTACACAATGCGGCAAAGATTCCCCCTTTTTACACATTACGGCAGGCAGATTCCCCCTTTTTACACATTACGGCAGGCAGATTCCCCCTTTTTACAGATTGCGGCAGGCAGATTCCCCCTTTTTACACATTGCGTCAGGCAGATTCCTTCTATTTACACATTGCGGCAAGCAGATTCCCCCTTTTTACACATTGCGGCAAAGATTCCCCCTTTTTACACATTACGGCAGGCAGATTCCCCCTTTTTACACATTGCGGCAAAGATTCCCCCTTTTTACACATTACGGCAGGCAGATTCACCCTTTTTACACATTACGGCAGGCAGATTCCCCCTTTTTACACATTACGGCAGGCAGATTCCCCCTTTTTACACATTGTGGCAAGCAGATTCCCCCTTTTTACACATTGCAGCAGACAGTCCCCATTTCTCAAGAAAGAAAGAAAGAAAGAAAGAAAGAAAGAAAGAAAGAAAGAAAATTATACTTAGCCTCTCTGCTGGCTCAGGCTCCTCGGTGCAGCTTCTGGTTACAATTCCCGGGCAAGAGAGAATGAGGAGGAGGGGGGGTGGAGGAGGGAGCCGCAGCAGCGCTGTGTTATTGGTGGAGGCGCTGCTGCTGCTGCCCCTCTGGCTCCACTATAGGCTGTTCTCGGAAGACAGCCTATAGTGAAGCAGAGGGACAGCAGCAGCAGCGCCTCAACCAGTAGTAAAGCGCTGCTGCGGCTCCCTCCTCCACCTCCCTCCTCCTCCTTCTCCCCCGTCCCGCTTCTCCTCTCCTTTCTGTCCGGGCGGCTGTGTGCTGCGGGCAGCGGTTGCCCGCAGCACACAGCGGCATGTAATGAGTCAGTTTGACTCATTACATGCTTTGGGCCCCTGGACAGTGGCGGGCCCCAGTGCAACGCACTGGTTGCACTGGCGGTAGTTCCGCCTCTGAGGAGTGGCACTGCAGTGTCAGACAGGATGGCAGATTAAAAAAATTGTCCCCAAACAGCACATGATGCAAAGAAAAAAAAAGGTGCAATAAGGTAGCTGTGTGACTAAGCTAAGCGACCCAAGTGGCCGACACAAACACCTGGCCCATCTAGGAGTGGCACTGCAGTGTCAGACAGGATGGCAGATTAAAAAAATAGTCCCCAAACAGCACATGATGCAAAGAAAAAAAGAGGTGCAATGAGGTAGCTGTGTGACTAAGCTAAGCGACCCAAGTGGCCGACACAAACACCTGGCCCATCTAGGAGTGGCACTGCAGTGTCAGACAGGATGGCACTTCAAAAAAATAGTCCCCAAACAGCACATGAATCAAAGAAAAAAAGAGGCGCAATGAGGTAGCTGTGTGACTAAGCTAAGCGACCCAAGTGGCAGACACAAACACCTGGCCCATCTAGGAGTGGCACTGCAGTGTCAGACAGGATGGCACTTCAAAAAATAGTCACCAAACAGCACATGATGCAAAGAAAAATGAAAGAAAAAAGAGGTGCAAGATGGAATTGTCCTTGGGCCCTCCCACCCACCCTTATGTTGTATAAACAGGACATGCACACTTTAACAAACCCATCATTTCAGCCACAGGGTCTGCCACATGACTGTGACTGAAATGACTGGTTGGTTTGGGCCCTCACCAAAAAAGAAGCAATCAATCTCTCCTTGCACAAACTGGCTCTACAGAGGCAAGATGTCCACCTCCTCCTCATCCTCCGATTCCTCACCCCTTTCACTGTGTACATCCCCCACCTCACAGATTATTAATTCGTCTCTACTGGAATCCACCATCTCAGGTCCCTGTGTACTTTCTGGAGGCAATTGCTGGTGAATGACTCCACGGAGGAATTGATTATAATTCATCTTCTCCACATTTTCTGGAAGTAACCTCGTACGCCGATTGCTGACAAGGTGAGCGGCTGCACTAAACACTCTTTCGGAGTACACACTGGAGGGGGGGCAACTTAGGTAAAATAAAGCCAGTTTCTGCAAGGGCCTCCAAATTGCCTCTTTTTCCTGCCAGTATACGTACGGACTGTCTGACATGCCTACTTGGATGCGGTCACTCATATAATCCTCCACCATTCTTTCAATGGTGACAGAATCATATGCAATGACAGTAGACGACATGTCAGTAATCGTTGGCAGGTCCTTCAGTCCGGACCAGATGTCAGCACTAGCTCCAGACTGCCCTGCATCACCGCCAGCGGGTGGGCTCGGAATTCTTAGCCTTTTTCTCGCAGCCCTAGTTGCGGGAGAATGTGAAGGAGGAGCTGTTGACGGGTCACGTTCCGCTTGACTTGACAATTTTCTCACCAGCAGGTCTTTAAACCTCTGCAGACTTGTGTCTGCCGGAAAGAGAGATACAACGTAGGTTTTAAATCTAGGATCGAGCACGGTGGCCAAAATGTAGTGCTCTGATTTCAACAGATTGACCACCCATGAATCCTGGTTAAGCGAATTAAGGGCTCCATCCACAAGTCCCACATGCCTAGCGGAATCGCTCTGTTTTAGCTCCTCCTACAATCTCTCCAGCTTCTTCTGCAAAAGCCTGATGAGGGGAATGACCTGACTCAGGCTGGCAGTGTCTGAACTGACTTCACGTGTGGCAAGTTCAAAGGGTTGCAGAACCTTGCACAACATTGAAATCATTCTCCACTGCGCTTGAGTCAGGTACATTCCCCCTCCTTTGCCTATATCGTAGGTAGCTGTATAGGCTTGAATGGCCTTTTGCTGCTCCTCCATCCTCTGAAGCATATAGAGGGTTGAATTCCACCTCGTTACCACCTCTTGCTTCAGATGATGGCGGGGCAGGTTCAGGAGTGTTTGCTGGTGCTCCAGTCTTCGGCACGCGGTGGCTGAATGCCGAAAGTGGCCCGCAATTCTTCGGGCCACCGACAGCATCTCTTGCACGCCCCTGTCATTTTTTAAATAATTCTGCATCACCAAATTCAATGTATGTGCAAAACATGGGACGTGCTGGAATTTGCCCACATGTAATGCACGCACAATAATGGTGGCGTTGTCTGATGTCACAAATCCCCAGGAGAGTCCAATTGGGGTAAGCCATTCTGCGATGATGTTCCTCAGTTTCTGTAAGAGGTTGTCAGCTGTGTGCGTATTCTGGAAAGCGGTGATACAAAGCGTAGCCTGCCTAGGAACGAGTTGGCGTTTGCGATATACTGCTACTGGTGCCGCCGCTGCTGTTCTTGCTGCGGGAGGCAATACATCTACCCAGTGGGCTGTCACAGTCATATAGTCCTTAGTCTGCCCTGCTCCACTTGTCCACATGTCCGTGGTTAAGTGGACATTGGGTACAACTGCATGTTTTAGGACACTGGTGACTCTTTCTCTGAGGTCTGTGTACATTCTCGGTATCGCCTGCCTAGAGAAATGGAACCTAGATGGTATTTGGTACCGGGGACACAGTACCTCAAGCAATTTTCTAGTTTCCTGTGAATTAACGGTGGATACCGGAAACACGTTTGACACCACCCAGGGTGCCAAGGCCTGAGTTATCCGCTTTGCAGCAGGATGACTGCTGTGATATTTCATCTTCCTCGCAAAGGACTGTTGGACAGTCAATTGCTTAATGGAAGTAGTACAAGTGGTCTTCCGACTTCCCCTCTGTGATGACGATCGACTCCCAGCAGCAACAACAGCAGCGCCAGCAGCAGTAGGCGTTACACTCAAGGATGCATCGGAGGAATCCCAGGCAGGAGAGGACTCGTCAGACTTGCCAGTGACATGGCCTGCAGGACTATTGGCTTTCCTGTGTAAGGAGGAAATTGACACTGAGGGAGTTGGTGGTGTGGTTTGCAGGAGCTTGGTTACAAGAGGAAGGGATTTAGTTGGCAGTGGACTGCTTCCGCTGTCCTCTAAAGTTTTTGAACTTGTCTATGACTTCTGATGAATGCGGTCCAGGTGACGTATAAGGGACAGGGACATGCAGTCAGGGGAGGCAGTGCCTCCCCTGTCATTAAAGATTGCACTAACACAAAGAAGGTACTTATGACACATATACTGTGTCATAAATAACTTCTTCATAGTAATCTATTAATTTTAGTACATGAATGTAGTTTGGGAGGCACTGATAATAGTGCCTCCCGTTAACAATGGGAACGAAGATAAAGCGGGGGGCGGGGCCAAGCACTGGGCTGTAAATGCCCATTCAAAAAAAACAGGGAAAGCGGCACATATAGAAGTGCCTCGTTGACAGGGACGGGCTTTTAGCCCACATCATAGCACGCCCCTGTCAACAAGGCAGCTGTGATTGGACAGGTGGATCCAGTGCTGGATCCGCTGTCCAATCACCCATACTCGGCGGGGGAAAGCAGCAGCGGGACCCGACGGATAGCATGACTTGCCTGGCTGTAGTGGTGGGAGCCTGACCACAGCAGCGGTGTCTCCAGAGGCGGCGGCGGCAAGCGGCGCAGATCTCCTGGAACCAGCGGCTCTTCCCTCTCCGTCCTCTTCCTCCTCCTCCGCCGTCCCAGGGCTCTGGGTTGGGGAGAGCTGCAGCAGGTACATGGGGATGACGCCGTCACATACATACCCGAAGGTACCAGTGCGGGGCTGCTGCTGCTGGCGGTGGGAGTGGGCTATTTTGAAGTCAGCATTACAGCCGGGCTAAGGAGCAGCAGATCGGGTAGCCACTACCAGGGCCGTACTGTGCGGGAAGGTGAGGTGCCCATCCCCGGGACAAGAACGGAGACTTGGGGAGGGGCGGCGGGCTGACCTCGGTGCAGCTACTTTCACATCACACGGCAGTGGCGGCTTCTCCTTGTCATAGTAGCGGGCAGGGAGAAGAGATGCTGCCATGTAATAAATTATTATAATACTTCTATATGTACAATCCAATTACTGAATCAAGGTAAATTATACTAATATGAAGTGCTGCCAATTCTTATGCTGGGTGAGGTGCAATATTACATTGATTACATATATATTTGTATGTATATATATATATATATATATATATATATATATTGACCAAATAGCCGGCACTCCCAGAGACTAATAAACAGACAATACCGCAGTTGCTGTAATACTGCGGTATTGTCTGTTTATTAGTCTCTGGGAGTGCCGGCTATTTGGTCCATATCTAGCTTCTTGCTTTAGCAGGGCACCGGAGCAAGCTGTTTATTTGTTTTTGGGAGTGCCGAACTGTGCAGATTACCATATATATATATATATATATATATGTCTATCTATCTATCTATCTATCTATCTATCTATCTATCTATCTATCAATCAATCAATCAATCACATGGACATAGTGCAGAAGGGCAGAAAAGCCAGTGCCTCCACAGCCAATGACCTCACCGCACGTCACTGATAAGGGAGGATGTTCCGAGGTGGTTAACGTCCTTACCCCTACTTATTACAGCGTGACAAAGGCAACACACGGCTTGACACCTGTTGTCCGCATTTCTGTTAAAACAATTCCACACCGAAGAGGTGATTTTTTTGTAATTTGACCAGGCATGTCAATGGCCATATTCGTCCCACGGACAACAGGTGTCTCCCCGGGTGCCTGACTTAAACAAACCACCTCACCATCAGAATCCTCCTTGTCAATTTCCTCCTCAGCGCCAGCAACACCCATATCCTCATCCTGGTGTACTTCAACAGTGACATCTTCAATTTGACTATCAGGAACTGGACTGCGGGTGCTCCTTCCAGCACTTGCAGGGGGCGTGCAAATGGTGGAAGGCGCAAGCTCTTCCCGTCCAGTGTTGGGAAGGTCAGGCATCGCAACCGACACAATTGGACTCTCCTTGGGGATTTGTGATTTAGAAGAACGCACAGTTCTTTGCTGTGCTTTTGCCAGCTTAAGTCTTTTCATTTTTCTAGCGGGAGGATGAGTGCTTCCATCCTCATGTGAAGCTGAACCACTAGCCATGAACATAGGCCAGGGCCTCAGCCGTTCCTTGCCACTCCGTGTCGTAAATGGCATATTGGCAAGTTTACGCTTCTCCTCAGACACTTTCAATTTAGATTTTTGGGTCATTTTACTAAACTTTTGTTTTTTGGATTTTACATGCTCTCTACTATGACATTGGGCATCAGCCTTGGCAGACGACGTTGATGGCATTTCATCATCTCGGCCATGACTAGTGGCAGCAGCTTCAGCACGAGGTGGAAGTGGATCTTGATCTTTCCCTATTTTACCCTCCACATTTTTGTTCTCCATTCTTTAATGTGTGGAATTATATGCCAGTAATATATCAATAGCAATGGCCTACTACTATATATACTGCCCAGTAGCGGATCTTGCCACGGGCAAGCAGGACTTTTGCCCGGGGCGCCGCCTTCCGGAGGGCGCCGCACCATGGCAAGATCCGCTGCTGCTGTTGTGCCCCCCGCTGCCGCGGCCCGCTGTCCGCTGTGAAGGGAAACTAGATGCTACGCGTCTAGTTTCCCTTCGTGGGCTGCCCGCTGTGAAGGGAAACTAGATGCTATGCGTCTAGTTTCCCTTCCTGGAGAGGACCATCACTGTAATGATGTGCAGTGCGCGTTGACGTCATCGCGCACCGCACATAAGCGTCTAGTTCCCTTCGTGGAGAGGACCTTTGCTGTGCGGTCCGCGTTGACGTCATCGCGCACCGCACAGCAAAGGTCCTCTCAACAAAGGGAACTAGACGCTTAGCGTCTAGTTTACCTTCGTGGAGAGGACCTTTGCTGTGCGGTGCGCGATGACGTCATCGCGCACCGCACATCCTACAACAGTACAGGGGGCGTAACTGACCACGCCCCCTGTATGAAGCTACGCTCCCTAATGCCGCCCGGGGCGCCAGAAGCCCCGGAACCGGCCCTGATACTGCGCACAACTTAAATGCACCACAGGTATGGATGGATAGTATACTTGACGACACAGAGGTAGGTAGAGCAGTGGCCTACTGTACCGTACTGCTATATATTATATACTGGTGGTCAGCAAAATTATGCACTGTCCTACTACTATATATACTGCACACAAAAACTTAAATGCACCACAGGTATGGATGGATACTATACTTGACGACACAGAGGTAG
The DNA here is from genome assembly GCF_028390025.1 of Pseudophryne corroboree. Taxonomy (NCBI): domain Eukaryota; kingdom Metazoa; phylum Chordata; class Amphibia; order Anura; family Myobatrachidae; genus Pseudophryne; species Pseudophryne corroboree. Next base: position 803,514,264 of record NC_086449.1, on the reverse strand, counting down.
GTAGAGCAGTGGCCTACTGTACCGTACTGCTATATATTATATACTGGTGGTCAGCAAAATTATGCACTGTCCTATTACTATATATATACTGCGCACAAAAACTTAAATGCACCACAGGTATGGATGGATAGTATACTTGATGACACAGAGGTAGGTAGAGCAGTGGCCTACTGTACCGTACTGCTATATATTATATACTGGTGGTCAGCAAAATGATGCACTGTCCTATTACTATATATATACTGCGCACAAAAACTTAAATGCACCACAGGTATGGATGGATAGTATACTTGACGACACAGAGGTAGGTAGAGCAGTGGACTACTGTACCGTACTGCTATATATTATCTACTGGTGGTCAGCAAAATTATGCACTGTCCTCCTACTATATATATACTGCACAAAACGTAAATGCACCACAGGTATGGATGGATAGTATACTTGACGACACAGAGGTAGGTAGAGCAGTGGACTACTGTACCGTACTGCTATATATTTTTTTTTTTATTAAACAATTTTTATTGAGACATCATGGAAATCATAGTACAAGACATAAAATTCCAAGACTATAAAAGTAATAATGCAGGGGGAATACAGCTGTGAATTTTACAGTGGATTCATGTACATCTAACAATAAAGCCTTTTACATTTTGTACATTCAATTGTTTGGTTCAGTCATTGGATTACAAACAATATAGGTAGCCTTGAGGGGAGCCGCCATTCACGTCCGCTCTCAAACCAAAGATACAGGTTGGTCCTGTACTGCCAATCTAGTTAGGTACCATGTGGTGTTTTTTAAGCTATTATGAATTTGTAGCCGTGTATTGAGGGGCAGAGTGGAGATATATGATTCCCAAAGATTAAAAAAACAATCTACTTGTTTACCTCTATCTACAATGGCCTCCACCCAGTCCATTCTGAATATATGGTGCAGTTTATTCAAGAATAATGGTATCTGAGGTGGCGTGCTATTTATCCATCCCTGTAGTATCGTCTTTTTCCCCGCCGCACTGAGGGCTATCCGTAGTTTTTTACATTCCGATGGCATTCGGAGAGTGGGATCAATGATACCCAGTACAGCCCATTCGGGGGTAAATGGCACATAAGTTATTAACTTTGCCTCTGCATATCTCCTAACAAGATGCCACAAATACTGTACAATCGGACATGCCCATAAACAGTGATAAGTATCTGCCTCACTCTGGTGGCATTTTGGGCAAGAATGTGTGTCTGACGTTCCCATATGGAATCGTCGTAGCGGGGATAAATAAACGTTATGATACACATTAAGAAATAGTTCCGAGTACATGCTTGCTGGTAGAACATTTCGGGAATAAGATAATGCCTTTTCCAGCATGGGTATAGTCAGTCTAGGAAAGTGGGCCAACCATTTAGACATGCCACCCACCACAGAGGCATGATCTGATATCGTCCTCAAAAAAGTATAATGTATGGAAATGGCCTTATGACTTGGTACGGGACGTATTAAGAGACTATCTAGAGAGTTAGACCAGTCCACCTCCGCAAAATGTGTAAGGACATGTCTGATGTAAAATTGTGTTTGCATAAATGGAAGGGGAAACAAAGCGACTACAACATGTCTCGTTGAAACCTCCGAAAAGGTAAGCAGACGGTGGTCTTCCACTGATATCAATGAGCGAATTGATACTGTACCAGCCTCCCTCCACACTGCGAAGGGGTGGGCAGCCATGCCGTCCAAAAATTCCGGGTTTTTAATCAGGGGCAGGTGTAAGGAGTGATACTGATTCAACTTCGCATTGTGGCACAGTATGTGCCACACCTTCCTAGTAGACCACAAGAGTGGGTTTGATTTAATATGGTCCGGTATGTCCCAGTCATGTTGGTGGAGAAAACATGTTAAGTCAATGTTCGCTAGAAAATTTTGTTCTAGGGACGTGTTCGTGTATATAGAGCTGTTTTGCAGCCGGTCTCTTAAGTGTCTCATGTCACAACTGAGGGTTTTGGCTGACAGGAGAAAGCCTCAGTTGTAGGGGCTGAGAGGAACTTAAACCGGGGAGGTTTAATCAGACCCCTGGACATGTAAGTGTTAAAAGGAAACCCGAAGGTGTGACCATGACAACCAGGTAAAAGTAAAAATAAAAGTTTATTAACAGACTCCGTGTAAACAAACAGCATTCAAGGTAAATAATGGCAATGATAAATAATATGATTCCTGGAGCACTCTGACCATGAAATGGTTACACAGGACACTGGTAGGTAAGAACAGCTGTTACAGTCCTTAGATGGAATAACCTTACCAGGCCTGGCTGTAGTAGTGAAGATATCCAAGGAACATGCCAGTAGATGGAACAGATGAAGTTGGTAACTTGAATCAGCTGTTGTAATTGCTGGATGGAACCAGCCAGGTGGTAAGACACGGAGTGGATGCAGAATGGAATCAGCCAGATGATAAAGTCACTGAATGAATGCTGGGTGGAACCAGCCAGGTGATGAAACACGGAGTGAATATAGTAAGATGCTAGGGAGCGTGGAAACAGAGGAATTGAAGGATGATTACCGGTGCTAATAGATACTGCTGGAAGCAGATGAAATAGCTGGAAGCTGGAAACTGGATCAGCCACGGAGGACTGCAGAGTCAGGCTGCACCGCAGGATGGTAAGCAGGTGCGGGTCTCTTTGGTGGATGCTGGAGACAGGAGCTGGAACCTGGAAACACAACCACTGGAGAGAGACTGGAACAAGGTATGACAAACAAAGCACTGACCATTTCCTGGCCCAGGCACAGGATACTTATACCTGCAGCAATGCAGGTATTGGCTGGGCAATTATGCAGATTTCCAGGCAGTGGATTGGAGGAACTGAAGCATGTGATTAGATCCAACATGGCTGCGCCCATGTTAGAACTTGGAGGGAAAACTGGCTTGGGAAACCATGTGGAAACATAACTGTAATGGCGGTGCCGGCCACAGAGGACAGGAGACGCCAGACTGACAAATGTATGCTGAGACTCGTGGATGACAACGGAGGCCGCGGCAGGCATGGAACACCACACTGACAACCTGCACCTATAACACAGGAGCGGCGGCGGAGGCCGCGGAGAACGGGAGACGCCATGCAGGATTCAAACATGGCGCCACTGTGACAGCATCTCAGCGTGACAGGAGGAATGTGCAGTATGTGGACACAGATGAGATCCGGCCTTGGAACGCTGAGCGAGCCTCAGGAGACATCTGAAAGGCAGGTAATGGCGTCCAGATACCCGGATCGTGACAGCACCCCCCCCCCCTTTAGGAGTGGCCCCAGGACGCTTCTTAGGCTTTAGAGGAAACTTCGAGTGGAAATTCCGGACCAAGGCAGGAGCATGGACATCAGACGCATTGGTCCAAGAGCGTTCTTCAGGACCATAGCCCTTCCAGTCAATAAGATACTGCAACTGACCGTAACGGAAACGTGAGTCCAGAATCTTGGCCACCTCATACTCGATTCCCCGTTGAGTCTGAACTTTAGGAGTTGGAGGAAGTGCAGAATGAAACCGATTCAGGATCAGCGGTTTCAACAGGGAAACATGGAATGTCCTGGGTATTTTCAAGAAGGGAGGTAACTGGAGTCTGTAAGCAACAGGATTGATGACTTGTTCAATTTTAAAAGGACCGATGTAACGAGGAGCAAATTTCATGCTGGGAACTCTCAACCTCAAATTCTTTGTGGACAACCATACTCGATCACCCACCTTGAGAGCAGGAACCGCTCTACGCTTCCTATCGGCAAACTTCTTGTACCTAAATGAGGCTTTAAGCAGGGCTGCGCGGACATTCTTCCAGTTGTTTGAAAACTGACGCAAGGTGACATCCACTGCTGGAACAGAAGTTGCTGGAAGCGGTTGGAATTCTGGAACCTTAGGGTGAAATCCATAGTTGATGAAGAATGGTGTTGAGGAGGATGAGGAATGGTATTGATTGTTGTGGCTAAACTCGGCCCAAGGAAGGAGTTGAACCCAGTCATCTTGGGAGGAAGACACATAAATGCGGAGGAAGGCCTCCAAGTCCTGATTCACCCTCTCGGTTTGACCATTGGTCTGAGGATGGTAAGCTGTAGAAAACTTTAACTTGACTTGGAGGGCTAGACACAAACTTCGCCAAAATTTGGCTACAAATTGTACTCCACGATCGGAGATGATCTCTTCAGGAAGACCGTGAAGTCGGAAGATCTCTTGGATAAACACTTGGGCCAACTTGGAAGCTGACGGGAGACCGGTGAGGGGTATGAAATGTGCCATCTTGGTGAACCGGTCAACTACCACCCAAATGGTATTAAACTTATTGCATATAGGCAGATCTGTAACAAAGTCCATCGACAAATGGGTCCACGGTCGACTGGGAACAGATAATGGAACCAGTTGCCCCGCAGGAGACTGGCGGGGAACTTTGTGTTGGGCACACTTTGGGCAAGAGGCAATAAACTCCTTGACGTCCTTCTTCAGAGTTGGCCACCAGTAGGACCTAGAGATAAACTCGAGTGTTTTCTGAATGCCTGTATGTCCGGCAAAACGGGAAGCATGGGCCCAATGCATGAGCTTCTTCCTTAACACCGGCTTCACAAAACTTTTCCCTGGTGGGGGCGTAGAGTCCATCCCTACCGTGGAGAATGCCAACGGATTAATAATAGGATGCTTGTCTGAAGACTCTGACTCGTTTTCTTGCTCCCAAGAGCGGGAAAGGGCATCGGCCTTGCGATTCTGAGAGCCCGGACAGAACTGGAGTTTAAAGTCGAACCTGGAAAAGAAAAGTGCCCATCTGGCCTGATGGGGGTTAAGACATTGTGCGCCTTTCAGGTATAAAAGATTCTTGTGGTCAGTAAGTATCGTGATTGAATGAGAAGCTCCCTCCAACAGATATCTCCACTCCTCAAGAGCGAGCTTGATGGCTAGCAACTCCTGGTCGCCAATGGCATAGTTGCGCTCAGCTGGGGAGAACTTCCGGGAGAAGAAACTGCAGGGATGTAGATGGCCATCTTTAGCCCTCTGGGATAACACCGCTCCTACTCCAACGGAGGAGGCATCCACCTCTAAGATGAAAGGAGAGTTGGTGTCGGGCTGTTTCAGAACTGGTGCAGAGATGAAACGTTGTTTTAGAAGATGAAAAGCTTGCGTTGCTTCTTCAGACCACTTGGACGGGTTAGCACCCTTCTTGGTTAATGCAGTGATAGGCGCCACAATGGTGGAAAAGTCTCGTATGAACTTTCTGTAATAATTGGCGAACCCTAAGAACCTCTGGACCCCTTTGAGGGTTAAGGGTATCGGCCAATTCTGGATTGCTTGTAGTTTCTCAGGATCCATCTCTAGTCCGGAACTGGACACAATGTAACCTAGGAACGGAATGGATTTAACTTCAAAGACACATTTCTCCAATTTGCAATAGAGATGATTGACACAGAGACGGGACAGAACCTCCTTTACCCAGAAACGATGTTCCTCTAGATTATTGGCAAAGATGAGGATATCATCTAGATAAACCACGACATGGCGGTATAAGATGTCTCTGAAGATCTCATTCACAAAATGCTGGAAGACAGCTGGAGCGTTGCTCAATCCGAAGGGCATGACGAGGTACTCATAATGTCCATCACGGGTGTTAAAAGCGGTCTTCCACTCGTCACCCTCACGGATCCGGATGAGATTGTAGGCACCCCTCAAATCCAACTTTGTAAAGATGGTTGCTCCGCTGACTCTATCGAAGAGCTCTGTAATCAAAGGTAAAGGATACCGGTTCTTGACGGTAATGTCGTTCAGACCTCTGTAATCGATGCACGGTCGCAGACCACCGTCCTTCTTCTTAACGAAGAAGAAGCCTGCGCCAGCTGGAGAAGAAGAAGGTCGGATAAAACCTTTCGCCAGGTTCTCTTTGATGTACTCCTCCATGGAGTGCGTCTCAGGCAGAGACAACGGGTAAGTTCGGCCTCGAGGTGGAACCTTCCCTGGAATGAGATCAATTGGGCAGTCCCATTCTCTATGAGGAGGAAGAATATCAGCAGAAGCCTTACTGAACACATCCGTGTAGTCTTGATTTGGAGGAGGTGGAACATCAGATGACCTGGGGAAAGAAGAACAAACAGGAAGCACTTTGGACAAACAAGTCTTAGCACAGGAGGAACCCCATGCTAGTATTTGCGTAGTCGTCCAGTCAATCGACGGATTGTGGAGACGGAGCCATGGAAGGCCCAAAACCACTGGGTGTGTGGCTCTTGGAATCACTAGGAAGGAAATAAATTCTGCATGAAGAACTCCCACTCTCAGACGAACTGGTAGAGTCCTTAGAGAAATAACTGCGTCGAAAATCTTGCTGCCATCTACTGCAGTTAAGGAGATGGACGAAGGAAGTCTCTCGGTGGGTAGGGACCACCGTTTAACATAAGCTTCGGTTATGAAATTCCCAGCTGCTCCAGAATTAAGGAGGGCAATGACGTTCCTGTAACGTTGAGCAATTTGGAGCGAGACTGGGATATTACAATCATGAGGAGATGGAGAGGAGATCATTACTCCTAGCCGGCCCTCTCCTTGGCGAGCTAGGATTTGGAGTTTCCCGGACGTTTGGGACAGGCATTGATAATGTGAGACGGAGCTGCACAATAGAGATAGAGAGACTCAGAGAGACGTCTTCGGCGCTCAGCGGGAGATAGACGGGAACGGCCAATTTGCATGGGCTCATCCTTGGATGGAGACGGTTGACGAAGAGGAGGAGCAGAAGATTTTGGAGCAGACAATCTTCCTCGCTCGGTTGCTCTCTCTCTGAAACGTAGATCAACCTTCGTGCAAAGAGAAATTAGCTCATCCAACTTAGAGGGCAAGTCTCTGGTAGCTAACTCATCCTTGATGCGTTCTGATAAGCCACGCCAGAATGCAGCATACAGGGCCTCGTCGTTCCATGCCAGTTCGGATGCCAGGATTTTGAACTGTATGAGATACTGTCCCACAGTACGTGTTCCCTGGCGTAAACGGAGAATCTCAGATGAAGCAGAGGTTACCCGGCCTGGCTCGTCGAAGATGCGCCTGAATGTTGCCACAAAGTCCGTATAGGAGGACAGCAGGGGATCAGACTTCTCCCATAAAGGTGATGCCCAGTCAAGGGCTGAGCCGCTGAGAAGGGAAATGATATAGGCAATTTTAGTACGGTCGCTGGGGAAATTGCCAGGCTGAAGCTCAAAGTGGATTTCGCATTGGTTAAGAAATCCCCTGCAGAACCTTGGAGATCCGTCAAATTTTGCTGGCGTTGGGAGATGAAGACGTGGAATGGAAATGGGTAAGGTGGGTGGGGTTACAGCTGGTGTCACTGTTGTGGACGCACCGGACGTGCCAGGTCCACGGAGGGTCGTTTGAATCCCGTCCAGCCGTGTAGAGAGATCCTGGAGACAGCGGATGATGTGGCCTTGTGCAGCCTCCTGATGTTCAAGTCGGGCTGCCAGTTCTTGCATCGGCCTGGCCGCTTGATCCTGGTCTCCGGCTGGATTCATATGGTCAGTGCTTACTGTCACAACTGAGGGTTTTGGCTGACAGGAGAAAGCCTCAGTTGTAGGGGCTGAGAGGAACTTAAACCGGGGAGGTTTATTCAGACCCCTGGACATGTAAGTGTTAAAAGGAAACCCGAAGGTGTGACCATGACAACCAGGTAAAAGTCAAAATAAAAGTTTATTAACAGACTCTGTGTAAACAAACAGCATTCAAGGTAAATAATGGCAATGATAAATAATATGATTCCTGGAGCACTCTGACCATGAAATGGTTACACAGGACACTGGTAGGTAAGAACAGCTGTTACAGTCCTTAGATGGAATAACCTTACCAGGCCTGGCTGTAGTAGTGAAGATATCCAAGGAACATGCCAGTAGATGGAACAGATGAAGTTGGTAACTTGAATCAGCTGTTGTAATTGCTGGATGGAACCAGCCAGGTGGTAAGACACGGAGTGGATGCAGAATGGAATCAGCCAGATGATAAAGTCACTGAATGAATGCTGGGTGGAACCAGCCAGGTGATGAAACACGGAGTGAATATAGTAAGATGCTAGGGAGCGTGGAAACAGAGGAATTGAAGGATGCTTACCGGTGGTAATGGATACTGCTGGAAGCAGATGAAATAGCTGGAAGCTGGAAACTGGATCAGCCACGGAGGACTGCAGAGTCAGTGTTACGCACACCAGTGCTAACAGGAGTATACCGGTGTATAAACAGAGAGGGAAGCGAAGCAAACGAACTCACAGACAGTATAACATAACATACACAGGAGGTGATGGAATAACTAATAAACACAAAGTGAACGGAGAAGCCCAAAGGCTCAGGAATTGGGTGGCTCCCTAGTGTCAGGAATGCTCAGATGGAATAGAGCGGACAATGAAGCGATGTGTAGTGATTTAACATGTGGAGCACCTGAAATGATGTTGCTAAGAGCAACAGAAAAAAATCCCAAAGGGTTACCAACGGGTGTGGGAATAAACTCCTTGGTCAGAGATAGAAATATAGACACAAGGAGAGTATCCCCAATCCTAACCCCCACTTGCAGGGCACAGGTTCAGCTTACTGCCACTAAACTGACACCTGGACGCCCTGCACAGTGAGGGAGGATTAAGCAAGCAGGTCTGAGAGTACAGCCGCAAACCTGCTGGGTTCACAGAATAGCAAAAGAACCCCAGCAGGTCAAACAACTGACTCCAGTCTTACTGCTAGGTCCGGATTGGCAGAATGAAATACCGAATCCCAAGGCCTATTCGCAGTAAGCAACAAGTAAATACAAAGTCACACAGTACTAGCTAACTTCTCTGGAACTGACAAACAAAGATTCAGCAGCATTTGCCTAACCTGAGAGGATAGTTTATATAGCAGGTGCTGTCCACGCCCCACTCAGACCTCACAGACTGTGAGCACAAAACCAGCGCCGGATTCCCTGCCGTGCACAGAGCCTGTAACCACTACACAGTAAAAACCCGGACCGGAGTATCAGCTGCGCTCAGGTTACTTCGCTAACACTTGCCTCCCGGTTGCCATGGCGACGTGGCAGCACAGAGCAGGAGATCCTAACAGTCAGGCTGCACCGCAGGATGGTAAGCAGGTGCGGGTCTCTTTGGTGGATGCTGGAGACAGGAGCTGGAACCTGGAAACACAACCACAGGAGAGAGACTGGAACAAGGTATGACAAACAAAGCACTGACCATTTCCTGGCCCAGGCACAGGATACTTATACCTGCAGCAATGCAGGTATTGGCTGGGCAATTATGCAGATTTCCAGGCAGTGGATTGGAGGAACTGAAGCATGTGATTAGATCCAACATGGCTGCGCCCATGTTAGAACTTGGAGGGAAAACTGGCTTGGGAAACCATGTGGAAACATAACTGTAATGGCGGCGCCGGCCACAGAGGACAGGAGACGCCAGACTGACAAATGTATGCTGAGACTCGTGGATGACAACGGAGGCCGCGGCAGGCATGGAACACCACACTGACAACCTGCACCTATAACACAGGAGCGGCGGCGGAGGCCGCGGAGAACGGGAGACGCCATGCAGGATTCAAACATGGCGCCACTGTGACAGCATCTCAGCGTGACAGGAGGAATGTGCAGTATGTGGACACAGATGAGATCCGGCCTTGGAACGCTGAGCGAGCCTCAGGAGACATCTGAAAGGCAGGTAATGGCGTCCAGATACCCGGATCGTGACATCTCAGAAGTGCGGCATGGTTGTAAACCACCACATCTGGAAAGTTGATACCTCCATTGGACTTAGGTTGGACAAGTTTACGCAAGGCGATGCGTGCCCGGCTCCCCTTCCATATGAAGGTTCTGATAAGTTTGTTAATCAGTTGTGCGTCTTGTCTAGTCAGTAATATGGGAAGCGTTTGCAAAGGGTATAGTATGCGTGGTATAGCCACCATTTTCAGCAGGTTAGCCCTGCCTAAATATGACAGTGGAAGGCGTTCCCATCCCTTAATATCATCGGTTAGAGTGTGTATGGCCTTGCTTACGTTGAGTTTGTACAGTTCTGACATATACCGCGGCACCATAATACCCAGATATGTAATATGAGTTGATACCCAGTGCAAAGGAAAGTGTGAGGTCCAACGCGGACAGGACACATTGCCATATAACAATAACGCTTTAGATTTGTCCATATTAATACTGAAACCTGAAACGTGGCCAAATAATTGGATTTTTTCTAAGATCAAAGTGAGGGAGCGTTCAGGGTCAGATATATACAGAAGGATATCAGCAAAGGCTGACAGTTTAATTTCCTGTCCACCTACTTTTATACCCCGAAAAACCGACCAATCCTGTAATGTCCTAAGTAATGGGTCCAGGGCCAGATTAAATAGCAGCGGCGATAGAGGGCATCCTTGACGGGTGCCCCTTTCTAAAAAGAACCGTTGGCCCCTGATCCCATTTATCAATAGAGAGGCGGATGGTTTGTTGTAGATATAGAGTATGTAGTTAATAAAACCCCCATCAAAACCTCGTCTCTCCAACACAGCAAACAAATGTGGCCACATGACCATATCAAAGGCCTTATTTGCATCGAGACTAAGAAGCATATTCGAGTCTGTACATGGAGATTGAGATGCAGCCACCGCCGCCAGTGCCATGCGGATTGCCGTAACCGCATGTCTGCCGGTCACAAAACCCATTTGTGTTGTGGTGAGGATATCGGGGAGAATGGATTGTAGCCTTAGCGCCATTATTTTAGCCAATAGTTTATAGTCGACATTCAACAGACTAATTGGTCTGTACGAGGAAAGGAAATTAGTGTCCCTACCCAGTTTGGGGATAAGTGTAATAAACGCTTCATGAAAGAGAGGAGATGGAGAACTATTTTCATGTATGGCTCGAAACAATTCTAATAGAGCGGGAACAATATGGGCCTGTAGCATGCGATAATAATCTCCAGACAGGCCATCTGGACCAGGGGATTTACCATGGGGCAAGTTGGAAATAGCAGTGTTAATTTCCTCCGCCGTTATATTACCCACAAGGGCTTCTCTCTGGTCCCGAGTCAAGGGGGGTAGTACCTCAATTGTGAGCATTTGTGTTTGTATGTCAGTGTCTATTTGTGCTGAACTAAACAAAGACTGAAAATAAGTTTGGAATTGTGCTACTATTTCTTGAGATTTGGTAATGATGCGACCTGACATAGGGTGGTGTATAGTGGTTATAGTATGTCGTTTTTTAGGAGGTCGGGAAATGACCGCCAGTAATCTACCGGCCTTATTGCCCCATCTATAAAATGTATTTTTGGTAAAATCTAAGGAATGCTTCGCTTGGGTCGCCAAATAAGTTTCAAGTAGGCGTCTGGCCTATTTGACTTTGTACGCAGTGAGAGTGGTTTCCGTTGGTGTAGAAGTATAGGTTCGGAAAGCCATAGACATTGCTGCTTTTAACGCAGTGTATTCCATTTTGGATTCCTTTTTTTTCCGGGTGACATAGCTAATAATGTGACCTCTCATCACTGCCTTAGAGGCATTCCAGAAGATGTCGGGTCTATCCCAGTAATCTATATTTTCATCAACGTAGTTGGTCCAATGATATGTGAGATATATAATTTAAAGTCTTCCGAGTCTGCCAGGTATTGTGGGAATCGCCAAATGCGATCTGTTGAATGCATATGAGGATGGGTTAAAGCCAACGTGACAGGGGCATGATCAGAGATCTATATGTCGAGTATATCCACCCCAGCAACCTGAGACATCTAGTCATCGGCAATTAGGAACTTGTCGATAAGAGACAACGTCCCATGTACCAGCGACAGGTGGGTGGGTGTTTTGTCAGTAGGGTGCAGCAATCTCCATGGATCAGAAAGATCTAGTGAGTCTCGAAATGCCAGCATGTGTCTGCTATGGAAGTCAGTAGTTCTCGGTACAATCGGTGATCTGTCAACTGTAGGGTCGTCCACCATGTTATAGTCCCCACCCACTAACAGGGAATAATTAGTTCTGCCTTGAAGAATGTGGGTGAGGTCTTGAATAAATATGTGCGTGTTAACATTTGGGGCGTACAGGTTGACAAGGGTGAATTTGGAATGAAAAAGCTCTATATCCAATATTATGTATCTGCCCTCGGGATCAATGACTTCTGCCAAAACAGTAACAGGGAGATTCTTCCGAAAAAGTATAGCTACCCCTCTGGCTTTCGTGCGAAAGGGAGCAGCGATACAAGAACCAAGCCATGGAGCTTTTAATACGTTTTCTTCGCCCATCAGCCAGTGCGTTTCCTGTAAGAAAATCACATCTGGGTGAGAGCGTTTAAGGTGCGTGGCCACCCGGCGTCGTTTGACAGGGCAATTAAGGCCTCCGACATTCCAGGAAAGAAAATGTATAGGTTTTGGGGGTATCCGGACTCCAGGTCGACAACAAAAAGGTCGACACACCTTAGGTCGCCGCCAACTGGTCGACACACCTTAGGTCGGCATGGACAAAAGGTCGACATGGACAAAAGGTCGACAGGAACAAGGTCGACATGAGTTTTTTATGGGGGTTTTTCTTTTTTCGAACCTTTTCATACTTAACGATCCACGTGGACTACGATTGGAACGGTAATCTGTGCCGAGCGAAGCGGAGCAGAGTGAAGGCACCATGCCCGAAGCATGGCGAGCGAAGCAAGCCATGCGAGGGGATGCGGTGCACTAATTGGGGTTCCCAGACACTCTACGAAGAAAACGACACCAAAAAAACATAAAAAACTCATGTCGACCTTTTTCCACGTCGACCTTGTTCCTGTCGACCTTTTGTCTATGTCGACCTTTTGACCATGTCGACCTAAGGTGTGTCGACCAATTGGCGGCGACCTAAGGTGTGTCGACCTTTTTGTTGTCGACCCTGAGTCCCAGACCCGTTTTGGGGGTAGTACCTCAGACGAGGAAGAAATTATTGACGGCATGGCTACCCAATCCCCACAGGGCAATGAAGCACTTGACAGACAATCAGTAAAATCAGTTGTACAATGGCGGCTCCCCTCTTAATCCAATGTCCCCTGAATAGCATAGATTTCCGCAGCCTAAGCACCAGTGTAACATAAAATGCAATGCACAGTCTTTGTAGTCGAGATATCAATAGTGAACCATAATGACTCATAACACTATTTTCTAACGTTTTCCTTAAAACCAAAACCATGGTGGTGACACCAACCACTAATATTGGATCCACTTGCCATCTCCGGTACATATTGGACTCTCTTGCTTTCATTTGGACACCATCAGCCCTGAAACCTGAAAACAACCCCTGCTGCTATTGGATCTCTAATTGCCAAACTGCGATCCACGGGGATAACCTTCATAAGGACTGGGTAATTACTAAACCAAAGCATTGAGGAGTGAGTCCTAACCATAGACTGTGTTTACAATCACTATTAAGTGAGATCCTAGTGGACGTAATCCCTCCATTTGGGAATACACAAAATAATTGTGGTCACCTCTGTGATATTTTAATCTTTTTATTTCATGTATTAATGTTTATTAAAATCATGTGACATTTTATTCTAGCACTTTTTCGTCCCTTATTGGTCTTTCAGCCGGCGCCAGTATACTTTTTATACTACTGTTTATTTCTCTTAGGGGCTGACCCCCCTATACTGGCTGCCGTTGACAGCGCACTCACACCCTTTTCCAGTGGGCACCAACTAGGCCTAGTGGTGCGCACACTGAACATTAACAAAAACAATTACCAAATCAAAAAGAAGTAATATTGATAGTTAATTACAATAACAACTAGAGCAAAAAATACAAAGTAGGTTAACACACATCCGCCCGAAGCGGGAGTGCCCGAACTGCTCCACCCATTGCGCTCCACCGACTGGCACCCTAACTAATGGGCGACCGTGACGGGGACCTGTGGGTTAGAAAGTGAGACCTCGCCACCTCTGGGTCTGTATAAAACATCTGATTTCCATTTTCTGAGACCCGCAGTTTGGCTGGGTACAGCAGGGCAAATCGGATATTTTTATTATGTAGGTAGGAACAAACGTCAGAAAATTATTTTCTTTTTTGAGCCACGGCTGCCGAAAAGTCCTGAAATATCAAGACCTTATGGCCCTTGACTAACAATTCCCCAGTTTTATGATATGCAGCGAGAATTTGTTCCTTGGCCCTGTAGTCCAGATAACGGGCAATGACTGGACGGGAGCGCTTTCGCGCTCCGTCCTGCATTGCTCCCAACCTGTGGGCTCTCTCTATGTGCGGGACTTCAATATCATCTATGATTCCCAATGAGGCGGGGAGGTCCACGCTAAGATAAGAGGAAAGGGCCTGGCCCGTCAAGGGGCAATATTTACTAATATTCATGTTTGATTCGGTTTGTGTAGTGTTTAAACTCGTTTTGTATCGGGTGCATTTTCATGCAACTTTTTGAATCCATATACGCAAAGTTACGAAGCAGTGGTTTTCGAGTTTTCCGATGTCGATGCCAGTCGTTTTTTTTTGGCACATTTACGGCCGTCATTGTCGTTTGCGTACGTGTTTTTGTTGGATTTGCAGCTTTTTTTCCTAAGTTAAACGCGGCAGGGTTTTTTTTCCCCGCGGCCGCATTTTCACTTTCAGTTTCGATTTTCATCCCCGTTCGTGATTGGTTGTGTTTCAGATGGTAGGAGTGTCTGTGCGCAACCATAAATACGCCCCAAACCGTCCGCACCTCGTGGGTTTAGTTAGTGGTGAGGAGGAGGGAGGTTGTGCTGTGGAGGTAGGTGAATTTGTGGTTTGGTGAGGAGTGTTGGTAGCGATTTCTGAGTGTGGTATTGTGTTTGAAAGTCGTCTTGTCATTCTTGTTGTCTTGTATTTTGTGGTTTTGTCTCATTTTTAGTCCAAGTTATTTTTCTTTATAGTCCCTTGTCAGTGTTTGTGTGGGTGTGTGTGGTGTGTGTGTGTGTGTGTGTGTGTGTGTGTGTGTGTGTGTGTGTGTGTGTGTGTGTTGTGTAGTGGTAGTGGAGTGTGTTGTTTGTCTTTTTTTTTCCCTGTGTTAACTGTGTAGACACACAATTATGTGTGACTCAGAGGTGGAGGGTGTGAGTGAGGGGGAGGAGGTCGGTCAGGTGGAGGAGGTGAGTGTTAGTGAGGTTAGTGAGGTGGAGGAGGTGGGTGAGGTTGCTGCAGCAGCCTCAAGTGACAGTGACAGTCAGAGTGCTCCGCAGCCACGCACCACTACTAAGACTGGGCGGAATGTTTAAGTTTAGTTTTGCAGAAAATGTGGCATTGGTGTGTGAGCTGATGAAGTATCAGAGGCAGCTATTTGGCCCTGAGTCTGCCAAGGTGCCAACACGGAGGAAGACGGTGTTGTGGTCGAAAGTAGTTGCTGCTGTCAATAGTGAGGGGGTGGTCAAGCGGACGGAGGACACATGCCGCAAACGGTACTATGACATAAAGCGACGTGTCAAGTCCAAAATGGCCAAGGAGGCCAAGTCTGCTCGGAAAACCGGTGGTGGGCAGCCCTATATAGCAAGTTATCTGGAGTATGAGGAGCCCATGCGGAGTGTAATACCTCCTAAAGTTGTCTCTGCAACCCATGTCCGGGATTCAGATAGGCCAAGGAAGAATGGTGAGCATGTGTTTTATTTTTTATTTTTGTGTTAAAATGTTTTATTTTGAAATCTGTGTCATGTGACGTTGCATATTACTCCCATCTTCAAGTGTGTGTCTGCAAATTCATTGTTTTGGGTCATGTGTTAGCTAAAAGCCAATGTAACATCTTACTTTATTGTATGTCATGTGTTTTTCAGACAGATATTTTGCATGTGTAGTTTGGACTTGGTGTGTCTCTGATTTGTCCTGCAATAATGTGTTCCTTTTGGGCGTTTTTTTTTTTTTAGATTATGACTATGTTTTATATATGTGTTCCATGTTTTTTTTAAGTTAACAAATTCGTTGTCATGTTAGAGGCTGGAGTACTGGAAAGTGGTTTTTAAACCACTTACATGTGTAATGTCATCTTTAGAGAATGTTATTGTTTTTTGTGTTTTTTTGTTTGTTTTTTTGGCTTGTATTTGTACCGTGACACCATACTGCATATTTTTTTACCCAAAAATTAGTTTTTAAAATATTTTGGACATATACTGGTAATGTGTCTTTGGAGTGCCACATCACAGAGCAAATTAGATATTGCATCTGTAATATTTTTAAAATCAATACTAAATGAAGTTGTATTTTAAAAAATAAATAAAAAAACCTTTCCTTGAACTTGTGGCCTATGTCAGTGTCCTGTACATGTTTGGCTGTCTTGATGTTGCCATACTGCATATGTGTTTTGGTTGTTTTTTGTGTTTAATTTTTGGCTTTCTGGTCCTTATGTTTGTTTGAATTAAAAACCAAGCATTTCTAAATGTAAAACTGTTTATAAGCATAATGGGTGGATGTATACACAATAGCATGATTTATGAATATATCTCATTTTATACAGTGTCTGAAAAAAGCAGTACTACTCGTCGGCCAGTAAATCCTAACACATCTGATGATGATGACGCTGCGGAAGCAGGTAAAGTGTCCATTGTAGTATAGGGTATGCTTGTAAAGGAATGGCCATAACAAAATTGCACTTTCATTAAAAGGTCCATCAAAAGAAGTATGGAGCAGCAGAAGTGGCTCTTCTGGAAGACATCACCACAAGAAACCTGTGGCGGAAAAGAAAGCAAGGTCGTCTGTCCCGGCACAAACACAGCAGGCTACCCCGCCACGAAGATGATCGTCCGTATGTTCGGTGCCCCCACTCCAAATTATGGACACACCTCCAAGACGTCATCCACACTCCCCTCATCTTGATTGTGAGTATCAAACTGGAATCAAAGTGAAAAATGTCAGAACATAATCATAATTAGTCATAACCGCATTAAGTCAAAACACTTCCAAAACAAAAATACTTACCGCAGTAAGTAAAAGCTGAAATGGAATCCAAGCAAAATGTCCTTGTCCAGATCCAGTAAAGATATGTATGTCCACTTGAGTCATACAGTATGATATTGGGTATAAGATGCTGCAACAAAAAAGCATGTTGGTTTGTTTGTTAAAAGTTTTTTTTTTCTGAAACTCTCATGTGTGCTTGAGGTTACATTGCAAAATACATTCAAAAACATTACTATGTTTGTTGGAACAAAGCTATAAGGTAACACATTATGTATTACAATGTTTTTTTATGGTGGAGTATGTGTGAGCTACAATAAAACTAAAGTGTTTGCTTTCACAATTAAGTAACCAGACACATTTGCCACAAACAGGCATATGTATGCATTTAAGCTATGAGTGATGATGTTGCTAGGCAGAATAGTTGAAAGCAACAGTGAATGACATGTGTTCCATGTGTAGTGTTTTTTTTATCATTTCACAAACATATGTATAGCTAATGTAGATATGTTTAATATTTCAGCTTCGAGTCCTGGGAACATCATCCCTCCACAACAACACCAACACAGTGACATGGAGGAGACAAACATCTTAGAAATGCAGCCATTACTGCAAGGAATGAGCCCCCCAGCACCTGTGAGTACACCACCACAGCAAAGCACACCACCACCACAACACAGCCCAACAACACCAGGAACACAAGGCCCTGATCAGGTGTTTTGGACTATTTGGGCTAGACAGCAGGCCACTAATGAAGATTGCCTGCGTAAGCAGACACAAATGTTTGCAAGCCTACCATCTCACCTCAGAAGAATCTCAAGAAATCTGAGTCGACAAAATGAGCAAACAACCAGAATAGGCAATACCATGGAAGTCATGCGTACAGACATTACACAGGTCATGGGCAACTTACAGCGAATAATGGAAGAACAGCACAGACTAATGGAAAAACAGCACAGACAACAGCATAGTTATATGAACATTTTTCAAAACAGTCAAAAGATTAATGAAAGTTTAATCAGAATAGTAGACAATCAAAATGCTGCTACACGTGAACTCAATGCCACCCTCACTAACCTGAATGAAACTCTCAGATGCATGCACCAACAGCAAACAACCAGCAGTTATGGTACGACTACTTTAAATATCACGCCAGTCTCATCACCACCAAGACGGTCCACCAAAGCACGCCAACATGACAGTGCTAAAGGCAAAGGCCAGGACAAGCAGCCACCCAAAAAAACGTAAATAAAACAAGTTAGACATTTGTGATAATTAACACAAAATAGTTTGCAAGTGTTTTTGATGGTTTACAAAATATCACACTTAGCTCCTTGACCCTTTTTTTAACATCATTAATTATAAGTGGGCCAAAATAATAGAAAAAAATAGTACGCACATTTATTCCTTTTCTTTTTTTTAGGGTATTGGAGGAGGAAAATGTTGATGTAGCCACACATACATGTTAGCAGGAAGTAAACTGACCACTTGATTTTTTTCTAATCATTACTCTTTCTAGATTCCAATCATTCTCTTTGCCTGCAGATACAATAATTGCCTGCCAGTCAGAATGTCTTTAGCAGGAAGTAAACTGACCACTTGATTTTTTTCTAATCATTACTCTTTCTAGATTCCAATCATTCTCTTTGCCTGCAGATACAATAATTGCCTGCCAGGCTGAATGTCTTTAGCAGGAAGTAAACTGACCACTTCATTTTTTTCTAATCATTACTCTTTCTAGATTCCAATAATTCTCTTTGCCTGCAGATACAATAATTGCCTGCCAGGCTGAATGTCTTTAGCAGGAAGTAAACTGACCACTTGATTTTTTTCTAATCATTACTCTTTCTAGATTCCAATCATTCTCTTTGCCTGCAGACAATCCAAATTACAATGTTAGTGATACATATCTTAGCTATCTTATCTATACAACATTACAAGATGAACTCAATTGAGTGGCGTAAAAAGCTTGTAATATGTTGCCTTTGTTTTGTTTATAAAACATTGTCCAAATGAATGTCAGTATTGTTGGGACATGTTTGTGTGTGTTAAAAATTATTAAGCATGTTTTTACACATGATGCATAAACAAACAAATATGTACTTTTACCCTTAAAAAAAAGTGTATAATAATGTATATGTGTGGCAAACTGTGTATTTACTTACACATCATCAAGTTTACAGCATCAAACATTAGTAAAAAAAATTATTCATGATTACAGTAAGTTTGTGAGTCTTAAATATGATGGTGCATCACACATAGGGACACATGTTTTCCTCAAGGCTAACATATTATATGTTGAGGAGTGTTTTTTGGGAACACGGGTTCTCAAACTCGACCATCAGGAACCCACACAGTGCATGTTTTGCAGGTCTACTCACAGAATCACAAGTGACATAATTAGCTCCACCTGTGAACCTTTTAACATATGTCTGTGAGTAATTCATACACCTGTGCTTCTACTGTGTTACTTGAAAAACATGCACTGTGTGTGGTCCTGAGGGCCGAGTTTGTGAACCTGTGCATTAGGACATTACACACAATGATAAAGTAAAATACTAAATGGTTGATGTTGGCTTGTAAGAAATTAGCACTGCAAGATTTCGAACACTTATCCAGACTTAATGCATGCCACTCATAATCTGTTGTTTTGATATTAAAAAAACACACAATACACATGCGACATTTTTTAAGCATATAGCGAGGGTATGTTTGTATGTGTCAAGGAGACAGACACATTCAGAGTAATGGATTTTGGCAAAAAACACAAAACATCTATTTATGAAGACACAACAAATGAAATAAGCAATCCAAGCTTACCTTAGAAATAGCGATTTATGATCTGTTGCCTAACCTGCCTCCCTACATCAGTACTCCAAGTATCACCAGATGTCTCTAATTCCTCTGCTTGCTGGCTGCTTTCTTCCTCCTCCTCCTCCTCCTCCTCAACATGTGGCAGATGTTGTTGCAAACACATGTTATGAAGAAAGCAGCAGCAGAACACAATTTGAGTCACCTTGGAGGGACTATACAACAAAAGGCCACCAGACTTATCCAGTCACCGAAACCTAGATTTCAGCACACCAAAACATCTTTCTATCACATTCCGCGTGGACTTATGTGCATTATTGTAATTGTGTTCAGCAGGGGTATCAGGTCGGGACAATGGAGTTAGAAGCCAAGAGTAACAGCCATATCCTCCATCACCTAAAAGACAGATATAGTAACGTGAATCATGTTAAGATACAGCAACACATAAGTAACACACTGTGGGGCAGATGTATTAACCTGTAGAAGGCATAAGGAAGTGAAAAACAAGTGATATGTGCAAGGTAAAAAAGGCAGCAGACAATCTGTTCCTAAATGTTATAGAAATAAAGACTACGGCGCTTAGGTGCGGCTTTGTGTTATCTATACCTTAAATTTTAAAATAACCTTTTCGTAAGAAATAGAATAAAAACACTTCTCACAATATTAAGTGAGTGGCAGCTTATAATACATAAAAATGTGCTTGGCATGCACACATAAAAATTTAAAGGAATTGGTGAGAATAAGCGCCCAAGAGTGTGATTTATATAACAAGGTGAATATAAATGAAGGTATCAAGGGTGGGTATATTGAAACCAGTTAGAAAAACTTATCTGAAAACCAGAGAAGCTAAATTCAGGCGATGCTTCTTGGATGCTTAATACATGTTGAAAAAAAGAAGAGCAAACATAGTGTGTACTGTTTTGTACAATATCAAAATATATCACTGGCTATAAAACATTTAGGCTTAATTAGGGAAATAGCATATTCCCAAGTATGTAATCAGTATATAGCCTAGGCAGTGTATATATAAAAAATTAAATTATTTAATACACAAAATGACATAAAAATACATAAAAATGCATAAAAAAATATGTGAATAGCTGTATGTCATGCGTACAGGATGAAAGATTATATCAAGCTTATCTGTCCATAAATAACTGGAATGCATGCGTACAGAATTCAGAGTAATAAAATGGCTTATCTGTCCATAAGAGGAAATGTCAGCAGGTAATCCCAACGCGTTTCGTCCATCTTCAGCAGGACTTCATCAAGGGAATAGACAAACAGAGCAGGCATGCTTTATTTATACCCTCCTTGGGCAATTTATGATGACATCACTTCCTGTGATGTCATGTACTGAAGTATTGATGTAGAATTAAAAAGGGGGTTTAAATTGCACTCAAAAAGTGACAATATATAATAGTGAGGTGGAGAGATAGAAGGAAGAAAGAACAAGGAAGAACGAGGTGGAGAGGTGACTTAAAACGCCAAAGGAGCATCCGGAATTTACTGTGAAACGCATGTGGAACGCATGCGTCATTTCCGTGTACGGCACAGACGTAACTACCGGTCAGCGTATTCCGATTGAAATCGGTCTAAACCAGTGGTTCTCAAACTCGGTCCTCAGGACCCCACACAGTGCATGTTTTGCAGGTAACCCAGTGGGTGCACAGGTGTATTAATTACTCACTGACACATTTTATAAGGTCCACAGGTGAAGTTAATTGTCACTTGTGATTCTGTGAGGAGACCTGCAAAACATGCACCGTGTGAGGTCCTGAGGACCGAGTTTGAGAACCTGTGGTCTAAACAATAAAGTGACCGAGGTTATACGTGTGTGGCATCATTACAAAGATGTGTAGGGATGAATAACTAAGCTGATTAGTGATTAGAAGTGACCGTAGAAGATGTGGTGATCCGTCTTAGTTTGGCGGTCACGTGACTTCCGATATATCACGGAAGTAAGTGTGTGGAACGCAAACAAATGACGTAACTTCCGCTAAAGCCGGAGTTACAGACGGAGAACGTCAAGAATTAAGATATACATATGGGCCACAAGGCTAATAGTGAGAAGTGATGTTACTGGATATTTGTGATCCGTCGGGTATGACGATCATATGACATCCATTATTAATTAATTGTGTGTGGACCACAATAAAGTGACATATCTTCCGCTAATAATCGGAAGTACGGGGGAAAGAAGAAGGATATAGTAAAAATTATTAAAGGACTAGTAGAGAATTATATATTGCACCGTTGTGATGCTATTTCTGTCACATAACCTATTGTGACAGGTGAGATTAAAGTGAACAATAGCGGTGAAAAGCACCGTCTTTGTAACTTATCACCATGGAATTAATTTCTATAATAATCATAATTAATTTAATGAAGAAGTGCAAATAATTAGTGTGTATTTTTTGAGTGCAATAGAGAAAGGGGATAATCCATATCATAAGGAAGGATCATAAGAGGCGAGATATGTACTGATTACACCATGACACAAGGGAAGTATTTTGAGTGGCAACGTTATAGTTAACTGGTGGTTTCCTTCATCAAAGATGCATAGTCATATCATATTTAGGCTGCGCAACATTTGTTGGTGGTTTCCTTCAGCGAAAGTGCATAGTCATATCACGTTTAGGATGCGCATTGTGTGTTCTTCTTTAGAGAAAGTCTTGATGATAATCCACATCAGGCAAGGGGTTGGTAATTTACTGAAATAATAAAAAATATTGACTATTGATATCTAATCTAAAGCAGAATAAAGTTACTAGAAAGGGTGCTGAATCTAATTAGTAAGAAACAGTGGAATATTTGTGAAGGTTAGGGATTATGTGGAAAAAACGAGAGTGAATGGAGACAGGAAAATTAGAGAAAGGGAGCTATCTCGAAAGCTTCATTAAGTCCGAATGGTGATAAGGTCTTTAGTTCATAGATCCAGAACATTTCTCTTTTGGAGAGTTTGTTCAAGATATCGCCCCCTCTTTCACCGGGTTTGACAAGTTCTATTGCTTTAAAAAAGATGTTTTCTGGGTTCGATTGATGTTTTTCAATGAAGTGTTTGGGGACTGTATGATTGTCGATCTTATTTTTGATGTTCCGAATATGCTCCTGGATTCTTAATTTTAGGACCCTTTTGGTTTTACCAACATATTTAAGTCCGCATGTACATTCAAGCAAATAAATTACCATTGTGGAGTTGCAATTTATGTATTCTTTGATGCTGTATTCTTTTGTGTTGTTGTGGTTGCTAAATTTTTTCCTGACTGGATGAAGGTATTTACAAATGTTACATTTTCCACATTTAAAGCAACCTTTACAATTAATAAATGTGTTATTTCCAGGTTTATTTTTGCTTCGTAAATGACTGGGTGCCAAGATATCTTTCAAATTGCTGGTTTTTCGGAACACGATGTCAGGTTTTGGTGGAAGGATTTCTCTTAGTATTGGGTCCATCAGCAAAATATTCCAATGTTGATTGATGGATTTCCTAATTATTGGTTCTTGGTTACTGAATGTGGTGATGAAAGGAGTGAAGTTGTCGGATTTCTTTTGTATCTGTTTAGTAAATAGCTCAGATCTTTGTTTGTTGGCGTTTTTTTCTAACGCTTTGTTGATCACATGCTCTGGATATTTCCTGTCTTTAAATCTGGTGGCATATGTTGTGAGTTGTTTTTGACATTCTTGTTCATTACTGCAGTTGCGTTTAATCCGGTAGAACTGTGAATATGGGATATTGGTTTTCCAGTTCTGAGCATGATAGCTATCAAAGTGAAGATAACTATTAGTATCTACTTCTTTTATGTAGTTGCTCGTTATGATCTTGGATGAAGTGTTGGAGAGAGTTAAGTCCAGATAGTGTACATTTTCTTTATTCATCTCGTACGTGAATTTCAAATTATATTTGTTCATGATGAGTATTGAAAAGAATGACTTGAACGATTCTTCATCTCCTTCCCAGATGATTAATATATCATCTATATAACGCTTGTAGATGATCAAATTGCTGATATACGGATTATTATTGTATATACAATCTTCTTCCCATGCACCCATTAGTAAATTTGCGAAGCTAGGCGCAAATGATGTGCCCATGGCTGTTCCACAGGTTTGTAAATAGAATATCTGTTATTCATCCCTACACATCTTTGTAATGATGCCACACACGTATAACCTCGGTCACTTTATTGTTTAGACCGATTTCAATCGGAATACGCCGACCGGAAGTTACGTCTGTGCCGTACACGGAAATGACGCATGCGTTCCACATGCGTTTCACAGTAAATTCCGGACGCTCCTTTGGCGTTTTAAGTCACCTCTCCACCTCGTTCTTCCTTGTTCTTTCTTCCTTCTATCTCTCCACCTCACTATTATATATTGTCACTTTTTGAGTGCAATTTAAACCCCCTTTTTAATTCTACATCAATACTTCAGTACATGACATCACAGGAAGTGATGTCATCATAAATTGCCCAAGGAGGGTATAAATAAAGCATGCCTGCTCTGTTTGTCTATTCCCTTGATGAAGTCCTGCTGAAGACAGACGAAACGCGTTGGGATTACCTGCTGACATTTCCTCTTATGGACAGATAAGCCATTTTATTACTCTGAATTCTGTACGCATGCATTCCAGTTATTTATGGACAGATAAGCTTGATATAATCTTTCATCCTGTACGCATGACATACAGCTATTCACATATTTTTTTTATGCATTTTTATGTATTTTTATGTCATTTTGTGTATTAAATAATTTAATTTTTTATATATACACTGCCTAGGCTATATACTGATTACATACTTGGGAATATGCTATTTCCCTAATTAAGCCTAAATGTTTTATAGCCAGTGATATATTTTGATATTGTACAAAACAGTACACACTATGTTTGCTCTTCTTTTTCAACATGTATTAAGCATCCAAGAAGCATCGCCTGAATTTAGCTTCTCTGGTTTTCAGATAAGTTTTTCTAACTGGTTTCAATATACCCACCCTTGATACCTTCATTTATATTCACCTTGTTATATAAATCACACTCTTGGGCGCTTATTCTCACCTGTTCCTAAATGTTAATTTACATATTGGAGCAGATTGGCAGGTGCCTTTATCACCTTGCACAGATCACTGCTTTCTCACTTCCTTATGCCTTCTACAGGTTAATACATCTGCCCCTGTATTTGGACAAAGTATACGCAGGCCTACACATATCAAATTACATACCCAGCAGCCATCCATCTGGCATTTGTCCGTCCTCAAACTTATCAAAGAGGGATGACTGACTGAGGATGAAGGAGTCATGGCAGCCCCCAGGGTAACCAGCAACAACACTCATTATTTTGAGATTTGCATCACAAACCACCTGCACATTTGTGGAGTGTTGAAAATGGCGGTTAGTATATATGTGCTGCCTGCCCCTAGGTGGTCTCAGCTGAATGTGTGTGCAATATATGGCTCCAAGCACATTGGGCATGCCAGCCAGCTCATAGAAATCTACCCTGATGGCATGCCACTGAGACTCCTGGGTAGGGAAGCAGATTGAGGCCTCGATGTGGGGCTGTAAAACAGCCAAAACCTGTGTGAACATTTTAACGAACAATAAACTTGAGATTTTAGTACATTACTGGCCACCGAGAAATTAAAACAAACACAAAACAGAAGAGGTTGTTAGGTATACATCACCTGTATTAAGATTCTTGAAAATGAGGGCTGTGAGATTCCTATGACATCCCCAGACACAGCCTGAAAGCTGCCAGTAGCCATAAAGTGCAACACAGCCAGGAGTTTGTGCAGGCCTGAGACAGGGCGAGAGCGTGCTGTCTCAGGGTCTAGGCCCAGTTTGACAAGGTCATACAGACGGAAAATGTTGTTACGATTTAGACGGAACATCTGTATGACCTTATCATCGGACAATGCGTTCAAGTTTAAACGCCCCCTAAAAAAACGAGGCCTGCGCAGCCTCCGCGGAACCTGTACAACCTGCTGACCATGTTCATTTTCTTGGCCCTGGGTACTTACAGGCTGATGTCTGAGTCTGAGGAATCCCACAGCACACAAAAGATCACTGGCCCACAGTCCTGCTGCCATTTCTGAGTGTAGGTGTATTGAAATGGGCCTAACATCCTTTTATAGGCATCCTAATTCAGGTGTGAGTGATTTTTTATTGCCAACACATGTAAACACGACTGAAAAAAGCAGGTCTATTTTTTTGCCGCTTTTTTTAACGAATCGCAAAAAAATACGACCGCATTTGAGCCCTCAGAGACTAACACCAAAATACGAATGAATAGCGAATTCCCGTATTCTATGAAATAACAGCCGCGTTTGACCGATGGTCTATTCATTCGTATTTCGGGACGTTGTCAGTCAAACCATTACGAATAGACCAGACACTGCCGAGATTGGTGCTTAGTGAATTCCCGGATTGGGACTTCGAAAAAAAAACACAAATCGACCAAACTCGGATTTTTAGTAAATACTGGCCAAGGACTCTGGTACACCTATAAACCTAAGGTTATTTCTACGAGATCGATTTTCCAGGTCCTCAACTTTATCCTGCAGTTGTTGCATATATTTACCCTGAGTTGACACCTCTTCCTGACAAGTTTGGACTAGGTCTTCAGTATCACCCGTTCTCATTTCTAACGCGGAAATACGTGTCGCGTGTGAATCTATGCGGGCTAGACCCGCATCTAAGCGGACCTGTAGGTCGTCAAATCGTTTATCAAGCAAGGGCATAAGAAAATCTGAAATTTCTTTAGCTGTCAAGGGGGATGTTTTATCACTAGGTACACTAGACGAGTCCGTCCCAGGGCCAGCTGGGGAGGGCGGACCCGATTCAGGGGGAACGTCCTTCCCCTTCCCCGCTTTATAAGAGGTGTTTGATTGTTTTGGAGGCATGGTTTTGTCGAGGTATTTGTCCATACCCTAGGGAACGAGGTGTAGAACAACCGGCGTCCTCTAAAGGCACCAATCCAGCAGCTACAGGCAACAGTAGTTAAACAAAAGTAGTTATATATGAGGCTCGGGCGAACGTGTGAAACCAGATCAAGTTATTTAAAACATATTTCACCACCACAGCATTCCCACTAGGGGAAAAAGTAGGCCGCAGCTATTCACGATGGCCTATAACCTGTGGAGGAGCACATGGGAATGATCCCAGCAACAAGTGTCGGCAGACCCCAATGGGGGTGAGAACATATAGCAGAATCCAATTTGAAATGTCAAGCAATACAAAATAAAGTTGTCGAATGAAAATAACAAACGGCACATATAGTTCTCAGCGGGAGAAGAGTAAAAGAAATATATCACACAGAATCCGTAGTAGAAGAAAAATAACAAACGAACATGAGGTTCTCAGCGAGAGAAGAATAAAAATATATCACATAGAATCTTTGGCATGAGAAAAATAACAAACGTCACATAAGGTTCTCGGCATGAGAAGAATAGAAATGTATTACGTAGAATTCTTGGGCCCTCATTCCGAGTTGATCGGTCGCAAGGCGAATTTAGCAGAGTTACACACGCTAAGCCGCCGCCTACTGGGAGTGTATCTTAGCATCTTAAAATTGCGACCGATGTATTCGCAATATTGCGCTCACAAACTACTTAGCAGTTTTAGAGTAGCTCCAGACTTACTCTGCCTGTGCGATCAGTTCAGTGCTTGTCGTTCCTGGTTTGACGTCACAAACACACCCAGCGTTCGCCCAACCACTCCCCCGTTTCTCCGGCCACTCCTGCGTTTTTTCCGGAAACGGTAGCGTTTTCAGCCACACTCCCATAAAACGGCCTGTTTCCGCCCAGTAACACCCATTTCCTGTCAATCACATTACGATCGCCGGAGCGATGAAAAAGCCGTGAGTAAAAATACTATCTTCATAGCAAAGATACTTGGCGCAGTCGCAGTGCGAATATTGCGCATGCGCACTAAGCGGAATTTCACTGCGATGCGATGAAAAATACCGAGCGAACGACTCGGAATGAGGGCCTTGGTGTGAGAAAAATAATAAACGTCACATATATTTCTCCGCAGAGGAAGAACAAAATTATTACATTCAACAGTGCGAGAGAAAAATAAGGATAAAAATTACAAACAGTGCAGATGGGGATCAACGGTAACCAGCAGGGAGAAAGATGTGATTAGGACATATAACAGTGTGGGGTTGTTAGTAAAAAGTGGAGGGGGGGACAAACAGGGTTAGTACCTGGAGTGATTAAGGGGTTGCAGATCGCCCAGCAAAGTGAGCCCCCGCAGCAGCTTTCATGCACAAAAGGTCCCAGAAGACCAGCCTTCAGACTCCCTGGATGCCAGCAGCAGGGATGGGCACACAGCCAGACTTGACGGTCACTCTCAGCGGCACAAGTGAGGACGAACCTCGGCCGACTTGGCAGGATCAACAGGGGAGAGGTCAGCAGAGGCAGGTCATCCCAGGCGTCTCAAGCCGGCCAGCCATCCACACAGGCAGCGGGGGAAAGTTGCACGTCGTGCTCCAGCCGCTGCCGGGGAGAGACGGGAAGGCAGCTCCGGGTCAATATCTCCCGCCCGGCAAGCTGCGGCGCCGCCGGTCTCAGCAGATTCCGCTGCGGTGTCACGGCCGAGGGGTCCTCCGTCCGGCAGATCAGGCCTCAAGATCACAGCGCCAGTGTCACTGACCTGGGTTGGGAGTGTTGAGAACTCGGGGGTTCTTCCGATGGTCGGGAAGAGGAACCACAGCTGGGTCGGAGTAGAGATGGCCGGATATAGCTTTTCCTCATGCAGAACTTGACAGTTATAATTGGTGCAAAACGTTAAAGAACTTTACTATGTGAAGGGTTGGGGAGCGATGCTGAAGCACATAGAAGAATGAGAACTTGTGAGCGATGTCGAAAGACACTGAAGAATTTGTGAGCGATGTTAAAAGACACTGAAGAATGAAGAACTTGTGAGCGATGTTTAAAGACACTGATGAACTTGTGAGTGATGGTGAAAGACACTGATGAATGAAGAACTTGTGAGCGATGTTTAAAGACACTGATGAACTTGTGAGCGATGGTAAACGACACTGATGAACTTGTGAGCGATGGTGAAAGACACTGAAGAATGAAGAACTTGTGAGCGATGTTTAAAGACACTGATGAACTTGTGAGCGATGGTGAAAGACACTGATGAATGAAGAACTTGTGAGCGATGTTTAAAGACACTGATGAACTTGTGAGCGATGGTGAAAGACACTGATGAATGAAGAACTTGTGAGTGATGTTTAAAGACACTGATGAACTTGTGAGCGATGGTGAAAGACACTGATGAATTTGTGAGCGGTGGTGAACGACACTGATGAACTTGTGAGCGATGTTTAAAGACACTGATGAACTTGTGAGCGATGGTGAAAGACACTGATGAATTTGTGAGCGGTAGTGAACGACACTGATGAACTTGTGAGCGATGGTGAAAGACACTGATGAACTTGTGAGCGGTGGTGAAAGACACTGATGAATTTGTGAGCGGTGGTGAACGACACTGATGAACTTGTGAGCGATGGTGAAAGACACTGAAGAAATTGGTGAGAGTCTCGCTAAACGCTGGTTGCACTGGTGTCTATGTTTCTGAGATACTCACAGGGCGCTGGAGGCGCAGAGATCTGTGCAGCAAAAGAGCACCAGGGTTAAAAGCAGTAATAGGAGACACTCGCACCCTGGAACACTGGAGTTTCAAAGTAGTAGTAGTTAAACCTTGCAGGCTAGAGCACTGGAGTCCACTTTCTGGGAAAGAGAAGATACTCAGGCGCCGGGGCCCTGTCCGCAGGGCCGGATTAACAATGGGGCGGGTAGAGCTGCAGCTCCAGGCCCCCCATCAAAATAGGCCCACAGGATCTGCTTTGCTGCTGCTGCAGCCAGGGAATTTTATTCCCTGCTACAGCAAGAGCAGCCCCCTCCTGCCAGCAGCGTAGATGCCACTTCATGCCAGCCATACCCACGCTTCCAGGAGCTGCTCTGGCAGCAGCAGGGCCGCTGGCAGCGCAGGGGATACAGAAACAACCGTCAGGATGGAACAGTCACAGCCGGACACATGACTCGGGGGCGGAGCTACATGGGACTCGGGGGCGGAGCTACATGGGACTCGGGGGTGGAGCTACACGGGACTCAGGGCAGGCTGCTGCTCACATGCTGTGAGAGGGGAGAGGAGAAGCTGCTGCACATCATACAGGGACTGCCCAGCCTGTGAGACTGCACTCTGCTGTAGTGTGTAAGGTAAGAGTGAATGGAGGACACAGTGTGTGTGTGTGCTTCCGTGTGTGTGTGTGCTTCCGTGTGTGTGTGTGTGTGTGTGTGTGTGTGTGTGTGTGTGTGTGTGTCTTGATTGTGAACTTCTGCAGGGAGTAGGGTAAAATATAGCACTAGGGTGAGGAAGTGTGTCAGTGAGAGAGAGCGCAGGGTGAGGGAGAGCGTCAGTGAGATAGAGCGCAGGCTGCAGGGTGAGGGAGAGCGTCAGTGTGATAGAGCGCAGGGTGAGGGAGAGCGTCAGTGAGATAGAGCGCAGGCTGCAGGGTGAGGGAGAGCGTCAGTGAGATAGAGCGCAGGCTGCAGGGTGAGGGAGAGCGTCAGTGTGATAGAGCGCAGGGTGAGGAAGAGCGTCAGTGTGATAGAGCGCAGGGTGAGGGAGAGCGTCAGTGTGATAGAGCGCAGGCTGCAGGGTGAAGGAGAGCGTCCGTGTGATAGAGCGCAGACTGC
This sequence comes from Pseudophryne corroboree, assembly GCF_028390025.1. Lineage (NCBI taxonomy): Eukaryota > Metazoa > Chordata > Amphibia > Anura > Myobatrachidae > Pseudophryne > Pseudophryne corroboree. The sequence continues at coordinate 803,483,918 of NC_086449.1, read as the reverse complement.
AGGGGGAGGGAGAGCGTCAGTAAGATAGAGCGCAGGTTGCAGGGTGAGGGAGAGCATCAGTGTGATAGAGCGCAGGCTGCAGGGTGAGGGAGAGCGTCAGTGTGACTGTGATAGAGCGCAGACTGCAGGGGGAGGGAGAGCGTCAGTAAGATAGAGCGCAGGCTGCGGAAGAGTGTCAGTAAGATAGAGCGCAGGGTGAGGAAGTGTGTCAGTAAGATAGAGCGCAGGCTACAGGGGGAGGGAGAGCATCAGTGTGATAGAGCGCAGGGTGAGGAAGTGTGTCAGTGAGATTGAGCGCAGGGTGAGGGAGAGCGTCAGTGTGATAGAGCGCAGGCTGCAGGGGGGAGGGAGAGAGTCAGTATGATAGAGCGCAGGGTGAGGGAGAGCGTCAGTGAGATAGAGCGCAGGCTGCAGGGTGAGGGAGAGAGTCAGTGTGATAGAGCGCAGGGTGAGGGAGAGCGTCAGTGAGATAGAGCGCAGGCTGCAGGGTGAGGGAGAGCGTCAGTGAGATAGAGTGCAGGCTGCAGGGTGAGGGAGAGCGTCAGTGTGATAGAGCGCAGGGTGAGGGAGAGCGTCAGTGTGATAGAGCGCAGGGTGAGGGAGAGCGTCAGTGTGATAGAGCGCAGGCTGCAGGGTGAAGGAGAGCGTCCGTGTGATAGAGCGCAGACTGCAGGGGGAGGGAGAGCGTCAGTAAGATAGAGCGCAGGTTGCAGGGTGAGGTAGAGCGTCAGTGTGATAGAGCGCAGGCTGCAGGGTGAGGGAGAGCGTCAGTGTGACTGTGATAGAGCGCAGACTGCAGGGGGAGGGAGAGCGTCAGTAAGATAGAGCGCAGGCTGCGGAAGAGCATCAGTAAGATAGAGCGCAGGGTGAGGAAGTGTGTCAGTAAGATAGAGCGCAAGCTGCAGGGGGAGGGAGAGCGTCAGTGTGATAGAGCGCAGGGTGAGGAAGTGTGTCAGTGAGATTGAGCGCAGGGTGAGGGAGAGCGTCAGTGTGATAGAGCGCAGGCTGCAGGGGGGAGGGAGAGAGTCAGTGTGATAGAGCACAGGCTGCAGGGGGGAGGAAGAGCGTCAGTGTGATAGAGCGCAGGCTGCAGGGTGAGGGAGAGCGTCAGTGTGATAGAGCGCAGGCTGCAGGGGGAGGGAGAGAGTCAGTGTGATAGAGCGCAGGCTGCAGGGGGGAGGAAGAGCGTCAGTGTGATAGAGCGCAGGGTGAGGGAGAGCGTCAGTGAGGTAGAGCGCAGGATGCGGAAGAGCGTCAGTAAGATAGAGCGCAGTGTGAGGAAGTGTGTCAGTAAGATAGAGCGCAGGCTGTAGGGGGGAGGGAGAGAGTCAGTGTGATAGAGCGCAGGCTGCAGGGGGGAGGGAGAGCGTCAGTGTGATAGAGCGCAGGCTGCAGGGTGAGGGAGAGTGTCAGTAAGATAGAGCGCAGGCTGCAGGGTGAGGGAGAGCGTCAGTAAGATAGAGCGCAGGCTGCAGGGTGAGGGAGAGTGTCAGTAAGATAGAGCGCAGGCTGCAGGGTGAGGAAGTGTGTCAGTAAGATAGAGCGCAGGCCGCGGGGGAGGGAGTGCGTAAGTGTGATAGAGCGCAGGCCACAGGCAGAGGGAGTGCATCAGTGTGATAGAGTGCAGGACACGGGGGATGGGAGTGCGTCAGTGTGATAGCGTGCAGGCCGCGGGGGGAGTGAGAGCGTCAATTTGATAGAGCACAGGCTGCAGTGGGGAGGGAGTGCGTAGGTGTAATAGAGCGCAGGCCACAGGCAGAGGGAGTGCAGGGTGAGGGAGAGCGTCAGTGTGATAGAGCACAGGCTGCAGGGTGAAGGAGAGCGTCCATGTGATAGAGCGCAGGTTGCAGGGTGAGGGAGAGCGTCAGTGTGATAGAGCGCAGGCTGCAGGGTGAGGGAGAGCGTCAGTGTGATAGAGCGCAGACTGCAGGGGGAGGGAGATCGTCAGTAAGATAGAACGCAGGCTGCGGAAGAGCGTCAGTAAGATAGAGCGCAGGGTGAGAAAGTGTGTCAGTAAGATAGAGCGCAGGCTGCAGGGGGAGCGAGAGCGTCAGTGTGATAGAGCGCAGGGTGAGGAAGTGTGTCAGTGAGATTGAGCGCAGGGTGAGGGCGAGCGTCAGTGTGATAGAGCGCATGCTGCAGGGGGGAGGAAGAGCGTCAGTGTGATAGAGCGCAGGCTGCAGGGTGAGGGAGAGCGTCAGTGAGGTAGAGCGCAGGATGTGGAAGAGCGTCAGTAAGATAGAGCGCAGTGTGAGGAAGTGTGTCAGTAAGATAGAGCGCAGGCTGTAGGGGGGAGGGAGAGAGTCAGTGTGATAGAGCGCAGGCTGCAGGGGGGAGGGAGAGCATCAGTGTGATAGAGCGCAGGCTGCAGGGTGAGGGAGAGCGTCAGTAAGATAGAGCGCAGGCTGCAGGGTGAGGGAGAGTGTCAGTAAGATAGAGCGCAGGCTGCAGGGTGAGGAAGTGTGTCAGTAAGATAGAGCGCAGGCCGTGGGGAAGGGAGTGCGTAAGTGTGATAGAGCGCAGGCCACAGGCGGAGGGAGTGCATCAGTATGATAGAGTGCAGGACACGGGGGATGGGAGTGCGTCAGTGTGATAGCGTGCAGGCCGCGGGGGGAGGGAGAGCGTCAGTTTGATAGAGCACAGGCCGCGGGGGAGGGAGTGTGTAGGTTGATAGAGCGCAGGCCACAGGCGGAGGGAGTGCATCAGTGTGATAGCGTGCAGGCCGCATGTTGAGGGACTGTGTAAGTGTGATAGCGTGCAGGCCGCATGTTGGAGCGTCAGTTTGATAGAGCACAGGCTGCAGGGGGGAGGGAGTGCGTAGGTGTGATAGAGAGCAGGCCACAGGCAGAGGGAGTGGATCAGTGTGATAGAGCGCAGGCCACGGAGGATGGGAGAGTGTCAGTGTGATAGAGCGCAGGCCGCGGGGGAGGGAGTGCGTAGGTGTGATAGAGCACAGGCCACAGGCGGAGGGAGTGCATCAGTGTGATAGCGTGCAGGCCGCATGTTGGAGGGACTGTGTAAGTGTGATAGAGCGCAGGCCGCAGGGGGAAGGAGTGTGTCAGTGTGATTGTAAGCAGACCGTGGGGGTAGGGAATGTGTGTGAGTGATAGGGTGCCGGGAATGTGTGAGTGTGATAGGGTGCAGGGGGAGGGAATGTGTGAGTGTGATAGGGGGGGTCATTCCGAGTTGTTCGCTCGCAAGCTGCTTTTAGCAGCTTTGCACACGCTAAGCCGCCGCCTACTGGGAGTGAATCTTAGCTTATCAAAATTGCGAACGAAAGATTCGCAATATTGCGAAAAGACTTCTCTGTGCAGTTTCTGAGTAGCTCGAGACTTACTCTGCCAGTGCGATCAGTTCAGTGCTTGTCGTTCCTGGTTTGACGTCACAAACACACCCAGCGTTCGCCCAGACACTCCTCCGTTTCTCCAGCCACTCCCGCATTTTTCCCAGAAACGGTAGCATTTTTTCACACACTCCCATAAAACGGCCAGTTTCCGCCCAGAAACACCCACTTCCTGTCAATCACATTACGATCACCAGAACGAAGAAAAAACCTTGTAATGCCGTGAGTAAAATACCTAACTGCATAGCAAATTTACTTGGCGCAGTCGCACTGCGGACATTGCGCATGCGCATTAGCGACTAATCGCTCCGTTGCGAGAAAAAAATAACGAGCGAACAACTCGGAATGACCCCCAGGGTGCAGGGGGACGGAATGTGTGAGTGTGATAGGGTGCAGGGGGAGGGAATGTGTGAGTGTGATAGGGTGCCGGGGGAGGGAATGTGTGTGAGTGATAGGGTGCCGGGAATGTGTGAGTGTGATAGGGTGCAGGGGGAGGGAATGTGTGAGTGTGATAGGGTGCATGGGGAGGGAATGTGTGTGTGTGATAGGGTGCAGGGGGACGGAATGTGTGAGTGTGATAGGGTGCAGGGGGAGGGAATGTGTGAGTGTGATAGGGTGCAGGGGGAGGGAATGTGAGTGTGATAGGGTGCCGGGGGAGGGAATGTGTGAGTGTGATAGGGTGTCGGGAGGGAGTGTAGGGACAATATTTTTTTCCTATTGCAGCTATTACGTTTTGTTTCCTGTAGTGGGGACAGTGTTATTTCCTGTAAGTTTTTTGGGGGATTGGGTAAAAACCGTAATGGTCCGGACCCTAGAACGCTGGACAGGACCTGCTCCCTGCAGCAAACTGTCATTCTGGAGCTTGTAGTACTTGTCCTCATCTGGGTGGTGTTATGTTCAGGAGGGTACTTGTGACAGCTGTCACCAGGGAGGCAGTGAGGGAGAGATTACAGCCTCCCTGTATGATTCCAACCGTTACGGCTATTACCCCATCTCTGGATTATACAGGGAGGTTGTAATCTTTCCCTCCCCAACTCCCTGGTGACAGTTCCCCACAGGTAGGACACCCCCTGGACAGAGACGAGCACTACAACCTCCAGGAAGCTGGTCCGGTCCGGCTTTCCAGGGTCCGAACTGTTCCGGTTTCTATCTAATCCCGTTTCTTTTTTCATGTACAGTAGGTGCTGTTTTATTCCAGTGGGGAGAGAATGTGTGTGACAATAGGTGTCTCAATCCTCGCACATTCGGACGCATGCATGTACAGATGTAGCCAGTCAGTATTCCCCGTTTGGCCCTGTTCAGGCGACACCCTCTCTCCAACCCCACACCATCTATCCACCAGTCCTGATACGTATCTCTTCTTCGCATAGCTATTATTTTTTACATATAGAAAGATTTCACATTTACAGTATGATATCACTAAGCAACCCGTAGCCTCTTTCGTTGAGAGGTTTCATATTTACGTCATCACTATATTTTTCATATTACGGTCATGTTAACAAGATGTTTTCCTTTGCCCATTTGTAGATTGTCATATTACACTATTGATATAAGAGAAGAAGGGAGGGAGATTGAAGTTTTTCAAGGTAGGCGCTAGTCACACCCTATGGCACAGGCCACATCCCCTGTGCAGACAGACCCTCATAACATCAACCACACCCCACCATTACTAGTCATACCCCCACAGCGTATTTCACTTCCTCTGCGGTGGCATATAATAGGCCCTTCATAAATTTCAGCTCCAGGCCCATGTGGACCTTAATCTGGCACTGCCTGTCCGGCGTCTGCTTTTGAACTTCCCGCCCCAGTTTGATTGGCGGAGGGAAGAGAGCCGATGACGTCACCCGCCCGCCCATCTCCGCGGACGCTGGACGCGCCGGCGGCGCCCTCCTTCCGGAAGACCACCGGGACCAGCGGCAACGGACGCCGGGACCCGGAGCCCACCAGCGGGGACGATCGCCAAGCAACCCAGCGCACCCAGAGAGGCAAGCGAGGGGGCCGCGGCGATGTGACAGCCAGGAATCCTTCTGCGGCGATCCGTGCTCCCGCGGCGGGGACGCCACCACCCGAAGCACACGGACGGGCGCCCAGAGCTCCGGCCACCCGGAGAGAGTAAGTCAATAGACGGGGGGACGGCAGGGGACGCTGGAGACCAAGCAGTAAAAGCTCTGTGGCATCTGTCCCGTCCCTCCCGAGTTTCGCGCCAAGTGTAGCGGCCATCCACGCCATTAATATAAATGGCCAGACTTCGGTGAAAAAGAGGTCTAGAGGGGCAAGTGAGGTATCAAATTGTTCCTCTACTCACAAGGGACACACTCCCACAAAGGTATCCCCAAGGTGACAATAGGAGGAGGATTCAAACAGATTGCTGTAGCCCCTACACAGACAGGAACTAAAAAGCGGCCATGATAGATGCCCCGCCCACCGGAAGTCCCGTACTGCTATATATTATATACTGGTGGTCAGCAAAATTATGCACTGTCCTCCTACTATATATATACTGCGCAAAACTTAAATGCACCACAGGTATGGATGGATAGTATACTTGACGACACAGAGGTAGGTAGAGCAGTGGACTACTGTACCGTACTGCTATATATTATATACTGGTGGTCAGCAAAATTATGCACTGTCCTCCTACTATATATATACTGCGCAAAACTTAAATGCACCACAGGTATGGATGGATAGTATACTTGACGACACAGAGGTAGGTAGAGCAGTGGACTACCGTACCGTACTGATACAGGTTGAGTATCCCTTATCCAAAATGCTTGGGACCAGAGGTATTTTGGATATGGGATTTTTCCGTATTTTGGAATAATTGCATACCATAATGAGATATCATGGTGATGGGAACTAAATCTAAGCACAGAATGCATTTATGTTTTATATACACCTTATACACACAGCCTGAAGGTCATTTAATACAATATTTTTTGTAACTTTGTGCATTGAACAAAGTGTATCTACATTTACACAATTCATTTATGTTTCATATACACCTTATACACACAGCCTGAAGGTCATTTAATACAATATTTTTAATAGCTTTGTGTATTAAACAAAGTTTGTGTACATTGAGTCATCAAAAAACGAAGGTTTCACTATCTCACTCTCACTCAAAAAAGTCCGTATTTCGGAATATTCCGTATTTCGGAATATTTGGATATGGGATACTCAACCTGTATAATACTGGTGGCCACTGGTCAGCAAAATTTTGCACTGTCCTCCTACTATATACTACAATGCAGCACAGATATGGAGCGTTTTTCAGGCAGAGAACGTATAATGGGGGTAATTCCAAGTTGATCGCAGCAGGAAATTTTTTAGCAGTTGGGCAAAACCATGTGCACTGCAGGGGAGGCAGATATAACATGTGCAGAGAGAGATAGATTTGGGCGGGGTGAGTTCAATCTGCATTCTAAATTGCAGTGTAAAAATAGCAGCCAGTATTTACCCTGCACAGAAACAAAATAACCCACCCAAATCTAACTCTCTCTGCAAATGTTATATCTGCCCCCCCTGCAGTGCACATGGTTTTGCCCAACTGCTATAAAATTTCCTGCTGCGATCAACTTGGAATAACCCCCAATACTGGTGGTCACTGGTCAGCAAAACTCTGCACCGTCCTCCTACTATATAATACTGGTGGTCCCCAGTCCCCACAATAAAGCACACTGAACACAGCATACTGAGCACAGATATTTGCAGCACACTGAGCACAGATATTTGCAGCACACTGAACACAGAAACTGAGAGAACGCCAGCCACGTCCTCTCACTATCATCTCCAATGCACGAGTGAAAAATGGCGGCAACGCGCGGCTCCTTATATAGAATACGAATCTCGCGAGAATCCGACAGCGGGATGATGACGTTCGGGCGCGCTCGGGTTAACCGAGCAAGGCGGAAAGATTTGAATCTGCCTCGGAACCGTGTAAAATGGGTGAAGTTCAGGGGGGTTTGGATTCCGAGGAACCGAACCCGCTCATCACTAATTATAACCCAATGCTGCTGTGTGCTCCATTATATACTACTAGTTAAAAGCCCATCAAAATGACGGACAATAGGGCTGGATAAAGGGGGTCATTCCGAATTGTTCGCTCGCTAGCTGCTTTTAGCAGTATTGCACACGCTAAGCCGCCGCCCTCTGGGAGTGTATCTTAGCTTCGCAGAATTGCGAACTAAAGATTAGCAGAATTGCGAATAGACATTTCTTAGCAGTTTCTGAGTAGCTCGAGACTTACTCCTACACTGCGATCAGTTCAGTCAGTTTCGTTCCTGGTTTGACGTCACACACACGCCCAGCGTTCGCCCAGCCACTCCCCCGTTTCTCCAGACACTCCCGCGTTTTTCCCTGACACGCCTGCGTTTTTCCGCACACTCCCAGAAAACGGTAAGTTTCCGCCCAAAAACACCCACTTCCTGTCAATCACACTACGATCTGCAGAACGATGAAAAAACTTTGTTACGCCGTGAGTAAAATACCAAACTTTTGTGCTAATTTACTTGGCGCAGGCGCGCTGCATACATTGCGCATGCGCAGTTTGCGACTAATCGCTCCGTAGCGGAAAAAAATAACGAGCGAACAACTCGGAATGACCCCCAATATTAGGAGAGCGGTCGTTACTCACACAGGAGCTGCTGGGTGTCTGGAAGTTCTGCTCCTGGGCTCTGTCATGCTGAGTGTGTGTTGTAGCGTTAACCTTTTATAAATATAGATGCTGTATATCTGTAATGGGCAGGCTATAATGATGCTGCACTATATACACCAGTACTGGCACATGTAAGATCACCAGTACCCGCACAGCTCCCGGCCAGTCTGGGGATAGAGGACACCAGTAACCACCAGCAGCTGGCTGGAGTGGTCTGGGCATGGCCTGTGCAGGGTGTGGGAGGGGCGAGCACAGGACCCTGCCCCTCCATTGGCGCGTAGTATATATAAAGCAGCTGAGACGGTTATCTGCCTCCTCCTCACCCGCATCATATGCAGCCGCAGCACCGACCCCTCCTCCTCCCGTCACCTCACCGCTCACCCGACAAAGGCTCTTCTTCCTGCCAGACTGATTCACCTTCTTCCCTGACAGTAAGTCGCCACACGTGTCCCCGATGCCTCCGCTCTGAGAGATGCGGGACCGTCTGGTGGTTCCTGCATCCGTTTCCTGGTTACTGCTGCAACTTGTTGCTGTGTCCCCGGAATAGCAAGTAACCGGGGGTTGCAGTATAGTAAATGGAGAGAGAGAGAGATTCAGTATGATATCCTTGCTGTCGGGATCCCGGCGGTCAGGAGACTGACAACAGGATCCCGACAGTCCGAATACCGGCAGCGACCGCAGCGTGTCCCCTTGCGGGCTCGCTGCGTTCACCGCACTTCGGGCCTGAAGGGTTATATTCCCGAAGGGGATTCCGGGGCGGCGGTCAGGATTGCGGCTGCTGGTATTTCACTGGGTGACGGGATTCCAGTTTCGGTATCCTGACCGCCAGGATCCCGGCAGCCGGCAACTTGAATGCCTCCCATAAGGATGAGGGGGTGCAGAGTATGCGGTATATGGCTGGAGCAGTATATACACGAGGGGGTGCCCTATATATAGGGGGCACTATATGGAGAGGTATGTGGGTGCAAGGGCAGTATAAGGTGGGGGTGCAGAATATTGAAGCGGATGGGGGTGCAGTGTATATTCGGGCAGTATATGGTTGGGGGTGCAGTGTACATAGGGAGTGTATGTGTCCGTGTCACACAGAGGTGACTATATTGAAAAAAATCTGCATCTCTGTCCCTGTCTGTGTGTTCACTGCAGCTTCGTACCCGCCCCTCCGCCACCCGCAGTGGCTCTGGACCCACACCCACGGTGTGAAGAGCGCCCGTAGGGCGCAATGAAAGCACCTAGTCTTGATATATAGCTGTATGTATTAAAAATATTAATAAACATAGAAACATAGAATTTGACGGCAGATAAGAACCACTTGGCCCATCTGGTCTGCCCCTTATTTTTTACCATATTTTTAACTCAATCCTTATTTGATCCTTATTCCTCTGTAAGGATATCCTTATGTCTATCCCATGCATGTTTAAATTGCTCTACTGTCTTAGCCTCTACCACCTCTGATGGGAGGCTATTCCACTTGTCCACTACCCTTTCTGTGAAGTAATTTTTCCGCAAATTTCCCCTGAACCTCCCCCCCTCCAGTCTCAGTGCATGTCCTCGTGTCCTATTGCTTCTCTTCATTTAGAGAAAGTTTCCCTCCTGAACTTTGTTAAAACCCTTGATATATTTGAAAGTTTCTATCATGTCCCCCCTTTTCCTTCTCTGCTCCAAACTATACATGTTGAGATTTTTTAGTCTTTCTGGTAGAGATGAGCAGGTTCGGTTCTCCGAGAACCGAACCCCCCCCCCCCCCCCCCCCCCCCCGAACTCCACGTGGTTCACACGGGTCCGATCTGGTATAAAGTATTGTATAAACTGTGCAAAACAGACACAGATTTAACTAAAGTTAAATTAACTATATATTGTGAAGTTATTGATAAAGGGGGTTATTCAGGTTGGATTGCAGATTCTCCTATAAAGCAGAATCTGCAATCCTTTTTTTTGCATGCTGGGGGGCCGCCCATCTTAGGGCAAGGCTGCCCAGCATGTTGACCGTGCCACAATGGACGACCCTCTGCCTCCGCAGCCTTGCTACAAAGGCAGATGGCCCACCAACATTTTTTCTATAAGAGCAGCTGTATGTGACGTCACGCAGCCGCCCCGTTTTCCCCACGCTGCCCACGCAACTGTCCGTCGTCACCCCCGCCCGCCCTGCAAACACCTCTACCTGTCAATCACTGGTGCCACCAACGGGGAAATTGCGGTTGCATCGCTTCGACCCGAATAACTCCCAAAGTCATTAAACAAAATCAATCAATATCATAATTCATCAAATATATATATATATTTATATATATTCTCGGCGGCGCGGCACTCGGCTATATTGAAAAGAAAGGCACGGATAGCTTCTTGCTTGTCAACGTTTCAATGTATTTCTTTCACATGTTCGTCAGGATGAAAAACAACATAAAACCACATACCTTTATACCTATACATCACCATGTGCACTGCTGGCGTGGGGGCCGGGACTAAACACCCGCCCTCAAGTCGCCCGATGCTGACGTCATCCAAAGATGACTGATCAGCTGTGCTCAAGCCATCACCATGGAAACTAAAAACAAAGCACAAGACATGCTGGTAAAAACTAATGCCCAAACCTAGCACTAGAATGTGCCCGAAGTTATATACTTAATGCTGTTTACTTGTGATACATTTGTTAACCTCTTGTAATAAAGTATCATTTTACACAAAACTTGCAATTATTCTCACACATACGTAACGTTTATGTATCGTATACAAATGATCTAACACAGTAAACTCCACTATCTTAAGGCTGCATATGATATGCTTTCATTAAGACCTCTAGGGCTAACTACATCAAGACGGTGGATCCACTGTGCCTCACGACGCAGCAATTGGAGACCCCTATTGCCGCCTCGAATATCCTCTGGAATGGTGTCTATCATTCTGTAGCGTAAGGTATTAAGCTGATGTTTACTCTCTAGGAAATGCCTAGTGACCGGTTGGTCGCTTTTACCGGATGAGAGTGCTGCCCTTATTGCTGCCCTATGCTGTCCCATGCGTAGCTTAAATTTACAGGTGGTCTTGCCTATATAACAAAGGCCGCAGGGGCACAAAATGTGATAAATTACATGAGTCGAATTACAATTAAAGTAATGTCTGATTTTGTAAACCTTTCCTGAGTGTGGATGAAGAAATGTGTCACCCGCCGACATAAATTGACAGGTGACACACGTGCACCTAAAACATCCCACCCTGTTATTATTATACAAAAAAGTAGAAGAAACATTACTTTTATTAGAATTAATGTTAGTCTTGACTAATATATCTTTCAGATTACGCCCTCTTTTGTAACAGGGCATAAGATGATGTTGATTAATGCTAAGGGATTCATCACTTTGTACTAAAGACCAATATTTTTTAGCTGTTTTGTTAATCATAGAAGAAGATGTATGGTATTGGTTAACGCACGGGAATCTAGTAGACATAGGATCTTTATTTGCTGAAGAATTAGACAATAGCTGATTCCGATCCAAGGACATCACTGCCATTTTTGCCTCCTGTAGTTTTTCTTTATTATACAGCCTTACCAAAAATGTATCTATTTATATATCAATTTCTTTTTCGGCTGTAATTTTATCGCTATTGATACGGAAAATCCGGATCATCTGTGAATAGGGAAGATTATTAATTAACGGTCTCGGGTGGCAATTCGGGGCTTGTAACAAGTTGTTTCTATCTGTAGCCTTGGTAAATAAATTAGTGACCAAATTACCATTATTAATAGTCAGAGTAACATCCAAAAAATTTTTGGTCTGCTGACTGTATACATGAGTAAATTTGATAGGACCGCCTTGGGTATTATGCTGACTTAATACATCATTAAGAAGTGAGATATCATCCTGCCATAAAATGAAGATGTCATCTACGAATTGTATATAACAACATTTTAGAAGAAAATGATGCATCTGTAAAAAATATAGCATGTTCTATAGAAAACATAAAGATATTGGCATACGCCGGGGCCATAGAACTGCCCATTATGCACCGTTTCACCTGTAATTAAAACTCGTTGTTATACAGAAAAAAAATATTATATAGTAATAATTCAAATAGCATGACTATCACATCAATGGCTTTCTGATCAAATGTACTCTTTGCCAACAGGAAGGCTTTATCGGCAGCGATGCCCATGTCATGTGGGACTGAGGTGTAAAGATTAACTACATCCACACATACCAACCAACTGTCAGATGGAATAACTGGTAAATTCCTTAATTTATTCAGAAAGGAAGTAGTACCCAAAAGGAAAGTACTCTCTTTCTTTACAAACGGCTGCAATAACGAATCTAGGAACGCCGCCACCGGCTGAAATAACGAACCTCGGGCAGACACTATAGGTTTGCCCGGGGGGATGGGGGGGGGGCGATAGCCCTTTGTGTATTTTTGGTATTGTATAAAATACCGGGGCCAAGGAGTGTGGTGGAAGTAATATTTCTTTTACTTCTTCCTTAAGAAAACCTGAATCGACTGCCTGTATAAGGATGGAACATAACTTATCACGAGTTTTAGTGGGATCACCAGGATCATTTACGATACACCTGTGAATCAGACAACTGTCTCATAATTTCTGTATGATAATCCGAAATGTCCTGGAGAACGATTGCACCTCCCTTGTCAGCAGGTCTTATAATTAACTGTTTATTGCGTGACAGGGATTTAAGTGCTTGACGTTCCTTTACAGATAAATTAGGATGACTATTATGAGAGGATGCAATATGTTGATGTATATCCGTATCCAGAGTCCGAATAAAGGTTTTGATGGACGGGTTATTTGACATAGGGTCGAATGTAGATGGTGCTTGGAATTGTTTCAATTGCTGAGGAATACTGGTGGTAACTGATGTCACTGTATCTTTAAAATACTCACTAAGTCTAAGTTTCCTGGCCAGTTCATACTTTTCTATGTTCCATTCAAGTTAACAGAAATCTACTGTAGGTATAAATGAAAGTCCCTTGCTGAGGAGACTGTACTCACCATCTGACAAATCATATGAAGATAGGTTGAAGACTAGGTGGACGTCCCACTCTTTCTCTTCCTCTCGGTTTGTCGGCCCCGTCTCGTGTATTTGCGCTTGCGGCGGTAGTAGCCTTCCTGGACTTTGAGCCGCTGCGGGTGCCTAAAGGGTTGGCATTCCTTGGAATCTGATCTGAATCGCTCGTAGAGCTTCCCATTTCTTGTGAAGAGTCGGTTTCAAACCTAGAGGGGTGGGCTTTGGAGTATTGTCGCCTATTTCGACGAAAAAAAGGACGTTTATTGTCCTGCGTAGGGTTGCCACTTAACCACCGATAAACGGCGTGTCTCTCATAATCATTTTCAACCTTTACTAGTTTTTATTTTTTGAAAGTCAGCAGTTCTTTTTTATATACCGCCACTTGTTGCTGAAGGCGCTCAATCCAATCGACACTGGTATCGGTCGTCAATGTCGGCAGATGCATCGTCTCAAATGAGTTGATCTTTTCTTTAATAATTTGCAGTTCCTTAGTGGATTGTTCGATTACTAGGATCATAAGATCAAAGGAACAATGATTTAATATGGCTACCCAACACTTGCAGAAAGCGGGGTCCTGTCTCCCTATTGTCGGGCAATTCCGCACACGGAATCCCCGTGGGATCTTCTTAGTTTTATAGTAATCACTTAATGACAAACAGTGGAGATGAAAATCCACTTCCTTTCTTTTAAGTCGCAACAGGTCCCGGTATATAATTCCTGGTAAGGGGGTATAAGAAAGAAAACCTACAGGAGGCAAAAATGGCAGTGATGTCCTTGGATCGGAATCAGCTATTGTCTAATTCTTCAGCAAATAAAGATCCTATGTCTACTAGATTCCCGTGCGTTAACCAATACCATACATCTTCTTCTATGATTAACAAAACAGCTAAAAAATATTGTCCTTTAGTACACAGTGATGAATCCCTTAGCATTAATCAACGTCATCTTATACCCTGTTACAAAAGAGGGCGTAATCTGAAAGATATATTAGTCAAGACTAACATTAATTCTAAGAAAAGTAATGTTTCTTCTACTTTTTTGGATAATAATAACAGGGTGGGATGTTTTAGGTGCACGTGTGTCACCTGTCAATTTATGTCGGCGGGTGACACATTTCTTCATCCACAAAATCAGACATTACTTTAATTGTAATTCGACTCATGTAATTTATCAAATTTTGTGCCCCTGCGGCCTTTGTTATATAGGCAAGACCACCTGTAATTTTAAGGTACGCATGGGACAGCATAGGGCAGCAATAAGGGCAGCACTCTCATCCGGTAAAAGCGACCAACCGGTCAGTAGGCATTTCCTAGAGAGTAAACATCAGCTTAATACCTTACGCTACAGAATGATAGACACCATTCCAGAGGATATTCGTGGCGGCAATAGGGGTCTCCAATTGCTGCGTCGTGGGGCACAGTGGATCCACCGTCTTGATGTAGTTAGCCCTAGAGGTCTTAATGAAAGCATATCATATGCAGCCTTAAGATAGTGGAGTTTACTGTGTTAGATCATTTGTATACGACCAGAGCCGGCCCTAGCCAATTTGATGCCCTAGGCAAAATTTTGTCTGGTGCCCCCTAGCTCCGCCGCTAGTTCTGCATCTGTACCTGCAACGCTCAGGTAGTGGGGCCCACCGGGGGGTTACCCTGTGGGCCAGTTCAACTCTGCACAATGCCACACAGTAATGACCATAATACATATAATTCCACACCGTAAAGGAACCTTATACATATGCCCCACATTAGTAATGCCCATAATACACATAATGCCACACAGTAATGCACCTTACACATATGCCCCACATTAGTAATGCCCATAATACACATATACTGCCACAGATACTGCCACACTTGCTGGTTATACAAAAAGACCAGTATCAAACATGTAGAAACTGTCCATTCTCTTCACTATTCAGTGTGTTTGCTGGTGTCTGTTACTGCATGCCCTTTACTTTATACTGTGGGAGTGATATGCTCTGCCCTCCAGTCTGATGTGTCCGAAAGTCACGCTGCACTGATGTTTCATATAGAAAAGCACAACGCAACTTACTGACCACGTTACAGTGCTGGGTGGCAGGGGAATTTTACGGCATGGACTGACTAGGAAATAAAGTGTGGGGAGAACATTGCCCATGTTATGTCCCTGCAGACACCTGGGAATTGCACAGGGATAAGGGACACAGGATAACAGGGTCCCCCTCCCCTATGTGCACAAGCAGTATAGGTGATGTCAGGTTTCTGTGAAGCAGTCTTCCAAAATACACATGTGTTATAGAAGCCATCCAGTAATAACCTTATATAGTCAGTGAAAATGTCACAGGTCCAGGAATTGCATTTACTTGGCTTCTGCTGTCTGTCTGAGGTCTCACAAGTCAGGGGCATTCAAGCATGTCAGAGGAAGTTTAAGGCACAGTGTGCATTTTTTTTTACAAATGTAAACAGCAGTGTATACAAGTACTGATTGAATACATTTGGAAAGTAACAGTTAGTTTGCGGACTGTCCCTCCCAGCATGAGATACTGCAGGGACATGCTTGGATGCCCCTAGACATGCTTGGATGCCCTAGGCAAATGCCTAGCCTGCCTATAGCTAAGGCCGGCTCTGTATACGACACATAAACGTTACGTATGTGTGAGAATAATTGCAAGTTTTGTGTAAAATGATACTTTATTACAAGAGGTTAACAAATGTATCATAAGTAAACAGCATTAAGTATATAACTTCGGGCACATTCTAGTGCTAGGTTTGTGCATTAGTTTTTACCAGCATGTCTTGTGCTTTGTTTTTAGTTTCCATGGTGATGGCTTGAGCACAGCTGATCAGTCGTCTTTGGATGACGTCAGCATCGGGCAACTTGAGGGCGGGTGTTTGGTACCGGCCCCCACGCCAGCAGTGCGCATGGTGATGTATAGGTATAAAGGTATGTGGTTTTATGTTGTTTTTCATCCTGATGAAAATGTGAAATACATTGAAACGTTGACAAGCAAGAAGCTATCCGTGCCTTTCTTTTCAATATAGCCGAGTGCCGCGCCGCCGAGAATATACATGCATTTATTGTTGCGAGGGCAACGGCGACAGCTATACCTACTTTGATGGAGTGCCAGACCCCGGAGCATATTATATATATATATATATATATATATATATATATACTAGGTGATTCATCGTGCCCTACGGGCGCTCTTCACACCGTCGTAAGGGGCTACGCCCCCTTAACCCTTGCGGCGTGCAATATTTTTATTATATGGAGTATTACATCCAATCATAATTGTGTGAGTGGTTAAATATTGCACGGACAAAGGGCGTGCAATGGTTAAGGGGTTGAAGCCCCTTGCAACGGCGTGAACAGCGCACACAGGGCCTGATGAATCACCTAGTAGGTGCTTTGGTTGGGGAAGTAGGGGGTGCGGGGAAGAGGCGGATGGGATCCTGGGGTGCCACGGGAGGGGCGGTTGCGGTGGTGCCGCAGGTAGGGGAGGGTGCGTGGGTGCCGCGGATGGTGGTCTGGAGCGGCTGCGGGTGGGGGAGGGGTGGATGCGGTGGTGCGGTGGGAGGTATGGGTTGCTGCGGGTGGGGGAGGGGGTCCGGAGCTATCGCGGGTGCTGGAGGGGGTGTGCGGGGGTGCCGCGGATGGGGTCCGGAGGTACTGTGAGTGGGGGAGGGGCGGGTAATGCTTCTCCTGCTTCTCCTCCTGTCAGCAGCTAAGCTGCTGTCCTCCCTTTGGCAGTGGCTCTCCCGGAGACTCGCACAGCAGCCAGTCACTATTGTTAGCGCCGGTGTCCCAACGCACCACATTACAGGGAAGAAGATGTACGCAATAAACTACAGCTCCCAGCAGCCCTAAGGGCAGGAAAGCTTCAGTGCTAAGGGCTGCTGGGAGCTGTAGTTTATGTAGTGCGTCTACTTCCCTGTAATGTGGCGCGTTGGGACACCGGTGCTAACAATAGTGACTGGCTGGCAGAACTGAGTGACTGGCTGAATCAATGTAAAAGGTGAGAGTGCTGTGCAGTGTCAGTGACACTACACACAAGGCCGGCGCTAGCCGCTCAGCAAAGGGATGCAGTGCAGGGAAGCTCCAGGAAGGAGAGACGTTCTCCCTGCTCTGCATCCCTGTGCTGAGCTGCTGCTGCTATCCCTGCTGCTGCTGCCGGCTGCTGTCACACATGCAGTGGCGCCGGAAGCACAAAACCTTTTCTCCCCCTCGGCGTCGGCAGCACAAAACCTCCTCTCCCCCTCCCCTGTGTGACATTCAGTGGCCGGGAGGGAGCCAAAGTGGGTGGAGCTAGATGGGAGTAAGGGGCGGAGCTACACGGGACCATGCTGCAGCAGGAGGATGAGCTGCTACAGCTTCAGCCAGCCAGACATCATTAGATAAGTGTCTGGAAAGAGAGTGAGTGTGTGTGTGTGTATATACAGTGTCTGTGTATACTGTATATATGTGTGACTGTGTATATGTGTAATGTATGTACAGTATGTATGTGTGTGTGTTTGTATATATGTGTCTGGTGTGTGTGTGTGTGTGTGTGTGTGTGTGTGTGTGTGTATGTGTGACTGCTGCATAATGTGTGTAAGTGTTACTGGTACAGGGGGCATTACGTGTGTAAGCGACACTGGTACAGGGGGCTTTACGTGTGTAAGCAGCACTGCTACAGGGGGCGTTACGTGTGTAAGCGGCACTGGTACAGAGGGCGTTATGTGTGTAAACGGTACTGGGATAGGGGGCATTACGTGTGTAAGCGTCACTGGTACAGGGGGCGTTATGTGTATAAGCGTCACTGGTACAGGGGGGTGTTACGTGTGTAAGCGTCACTGGTACAGGGGGCATTATGTGTATAAGCGTCACTGGTACAGGGGGGCGTTACATGTGTAAGCGTCACTGGTACAGGGGGGCATTACGTGTGTAAGCGTCACTGGTACAGGGGGCGTTATGTGTGTAAGCGGCACTGGTACAGGGGGCATTACGTGTGTAATTGTCACTGCTACAGGGAGTGTTACTTGTGTAAGCGTCACTGGTACAGGGGGGGCATGACATGTGTAAGCGTCTCTGGTACAGGGGGCATTACATGTGTAAGTGTCTTTACTACAGGGGTCATTATGTGCGCTGTGCGTTTGTAAAGTATGCAAGGGTGCAAATTTATAGTTTGCAGGGGGGCACCAAACACTCTAGCACCGGGCCAGACTGCACACCCACTGCAGTGCACAGCACTGTCACCTTTTACATTGATTCAGCCTCCATACATTACCCTCCGCGATATCACCCTCTCTATCCGCTACATTAACCATCTCGGGGCTTCCAGGCCAGCAGGCCAGGTGCTGTGTTGCGGAGTCAGGGCCTCTGGGGATCTGGGTGCGGCTGTGGCTGGGAGGCACTTTTGTGACATCACACGCAGAGCAGGCTCCGGGGCTCAGAGAGTATGTGGTGCAGGGAGGCCTATGAAAGTCTTCCGCTGCGCCGCTTTCATACACATCTATGGTGGCCGCAGCAGCTTTTGTTCCACCTGCGGTGCGGCTAGGGAGTGGAGATTGTTGAAGTCGGAGGGGGCAAGTGGACTGGCAGCAAGACATTGGTGGTCATTCCGAGTTGATCGCTCGCTAGCAGTTTTTAGCAGCCGTGCAAACACTAATGCTGCATTCACACCGCAAATGCCGGGTCCTACCCGGTAAGACAAACGTGTACTTACCGGGTGGGATCCGGCATTTGCGCTCCGTTGCAGGCTTCCCGACCCGGCAATATACCGGGTCGGTTGCCATGACAACGGAGGCCGCAGCAGCAGCAGGGGCGGGGGTGGAGGCGGCGTCGGGAGATAAGCTCATCTCCTGCGCCGCCTCTCCCTATCTTGTGAATGGGAACCGTGTCGCATCGACACGGCTCCCATTCACACCGCACCTGACCCGGTAATCAACCCGGGTAAAACCCTTCTTTTTTACCGGGTTGATTTACCGGGTCAGGCGACCCGCTAAATCGCCGAGTGTGCTTTCACATCGCACACTGACCCGGTTCGACACGGCAATATGCCGTGTCGGTACCGGGTTATTTGTGCGATGTGAAAGGGGTATAAGCCGCCGGCCACTGGGAGTGTATTTTAGCTTAGCAGAAGTGGGAACGAAGGGATCGGAGAGCGGGTACTAAAAAATTTTGTGCAGTTTCAGAGTAGCTTCAGACCTACTCGGTGCTTGCGATCACTTCAGACCATTCAGTTCCTGATTTGACGTCACGAACACGCCCTGCGTTCGCCCAGCCACGCCTGCGTTTTTCCGAACACTCCCTGAAAATGGTCAGTTGACACCCAGAAACGCCCTCTTCCTGTCAATCACTCTGCGGCTGCCTATGCGACTGAAAAGCATCATCGCTAGACCCTGTGTAAAACTACATTGTTCGTTGTAATAGTACGCCGCACGTGCGCATTGCGCTGCATACGCATGCGCAGAAGTGCCGAGTTTTTGCCTGATTGCTGCACAGCGAACGAATGCAGCTAGCGATCAACTTGGAATGACCCCCATAGGACGCTGCAGTAAAAGGATGTTTTTTCCCCTATCTGCAGCGCAGAGACTTGCTGCAGATGCAGTGGCATACCCACCAGCTGCACCTTTTTGGCAGGTACAGTACCTTTTTTTTATGGTCTGTACCGTTTTTTGACTCTCCAAGCTTCCATTGAAAGTATAGGAAAAGGGGCGTGGCCACGGCGCAGGTCCCGTGGCCACGCCCCCTTTTCGAATTTGCATCAATGTTTATGTGTACATTGTTGGAGGGTATGTTGCTGCAGATGCAGGGGGACTATTTTGGGGTGTGGGGCTGGAGCTGCAGCTGCATCAGTCCCATTGCTAATCCTGCTCTGTGAAAACACAGCAGGCAAAGGGCAGAGCCTCCCATTGGATGTAACCTGTGTGGGAGGGCGTTTCTCGCCCAATCAGCTGTGGGCTGGGTGTGATAGACCTGCCACTAACCCAATGAGAGCTCCTAGCCACGCCCAGCATTAGAAACCCAGTCACAGAATCACAGGGCTATTATATAGGATATATATATATATATATATATTGTATGTATGTGTATATATATATATATATATATATATATATATAAAATATGTTGGTACAGTAATAAAAATAATAAGGCTTTGATGTTACTGCCACTAATCTGTCATAGACTTCTTTACAGGCAAACACCCTTATAATGCAACTATATCCAATAATCAGGCGTAAATTTTAATGCGTCAGACTAGACGGGCCAAGTGGTTCTTATCTGCTGTCAAATTCTATGTTTCTATAAATTTACTAAAGACCGAGTTCAATCGATTTTAAATAGATCAAAATCAATGTGTTTCAGGGGCTAAGGGGAACATTTACTAAGCAGTGATAAGAGCGGAGAAGTGAGCCAGTGGAGAAGTTGCCCATGGCAGCCAATCAGCACTGAAGTAACATCTATAATTTGCATACTATAAAATTATACAGAGCTGCTGATTGGTTGTTGGGAAAACCTCTCCACTGGCTCACTTCTCCGCTCTTATCACTGCTTAGCAAATGTCCCCCGTGTCAGTAAGTGTATGATTTAGCCCCTGAATCACATTGATTTCGAACAATTTGAATTAAATAAAATCCGTTGAGCGCGACCGTTAGTAAGTTTATCCCTTAGACTGAGTATGGGTGACCGGTGTGTTTATTGTGTACTCATTTGCCGTTCCATAACTGATAGAACTTTTGAATTGGCCGCACATCTGTATGATCTAGAACAATACGTCCGCTTTTGTCTAAAGTCATTAAAGCTGCAATCCCATTAAAAAATGAGGAATGTTTTTTAAAATAATCCTCATCTGCCGACTCTACTAGAATGCCTGGGAGACCCCTGAATTTCTGCCAGTACTCAGGGTCAGTCAGTGTAGGGAAGGCTGACGTAGTTGGCCAGCCTGACAAATGATTGTAATTTTTTGGAACAAACATTCTCTGAATTTAAATGAAATAACAATGAAAACAAATATAATAAATTGCTCTGAAACTATATCACTTATTGCTGTGTTAAGAGACGTTAGTCACCAGGGCAAATCGGCGAATAATAATAAATAAATGTCATGTAGTTATTAGTTAGACATGTGAAGCTTTATCTAAAATAGAAAGAAAATAATTAGTGTTTTATTAAAAAGAAAAAAGGAAAAAAAAGACACCTGAAGAAGAGGTCAGTGCTGTATAAATAAGGGATTGTAATAAAATAGTTACTGCAAGATCCAGCTGATACAAACTTTAGCATAAAGGTTCTTGGAAAGTGAACTTTCGAATGTATTGAACCATGATTTATGATCCATTACATGCCCCAGGCAGACAGCATTTCCAGCTCCCCCTCCCCCCTGTGCCCATGTTAGGAAGCTTGGCAGCAGTTCTGTACATCCCCCTCCCCTCACCAAATGGTCTGGTGGTTAATAATAAGCTAGGGAGTATCTGTGTCGGAATGCAGGACAGTGTAGTAAGGAGGAGGACCCTTTTCTTGAGACCCCCTCCCCTACTTTGACTCAGTGGTGAGGAGTACAATCTGGTATCTTCCTAAATTCAGAAAGGTAAGAATGTGACCAAAAATAGAGGTTAAGCTGCTCTCTATTTACAATCTGTCATATTTACAAAGAACAACTTTCTGAGCAGCTGTTTGCAGAACCATTTCTTCTTGGAAAAATTACCTTTTTTTTTTCAGTACTTTTTTCTTTCTTTTATTTTTTTTATTTTTTTATTTACACATCCTCATTTTTCACGGACTGTTTTGGAACAGGGCTTCCAACTGTGGCCCCCTAGGTATGACATCACAGGCCACGGAAACAGGCAAGGTGCAGGCTGACAGGCCCAGAGAAGGAACGGAATGTGCAGTGTATGTCAGGGTTTAATCTGACCGCTGTCATGCCAAATTGCATTTTCTGTCTTTAGGGCAGTATCAGATTTGCAAATTCAGGGGGAGATGTACTTTGTAGTGATAAAAGTGGACAGGTGAGCCAATGGTGAAGTTGCCAATGGCAACCAATCAGCACTGACGTAACATTTATAACCTGCATACTATAAAAGTATACAGGTCAGCTGATTGGTTGCCATGGGCAACTTCTCCATTGGCTCACTTCTCCACTTTTATCACTGCTTCGTACATGTCCCCTGATAAAATACTTCTGTGTTTGGCAACGTTTTATTTTATTTTATGAGCCATAGTAAAACACAGGTACTCCCATACCTTGTTTGTTATTATAAAGTGAATATTCTTTTAGATTGTAAGCTTGCAAGTACAGGTCCTCTCATACTTACACTATCTTATACTCCATACGCACGTAACCCCTGGTTTTGTGTACTTGTCCTATATCGTCTTGAACTGTAAGTGCTGTTTTGGTCATTTGTTTATGTACTCTAATGGGCGCTGTGAATCCCTTGTGGCGCCATATAAATAAAGGATAATAACAATTCAACCATTTACATTTTTTATCACGTTATTTTGGTTACTGTATAGCTGGTGTGAATCAGTGGTCTTTAATTTTTTTTATCAACAGAGCAAGTAACAGACAGTGGGGTATATTTACTAAGGTCCCGATTTTGACCGAGATGCCGTTTTTTCTTCAAAGTGTCATCTCGGTCATTTACTAAACTCAAATCTCGGCAGTGATGAGGGCATTTGTATTTTTTTTGAAGTCCAACAAAAAAAATACGAATGAATACACCATCGGTCAAAACGCGGCTGTTTAAGTATGAATCTCGGTCATTTACTAAGAAGTGCAAAGCAAAAAAAAAAAAAAAAACACTGCCGTGAAAAAATACAACTCGTAAAAAAGTGCTAAAAAAAAACAGACCTGCTTTTTTGAGCCGTGATTGGATAGGCATGCACGGATCCATGAGATCCGTGCATGTATATCAGTGGGAAGGGGTGGGAAAGTGTTAATTTTTTGAAAAAAAATTGCGTGGGGTCCCCCCTCCTAAGCATAACCAGCCTCGGGCTCTTTGAGCCGATCCTGGTTGCAGAAATATGGGGGGGGAAATGACAGGGGTTCCCCCATATTTAAGCAACCAGCATCGGGCTCTGCGTCTGGTCCTGGTTCCAAAAATACGGGGGACAAAAAGCGTAGGGGTCCCCCGTATTTTTAAAACCAGCACCGGGCTCCACTAGCTGGACAGATAATGCCACAGCCGGGGGTCACTTTTATATAGTGCCCTGCGGCCGTGGCATCAAAATTCCAACTAGTCACCCCTGGCCGGGGTACCCTGGGGGAGTGGGGACCCCTTCAATCAAGGGGTCCCCCCCCCAGCCACCCAAGGGCCAGGGGTGAAGCCCGAGGCTGTCCCCCCCATCCAATAGGCTGCGGATGGGGGGCTGATAGCCTTTTTGTAAAAGTGTAAGATATTGGTTTTAGTAGCAGTACTACAAGGCCCAGCAAGCCTCCCCCGCATGCTGGTACTTGGAGAACCACAAGTACCAGCATGCGGCGGAAAAACGGGCCCGCTGGTACCTGTAGTACTACTACTAAAAAAATACCCCAAAAAAGACAATACACACACACCTTGAAAGTAAAGTTTTATTACATCCATCCACACAAACATACATACATACTTACCTTATGTTCACACGCAGGTTGGTCCTCTTGTCCAGTAGAATCCATGGGGTACCTGTTGAATAAATTATACTCACCAGATCCAGGGTACCAGGCTCCTCGGATAATCCTTTTGTAATCCACGTACTTGATTAAAATAAAAAAACGGAGACCCGAGCCACGCACTGAAAGGGGACCCATGTTTTCACATGGGCCCCCTTTCCCCGAATGCCAGAAACCCACTCTGACTTCTGTCTAAGTGGGTTTCTTCAGCCAATCAGGGAGCGCCACGTTGTAGCACCCTCCTGATCGGCTGTGTGCTCCTGTACTGACTGACAGGCGGCACACGGCAGTGTTACAATGTAGCGCCTATGCGCTCCATTGTAACCAATGGTGGGAACTTTCTGCTCAGCGGTGAGGTCACTTTCGGTCAGGACCAGGCGCAGAGCCCGATGGTGGTTGCTTAAATATGGGGGAACCCCTGTCATTTTCCCCCCCATATTTCTGCAACCAGGATCGGCTCAAAGAGCCCGAGGCTGGTTTGGCTTAGGAGGGGGGACCCCACGCAATTTTTTTAACAGTTTTACAGTGCTTATCTAAAAAAAAAAAAAAAAAAAAAAAAAATTAACACCAGCACGGATCACACAGATCCGGCCGAGATTCATTTAGAAAAAGTCGGCAGTGTTTTGCTAATCACTGCCGTAAAAAACTAAAAAAAAACACGAATGACATCGACATCGGAAAACCCGAAAATGCAGAATACGGCAGCTTAGTAAATTAGTCGTAATAAATTCAAAAAGTTGCAGTTTTACACTTTCGATGTCATTCATGATTATTCTCCCACCAAATCGGGAGAATTACGAATGTTAGTAAATATACCCCAGAGGGTCTAATTCAGTAAGGATCGCAAAAGCATTTTGCAGATGTTCGGGGACTGCGCATATGCAGAACGGGTCCTGCAATCTCTTTTCTAAAATGTGAACGCCTCTGCCTCAGTGACAGGCGTTCGCGGGGAGGGATTAGGGAGGCCGGCGGGGGCGTGCTGCCTCAGTTTTCCGGTAGTGGCAAGGCACCAGAGGCGTCTCTTACCCTCTGGACACCCAGTGCAGCGGTAAAAAAAAAAAGGGCCAGAGCTTCGTGGTAAGGGGGAGGGTGTCACTGGAGGGGCGAGGCTTCATGCCCCGTCATCCGTTTTCCGGCACTTGGGGTCCGAAAAAGGGGCGGGCTTTTTGGGAAGGAGGCAGGGCTTCGCATCCCAACCCCCGTTTTCTCTTACGTCCTAGAGGATGCTGGGGACTCCGTAAGGACCATGGGGATAGACGGGCTCCGCCGGAGACATGGTCACTTTAAGAAAGACTTAAGATCTGGTGTGCACTGGCTCCTCCCTCTATGCCCCTCCTCCAGACCTCAGTTTGATACTGTACCCAGTGGAGACTGGGTGCTTTCAGGGAGCTCTCCTGAGTTTCTTGTCAGAAAGTATATTTGTTAGGTTTTTTTATGTTCAGGGAGCCTGCTGGCAACAGACTCCCTGCATCGAGGGACTGAGGGGAGAGAAGCAGACCTACTTCTGTGAGTTTCAAGGCTCTGCTTCTTAGGCTACTGGACACCATTAGCTCCAGAGGGAGTCAGAACACAGGTCTCACCCTGGAGTTCATCCCGGAGCCGCGCCGCCGTCCTCCTCACAGAGCCGGAAGATAGAAGCCGGGTGAGTATGAGAAGAAAAGACTTCAGAGGCGGCAGAAGACTTCATGATCTTCAGTGAGGTAACGCACAGCCGTGCAGCTGTGCGCCATTGCTCCCACACACCTCACACACGGCAGTCACTGTAAGGGTGCAGGGCGCAGGGGGGGGGGGCGCCCTGGGCAGCAATATAAACCTCATTTCTGGCAAAAGAGATACATATACAGCTAGGCACTGTATATATAAAGAGCCCCCGCCAGTTTTTATTATATTTAAGCGGGACAGAAGCCCACCACCGAGGGGGCGGGGCTTCTCCCTCAGCACTCCCCAGCGCTATTTTCTCCACAGCACAGCTGAGAGGAAGCTCCCTGGACTCTCGCCTGCTTATCCACGGTGAAAGGGGGTTTCAGAGAGAGAGGGGGGGGGGGCACATAATTGGCAGCAAATAATAGTATTACAGCGCTACTGGGTAAACACATTGTGTGTTTTTTCTTGGGGTATTAGCGCTGGGTGTGTGCTGGCATACTCTCTCTATGGGGGTCATTCCGAGTTGTTCGCTCGTTATTTTTTTGAGCGAATAGTCGCTAATGCGCATGCGCAATGTCCGCAGTGCGACTGCGCCAAGTAAATTTGCTATGCAGTTAGGAATTTTACTCACGGCATTACGAGTTTTTTTCTTCGTTCTGGTGATCGTAATGTGATTGACAGGAAGTGGGTGTTTTTGGGCGGAAACAGGCCGTTTTATGGGAGTGTGTGAAAAAACGCTACCGTTTCTGGGGAAAACGCGGGAGTGGCTGGAGAAACGGAGGAGTGTCTGGGCGAACGCTGGGTGTGTTTGTGACGTCAAACCAGGAACGAAACTGACTGAACTGATCGCAGATGCCGAGTAAGTCTGGAGCTACTCAGAAACTGCTTAGAAGTGTCTATTCGCAATTCTGCTAATCTTTCGTTCGCAATTTTGATAAGCTAAGATTCACTCCCAGTAGGCGGCGGCTTAGCGTGTGCAAAGCTGCTAAAAGCAGCTTGCGAGCGAACAACTCGGAATGACCATCTATGTCTCTCCAAAGGGCCTTGTGGGGGAACTGTCTTCAGATAAGAGGATTCCCTGAGTGTGTGGTGTGTCGGTACATGTGTGTCGACATGTCTGAGGCAAAAGGCTCTCCTAAGGAGGAGATGGAGCAAATGTGTGTGTGTGGTGCCTCCGTCGACAACGCCGACACCTGACTGGATATGTGGAATTAAGTGCTGAGGTAAATTTATTGCACAAAAGATTAGAGAACAGACAGGGAATCTACCCATGTCTGTCCCTATGTCGCAGGGACCTTCAGAGTCTCAAAACGCCCACTATCCAAAATAATAGACACTGATACCGACACGGAGTCTGACTCCAGTGTCGACTAAGATGATGCAGAGTTACAGCCAAAACTGGCAGAAAAGTATTCAATATATGATTATTGTAATAAAAGATGTTTTGCATATCACTGAAAACCATACTTACCTACTCTCCCTGAATGGCCGGGAGGCTCCCGAAAATCGGGTGGCGCTCCCGGCCCCCCGGAAGAAAAGGCTAGTCTCCCGGACGAGTGCCCACCAGCCGCAACCCACCCGCATCACCTACATAACCCCCGGCGGCGCAGTTCAAAGTGCGCGGTCCGGGAGTCAGATGACACGATTTGCGCCATCCTGGCCCCGCCCCCTGCCTTGCAATGCCAATATTAACGGCATTGCTAGACAGGGGGCGGGGCCACGATGACGTGATCGTGCAACCACGCCCCCAACCCCGCCCCTAAGCGTCATCAAGCCGCATCTCCACACCCTTGCTGCTCCGACCCGGCTGCCTCCTCCCGGAGGGGGCTGCCAGATTGTCGGTAAGTATGCTGAAAACCCATCTGTCCCTGACACGAGGGTACACATGTTTAAGGGGAAGAAAGCTGAGGTAACATTTCCCCCCTCTCATGAACCAAATGAATTGTGTGAAAAAGAGCGGGAATCTCCAGACAAGAAACTGCAGTTTCCCAAAAGAATTCTCATGGTGTATCCTTTCCCGGCTAGGGCCAGGATACGATGGGAATCCTCCTCTAGGGTGGACAAGGCGTTGACACGTTTACCAAAAAAGGTAGCGCTGACATACCAAGATACAGCTACCCTCAGGGATCCTGCAGATTGCATGCAGAAAAGTACTTTGAAGTCCATTTACACACATTCTGGTACACTACTCAGACCGGCGATTGTATCGGCATGGGTTTATAGCGCTGTAGCAGCGTGGACAGATACCTTATCAGCGGAGATTGAAACCCTAGATAAGGATACCATGTTATTGACCCTAGGATATATAAAAGATGCTGTCTTATATATAAGACAGGCCCAAAAAGACATTGGTCTACTGGGTTCTAGAGTCAACGCTATGTCGATTCCTGCTAGACGTGTCCTGTGGAACATGCAATGGACAGGTGATGCCGACTAAAAGAGGCATATGGAGGTTTTACCTTACAAGGGTGAGGAATTGTGTGGAGAAGGGCTCTCGGACCTGGTCTCCACAGCTATAGCTGGTAAATCTGATCTTTTGCCTTATATTCCCTCACAGCCTAAGAAAGCACGACATTATCAAATGCAGTCGTTTCGGTCTCAGAAAAACATGAAAGTACGAGGAGCGTCCTTTCTTACCAGAGGTAAGGGCACAGGGCACAGCTAGTTCCCAGGAACAGAAGTCCTCCCCGGCCTCTACTAAATCCACCGCTGTCACGATCTAGGTAATTCCTTATCAGTATTTACCTTCCAAATGCCTCCTGAGACTGTCCCAGTGTTCCAAGCCTGGATTCCATCTGCACTGTCTGTGTGCAGTACGCTGCATCTCATTGTCTCAAATCTCTTTACTGTGATTCTGGCAGCTTCATGGTTAAAGCTCACATTCAAGTTACAAACAATCTTTCCCTCCAAAAGCTACCATGGGCGCAGCCATGTTTTCCTAATCACATGTTACCTTTCAGCCTATCAGCTGCACTCTGCTCTCAGCCTGATTACACAGCAGCTGCACTCTGGTCTCTGGTTAATCAGCCAGCCAATCCCTGCTTCCCAGCAGGTATAAATATCCTGTTCCTGGGGTGGAAAGAGGTCAGTGCTTCAATTGTCTTCAGTGATTCCAGTGTGCAGTTCTCCCATGGACTTTCTCTGCAGTACAGCCGGACTCCCTGGTGATTATACTCTGCAGTGTAACCCGACACTCCAGTGATTAACCCTCTACAGTCTACCCTGATTCACCTGTGTCTGAACTCCGGCTTCCCAGCAGCCATTCTCCAGCTTCTTCTCCAGCGATCCCCAGCATCACTTCATGCTTCACCTGTGCTTCTAAGTACAATAGTGTATTTCTATCTGCGAACCCCAGCTTCACTCAAAGCTTACCAACGATCCCAAAGTAACCATCGGTGTTCCGTCATCGATTCCAAGTCACCATCGGTGTTCCGTCATCGATCCCAAGTATTTCTCTGAACTGTGTTTCCTATTACCAGTACCAAGTCATCAGTATTCCTCTGAACTGTGTTTAATAAAACCTTTGAACTTTCCCTTGTTGTCGTGGTCACGCCTTCGGGCATTTGTTCTAAAGGTTCCCTGCATGTCCAAGAACCCTGTACTGCCTCCCAGGTACACATATACCTCAGCCCCTACAACTGAGGCTTCCCCCTGGTCAGCACCAGCCCTCAGTTGTGACAACCGCATGACGCTGGGGCTCCGCTAAGGGACAAAGAAACTAGTGTTACAGCGCATATGGATTAGAATTTAAAAAGGTTTTTTATTAAAACATATATATATATATATATATATATAAAAAATATGCAATTTATACCACCGGCCGGTCAATATACCATTACAATAATCAATTCACATATGAACTGTGTGTAACATATATTATAACAAATTACTCTATATCCACTTGAAATTCTTAATAACACCTGTTGTAGTGGTTAAAATGTAACATATCCGATGTTTACTGAGGCTAAATAGCACACACAGTTCTTTTCTGTGAGACTATTTAACAGTCACTTTTGTGAAGAAAATGAAATAGGGTTGTTCCTCACATTAAATGTGGGTTTTTACGCTGTCCCATTTATATAGCCACAGCCTGTTGATAATATGAGCCAATGCTTCCTCTAAAAGCGTGTCTGGCCAGACATTTATGCAGTACGATCTCAC
Source organism: Pseudophryne corroboree (assembly GCF_028390025.1). Taxonomy (NCBI): domain Eukaryota; kingdom Metazoa; phylum Chordata; class Amphibia; order Anura; family Myobatrachidae; genus Pseudophryne; species Pseudophryne corroboree. Next base: position 803,454,504 of record NC_086449.1, on the reverse strand, counting down.
CACTCCTATTTGTGGATTCTTTCACCGAAAATATCCTCCCCGGCTGCTGGTGCTTTCAACCTTTATCGTGCAGTCATCTCTGGGGGATCGTAAATAAAGGTGAAGAGTTCCTGGAGCGTTAGTGCTGGTTATCGAGATCTCCGGATGTAGTGGTATGAACAGCAATTAGATGAGTAATTGACACGTTTCCCCGCCTCCCTCCGGGCTCAGCGGCTTCATCAGATGTTCTGAGTAGCCCTATGTTACAGGCAGCATATTGATTGGAGTGACAGAGCGCTAGATTTAGTATTGGTTGTTTTGTATTGTTCTCCGCTAAGGGAGTCCGCCCTAGTGGGAGCGCGTCTTCGACTCTTCAGCCACATCTGAGTTCACTCACAGGTGGATCCCTGGGCAATAGAAATTGTTTCTCAGGGTTACAAGCTGGAATTCGAAGAGGTGCTTCCTCGCCGGTTTTCCTTATCGGCCCTACCGGCTTCTCTCCCAGAAAGGGAGATAATATTAAATACAATTCACACATTGTATCTCCAACAGGTGGTACTCGAGGTTCCCCTCCTTCAACAAGGAAGGGGATATTACTCAACCTTGGCTGTAGTCCCGAAACCGGACGGTTCGGTCAGACCTATTTTAAAATTAAAATCTCTGAACTTATACTTGAAAAGGTTCAAATTCAAGGTGGAATCGCTCAGAGCGATCATCGCCAGCCTGGAAGGGGGGGATTTTATGGTGTATCTAGACATAAAGTCTGCATACCTTCATGTTCCCATTTATCCACCGCATCAGGCGTACCTGAGAATTGCGGTACAGTATTGTCATTACCAATTTCAGGGTAATTGGCGGAAATGATGGTGCTCCTACGCAAGCAAGGAGTCACAATTATCCCATACTTGGACGATCTTCTAATAAGGGCAAGATCAAAAGGTTGTTAAACAGCGTGTCACTTTCGCTGAAGGTGTCACAGCAACTCGGCTGTATTCTCAATATCCCGAAGTCACAGTTGGTTCCTATGACTCGTCTGCCCTTCTTGGGTATGATTCTGGATACGGACCAGAAAGGGGTTTATCTTCCGATAGAGAAGGCCCAGGAACTAATGACTCTGGTAAAAAAACCTATTAAGCCAAAACAGGTGTCAGTGCATCACTGCACTCGGGTCCTGGGAAAGATGGTGGCATCTTACGGGGCCATTCCCTTCGGCAGGTTCCATGCGAGGACCTTCTAATGGGATCTACGGTACAAGTGGTCCGGATCACATCTACAGATGCATCAGTTAGTCACCCTGTCCCCTAGGGCCAGGGTGTCTCTCCTATGGTGGCTGCAGAGTGCTCACCTTCTGCAGGGTCGCAGGTTCGCCATCCAGGACTGGGTTCTGGTAGCCACGGACGCGAGCCTCCGAGGTTGGGTTGCAGTCACACAGGGAAGAAACTTCCAAGGTCTTTGGGTCAAGTCAAAAAACTTGTATTCAAATCAACATCCTGGAGCTGAGGGCCATATACAACGCCCTTCGGCAAGCTGAGACATTGCTTCGCAACCTACCGGTTCTGATCCAGTCAGACAACATCACCGCAGTGGCTCATGTAAACCGCCAAGGCGGCACAAAGAGCAGAGTGGAAATGGCAGAAGCCACCAGGATTCTCAGCTGGGCGGAAAATCATGTAAGCGCATTTTCAGCAGTTCATTCCGGGAGTGGACAACTGAGAAGCAGACTTCCTCAGCAAACACGACCTGCATCCAAGAGGGGACTTCTTTAGGAAGCCTTCGCACAGATTGCAAGTCAGTGGGGACTGCCACAGATAGACATGATGGCGTCCCGCCTCAACAAAAAGCTAAAGAGGTATTTCGCCAGGTCAAGAGACCCTCAGGCAGTAGCTGTAGACGCCCTAGTGACACCGTGGGTGTTCCAGTCGGTCTATGTATTTCCTCCTCTTCCTCTCATACCCAAGGTGTTGAGAATAGTAAGAAAAAGAGGAGTGAGAACAATCCTCATTGTTCCAAATTGGCCACGAAGGACCTGTTATCCGGATCTGCAGGAAATGCTCACAGAAGATCCGTGGCCTCTTCCTCTAAGACAGGACCTGTTGCAACAGGGGCCCTGTCTATTCCAAGACTTACCGCGGCTGCGTTGGACGGCATGGCGGTTGAACGCCGGATCCTAGCGGATAAGGGTATTCCGGATGAGGTCATTCCTACGCTAATAAAGGCTAGGAAGGACGTGATATCTAAACATTTTCACCGTATATGGCGAAAATATGTTTCTTGGTGTGAGGCCAGGAATGCTCCTACGGAAGAATTCCATCTGGGCCGCTTCCTTCACTTCCTGCAAACTGGAGTGAATTTGGGTCTAAAATTAGGATCTATTAAGGTTCAGATTTCGGCCTTATCCATTTTCTTTCAAAAGGGATTGGCCTCTCTCTCCCTGAAGTACAAACCTTTGTGAAGGGAGTACTGCATATTCAGCCTCTTTTTGTACCTCCGGTGGCGCCTTGGGACCTTAACGTGGTGTTAAGTTTCATTAAGTCGCACTGGTTTGAACCACTTAAAACGGTGCAGTTGAAATATCTCACTTGGAAGGTGGTCATGTTTTTAGCCTTGGCTTCGGCTAGGCGAGTGTCGGAATTAGCGGCTTTGTCACATAAAAGCCCCTATCTGGTTTTACATATGGATAGAGCGGAATTGCGGACCCGTCCTCAATTTCTGCCAAAAGTGGTTTCATCCTTTCATATGAACCAACCTATTGTGGTGCCTGTGGCTACGCGTGACTTGGAGGATTCCGAGTCCCTTGATGTGGTCAGGGCTTTGAAAAATTACGTGTCCAGAACGGCTACAGTCAGAAAAACAGAAGCACTGTTTGTCATGTATGCAACCAACAAAATTGGTGCCCCTGCTTCAAAGCAGACTATTGCTCGATGGATCTGTAACACGATTCAGCAGGCGCATTCTACGGCGGGATTGCCGTTACCTAAATCGGTCAAGGCCCATTCCACTAGGAAAGTGGGCTCTTCATGGGCGGCTGCCCGAGGGGTCTCGGCGCTACAGCTGTGCCGAGCTGCTACTTGGTCAGGTTCAAACTCCTTTGCAAGGTTCTATAAGTTTGATACCCTGGCTGAGGAGGACCTCCTGTTTGCTCAATCGGTGCTGCAGAGTCATCCGCACTCTCCCGCCCGTTTGGGAGCTTTGGTATAATCCCCATGGTCCTTACGGAGTCCCCAGCATCCTCTAGGACGTAAGAGAAAATAAGATTTTAAACCTACCGGTAAATCTTTTTCTCGTAGTCCGTAGAGGATGCTGGGCGCCTGTCCCAAATGTGGACTACTTCTGCAAGACTTGGATATAGTTATTGCTTAAATAAGGGTTATGTTATAGTTTCATCGGTCTTGGACTGATGCTATGTCGTTTTCATACTGTTAACTGGGTAGTATATCACAAGTTATACGGTGTGATTGGTGTGACTGGTATGAATCTTGCCCTTGGATTAACAATAATCCTTTCCTCGTACTGTCCGTCTCCTCTGGGCACAGTTTCTCTAACTGAGGTCTGGAGGAGGGGCATAGAAGGAGGAGCCAGTGCACACCAGATCTAAAGTCTTTCTTAAAGTGCCCATGTCTCCTGCGGAGCCCGTCTATCCCCATGGTCCTTACGGAGTCCCCAGCATCCTCTAAGGACTTCGAGAAAAAGATTTACCGGTAGGTTTAAAATCTTATTTTTCGTCACTTTGGAGGATAGGGAGGTGCGGGCTGCCTCCCGCAGAGTGCTAGTTCAGCAGTGCCGGCTCCTGCTCAGTGACAGGAGCCAGGTACTGCACATAATGTAACAGTGCAGCACTCTTCTCCTGTCACTGAGTAGGAGCCGGCATTTTGGTGTCACCCCTCGGCGGGTGACACCCGGGAGCAGGCTGCACCCCCTTTGTGACGCCAGTGCAAGGCACAACGCAGTTTCCTTGGCCCCGCAAGTTGCACTGCAACGGCAAGGCTGAGTAAGCTGAAGCTTACTGAGCCTGCCGTCACAGATGAACATCGCAACCGATTGACTCAGATGTACAGTACTAAAGGGAAAATGCGTCCAAAAATCCCAAAACTGTTTTTCTATTTTGGCCGCATTTCCCATATGCACCAAGCTCCGGAAATGCGATACAATCTGGACAGGGCCGGTTCTGGGGCTCTGTGCGCCCGGGCGGCAATAGGGGCGTGGCTTCGTACAGGGGGCGTGGTCATTTACGCCCCCTGTACAGACTAAAATAATGTGCGGTGCGCGATGACGTCATCGTGCACTGCACAGCAAAGGTCCTCTCCACGAAGGGAAACTAGACGCGTAGCGTCTAGTTCCCTTCGTGGAGAGGACCTTTGCTGTGCGGTGCGCGATGACGTCATCGATGCACCGCACAGTAAAGGACCTCTCCACGAAGGGAAACTAGACGTGTACGCGTCTAGTTTCCCTTCACAGCGGCCAGCAGCAGCGGGGGGCACAGCAGCAGCAGCGGATCTTGCCCTGGTGCGGCACCCTCCGGATGGCGCCCTGCGCCCTCTGGAAGGCGGCGCCCCGGGCAAAAGTTCTGCTTGCCCGTGGCAAGATCTGCTACTGAATCTGGAGCTTGGACCCAGTGGGTAACACCATCTTTAGATGCTGTTACCCAATTGAAGCCTATGGGCTTCTCTTTGTGCTTTCCTCTGAGAGAGATCAGATCTCTCCCAGCACCTCTGGCGTCCGCAGCTTAACTTCACATGCGCAGAAGGACTCCCGGGTTCTAAACCCAGACGTCCTTCCATTGCAAAGGACAGCTCTTATCAGGAGAGCTGTCCTTTTATTATTATTATTATTATTATTATTATTATTATTATTATTATTTATATGGCACCGCAAGGGTTCTGCAGCGCCTAACAAAGTACATAAAAAATTAGCAAATCAAGAAAAACACATGGTATACAAACATTCCTGCATCAACGGACTGGACACTGAAATAAGTATCATGGTGGCCAAACCCGATGTAAGGAGTATGGAGTAGAAGATAGTCTAGAAGTAAGAGAAGGAAAAGCACATGAGGAAAGAGGGCCCTGCACGTGAGACACTGATGTTTCTATAATGGGTGCAGTGTGTGCGGTGCACACGGGCCCCTGAGTCCAGAGGGGGCCCCAGACCGCACACACTGCACCCATTTTGAAAATACTCACCCCTCCGAAGTCCAGCGCCGGCATCTGCAGCGCTGTTAGAAAACAGTGAAAATGGTTCAGCGCCCATTTTCACTGAGTTCTGCGCATGCGCAGTAGAGAAATCTCAGGGGAAATGGCCGCCGCACCATTTTTCCCGGAGATCTGCGCATGCGCAGTAGAGTCTGAGCCCTCTAGCGCTCAGACTCTACAGCGCTCCGGGCAGAGCGGAGGGGGCCCGAACGGAGGAGGCTGAACACGGGCCTCCTCCTCTCTTAAAATGCCCCTGACGTGAGAGTTTATATTCTAAAGGGGAGGGGCAGACAGACAAGGGTGAGACATGGCGTAGACAGTAAGCGTGGAACAGAGGCTTAGGATGAGAGACAGCTGAGTTTGGTGAAGAAGTGTGACTGAGAGCCCGTTTGAATTTTTCTAGAGAGGTGGAGAGTCTGATGAGGAAATGTAGAGAATTCCAGAGGTAGGGAGCAGCACGTGCAAAACCATGGAGGCAGGAGTGGGAGGAAGTGAAAAGGTGACAGGAGAGGCGGCGTGCGTTTGTGGAGCGAAGAGGACGGGCGGGAGTGTAAAGGGAGATAAGTTCAGAGATGTAAATGGAAGAGGAGTGGGTGAGGGCGCTGTAAGTGAGTGTGAGAAGCTTGAATTGGATTCTGAAGGGGAATGTCTGAAGAGAGGAAGCCAGGAAGCAAAGTTGTCGAGGCATTTGGGGCAGTGCCAGGAGTAAATGACAGCTACTCGAAGGTGAACAGGTTGGAATGGAAATAAGATTCAGGGAGTTGGATATGAAAAGGTCGTGGGTGGGGACCAATTTTTTTTTTCCAATTTACGTTTATTGAAGCATGACAATTTTGTAACTGCATAAGTTTACAGGATAAGGCATATCCATTCGTATATAAACTGTACAAATAATGTACAAATAATATTTTGTTACATAACACATGCATTGACATTGTATAATCGCAGCGTGATACATCAAAAAGCATGTGAAGCAAAGTGTAATTACATAATATGATGTGACGAGAACCCGGGTCCATGTCTGTACCCCCCCCCCCCCCCCCCCCAAAAAAAAAAAAAAAACCCTAAAGAAGAGAGGGGAGAGGGATTAAAAAAAAAAAAAAAAAACACCAACAACCGGACCAAGATTTCACGTTAGGCAAAGAGATGGGGGGGTCTTGCTCACAGACACGCTCCTCGTACCATAATGTATTTTTGAAACACTTCCAGATCTGGTCTTTAATGGATTGGGATAAGGTTTCTATATAGCTCTCCCATGTTTCAAAGAATTTTTGGGTAAAGTTCTCTTTTTGTAACGAGGCTTCCAGCCATTCCATTCGGAAAACAAAAAACAATTTTTTGAAAAGAGTGAGAGAGGAGGGGCCGTTGGTTGTATCCAGATTTGAAGGATACATTTTTTTAGCTACGGCCGATACAGCTATCAGTAATTTTCTGACCCCTCGTGAGACTCGGGAACCCTCTGGCAAAATGCCAAATATCGCCCATTCAGGAGTGAAGGGAATACTAGTCACCAAATGGCGATTCACAAAAACCCAAACCTGAAGCCAAAATCTCTTTATTATCGCACAGCTCCACAGGCAGTGCATTAGTTCTGGCAATCATACATTACCAGGAAAGTCCAGGAACAGAGCATTTTCACCCTCATGGAGAGGGTCAGGTAGGCAAGTATGACCTACGGTGCAGTGAAAGGTAAGTACTATGTAGAACATTTAAAAATAATTCAACATAAGATGCTGCAGGGATCAATTTTATAGATAGCTCAAACGTCTGCATGAGTTTTTTAATACTAAGGGATGGAAACTGGTCTTTCCATAGTGCTAACCCTGTCAGTTGGCCATCATATTGTAAGGGCAGGGCCGCCATCAGGGGGGTGCTGCGGCACAGCTGTCCCGGGCCCAGCCTCTCTGACGGAGAGAGGAGGGCCTGGGATACTGCCCACCCGCGGCCGTCCCCGCCGTTCCGCGGCCATCCCCACTGTTCTGCCGCTGTCCTCCGACCCTCCAGCAGCTCTGTATTGAAAACTTTCCTCCCAAAATGTCCGCCACCACAGAGGAGACAGTTATTCAAGATACTAGAGGAGCCCTCTAATATCTTGAATAACTGTCTCCTCTGAGGCGGCAGCCATTTTGGGAGGGACAATTTCAATACAGCTGCAGGAGGACAGAGGAGAGCAGCAGAACAGCGGGGATGGAGGCAGGCAGAGGCATCAGCATCCCGGGCCCTCCCGACAGCGGCACTTGTATGTATGCATGCATGTGTGTGTATATAATATATATATATATATATATATATATATATATATACACACACACACACACAATGGGCCAGATGTACTAAGCTTGAAAAGTGATAAATATCACTGTGATAAAGCACCAGCCAATCGGATCCTAACTGTCATTTTTCAAACACAGCCTGTGACATGGCAGTTAGGAGCCGATTGGCTGGTGCTTTATCACAGTGATATTTATCACATTTCAGGCTTAGTACATCTTCCCCAGTAAAAAAAAGAAATAAAAAAAGAATTAGGTGAAATCTGGAGGTGTCTTATGGGGAATTTAAAAAGTTAAAAAATAAAAAAAATATTCCTACCTTAAATACACAGGTTGAGACTTGAGGGGGTGGCTTCATGTCTGCATATAACTTTTATGTTTGATTTTTTTTAAATATATATATATATATATATATATTTATTTATTTAACTTTTTTTTTCGGAGGGGTGGGGGGGCCTGCCTATTTGGTCAGTCCCGGGCCCCACAATTTCTGATGGCAGCCCTGTGTAAGGGTGTACGTAAAAATAAGTAGTGTGTCAAAATAGCTTTAAAGGAAGGGTTTTGAGTGATTAGTAGTTTATCCAGTGAGTTATCATAGTCAGCCGGGGAAGGCGCCCCAAGCGCTTGTAAGCATACCAAAGGAAAAGATTTAAGTATCGGGAATTGTTCCGTAGCCTTTGTAAATGTTAGTGTTTTTTTAGTAGTACAGTTCACAAATTGTCGTATAGAAGTAATACCTTGTCGTTTCCATAATAAGAAAGGGTGGGTAGCAGACCCCTCATGAAAATTTGGATTACGTACTAAGGATAAAAATAATGATATATGTGGGTTCAAAGCCCCGTTATGGTGTAGAATATGCCACACTTTTCGGGTTGACATTAGTAATGGGTTAGATTGTATTGAAAGTGGCACCTCTCCATCATGCATGTGTAAGAATGAGATCAAACTTACATTATCCAGGAAAGCCGTTTCCAGGACAGTATTAGAATAAGTATTTGTATAATGAAGCCAGTCTCTTAGGTAACGCATGTGAGCTGCATGACTATAATTAGTGATATTGGGCAGGTTAATACCCCCGTTTGATTTGTGTTGTTGCAATTTCACAAGATCAGTGCTGGTCCTCTTACCATTCCAAATAAACGTGCGTATAATACGTTCGAGTTCAGTAGTGTCTCGTTGGGTTAGTAGAATTGGTAGTGATTGAAGTGGATAAAGGAGCCGGGGAAACAGTATCATCTTCACCAAATTTGCTCGGCCCAAGTAAGAAAGGTTAAGATGTCGCCATCTATCAGACCAGTATCGTCTCTAATACTATGTAAAATACTCTTCAAATTTAAACTATATAGGTTAGTTAAGTTTTTTGGGGAGTTGTACCCCCAAGTAGGCAATCGATTTGGATGCCCAAATAATGGGGACCTCCCTAAACCATGCAGGGCGAACATAAGCAGGTTTTAAATAAAGTGCGGTAGATTTCTCAAGATTCACCTCAAAGCCTGAAATCAGGACAAATACTCTAACATGTTCCATCAACGGCCCAAGGACCCTCCGTGGGTTTGAAATAAATAATAGAACATCGTCTGCAAAGGACGATATTTTCACAGTCTCCATCCCTACTGTAATTCCCGTAAAGCCTTGCCAGGCTTGCAACACTCGTAACATTGGATCCAGGGCTAGGTTAAAAAGTAAGGGCGAAAGTGGACAACCCTGTCTTATTCCCCTGGACATCACTAAGCTATTCCCCATGCCTCCATTGACCAGTATAGAGGTAGTTGGAGAAGCATAAAATAACTTTATCAAGTCCCTAAATTATTGTCCAAATCCCCTCCTGTTTAAAATTCCGTGAAGGTAGGGCCAGGATACAATATAAAAAGCTTTCGTGGCATCCAAGCTTAAAAGCATGTTAGAGGAGGTAGGTTGGAGGCTAGCTGCCATCAATGCAGCGATAGCAGTTCGTATACCTTTCACAGAATGTCTGTGTCTGGTAAATTGGTGATTTGTAAGCATAGAGGCAAAAAAGAGTTGGAGCCTGACTGCCATGATTTTTGCTAATATTTTAAAGTCAACGTTAAGTAGGGTAATGGGACGGTATGATGAGGGGAGAGTGGGGTCTTTGTTGGGTTTTGGAATCAAAGTGGTGTAGGCTTGATTAAAACCAGGAAATAGGGGAAGATCCGTTTGAATATTTCTATAAAGAGCTTGAAGGGCCGGAATTGTTGGGGACCAATTTGTTACTGACAGATCTGGCATTCCAGAGGTCACAGGAGAGAGGGAGAGAGTGTGTGGGAGATATGATGGTGTAATGGTTAGCATTACTGCCTCACAGCACTGAGGTCATGGGATCAATACCCACCATGGCCCTAACTGTGTGGAGTTTGTATATTCTCCCCGTACTTGCGTGGGTTTCCTCCGGGTACTCCGGTTTCCACCCACAATCCAAATATATACTGGTAGGTTAATTGGCTCCCAACAATATGAACCCTAGTGTGAATGTGTGTGCGTGTACCTGTGATAGGGAATATAGAGTGTAAGCTCCACTGGGGCAGGGACTGATGTGAATGGCCAAATATTCTCTGTAAAGCGCTGCGGAATATGTGTGCGCTATATAAATAACTGGTAATAAATAATAATAATAATAATAATAATAAATATGTGAATGAGATTATCATGGTTGCTGTAGCGTTGAGGTGAGATTCATTTGTATGGCGGAGATGGAGAGGGTGTACTGGCGGTGCTGGCTTCTGATTTAGGAAGGGAAACTGCCATAGATTGGTGAGGCGGGAGTGTAGTGTGATGCGGATGGAGGTGATGTGACCGGGAGAGGAGGGAGTAAGCAGGGCTGAGTGGTGGGGTAGTAGGCGATTTGAATGAAAGTGGGAAAGGGGAGGAGGGGAAGAGAAGCAGATATGTGGAGGGAGGAGATGTAGGAGAACAAGGAGAAAGGATAGAGGTGGGAACAGGGAGCAAAATAAAGGATTAGCTAAATATTGAGTGATGGGGGGAGTTGAAAAAAACATGGACATAGTGTGGAGGTAACTAGGGAGTGAAAAGAGACAGAGCAGTAGAATTGCAGGAATGCAGGTGAAAATAAAGTGTTGGTACTTGTGTATGTTCAACGGCAATAATATAGTTTCAAGCGAAGAAAAATGATAATGTCACAGAAATTGAATTATAAGGTAGGCTGTGTTAGAAATGAGAGGTTGTGGTTACTGAGATAGGAGTTGTTTGTTGTGAAGAGTCTGTGAACTCACATTTGTGGCCGGTTGTAATTGCGCCCGAGTTCACCTTTTACATGATTGTCCCTTTAAAAAAAACATCCAAGTTCAGACAGCGGGGGTGACTGAGACCTAATCACTGGGCTGCTAAATTTGTTGTCCTGCGATCAGATAGTCGCCAAGGGGAGTGTATATTCGCCCGTGCAAGTGTGCGTTCGCATGTGTATGCAGTGCAAAATAAAACCCTCAGTCAGCGGACAGCTGCAATTCCGTTTGCAGCACACAAACCATCTAATGATTTTACCACTGTGTGCAGTGTGTGCGCAGCCCAGCAGAGCCGGCCCTAACCAATATGATGCCCTAGGCAAAATTTTAGCTGGTGCCCCCTAGCACCACCGCTGGTTCCGCCTCTGACCTTGCACCTCTTTCCCAGCACCATCACCCCTCACCCATAGCAGTCCTTATTTTGGTGTATGTACCCCATATATTTTAAATATGAACAGTTTGCACATTTGGCCCAAAAAGGGGTATGTTTTTGCTGGCAAGAGGCATGGCCACACAATAGTAACCCCAATTCCAATTACGCCACACAATACTGCAACTTTATTCACATTTGATCATGTGATAGTGTTCATAATTCATATTACATCCCACAGTAGTATCACTTTACCTTAAACGTTACTCCTCGCAGTAGAGCCCCTTATTCACATTATATTACACTGAATTGCTCCTTATTCACATTACACCACACCATATTGCTCTTTATTCACATTAGATGACACAGTAGTGCCCTTTCTATACGCAACGCCACATAGTAGAGCACCTTATACACATAATGCCACACATTAGTAATGCATTTATACACATAATTTCACACAGTAATGCACCTTACACATATGAGACAAATGATTAATGTCCTTATAAACATAATGCGCCTTACACATTAAGACAACCTTTATTAATGCCCTTTTACACATAATGTCCCTTACACATATGCCGTACATTATTAATGCCACTATACACATAATGACACACATAGTGCCCCCTACACATTTGCTGCACATTATTAGTGCCCCTATACACATAATTACACACATGCAGTAGTACCCTGTTACACATATGCCGCACATTATTAACGCCCTTATACACATAATGACACATATAGTGCTCCCTAGACATATGTTGCACATTATTAATGCATTTTTACATGACACACATAATGCTCCTTACACATATTCCAAACACTACTGCACAACCAACCCACTCACATGCACACAGCACTCACACTGCCACTAACACTGTGACCTCTGCCTCTGCTTGGATACAGATGTGTCCTCATAAATCTTGCCTCAATGCTAATGTCGGGCACCTTTTTTTATGAAAATGCATCTTATTTGCATTGCTATGTGGCTAGGATGCACAAGCAGCTTCTGCTGATTAAACTGATATGCAGCATGCCTATTTACTGTATGAGATTGTGGCTGTATCTGCATATGAAATGCTACACACAGAATATAGGCATGCTGCATATCATTTTAATCAGCAGACGCTGCTGATGCCCCTAGGCATATCAAATGCCCAAGGCAATTGCCTAGTTTGCCTATGCCTATGGCCGGCTCTGCAGCCCAGGACTTACTCCTACAGTGCGATCAGAACGTGCTGATCGGGGCCGGAGCTGACATCATACATCCTCCATGAAAACGCTTGGGAACGCCTGCGTATTCCCTGACACTCCCAGAGAACGGTCAGTTACCACCCACAAATGGCTTCCTTCTGTCAATCAGCATGCACATGGCTGAGCGATTGAAATTTTCGCACTAGCCTGCCGCTGTCTGGCGATGCCTGTTGTTGTTTGGCGACGCGTGTGCGCATTGCGGTGCATACGCAGTCTAACGGTAATCGCCCGCTGTGCGAAAATGCACAGAAGCGAACAGGTCTGAATCGGTCCCTGTTTAACTGCAGTATAACGCTGAAGTTATGCTTCAGTTTTAACACGCTTTGCTAATTATGCAATTCAATATATTATGCTCACAGCCTGCCCGGTGTACACAGCCTGTGCAAGCCAGATGCATGTGTTCCCAATGATTGGAATCTACTATGACTCCCCACCCCCTAGCAATAAATTACCTTAAGCAAACAAGCAAGGCATACCACATAGCTAACTGGGTCTATATATCTGGAAAAGACTTTCCCAACCTCGGTCCCCAGGGCACACTAATAGTGTATGTTTCAGTGATATGCATGCTTGAGCACAGGTGGCTAATTAGTACCTCAGTTATTTGGATTTAACCATCTGAGCTGAAGCCTGGATATCACTAAAACCTGCACTGTAAAGGCCCCTACACACGGTACAATTTTTTTAAACAATATTGCCGCTTGCGACCGGTTGGAACGACAAATCGTTTAAAAACTGTCCGTGTGTAGGCATGATAATGATGCGATGAACACGCAGAAAGCTCTGAGGAGGTGGAGAACGATGCTGCATTCCATGTTTTCAAAATGGAGACTGTTATATAGTACCGGAACCAAGGTACAAGATAAGTTGTACGTTTCGGATCTTTTTATTTGTAAACTTGCTTGTTTATGTGACGCTTTCTTTTTGGGATACTAGAAGATGGATCTAGTCACCTTTTATAACAATCCTGTGTCCATATTCCTGCAGGAGAAGCGCTATGTTGGTGTCTGGCCTAAGACGATATTCTACTAGACTGTCCCGCACAGTGGTGCAGACATGGGTTGCCGTGACACCCAGGCTTTCACTTCGTCATAGTAAGTTAATCTGTTTAGTCTTAAGGGGAGGTTTACTAACATTTCTAAAACGGAAAAGTGTAAGGGTTGGCCTTAGCAAGCAATCAGATTCTAACTTTCATTTATCTAGTACATTGTACAAGTTGATAGCTAGGATCTGATTGGTTAATTTAATTAGGCCTCATACACACATAAAAGCGAGTGCTCAGGTCAGGCTCCTGCATCTCTCTGATGGACCACGTTGATAATTATGGGGTCTATTCATGAAGCAGGAAAAGAGTGCAGAGAAAGATCAGTGGAGATGTTGCCCATGGCAACCAATCAGCTTTGAAGGAAGCCTTTATCAAGTACATTTTACAAAATGTAAGGGAGATGCTGATTGGTTGCCATGGGGAACTTCTCCACTGGTCTGTTTCTCCACTGTTTTCACTGCTTCATGAATAGACCCCTATGTGCTAAGACAATGACCACTAACTGACCGTTCACAGCTGCTGTGACACGGCTTGAAACACTTGTTCAGTGACTCGGGTAGGCCGTGTAAAAGGGGCATTAGTTTTGCTGATTTTTGTAAGTTATTTTATATTTAATGTGAACTTGATGCCAGATCCCAGAGGAGACCAGCATTTGTTGCTTTTTTTTCCCCTCCCCAAATAAGTATTTTTATGTGGTTATACTGTGTCCATACCTTATATTGGTGTCTCCACTGTAGACTCTTCATTCAAAATACACCCCAATGTGGGCGAGGCGTTGGCAGAGAGAAGACCTGTTGTGGCTCTGGAGAGCACAATTATTACACACGGCATGCCATATCCGGAAAACATCAGGTGACCTCAATGCCAGTTATGTTGTACACTGGGGTGGGCCAGGACTGGATTAAATGAAATGTCTGTGGGAGCACTAAGGCAGCTAGCTTGTGTGTGTCTCGGGGGGGGGGGGGGGGGTAGGCTGCTAAACAATTGTCAAAATTATTTATTGGTGATGTTGCTAAATAGTATCGTGTATATACGGGATGCGTTTGGCATCCCAGCGGTCAGGATGCCGGCTGTCATATGACCAACATCGGAATGCCGAAACCGCTCAGGGTTAGGGTTTGGCACTAGAGATTTAGCCGTAGCCGCTGCACCCTAGATTTATCCCTAGCTTCCACCGGTTGATGGGGAGGGGGGGTGTTAGCTTACTCCTCCCCCCCCCCAACTGTTGGATTCTCAGATATAGGATGCCGGGGTCGGTCATGTGACTGCTGGCATCCCTGGGATAATGTATCACACCTATATATACTCCCAGCACCACAAGTGTGTTAAATATACTGTAGGCTAGTTAAATGTACATTTAAAGAAAATGGACCTGATATGCCATTGGCAATTCCTGATGCCTACAGCGCACGGAAATGGCTTGGGAGCGTCTGCATGGAATTCTATGCAACAACACCCCCACCTCCCCCGAACTCTGGTGTTGAGCGCAGCCGCCATAACTATCATCTGCGCTTGCTCTAGCCCCTTTGGGGCATGTAGGCCGACTGACAATGGGCGGCTCTCTGCCTACACATGGCTCAGAATAGGATGCAACTCTGTCCACACGCCGACGGGATGCTCCCCCTATGTGTGGAAGCCCTGTCGGCACCCTGTAACGCTGATTCAGCCATAGGAGAGAATCAACTGAGATGCAGCCGACACAGAATGCTCTAAGTGCGCATGCTACAAACTGCGCGGTGTGGCCACATTGGGAAATCGGCTTTCATTAAACGACAGCCAATTACTTTGCCTCTGTTGACTTGCCACCTATAGTCATTGATTGACGGAAAGCTCTTAAAAGTATGGGGGCTAGGGGTTAGGGACAACCACAAGTTATGTTTCATTATAGGTTCACTTTAAACATATTACATAAAAGGTAATGGGACCTCTGCTGACTGTTATCCATCCTCTGTATGTGGCCAGCATGGCTAATGAAGTGGAAGAAATCGTTCGGATTAATGGGTCAGTACCAGCGACAGTCGGCATCCTAAAGGGCAAAATTCATATCGGCCTCTCTGAAGAAGAATTGAAGATCCTGGCGACTAGCAGAGACTGCGTCAAGGTGTCACGGAGGGACCTGCCCTACGTCCTCAGCCAGGTTTGCCAATAGAATAACCTATAATAGAATCATGTGACTATATTATATTTATGAACCATATATTTAAATGTATTATATGTGCAGGGCCGGCCCAAGCTTATTTTTTTTAGTAAACAAAAATCTATTTTGGCGCCCTTTGATGGGATAAAAGGGGTGTGGTCTTACAAGAAAGGGGAGTGGCTACACAATTGTACTCCCCGTGGTACAGAGTGATAGTGGGTGACAGGGAGATAATAGGTTAATGGTGAGGCAGGGGTGACAGAGAGATGGTGGGTGACTGTGACAGGGAGATAATGGGTGACTGAGGCAGGGTGACATTGAGATAGTGGGTGACTGATGTCCCACAGTGCCAGATACACATGTCCCCACAGTGCCAGATATGCCCCAGTGCAGATACACACGTCCCCACAGTGCCAGATATGCCCCCAGTGCCAGATACACATGTCCCCACAGTGCCAGATATGCCCTCAGTGCCAGATACACACATCCCCACAGCGCCAGATATGCCCCCAGTGCCAGATACACATGTCCCCACAGCGCCAGATATGCCCCCAGTGCCAGATACACATATCCCCACAGTGCCAGATATGCCCCCAGTGCAGATACACATGTCCCCACAGTGCCAGATATGCCCCCAGTGCAGATACACACGTCCCCACAGTGCCAGATATGCCCCAGTGCAGATACACACGTCCCCACAGTGCCAGATATGCCCCCAGTGCCAGATACACATGTCCCCACAGCGCCAGATATGCCCCCAGTGCCAGATACACATGTCCCCACAGTGCCAGATATGCCCCCAGTGCCAGATACACATCCCCACAGTGCCAGATATGCCCCCAGTGCCAGATACACACATCCCCACAGTGCCAGATATGCCCCCAGTGCCAGATACACACATCCCCACAGTGCCAGATATGCCCCCAGTGCCAGATACACACATCCCCCACAGTGCCAGTTATGCCCCCAGTGCAGATACACATATCCCCACAGTGCCAGATATGCCCCCAGTGCCAGATGCACATGTCCCCACAGTGCCAGATATGCCCCCAGTGCCAGATACACACATCCCCACAGTGCCAGATATGCCCCCAGTGCCAGATGCACATGTCCCCACAGTGCCAGATATGCCCCCAGTGCCAGATGCACATGTCCCCACAGCACTAGATATGCCCCCAGTGCAGATAATCCATATCCCCACAGTGCCAGATATGCCCCCAGTGCCAGATACACATGTCCCCACAGTGCCAGATATGCCCCCAGTGCCAGATACACATATCCCCACAGCGCCAGATATGCCCCCAGTGCCAGATACACATATCCCCATAGTGCCAGATATGCCCCCAGTGCCAGATACACATATCCCCATAGTGCCAGATATGCCCCCAGTGCCAGATACACATATCCCAATAGTGCCAGATATGCCCCCAGTGCAGATACACATGTCCCCACAGCGCCAGATATGCCCCCAGTGCCAGATACACACATCCCCACAGCGCCAGATATGCCCCAGTGCAGATACACACATCCCCACAGCGCCAGATATGCCCCAGTGCAGATACACATATCCCCACAGTGCCAGATATGCCCCCAGTGCCAGATACACATATCCCCACAGCGCCAGATATGCCCCCAGTGCCAGATACACATATCCCCACAGCGCCAGATATGCCCCCAGTGCCAGATACACATATCCCCACAGCGCCAGATATGCCCCCAGTGCCAGATACACATATCCCCACAGCGCCAGATATGCCCCCAGTGCCAGATACACATATCCCCACAGCGCCAGATATGCCCCCAGTGCCAGATACACATATCCCCACAGCGCCAGATATGCCCCCAGTGCCAGATACACATGTCCCCACAGCGCCAGATATGCCCCCAGTGCCAGATACACATATCCCCACAGCGCCAGATATGCCCCCAGTGCCAGATATGCCCCCAGTGCAGATACACATGTCCCCACAGTGCCAGATATGTCCCCAGTGCCAGATACACATATCCCCACAGCGCCAGATATGCCCCAGTGCCAGATATGCCCCCAGTGCAGATACACATTTCCCCACAGTGCCAGATATGCCCCCAGTGCCAGATACACATATCCCCACAGCGCCAGATATGCCCCCAGTGCAGATACACATATCCCCACAGTGCCAGATATGCCCCCAGTGGCAGATACACATATCCCCACAGCGCCAGATATGCCCCCAGTGCAGATACACATGTCCCCACAGTGCCAGATATGCCCCCAGTGCAGATACACATATCCCCACAGTGCCAGATATGCCCCCAGTGCCGATACACATTTCCCCACAGTGCCAGATATGCCCCAGTGCAGATACACATGTCCCCACAGTGCCAGATATGCCCCCAGTGCAGATACACATGTCCCCACAGCGCCAGATATGCCCCCAGTGCCAGATATGCCCCCAGTGCAGATACACATATCCCCACAGTGCCAGATATGCCCCCAGTGCCAGATACACATATCCCCACAGCGCCAGATATGCCCCCAGTGCAGATTCACATGTCCCCACAGTGCCAGATATGCCCCCAATGCAGATACACATATCCCCACAGTGCCAGATATGCCCCAGTGCCGATACACATTTCCCCACAGTGCCAGTTATACCCCTAGTGCAGATACACATGTCCCCACAGTGCCAGATATGCCCCCAGTGCAGATACACATGTCCCCAGAGTGCCAGATATGCCCCCAGTGCAGATACACATGTCCCCACAGTGCCAGATATGCCCCAGTGCAGATACACATGTCCCCACAGTGCCAGATATGCCCCCAGTGCATATACACATGTCCCCAGAGTGCCAGATATGCCCCCAGTGCAGATACACATGTCCCCAGAGTGCCAGATATGCCCCCAGTGCCAGATACACATGTCCCCACAGCGCCAGATATGCCCCCAGTGCCAGATACACATGTCCCCACAGCGCCAGATATGCCCCCAGTGCATATACACATGTCCCCAGAGTGCCAGATATGCCCCCAGTGCATATACACATGTCCCCAGAGTGCCAGATATGCCCTCAGTGCAGATACACATGTCCCCAGAGTGCCAGATATGCCCCCAGTGCAGATACACATATCCCCAGAGTGCCAGATATGCCCCCAGTGCAGATACACATATCCCCACAGTGCCAGATATGCCCGCAGTGCAGATACACCTCTCCTGCCCCGGGCCCTCAGTCTCTGGTGGCGGTGTCTATCTTCAATTTGGCTCACGGGCCGGCGCCGATCAGAGCTCGCGGTCCAGCAGCCAATCAGGAGCCTTTGCGGTGTCCGGGAGTAGCTTGCTGGCCACCGCTGCTGTAGAGAGTGAAGTCACTGTGACTCACGGTCTGCAACAGCTCCCTGTACTGCCTGGCGCTCAACGCGGCTGCATAGGTCGCGTATGCATCGGGCCGGCCCTGGCCGTGTTCACTGACTGCTGGGGAACCAGGAATCGGCAGAACAACAAAGAAGATACTATTGTGACCCAGATTTATCAAGCCTTGGAGAGTGATACATTGCACGGTGATAAAGTACCAAACAATCAGCTCCTAACTGCCATGTTAAAGGCTGTATTTTAAAAATTACAGGAGCTGATTGGTTGGTACTTTATCACAGTGCGAGTTATCACTCTCCAAGGGGTCTATTCATGAAGCAGTGAAAAGTGTGGAGAAGTAAGCCAGTGGAGAAGTTGCCCATGGCAACCAATCAGCATTGAGGTAACTTTTATAATTTGCATACTGCACAATTGTACGGAGCAGCTGATTGGTTGCCATGGACAACTTCTCCACAGGCTCACTTCTCCACACTATGAATAGACCCCCAAGGCTTGATAAATCAGGGCCAGAGTTTTGGTCAAATACCAAACTTAACACGTATTTGTAGACTGAAATATCTTTCACATATTTTAAAATGTTTCAACTTGATGTTTCCTCACAAATGCTTGTGGCATTTGATGAGTTATGGTGAAACGAGAAGGAGGGGATAGATCGAGCAGGTCTTCTAGTAGTGTAAACCTTTATTATGTGCTGTAACATAAACATAACCTACACATTAAAATCATTATTCCAGGAAAAATTACGGGGAGATTTATCAAACATTATAAAAGGAACAGGTAGAGGCGTTAATACTAGAGATGTGCATTTGGATTCGGTTCCGCGGCCGTGTTTTGGATTCGGACGCGTTTTGGCAAAACCCCCCTTAACATTTTTTGTCGGATTCAGGTGTTTTTTTTTCTTTCAATAACCCCTCAAAAACAGCTTAAATCATAGCATTTGGGGGTCATTTTGATCCTATAGTATTATTAACCTCAATAACCATAATTTCCACTCATTTCCAGTCTATTCTGAACACCTCACACCTTACAATATTATTTTTAGTCCTAAAATTTGCACCGAGGTCGCTGGATGACTAAGCTAAGCGACCCAAGTGGCCGACACAAACACCTGGCCCATCTAGGAGTGGCACTGCAGTGTCAGACAGGATGGCACATAAAAAAATAGTCCCCAAACAGCACAGGATGCAAAGAAAAGAGAAAAAGAGGTGCACTGTGGTCGCTGGGCGGCTAAGCTAAGCGACCCAAACACCTCAAAATCACAGGAATTATTCGTTCTAATCAATGGTATTATTGGTCCAAATCACTGGAAGAAAATGACAAAATCACTGTAATTATTTGGCAAGATCACTGTAATTAATAATTATAAATCACTGATATTAATTGGTAAAATCTCACTATCGCCTGCCTAGTGAAGTGGAATCTAGATGGGATTTTGTACCGGGGACACATTAACTTCATCAATTGTCTAAATCCCAATGCACTAATGGCGGAAAACGGGCGCACGTCTAACAGTGCACTGATTATACTGAGAACTGATTATACTGATCAATCACTGATTATACTGAGCACTGATTATACTGATCACTTATTTGACTGAGCACTGATGATACTACGGAGAACTGACACTGAGCAGCGAGAACAGCACTGGACTATTGTACTGTAGTATACTGGTCACCACAATGCAGCACTGACACTGAGCACAGATATTAAGCACTGATCAGGATACTAGAAGTGACACAGAGCAGCAAGATACAGCAATGGCCTACTATACTGTACTACTATATACTGGTGGTCCCCACAATGCAGCACTGTACTACTATATACTGGTGGTCACCACAATGCAGCACAGATATTGAGCACTGATCAGGATACTAGAAGTGACACAGAGCAGCAAGATACAGCAATGACCTACTGTACTGTACTACTATATACTGGTGGTCACCACAATGCAGTACTGTACTACTATTTACTGGTCACAACAATGCAGCACAGATATTGAGCACTGATCAGGATACTAGAACTGAGTCTGACATGGAGCTGCAAGATACAGCAATGGCCTACTGTACTGTACTACTATATACTGGTGGTCACCACAATGCAGCACACTGAGCACAGATATTGAGCTTTTCAGGCAGAGAACGTAGCCACGTCCTCTCCGCTCAATCTACAATGCACGAGTGAAAATGGCGGCGACGCGCGGTTCTTTATATGGAATACGAATCTCGCGAGAATCCGACAGCGATATGATGACGTTCGGCCTCGTTCGGGTTAACCGAGCAAGGCTGGAAGAACCGAGGCTGACTCGGACCCGTGTAAACCACGTGAAGTTTGGTGGGGTTCGGATCTCGACGAACCGAACCCGCTGATCTCTAGTTAATACCAACCAATCAGATTGAAGCTTTTCTTTATCAGTCTATAAAATGATAGCTAGAACTTGATTAGTTGCTATAGGCAACATCTCCATTTGCCATCTTATTTGGTTTCATACATCAACCCTATATATGTTCTGCTGTTTCTCTTGCCAGGGACTCTCCGGAGGCAGTACAGTGTCTGGGACGATGATAGCCGCCCATCATGCTGGGATCCCCGTGTTTGTGACGGGAGGGATCGGAGGAGTACATCGCGAAGGAGAGAACAGTAAAACATTTGTTCATCTTTTAAATTAAGCAGCGCATTCCATGGACACTGAACCAATGAACGTGTGCTGATAAATCAGATGTTATCACCATAACTTAGGGTGCGTTGTATCAAACCTTGGAGAGAGAGAAAGTGGAGAGAAGTCAAACACAGCCTGTAAAATGACAGTTAGTACCTGATTGGTTGGTACATAGGGCCTAATTCAGATCTGATCACAGCAGCAAATTTGTTAGCTAATGGGCACAACCATGTGCACTGCAGGTGGGGCAGATATAATATGTGCAGAGAGAGAGAGATTTGGGTGGGGGGTGTTGAAACTGAAATCAAAATTGCAGTGTAAAAATAAAGCAGCCAGTATTTACCCTGCACAGAAACAATATAACCCACCCAAATCTAACTCTCTCTCTCTCTGCATATGTTATATCTGCCCCATCTGCAGTGCACATGGTTTTGCCCATAAGGTAACATTGCAGGGTGACACCTGCCTCCAAGACCCCACTACCACCGCCTCCCCCTACCTGGAACTTGGGGTTAGCAGAACAATTCTCCAAAATTGGGACAGTCCCACTGATTGGGAGGTATGCCCTAGGAGGATAGTCAAGTAATCTTATCTGTATACGTACATACGGTTTCTTTCTTGCCATAGCTATGGATATAAGTGCAGACTTGACTGAACTTGGAAGGACTCCGGTAGCTGTTATATCAGCTGGGATAAAATCCATCCTGGACATTGGCCGGACCCTTGAGTATCTGGTGTGTAAAGAAAAGCTTCTTCCGTGATTTAGACAGGAACCTATTTACCTGCTAGGTTGACTAGGCACTTGCCTACAGCAGTCCTTTCCAGGGGTCAACACGTTTTTTTAATGTCTTTATTTTATTTACTTGGTCTCTGCCAATGGGTGTAGTACGGCTGACCGGCGGTCAGGAGACCGCCGGTCAGCTTACCGACGCCGGGATCCCGGCAGCATACCGACGGGGAGGGGCGAGTGCAGCAAGCCCCTTGCGGGCTCACTGCGCTCGCCACGGGTTCTATTCCCACTCTATGGGTGTCGTGGACACCCACGAGTGGAAATAGTCCATGTTGGTCGGCATGCCGACCATCGGGATAGTGAGCCGTCGGGATGGTGAAGGGGGTCATGTGACTGTCGGTCAGCTGACCGCCAGTCACATCAATACCACCCCTGCCAACAACCTGTTATTCCCAATAAAAATATCAGAAGCCGGTGTGTTGTACTGGGAACGTTTATTAATGATCCTGTGCCAGAACGCCAAGTGCAAAAATCCTAGACACCGCATACAACAAATTAAATACTGAACATACACTTTTTTTTTTTTTTTTTCACCTTTTTTGTTTCAAAACCTGTAAAAGGGGTAGTGGCTAGGCACGAAGGTGCCAACATGCTTAACAAAAATGTACTCTAAAGTCACTTAAAAGTCATAAAAATGGTGCACAATGCACAACATTTTGGGAAATTTCTAAAAATAATTTTGCAAATTAAATCAGTAGAGCACCATTGTTTGTGTCTCTGTGCAAATAGGGTGGAGCTTCTCCAAAAGGGGAGTGTCTTATAGGACAGGCCATAATGCTACATCGCTGGGGATGTAGTGTGTAGCCCCACTTCCTGAAGGCCCACCCCCTCCCTATGGATCAGGTTCTAGAGTGTGCACTTGAATTATACATAAAACATATGCACAGGACTACAGTGTATTTTCTACAGTGCATTGCTTTTATTAATCTGGTACATTATTATGCATGGACAAGCAGTACTACTATATACATTTATTAAGGGGCCCAGACCATGCACCCTCTAATGGTTAGCCAAGCATCTATAGGAGCTGGCCACGTACCTAAGCATGGGCCCCTCCCACTGCATTTTCCCAATGGGCCCTTCATGTCCCAGTCCAACACTGGCTCTGACCAATGCACACTGCTAAAAATCACAAGATCCATCAATAGCAAAACAGACTTTCTGCCCCAGAATTTGAATTCTTTTCTCTTAATGTTAATGGCAGGAGACGGAAGGGGTCTGTGTAGCCACGTTTGGTGATTCCAGCAACTTCCCAGCTTTCTTCACCCCACATAGCGGTTTTCGGGCCCCGTGCCATGTCCGAAATGAAGAGGAGGCTGCACAACTTATTGGTGAGCCAAGAAAACTCTCATCTTAATTATGACACTGTTATAAAAATGTACTGAGTCTGACATATTGACTCATTTATAGACCGAACAGGATTTTGTAGGAAGCTCATAACCTTTCCAGTCACACAACTGTACTCCAATTCTGCTAATCATTTTTCCAAATTGCCAATTTTATCAGACTGGTTATCTCACTTCTTTCATATACAGGGTCGTAGAAAGCAGAAACCAGATGTTCCCAAACGCGGTCCTCAAGGCACCCCAACGGTCCTGGATTTAAATGTATCTATGCTTGGCCACAGGTGACTTAATTAGCACCTTAGTCAATTTGATTTTACCATCTGTGCTGAGCCATAGATATACCTAAATCCTGGACTGTTTGGGTGCCTTGAGGACCCCGTTTGGGAACCTCTGTCATAAACCCAAGTGTCCCTGACACTAACCCATCATATAGTCTCCTTGACACTAACCCACTATAGCGTCTTCCTGATGTTAACCTACCATAGTCTTCCTGACAATAAACCTCCATAGAGTCTCCCTGACACTAACCCACCATAGTCTCCCTAACCATAGTCTCCCTAATACTTCCACACCATAGTCTCCCTGACACAAACCCACCATAGTCTCCCTGACACTAACCCACCATGGAGTCTCCCTAACGACAATCTCCCTAATACTTCCACACCATAGAGTCTCCCTGACACTAACCCACCATAGAATCTCCCTGACACTAACCCGCCATGAAATCTCCCTGACACTAACCCACCATAGTAGCCCTAACCATAGTCTCTCAAATACTATCACACCATAGGGTCTCCTGGACACTAACTAACCGTAGAGTCACCCGGACACTAACCCACAATATACTCTACTAAGAGATGGCCTCGTTGTGACATCCCACCCTCTTTAACAAACGTTGCCCAATAATTGCGACTGGCAGGGTTTCCAAGCCTTATCGATAAAGTTTACTGACTGCTATATTTTTTATACTGATGCATTACCATGTTATTTCAAACTTTGTCTGTAAGAGAAAGTAGAAGCTGTATCTACACCAAAAAGGGGACACAAGCTTAGTACACAGCCCAACACAACTTCAAAATATTTTTCAAAACAGTTTATGAAGCTACTCCGTTTCCGCGCTGCTCTCCTGGAATCAGGTGTTGGTGAATGTTCATACAGTTTTTTTTATCCCTTACTGCTTCTCACGCAGCCAGTTCTCTGGACCTCAGATTGGGCAGCGGGGTCCTCATTGCTGTTCCCATCCCACCAGAGCATGCTGCTTCTGGGCAGATGATAGAGGAAGCTGTTCAGCAAGCTTTAAAGGAGGCCAGGTTAGTGCCACCCTCGTTTGTTTGGGTTTTTTTTGTTGTTTTTTTTCTGATCTTCTTTGTCACTTTAAAGATGACCTGTCAAGTTTTAGCGGACGGTGCCTTGTGCACTATGGGAGCGATTTATCCACAGCAAGCAATCAGATTCCAGCTATCATTGTATTGAATAAGCTAGGTAAATTATACCTACAATCTGATTGGTTGCTTTCGGCACCTCCTCCACTTGTCCTCTTTAGGGTTGACTAAAAAGAGAAGGCAAGTTAGGGGTGTGGATTATTAGATCTACACTAAAAAGGTCTAGTCAACAGGTCTACCACTAATGATAGACATGCATTAGGTTGACATGGTCAAAAGGTCGACAAGGTCAAAATGTCGACACAGAATATGTAGATAGTAGGAAAGGTCAACAGTGTCAAAAGGTTGACATGTAAATGGTCGACACAAAAGAGGTAGACACAAAAAAAAATTGTGGTGTTTTGTCACTTTTCTTCCACAAACAAGCCCTTTTAGTGTACCACATCCCCTCGCATGGCGAGCAAGCTGCGGGCAAGGTGTCTCGCTCCACTACCGCTGCACACGGCACAGGTTACTATTCCCAGTCGTAGTCCACATGGATGGTCAAGTATGAAAAAGTTGAAATGTAAAACATTTTTTTTAAAACTTGTGTCTACCATATGTGTGTCGACCATTGTCATGTTGACCCTTTGAGCATATTGACCTTTAAACTGTCTGGCTTTTTACATGTCGATCTTTTGACCCTGTTGACCTTTTCACCCTGTCGACCTAATGCATGTCTACCATTAGTGGTAGACCTATTGACTGTAGACCTTTTTTTAGTGTAGATCTATAGTCCGGATATCAAATAGTCCGACCACCACTGCTTGCATTCATTGCAGCACCCAAACACACACTCTCTCCGGGGGTGTCGAGATGGAGAGAAGGGTACTAATTACATGGGCCAGGGCTTGTTAGAGGAGCCTGGCCCATCTAAGGGAAACATGGTCCCACCTGCGCGACTACCTGTGCCCCCCGTACAGCTGCAAGGAGAAGGGGACATTAGGGTGGTGGGGGGGGTGCACTTAAGAGGAAGTTTCTCCCCATTGGAGCTGGGGAGGGGCCTTGCCTAGACCCTCCGCTTTCACTTCCACCTCCCCAGCATCACCCAGACAGGGAGAGGGAGGACAGCGGCCCATACCCCCAGGGCTCCCTGCTTATACCTGCTCTGGGGCGCATAAAGCAGAACCTGGAGCAATGGAGGAGGCCAGTGTGCCCCGTTCAGGGCCGGCGCCCGGAAGCGACCGCCTTCCATTGTCTCCTGTATTTACGCTGCTGCTTTGCATTCTGTGTCAAATGTCAGTTGCAGAAATGAACTTGTGCCTACTCCCAAAAGGCTCCCTTCTACGTCACAAGGCCCTGTATAAAACGTCCATTAGGTGAAGCGTAACAGTTTTTCGGGGAGATGTTGCCAATACCTCCCCCATCCCCTCTGCCCATGAGATTCCTAGTTGGGTGAATGGATCACATGTATTGTAGTCAGTAGCGGATCTTGCCACGGGCAAGCAGGACTTTTGCCCGGGGCGCCGCCTTCCGGAGGGCGCCGGAGCCATCCGGAGGGCGCCGGAGCCATCCGGAGGGCGCAGCACCATGGCAAGATCCGCTACTCTGTGCTGCCCGCTGTGTCCCCCACTGGTCCCGCTGTCCCCCGCTGTGAAGGGAAAGTAGACGCTACGCGTCTAGTTCCCCTTCGTGTAGAGGACCTTTGCTGTGCGGTGCACGATAACGTCATCGTGCACCGCACAGCATTGTGGGACTGACAGACGCTAAGGGTCATAATTGACCTCTAGTGTCTGTCATCCGAGGAAAAGAGCGGCGCCGGCGGAGACTTGCAGCGGTCGGGAGCGGGGATAGTAAGTATTTATTTATTTTTTCAGCTGCGCTACTCCACTGTACAGGGGGCCTAACTGACCGCCCCTGTATGAAGCCACGCCCCCATTTTCCGCCCGGGGCGCCAAAGGGTCTAGAACCGGCCCTGATCGTAGTCATATACACCTTAGAAACATAGAAACATTTTGACGGCAGATAAGAACCACTTGGCCCATCTAGTCTGCCCATTTTTTTTTATCCTTTAGGTAGTCGCAACCTTTTTTGAACCTTAATTCTTTGTAAGGATATTCATATACCTATCCCATGCATGTTTAAATTGCTCTACAGTCTTAGCCTCTACCAACTCTGATGGGAGGCTATTCCACCTTGGCACCTTACCACACAGATCTGTGCCAGGCAGTCTTCAGCTATACTGGGAAATGATGAGACTAAAGGGCTGATTCTATGTGGAGTGCTGCTGCGGAGGCTTTAGATTTTGGAATTTGACCAGTAAAAATAAATTCTAAAATATAAAAGTGAAACATGTAATTTAGACCATTGCTTCCCAACTCCAGTCCTCAGGGACCCCTAACAGATCATGTTTTACAGATCTCCTCAGAATCACAAGTGAAATGATTAGCACCACCTGTGGGGATCAGTGTGTCAGCCATTAATGAATATACCTGTGCACCAACTAGGAGATCTGGAAAACATGCACAGCTCGAGATCCCTGTTGGGAAACACTGATTTATACAGTTATGATGTCCCCTCACTTTCATGATCTGTTACAATGAAGTATTTGGTCCTGGCAAGGTGGCAATCTGGATCTGACTTTTCACTACTTTCTCTTAAGTTGCCGCTGAGGACTGGTCTTAGGTAGTCACATATAAGACTGAATATATTTCTGTGCAGCGTGTTCTACAGGCGTCCATCAGATTTGTTGCTTAAAAAACCCATATGTATTGTTTTTATCAGGATACAAGGGATTGTGGGTAAGGCGGTGACTCCATTTCTGCTGCGCCGAGTGAACGAGCTGACTGGAGGGAAATCCCTGGCTTCTAGTATCCTTTAATGAGTAAGAGACATTGGGGGACATTTACTAAGCAGTGATAAGAGCAGAGAAGTGAGCCAGTGGAGAAGTTGCCCATGGCAACCAATCAGCACTGAAGTAACATCTATAATTTGCATACTATAAAATTATACAGAGATGCTGATTGGTTGATGGGGCAACTTCTCCACTGACTCACTTTATAGTATGCAAATTATAGATGTTACTTCAGTGCTGATTGGTTGCCGTGGGCAACTTCCCCACCGGCTCACTTCTCCACTTTTATCACTGCTTAGTACATGTCCCCCATTACTTACTTCCATTACTTTCTTCTCCAGTAACTTTCTTTTTACAATGTTATTAGTTTGGAAAATGGTAGATTGTCTGCGGCTATGTATCAACCAGCTTCTGGAGCGCAGCTAATCCGTTTCATATTTACTATTAAGTGCCTTTTTTATTTTTTTATTTAAATAAATGCAAATAAGCAGAGACGGGCAACATTCATGAGAAATGAGAATGTAGTCTATTTAGGGGGGAGATCTATCAAAGCTTGGAGAGAGATAAAATACAAACCAATCAGCTCTGGACTGTCATGTTACAGGCTGTTGGGGAGATATACTAAGCTTTGGAGTGTGATAAAGTGGAGAGAGATATTGGGGCATATGCAGTAAGCCTTGGTAAGAGATAAAGTGCCAACCAATCAGCTCCTAATTGTCACTTATCAAACACAGCCGGTAACATGGCAGTTAGGAGCTGATGGGCTGGTACTTTATCTCTCTTCACTTTATCACTTTCCAAACTTTGATAAATCTGCCCCTTAGTTCCGTGCCCGATTTCCATCCAACTCTGCATTGAGCCCGAGGTATACATCACTGGCAATTCCACGGAACATGGCAACAAGCGAATCGATCTGCAGAAATATTTCCTTAACCCTCGTCAAGATATTGCGCTGATAAAGAATAATGCGGCAGTCGGAAGCCGCATAGCTGCGGCTCTCAGCAAGCTCCAATACCCTAGAGATGGCGTCAGAAAAGTATATTGTCACGGCGAGAGTGGGGAGGAGGCAAACCCTGATTCCAGGCCGGTGAGATATTCTATAGGTTTAGGTGCTACTATTGCCTATCCCTACTATTGGGAGACACTCAGACCATAGTTGTCACATTCAAGTATAAAAATACAACTCTGCCTGGATGATGCAAAGGTCATAGTGAAATGCACAGAAAAATGTCAGCGAAAAACAAAGATAAAGAAGCAATAAATGAAAAAGTTGTCTGAAGGTGGAAACCCATTTCACATGCACCTTCTGTATGTAGGATGACCTTTATATTTACAGAACTTGTGAGAGCAATCATATTTTTCTTCCAATTTTGTTGGATTTATTATCTACCTAACTGCATGTTATAATCTCATGGATGAAGTTACAGCTCAATCCGATTCCACGTTTTCGGTCACGTGCGAGCATTTTGTGGTGCACGCACTGTTCTTTGTTCTCAACCAAGAGCACACTGTCAGTATTCCCAGGTTCTTCAGTGTTCTATATTATACAGGTAAATGGTGTTCGGATCTGCTCCTGTATGTGCTGGAAACTGAAATATATAAATATCTATTCAGATAAATTCTATCCTATGGATTCTGCGCACACCTGTGTATTATACATTATGGGTCATTTATGAAATTGCTAAACGTGCATCCTTGTAGTACACTCAGCTTGGTGGAAATGTATCTACTCTCAGCCATGCGCACCTATTTCCAGTCTCTGAAATTTATGTGCCAAGATGCTTAGCATAAAATTTGCAACGGTCTGAGATTAGGGTGCGACTGTCAGCAAAAGGTTCAAAATAAAAAAAAAAAATCACATTAAAGTCCTGCTTACTATCAATTTTGGAACAACTCCCCCATCTCCCCTCCTAACTAATGACTTTTCCTTTTTTTTTTTTTTTTTTATCCTTAAAATACTGCTTGTTGGAGCCACAGGTAACTTTAAACATAACATCAGGACTGTATATATTTCACATCATGTATATACTTTTAAATGCTTTTATTATATTGGTATTTGTGTACCTATAAATTGCATTTACATAAATTAAGTGTACCTGGACCTTATATCCTTACTGTACTGTGACCAGTGCGTGTAAAAACGCACTACGTCCACCTCTCCTCTCCTACAAGACCTTCACTGGCTCCCCTTCCCTTTCAGAATCCATTTCTAGCTTCTCACACTCGCTTACAAAGCCCTCACCCACTCCTCTCCCATCTACATCTCTGACCTTATCTCCCTTTACACTCCCACCCGTCCTCTTCGCTCTGCTAATGCACGCCGACTCTCCTGCCAACGGATTACTTCTTCCCACACCTACCTCCAAGATTTTTCACGTGCTGCTCCAATTCTCTGGAATTCCCTACCCCTCCCTTCTCAGACTCTCCACCTCTCTACAAAACTTCAAACTGGCTCTCAAGACCCACTTCTTCACCAAACCCAGCCAAATCTCATTCTGACCCTCTGTTCCACGCTCTCTATGTACCCCATCTGTGTCACCCCTGTCTGTCTACCCCTCCCCTTAGAATGTAAGCTCTCACGAGCAGGGCCCTCTTCCCTCATGTGCTTATCCTTTGTCTTACTTTAATAATCTTCAGCTGCACCAAATCCAGCAGTCTTCTGCCACCTGATACTTATTCCAGTGTCATCTGCTGATGTAACTATGTTTAGTTACCCTGTACTTGTCCTATACTGTCATCAACTGTAAGTTGCTGTTTTCCTGTTTGATTATTTGTTTATGTACTCTGTAATTGGGCGCTGCGGAACCCTTGTGGCGCCATATAAATAAAGGATAATAATAATAATAATAATAATACTTCATAAAAAACATGGAGGATTAAATAAACAAGATTCTTATTAGAAATGTATCAGAATCATGTATTGTATACTATTGGAGTACAGAGAGATCTCACAAAGTGACTTTCCACATCACAGCGCCACCTAGTGTTACTTCATTACAGCCTCCCATTCATTCCCATTTTGTGTCGACCTTTTTTTGTGTAGATTATTTGTCATTTCAACCTTTTGACGTGTTGACCTTTTGTTCCTGTTGACCTTTTCCACGTCGACCATATGGGGTTGACCTATTGAGTGTCGACCTAATTAGGGTGGGCCTAATGATCCATACCCGATACGCCTATTGGCAGGAATATTGGCATTTTACACAACAGAAAAAGATCACTTTATTGTATTTTCTCACTTATCTGCAATTCTCACTTATCTGCAGGTTGTTATTGGAGGCATCAATGTGGACTTCATAGCAAAGGCTTCTAAGGACAAATTGGAGGTCAGTATTAATATTACTGAAACATACTCCAGTCTACACAAAGCATAGTTTTACCGTACAATGGTGGTCATTCCGAGTTGTTCGCTCGGTATTTTTCTTCGCATCGCAGCGATTTTCCGCTAACTGCGCATGCGCAATGTTCGCACTGCGACTGCGCCAAGTAAATTTGCTATGCAGTTAGGTATTTTACTCACGGCATTACGAGGTTTTTTCTTCGTTCTGGTGATCGGAGCGTGATTGACAGGAAGTGGGTGTTTCTGGGCGGAAACAGGCCGTTTTATGGGAGTGTGTGAAAAAACGCTACAGTTTCTGGGGAAAACGCGGGAGTGGCTGGAGAAACGGAGGAGTGTCTGGGCGAACGCTGGGTGTGTTTATGACGTCAAACCAGGAACGACAAGCACTGAACTGATCGCAGATGCCGAGTAAGTTTGAAGCTACTCAGAAACTGCTAAGAAGTGTCTATTCGCAATTTTGCTAATCTTTCGTTTGCAATTTTGCTAAGCTAAGATTCACTCCCAGTAGGCGGCAGCTTAGCGTGTGCAAAGCTGCTAAAAGCAGCTTGCGAGCGAACAACTCGGAATGACCACCAATAGTTCCCTGGGTTTACGGGGAGGTGAATAAGTACTATTGCAAATGTTTCAGAACTTGAAAGTCCAACCCAAGTCCGGCCCTTACCATGTTCTCTGGCCCCTATCGACACCCTAGGGCGTTTTTTTCATCGTTTGTCCTATGTTCCCTCTGACCTCTTTCTAGGAATAATAAATATAAGCTGGTGGTTGTCAAAACCATTTAAACTAACAGGCCACAGACCCTCATTTACTTTCACTTTATTCTGTCTCATCTATATGTATTGGGGGACATATCTGAAAACTGGTGCAGTAGAAAAAGGTAGTGTTGCCGGTAGGAACATGTCACATTCTATCATTTGCATAAACTGAAAACAAATAGCTGATTAGTTGCTATAGCAACAGGCATCACCACATATTCCGTTTGCGCCAATTTTATAATTGTCTCAAATTGTGGTTGTAAAGGATAACGTCACAGAGAAAATAAAAACGTTCTTTTTCTGGTGCGTTCAAGGCAGCATTAATATGGGTTTGGCTCTGTCCTAATTTCTCTGTAAGGGTTCGCGGTATATGGCTGGTGATAAGGACTGAGAATAGCCATATTTGGATGATGGAATCCTCAGCTGGATCCCGGCAGCCAGGGCAGAACCAGCTACTGAACTCTAAAGTCCAAAGGTTTAGTCACAGTCAATAAATAAACTTCCCTTGTAAAATCCACTTTGCATTCAGCAATTCTCAAGTAGACTGAAATTTCCCATCTAAAAATAGTTTTTTTTAATAAAATGATGAGAGACAGAAGGGACAGACCAGACACATGCTGACAATAGATATTCAATTTATATATATATAAAAAGTACACAACTAATATAATTTGCTGTTTTATAATGTGCAGTGTGATCAGGTACCAAAAGGGGATCCATCCGTGGCCTTGTATGACCCCTTTGGGGCATTTCAGTACAGGCAAGGACTGTCCCAGGACACACAGGGGGAGATTCAAATGTTTGAAAAGTCAGTTGGGAGTCTGTTTTTTCCTATATAATAGACAGGAAAAAACAGACACCTAACCGACTTTTCAAACATTTGAATTCCACCCATAACGTTCTTAGTGGGACCAGCATTTACAGCCATACTGCTGTAAAGGATATTTCTCATACGTCCTAGAGGATGCTGGGGTCCACTTCATGACCATGCAGAACAGTCTAAACCCCATGGTCATGAAGTGGAGCCCAGCATCCTCTACGGACTAGGAGAAAAGGATTTACCGCTAGGTATCAAAATCCTGTTTTTGTGTGATACTCCTTCTGTTTATTGTGATGTTGTGCACCAGCCTTTTCCCACAGAGTATACTTCCTCACAGACAGCACTGACACCTGTAGGTATAAACCAGACCCAAAAACCGTTACCCTGTAATGTGGAGCTTGACAAACAAAAATAAGAAATAAAACATATTGTTTTAAAAATGGGGGGAAAAAAAGAAAAAATACAAAGTACATTGTTTGGGGACTTTTTTCTATATGGGGCAGTACGGATGGTGTAATGGTTAGAATTACTGCCTCACAGCACTAAGGCCATGAGTTCAATTCCCACCATGGCCCTAACTGTGTGGAGTTTGTATATTCTCCCCGTACTTGCGTGGGTTTCCTCCGGGTACTCCGGTTTCCTCCCACAATCCAAAAATATACTGGTAGGTTAATTTGGCTTCCAACAAAATTTAACCCTAGTGTGAATGTGTCTGCTTGTCCATGTGATAGGGAATATAGATTGTAAGCTCCACTGGGGCAGGGACTGATGTGAATGGGCAAATATTCTCTGTAAAGCGCTGCGGAATATGTGTGCGCTATATAAATAACTGGCAATAAATAATACATATTGAAAATGTGTGTAATTTTGTAAATCAGCAGTAAATTCTGCAGTGTCTTAGACTGCCATGGCAACCACAGTCACATTGCATATGATGTATTGAGCAGAGAGGCTCTGGATTGTCCCTCTGAGCTCTGCTCTGTATATAATAGCCACCCCTCTGCCTTTTTTATGACTGTAAACCTGTGTGTGTGTGTGTGTGTGTGTGTGTGTGTGTGTGTGTGTGTGTGTGTGTTTGCACCTCCAGAGACATTTTGAAAAGGAGATAATTGTTAAAGAACAGCTAATATTCCACCATGTTCCACTGCTGGGTGACTTTTTTTCGTAGAACATATTACGTTACACATGATCTCCTTCTGCAGAAGTAGAACATAGAAAGTACTTACAAGTAGGCTCATGTAAGGTATTGTTGCTAACATGTCCATTCCTGTAGGAACCACTTAATTTTATTACATTTAATTCTTACGTGCATCTTGTCTGACCAAACTGAATATATTAGTGACAGTGATTCTGGTCTATGACTTATACTTGCAGTTTGGAGAACAGACCAATCCTGGGCAAGTGCACCAGTCGTTTGGAGGTGTGGGGAGGAACCTGGCAGGTGAGTAGGATAAGGTGAACGAATGACCCTGGCACAGTTAATAAGAATTTACTCACCGGTAATTCTATTTCTCGTAGTCCGTAGTGGATGCTGGGAACTCCGTAAGGACCATGGGGAATATACGGGCTCCGCAGGAGACTGGGCACTCAAAAGAAAAGATTAGGTACCATCTGGTGTGCACTGGCTCCTCCCTCTATGCCCCTCCTCCAGACCTCAGTTAGGGAAACTGTTCCCGGAAGAGCTGACATTACTAGGAAAGGATTTGGAATCCAGGGTAAGACTCATACCAGCCACACCAATCACACCGTACAACTTGTGATAATTATACACAGTTAACAGTATGAACAACAACTGAGCCTCAGTCAACAGATGGCTCATAACAATAACCCTTTAGTTAAGCAATAACTATATACACGTATTGCAGAGAGTCCGCACTTGGGACGGGCGCCCAGCATCCACTACGGACTACGAGAAATAGAATTACCGGTGAGTAAATTCTTATTTTCTCTGACGTCCTAGTGGATGCTGGGAACTCCGTAAGGACCATGGGGATTATACCAAAGCTCCTAAACGGGCGGGAGAGTGCGGATGACTCTGCAGCACCGAATGAGCAAAGGCAAGGTCCTCAGCCAGGGTATCAAACTTGTAGAACTTAGCAAATGTGTTTGAACCCGACCAAGTAGCAGCTCGGCAAAGCTGTAAAGCCGAGACCCCTCGGGCAGCCGCCCAAGAAGAGCCCACCTTCCTTGTGGAATGGGCTTTTACTGATTTAGGATGCGGCAATCCTGCCGCAGAATGAGCTAGTTGAATCGTGTTACAGATCCAGCGCGCAATCGTTTGCTTTGAAGCAGGAGCACCCAGCTTGTTGGGTGCATGCAGGATAAACAGCGAGTCAGTTTTCCTGACTCCAGCCATCCTGGCTACATAGATTTTCAAAGCCCTGACTACATCTAGTAACTTGGAGTCTTCGAAGTCCCGAGTAGCCGCAGGCACCACAATAGGTTGGTTCAAATGAAACGCTGATACCACCTTAGGGAGAAATTGGGGACGAGTCCTCAATTCTGCCCTGTCCATATGGAAGATCAGATAAGGGCTTTTACACGACAAAGCCGCCAATTCTGACACACGCCTAGCCGAAGCTAAGGCCAATAGCATGACCACTTTCCACGTGAGATATTTTAGCTCCATGGTCTTAAGTGGCTCAAACCAGTGGGATTTCAGGAAATCCAACACAACGTTAAGATCCCAAGGTGCCACTGGAGGCACAAAAGGGGGCTGAATATGCAGCACTCCCTTAACAAACGTCTGAACTTCAGGCAGTGAAGCCAGTTCTTTTTGAAAGAAAATAGATAGGGCCGAAATCTGGACCTTTATGGATCCTAATTTTAAGCCCATAGTCACTCCTGACTGTAGGAAGTGCAGGAATCGACCCCGCTGGAATTCCTCTGTAGGGGCCTTTCTGGCCTCACACCAAGCAACATATTTTCGCCATATACGGTGATAATGTTGTGCTGTCACATCTTTCCTAGCCTTTATCAGCGTAGGAATCACTTCATCTGGAATGCCCTTTTCCGTTAGGATCCGGCGTTCAACCGCCATGCCGTCAAACGCAGCCGCGGTAAGTCTTGGAACAGACAGGGCCCCTGCTGCAACAGGTCCTGTCTGAGAGGCAGAGGCCATGGGTCATCTGAGATCATTTCTTGTAGTTCTGGGTACCAAGTTCTTCTTGGCCAATCCGGAACGATGAGTACAGTTCTTACTCCTCTCTTTCTTACTATCCTCAGTACCTTGGGTATGAGAGGAAGAGGAGGGAACACATAAACCGACTGGTACACCCACGGTGTCACTAGAGCGTCCACAGCTATCGCCTGAGGGTCCCTTGACCTGGCGCAATATCTCTCTAGTTTTTTGTTTAGGCGGGACGCCATCATGTCCACCTGTGGCCGTTCCCAACGGTTTACAATCTGCTTGAAGACTTCTGGATGAAGTCCCCACTCTCCCGGGTGGAGGTCGTGCCTGCTGAGGAAGTCTGCATCCCAGTTGTCCACTCCCGGAATGAACACTGCTGACAGTGCTAGCACGTGATTTTCCGCCCATCGGAGAATCCTTGTGGCTTCTGCCATCGCCATCCTGCTTCTTGTGCCGCCCTGTCGGTTTACATGGGCGACCGCCATGATGTTGTCTGATTGAATCAGCACTGGTTGGTTTTGAAGCAGGGGCTCTGCTTGACTCAGGGCGTTGTAAATGGCCCTTAGTTCCAGTATATTTATGTGTAGTGAAGTCTCCTGACTTGACCACTGTCCTTGGAAGTTCCTTCCCTGAGTGACTGTCCCCCATCCTCGGAGGCTTGCGTCCGTGGTCACCAGGACCCAGTCCTGTATGCCGAATCTGCGGCCCTCGAGAAGATGAGCACTCTGCAGCCACCACAACAGAGACACCCTGGCCCTTGGGGACAGGGTGATCAACCGATGCATCTGAAGATGCGATCCGGACCATTTGTCTAACAGATCCCACTGAAAGATCCTTGCATGGAACCTGCCGAAGGGAATTGCTTCGTAAGAAGCCACCATCTTTCCCAGGACTCGTGTGCAGTGATGCACCGACACCTGTTTTGGTTTCAGGAGGTCCCTGACCAGAGATGACAAATTCCTGGGCCTTCTCCACCGGGAGAAACACCTTCTTCTGTTCTGTGTCCAGAATCATGCCCAGGAAGAGCAGACGCGTCGCAGGAATCAGCTGCGACTTTGGGATATTCAGAATCCAGCCGTGCTCTTGCAACATTTCACGAGAAAGTGCTACGCTGACTAACAACTGCTCTCTGGACCTCGCCTTTATAAGGAGATCGTCCAAGTACGGGATAATTATAACTCCCTTCTTCCGAAGGAGTATCATCATTTCGGCCATTACCTTGGTAAATACTCTCGGTGCCGTGGACAGACCAAACGGCAACGTCTGGAATTGGTAATGACAATCCTGTACCACAAACCTGAGGTACTCCTGGTGAGGTGGGTAAACGGGGACATGCAAGTAAGCATCCTTGATGTCCAGCGACACCATAAAATCCCCCTCTTCCAGGCTTGCAATAACCGCCCTGAGCGATTCCATTTTGAACTTGAACTTCCTTATATAAGTGTTCAAGGATTTTAAATTCAGAATGGGCCTCACCGAACCGTCTGGTTTCGGTACCACAAACATTGTGGAATAGTAACCCCGTCCCTGTTGAAGGAGGGGAATCTTGATTATCACCTGCTGGAGGTACAGCTTGTGAATTGCCGCCAATACTACCTCCCTTTCCCTGGGAGCAGCTGGTAAGGCTGATTTGAGGTAACGGCGAGGGGGAGTCGCCTCGAACTCCAGCTTGTATCCCTGAGATACAATTTGTACAGCCCAGAGATCCACTTGTGAGCGAACCCACTGGTTGCTGAAGTTTCGGAGACGCGCCCTCACCGCACCTGGCTCCGCCTGTGGAGCCCCAGCGTCATGCGGTGGACTTAGAGGAAGCGGGGGAGGATTTTTGTTCCTGGGAACTGGCTGCCTGGTGCAGCTTCTTTCCTCTACCCCTGCCTCTGGGCAGAAAGGATGCGCCTCTGATCCGCTTGCCTTTCTGAGGCCAAAAGGACTGTACATGATAATACGGTGCTTTCTTAGGCTGTGAGGGAACCTGAGGTAAAAAAGTTGACTTCCCGGCTGTTGCCGTGGATACGAGGTCCGAGAGACCGTCCCCAAACAATTCCTCACCCTTATAAGGCAACACCTCCATGTGTCTTTTAGAATCAGCAACACCTGTCCACTGCCGAGTCCATAATACTCTCCTGGCAGAAATGGACATCGCATTAATTCTAGATGCCAGCAGGCAAATGTCCCTCTGTGCATCCCGCATATATAAGACGACGTCTTTTATATGTTCTATGGTTAGCAAAATAGTATCCCTGTCGAGGGAATCAATGTTGTCTGACAGGGAATCAGACCATGCGGCTGCAGCACTACACATCCATGCTGAAGCAACAGCAGGTCTCAGTATAGTACCTGAGTGTGTATACACAGACTTCAGGATAGCTTCCTGCTTTCTATCCGCAGGCTCCTTTAAGGCGGCCGTATCCTGAGACGGCAGTGCCACCTTTTTTGATAAGCGTGTGAGCGCCTTGTCCACCCTAGGGGATGTTTCCCAACGTAACCTGTCCGTTGGCGGGAAAGGGTACGCCATCAGTAACCTCTTAGAAATCACTAGTTTCTTATCGGGGGAACTCCACGCTTCCTCACACAATTCATTTAATTCATCAGATGGGGGAAAAGTCACTGGCTGCTTTTTCTCCCCAAACATAATACCCTTCTTGGTAGTAACCGGGTCAATATCAGAAATGTGCAATACATTTTTCATTGCAGTAATCATGCATCGGATGGCTTTCGTAGACTGTGCATTTGTCTCATCCTCATCTACACTGGAGTCAGACTCCGTGTCGACATCTGTGTCTACCATCTGAGCTAGCGGGCGTCTATGAGCCCCTGATGGCCTCTGAGACGCCTGGGCAGGCGCGGGCTGAGATCCCGGCTGTCCCAAGGCTGCTGCGTCATCTAACCTTTTATGTAAGGAGTTGACACTGTCGGTTAAAACCTTCCACATATCCATCCAATCCGGTGTCGGCCCCGTCGGGGGCGACACCACACTTATCTGCCCTTGCTCCGCCTCCACGTAACCCTCCTCATCAAACATGTCGACACAGCCGTACCGACACCCCGCACACACACAGGGAATGCTCTGACTGAGGACAGGACCCCACAAAGTCCTTTGGGGAGACAGAGAGAGAGTATGCCAGCACACACCACAGCGCTATATAACACAGGGATTTACACTAAAAAGAGTGATTTTTCCCAATAGCTGCTTATTATCACAATTGCGCCTAAATTTATGTGCCCCCCCTCTCTTTTTACCCTTGTTGTAATGGATACTGCAGGGGAGAGCCTGGGGAGCGTCCTTCCAGCGGAGCTGTGAAGAGAAAATGGCGCTGGTGTGCTGAGGAAGAAGGCCCCGCCCCCTCAGCGGCGGGCTTCTCCCGCATTTTGTATAATATTAATGGCGGGTTTTTTGCACGTATACAGTTTTATAAACTGTATTATGTGCATTTTGTGCCAAAAGGTAATCTAATTGCTGCCCAGGGCGCCCCCCCCAGCGCCCTGCACCCAACAGTGACCGGAGTGTGTGGTGTGCTGTGGGAGCAATGGCGCACAGCTGCAGTGCTGTGCGCTACCTTAATGAAGACAGGAGTCTTCAGCCGCCGATTTCGTTGCTTCTTCTGTCTTCTGGCTCTGCAAGGGGGACGGCGGCGCGGCTCCGGGAACGGACGATCGAGGTCGGGCCCTGTGTTCGATCCCTCTGGAGCTAATGGTGTCCAGTAGCCTTAGAAGCACAAGCTAGCTGCAAGCAGGTAGGTTTGCTTCTCTCCCCTCAGTCCCTCGTAGCAGTGAGTCTGTTGCCAGCAGATCTCACTGAAAATAAAAAACCTAACAAATACTTTCTTTCTAGCAAGCTCAGGAGAGCCCACTAGGAGCACCCAGCTCTGGCCGGGCACAGATTCTAACTGAGGTCTGGAGGAGGGGCATAGAGGGAGGAGCCAGTGCACACCAGATAGTACCTAATCTTTTCTTTAGAGTGCCCAGTCTCCTGCGGAGCCAGTCTATTCCCCATGGTCCTTACGGAGTTCCCAGCATCCACTAGGACGTCAGAGAAATTAGGTTTCCATCCTGTCACACCTGAGGTTCATGTAAAAGTACTCTTATTGCTGACATACAGTGGAGGCAGCCATTTTGCGGGCTGAACTAATATTCGTGGCAATGCACCCTATCACTAGCGTAGGCGAGGGCGACACTCCCTGCTGTAATCCAGATTTATGAAGTCAGGCTGTTTGCACTGACCTTATAGCACTGGACAAGCACTTGCGTTGTAATAATAATAATTTTATTTATACAACGCAATTTGCAATGTTTCCAGGCAGCGGTCACCCTGCGCAGGCTGAAGCTTACTCGGGTTGGCCGTCGGATCCGGACACCCGATTGCAGTAAGCCTGCGTCCGACGACACAGACCTAGGACCAGTCACGCCTTCAAATCAGGGAGACGCCCCCGTTTTGAAGAACGGTTCCGGATGCTGCCCCCACTCCTCTCCCCCCAACTTATTGACATGCTGTAGCTGACAGTGGGCTGCGAGCGACATCACAATACCTGTTCTGCACCTGCACAGAACGGGTCTTACAGCTGCGCAGACCCCACCCCATCGGATTTGTACGTAAACCATCGGGTTTGCGTACAAATTTGAATTATGGTATTAAAGCGGCAATTTTGCTTTATGCTGTATTTTGTATGTTCTACATCTGCTCTTGCATCCTGATAGTTACCATGAGAGATCCATGCCGTTCCGTTCCGTTCCATGCAATTCCAAAATGCAGTCCTGTGCAGTGATGGTGTGGGTGGATGAAATACTTGGCCTCAATACATACAGCAACATTTACAAATCCTAAATGCGGCCAAGCAGTATAAGATTATTATTATTAATGAACACCACTAGGGGGAGCACTTTCCCTCTTAAGAGCCTTGAATATGGCAATATACCTGCACAGATGCAGAAAGGATACTCCTTGTAAAACCATATATCCCCTGACCTGGATACAGTAATAACCTCGTAAATGTGAGTATGTTTGGGGAAGTATGCATTAAAATGTAATCCTGGTGCTATAGATACTAGATAGGAAAGTGAGACTCAAAGGGATCGCTTAAGAAATGTATGAGAGAGAGAGCACATTCCATAGCGAGTTTCAAAGTAACTATACTAAGAATACTGAAAGTGTAATCTGATACAGTGTCGGATTTAGGGGTAGGCTAAATAGGCAGCAGCCTAGGGGTCCCAACCAGTGGCTGCCCCAGAGGTATCAAAAATTCATATAGGGGAGCCACACCAACTGCCACCGCAAATGCTGGCAAACATCGTGGGCCGGGACTCGCTAGCAGTTGGTGCGGCTTACCTGTTTGAAGTCTGGACTGCGCTGCTTTCCCACCTCTGGATCCGCCACTGATCCCAACTGTCCCTAATCCAGTCCTGGTCTGATAACACCTTGATACAAAATTATATGGATATATTTAATATAATAGTGTGCATATAAATATTACACAGAGATACTAAATAACACAATACTTTAATACAGTACATACTGTAATCCCCTTTATTTCTTATTTACACATTAATTTAATTTTTTTTTGTTTCTAATATTGAAGTTAGGGTTTTGATGTTATTTTTAAACCGTAACCAATAAAGCGGAAAATGCTTTGTAGTATGAACTAGTGGAGTCCACCTTTTATAATTTATATGTTCTCTGCTTTTATTGGCTCCAACGTTTGTCAGCAGTGATCCGTCTGGGCTTATCAGCACTGCCGCCCACTGATTGCATCATTACCAATCTGATATAATGCATCTATTTACACCTTATGTTTATCCTATTGCTTCCTGAATAAAGCAATACTGTATGTAGTCAGGTGGCCGGGCCCCTGGATAGGCGGGGCCCTTAGTACATACTTAGAGTAATGTCTATACACCACTAAATGACAAATGAAAATGCACTGGTTCTATGTTAGCGCTATTGGTATATTTTTAAATATTGATTTAGAGACGTCTTAGATCCCTGCTCCAGACCCCACAGCTAATTCCATTATTTTCATTTACAGACTGTATGAGCCGCCTGGGAGCGAGGCCTCTCTTTATCTCCGCCATTGGGCAAGATGACCTCTCACACTCCGTCCTCCAATTCTGCTCCCACATGGTGAGCATCCGTCACCCATTACAGTGAGGAACCATATCTGAGTGCTAGTGCTACGTACAAAACTACTTAGCTATGAATATGACTACCGTATATCCGTGGTTCCCAAACTTTTTTGAATCATGGTAGAGTATCAGAATTTTTTTCACGGCACCCCATGGCCAGAAGTTTCTTATTTAGAAATAAATACTAAATGAAGTAAATTGTGTTTATAGGTCTTCCTTAGGGTCCGTTATCTGGTGAGGGACAGGATTCGCTTCAGTTTGTCCACCAGCATTGGTTTTGCCTATTACATTGACCATAAATAATTTGAATTGGTCCTGGACCACCAACCCAGGGCACCCCTGCAAGTGTCCCGAGGCACCCCAGTTTGCGAACCACTGCCCCATAAATATAATTTTTATTTATTTTACATTTTATTAGTTATTTAGATTAAATATGTATAATTTCCATTATAGGCGAATAAATGAAATATAAAGACCAACATAATGCTATTTTAATTTAGCTAAATAATGTCATTTTAAAATATGTCCTATTCCCTAGCTGACAGTGGCCATTGATAAATGGTGCTCCAGCCAATCAGCTCCTAACTGTCACATGTTTGAAAAATGACAGTTGGGAGTTGATTGGCTGGAGGACCATTCATCATCCGAAACTCGTTGCGTATGAGAACTTGTTGATAAATCAGCCCCTTAATATGTTAAACATACTCTTGGGTTTGTCTTTTAAGTGAATGAAAACTTGCAGTAGAGAGGTTTCCTGTCGGACAGGATCTTGCAGTGTTTTGGTACTGGAACAGCACCGTTTCTTTTGCAGGACATGCGAGGGGTGGCGCGTCTCAAGAGCCACAATACCGCCACCTACTGCGCTGTGATCACCGGCAGTGGGGAGCTGAGCCTGGGGCTGGGAGACATGGAGATACACAATCAGATAACAGAGAGCCATGTAAGAATCCCTGGGGAATGTGCGGCGTTCCTGCACGTTATCCCTGCAGAAGAGACGCGTAGAGTCACCCAAGCCACTTTCATGTATAATTCTTATTCTTACCCGATGTCTTAGGATAAAGCTTGGAATTTATAACGGTTATTATTCTACAGAACAATCAGCAGATCGCCTGAGCACCTGAGATGTTGAAAGTTTTAGTTTTTTGGGGGGGAAATGTATCAAACCTTTTGAGAGAGAAAGTTACCCATAGCAACCACTTTATCAGGTATTCCACCATATTATTGCATGGAGTAAGATCCTAGAGGAGCGCTGTCAAATTAGACAGCATTGTCAGTGCGAGTTGGTTTAAGGAGATTAAACTGTATCCATTAGACTTGGAAAGATTACACAGAATGTGGATTTGCAGGAATGCAATCTGTTACCGCCCCCCACCCCAACCCAAACAATAGTCTGGTTGCTAGGATTCTGCTGAGCCCCTCGATGACAGGGTGACGCTGAGGGGGGACTGTTACTCATACACAGAACATGGAAAATGTAAGATTAGGGATCATGCGAGGTCAGGAGATCAGTGAAGATAAAAACAGGGTTTAGCTGTATTGTAGAGAGGACTTGTGTTCCCCTAATACCCAGATTACACTGTTCACGTCCTGGGGTGCTCATCTGAGTCCAGGTACCGCAGTGTTATATGTCCTGGGGTGCTCATCGGAGTCCAGGTACCGCAGTGTTATATGTCCCGGGGTGCTCATCGGAGTCCAGGTACCGCAGTGTTATATGTCCTGGGGTGCTCATCCGAGTCCAGGTACCACAGTCTTATATGTCCTGGGGTGCTCATCGGAGTCCAGGTACCGCAGTGTTATATGTCCCGGGGTGCTCATCGGAGTCCAGGTACCACAGTGTTATATGTCCTGGGGTGCTCATCGGAGTCCAGGTACCGCAGTGTTATATGTCCTGGGGTGCTCATCCGAGTCCAGGTACCACAGTCTTATATGTCCTGGGGTGCTCATCGGAGTCCAGGTACCGCAGTGTTATATGTCCTGGGGTGCTCACCTGAGGCCACGTACCACAGTGTTCTATGGGGGGGTCATTCTGACCCGTTCGCTCGCTGCTTTTTTCCACAGCAAATCGAACGGGTCCCTACTGCGCATGCGCCGGCGCCGTAGTACGCCAGCGCATTGCAGACGGCCGAAGGCCATAGCAGGGATGCGATCGCCTATGCCTGATTGACAGGCAGAGGCGATCGCTGGGCAGGAGGGGGCGGAACGGTGGCATTTGGCCACCCTTTCGTGGGTGCGATCCGGCCAACGCAGGTGTGGCCGGACCGAACGGGGGGCGGACCCCAGCGGCTGCGTCACATCACACGCAGCCGCTGCGGACCAGGAAGCGATGAGTAGCTCCCAGCCAGCACGCTAAAGCTGCGCCGGCCGGGAGCTACTCTTGAAGTGCAAAGGCATTGCCGCTGTGCGATGCCTTTGCACTTCTGCGGGGGAGGCCGGACTGACATGCGGGGCGGACTAACCCTCTGCTGGGCGTCCCCACGCATGTCAGTGTGAATGATCGTAGCTGTGCTAAATTTAGCACATCTACGATCAACTCGGAATGACCCCCTATGTCCGTCGGCGCTCACCTGAGTCCAGGTACCACAATGTAATACGTCCTGGGGTGTTCACCTGAGTCCAGGTTCCACAGTGTTCTATGTCCTGCGGTGCACACCTGAGTCCAGGTACCACAGTGTTATACATTCTGGGGTGCTCACCTGTATCCAGGTACCGCAGTGTTATACGTTCTGGGGTGCTCTCCTGAGTCCAGGTACCGCAGTGCTATACGTACTGGGGTGATCACCTGAGTCCAGGTACCGCAGTGTTCTGTGTCCTGCGGTGCTCACCTGTGTCCAGGTACCACAGTGATATCAGCCAGAGGTCTCCATCACACATTGCAGGAGAGTAGCCAGGCACGGTGCAATAACA
Source organism: Pseudophryne corroboree (assembly GCF_028390025.1). Lineage (NCBI taxonomy): Eukaryota > Metazoa > Chordata > Amphibia > Anura > Myobatrachidae > Pseudophryne > Pseudophryne corroboree. The sequence goes on along the minus strand of NC_086449.1, from coordinate 803,409,580 downwards.
CAATTATGGTACATAAGCAGCTCATGTAGGTAGGTTCCTGTCCGGCATGTATGTTGCAGGTGAATGTAATAAGTGCAGCAGGTTAGACTTTGGGTCTCATATTCTGACGTAAGATCTTTGCTCCCTGCCAGGTGTCTCAGTTTGCAGACAGTCTCCGCAGGGCGAGACTGCTGTGCATAGACGGGAATGTGTCAGTGTCTACCATCCAGTACGTGTGTGGGATCGCCCAGGAGCACTCTGTGCCAGGTCGGTGTGCCAGGCGTCTATCCAGGGTATCTCTGGCATTTACTCACTTGCATCATACACTCAGCAATCCACATCTCTAGTTCTAAGCCCCAGAGCCAGATAGGATTACAGGGGAACCCGCTGCCGTCTGGCAGTAGTCAGGAATTACTATGCCCCGTCCCTGGAGCTACTATGGTAATTACTACATAACAAGTCACAGTATTACTATATAATATCCTACTATATTACTAACACACAACTAAATTACTATATAATATACTAACGTATTACTATATCACACTGTACTATATTACTATATAATATGTCACTATATAATATCCTACTATATTACTGACACAACTACATTACTATATACTACCATATTACTATATCACACTGTACTATAATACTATATAATATGTCACTATATAATATCCTACTATATTACTGACACACAACTAAATTACTATACTAACGTATTACTATATCACACTGTACTATATTACTATATAATATGTCACTATATAATATCCTACTATATTACTAACACACAGCTAAATTACTATATACTATACTAACGTATTACTATATCACACTGTACTATATTACTATATAATATGTCACTATATAATATCCTACTATATTACTGACACACAACTAAATTACTATATAATATACTAACGTATTACTATATCACACTGTACTATATTACTATATAATATGTCACTATATAATATCCTACTATATTACTGACACACAACTAAATTACTATATACTACCATATTACTATACCACACTGTACTATAATACTATATAATATGTCACTATATAATATCCTACTATATTACTGACACACAACTAAATTACTATATAATATACTAACGTATTACTATATCACACTGTATTATATTACTATATAATATGTCACTATATAATATCCTACTATATTACTGACACACAACTAAATTACTATATAATATTCTACCATATTACTATATCACACTGTACTATAATACTATGTCACTATATAATATCCTACTATATTACTGGCACACAACTAAATTACTATATACTACTATATTACTATATCACACTGTACTATAATACTATGTCACTATATAATATACTACTATATTACAATATCACTGTACTATATTACTATATAATATGTCACTATATAATCACTGATACACAACTACATTACTGTATACCACTGTACTATATAATACCATATTACTATATCACACTGTACTATATTACTATATAATATGTCACTATATTATATCTTACTATATTACGGACACAACTAAATTACTATATAATATACTACCATATTACTCTATATCACTCTGTGCTATATTACTATATAATATGTCACTATATAATATCCTACTATATTACCAACTTATACACAACTACATTACTGTATACCACTGTACTATATAATATACTACCATATTACGATATCACTGTGCTATATTACTATATAATTTGTCAATATATAATATCCTACTATATTACCAACTAAATTACTGTATACCACTGTACTATATAATACTAGGTGCTTCATCGCGCCATATGGGCGCTCTTCACACCATCGCAAGGGGCTACGCCCCCTTAACGCTTGCATGCCTTTCTGGGGGTCAATATTTGTATTATATGGAGTATTACCTGCATTCCTTTGTTAGTGGTAAATATTGCACAATGAAAGGGAGTGCGATGGTGAAGGAGGTGCAGCCCCTTGCGACGGCGTGAACACCACCTGCAGGGCACAATGTACAGAATGTAGCGGGTGCGGGGGGGACTGCGGATGGCGGAGGGTGTCTGTAGATGCTGTGGGTGGAGGGGGGGCGGAAGCGGGATGGCCCGGATGGGGAAGGGTCGGGAGGAGCTGCGGGTGGGGGAGGGGTGGGTGCGGGGGTGCCATGGGTGGGGGAGGGAGGGGCCGCGGATGGAGGAGGGTGTCTGCAGATGCTGCGGGTGGAGGGGGGGGCAGGTGTGGGGGGAGACATATTTGGGGGGTGGATGGAGGAGCGTGTCTGCAGATGCTTCGGGTGTAGGGGGAGACATATATGGGGGGTGGATGGTGGAGGGGGTCTGGAGGTGCTGTGGGTGGTGGAGGGGTGGGGGAGTGGGAGCCGCGGGTGGTGGAGGGGGTCTGGAGGCACAGCATGTGGGGGAGGGGTGAGGTGCCGCATGTGGTGGAGGGGAAGGTGCGGAGGTGTGGTGCATTGGGGAGGGGTCTGGAGGTGCTGCAGGTACTGTACCTGCCAAAAAGGTAGTCGGAGGGTATGCAGTAACAGGGCCTGGACAGGGGTGATAGGGTCAGAACAGGGGTGAAGGGTCCAGGACAGAGGTGACAGGGTCAGAACAGGGGTGATGGGGCCAGGACAGGGGTGACTGGGCAAGGACAGGGGTGACGGGGCCAGGACAGAAATGACAGGGACAGTATAGGGGTGACAGGGCCAGGGTAGGGGCGGCAGGACCAGGACAGGGGTGACGGCCAGGATAGGGGTGACAGGGCAAGCACAGGGGTGACAGGGCAAGCACAGGGGTGATAGGGCCAGGATAGGGGTGACAGGGCAGGCACAGGGGTGACAGAGCCAGGATAGGGGTGACAGGGTCAGGATAAGGGTGAAAGGGCCAGGATAAGGGTGAAAGGGCCAGGAGAAGGGTGACAGGGCAAGGCCAGGGGTGACACGGCAAGGCCAGGGATGACAGGGACATGACAGAACACAGGGCACGGGAGAGATTGGTATTAGGGACAGAACAGTGGTGACAGACAGATGTGTCTTACCGGAGTTACTGCTGCTGGCTGCTGCTGTTCCACTCCAACCTGTTGGGATCTGCTGCTGGTGGAGACTTGGCATGGCTGACTCTCTCAGGCTGGAGACCTGCTTCCTCTGCCCGCCCGCCCGCATCCCTCCCCCCACTCCTCAGGCACACACCGCGGATCTCGCGCGGCTGCCGGGCACTGTGGTAAGGAGAGACTGGGAGTGACTGACTAGCCCCCAGGAGACGCTGCGGCTGGAGGGAGGAGGGGTTCATAGCATGCACGCGGCGCGGACCTCGCGGCTGCCGGGCACTGTGGTAATTGGAGACTGGGAGTGACTGGTTAGCCCCCAGGAGATGCTACGGCTGGAGGGAGGAGGGGGTCGGAGCCTGCAAGCAGCGCAGATTTCTGCAGCCCTGCCCGCCGGCTAAAGTGTGTGAAGGAGCTGGGCGCACCTCACTGCGGGCGGCAGCGCTGCAGCTAGCGGTGGGGTTGCCGGGGATGGAGATAACAGAGGCAATACGGAACCTGCACAGCGGCAGGTGCCCCACAAAACTGCAGCTAAGAAGCGTGGAGTGTGCCAGAAAGTGACGCTCCTCCACGCCAAAGAGCCCCTGCTGAGTATGCTGATGTGGGTGGTCAAGCACACAGTGAGCCGGTGCCCGTCTGCCTGTACGTCATACCCCCTCACCCCCCCCCCCCATACCTACAACTGTCCCGATTTTTGCGGGACAGTCCCATTTGTTTGGGTCTGTCCCGCTGTCCCACCCGCGGGCCGCTGTGTCCCGCGTGGGGGGGGGGGGGGGACGACAGTTGGGAAGCTCCTGTACTCGCTGCTCTGCTTAGCAGGGCAGCGCGGAATAGAAGCATTGCGCATGCACACAGCGTCTATTTAGTGGAGACAGTGGGAGAGGGGGCATCAGGGGGTACGGATTAAGGGGGGTCCGGCAGCAGAGCCGGATGAAGGGGGGGGCCCCAGGGGGCGCGTACCACGGGCCCCACAGTTTTAGGGGGCACCCCGGCTGGAGTAGCCCTGTCCCAGCTCTGAAGCTCCCCCGTCCTGCCAGCAACAGCAACAGCATTGTCCTACAGTCAGCACACGCTGCTGCGTGTTGGCAGGTCTGTGGTGTTGCAGGGAGGCAGCAGCCTCCCTGCTTTCTTCTGCCTCTGCGGGTGTGTAGGGGGGAGTGACCACCCCCTCTGGATTTACCCCTAGTTGAGGGGCCAAAATCCCAATTAAAAAAAAAAACAATTCCCGTAATTTGCATAAGGGGGCGTGATCACGGATCCCGCGATTAGGCCACGCCCCCGAACCAGCAGCAGGCACAGCAATGAGATAGGGTCCCCCGGACTCATAATCCGCCCCTTGGGGCATGCCAGCAGCTCACAGAGCGCTGGGCATGCCCCCTCACTGACGAAAAGGGGGCGTAGCTCATGATCGTGTATCCTCCGCTAAGCCACGCCCCTTTCCCGTTGACCACGCCCCTTTTTGCAGCGTGTGTGTGTGTGTTCCTCCTTCTGCCTGAATAAAGCTGGGAGGTATGCTGCACCCCTGTCTGTCTGAAGAAAGTTGGGAGGTATGCACCCCTTCTGCTCCTATGGATTTGCCCAGATCTGTGACTCATTTGACTAACTCCGCCCAGTGTTGTGACTCTGCCCAGCGTTAGCAAATGAAGCACAAAGTCACAGATCTGGGCTAATAATAGGAGATACTACCATATTATTATACCACACTGTACTATAATACTATATGTCACTATATAATATCCTACTATATTACTGACTGATACACAACTACATTACTGTATACAACTGTACTATATAATATACTACCATATTACTATATCACACTGTACTATATACTATATTAAGGGGTATATTCAATTAGGGTCGAAAGCTGCCGTCTGCCTTCGACCTTTTAAGGTCAAATCGTCATTCGTTCTATTCAATCCCAGCTGTTTTTATTCGACAAGTCTGGGAATTCTACTTGTCGAATAGTACGTGAATTGGCGGTACAGCTGCCGATTCACGTACTTTTGAGGGAAACGGGGCCAAATTCGACAGGATTTGGCCCCGTTTCCGACCATCTCAGTCCGACATAAAAAAATGTCGGACTGAGATGAGGGACCTTAGAGGAGTAGAGGGGGGAGAGCCGCGGGCATACAGGGGAGACCAGCGCTACAACACAGCGCTGCAGGAGGATGTGTCACAGCCGCGCCCCTCATGGCAGCATCCACCCAGCTCCAGCAAGTGAGGTCACGCTTGCTGGAGCCGGGTGGACACTGCCGTGAGGTCTGGCGGCTGTGAGACATCCTTCTGCAGCGCTGCTCTCCTCCGTCTGCCCGCGGCTCTCCCCCCTCTCCTCCGCTCACAGGTCTCATCTCAATTCGACTTTTTTTAAAAGTTGAATTGAGATGGGATTGAATAGGTGTTGTCGGATCCATTCCGACAAATGCATGTCGGAATGGATCCGACCCTAATTGAATATATATGTCACTATTTCATATGCTACTATATTACTGATAGACAACTATGGTACTTTAAAACACTATACTATAATAATGTATAATGTGCTACTATATTACTATATAACACTCTACTATATTACTATATAATATGTCACTATATAATATGCTACTATATTACTGATACACAACTATGTTATTATATACCACTATACCATATAATATGCTACCATATTACTATATCACACTGTACTATGGGCCTAATTCAGATCTGATCGCAGCAGCAAATTTGTTAGCAAATGGACAAAGCCATGTGCACTGCATGGGAGGCAGATGTAACATATGCAGAGAAAGTTAGATTTGGGTGGGTTATTTTGTTTCTGTGCAGGGTAAATACTGGTTGCTTTATTTTTTATTTTTTTTAATTCAACAATTTTTATTAGATTTTTTATAGAAATACAAGAACAGGGAAGACCTTCATGATACAGACATACCAGAAACCGGAGAGAAACCGGTATAGTTACAATAATCCATCGTAAGGTGCTTTTAAGCCACATCAGTGAAACCAGAGATACATAGTCGGTACTTGTAGGCTTGAGTAAGAGGTAAAGGATAAACAATCTTAACCTACATGAGGTCTAGGAAATGATGAAAACATTACCGACGTGCGTCTTAGCATAAGAAATCACCATATACCTAAGGCTAAGCATACAATTTTACCTGAGGATTCACAGGACATCAGTATACCCGAGAGGTCAGTAAAGAAGACAGACAGGGGGGGGACAAATGGGGAAAACAATACAAGTATAATCATATCATGAATGAGTAGCGGCCAAAGAAGTCCTAAGTAAAAATGGTTGCTTTATTTTTACTAGACTAGAACAAAATCTGCTTTAAGCGCCTAATTTTGAGGAATCTGTTTTTAATAACACCAAAGCGCTGCCCAATAAGGCACTGTGTATGTGCCTTAAGATTGTACACAAAGGAGGAAAAGGAAAAGGCTGCGCTAATGGTGTTATTAGTAGAACATATTTGTGGAGAGCTGACAAACGAAATTAATATATAAAAAAAAATTTTTTTTATTAAATCAATAACACACCAATAAAACTTTGTAAAAAGTTATACATTTGTATATACTCTGAAAGAGCTATGCATATTTTTTAATAAACAAAACACAGTATCCACAGATGAATTTGTTATTATAGTATCTAAAATTATTGAATCAATGCAGTAGAGATTGGTAACATTGTTAAAAATATAGAGTAATTATAACTGCTCACTAGAATTGTATCACTCCAAGGTTTTTGATCTTTGTATGAGTGATAGATAGTCTGCAGGCTTTCTTATAAGTGCAGAGGCAACATGCACTTTTGAGGCTGTCAGATCATGGAAGTCCCGGCAGCAATTAAATAAGATGTATATAATTACCTCTCTTGGGCTAATAACCGAGCGTCCTCGGTGAAGTCCACTGGAGCCCACTGATTATATTGACGAAGAGAAAAGAATGAGCACAATTGCTCTAACTATGGCTGCTCCTGTGTGATATAATCCAGACGTTCCTATGATCCACTGCGGGCTGGTAGAAATCCTTTAATATGCCCGCTAAATGAAGGAATAGGAGATGCTGTCGACAGACGCTGATGGTTAGAGCGCCGTGCAGTAATGCTTGCCAGAGTTACCGTTGGTTGCAGGTAATAACAGCCGCTAGCAGCCGAGAGATGCGCTGTATGTTGGCACTGGCCGGAGCCGCCGTCAATTACCGGGGATATCCTCTGACCGGGAGCAGACAGCCGCTGACAGCAGGGAGATGCGCTGTATGTTTAGCGCTGGCCGGAGCCGCCGTTAGTTGCCGGGAATAACCTCTGGCCAGGAGCAGGTAGCCGCTGGCAGCGGGGAATGCGCTGTGTGATAGCGCTAGACGGAACAGCTTCTGGTGATTAGGAGAGTCCTCTGGTAAGTGGCGGGGAGCGTCCCCGTTAGTGAGCAGAGCCGGTGTAACAATCAATGTCAGAGTATAAAGTGGGAGGAGGCTAACGCGTTTCGTCACGAATCACGTGACTTTCTCAAAGGAAAGCAAATATGTTCTACTAATAACACCATTAGCGCAGCCTTTTCCTTTTCCTCCTTTGCTTTATTTTTACACTGCAATTTAGATTTCAGTTTGAACTCACCACACCCAAATCTAACTCTCTCTGCACATGTTACATCTGCCCCACCTGCAGTGCACATGGTTTTGACCATTTACTAACAAATGTGATGCTGCGATCAGATCTGAATTAGGCCCTATATTACTACTGTATATAATGTGCTACCATATTACTATATAACACTGTACTATTTTACTATATAACACTGAACTATATAATAATAATATGCCACTAAATAATATGCTACAATATTACTAACTGAAACACAATTATATTACTACTAGGTGCTTCATCGCGCCCTACGGGCACTCTTCACACCGTCGCAAGGGGCTACGCCCCCTTAACCCTTGCATGCCTTTCTGGGGTTTAATATTTGTATTATATGGAGTATTACCTGCATTCCTTTGTTAGTGGTTAAATATTGCACAATGAAAGGGCGTGCGATGGTAAAGGAGGCGCAGCCCCTTGCGACGGCGTGAACAGCACCTGCAGGGCACGATGTACAGAATGTAGCGGGTGCGGGGGGGACTGCGGATGGTGTCTGTAGATGCTGCGGGTGGAGGGGAGGCAGAAGTGGGGGTGGGGCCCGGATGGGGAAGGTTCGGGAGGTGCTGCGCGTGGGAGAGGGGCAGAGGAGTGGGGGATGCAGATGGGGGAGGGGTCCGGAGGCACTGAAGGTGGGGGAGGGGCAGGGGTGCCACGGGTGGGAGAGGGGCAGGTGTGGGGATGTTGTGGATGGATGAAGGGTTCCGGAGGTGCTGTGGGATGGGAAGGGACGGGAGTGCCGGGGGTGGGGTAGGGGACCGCAGGCACCATGGGTAGGGTAGGGGCAGGTACGGGTGTTGCGGCGGATGGGAAAGGAGGTCCGGAGGTGCTGCAGGTGGTGGAGGGGCAGGTGCGGGGGTGCCATTGGTGGGTGAGGGGTGGGTGAGGGGGGACCGCTGATGGAGGAGGGTGTTTGCAGATGCTGCGGGTGGAGGGGGGCAGGTGTGGGGGGAGATATATAAGGGGGGTGAATGGTGGAAGGGGCCTGGAGGTGCTGTGGGTGGTGAAGGGGTGGAGGAGTGGGAGCCACGGGTGGTGGAGGGGGTCTGGAGGCACAGCATGTGGGGGAGGGGTGGAGTGCCGCATGTGGTGGAGGGGAAGGTGCGGAGGTGTGGTGCATTGGGGAGAGGTCTGGAGGCACTGCGGGTACTGTATATGCCATAAAAGGTAGTTGGAGGGTATGCAGTAACAGGGCCAGGACAGGGGTGACAGGGTCAGTACAGGGTTGACGGGGCCAGGACAGGGGTGACAGGGTCAGAACAGGGGTGACGGTGCCAGGACAGGGGTGACGGGGCCAGGACAGGGGTGACGGGGCCAGGACAGGGGTGACGGGGCCAGGACAGAAATGATAGGGACAGGATAAGGGTGACAGGGCCAGGATAAGGGTGAAAGGGCCAGGATAAGGGTGGCAGGGCAAGGCCAGGGGTGACAGGGACATGACAGAACACAGGGCACGGGAGAGATTGGTATTAGGGACAAAACAGTGGTGACAGACAGATGTGTCTTACCGGAGTCACTGCTTCTGGCTGCTGCTGTTCCACTCCAACCTGTTGGGATCTGCTGCTGCTGGAGACTTGGCATGGCTGATTCTCTTAGGCTGTAGTCCTGCTTCCTCTGCCCGTCCGCATCCCTCCCCCCCTCCTCAGTCACACACCGCAGACCTCACGCAGCTGCCGGGCACTGTGGTAAGGGGAGACTGGGAGTGACTGGTTAGCCCCCAGGAGACGCTGCGGCTGGAGGGAGGAGGGGGTCAGAGCCTGCAAGCAGCTCGGATTTCTGTAGCGCTACCCGCCAGCTAAAGTGTGTGAAGGAGCTGGGTGCACCTCACTGCGGGTGGCAGTGCTGCAGCTAGCGGTGGGGTTGCTGGGGCTGGAGATAACAGAGGCAGTACGGAACCTGCACAGTGGCAAGTGCCCCACTAAACTGCAGCTAAGAAGCGTGGAGTGTGCTAGAAAGTGACGCTCCTCCGCACCAGAGAGACCCTGCTGAGTATGCCGATGTGGGGGGTCAAGCACACAGTGAGCCGGTGCCCGTCTGTCTGTATGACATACCCCTCACACACCCCCATACCTCCCAAATGTCCCGATTTTCGCGGGACAGTCCCATTTTTTGGGGTCTGTCCCGCTGTCCCACCCGCGGGTCGCAGTGTCCCGCGGTGGGGGGGGGGGGGCAGTTGGAAAATAAGATTTTACTTACCGATAAATCTATTTCTCGTAGTCCGTAGTGGATGCTGGGGACTCCGTCAGGACCATGGGGATTAGCGGCTCCGCAGGAGACAGGGCACAAAACTAAAGCTTTAGGATCAGGTGGTGTGTACTGGCTCCTCCCCCTATAACCCTCCTCCAAGCCTCAGTTAGGATACTGTGCCCGGACGAGCGTACACAATAAGGAAGGATATTGAATCCCGGGTAAGACTCATACCAGCCACACCAATCACACCGTATAACTTGTGATCTAAACCCAGTTAACAGTATGACAAACGTAGGAGCCTCTGAACAGACGGCTCACAACAAATAACAACCCGATTTTTTTGTAACAATAACTATGTACAAGTATTGCAGACAATCCGCACTTGGGATGGGCGCCCAGCATCCACTACGGACTACGAGAAATAGATTTATCGGTAAGTAAAATCTTATTTTCTCTGACGTCCTAAGTGGATGCTGGGGACTCCGTCAGGACCATGGGGATTATACCAAAGCTCCCAAACGGGCGGGAGAGTGCGGATGACTCTGCAGCACCGAATGAGAGAACTCCAGGTCCTCTTTAGCCAGGGTATCAAATTTGTAGAATTTTACAAACGTGTTCTCCCCCGACCATGTAGCTGCTCGGCAGAGTTGTAATGCCGAGACCCCTCGGGCAGCCGCCCAGGATGAGCCCACCTTCCTTGTGGAATGGGCCTTGACAGATTTAGGCTGTGGCAGACCTGCCACAGAATGTGCAAGTTGAATTGTGCTACAAATCCAACGAGCAATCGTCTGCTTAGAAGCAGGAGCACCCAGCTTGTTGGGTGCATACAGTATAAACAGCGAGTCAGATTTTCTGACTCCAGCCGTCCTTGAAATGTATATTTTCAATGCCCTGACAACGTCCAGCAACTTGGAATCTTCCAAATCGCTAGTAGCCGCAGGCACCACAATAGGCTGGTTCAGGTGAAACGCTGACACCACCTTAGGCAGAAACTGAGGACGCGTCCGCAGTTCTGCCCTGTCCGAATGGAAAATCAGATATGGGCTCTTATACGATAAAGCCGCCAATTCTGACACTCTCCTGGCTGAAGCCAGGGCCAGTAGCATGGTTACTTTCCATGTAAGATATTTCAAATCCACCGATTTGAGTGGCTCAAACCAATGGGATTTGAGAAAATCCAAAACTACATTCAGGTCCCACGGAGCCACTGGGGGCACAACCGGGGGCTGTATATGTAGTACTCCTTTTACAAAAGTCTGGACTTCAGGAACTGAAGCCAATTCTTTCTGGAAGAAAATCGACAGGGCCGAAATTTGAACCTTAATGGACCCCAATTTGAGGCCCATAGACAATCCTGTTTGCAGGAAATGTAGGAATCGACCCAGTTGAAATTCCTCCGTGGGGGCCTTCCTGGCCTCACACCACGCAACATATTTTCTCCAAATGCGGTGATAATGTTGTGCAGTCACCTCCTTCCTGGCTTTAACCAGTGTAGGAATGACCTCTTCTGGAATGCCTTTTTCCTTTAGAATTCGGCGTTCAACCGCCATGCCGTCAAACGCAGCCGCGGTAAGTCTTGGAATAGACACGGTCCCTGCTGAATCAGGTCCCGTCTTAGAGGTAGAGGCCACGGATTTTCCGTGAGCATCTCCTGAAGTTCCGGGTACCAAGTTCTTCTTGGCCAATCCGGAGCCACGAGTATCGTTCTTACTCCCCTTTGCCATATAATTCTCAGTACTTTGGGTATGAGAGGCAGAGGAGGAAACACATACACTGACTGGTACACCCACGGTGTTACCAGAGCGTCCACAGCTATTGCCTGAGGGTCTCTTGACCTGGCGCAATACCTGTCCAGTTTTTTGTTGAGGCGAGACGCCATCATATCCACCTTTGGTTTTTCCCAACGGTTCACAATCATGTGGAAGACTTCTGGATGAAGTCCCCACTCTCCCGGGTGTAGATCGTGTCTGCTGAGGAAGTCTGCTTCCCAGTTGTCTACTCCCGGAATGAACACTGCTGACAGTGCTATCACATGATCTTCCGCCCAGCGAAGGATCCTTGCAGCTTCTGCCATTGCTCTCCTGCTTCTTGTGCCGCCCTGTCTGTTTACGTGGGCGACTGCCGTGATGTTGTCCGACTGGATCAACACCGGCTGACCCTGAAGCAGGGGTTTTGCCAGGCTTAGAGCATTGTAAATTGCTCTTAGCTCCCATATATTTATATGAAGAGACATCTCCAGGCTTGACCATACTCCCTGGAAGTTTCTTCCCTGTGTGACCGCTCCCCAGTCTCTCAGACTGGCATCCGTGGTCACCAGGACCCAGTCCTGTATGCCGAATCTGCGGCCCTCTAACAGATGAGCACTCTGCAACCACCACAGAAGAGACACCCTTGTCCGTGGCGATAAGGTTATCCGCTGATGCATCTGCAGATGCGATCCGGACCATTTGTCCAGCAGATCCCACTGAAAAGTTCGTGCGTGGAATCTGCCGAATGGAATTGCTTCGTAAGAAGCCACCATCTTTCCCAGGACTCTTGTGCATTGATGCACAGACACTTTTCCTGGTTTTAGGAGGTTCCTGACAAGTTCGGATAACTCCTTGGCTTTCTCCTCCGGAAGAAACACCTTTTTCTGAACCGTGTCCAGAATCATTCCCAGGAACAGCAGACGTGTTGTCGGGGTCAACTGAGATTTTGGAAAATTCAGAATCCACCCGTGTTGTTGCAGCACTACTTGGGTTAGTGCTACTCCGTCCTCCAGCTGTTCTCTGGACCTTGCCCTTATCAGGAGATCGTCCAAGTAAGGGATAATTAATACGCCTCTTCTTCGCAGAAGAATCATCATTTCGGCCATTACCTTGGTAAAGACCCGAGGTGCCGTGGACAATCCAAACGGCAGCGTCTGAAACTGATAATGACAGTTTTGCACCACGAACCTGAGGTACCCTTGATGTGAAGGGCAAATTGGGACATGCAGGTAAGCATCCTTTATGTCCAGGGACACCATAAAGTCCCCTTCTTCCAGATTCGCTATCACTGCTCTGAGTGATTCCATCTTGAACTTGAATTTTTGTATGTACAGGTTCAAAGATTTCAGATTTAGAATAGGTCTTACCGAGCCGTCCGGCTTCGGTACCACAAATAGCGTGGAGTAATACCCCTTTCCCTGTTGTAGGAGGGGTACCTTGACTATCACCTGCTGAGAAAACAGCTTGTGAATGGCTTCCAATACCGTCGCCCTGTCTGAGGGAGACGTTGGCAAAGCAGACTTTAGGAACCGGCGAGGGGGAGACTTCTCGAATTCCAACCTGTAACCCTGAGATACTACCTGCAGGATCCAAGGGTCCACCTGTGAGCAAGCCCACTGTGCGCTGAAATTCCTGAGTCGACCCCCCACCGCTCCTGAGTCCGCTTGTACAGCCCCAGCGTCATGCTGAGGGCTTTGCAGAACCCTGGGAGGGCTTCTGTTCCTGGGCAGGGGCTGCTTGCTGCCCTCTCTTACCCCTTCCTCTGCCCCGGGGCAGATATGACTGTCCTTTTGCCCTCTTGTTCTTATAGGACCGAAAGGACTGCGGCTGAAAAGACGGTGTCTTTTTCTGTTGGGAGGGGGTCTGAGGTAAAAAGGTGGATTTTCCGGCAGTTGCCGTGGCCACAAGATCCGATAGACCTACGCCAAATAATTCTTCCCCTTTATACGGCAATACTTCCATATGTCGTTTGGAATCCGCATCACCTGACCACTGTCGTGTCCATAAACTTCTTCTGGCAGATATGGACATCGCACTTACTCTCGATGCCAGAGTGCAAATATCCCTCTGAGCATCTCGCATATAAAGAAAAGCATCCTTTAATTGCTCTATAGTCAATAAAATACTGTCCCTATCCAGGGTATCAATATTTTCAGTCAGGGAATCCGACCAGACCACCCCAGCACTGCACATCCAGGCTGAGGCGATGGCTGGTCGCAGTATAACACCAGTATGTGTGTATATACTCTTTAGGGTAGTTTCCAGCCTCCTATCAGCTGGATCCTTGAGGGCGGCCGTATCAGGAGACGGTAACGCCACTTGTTTTGATAAGCGTGTGAGCGCCTTATCCACCCTAGGGGGTGTTTCCCAGCGCGCCCTAACCTCTGGCGGGAAAGGGTATAATGCCAATAACTTTTTTGAAATTAGCACTTTTCTATCTGGGTTAACCCACGCTTCATCACATACATCATTCAATTCCTCTGATTCAGGAAAAACTACAGGTAGTTTTTTCACCCCCCACATAATACCCCTTTTTGTGGTACTTGCAGTATCCGAGATATGCAAAGCCTCCTTCATTGCCGTGATCATATAACGTGTGGCTCTACTTGAAAATACGTTTGTTTCTTCACCGTCGACACTAGATTCAGTGTCCGTGTCTGGGTCTGTGTCGACCGACTGAGGTAAAGGGCGTTTTACAGCCCCTGACGGTGTCTGAGACGCCTGGGCAGGTACCAACTGGTTTTCCGGCCGTCTCATGTCGTCAACTGATTTTTGTAATGTGCTGACATTATCACGTAATTCCATAAACAAAGCCTTCCATTCCGGTGTCGACTCCCTGAGGGGTGACATCACCATTACCGGCAATTGCTCTGCCTCCACACCAACATCGTCCTCATACATGTCGACACACACGTACCGACACACAGCAGACACACAGGGAATGCTCTTATCGAAGACAGGACCCCACTAGCCCTTTGGGGAGACAGAGGGAGAGTTTGCCAGCACACACCCAAGCGCTATAATATATATGGGAACAACCTTATATAAGTGTTGTATCCTTATAGCAGCTTAAATATATAAAATATCGCCATAAAAAGTGCCCCCCCTCTCTGTTTTACCCTGTTTCTGTAGTGCAGTGCAGGGGAGAGTCCTGGGAGCCTTCCTCACAGCGGAGCTGAGCAGGAAAATGGCGCTGTGTGCTGAGGAGAATAAGCCCCGCCCCCCTATTCCGGCGGGCTTTTCTCCCGTAGTTTGTAATATCTGGCAGGGGTTAAATACATCCATATAGCCTCAAGGGCTATATGTGATGTATTTTTTAGCCATAAAAGGTATTTACATTGCTGCCCAGGGCGCCCCCAGCAGCGCCCTGCACCCTCCGTGACCGTTGGTGAGAAGTGTGTGACAAACAATGGCGCACAGCTGCAGTGCTGTGCGCTACCTTCAAGAAGACTGAAGAGCCTTCTGCCGCCGGTTTCTGGACCTTCAATCTTCAGCATCTGCAAGGGGGGTCGGCGGCGCGGCTCCGGGACGAACCCCAGGGTGAGACCTGTGTTCCGACTCCCTCTGGAGCTAATGGTGTCCAGTAGCCTAAGAAGCCAATCCATCCTGCACGCAGGTGAGTTGAACTTCTCTCCCCTAAGTCCCTCGATGCAGTGAGCCTGTTGCCAGCAGGACTCACTGAAAATAATAAACCTAAAAACTTTTTCTAAGCAGCTCCTTAAGAGAGCCACCTAGATTGCACCCTGCTCGGACGGGCACAAAAACCTAACTGAGGCTTGGAGGAGGGTTATAGGGGGAGGAGCCAGTACACACCACCTGATCCTAAAGCTTTAGTTTTGTGCCCTGTCTCCTGCGGAGCCGCTAATCCCCATGGTCCTGACGGAGTCCCCAGCATCCACTTAGGACGTCAGAGAAAGCTCCTGTACTCGCTGTTCTGCTTAGCAGAGCAGCGGTGAATAGTGGAGACAGAGGGAGAGGGGGCATCAGGGGGTACGGATTAATGGGGGGGTTCCAGCAGCAGAGCCGGATTAAGGTGGGGGGGGGCAGGGGATACGTAACGTTGGCCCCACAGTTTTAGGGGGCCCCCCGGCTGGAGTAGCTCTGTTCCGGCTCAGAAGCTCCCCCCCCCCGTCCTGCCAGCAACAGCGGCAGCATTGTGCTACAGTCAGCACACGCTGCTGCATATTGGCAGGTCTGTGGTGTTGCAGGGAGGCAGCAGTCTCCCTGCTTTCTTCTGCCTGTGCGGGTGTGTAGGGGGGAGCGACCACCTCCTCTGGATTTACCCCTAGCTGAGGGGCCAAAATCCCATAAAATAATAGAAATAAAAATAGGAATTTGCATAAGGGGGCGTGGCCGCGCGGTCCGCGATTAGGCCACGCCCCCAACCCACAGCAGGCACAGCAATGAGATAGGGCTCCCCTGTCACAAGTGCCCTGGGCCCCCCGGACTCATAATCAGCCCCTGGGAGCATGCCAGCAGCTCACAGAGCGCTGGGCATGCCCCCTCACTGACGAAAACGGGGCCCTCCCGTGAAGCCACGCCCCCTTTTCGCCGAGTGTGTGTCCCTCCTTCTGCCTGGATAAAGCTCCTGCAGAAAGCTGGGAGGTCTGCACCCCTGCCTGTGCCATGCCCAATGCCCATGCTATCTGCTTCTGCTCCTAGTCTCCTATAGATTTGGCCAGATCTGTGACTCATTTGACTAACTCCGCCCAGTGTTGTAACTCCGCCCAGCATTAGCAAATGAATCACAAGGTCACAGAATAGGGCTATTATATAGGAGATACACCACTGTACTATATAGCCATACTATATTACTATATAATATAATGTAATACAATACACAAGTGTAAACTCCTTTAAATAATGTCATAATTTATAATCAGTGAGTTCTGATGTCATCACTTCAGTGCTGATTAGAAAAAGTGTTTTATAAGGAATAACCCCCCATAATAAAAATTACTGTGGATATTAGCATACACTTCGGTATAACATAATTAACATAAAAACATTTAACCTGTAGCCTTAAACTTTCATATGGTGAGGACCTTCCCGTGGGCGGTAGTGCCATCACCTAGTCCCCTAGCTATTAATGTGGCAGTCTTGCCGGGAGCCAGTCACTGGCCTTTCTGTTGCAAGAAGAAGTGCAGATACCTGTAGTCCTTCCTGCAATCCCTGTAACGTGGTTGACATTCCCCTCTTCCACTCACCATGAGTGACATGCCCCTCTTCCACTCACCATGAGTGACATGCCCCTCCTCCACTCACCATGACTGACAGGCCCCTCCTCCACTCACCATGAGTGACAGGTCCCTCCTCCACTCACCATGAGTGACAGGCCCCTCCTCCACTCACCATGACTGACATTCCCCTCCCCCACTCACCATGACTGACAGGCCCCTCCTCCACTCACCATGACTGACAGGCCCCTCCTCCACTCACCATGACTGACAGGCCCCTCCTCCACCCACTCACCATGGCTGACAGGCCCCTCCTCCACTCACCATGACTGACATGCCCCTCCTCCACTCACCATGAGTGATAGGCCCCTCCTCCACTCACCATGACTGACAGGCCCCTCCTCCACTCACCAGAACTGACAGGCCCCTCCTCCACTCACCAGGACTGACAGGCCCCACTCACCAGGACTGACAGGCCCCTCCTCCACTCACCAGGACTGACAGGCCACTCCTCCACTCACCAGGACTGACAGGCCCCTGCTCCACTCACCAGGGCTGACAGGCCCCTGCTCCACTCACCAGGGCTGACAGGCCCCTTCTCCACTCACCAGGGCTGACAGGCCCCTCCTCCACTCACCAGGACTGACAGGCCCCTCCTCCACTCACCATGGCTGACATTCCCCCTCCTCCACTCACCATGGCTGACATTCCCCCTCCTCCACTCACCATGGCTGACATTCCCCCTCCTCCACTCACCATGGCTGACATTCCCCCTCCTCCACTCACCATGGCTGACATTCCCCCTCCTCCACTCACCATGGCTGACATTCCCCCTCCTCCACTCACCATGGCTGACATTCCCCCTCCATCACTCACCATGACTGACATTCCCCCTCCTCCACTCACCATGGCTGACATTCCCCCTCCTCCACTCACCATGGCTGACATTCCCCCTCCTCCACTCACCATGGCTGACAGGCCCCTCCTCCTCTCACCATGGCTGACAGGCCACTTCTCCAGTCACCGTGGCCTTGCGGAAGGTGGCTGCCATAAAAGATCGTGGTATCCAGGAGAAAATTAAACAGGCAAACCTCCACCATCTTTCATCACTCCTCCCACACCTCTGTCTTTTATTTTCCCCTGCCCAATATTTGTCTCATCCCTGCGTAAAATATGTCCAGGATATATAATTTGTAGTAGTACTGAGCAAGTAGCTAACACCTATACTGAGAAACATAGGAGCCCATTTATTAACGAGTGATAAAACTTGTTGCGTATGATATAAATGGTGCTCCAGCCAATCGGCTCCCAACTGTCATTTTTCAAACATATGATAATTGGGACCTGATTGGCTGGAGCACCATTTATCATACACAATGAGGTTTATAATTTGCAGCGAGTTTTATCACCTGTTGGTAAATGAGCCCCATAGTATAAAAAAAAAAAATGAACAGTGAACATATAGGGGCAGATTTAACAATTAATGATATTCTGGTTATTACTCATTACTAATCTTAAATAGTGCTCCAGCCAATCAGCTCCTATCCATCATATGTTTGAAATATGACGGATAGGAGCTGATTGGTGGGAGCACCGTTTAAGATTAGTAACGAGTGATAACAAAAATGTCACTCGTTGTTAAATCTGGCCCTTAGCTTCAGTATATTTTATGATACAGTGTTACATATTATAGTACTATAATAATACATTCCAATATTTTACTATACACTGTACTAATAAAAGCACTACGGTCCTGGGACCAGGTCATATTCCCGTCCCAAGATGATATATTACCAGAGATTAATTATCTTTTGCAGTTTGTTACGAACCCACAGATATAAACAAAGCCTCTAAACCCTTCACGTCACACAGCTGGGCGGCTCTGAGGTACATCTCCCCAAACATAAGGGAACTTGTATCCATCAACAGGACCTTAGGCTATGCTGTGGACTTTGGTAAGTTACACCTGGTACGTATATATAGTTGCTGCTTAGCATATATTCGCGGGGAAAAAAAATACAGTAAGTTTTTACCAGGCACAGCTCACTGGATTTCAAGAGCAGGTTTCCATAGTCTCTCCATTTCCCCAAGCAGTGTGAGAGAGCAGTGATCAGGCTGACAGCCTACTTAACACACCCATACATCTGAGAGCCCTAATTAGCCTTCTGTAAGGCTAAAAGCCCTAAGACCCAAAACTGGGCCTAAATGGATGCAGAACCCGCCCTTTCTTCTCACATCCAACCCCAGGACCCTTATCCGGTTCTTGCCAAAAGCTCTCAGCAGATCTAACACAATATTCCTGGGGTATTAAAATCTAAGAAACCTGGGGCAAATATACCTGCCTTCCACCACTATCCCAGTGATCTTGTCATAATACATACACACACATATATTTGAGATTTAGGTTTTTTTTTAGAGAAGAATAATAAACAGAATCATTCATAGTTAATGGCTCCTGCGTATAAAATAAAATCCCCATTACAGTGTGTTCGCTCACACCGGACACCGGTGAATCACTGCTGGATTTTACCTCCCAGTGTTTCCAAGCATATGATATTGACCTTTTTAAATGATTGACTGGCGTAAAACTGGATTCCCCATGTCTTTCAGCACTTAATCGTTGATAAAAGAATTCTTTATCTATGAGCTAGTAATGAAAGTACTGTCAGGATTCTCGCCTTAGCGCCTATATGATAAGGATTTCCATTACAGTACCGCTGTCACTGTTTCCCTGCCTCAGATGTCCCGCCGTGTGATCTGGATGTCATCGTGGAAACGGCCATCGGCCTCTCGTTGCCCCTTCTGGAGAACCTGCACTGTGTTATAGTGACTCTGGGGGCTCACGGCGTCCTGCTGTGTGGTCACAGCTGTGAGGGAACCCTATCCCTACACCTGACAGACAAGGTAAATGTTATGTGCTGTCTACATGAAGGGCACACAAGGGGGGAGATGTTTCAAACCTACTAAAGAGTGGAGACGTTGCCCATAGCAACCGATCACTTTATAGAATGTACTTGGTAAATGTGAGCTATAAGTTGATTGGTTGCTATAGGCAACTTCTCCACTTGTCCTGTAGAATTACTAGGAATGCCCCCTTCCCCCCAGGTTGTGTCTACGCACGTCCTTTGTGACATGACCAAGTTGTCTTCCATATGTGTCCTGATTTAATCTGACCTCAAGCTGGGAGGTAGTGTATGGTTTAGTGTCAGACATTTTTATATTACTTGTAAAATCTTTGTTGCTGCTCTTCCCTGTCAGGTGCCCGGAGGTGACCTCTGTGCTGTACATTATCCAGCGGCCCCCATATCACCAGAGGAGATTATCAATGTGTCTGGAGCAGGTGACAGGTCTGTAATGCTGAAAGTGACTTTGTCCCTTACACTGCCTATCCAGTGCTAGCCCCACCCCCTGAGCACATGACATCATGACAGGGCACTAAGCGGGCATGGCCGCCAGCACCGAGGAGTGTGGCACTGACTGGATCATCCTCGGGTTGCACCGGGCAGCTGTACAGGCACGCTGCAAGCCAGATGAAGGGGACATGGAACAGTGACAGTACTGCCCCCAGAGCTGTACACCATGGGAGATAACACCACTTGCACACGTCTAGTAACCGCTCTATGCCTATCAGACCACAAAGTAATTGATTGGTTTGTTCCAATATTGGTGCAGCTGCCTGTAGTGTGCACTATAAGACCAGAAAGGCTAAGTAAACAGTAGACATTAATATCAGAAGATAAAACAAATAGATCCTACAATACAGATTGGTTCAGTAGGAAAGGGCATCATGTCACAACTATTTGGGAAAGTACCGCAGCATGATAAGAGGTTATACACAACCCTGTTATATACCTCGCTGTAACCGGTGGTCTGTGGGTCATATATTGTCGTTCAGTCCTCTCACAGACTGGGCTGACTGATGCAGAGATATAAATCGGGCGTAGAATATTTAAAGGAAACTAGCATGGAGATATAGCATATTTCCGCACGTATGCAGAGCTCTGTATGTCATGCCTCTGTGTGTGTGTGTGTGTGTGTGTGTGTGTGTGTGTGTGTGTGTGTGTGTGTATGTGTGTGTCTGTGTGTGTGTAATATACGCGCCTCATTATCAGCATATATTTAATACAGTATCTATATATCAATAGCAGAAGGATAACTTTCATGAGTGACATATTTCTATGATGCCATTACCTGAGCAAAAATACCAAATTAAAGGTCTTCATCCGTAGATTTGCAGCAAAATATTGCCATTGTAATTGGTTGCTTTGTTTCAGAGTTATGCATCAAAATGTCTGCCTGCCATTTACAATGCATCACCATTGTGCTCTGGAAAATGTGACAGATGGTGAACTCTCCCTGTCCACCTGCTGGGTGACCTGGAACATGTGACCCAGTGCCGTAACTAGGCATTTTAGCGCTGTGTGCAAGAAACGGCATTGGCGCCCCCCCATTCAAGAAAGGGGCAGTGCGCGGGGTAGGCGCGCGAAAATTATATATGGGCGTGGCTTCGTGGGGAAGGGGCGTGGCCACAAAATAATACCAATTCATACTACGGTGCACAGTAGTCTCCATTATTCAAATTACGCTGCACAGTAGCGCCACTACACCAGGTAGAGCCCCTTTTATGGCAGACAGTCCCCCTTTTTACACATTATGGCAGACAGCGTCCCCTTTTTATCACACATTATGGAAGACAGCGTCCCCTTTTTATCACACATTACGGCAGACAGCGTCCCCCTTTTTACACATTACGGCAGACAGCGTCCCCTTTTTTACACATTATGGCTGACAGCGTCCCCTTTTTTACACATTATGGCTGACAGCGTCCCATTTTTACACATTATGGCTGACAGCGTCTCCCTTTTTACACATTACGGCAGTCGGCGTCCCCTTTTTTACACATTACGGCAGACGGCATCCCCCTTTTTACACATTACGGCAGACAGCGTCCCCCTTTTTACACATTACGGCAGACAGCGTCCCCCTTTTTACACATTACGGCAGACAGCGTCCCCCTTTTTCAACATTACGGCAGACAGCGTCCCCTTTTTTTACACATTATGGCAGACAGCGTCCCATTTTTACACATTATGGCAGACTGCGTCCCCCTTTTTACACATTATGGCAGACAGCGTCCCCCTTTTTACACATTACGGCAGGCATGCAAGAATATAAACAGTTCGGGGGAGGGGGGGTCACACATCAACGTTACCCTTAGCAATGCCTGTGCTACACTGCAGTGGGAGAAGGGATAGGCAGTGACAAGGTCAGTGCAAGATGGTGTGAGGGAAGAGAGGAGCCAGCTCAACCACTGGTACTACTATTTCATTAATCTGCTCCCTGGGTCAGCCTGCAGCCAGTACACTCCTACATTGTCCTGCAGCAGGTCCAGGTAACTCACCGCGGGGGGAGGGGGATCCTCGGCTGGGCCAGCATCGAATTTCCATTCTCCATCTCTGACCCTGGGCAGGTGGTGTTTTGGGCTTTTGTCAGCTCTCGGGTAGGAGGAAGAAAGTTTAAAAGGGAGGACTGGGCGGGTCTGTTAGAAAAAGATGCAGCTCATAGGTGGCTGGTCTTAGGGGAGGCACCAGCCACAGGAGCTTGGGTGGACGGTGTCCCCGAGGTTGTGTGGCAGAGATTGTCGTGGATGGCTGCATCACGTGAGTGGAGGGCGATCAGCATGCGGCATGCTGCACCCGCTCCCCGCAGCTCCGTGGAAACGCGATGGCCGGCGCTGCTGGCAGCTCTGCTCTTGCACATCTGAGCAGAGCCGCCTGCGGTAGCGCCAGATCAGGTGCTCTGCTCAGATGTGCAAGAGTAGAGCTGCCAGCAGCGCCGGCCATCGCCTTCCCACGGAGCTGCGTCTCTGCTCCTCTCCTTGCTACGGGGGCTGCCCAGCACAGGCGGCTTGTAATGAGTCAGTCTGACTCATTACAATGTCGCAGACTTTGGACCCTTTGATAGCGCCGTGGTGGCGGCACAAGGGTGATGCGGGCAGTTACGCCCTCAGGGCGACTGCGCTGTGTGCCAGGCACATACGTAGTTACGGCCCTGATGTGACCTGCTGGGTGGTCTGGAAACTGTGACAGGTATTTGCAGCCACCCACTATGCAGGGAGTTTTCCAAATTCCACTCGTAAGGGGGTGAAAAGATGTGAAATGTTCCTCCCGGCAAACCGTTGCCTGGTGGAAACCACTAAATGCAATAGTTACATAAGCGGCAGGGATAGATCTATTACACTTTCCCCCAGTGTAATTCTGTTATACTTACTGACTCTGGGTGCACCACCAAATAGATAGCTATTGGGGTAATTTTCCCCATCATTTTCTAATTTTGGTCCTCCTATATCTACTATATATACATTCTGCGGTGTCCACTTCTCTTTGTCCAGGGATAGATCTATCAAAGCTTCTAAAACAGGAAAGTGTTGCCCATAGCAACCCACCATCTATCACTAATTCTCACTATCTAGAATGCAATGGAGAAATGATAGCTAGTTTCTGATTGGTTTATGTAAATTCACCATAGTTTTCAAGTTGCCCGTTAGCTGTGCCCCCCAGAGTGGTAATTGGGAAGGAGGTCACGTTGCCATCCAACAGTGCTCAACATTGTATGACTACGTTCAGTACAAAATCATTTCTCTTCTCACCTTCATCCACAGTCTCATGGCCGGCCTCCTCTCGGGGGTACTAGCCCAACTGGACACTGACACCTGCGTCCGGATGGGTCTCCTGGCGGCTCGCCTCACCCTCCGCTCCCCTTGTCCCATCTCCCAGCTCATCTCTACCAGCAGCGTCAGTGTGCAGCAGGTGGCAGAGGAGGAATGGCCTGCACCCCGAGTCTGGAACATCTCCCCGCCTACTGGCAAGTCCTTCCTCAGGACCAGCCACTGAGAGGAGTCTGAGAGAGAGGTGCACGTCCTGACTGAGCCAGCGTTGTGAGGAGGGACTGTCTGACGCTGTGGAGCCCCAGGGTGGAAATATCTGACGCTACAGTCACTTTGCAGCAATTCCCAGCTCATATCTTTGGAGCTGCATTGACATTGCAGAGATCCAGGGTTGGAATAAATGGAGCTACCTAGATATACAGTGTTCTGGAGCTCACCTGGCATTCGGGAAGTTGTCACTATGTAAAAGGAAGAATGCCGACAACATAATGCCGACACAGTTCTAATGTTATTTCAAGTATATTAACCATGTCCACATTATAACTTAATTATACTGCTAATAATAATAATAATTATTATTATTATTAATAACTTTATATTATACATGAAGATGATTATTAATATCTTTTACTTATATGGCGTCACAAGGGTTCCGCAGGTCAGCAAGAAGTAATGATTTATTAAGTTTATTGATTCCCATTAAAATTTTTATATTTTCAAGGTTTCACAACAACTGTTTAAAGATTTGGAAAAGGGTCAAAATGTGAACGAGACACTGATTGGATCTCCCTCACTCCGTGACCCGTCTCTCTTCCACCAGGTGGAGCCACAAACAGGTTCTATATTGAGCACAGGCTCCTGGCGCGTTTTCAATTAAAAATATTACAATTTGTAACATTATTGATTCGTTTTGGTTTAATTTTCCAGTTTTCTTTGAACTGACATTGTACATATTTCATATATGTTTTATTCTAAATAACATGACACTCTAGTATCAGGGACGGTTCTAGCCCTTTTGGCGCCCGGGTGGAAAATAGGGACGTGGCTTCATACAGGGGGCGTGGTCAGTTACGCCCCCTGTAGAGTTGTGCCCCCATTGTAGAGTAGCGCTGCTTACACACACAAAAAAAAATAATACTTACAATCCCCGCTCCTGATTCCCGACCGCTGCAGACCTCCACCGGTGCCGCTCCTCTCCTCGGATCTATGGGACAGACGTCATGATATCTCTCCCATAGCATAGCATAGACAGACACTAGAGGTCAAGTATGACCCCTAGCGTCTGTGTCAGTCCCACAATGCTGTGCGGTGCGTGATGACGTCATCGCGCACCGCACAGCAAAGGTCCTCTACACGAAGGGAAACTAGACGCATAGCGTCTGGTTCCCTTCACAGCAGGGGACACAGCGGGGGGGCACAGTAGCGGATCTTGCCATGGTGCAGCGCCCTCCGGATGGCACCGGCGCCCTCCAGAAGGCGGCGCCCCGGGCAAAAGTCCTGCTTGCCTGTGGCAAGATCCGCTACTGTCTAGTATTAGTTTATCATTGATTCTTTCTTTAATTGCTAAATTAATTGTCATTTACAAAAATTATATATTTTTTTTATATTTTGTTGACGTCTGACATTTAGTTCATGATGAAGAAACGTCTCATTTCGTTGTAGTAAGACCGTTACCCTCGCCATATATATAGCGGTCTCTCAAATATTCTAACCGTCACACTATATACAGATTGTCTACAACAGTCTAACTCGCTGTCCTCTTATTACCTTTGTTCTGAGAGATGGCTCTCGCGAATATCTGCATACTGCGCATGAAATGTATCGCCAACCGCGCATGTGCTGCAGAAAGAAATTGGCAACTGCGCCAGAGCCGGACCACGCAAGTGCACACAAATGTGGATTAACAGTGCAGACTGACTGTGATGTATGGGATCTTGTTTCCACAAAATTCAGCAATTTTCTATTTGTATGTGCTTAGGAAGACAGTAGGCTGGTAATGTCATAGGCAAATGCAGGGGAACTTTCCGGTTGCCTGGACCCCCCCCCACACTCCTCTTGGCAAGTGGCTCAAATTATGACAACAATAGCAATGGTATATAATATGATTACTAGAACTGCCACCATCATCAGAGCAGAGCTGCTGCACATGCGCAGTGGTAGCAGCTTCATCTACCAAGTTTGCTGTGTGTGTGGATCTGAGTCCTCAATCAGTGCACTAGAGCAGGGAGTAGCTACCAGGAAGAAGAGACAGGAGCCTTACTATGAGGCGGGAGAATGTGTGCTTAGAAAGTGCAATATTGGTTCTATTATGTTTGTGTGTTTATTATGGTATGTTTAACCTTTTCCTGACAACTTATGTATCTTATTTAAATGTTTGATACAGTCTATACTAGAGACCATCTATAGTGGTAAATATTAATACTGTATTCCATACAGTGTGCAGTGTATAAAAAGACCAATATTTACATTAATGTCAAGGGTCATTACTAGGTTCTTCCACTGCTCCCCCATACGCCCGCACATGCGCTAATGTTCCATAGAGTGGAAGATTGTGGACTTCATTTAGAAACCCCTCTCTAGAAATCCTGCGTTTGTCACTGAATGTAGGGGTATACACTCCCGAATAGCTCTGGCCACACCCACACATGAGTGGACACACCCATGTGGCTCTGGTCACACCCACACACTACTGGTCACAGCTCCTCCCCTTCTCATTATAAGCCATTGAACATTTTCAGCCTCTTGCTCAAGTGGCCCTTAATCCGATGCTGGTTGGTACTAGAGGCATCACTGGGGCAGGGGCGCCCCAGGGGCTCAAGTGGCCCTTAATCCGATGCTGGTTGGTACTAGAGGCATCACTGTGAAGGCTAGGCACGCCCCAGAGAGAGCTAAACGGGGGCTCCCTTTCCCACGAGGTCACTTCCCCTTTTTGGGCACAGGTGGATGGGGACTATTGACCGCATCAGATATCACCGACCTTGGTGCTGCCATTAGTTGGAACATTAATGGTATGGAATGGTCATGAAAAAATATATATGACCGTGGAAAGCCTTGATGTCTTCTGTCCCAAGCGTGTGACTTGGGTTTACGCACAAAGGAAATTTAACAGCAACAGTATCCATTACAAATAAAGCTATTCGTCTCCTAGCTGATAATTACCCTGATGGCATCATCAAGTTTTTATTAACAGAGGTTTTAGCCTTTATTGTTTTTCAATGACACCTTAAACGTTTCTCCACTCTCTTTATCCTGGGTGAGGGTGAGTAACTCACATCAGAGTCCCTGTGAGATGAGTCTTTGTCATCTCATCACCACTTATCGAGGTGTTGGGGGAAAAAACATGTTCTGGGATGAATAGATTATGTTTCTGGGAAGGTGATGTCAGAATGGGGAAAAAGTTTCCGCACGTCCACAGGTGTGTCAAAGGTGAGTCCTGGAAATTACGGGAATGGCACACCACGCTATATAAGGGTTTGGTGCCATGAAGACTGAGACAAAGCCCTGAGTGATCTGGAGTGAGCTTGGGCGGGCCGGAGAGAAAGATCAAACCTTAAACAATGAACGTCTCATCCCTTATATGGTCGGCCACCCTAGTGACAGGACTCACACTCTATGGTCACTCCAGTGGTGCCACATGGAGAAGCAGGCAGGTGCCCCTTGGCCAAGCCGAGCTGGTTCCTGGTGAGACTGCAAAGCCTTGGGTGCTGGTTAAGAAGAGGTCAGCCTTAGATGTACATGGACTGAGCGATACGTTTGAGGCCAATCTGATACATAGAGGGAAGCGTCAGTATTTACAGGGACCGTCCAGCGACCAAGTCCGTACCCTGATTCACTGGCTAAGTGACCACGGAGCATTCACCCAGGACACGGTAAGATGTTGGCTCTTGTCTACACATAGAAGCACCGCTCGGTGTAGCCGTACTTTCATTGCCCCAGGATGTGTGTCACAACAACACTCTATTAGTATGCTTTATATAAGATATCCCATGTTGTGACTGTAGAAACATTATCCAGGATTCGCAAGATTGCTCTGAGTGGGTCTGGGTGCAGTGTTTTTAGATGCATACATAACATAGGATTATAACTCTTGGAAATAATTTATATTCCGTTCCATTGTTGATCTGCACGTCCCATATTTTGCGTCCTGGCTTGACTTTGCTACATCAGAACGCCGCCTACCCACCTCTGTTCCACCTCTGCGTTTACAAGCTTTAATATGTGCGAAATGCGTGTGGCTCTTCAAAAACATGACTCCATGATTTCACCTTCTGTGCATGTGTGGTGCAAAATCATGCAAGACATCCTATGCAAACCGGGTAATAGTCTGCATTATTCCCATCATGTCGTCATCATCTCCTATTTATAGCTTGCTATAAGACTTGGCAGTGCCAGAAAGTCGGCTTAACATATTGCACATAAAACCTACACTGCCACACCAGACTGAGGGTATGAGACAGAGGTCGGATCCCAACTAGTGACAGTCTACAGTATAGATACTGTACATAATTGCTTTTAATGACGTGACTGTGCCAGTTATTTTTGAATTGGCCATCTATCTCACAGTGCCCTGTATGACACCGTTCTTCTTACATTCCCAGCACTCCTGTGATGACATCATGAAACGCCAATGTCAGAGACCCTCAGACTGCGACGGCTGTCTGGGTTTATTCACATGCAGGACCCCACAGGGCACGTGTGACTTCAAAGGCGTCTCCAAGAGCACAGGTATGTCTAGAATTTGCACCAAGATAATATGGAATGGGATTCAGGAGATCTAAATGGAAATAGAAAATCTGTCAACATGTAGTTATTTTGAAAGGGACTCTATGGTATGTTTTTTTATTTTTTTTAATCTTAATATAAACTGTAAACTTTAGGGCACCGTGCCACTATCTGTGTTACAACAATAAAGATAGTTCTTTTCAAATGTTTTCTTTATTTGAATACCCCGCACGTTTCTCCAAAAGCAGTGAGGCTCTGTGCACATGTAACAGTTACTCCTGCACAGAAATGCCATCTATCTATTGGTGGGCAGTGTCCCCCATAGTCATTTATCTGTCAATGCAAGTGTAAATGTGATGGCACTACTATCTCCTCTAGCCCCCAAGTGCGCTGTCTTGGAGTAATCCTTGACTCCTCCCTCTCCTTCAAACCACACATTCAGCACCTCTCACAAACCTGTCATTTTCATCTAAAAAATATTTCCAGGATCAGACCCTTTCTGACCCAGGATGCTACTAAGACCCTTATCCACTCACTGGTCATCTCCAGACTGGATTACTGTAATCTCCTCCTGACTGGCATTCCTGACAAATACATCTCTCCACTCCAATCTACCCTCAATGCTGCTGCCCGGCTCATCTTCCTCACCAAACGCACTACGTCCACCTCTCCTCTCTTACTAGACCTTCACTGGCTCCCCTTCCCTTTCAGAATCCATTTCAAGCTTCTCACACTCGCTTACAAAGCCCTCACCCACTCCTCTCCCATCTACATCTCTGACCTTATCTCCCTTTACACTCCCACCCGTCCTCTTCGCTCTGCTAATGCACGCCGACTCTACTGCCTACGGATTACTTCCTCCCACTCCTACCTCCAAGATTTCTCACGTGCTGCACCACTTCTTTGGAATTCCCTACCTCTCCCCCTCAGACTCTTTACCTCTCTACAAAACTTCAAACGGGCTCTCAAGACCCACTTCTTCACCAAACCCAGCCAAATCTCATCCTAACCCTCTGTTCTACGCTCTCTATGTACCCCAACTGTGTCACCCCTGTCTGTCTACCCCTCCCCTTTAGAATGTAAGCTCTCACGAGCAGGGCCCTCTTCCCTCATGTGCTTATCCTTTCTTACTTTAATAATCTTCAACTGCACCAATTCCATCAGTCTTCTGCCACCTGATACTTATTCCAGTGTCATCTGCTGATGTAACTATGTTTATTTACCCTGTACTTGTCCTATACTGTCATCGACTGTAAGTTGCTGTTTTCCTGTTTGATTATTTGTTTATGTACTCTGTAATTGGGCGCTGCGGAACCCTTGCGGCGCCATATAAATAAAGGATAATAATAATAATAAAATGTTTAATTATGGTCGGTGAGAGCTGATATCATCACTTTCAGTGTTTATGAGGAAAGTTTCCAATTTCCACCACCTGTACACTAACTATATTATATTATTTGGCCACAGACTTCCTCAGTGACTGTATATCCTCAACTTTACAGTAGGGGGCACATTATCCCATAAAGCCTTGACGAGAGATAAAGTGGACGAGAGATAAAGTACCAGCCAATCAGCTCCTGTCAGCATGTCACAGGCTACTTTATCTCTCTCCAAATCTTAGTACATAGACCCCTTTAATACTGAACTAATTTATATGTCCCTAATCTCCTATTATAACTTGCAATATTAAATAATGTACGACTTATCGAAGGATAATGACCATCCTAATAGAAATTATATGTATTATGGATTTTACGTACAATATATGTGCAGGACATTTGCCTGTTCTAAAAAGATGCAAATTTTATTTTATTTTTTTCTTCCAGGTGATTTCAATCATAGAAACTGGGATAAACTCCAAAACTGACCATCTGCAGCTGTCAACTCTCCGCGTCTGCTTGGGATCACCTAACTTGCCCGCTGATCCTTCCAATCCAAAATGGCCGCTATGTCGTTCTGAATGCTGAAGTTATTAGATCATTAACCACCTGGGGTTTAACTATGGCCACATGGACTCATGTTATTGGGATCCCGGCCTATCAGAGTAATTAACGAGTCTCTGGCTGATTCTCAGTGTAGCTGCATATTCATCTTACTCAGACAGCTGCTGGTCTGCGGCCACTGATAAAAGATGTACGTAGTTCGGGCAGATGTTGTCATTATTGCGTTGTAGTGATCGGTATTATTGGAGAGCGATGTTGTATTATATGTGAAGTGTTCTATTATATTCAGGCGAAATATCGGTGCTCAATTAGATAACATGAACCCTCTTATTCAAACGGCCTCTTGTAGAAGAGTTGATAAAACTCCCTAAATATATTTGTGACTCTGTGAGTGTTTGATATGATAAACTGACTAGGCTCCCAGCCTGCCGTGTTATATATAATAAATGTACAATCATACATGTAGATAAGTGAAAATCCTGTATTTCAGTTGACAGGATGATTAATAATTTGGGGCCAGTACTTAAATATTACTCAAATAGTTTATAAAATCTTTTATTTTTGGTTTGGAAAAAAAAAATCTCTTTGAGAGTAAACATATTTCCAGAATAAATATGTTCATTATTTGAGTTTTGATTTATTATTAATAATAAAAAAATGTATTAAACTCTTTTACAATTTGTTAAATATAATTTTAAGATATAATTATACTTAACCAAATAATTAAGTTTTGACAAATTGCTGTGATTTAGTTCAGAAATTGATAGAAAAAAACAACAACCTAAAACTGGCCAATAATCCATCAAATCTAGAACTTTAAGAACTTTTCAGTTTATATGAATGATTAGGTGGCTATATATATATATATATATATATATATATACATACATATATATATATATATATATATATATATAAACTAAGCACACGATACATATTATAGCTAATTTTGCAATTATAGATAATAGCTGTGCATCTAGGGTAATCCGACATTAAACAGACCTCTTTATATAACGTCAAAGGAAATTCAGAATTAATAAACTTATGGCTATAATTATTATTATTATTTTTTTCTTCAAGTTACTGTACTTTTATTTACGTTAAGATGATTAATATCCGTAGGCATTTGCAATATCTAATCTAGATATATTTTCAAATATTTAATCTGAACACATTTTTTTTTTTTAATTGTATAATCTGCATGTACAAAGACTATCTAATACATACAATGTCATGCTGTACACAAGGCTCTATTGCTGCAAAAATTCTTATCAGAAATATGTAGAGCATTTTGTGGTACCTTAAAACATTCAAAGGCATTAACCGTACTGTCATTTTATTTTCAGTGTTTTGCATTGACAAACCAATCGGCAAATAAATATTATTTAAATAACAACTGAATTTTTGTAGTTTTTTTTTTGTCTTGCTCTATAGAAAAACGTATGTTTTGAACTTTTTGCACTGTCAGTCTACAATAAAACTTTTACTAGCAATGACATAATAGGATGTGTGTGACAGTGAACATGATAGTATGGAAAGGAAATGGAAAAGAAAATTGTGTTTTTGGATTACGCCTCAGCAGGAAAGGACAAATGGTTTTCACACATGCAATTCTGTAATTTTAGTTCCGGCCTAGTGTTTTCCTAGTAATGAATTTGCCCGCCTCCTCATTACTCTGCAGTGATGAGGAGGCGGGCAATTACTTCTGTGGAATTTCAGAGACGCTTGTTTTTGTTGGTTTATGGAGTGCGCCACTGCAGCAACGGTCCTTTACCAAGATGGCCGACATTCAGTACCCTGGCAGGCGAAGCCCCATTTTGGCCACAGTGCTTGAGCAGCACGATACTACAGTGAAGTGCAGTACCTAACTCGGGGAGAACCCATTGAATTATCCCACGCGGACGCATATACATGAGTGGATGATCCAATGTATATACCGCTACGTAATGGTGTAACTTGTGCATTACAAATAAACCCATCCTCTTTATGTCTCTGCGCCTGGTGTGCCTCAGTTGTTAGTTCCGCTGGGGTCTACCATCAATCAACCTGTGTACAACACAATATATAGAAATACACACAAACTGTTTTCACAGCAGAAAGTGTGTCGCTACGGCAACCACTAAAGCCAAAACAAAATGGAGAATTTACGGTGCAGCCAGAGATTCCTCATGCATAATTCTGTACGTAGGGGACGGCCGAAGTCTGAATAGACAAACATGGATCAGGACATATATTTTACATTATCTTAAACAGAAGATTCTGTAAGTTATAGCTCAACAACTACCAAATGTCAATCATTTCTTCTAGGCCTCCATCCAAACTATTAAATACTTTATGGATTAAAACCCTTCTTAGTCATACTGCCAGTTTTGGTTCATTTAATCTACCAATTAAAGTCTAAAAGAAATGCACCCCGTGTTTAAAAGAGCGAGCTAATCCACTATTTGACTTGTAAATAATCAAAAGTTGTGTATTACAGAGCTGAATAATGTTCCAAGAAATAATTGTAGTTTGTAAACGTAACTAATTATATCCACCATGCTCCCCACTCTGCACCGTGCCGCCTCTCAGGAGAGAGATGCTTTTATCAGGCAGAGCATGAGTGACACAGTGCTGTGCACAAATGCAAATTGGATTGGTGGATTCATACAAAGGGGTGGGGCTAGCATGCAACTGTGGCTCAAAGGACTGCAGTCTCAGCAGCTTGACCTGGAGTCACAGCGGTAATACTTTACTTTTTAAGATCTGCTTGGTAAAGTCAGGATGGCCCTAGACCAGGGGTAGGCAACCTGTGGCACTCCAGCTGCTGTGAAACTACACATCCCAGCAGGGCTGTAACTAGGTGTGTGTGGAGTGTGCTCCGCACATAGCACTGCAGGGTAGGGGGCGGCACTTGTCAATTATGAATTATCTAACTACTTTCAACTGCAGCTTCCCCCCTTTTCGAAGCCCAGCATCTCCTGGCCGCCCCTGTCTCCTACCCCCACCCCTTTTGTCACTAATACCTATACAGCATTCATGAACTTGACATGATAGCTCTTAGTTGTTCAGTCGCACTGTCTCTTATTACATTTCAGGATGCTGATGTGTCCAGGATTCAAACCCGTTGTCTATAACATTGCAGTCGGACTCTTCATTCATTGAGATATCTGCCCTCGCATAGAAAGCTAGAGAATTCCAAACTGGACAGATTTAAGTATTTGAAGCTTACCTTGTACTCTGTGAAGGGGTGATCAGCGTTACGGCTGGGCAGATCTATGTAGTGTGTGGCTGCAAGGGATTGGATGTGTGGCTGTATATTGCATGGATCTGCACGATTATGGTGCTGGGTTTTTTTTTGTTTTTTTTTTACGGGGCACAGGCAGCTTCATATAGTTATAAATCTCAGAGTTTTTATGCGGGAACAGGTGGCTTGGTGGGTGGGGTGTTTGGCTGGGATGTAGCAGGTTGTGGGTTTGAGTCCTGGGTGTGGCGATATATTGAAATGTGTTATTTTTAATGAGGGGTATTGTGACTGAATGGCGGCGAGCTCTCGGGTTGAGTGCATGAATGTGGTATAAAGAGGATTTGTGTTCAACTCCATTTTCTTGCAGTGTTCTATAAATGTGTGTGTGTATAATAAATAAATAAATACATCTTATGTCTATATATATATATATATATAATAATTTTTTTTAATATATAAATATATATATATATATATATATATATATATATATATATATATATATATACATACATACCACACACATATGCATACACACACAGCATCTGAAGCCAAATCATGTTTTGTATTTCCAAATGGAAAGACAGACAAGGACCTGAGCTATGTCCTAACTGTGATTAAGAAAATTTGCTATCGGAATTTATAATGAAGTTTAACACAGCAGAAGCGGCCGAGCTGATTCCCCCACAAGTTCTCCAAATATTCTGTCATCATAGCACTGCCTATATCAGGCTTTTTCAACCAGTGTGCCGCGACCAGTTGCAAGTAGAGATGAGCGGGTTCGGTTCCTCGAGATTCGAACCCCCCCGAACTTCACCCATTTTACACGGTTCCGAGGCAGACTCGAATTTTCCCGCCTTGCTCGGTTTACCAGAACGCGCCCGAATGTCATCATCCCGCTGTCGGATTCTCGCGAGATTCGTATGCCATTTTCACTCGTGCATTGGAGATTGAACGGAGAGGATGTGGCAGCTTTCTCTCCCTGAAAAGCTCCGTAATCTGTGCTCAGTGTGCTGCAAATATCTGTGCTCAGTGTGCTGCAAATAATCTGTGCTCAGTGTGCTGAAAATATCTACATTCTCTGCCTGAAAACGCTCCATATCTGTGCTCAGTGTGCTGCAAATATCTGATCAGTGTGCTGCATTGTGGGGACTGGGGACCACCAGTATAAGTATATACATGATGTGGCCATTAACTGGTACCTGGTGACAGAACGTATTCTGGATTCCCCCACAATGTAACTTTATATCTGTCACCTATATACATGATGTGGTCATTCACTGGTACCTGGTGACAGAACGTATACAGGATTCACCCACAATGTAACTTTATATCTGTCACCTATATACATGATGTGGTCATTCACTGGTACCTGGTGACAGAACGTATACTGGATTCCCCCACAATGTAACTTTATATCTGTCACCTATATAATAATTATAGTAGTACAGTACAGTAGGCCATTGCTGTATCTTGCAGCTCTGTGTCACTGCAAGTATCCATTCCATATCTGTGCGGCATTTTTGTGAGCAGTATATATAGTATTACAGTGCAGCATTTTGGTGACCCAACAGTATATAGTTGTGTACAGTAGGCCATTGCTGTATCTTGCAGCTCTGTGTCACTGCAAGTATCCATCCATTCCATTTTCTTCCAGTGATTTGGACCAATAATACCATTGATTAGAACGAATAATTCCAGTGATTTTGTCATTTTCTTCCAGTGATTTGGACCAATAATACCATTGATTAGAACGAATAATTCCTGTGATATTGAGGTGTTTGTGTCGCTTAGCTTAACCGTCCAGCGACCACAGTGCACCTTTTTTTCTCTTTTCTTTGCATCATGTGCTGTTTGGGGACAATTTTTTTAAGTGCCATCCTCTCTGACACTGCAGTGCCACTCCTAGATGGGTCAGGTGTTTGTGCCGGCCACTTGGGTCGCTTAGCTTAGTCATCCAGCGACCTTGGTGCACCTCTTTTTTTCTTTGCATCATGTGCTGTTTGGGGCCAATTTTTTTAAGTGCCATCCTGTCTGACACTGCAGTGCCACTCCTAGATGGGCCAGGTGTTTGTGCCGCCCTCTTGGGTCGCTTTGCTTAGTCATCCAGCGACCTTGGTGCAAATTTTAGGACTAAAAATAGTATGTGAGGTGTGTGGTGTTCAGAATAGACTGGAAATGAGTGGAAATTGTGGTTATTGAGGTTAATACTATAGGAACAAAATGACCCCCAAATTCTATGATTTAAGCTGTTTTTGAAAAAAAACACCCGAATCCAAAACACACCCGAATCAGACAAAAAATTTTCAGGGAGGTTTTGCCAAAACGCGTCCGAATCCAAAACACAGCCGCGGAACCAAATCCAAAAACACAAAACCCGAAAAATGTCCGGTGCACATCTCTGGTTGCAAGGTGTGCCGTGGAGCCAGAGCAGCTTCCTGCACCTTCAGAGTGAACTATTGGCCCGGGCTCTTCTTAGAGGATCAGTCGTGCTCCGGCCATGATCTATGCCTTGAAAACGGTGTGATATCATAGGTCCCGGCCGCCACGTCTACCACCCAGCCAGCCCACCCGCCTGCATACACATCTTCCAGTTCCCGCCTGCATACAAGGCTTCCCTTGCCCACCCACATCCACACCTGCCCAACCGCCCAATGCTCAGTATTTGCAGAACTCCACTATGAACAACCCCCGTCACTGAGGGACAGGGAGGAGGACAGCCGATAATAATATTGATTTTATTTCTCCTGTGGGGAACAATGGGATTTCAACAGGATTTATGTGGGGAGAATAAGAATTTATGGATGTATTCAGGGAACAATGTGAATAATGTGTGGAGCAATAGGATTTATATAGGGAGCAACATGATTTATGTGGGGAGCAATGTGATTGTGTTTTCTGTGTAGGCCAATGTATGTGTGGATTTTTGTTTTACTGTCAGGGCCAATGTGTGTGTTTTTTTTTTCCTGTGGGGAACTGATGGTGTGCCTTGGCAATTTTAAAATATTGTTCGGTATGCCGCAAGTAAAAAAGGTTGAAAATCACGGTCCTATATAAAAGGGTCATACCAGCAATAAACCCTAATGGGGCACGCCCTCCAGTGGCCAGACATGGGAATAACCAAAGTGCACCTGCCACCTTCACAAATTTGAAGCGGACATATTGTGGGTGGGAACAATGGTCAAGCGAATACCAGTGACATCACTGAGGCACTATGGGACTTCTTGCGGCTTTACCAACACTGTACACTATCCTCCATTTTCTATATTTGTTACACACTGGCCACCAGTAGCTGTATTGGGGCAGAGGAAGATATATTGCCAAACACAGCGACTTTTAGAAAGGAAAAAGATAAAGACATTTTAATATAAACCACAGGCTCAATTTTATTGAGATATTATATATATCTCACAGACACACATACATATATTTAGTACAAACACAATTATACTTAAACATTTGTGCACAGTATTTCCCACAGAGGGCGCTGTCTAGCTTTGTCTAACTGAATCACAGGCTTCTATATTAGTGGTTTCAGTATTCCGCCAGCCCACTGAATCGCTCTGCATCATCCACCTTCTTCCCTACAGTAAATTCATCACTAGGAGTTTCTGGCGCTGCCATTTTCAGCCACTTCACTGCATCTGGCTGAAAACTTTTTTTTTATTTTTTTTAAACATATTTGAAGAACAATCTTTTCCCGTCTTTGGTATCTTCCTAAGGCACAGTCCCTGCAGGCAGCAGAGTACAGACACAGAGCTGAATGAACGTCTTAAGGCAGGCCTGGCCAACCTGTGGCTCTCCAGCTGTTGTAAAACTACAGGTCCCATCACGCCTTGCCATAGTTTTGCTGTTAGGGAATGCTAAAACTGTGGCAGGGCATGCTGGGATGTGTAGTTTGACAACATCTGGAGAGCCACAGATTGGCCAGGCCTGTCTTAAGGCATGCATTGGGCTGGGAGTGTCGCTATAAGACACCCCCAGCCCAGTGATGTGGAAGATGCACTCTTATGGCGGATTTCTAAAGTTAAGTACTCACGTGAGTATTGTACTTTACAGCAGAGAGGGGTATGATAACTGTTACTCCTGATGGGGGCTGTATTTCATGCTTTAGCCCTCCAAAACTGGCTACCATTCACTGGAAGTGTGTGTGTGTGGGGGGGGGGGGGGGGGTAGTTACTGATTACCCGGGTTTGTTTTTGGGCCTGAGCCAGTTATGGAGGCGGAGCAATGCCCCCTCGGTGGAACAAACATTCTTCCCAAGGGATAGTTTTCTGATCAGCAATGGCCGTTCCCCCATGCAGGGCCATGTCCCCTTTTCTAGGGCCAGGGCCTGCAATATTGTCAAGGCGGCCCTGACCATTCACACTAGAACATCAGACCGAGACTCCGGGTAACAGGAAGCTGCACTCACATTTTTAGGTTACAGTAAACCTACGACGCAAACTATTGTGTCGACAATCCATTTTCTCGTGCTCACACCTTTGCTTTTCTTAGTTCAGATTTACTGTTGTGCAAAGGCGCTACTTGGTTCACCCACAAGATCCGTTCAGCCTGATCGAGCTAACAGGGCCGTCTCTACTTCTGGCCCAGTCTACTGAATGGTAAACCCAAGGTGCACTTCAGTCCCCGTTCTCGACCACAAACGTTTCATGGCGCTATAATGCAATTCTTCAGATCACATGACAAATATCCCTGTCTGTCGTCACCACAATTGTGCTACAGGTCTAATGTCTAATGGAAGAAAAAAAAAAAAAACCAACATACAGACTACCCTTCAAATGCAAACAAATTCAAAAAGACGAAGGTTCTTTGTAAGTCCGGCTCAGGTTATGGGCCGAGCGTTAGTACCACAGACAATGAACATCACGGAACAGGATAAAGCACTGGCAGAGCATAGATAGGGGGAGCGGGGGGAGGGGGAAGGGTGCATAATTAGTGATCACAACCGTCAGCAACAGTCCTAAATATGCACCCGTACACATAAACAGGATGGGACAGCTTACTCGGAATTACTACAAGTCCTTATGACAATTCCCTTTTCACACAAGGGTCTTGAACTGTATTATATTAATAAGCATTTTTTGCAGCCCCATCAAGTTCTATCCGACAACCGCTTTCCGCTTGGGCGCTCCTCCCAACACACGGATTTCTTGGACAAACAGTTAAATATCCCCAATGTTTAGAGGTGATAAAAATCATTCAGTCTTCTCGCACAGATTGTCTCTTTATCCTAGTATAAATTAAAAATATCTTTTGCAAAACAACAAAAAAAGAAAAACAAATCAGCGGCTGTTGATGTGGTTGTAATAGTGAGCTTATCCAAGGGTCTGTCCAGTGCATGATCCAGCAGAGACCCCCAAACCGTTCTGTTGAAGGTGTCCGGTGAGAGTGGCTTCTCCACGAGGGGGAAGAATTTGGCGTCGGCTCAAACTTCCCGAGTCCCTCCATTTTTGTGAAGACCTTTCTAAAGAGCACACAGCGAAAGGAAGGCGTTCCTGCACCGACGCCATTGTCAGAAAACAGAGACAGCTTGTTAATAAGTTAAAGGCGCGTCGCTGTTGACGACTTTATCTTCTGCTTTCTTATTTCTTGTGTAAAAATCGCATTTTACTGCCTAGGGAAACGACAGAACAGTTATCAAAAATAAAAGTATTCACCGTTGGATTAATAATGCATAAAGTTCAGGGATATATATATATATATATATATATATATATATATATATATATATATATATTTATTAGGGTTGGTCATCGTCTATCGATGGTTGCAAACAGTCGATGGTTTAATGCCACTATTAAATATGGCTCTTGATGGGTATTCTCCCCACTCATGCCCCCACCAGTTGGTGCCGGGACACGGCGTTTAGCTCCCCCCCCCATATGCACCCATGAAGAACCGCCAGTCAGTGAGGGAATATGTATGACCATTGGTCGGTCAAACTATCTATGGTCCTCTATTGCATAGTTTGCAACCCTCGATGGTCACTTAATATTCCGCCACCAATGGTAACCACACCGACAGCTATCCCTAATTTATAGCCGCCTGAGATTTGTGGGGATGGGCCGCAATGACTGGATACACCTCCCTGTACCTTATGTCTGTGCCTGCCATGGAGATATCTTGGTGGGCTTTAGAGAAATACCAGCAAGTATGAACTGGTGTCATCTTCGGGGGCGGCCATGCTACAGCTGTCCTTCAATGATGCTATAGCGGTGCAAGTATGCGGGTACGGGTGGGTACGGCGTACCCTTAAGAATTTTGCCGTGGGTACGCCGTACCCAAACCGACGGGCCACCGCTTGCTACCGCTGATGTGAGGGGAGGAGAGCGCAGCCTGCGCCTCTCCTGCCCCTCAGTGTCTTCGTTCAAATCAGCGCCGCCCGTGAGCCAATCAGAGCTCGCGGAGCTTTGATTGGCTCACGGATCGGCGCTGAATATTGAACTCACCCGCCGGAGACTGAGGGGAAGGAGAGGCGCAGGCTGCGCTCTCCTCCCCTCACACAAGACAGTAGCAGCGGTGAGCAGGGGAGGGGAAGGGAAGGGGGGTGGGGGGAGATTCTGCTGCTGCTTCACGAATACCTGGCACTGTGGGGGGCAATGTATACCTTGCACTGTGGGGGGCAATGTATACCTGGCACTGTGGGGGGCAATGTATACCTGGCACTGTAGGGGGCAATGTATACCTGGCACTGTGGGGGGCAATGTATACCTGCCACTGTGGGGGGCAATGTATACCTGCCACTGTGGGGGGCAATGTATACCTGCCACTGTAGGGGGCAATGTATATCTTGCACTGTGGGGGGCAATGTATATCTGGCACTGTGGCGGGCAATGTATATCTGGCACTGTGGGGGGGCAATGTATATCTGGCACTGTGGGGGGGCAATGTATATCTGGCACTGTGGGGGGCAATGTATATCTGGCACTGTGGGGGGCAATGTATATCTGGCACTGTGGGGGGCAATGTATACCTGGCACTGTTGTGGGCAATGTATATCTGGCACTGTTGTGGGCAATGTATATCTGGCACTGTTGTGGGCAATGTATATCTGGCACTGTGGGGAAATGTATATCTGACACTGTGGGGCATTCGTGTATCTGGCACTGTGGGGCATTCGTGTATCTGGCACTGTGGGGGTCATATGTGTATCTGCCCCTCCCCCATATGTGTATCACGCCCACATTTTCATTGGCCACGCCCCATATAGCATTTGGCCACACCCATTTTTTGGCGCGCTTGCACCACTGATGATGCATCAGCAGCTTTGCACACAATGGCATGAAAAGCAATTTGTGCTACACCATCCAAACCTAATAAAGTCTGCTTTATGATTCTGTGGGTAGAAGTGGCCAC
Source organism: Pseudophryne corroboree (assembly GCF_028390025.1). Taxonomy (NCBI): domain Eukaryota; kingdom Metazoa; phylum Chordata; class Amphibia; order Anura; family Myobatrachidae; genus Pseudophryne; species Pseudophryne corroboree. Next base: position 803,368,893 of record NC_086449.1, on the reverse strand, counting down.
AGGACCTCCCTACGTCAGGACAAGTTCTATATACGCTCTAGTAAGGAATGCATACAGCAGATCCTTACAGATAGAATAAAGTTTATTTTGCTATAAATAGACCTTTAAACCTTGATTTAACGTAGGACCATAGAATTCCCATTAGGGATTCAGTGATTCCATATACAAAGCCTACGTTATAGCGCATAAGGGCAGACGGACTTTATGTTTTTCCTTCACCTTACCTATTCTATTGAAGAACTTGTTGACCCCGCTCTGCTCTCCACCTGGGAGGGTCTCCAGATATTCCTGTGCCCGAACCTCAAAAAGACCTGTAGGTACAAACAAACAGCGGGGTCATTCCCAGCCCTCAGCTTCTTCCGCACACACCCGAGGCCTTCACCGAGAGAAGATCCACAGCTGTGCACATCTGTGGGGGCCGCACTGCGAGCTCCCAGGGGCTGGCTTCACGGCAAAAAACAACAGGAAAGAAGAAGAAGCGGACAAACACACAGACAATGTGCTCCTGTTTATCAGCAGGTCTGTACAGGAAATTATCAGCTAGAAATACCAGAGGGTACAAAGAAGGCTGCCGGGACGTTGTGCTGCAACACTGCACGTTCTATAGACAGTGCAGAAATCGCACAGCCCCATTTGTTTAATCAAAAACAACGGATGGAAGGATGAAGCAATGCGACTAGTAAATGTTGTAGGAGGGCGATATTTCCTGCCGCCCATTTCTGTCTGTGCTTGCTGTTGCCATCCATTTGTGTGTCACTATTCTTGTTTATATCCTCCAAGGTGACAAAGAGGTAAGAAGGTACCGCTAACAGTCTGTAGAGCGGTGCTTCCATATAGAAGAGATAGTTGTGAGACATTTTTGCGGCCACATCAGCACCAACTACGGTATAACCTGGCCACACCAGCACCAAGTGCAGTGGCATCCATTCCATTGCCACATGAGCTGCACCCATTCCACGTACCCCATCAGCTGCAACCAATACGCGTGCCCCATCATCTGCAACCAATGCGCGCGCCCCATCATCTGCAACCAATGCGCGCGCCCCATCAGCTGCAACCATTGCGCACGCCCCATCAGCTGCAACCATTCCCCCTGACCCATCAGCTGCAACCATTCCGCGTACCCCATTAGCTGCAACCAATGCGCGTGCCCCATCAGCTGCAACCATTGCGCGTGCCCCATCATCTGCAACCATTGCGCGCGCCCCATCAGCTGCAACCATTGCGCACGCCCCATCAGCTGCAACCATTCCCCCTGACCCATCAGCTGCAACCATTCCGCGTACCCCATTAGCTGCAACCAATGCGCGTGCCCCATCAGCTGCAACCATTGCGCGCGCCCCATCAGCTGCAACCATTGCGCGCGCCCCATCAGCTGCAACCATTGCGCGCGCCCCATCAGCTGCAACCATTCCGCGTGCCCCATCAGCTGCAACCATTCCGCGTGCCCCATCAGCTGCAACCATTCCGCGTGCCCCATCAGCTGCAACCATTCCACGTGCCCCATCAGCTGCAACCATTCCACGTGCCCCATCAGCTGCAAAACCATTCCACGCGCCCCATCAGCTGCAACCATTCCACGCGCCCCATCAGCTGCAACCATTCCGTGCACCCCTTCAGCTGCAACCATTCCGTGCACCCCTTCAGCTGCAACCATTGCGCATGCCCCATCAGCTGCAACCATTGCGCATGACCCATCAGCTGCAACCATTGCGCATGACCCATCAGCTGCAACCATTGCGCATGACCCATCAGCTGCAACCATTGCGCATGACCCATCAGCTGCAACCATTGCGCATGACCCATCAGCTGCAACCATTGCGCATGACCCATCAGCTGCAACCATTGCGCATGACCCATCAGCTGCAACCATTGCGCATGACCCATCAGCTGCAACCATTGCGCATGACTCATCAGCTGCAACCATTGCGCATGACCCATCAGCTGCAACCATTGCGCATGACTCATCAGCTGCAACCATTGCGCATGACCCATCAGCTGCAACCATTGCGCATGACCCATCAGCTGCAACCATTGCACGTGCCCCATCAGCTGATACCATTCCGCGTGCCCCATCAGCTGCAACCATTCCGTGCACGCCTTCAGCTGCAACCATTCCGCGCACTCCATCAGCTGCAACCATTCCGCGCGCCCCATCAGCTGCAACCATTCCACGTGCCAAACCAGCTGCAACCATTTCACTAACCTTTGCTGCCCTGTTTCCGCATCTCCCGCTCCTGGGTAAAGCCCCCAAACATTTGCGTCTCCATGAACACCTCCAGGAATCGGCGAACACTCTTGGAGGAAACGGATTTACGGAAGGAAGGAAGGAGGAGGGATCTTTCATCTTGCTCCCCGGGTACCATGAACAAGGAATAGTGACCAACAATTTCCACAAAGAAGCGGACGAAGGCCTCTGACACCACATCATTGAGAGCGTTGGAGTCTGGGGGACATGAGAAATTCTGTTACTAGGCGATAAAGTATATGAGGACAATAGGGATAGAGTGTAACAGACATGGGGAGACAATTATTACAGCCCCTGTCTAAAAAATAGTTTGCTTCACACATTAAAATAGTCCTGTTTTCCTTTTACAAGCATTAAACATGTATTTCAATGAATGCAAGTACATCATAAGGGTGCACTGTCCGAAACAGGTGGCATGAGGGTGGCTTTAGTGATGGCTGTACTGTATACCTATAGAGATGGAGCACAACTGAACTAGTATTATTAAAGGCAGAGGCATTTTAACCAAAGACGGGACATATGTGCAGCTCTACGCCTGCCATACTTATCTTCCGGGGTCAGCTTTCTGGGAATGTCAGCAGAAACATGGCGTGTCTCCTGTGCCGGAAACATCTTTCCGAAGACATTGGTGGAAACATGCGCCGCTGGCATCCCAGTAAGTCTGTTCGTGTTGTGCAGCATGGGCAAATATTATGTACTAGGTGATTCATCGCACCCTACGGGCGCTCTTCACCCCGTCCTAAGGGGCTATGCCCCCTTAACCCTTGCACACCCTTGTGGCGTGCAATATTTGTATTATATGGAGTATTACCTCCAATCATAATTGTGTGAGTGGTTAAATATTGCATGGACAAAGGGCGTGCGATGGTTAAGGGGTTGTAGCCCCTTGCAACGGCGTGAACAGCGCACACTGGGCCTGATGAATCACCTAGTAAGTGCTGTGGTTGGGGGAGTGGCGGGTGCAGTAGAGATGCGGATGGGGGAAGGGGTCCGTGGGTGCCGCGAGTGGGAGAGGGGTGGCACGGGTGGGGGAGGAACTGGTGTGGTAGTGAGGAAGGGGCGGGTGCCACGGGTGGGGGTCCGGAGCCACCGCGGGTGGGGAGGGGCAGGTGCGGTGGTGCGGCGGGGGAGGGGAGGGGCGGGTGTGGGGGTGCTGCGGGTGGGGGAGGGGTCAGGAGCCACCGTGGGTGGTGAAGGGTGTGTGTGCGGGTGCCGCGGATGGGGGCCGGAGGTACTGTGAGGGGGGGTAATGCTTCTCCTGCTTCTCCTCCTGGAAGCAGCTAGTCTGCTGTCCTCTTTGGCAGTGGCTCTCCCGGAGACTCGCACAGCAGACAGTCACTATTGTTAGCGTCGGTGTCCCAATGCACCGCATTACAGGTAAGAAGATGCACTCAATAAACTACAGCTCCTGGCAGCCCTTAGCGCCGGCATGCTTTGGCGCTAAGGGCTGCTGGGAGCTGTAGTTTATTTAGTGCGTCTACTTCCCTGTAATGCGGAGCATTGGGACACCGGCGCTAACAATAGTGACTGGCTGGCAGAACTGACTGACTCGCTGAATATGTAAAAGGTGAGAGTGCTGTGCAGTGTCAGTGACACTGCACACCCACTGCACTGCACAGCACTGTCACCTTTTACATTGATTCAGCGTCCAGACATTACCCTCCGCGATATCACCCACTCTATCCATTACATTAGCCATCTCGGGACTTCCAGGCCGGCAGCCCAGGTGCTGTGTTGCAGAGTCAGGGCCTCTGGGGATCTGGGTGCGGCTGTGGCGGGGAGGCACTTCTGTGACATCACGCGCAGAGAAGGCTCCGGGGCTCAGAGAGTATGCGGCGTAGGGAGGGCTATGAAAGCCTTCCGCTGCACCACTTTCATACTGTACTATACTTCCGCCGCACCACTATGCCGGTGGCCGCAGCAGCTTTTGTTCCACCTGCGCTGCGGCTAGGGAGTGGGGATTGTTGATGCCAGAGGGAGCAGGCGGATTGGTAGCAGGACATAGGGGGTCATTCCAACCTGATTGTAGCTGTGCTAAATTTAGCACAGCTACGATCACTTACACTGACATGCGGGGGGACGCCCAGCACAGGGCTAGTCCGCCCCGCATGTCAGGCCGGTCGCCCCCAGCACAAATACAAAAGCATCGCACAGCGGCGATACTTTTGTACTTGAAGAGTAACTCTCAGCCAGCGCAGCTCCTGTGGCTGGCCGGGAGTTACTTTTCGCTGCCCTGGTCGCAGCGGCTGCGCGTGACGTCACGCAGCCGCTGCGGGCCGCCCCCTCACGGTCCGGCCACGCCTGCATTGGCCGGACCGTGGCCACAAAACGGCGGACAAATGCCGCCATGCCGCCCCCTCCCACCCAGCAACCACCTCTGTCTAAGGAAGAGGCGATCGCTAGGCAACGACAGCCGTCGGCTGTCAGCCATGCGCCGGTGCACTGCGGTGCCAGGGCATGCACAGTTCTGACCTGATCTCTGCACTGCGATAAACTGCAGCGAGCGATCAGGTCAGACTTACCCCCATAGGACGCTGCAGTAAAAGCTTTTTCCACCCCCCTATCTACAGCACAGAGACTTGCTGCAGATGCAGTGACATACCCTCCAGCTGCACCTTTTTGGCAGGTACAGGACCTTTTTTTATGGTCTGTACTGATTTTTGGCTCTCCAAACATCCATTGAAAGTCTAGGAAAAGGGGCGTGGCCTCGCCACTGTACCCATGGCCATGCCCCCTTTTCGAATTTGACCCGATTTTTAGGTATAAATTGTTGGAGGGTGTGTTGCTGCAGATGCAGTGGGCCTATTTTTGGGTGTGGGCTTGGAGCTGCAGCTCCATCAGTCCCATTGCTAATCCTGCTCTGGGAACACACAGCAGCCAAAGGGCAGAGCCTCCCATTGGATGTAACCTGTGTGGGAGGGCATTTCTCACCCAATCAGCTGTGGACTGGGTGTGATAGACCTGCGGCTAACCCGAGAGCTCCTAGCCACGCCCAGTGTTATCCACACAGTCACAGATCTGGGCAATTATATAGGAGATAGACAGAGATGGCCTTAGGCATAGGCAAACTAGGCAAATGCCTAGGGCATTTGGTATGCTTAGGGGCACCAGCAGCTTCTGCTGATTAAAATGATATGCAGCATGCCTATATTCTGTGTGTGACTGCGGCTGTATCTGCATACGAAATGCTACGTTGCAGTGTATTCCTGGAAATCACTGTAATGTAGCATTTTGTATGCAGATACAGCCACAGTCGCACACAGAACATAGGCATGCTGCATATCATTTTAATCAGCAGATGCATCCTAGCTACATAGGATTGCAAATACGATGCATTTTCATAAACAAAAGGCGCCCGCCGTTAGCAGAGCTGCCAGCTGACTCATGCCAGGCATCAACTAGTGGCAGTGCTAGGGGGCACCAGCCAAAATCTTGCCTAGGGCACCATATTCGTTAGGGCCGGCTCTGGAGATAGACATATTAACCATTCCAAATTCAGGCTTGTTCCTATGGCATTTACCTTGCTGCCCATTCGCAGAACCCTGGTCTAGTTCACTGGCCAGCTCGGTCCTCTGATCCAAGATCTGTTCCAGAGCCGCTTGCAGCTTCCGGGGTAATATGGAGTCTTCGTCGTCCATCTGAAAGCACAGGGGGCCTTGTTTGTGGCGTATGTAAAAAGCAAACAGACTACAATCCTTTTCACGCTTCAGAAAGTGAATCAAGACGAGATAAGAGGAAGTCCAGCTGTGCCAAGCTCAATCAGAGTTCCCGCTAAGAACACGCACCAATTAAAATGATCGGCGTCTCTTTTTTTTACGGAGACAGCTCCCATATAGATGCACATTATACATGAGCTAGGCGAAGGAACAAGCGCGTTTGTGTAATACGGATGCTCTTGCGTCCACACAACTCGCCACTTGGTCGCAGTGGAACTTAGCACTGCCGTCTCTCTAACCAATTCGTTTCTATGGGCAACGTCTCTACTGGCCCGCTCTGTTCTGCTTGATACATAATCCCCTGAGTGTTAGAGCAGTAGGAGACATGGCAGGATTGGCCAGAGTAACGCATGCAGGAACTATCGTGTAGTCACGGCCACACTCACCTGCCGCAGGAAGCGATTGTTAACGAGGTCCACCAGCAGAACCTGCGGAGGAACAAAACAAAGAGCTTTAACATTTCCTGTTTCCAGGGGTACTTTCCAATCATTCATCCCACTTGTGCCCTTCCTGCCTGATGGAATGTCAGCAACAGCCTGGGCCGGTGGCCATTTGTGCAGCCTGCACATCCTCGGCTGTGGTTTGAGGTTTCCCTGCTGCTGACCAGAAATGATATCTCACTGTATTGTCCTGGAGACTATCCAGCAAGTATACGGCCTCTGCCTCACACTCGCATCTACTTACAGGACGGGGAACTGCGACAACCGGAGAGAGACTTTGGTTATGTACACATACACAAAAACACATATACATATATAATAAGCACTAGACGTACACATATACACATTATATATAATTAAATTGACTGCTGACAAAAATGATGTCATCACAGTGGAATGTAATGACAGTTTGTGTGACCTCTGACCTCTCGCAACAGTGTTAGAGATGCACAGGAGGGAGTGAGGGGGCGGTGATGAAAAGATACAGTTGGGGAGGGAGCAGGAGAGGTTGGGAGAAAGTGTTGGGGATGGGAGTGCAGTGGGGAAGGGTGCAAGCTTCAGAGGGTACCGGGACAAGTTTCGGAATAAAGACTACATACAAATACACACACACATATATACATACATATTAGGGGATGTAGTTACATTGCTGGCAGTCGAGATCCCGGTGGTCAGGATACAGACGCCGGAATCCCGGCTAACGGGCTATTCCCACTCAAGGGTGACCGCGACACCCATAGAGTGGGAACAGAACCTGTGGCAAGCGCAGCGAGCCACCGGGCCAGCAAGGGCCTTTTTTTAAACTAGCCCCCCTGCTGGCATTCTAGCGTCCGGGAACCCGGCGTCGGTATGCTGACCGCCGGGACCCCGTCTGCCGGCATCCCATACCCAACACCATACTAGAAGTGGCTTGTGGGAATGTTGCCGGCCTGTAGCCAGGTTTACACCAGATACTGAGTCGTGTATGCTGAGGGGGGAATCCTGTTTCAGTCACATCTCTAATGACAACAGCTGCTCTCGCGGTGCCATGCGTACACACTAGGGCAGAGGTTCTCTAACTCAGTCCTCAGGGCACCCCAACGGTCCAGGTTTTAAGTTTATCCATGCTTGGCCACAGGTGACTTAATTAGCACCTTAGTCAATTTGATTTAACCATCTGAGCTGAGCCATGGATATACCTAAAACCTGGAATGTTGGGGGGCCCAGGGACCACGTTATGAGAACCTCTGCACTAGGGCACGCATATAAATTAATCACATTCATATTCCATCTGCAATGTGGCCGCACTCGGACTAGCCTGCGATTCAGAACTGGGCCCAAGGAGTGAATAGAATAGAATTCATCAGTAAGTCACATGACTACCCCGAGCCATAATCCCACGGATCGCTCATGGTTCAGCAGTTTATCATGTACAAGCATCCCAGAGCGGTGTTATTTTTGGCTTCTTCTGCCCCCAGAGGCTATTAGTAATTAATCCTCTGTTGCGAAATCTGTCCTAGTGACTGCCGGGCCTGCTTAAACACTGTGATACAATGCACTTCTCTGTGCTGTCCGTCGGAGCAGGTGGACGGACACACTGGGAAGTATCTTGCTGCATAATGAGTTGTTGTAAGTAAATAGAGAGTCGTCAAACACCGGCTCCGCATGCATCCGCATTAGGGGTGCGCGCTGTATTTAAAAGGCATAAACATAGAATCAGAAATTAACTAGCGCTCATTAAAGTCTAACGGTCTTAGCATGCGTCGGAAGCAGCCGTTTCATTTGCAAAAATTCAGCTAATCAGGACCAACCACAATTTACAACACCACCAGGCAAACATTACTTATATATAAATTTATATGTAATAGTTCTAAAAATAAGCAGTAATTTGTCACAGCTCCGGAGATCAGAAGACGGCACTTAAAATCGGATTGGTTGATAAGGGTTACAGTGGCACATAGGGGGTCATTCAGAGTTGATCGCTAGCTGATTTCGTTCGCAGCGCAGCGATCAGGCAAAAAAACCCTGCAAATCTGCGCATGCGTATGGGGCGCACTGCGCACGCGCATCGTACTTTCACAAAAGCCGATGCAGTTTTACACAAGCTCTAGCGACGCTTTTCAGTCTCACTGCTGGCCGCAGAGTGATTGACAGGAAGTGGGTGTTTCTGGGTGGTAACTGACCGTTTTTCGGGGAATGTGTGAAAAAACGCAGGCATGCCAGATAAAAACGCAGGAGTGGCTGGCCGAACACAGGGCGTATTTGTGACGTCAAAACAGGAACTAAATAGTCTGAAGTCATCGCAAGGTAGGAGTAGGTCTAGAGCTACTCTGAAGCTGCACAATCTTTTTTTTGTAGCAGCGCTGCGATCCTTTCGTTCGCACTTCTGCTAAGATAAGATACACTCCCAGAGGGCGGCGGCTTAGCGTTTGCAATGCTGCTAAAAGCAGCTAGCGAGCGAACAACTCGAAATGAGAGCCATAGCCCCTTTAAATCAACTGCAATTATTATACATCCATCCAAGGTCATTTGGTTGTAATCTTGCCTACTTGGCACGGCAATGGGCTCTAGCTATGCCCTGCCTGATGCCACTTTGAACTTTCATAATTTAGGCGATATTTAATTTCTCTGGGCAAGGACGGAGACATTCTGCCAGGGTACAATAAGGCAGTGTATTTATATAGAGGACTGATTTTGTGAGGATCATAAAAGGAACTGCGTCACTGCTCGTATGTTTATTAAAGGCCTCTTTGTATTCATCATTTTTCCCACACTGCTAATTTACTTGCCTCAAATAAAGCGGGAATGTATTTATTATTATAGGAAGTAGAAATGGTCAGATCAGTTATATAATCTCTCCAGGGACAATCGGCATGTACTCCAGAACAGGGCTTCTAATATCCAGTCCTCAGGACTCACTAGCAGTGCATGTTTTCCATATTTCCTTGCTAGGGGGCATAGATGTATTCATTACGACTGACGGACACATTTTAAAAGGTCGCTGTAATTATTTTATTTGTGATTCTGTGAGACCTGGAAAACATGCACTGTTAGTGTGTTCTGAGGGCTAGACTTGAGAAGCACCCCCATAGAATACGCCCGTTTACATTAATATAACTTACAAACTCCATCTAATTACACAACTGATTTATGGGTGGGGGTGGAGGCATGTCTTAAAATACATTTGTCATTCATAGAAATACCATGGGAGTGTTGAGAGGCTTCGTCTTAGCAAAAATTCTGCAAACGTACAGGTAGGAAAAAAATAATAAGAATTTACTACCGATAATTCTATTTCTCGTAGTCCGTAGTGGATGCTGGGAACTCCGTAAGGACCAAGGGGAATAGCGGCTCCGCAGGAGACTGGGCACAAAAGTAAAGCTTTAGGACTACCTGGTGTGCACTGGCTCCTCCCCCTATGACCCTCCTCCAAGCCTCAGTTAGGATACTGTGCCCGGACGAGCGTACACAATAAGGAAGGATTTTGAATCCCGGGTAAGACTCATACCAGCCACACCAATCACACCGTACAACTTGTGATCTGAACCCAGTTAACAGCATGATAACAGAGGAGCCTCTGGAAAGATGGCTCACAACAACAATAACCCGATTTAGTTAACAATAACTATGTACAAGTATTGCAGACAATCCGCACTTGGGATGGGCGCCCAGCATCCACTACGGACTACGAGAAATAGAATTATCGGTAAGTAAATTCTTATTTTCTCTGACGTCCTAGTGGATGCTGGGAACTCCGTAAGGACCATGGGGATTATACCAAAGCTCCCAAACGGGCGGGAGAGTGCGGATGACTCTGCAGCACCGAATGAGAGAACTCCAGGTCCTCCTCAGCCAGAGTATCAAATTTGTAGAATTTAGCAAACGTGTTTGCCCCTGACCAAGTAGCTGCTCTGCAAAGTTGTAAAGCCGAGACCCCTCGGGCAGCCGCCCAAGATGAGCCCCCTTCCTTGTGGAATGGGCTTTTACAGATTTTGGCTGTGGCAGGCCTGCCACAGAATGTGCAAGCTGAATTGTACTACAAATCCAACGAGCAATAGTCTGCTTAGAAGCAGGAGCACCCAGCTTGTTGGGTGCATACAGGATAAACAGGGAGTCAGATTTTCTGACTCCAGCCGTCCTGGAAACATATATTTTCAGGGCCCTGACAACGTCCAGCAACTTGGAGTCCTCCAAGTCCCTAGTAGCCGCAGGTACCACAATAGGCTGGTTCAGGTGAAACGCTGAAACCACCTTAGGGAGAAATTGTGGACGAGTCCTCAATTCTGCCCTGTCCGTATGAAAAAACAGGTAAGGGCTTTTATAAGATAAAGCCGCCAATTCTGACACGCGCCTGGCCGAAGCCAGGGCCAACAGCATGACCACTTTTCATGTGAGATATTTCAAATCCACAGATTTAAGCGGTTCAAACCAATGTGATTTTAGGAACCCCTAAACTACATTGAGATCCCAAGGAGCCACTGGAGGCACAAAAGGAGGCTGTATATGCAGCACCCCCTTGACAACGTCTGAAACTTCAGGAACTGAAGCCAGTTCTTTCTGGAAGAAAATCGACAGGGCCGAAATCTGAACCTTAATGGATCCTAATTTTAGGCCCATAGACACTCCTGTTTGCAGGAAATGCAGGAATCGACCCAGTTGAAATTCCTCCGTTGGGGCCTTCCTGGCCTCGCACCACGCAACATATTTCCGCCAAATGCGGTGATAATGCTTTGCGGTCACATCCTTCCTGGCTTTGATCAGGGTAGGAATGACTTCTTCCGGAATGCCTTTTTCCTTCAGGATCCGGCGTTCAAACGCCATGCCGTCAAACGCAGCCGCGGTAAGTCTTGGAACAGACAGGGTCCTTGCTGGAGCAGGTCCCTTCTTAGAGGTAGAGGCCACGGGTCCTCTGTGAGCATCTCTTGAAGTTCCGGGTACCAAGTCCTTCTTGGCCAATCCGGAGCCACGAGTATAGTTCTTACTCCTCTCCGTCTTATAATTCTCAGTACCTTGGGTATGAGAGGCAGAGGAGGGAAACACATACACTGACTGGTACACCCATGGTGTTACCAGAGCGTCCACAGCTATTGCCTGAGGGTCCCTTGACCTGGCGCAATACCTGTCCAATTTTTTTGTTGAGGCGGGACGCCATCATGTCCACCTTTGGTTTTTTCCAACGGTTTACAATCATGTGGAAGACTTCTGGGTGAAGTCCCCACTCTCCCGGGTGGAGGTCGTGCCTGCTGAGGAAGTCTGCTTCCCAGTTGTCCACTCCCGGAATGAACACTGCTGACAGTGCTATCACATGATTTTCCGCCCAGCGAAGAATCCTTGCAGCTTCTGCCATTGCCCTCCTGCTTCTTGTGCCGCCCTGTCTGTTCACGTGGGCGACTGCCGTGATGTTGTCCGACTGGATCAGCACCGGCTGACCTTGAAGCAGAGGTCTTGCTTGGCTTAGGGCATTGTAAATGACCCTCAGCTCCAGGATATTTATGTGAAGTGATGTCTCCAGGCTTGACCACAAGCCCTGGAAATTTCTTCCCTGTGTGACTGCTCCCCAGCCTCGCAGGCTGGCATCCGTGGTCACCAGGACCCAGTCCTGAATGCCGAAACTGCGGCCCTCTAGAAGATGAGCACTCTGCAACCACCACAGTAGAGACACCCTTGTCTTTGGTGACAGGGTTATCCGCTGATGCATCTGAAGATGCGATCCGGACCATTTGTCCAGCAGGTCCCACTGGAAAGTTCTTGCGTGGAATCTGCCGAAGGGATTGCTTCGTAGGAAGCCACCATTTTTCCCAGGACCCTTGTGCATTGATGCACTGACACTTGGCCTGGTTTTAGGAGGTTTCTGACTAGTTCGGATAACTCCCTGGCTTTCTCCTCCGGGAGAAACACCTTTTTCTGGACTGTGTCCAGGATCATCCCTAGGAATAGAAGACGTGTCGTCGGGATCAGCAGCGATTTTGGAATATAGAGAATCCAACCGTGCTGCCGCAACACTACTTGAGATAGTGCTACCCAGACTACCAATTGTTCCCTGGATCTTGCCCTTATCAGGAGATCGTCCAAGTACGGGATAACTAAAACTCCCTTCCTTCGAAGGAGTATCATCATTTCGGCCATTACCTTGGTAAAGACCCGGGGTGCCGTGGACAAACCAAACGGCAGCGTCTGAAACTGATAGTGACAGTTCTGTACCACAAACCTGAGGTATCCTTGGTGAGAAGGGTAAATTGGGACATGGAGGTAAGCCTCCTTGATGTCCAAAGACACCATATAATCCCCTTCTTCCAAGTTCGCAATCACCGCTCTGAGTGACTCCATCTTGAATTTGAACCTGTGTATGTAAGTGTTCAAGGATCTCAGATTTAAAATAGGTCTCACCGAGCCGTCCGGCTTCGGTACCACAAACAGCGTGGAATAATACCCCTGTCCCTGTTGCAGGAGGGGTATCTTGATTATCACCTGCTGGGAATACAGCTTGTGAATGGCTTCCAATACCGCCTCCCTGTCGGAGGGAGACGTCGGTAAAGCAGACTTAAGGGGAGTTCCCGAGTCCGCTTGTAAAACCCCAGCGTCATGCTGAGGACTTGGCAGAAACGGGAGAGGGCTTCTGTTCCTGGGAACTGGCTGTTTGCTGCAGCCTTTTTCCTCTCCCTCTGCCACGGGGCAGAAATGAGGAGCCTTTTGCCCGCTTGCCCTTATGGGGCCGAAAGGACTACGCCTGATAATACGGCGTCTTCTTATGTTGAGAGGCTACCTGGGGTAAAAATGTGGTTTTCACAGCAGTTGCCGTGGTTACCAGGTCTGATAGACCTACCCCAAATAACGCCTCCCCTTTGTAAGGCAATACTTCCATATGCCTTTTGGAATCAGCATCACCTGATCACTGCCTCGTCCATAACCCTCTTCTGGCAGAAATGGACCGCGCACTTACTCTTGATGCCAGTCGGCAAATATCCCTCTGTGCATCCCGCATATATAGAAATGCATCTTTCAAATGCTCTATAGTCAGTAATATACTGTCCCTATCCAGGGTATCAATATTGTCAGTCAGGGAATCCGACCAAGCCACCCCAGCACTGCACATCCAGGCTGAGGCGATTGCTGGTCGCAGTATAACACCCGTGTGAGTGTATATACATTTTAGGATATTCTCCTGCTTTCTGTCAGCAGGTTCCTTAAGGGCGGCCCTATCAGGGGACGGTAGTGCCACCTGTTTTGACAAACGTGTGAGCGCTTTATCCACCTTAGGGGGTGTTTCCCAACGTGCCCTATCCTCTGGCGGGAAGGGGTATGATGCTAATAACCTTTTAGGAATTATCAGTTTTTTATCGGGGGAAACCCACGCTTCATCACACACTTCATTTAATTCCTCAGATGCAGGAAAAACTACAGGCAGTTTTTTCTCACCAACATAATACCCTTTTTAGTGGTACTTGTATTATCAGAAATATGTTAAACATTTTTCATAGCATCAATCATGTAACGTGTGGCCCTATTGGAAGTCACATTCGTCTCTTCATCGTCGACACTGGAGTCAGTATCCGTGTCGGCGTCTGTATCTGCCATCTGAGGTAACGGGCGTTTTAGAGCCCCTGATGGCTTTTGAAACGCCTAGACAGGCACGAGCTGAGTAGCCGGCTGTCTCATGTCATCAACCGTCTTTTGTAAAGAGCTGACACTGTCACGTAATTCCTTCCATAAGCTCAGCCACTCAGGTGTCGACTCCCTAGGGGGTGACATCTCCATTACAGGCAATTGCTCCGCCTCCACACCATTTTCCTCCTCATACATGTCGACACAATCGTACCGACACACAGCATACACACAGAGAATGCTCTGATAGAGGACAGGACCCCACTAGCCCTTTGGGGAGACAGAGGGAGAGTATGCCAGCACACACCAGAGCGCTATATATATATATATATATATATATATATATATATATATATATATATATATATATATATACAGGGATAACCTTATAGAAGTGTTTTTCCCCTTATAGCTGCTGTTTTATTTATACTGCGCCTAATTAGTGCCCCCCTCTCTTGTTTTACCCTTTTCTGTAGTGCAGGACTGCAGGGGAGAGTCAGGGAGACGTCCTTCCAGCGAAGCTGTGAGGGAAAATGGCGCCCGTGTGCTGAGGAGATAGGCTCCGCCCCCTTCTCGCCGGACTTTTCTCCCGCTTTTTGCTGTATTCTGGCAGGGGTTAAAATACATCCATATAGCCCTGGGGGTTATATGTGATGTATTTTCGCCAGCCAAGGTGTTTCTATTGCTGCTCAGGGCGCCCCCCCCCCAGCGCCCTGCACCCTCAGTGACCGGAGTGTGAAGTGTGCCTGAGGAGCAATGGCGCACAGCTGCAGTGCTGTGCGCTACCTTGGTGAAGACTGATGTCTTCTGCCGCCGATTTTCCGGACCTCTTCTTGCTTCTGGCTCTGTAAGGGGGCCGGCGGCGCGGCTCTGGGACCGGACTCCGAGGCTGGGCCTGTGTTCGGTCCCTCTGGAGCTAATGGTGTCCAGTAGCCAAGAAGCCCAAGCTGGCTGCAAGCAGGCAGGTTCGCTTCTTCTCCCCTTAGTCCCTCGATGCAGTGAGCCTGTTGCCAGCAGGTCTCACTGAAAATAAAAAACCTAAAACTAAACTTTTACTAAGAAACTCAGGAGAGCCTCCTAGAATGCACCCTTCTCGGAAGGGCACAAAAATCTAACTGAGGCTTGGAGGAGGGTCATAGGGGGAGGAGCCAGTGCACACCAGGTAGTCCTAAAGCTTTACTTTTGTGCCCAGTCTCCTGCGGAGCCGCTATTCCCCATGGTCCTTACGGAGTTCCCAGCATCCACTAGGACGTCAGAGAAAATACAAATACACAGTTAAACTTTCATATGAATGTAAATGAACATATAGCACTTCATAAACTTGCTACTGGCTTATAAACAATCGCCATGGCAACAGTACAGCAGCAACCTATGACCAGGCTTGTTGACATTTACAGCCATTTAGGTCTTGATGGGGTCTTTGTTTACTAGTTTTCAGCAGTGAATTGCAGGCCATACACGAAGGCAACCTTAAACTCACCTCTTCCACCGGCATGTCTTTGAGTCGAGGCAGAGAGCTGGAAAGAAGGCCAATGAGAAACGGGGTGGGGGAGCAGACTATGTCGATCATCGCTGGTGGAAGAACAGGAATGTAGGTGTGCTGCCAGGCAAAGGGGTATATTAAGGCGACCATTGCATGGCAACATTTGGACAAGGTGCTAAAATAAAATAAACAGGGGGAAAAAACACTATTATAATGTTTATTTATTAACAGAAGAAGTACATTTTATCAGAGATTTTAGCAAAGGCAGCCATTTTGTGAGCTGGACCCATATTCATTTGATCGAAGCTTATCCATTCACAAGGGTCCTGATGACATCACTTTGTGCGTCAGTGATGTTACGTGTTTTTTGAATAACGGATAGGCTGAATTCACAGCGAGGTCACTAGTTCCACATGAACGGGTAGTATTTTTATGGATCATGGCCCAGCCCACAAAATGGCTGCGAACTCGATGTGTTGATGACAACCACACTTTATTCTGGGACTCGAATGGAAGCCATAAAAATGCAAGCTACTCTAGGAGGAAAAGGCACCTTGAAACATTCACGACCTTGGAATTCCTTTCACTGTACACTATTGTTTTATTTTTAAAGCTATACTTGGCTCAAAAATACTTCCTGCATAATACATATCTGACAGGAAGTCTAAAGTGCACAAACAAAGGATTCCCCACCTGCCCTACTCTCCGATATGGTCCTCAACCTATCACCTTCTGTCATTTTACAGGCTACGCTAGAAAAGTGACAGAAGCTTCTCCACTTTATCTCTCTCCAAGATTTGATAAATTCCCCCCCCCCCCCCCCCCCCACAAATCTGTGAAGCCTCAGCAAATTTAATTTTAAAGAGAAACTTCATTTCATTTAAATTTACAAATCATGGAATTTCTAATACGTCATGTCAAAATCAAGGAACCGCTTACATATTTCCTCAAGATGGCGCCTTTCATACAGACGTGGCATGTGTTTTACATTTAAGTTGTGTTTATTAAATGCGGGCAAGTTTGTCTAATGCCGACATAGAATACGTTTAAATAAACACATAGGAAACATGCGCGACGTTACACATCTGTGTTCTCAAACATCAAGAGGCATTTGGAATGGTGCCCAGAATCCCACACTCTATAATTATATGTTGGGTGACATCAGCGCTGAGCGCTGTCATGTTTACACTCATCTCCATGGAAACACAACATGCAAAGAACGAAAAAATGCTCTCTACTTAACCCCTTAATCGGCAGGAAATTGGTGCTGGGAAAAATACGTTAACATCAAAAAACACGGTCACAGAAAACAACTTTGGGATGAAAAGTATAAAGATATTGTGCAACAGTAGGGATCACTCAGCAGTAGGGATGTTCTGCAACTGGAATGGTTACATGAATGAATAGTTTGCATGGTCAGCACCAGAAAAAGCAGCGAAATATATTTTGCAATATTATATATTAAAATTAATTATTGGCTTAAGAGATTCTGAGAGGCCACCATATTTTTTATTTAAATCCATATCCCCAATTGTGCACATGAGTCAAACCAATGTATATTTAGAGTAGGACTCTACCTAAGTGTGTCTGCCATGAAGATGACTCTTCTTTCTAGGAGGAGGGAGGCGAAGACTTGTATGAGGTGCCGTACACTAAGCGTGGAGAAGAGGGCTTCAAAATCCACATGCTCAAGCCTGGAGTCCAGAGGTCGGCAAAACTCGATCACCTAGGGGGAGAGCAGAGGTGAGGAACGATCTCTCCAGTCACAGCTGCAGAAAGCGAAATGCGTTAGTTGTGCTTAGAAGGTGCTGGATAGCCAACACATAACCGGATAAGAGTTATTAGACCACACGGTATGATGGACAGATGTAACCACTATTAGGACCTGACTGGGATCAAGTAAATCTGCACCCCTTTATTAGATAGGAGTTACACCCACCCAATCAGGTTCTTCAGTCACTGCACACCTCTCATTCTAGGGAGGCTTCCTTTATGGTCATACCAGTGACTTGTGAGCCCATACCTCAGTTCCTGACCCAGGTAGGAAGTTCTTCACCGTGATCTTCCTTCCTAAAGCTGGGAACGGGGCCTCTATGATGGCTCTCATAAATGGCTGCACCAAAGCTGGAGATATACCTCTTCTTTTCTCCACTTCATCCAGGATCTGCAAGGGGGGGTGAATATATCAGAGTAGTGGCAGAAAACATTATATTTATTCATATGTAACTGGTTAAAATAATACATTTAAATAACCAACCCGATCACAGAAAATTCCCCCACAAAAACAGTGAAGTTAAAATCTAACGTCCACCAGCTGTTATATAACTACAAGCCAAGGAGCATGCTGGAACTTACAGTTCCACAACAACCGGTGGCCACAGGATTACCTGCTTGTACTAGAAAGATTATTTTACCCAACGTTAGTAGATACAAACATTCCGGAAACAGGCATCCTCCGCCCACACGTACTACTGATCAGTTAAATAAAAAGAAAACTAACCCTACATACGAGAAGTAAGTTCATGTTAAACTGCTACTAATGTAAAGATTCTTAATCAATACTACAAACACTCATCATTTTTACAATCAATGATTTAAATGAGATTTTCCTTACATAAATGTGCGTTTTGCTTTCATTGGTTCCTTTACATATTCCATTATGGAGACTCCTAAAATGTGCGTGAGGCCTATTTATCAATGCTTGGAGAGAGATAAAGTGGAGAGCAATAACCACCCAATGAGCTCCTAACTGCCATGTTACGGGCTGTGTTTGAAAAAGGACAGTTGGAAGCTGATTAGTTGGTACCAGTGGCGGCTCCAAGTTTCAAATAGGGGAGCCGCACCAACTGCCTCCAACTGTCACCCAAACGGACTCACCGGCAGTTGGTGAGGCCCCCTATTTGAAATTTGGTTTGCGCTTCAGCCCCACCTCTGGAGCCGCTACTGGTTGGCACTTTATCTCTCTCCACTTTATCTCTCTAAGGCTCCCCCCAAGCGTCTTTAGACTAACACAAATAAACAGTGATTGGCAAATCCTATTTCCTTATATTTCCTACTATTTTAGCAACATGGACACCAGGTAATGAAACCATTGAACATCCACTGGCTCGCTGCCCCCTACCAGTACCTTGGAGAAGAGGTTGAAGCAGCCTAACCGGCTCACGATACAATACACTTCCGGGAGGCGGTTTCCTTTCCCGCTGGGCTTTAAAAACAAAAACGGTAGACCAAATGTTAGCGGCGATGGAAAATGTGACAGATGCTTTTTTTTATTCTCTGAGGGTCACATTCTGGAAAGATGGATTTGATATACACTAGCTATGCACACACCTGTAGACATTTTATTTCATAGAGAGTAGTATCTTTTACAGCCAGCAAGTGTCACTGTTGCAGTCAATGAAAATACAAGGAGGAGCTTTTTACATGCTAAGAGAGAACAGCGTTGCAGTTTTAATTTTTTGGGCACTTCTAAACCTCATTTATGTATAATCTTTACATTTAAACTACTGTCAACAAATTAGATGGCTCCTCGTCATTTAATGAGCAGACGTATCTGTAATAACAAGCTCTGCCACATGTGACATAAACGTGTGGTCGGTTTGAGGTCGGTGGCATTATCTTGGGAATATACAAATAATAGTTACCAGGAGGCGTCTGCAGTACCCAAAACGGCGACTACCATCCTCCCCGGTCAGCACAAAGGAAAACGTCTCACTGGAGAAAAAAAAAAAAACACACATGAGACACGCAAGTACAGGTATCTCATAATAATACAATAAACCATGAAAAAAAACCTGACCAGAATAATATTGTTAAAATGATATCACCACTTCCTATTGTACATACCAAATATGGCTGCAATGAAGCCACAGCTACCAACTTAGGGGTACATTTATTAAGCAGTGATAATAGCGGAGAAGTGAGCCAGTGGAGAAATTTCCCCATCAGCCAATCAGCGGCTCTGTATCATTTTATAGTAGGCATATTATATATGTTACTTCAGTGCTGATTGGTCGCCATGGGCAACATCTCCACTGGCTCACTTCTCCGCTCTTATCTCTGCTTAGTAAATGTTTCCCTTAGGGTTATATGTCCCACACTGAACGGACACTTTTACCTGTCAAACTGGCTAACTGGGGACCAGTCCTTGGCATCCGGGAAACAGAACTGGGGGATGGCTTTGAACTGGTCACCGGCTTCTCGCATGAACTTGAACGATCGCTCCAGCTGGAAGAAAAACACACCAGAGTTGAGATTCTGCAGTCCAGGAGGAACAGTCAGCACCCACTTACAGCACGCAAACCGCAGCTCGCTGCTCTGTAATTAACACGGCACAAAGCTACGATTACTTTGGCCCAAAAGTATGTGGAAAAAAGCGACAGCATTCTCTGTGAACCTTACAGGAGGAGAAAATTAAAAAGGTTCAGAATATATAAATGTGTCATATAGCGCCTGAAAAGTGTGGCCAAGGCTTCAAGGGATTCACACAGCATGGGACTTGCAGCGGATTTATCATATACAGTATTTCACAGTAGGCCAGGCCTTGCCAAACAGTCCAGGTTTTAAGGATATCTGTGCATATGCACAAATGGCATAATGAAAGAGATTGAGGTACTAATTTAAGTCACATGTGATATTATTATTATCAGTTATTTATATAGCGCACACATATTCTGCAGCGCTTTACAGAGAATATTTGGCCATTCTCATCAGTCACTGCCCCAGTGGAGCTTACAATCTATATTCCCTACCACATGTACACGCACACACAATCACGCTAGGGTTAATTTTGTAGGGAGCCAAGTAACATAACAGTATATTTTTGGATAGTGGGAGGAAACCGGAGTACCCGGAGGAAACCCACGCGGGGAGAATATACAAACTCCACAGAGAGTTAGGGCCATGGTGGGAATCGAACCCATGACCTCAGTGCTGTGAGGCAGTAATGCTAACCATTACATCATCCGTACTTCCCATAGGGGTCTATTTACTAAGCCTTGGAGAGAGAGAGAGAGAGAGAGAGAGAGAGAGAGAGAGAGAGAGAGAGAGAGAGAGAGAGAGAGAGAGAGAGAGAGAGAGAGAGAGAGAGAGAGAGAGAATAAAGCACCAGCCAATCAGCTCCTAACTGCCATGTTACAGCCTGTGTTTTAAAGATGTCAGTTAGGAGCTGGTCTCTCTCGTTTTTGGGCAGATTTATTAAGCCTGGTGAAGTGATAAAGTGGAAGGCGATAAAGCACCGGCCAATCAGCTCCTAACTGCCATTTTTCAAACCCAGCCTGTAACATGGAAGTTCAGAGCTGATTGGCTGGTGCGTTATCACCTTCCACTTTATCACTTCACCAGGCTTAATAAATCTGCCCCTTTATCTCTCACCAAAATTTGATAACTCTCCCCTATGCTTGGCACACATTACTCTTTGAGTCCTTAATTCTGATTTATTTATGTTGACTTGTTACATGGCTAATTTATTTTTCTTTATATAGCAGGATAAATACCTTCTGAGCCAGTGGTTCCCAGTCCTCCAGTCCGCACATACCCCCAACAGATCATGTTTGTGGATGTCTTTAATCATGCACAGGTGAGTTAATCTATGTTGCTGTGTCGGTAATTATCCCACCTGCTTCCACAGACAGAAATACACAAATCATGACCTGTGGGGTTCTAGGGGACTGGAGTTGGGACCATGGGGCAGATGTATTAAGCCTGCAGAAGTGATAAAGCAGTGATAGGTGGAAGGTGATAACGCACCAGCCAATCATTACGGGTTTGAAAAATGACAGGTCGGAGCTGATTGGTTGGTGCGTTATCACCTTCCATTTATCACTGCTTTATCACTTCTCCAGGCTTAGGGGTCTATTCATGAAGCAGTGAAAAGTGTGGAGAAGTGAGCCAGTGGAGAAGTTGCCCATGGCAACCAATCAGCATTAAAGTAACATTTATAATTTGCATACTATACAATTGTACGGAGCAGCTGATTGGTTGCCATGGGTGACGTCTCCACAGGCTCACTTCTCCGCTCTTTTCACTGCTTCATGAATAGACTCCTTAATTAATACATCTGACCCCATGTTCTAAACTTGCTTACTTCAAATCATTATCTTTTCTTCAAAACCTCTCTGGAAGGGCATTCAATATGGCTCCCAGTCATATACACATACACATCTCTCAGCATGTCATGTGTAGGCAGTGTGTGGAGGCTTCTGCAGTACTTTTAATCAGACAGAGCCCAGTGGGGTGTTCTGCAGCAACATAGAATGAGGGCATTTATTTTTAAACTTGTGTATACTTTGTTATTATTAACATTGGTTATGATACAGCAACATAACCCTAGACAAGATCGGTACTAAATCCAGCTGGATGGGATCCCGGTGGTCGAAATACCGACGCCGGATTTCCGACCACACAATCCCGACAGGGGTGGCGAGCGGAACGCAGCCCCTTAAGGGCTCGCTTCGCTCACCACGCTGCGGGCACGGTGCCTCGCTACGCTCGGCACACTAATTTATTCTCCCTCTATGGGTGTCTTGGACACCCACGGAGGGAGAATATGTCGGGATTGTGCCGGTCGGGATTCCAGCGTCGGTATTCCGACCGCCAGGATTCCGTCCGACGGGATCTTGACCGCATCCCCCCTAGACAGTGTGCGCCGTTAGTAAGAGCTTGCAATCAATTTTTTTAAAGTTAACGGTTCAGTCTGTGGAGAGAGAGCATTTATACCTTCAAGGGGAATTGCTGGGTGATCTCGGGAACGTAGACTGTCCCGGTTGTCTTCTTCTGTAGAGATACCACCACAAAGTACTCAAAGAGCTGCCGCTCCTGATATTCAATCAGGTCTCGCTCGAGGGTCTGATAGCGCGGAGAGAGGCTGACGCGGGACTTGACATGCACCAGTCTCTGGCTATGGGCTGCGGGAAACAGACACATTTGTTTTGTGGCCATCACCATCTGTCAGATTCATAACAACTGGCGACGGTCACATTTTACATCAATATGTATAATTTGCAGCTTACAATTACCCCTTCGCTACAATCCTATTACCTACTGCAACCCTGAGAATTAGAAACATTTGGGCCCAGATTTATCAAGCCTTGGAGAGTGATAAATTGCACAGTGATTAAGTAGCAACCAATCAGCTCCTAACAGTCAATTTTCAAACACAGCCTGTGACATGGCAGTTAGGTGCTGATTGGTTGGTATTTTATCACCGTGCAATTAATAACTCTCCAAGGCTTGATAAATGGGGGCCTTTGTTTGAATACAACATGAATTATAAAGTTTGCAGTTATTACTGATCTACTGCAGTAAATTCCGGATCCGGTTGGAGAGTCTTTTCCGAATCCTACAAGGTTTTAGCAGGATTGCTGTAAAGGCAAATCCTTAGAACCTGGAAAACTGGATCCCGAGCCTAGGCGATTTTAATACACAAATGAAATCTTCAAATTATATTTGATCTTTATTGCCTTCTCCTACTGAACTTAAACAAGCAAATTAGGGTTTGCATTTTATTTGGAATTTGGAAGACCCAATTGTAGAAGAATTTGGAATTCTGCCTATTCCCCAATATGGAATTTGGTTCATTCTTGGCAATAGAAAGAAATTACATTTATTGCAAATCTACTGGAAACATGCAACTGCTTTTTAAATGGCTTTTAGGTGTGACAATGACAGATGACTGCAATAGGTTACGCTCACCAGGTAATGATATGATCATAGAAACATAGAATTTGACTGCAGATAAGAACCACTTGGCCCATCTAGTCTGACCCTTTTTTTTTTATCCTTTAGGAAATCTCAACCCTTTTTGAACCTTAATTCTTTGTAAGGATATTCATATGCCTATCCCAAGCATGTTTAAATTGCTCTACAGTCTTAGCCTCTACCACCTCTGATGGGAGGCTATTCCACTTATCCATTACCCTTTCTGTGAAGTAATTTTTCCTTAAATTTCCTCTGAACCCCCCCCCTCAAGTCTCAGTGTATGTCCTCAAGCTCTAATACTTCTCTTCCTTTGAAGAATGTTTCCCTCCTGAACTTTGTTAAGACCCTTGATACAGGTTGAGTATCCCATATCCAAATATTCCAAAATACGGAATATTCTGAAAATCGGACTTTTTTGCGTGAGAGTGAGATAGTGAAACCTTTGTTTTTTGATGGCTCAATGTACACAAACTGTGTTTAATGCACACAGTTATTAAAAACATTGTATTCAATGACCTTCAGGCTGTGTATATAAGGGGTATATGAAACATAAATAAATTGTGTGAATGTAGGTACACTTTGTTCAATGCACAAAGTTACAAAAAAATAAGAATTTACTTACCGATAATTCTATTTCTCGGAGTCCGTAGTGGATGCTGGGGTTCCTGAAAGGACCATGGGGATAGCGGCTCCGCAGGAGACAGGGCACAAAAGTAAAGCTTTTACAGGTCAGGTGGTGTGTACTGGCTCCTCCCCCTATGACCCTCCTCCAGACTCCAGTTAGGTACTGTGCCCGGACGAGCGTACACAATAAGGGAGGATTTTGAATCCCGGGTAAGACTCATACCAGCCACACCAATCACACCGTACAACTTGTGATCTAAACCCAGTTAACAGTATGATAACAGAGGAGCCTCTGAAAGATGGCTTCCTAAACAATAACCCGAATTAGTTAACAATAACTATGTACAAGTATTGCAGATAATCCGCACTTGGGATGGGCGCCCAGCATCCACTACGGACTCCGAGAAATAGAATTATCGGTAAGTAAATTCTTATTTTCTCTATCGTCCTAAGTGGATGCTGGGGTTCCTGAAAGGACCATGGGGATTATACCAAAGCTCCCAAACGGGCGGGAGAGTGCGGATGACTCTGCAGCACCGAATGAGAGAACTCCAGGTCCTCCTTTGCCAGGGTATCAAATTTGTAAAAATTTACAAACGTGTTCTCCCCTGACCACGTAGCTGCTCGGCAGAGTTGTAATGCCGAGACCCCTCGGGCAGCCGCCCAAGATGAGCCCACCTTCCTTGCGGAATGGGCCTTAACAGATTTAGGCTGTGGCAGGCCTGCCACAGAATGTACAAGTTGAATTTTGTTACAAAACCAACGAGCAATCGACTGCTTAGAAGCAGGTGCACCCAACTTGTTGGGTGCATACAGTATAAACAGCGAGTCAGATTTTCTGACTCCAGCCGTCCTTTAAATGTATATTTTTAAGGCTCTGACAACGTCCAACAACTTGGAGTCCTTCAAGTCGTCTGTAGCCGCAGGCACTACAATAGGCTGGTTCAGGTGAAACGCTGATACCACCTTAGGGAGAAAATGCGGACGCGTCCGCAGCTCTGCCCTATGTCGAATGGAAAATTAAATAAGGGCTTTTATAAGACAAAGCCGCCAGTTCAGATACTCTCCCGGCCGAAGCCAGGGCCAGTAACATAGTCACTTTCCATGTGAGATATTTCAAATCCACATTCTTTAGTGGTTCAAACCAATTGGATTTGAGGAAATCTAAAACTACATTTAGATCCCACGGTGCCACCTTAGGCACCACAGGAGGCTGTATATGCAGTACTCCTTTGATAAAAATCTGGACCTCAGGGACTGAGGCCAATTCTTTGTGGAAGAATATTGATAGGGCCGAAATTTGAACCTTAATAGATCCCAATTTGAGACCCATAGACAATCCTGATTGCAGGAAATGTAGGAAAACGACCCAGTTGAAATTTCTCCATCGGAGCACTCCGCTGCTCGCACCACGCAACATATTTTCGCCAAATACGGCGATAATGCTTCGCGGTGACTTCCTTCCTTGCCTTTATCAAGGTAGGAATGACTTCTTCTGGAATGCCTTTTCCTTTTAGGATCTGGCATTCAACGCCATGCCGTCAAACGCAGCCGCGGTAAGTCTTGAAAAAGACAAGGACCCTGCTGAAGCAGGTCCCTTCTCAGAAGTAGAGGCCACGGATCGTCCGTGACCATCTCTTGAAGTTCCGGGTACCAAGTCCTTCTTGGCCAATCCGGAGCCACTAGTCTTACTCCTCTTTGCCGTATAATCCTCAATACCTTTGGTATGAGAGGCAGAGGAGGAAACACATATACCTACTGGTACACCCAAGGTGTTACCAGCGCGTCCACAGCTATTGCCTGCGGATCTCTTGACCTGGCGCAATACCTGTCCAGTGTTTTGTTGAGGCGAGACGCCATCATGTCCACCATTGGTTTTACCCAACGGTTTAATAGCATGTGGAAAACTTCTGGATGAAGTCCCCACTCTCCCGGGTGAAGGTCGTGTCTGCTGAGGAAGTCTGCTTCCCAGTTGTCCACGCCCGGGATGAATACTGCTGACAGTGCTATCACGTGATTCTCCGCCCAGCGAAGGATCCTGGCAGCTTCTGCCATTGCCCTCCTGCTTCTTGTGCCGCCCTGTCTGTTTACATGGGCGACTGCCGTGATGTTGTCCGACTGGATCAACACCGGTCTTCCTTGAAGCAGAGGTTCCGCCTGGCTTAGAGCATTGTAGATTGCTCTTAGTTCCAGAATGCTTATGTGAAGAGACTTTTTCAGGCTCGACCACACTCCCTGGAAATTTCTTCCCTGTGCGACTGCTCCCCAGCCTCTCAGGCTGGCATCCGTGGTCACCAGGATCCAATCCTGCATGCCGAATCTGCGGCCCTCCAATAGATGAGCCTCCTGCAACCACCACAGAAGGGATACCCTTGTCCTCGGCGACAGGGTTATCCGCAGGTGCATCTGAAGATGCAACCCTGACCATTTGTCCAACAGATCCCTTTGCATGGAATCTGCCGAAAGGGATTGCTTCGTAAGAAGCTACCATTTTTTCCCAGGACTCTTGTGCATTGATGTACAGACACCTTTCCTGGTTTTAGGAGGTTCCTGACCAGGTCAGATAACTCCTTGGCTTTTTCTTCGGGAAGAAAAACCTTTTTCTGAACTGTGTCCAGAATCATCCCCAGGAACAGCAGACGAGTTGTCGGCATTAATTGGGATTTTGGAATATTCAGAATCCATCCGTGCTGCTTTAGCACCTCTTGAGATAGTGCTAAACCCATCTCTAGCTGTTCTCTGGACCTTGCCCTTATTAGGAGATCGTCCAAGTATGGGATAATTAATACGCCTTTTCTTCGAAGAAGAAATATTATCTCGGCCATTACCTTTGTAAAGACCCGAGGTGCCGTGGACAAACCAAACGGCAGCGTCTGAAACTGATAGTGACAGTTTTGTACAACGAACCTGAGGTACCCCTGGTGTGAGGGGTAATTGGAACGTGGAGATACGCATCCTTGATGTCCAAGGATACCATAAAGTCCCCTTCTTCCAGGTTCGCTATCACTGCTCTGAGTGACTCCATCTTGAACTTGAACTTCTTTATGTATAGGTTCAAGGACTTCAGATTTAGAATAGGCCTTACCGAGCCATCCGGCTTCGGTACCACAAATAGAGTGGAATAATACCCCTTCCCTTGTTGTAGAAGAGGTACCTAGACTATCACCTGCTGAGAATACAGCTTGTGAATGGCTTCCAAAACCGTCTCCCTTTCTGAGGGGGACGTTGGTAAAGCAGACTTCAGGAAACGGCGAGGTGGATCTGTCTCTAATTTCAACCTGTACCCCTGAGATATTATCTGCAGGATCCAGGGATTTACCTGCGAGTGAGCCCACTGCGCGCTGTAATTTTTGAGACGACCGCCTACCGCCCCCGAGTCCGCTTGCGAAGCCCCAGCGTCATGCTGAGGCTTTTGTAGAAGCCGGGGAGGGCTTCTGTTCCTGGGAAGGAGCTGCCTGTTGCTGTCTCTTCCCTCGTCCTCTGCCTCGTGGCAGATATGAATAGCCCTTTGCTCTCTTATTTTTAAAGGAACGAAAGGGCTGCGGTTGAAAGGTCGGTGCCTTTTTCTGTTGGGGAGTGACTTGAGGTAGAAAGGTGGATTTCCCGGCCGTAGCCGTGGCCACCAAATCCGATAGACCGACCTCAAATAACTCCTCTACGCATCGCCTGTCCACTGTCGTGTCCATAAAGCTCTTCTGGCCGAAATGGACATAGCACTTACCCGTGATGCCAGTGTGCAGATATCTCTCTGTGCATCACGCATATAAAGAAATGCATCCTTTATTTGTTCTAACGACAGTAAAATATTGTCCCTGTCCAGGGTATCAATATTTTCGATCAGGGACTCTGACCAAACTACCCCAGCACTGCACATCCAGGCAGTCGCAATAGCTGGTCGTAGTATAACACCTGCATGTGTGTATATACCTTTTTGGATATTTTCCATCCTCCTATCTGATGGATCTTTAAGTGCGTCCGTCTCAGGAGAGGGTAACGCCACTTGTTTTGATAAGCGTGTTAGCGCTTTGTCCACCCTAGGAGGTGTTTCCCAGCGCTCCCTAACCTCTGGCGGGAAAGTGTATAAAGCCAATAACTTCTTTGAAATTAGCAGTTTTTTATCGGGGCACCCCACGCTTCATCACACACGTCATTTAATTCTTCTGATTCGGTAAAAACTACTGGTAGTTTTTTCACACCCCACATAATACCCTGTTTAGTGGTACCTGTAGTATCAGCTAAATGTAACATCTCCTTTATTGCCAAAATCATATAACGTGTGGCCCTACTGGAAAATACGGTTGATTCGTCACCTTCACCACCGGAATCAGTGCCTGTGTCTGGGTCTGTGTCGACCGACTGAGGCAAGGGACGTTTTACAGCCCCTGACGGTGTTTGAGGCGCCTGGACAGACACTAATTGAGTGTCCGGCCGCCTCATGTCGGCAAACGACTGCTTAAGCGAGTTGACGCTATCCCGTAATTCCACAAATAAAGGCATCCATTCTGGTGTCGACCCCCTAGGAGGTGACATCCTCATATTTGGCAATTGCTCCGCCTCCACACCAATAACGTCCTCATACATGTCGACACACACGTACCGACACACAGCAGACACACAGGGAATGCTCTATACGAAGACAGGACCCACTAGCCCTTTGGGGAGACAGAGGGAGAGTCTGCCAGCACACACCAAAAAGCGCTATATATGACAGGGATAGCCTTATGATTAAGTGCTCCCTTATAGCTGCTTTTATATTAATATATTGCCATTTATTCTGCCCCCCCTCTCTGTTATACCCTGTTTCTGTAGTGCAGTGCAGGGGAGAGACCTGGGAGCCTTCCTGACCAGCGGAGCTGTGACAGAAAATGGCGCCGTGTGCTGAGGAGATAGGCCCCGCCCCTTTTTCGGCGGGCTCGTCTCCCGCTATTTAGTACATTTAGGCAGGGGTAAATATCTCCATATAGCCTCTGGGGCTATATGTGAGGTATTTTTAGCCTTTTTAAAGGTTTTCATTTGCCTCCCAGGGCGCCCCCCCCCAGCGCCCTGCACCCTCAGTGACTGCCGTGTGAAGTGTGCTGAGAGGAAAATGGCGCACAGCTGCAGTGCTGTGCGCTACCTTAAGAAGACTGCAGGAGTCTTCAGCCGCCGATTCTGGACCTCTTCTTGCTTCAGCATCTGTGAGGGGGCCGGCGGCGTGGCTCCGGTGACCATCCAGGCTGTACCTGTGATCGTCCCTCTGGAGCTTCATGTCCAGTAGCCAAGAAGCCAATCCATCCTGCACGCAGGTGAGTTCACTTCTTCTCCCCTCTGTCCCTCGTTGCAGTGATCCTGTTGCCAGCAGGAATCACTGTAAAATAAAAAACCTAAGCTAAACTCTCTAAGCAGCTCTTTATGAGAGCCACCTAGAATTGCACCCTTCTCGGCCGGGCACAAAAATCTAACTGGAGTCTGGAGGAGGGTCATAGGGGGAGGAGCCAGTACACACCACCTGACCTGTAAAAGCTTTACTTTTGTGCCCTGTCTCCTGCGGAGCCGCTATCCCCATGGTCCTTTCAGGAACCCCAGCATCCACTTAGGACGATAGAGAAATATTGGCTAAAATTACCTTCAGGCTGTGTGTATAAGGTGTATATGTGACATAAATGCATTCTGTGCTTAGATTTAGGTCCCATCACCATGATATCTCATTATGGTATGCAATTATTCCAAAATACGGAAAAATCAGATATCCAAAATACCTCTGGTCCCAAGCATTTTGGATAAGGGATACTCAACCTGTATATGTGAAAGTTTCTATCATGTCCCCCCTTTCCCTTCTCTCCTCCAAACTATACATGTTAAGATCTTTTAGCCATTCTGGGTACGTTTTGTGATGTAGGCCATGCACCATTTTAGTTGCCCTTCCTTGTACACTCCCTAATGTATGTATATCCTTCTGGAGATATGGCCTCCAGAACCTGACACAGTATTCCAGATGACCACCGCCTGAACAATTAGCGAATACAGCAAATACAACCATCCTTCAGCCAAATCTCTTTGGCCATGAAAGGGTTTAATTATAAACAAACCTTTATTCATAGGAAAATTAATAAGAACGGACAAGATGCAGCAAGTTCCCCTCTCACTTCTCCTTGCACTATATAAATGGGGGTCAGTGACCCTTGCTCAGAATGTAGGCAGGCTCAAATATGCAGCACAAGAACGTGTCTCACAGGCAGGAACTTGTAACAGACAAATATCAACCATGCAAACTCAGTACTGAACGTGACTAAGCGGGACAATACCTTCCTGTGCCTAACGGTGGGCCGCAACTAAAGCACATTACTACCAGCAAGGGGTTATTTATTACAGAAATAGTTTTGCCGGCAGGGACGTGGCTTTGAAAAGACCACTGAACCTAAGTTGTCCTACATACCGAAGCTGTGAGTAATATTCAGGTATAGGTGAAGGTTTCCATACCTTGACAGATATTTCAGATTGTATTTTCTGGACATGCATGCGACTCGCGAGGGTCTGTAGTTGATCTTTGTTACAAACCATGTGAGGCTGAGGAGAAGCTACTTGCAGTTTCCTTTAATGTAATTACTGACAGGAAGTCTACTGAGCATTGGAAAAACATTGACCCCCCCCCCCCCATCGCCAAGGTCTTCTTCATAGTCCATAGGGATCCACAGGGATGCCATAGGGTGTAGGTGGTTGAAGAGGATCGGGCCCCAAACAGTTAAAGCTTTAGCTCCCAGGATGCCTTGGGACCTCCACCCCCAGCCTAGACAGATTTTGTTTGGTGACGGCAGGAATGGGATGCACCTTTAGACAAGGGGGCTGTCAATTTTATCTCAACTCCTCTCCAGTTCTGATGAGTTCTTTATATATATATATATATATATATATAGTGAATGTTATAGAGACCCCCCCCCCCCACCCTATAAGAGAACATTTATTTTAGATCATGTGGTCTTAATAACCGTTTCCCTATTTTAAAACCGTAGCATATAAGGTTACATAACATTGGGTTTAGTTTCCTTATTTTAAAGGTGATTTGCAGTGCACTTGTTTTACGTAATGTCCTGCTTGTCGTATAGCAGGAAAGCAGTGGTCCACCTTCAGTTTAGCTTTGTTGTCCCTCATATAATAATACACTGCTCAGTGATACTCAGTGACAAGCTGATCTGCATTGTATCCAAGGGTAACTGGAAAAAGCTAATTTTCCACAAATTGTGCAAAGGCTTTGATACAAAAACACAAGAAAAGCACAAGAATAAAAGTAATAGATGTCATTAACTCTGCAAGGAGGCATGTACAGAGCTACAAGACACAGAAGCCTGACAGAAAACCCCATTAACATGGGAAAATCAGAAATCTTTTAAAAATACATTTAAAAGATTTTATATTCCATGTTAAATCCAGATTTCAGACATGTGGTTTGCAATACATAAAACCCGATATACCATACCCTGATGGATCCGTAACGGAAGCGCTGACATTTGTGAAGCAACAAAACACATGTCCGCTGATTAGCAATCCCACTAAAATCTGCTTCTATTTACAAAGTTTAGTTTGGTCCATTCCTCGTACTGCTGTGTCACAATAATGAGGAGGAAAGGGGGAAGTGGATGGGATTCCAAGAGTAAACAATACACCAACACTTTGCGCAAAACAAATTGTTTGTCCATGGGATATTACCGCTAGCTAGAATGTAATCCCACTCTGCTTTCAGCATGGAATTCCTGCCGCCTCACAATCACCAGTGCAAATTGAGCATTAAGGCGGTGAGTTGGCTGAGGCTGTTCCAGGATCTGACGGATCTCCGTTCACCGGTTTACACATTTTTGTGCATCTCTGTATGGTTTGAAGTTGGATGGATCTAGACTGGATTTCTCTCTGCGTTAAATGAGCTGCGACCGTGTGATCATACGGAACTGTTCTGTGTTATGGGTGCGTCTCTAAAGCTCTGTGCAGTTCTGAGCCTGCTTGTGAGGGATCTGTCGTACCCAGCGTAGGGCATGGGCAAGGGCCATTACTAATAATCCAATTATAAAGCGCAACGGAATTTGATGCGCTATATAAGAAATGGTTAATAAATAAATAAATAATGGGGCAGATGTATTAACCTGGAGAAGGCATAAGGAAGTGATAAACCAGTGATAAATGCAAGGTGATAAACGCGCCAGCCAATCAGCTCCTAACTGTTAATTTACATATTGGAGCTGATTGGCTGGTGCGTTTATCACCTTGCACATATCACTGGTTTATCACTTCCTTATGCCTTCTCCAGGTTAATACATCTGCCCCACTGACAGTTGCGGCTGTGGATGGAGAAACAGTGGGCGGATCATGGCCCTATACATCCCCTCGCATGGGCACTTGCGGTAGCGTGAGATAGTAAACCTGGCAGCCACCACTTCCTGCAAAGCCAGCCCCTTTGTGTCCGATTCAGAATCCCCCTATAATGCGCAAAAATGGATGCGACTGCAGCTAAAGTCAGTACCAGAACATTTCTCCTACGAGTCGTGTTCTATTCCGCCAACTAGCGCATAACAACATACAGTAAATACTGCAGGCCAGTGGTTCCCAAACTTTCTTGTATCGGCACGGCACCCCTAGGCCAAAGGTATCTTATTAAGAAATTCTGGAAAAAAATCTTAAATTGTGCTTATAGGTCATCCATAGGGCCGGATTCAATTAGCCGCGTTTAATTACCGCCGGCTAATTGATCTGACGGGGCTATTCAATTAGATCCATTGCTTATAGCAGATTATTCTTAGAGCCTGAGGGAGGCTCAACAGAAGTCCGCATTATAAGCCCTGATGGTAGGTGCCGCGGGCGTGTTAACCCATAACTCTGGAAACTTATCCCCAGATTCTTTGGAAAAATGCGTTAGCCGGTAATTTACAGTGCAGGGAAAAGGGGATGTAATTGAATAGCCCCAGGCGTTAAAGCCTCAGGCTACAACCCTTTTCCTGGCATCCAATTGAATCCGGCCCTAAGGGTCAGTTGCAGCATGTGGCGGGGGACAGGGCTGTGCTTCTGTTTGCCTCCATATTGTATGATTGGCAGCACCAGGACTGCTGTTGCCCGTCACACTGACCATAGATAATTAAGGAGG
This sequence comes from Pseudophryne corroboree, assembly GCF_028390025.1. Classification (NCBI taxonomy): domain Eukaryota; kingdom Metazoa; phylum Chordata; class Amphibia; order Anura; family Myobatrachidae; genus Pseudophryne; species Pseudophryne corroboree. The sequence continues at coordinate 803,335,997 of NC_086449.1, read as the reverse complement.
TGAGTGGATGAAGGTGTTATGTTACGTTTAAAAGAAACGTAGATATTCTGGGTTTAAGATACATTATTAGCACTTGATAATTGGACAGAGCACTTAGCCACAAAATATACAGTAAATAGACCAACATTTAAAGTCACATGGTTACTATGATCCCTAGGTCATAACTCCTTCATCCACTTCTTCAATTTGATTTGGTCCTGGTTCACCAACCCCTGGCACCCCCTGCTTGTACCGCGTGGCACCCGGGCTTGGAAACCGCTGTTGTAGACGATACAATAAGACCCAATATTACCTTTCAGTTTCTCTTCTGTGTCGCTGTCAGATTCACTGTTGTCGTCTGTAACTGGGAGAAGAAAGAAAATAATGTCTGGATTAGTAAATGCGCACCCATCAGTGATAGCAGAGGTAGTAGTCGCTCTACGGAACATTATTAATAAGCCAGAGAAAACTTACTGCCCCACCCCCCCTCCCTTACATCTACAGTCCCTGCAATCCCTGTAACATCAACTGCTGGGGGCTCTTTCACATGCTTTGTCTACTGGTGCATCAATGCGTCATTACATCCCCACCCCCACAGCAGCTATAGAACACAATAGGGTCTCTCCTAAAGGTGGGGAGTGACGTAATGACATCACAAACGTGGCAATGCGCTATGACATCATCTAATGCGGAACTGGATCTGAGAACAGTTGGGGAACCCGTCCTGACTGTCCGCTTGGGGCTAGTTTAGGCTTTGCAGACCAGGCTGTTGACTGCTGTCTGCAGTGTGAGGCGACAACCGCACAGCCCCTTCACAAGTCACAAACTTATGATCAGGGTATTTATTAGCAAGGCAGCTCAGATAAAGGGGGAGATGTATCAAGCCTTGGAGATAAAGTGGAGACGGTTCCCAAAACAACCAGTCTAGCGGTCATTTCAAATAAATGACAACATAACGGCGGAGTGGTTGCTGTGGGCAACCTCTCCATTTTATCTCTCTCCAAGGCTTGATACATCGCCGCCAAAAGGTTCAGGACCGAAACACAGAATGCCGTAGTCATAATCACCTCTGCCGGAGTTATTCTCTGTAGCCTGGTATAACCTCTTGACTCTCTTCTTACCCCGTCGTGCCTCATAAATGGAATTAATTCGCATCACTAGCTACATAGAAGAAACAAATATACATAGACATATAAACAATAGGATAGCACAACCCTTCTTGCGCAGAACGTCCGCTGCGTTCAAGTGTTCTTGCCACACAGTGATAAGCGTAAAAGCAGAGTAAAGGCAGTGTCCGGGTGACGTTGTTATTACAGACAGCCAACGCATTTCAGTTCTTCTGATAGCTGAGAATGAAGATGCGGAGGACAATAAAGTAGCTGGTCTCCAACGGCAACACACGACATACCTTTGGGATTTTCCTCCTCCGGCGCCCGTTCTGTTGATCTCCCGTGTTGAAAAAATTCTCATCTGGGCTGCTGGGAGAGGACGGGGGGCTGAGCTTACTGGGGGAGGCCACTCCATCTCTCCCCAATTTCCTTAGGTCCAACAGCTTGAAACTACGTCGCTCCGAGTTCTGCCTGAAGAAGGGGGGCTTCTGCTGCACCTGAAGGGGACACAGATGGGGCAATATAATATAAGCTATAAAAGTAAATGTATTCTACATAATAATCAATCTTAAAGGAAGGGTTGATATTGAGATCCCGGCACCCACTATCCCGACCGTTTGAATGACAACAGAAGCATCCTGACGGATCGCGGGACATATTTTATTCCTAACCCACCCCTGCTGCAGCCTAACTCTAATTGCCCCCCTGAAGCCTAACCGTAGTGCCTAATCCTAACTCCCCCCCATGAAGCCTAACACCTAACCCTAGTGCCTAACCCTAACTGCCCCCCCCCGAAGCCTAACCCTAACCGTAGTGTCTAACCCTAACTGCCCCCCAAAAGCCTAACCCTAACTGTAGTGCCTAACTCTAACTGCCCCCCAGAAGCCTAACCATAGTGCCTAACCCTAACTGCCCCATGAAGCCTAGCCCTAGTACCTAATCCTAATTCCCCCCCCCACGAAGCTTAACCCTAACACCTAACCTGACCATAGTGCCTAACCCTAACTGCCCCCCCCGAAGCCTAACCCTAACTGTAGCGCCTAACCCTAACTGCCCCCCATGAAGCCTAACCCTAACACCTAACCTTAGTGCATAACTGCCCCCGAAGCCTAACCCTAGTGCCTAACCCTAACTGCTCCCCCCTGAAGCCTAACCCTAGTGCCTAACCCTAACTGCCCCCCCTGAAGCCTAACCCTAGTGCCTAACCCTAACTGCCCCCCCCTGAAGCCTAACTTTAGTGCCTAACCCTAACTGCCCCCCCTGAGGCCTAACCCTAGTGCCTAACCCTAACTACCCCCTGAAGCCTAACCCTAGTGCCTAACCCTAATTGCCCCCTGAAGCCTAATCCTAGTGCCTAACCCTAACTGCCCCCTGAAGCCTAACCCTAGTGCCTAACCCTAACTGCCCCCTGAAGCCTAACCCTAGTGCCTAACCCTAACTGCCCACTGAACCCCTGAAGCTTAACCCTAACTCCCCCCCGAAGCCTAACCCTATTGCCTAATCCTAACTCCCCCCCGAAGCCTAACCCTAACTCCCCCCCGAAGCCTAACCGTAACTGCCCCCCCCCCCACCCCGATGCCTGACCATAGGGTCTAGCCCTAAACCCTTCCCCTAGTGCCTGATCCTAACACCAAAACTTACCACCAGGATCCGTCTGTACCCCGACTGCCAGGATACTGACCGCATCCTCATAAAGGACAACAAAATAATTTAAATACAATTGTGTGTGGGGGGGGGGGGGGGGGGGGGGACACAAGGTATAAAAGATTTCATAACATTTTTTTGTTGTGGTTCCAGAACTGAAAACCATTTTGGGATTAGATTTACTGTCTTCCGGGCTCCGTTTCCCGCCTTCAGCTTTAGCTAACCCAACGCTCCTCTCACATACATGTCTACATTCCTTGTATTTCCATAATTCACTTATTAATCCCTTCTAGTTTAAATCCTGACCGTGAGCTCCCCCCTCCCCCTATTTCCTCCAATGCTTTCTTATGTAACCACGCAGATTGCCTCTTAATTCCTAGAGATGTTGTTGCTGTACGGTATAATACATAAATTCCCATTTGTCCGCATCTTCCAGTCAACAATCTTCGCTGCTTCTCTGAGCAGATTAAACTTCGCCTTTCTGAAACAAATCATTTTATGGCTCTCTTCACTGAAAATCAAGCATCAGCATGTGAACACCATTCCCTAAGTATCCCTGTACAGTACATTACATATATCTTATAGACAGAACAGTCCATCAGTGCCTCCCCTCCCCTATATGACACTCTAGAGCAGTTCTATTCAAAAGTTTTGCATTACCTCCCCAGTGCTTTCCAGAAAGCTGAAGTCTCCCCTACATGTTTAGATTGGTGCCGTAGGGAGAGATGTATCAAACCTTTGAGAGAGATATAAACTGGGACAGTTGCACAAAGCAACCAATCAGCTGCTAACTGTCATTTCAAAGACCGTTCTAGATAAATGACAGGTAGAAGCTGACTGTGCAACTACTACATTATCCCACTCTCTCCAAGGCTTGATCCATCTCCCGACTAATGTGATTGAATACAGGGGTCAATCCGAGTTGATCGCTAGCTGCTTTCGTTCGCTGCGCAGCTATCAGGCAAAAAATCTGTACTTCTGCGCATGCGTATGCGGCGCAATGTGCATGCGCGTCGTACTAATACAACGAACGATGAAGTTTCACACAAGGTCTAGCGAAGCTTTTCAGTCGCACTGCTGGCCGCAGAGTGATTGACAGGAAGAGGGCGTTTCTGGGTGTCAACTGACCGTTTTCAGGGAGTGTTCGGGGAAAAAGGCAGACGTGCCAGGAAAAACGCAGGCATATCTGGGCGAACGCAGGGCGGTTTGTGACGTCAAAACAAGAACTGAATAGTCTGAAGTGATCGCAAGAGCTGAGTAGGTCTGAAGCTACTCTGAAACTGCACAAAATTATTTTGTAGCCGCTCTGCGATCCTTTCGTTCGTACTTCTGCGAAAATACACTCCCAGTGGGAGGCGGCATAGCGTTTGCATGGCTGCAAAAAATTGCTAGCGAGCAAACAACTCGGAATGACCACCACAGAGCAAAATGATGTGACCGAAATCTATTAAACTGCTGTGACATTTCTTCTCCCCCGTGTATGAATCCACCAATCAACGCAGGGCAAGCCTGCATACCTGTCAGCCTCTCACTGTCTGTGCAGACACTGAAGCACCTCCCCCTGCCGTGCCAGCCTGCTGCAAAGGGCACCGCCTATGATCAGCAACTTATAAACATTTATATTATTTCAGGCCTATTATTCAGAAAGAACCTTTGCTATATATTAATGTCAAATAGTGCATCGATTAGCTCCCTGAGGGGCAGACACTGCCGTCATGCACTGGAGACAGCCATACTGTAGGCTGAACCAATATCTGTGTGAATACAGGGAAGGACCTGTGGACTGACCTATCTCAGCTATGTCACTGCTACCTAGCGAATTAATCGGTTGCATTGTCATTGAGACTGGTTCAGCCGCCTCCGCTGTGCGGAGTATTATGTGGGTTTCACATTACATTAAACTCCCATAAGATCACTTTACAAGGACTGATAACTCTATAATGTGGATTACCTTGTTCTGTGTCCCGGGGACGGAGGGCAAGGTCCCGGGGAACGCAGGCACGCACTTCTTCCCTAGACACCGACTGTCCGTCTCTATGTCCTCGTAAGGATTTTCCTTCGATGGGGGATCTGGCAAAACATAAAAGGTTAGTAAAATGTAATGTTTATACATTTGAGAACATATTTATCCCCCCAAAAACCCACATTTTCAGGGGGTACCCGCAAATATTGAGAATCCCTGAATGTATCTTGGCGGGAGTGCAGGCGATATACCCTTAGTTTCTATAGAGGGCTGCCTAAATGTTGAATTTACAAGGCTTGACCCTGGTAGGCTCCGGTAGCTTGACATCAGTAGCCAGCTGGCGTTAGACGATGCAGCCTAAACGCTACAGATGGCCGTAGTTACCGACGCGTGCAATGGGTCTGCAGGATCCCTTACCGGCACTCCCCTCTCGAGCACGCTTGGCTGGCCCACGAGTCTAACAGTAAAGTGACCACATTAGCGATTACTTTTACACATGACAGGGACGGAGACCCAAACCATGGATGTGAGTTTTGATAAATTCCATCGATCTTTCATTTCTTATTGCAGCAATAACAAACTAGAATTCTAGGGTCTAATACCGATAGCAAATAAATAGGCACGCTTTACGCCAAGAATCTATACAGTACGTTACATATTAATCTATTAGTAAAATTAAGTATTGAAACCAGTAAAATGAGGCAACGTCAACACACACCGTACGTCTCACACACCAAAGGTCTGGGAACCAATCACAGAACTCGGTTGGCGCGTATAGTCAAATTTTGATTCATTTTAATAAATTAACTGGCACCAAAAGCCCTGGGATCCGGTCCCTAGGTCGACTGTGTCTAGGTCGACCACTATTGGTCGACAGTAACTAGGTTGGCAGGTTTTCAAGGTCGACAGGGACTCTAGGTCAACAGGTCAAAAGGTCGACATGAGTTTTTCAATTTTTTTGAACTTTTTCATACTTAACGATCCACGCGGACTACGATTGAGAATAGTAACCTTGCCCGAAGCTTGCTCGCCATGCAAGGGCACACAGTGCACTAATTGGGGTTCCCGGTCACTGTACGGAGAAAACAACACCCAAAAAAACTTAAAAACTTATGTCGACCTTTTGAACTGTCGACCTAGCCCATGCCATCCTAGAGGCTCTGTCGACCTAGCATTCCTGTCGACCAACAGGACCCTATGATCCACACCTAAAAGCCCTGCCTGCCAGTATACAGATAAAATAGAAAGAAAACATAGGACTGTCACATGAAAGTGATGCCATACAAGTGTTTGATCACATTGATTGGTGAATAAGTGCGAGTCTTCACTCCAGTTGCAGCAGGGGGCGTGGGGAAAATCACTACCACATGTCACCATTATGCCCTGAAGGTGCTGCATGCAATATCATTTTCTGAAGGTAATTACTCCCATGTGACCAAGGATGAGCGTTCCCAATTCAGTTCCATTCACTACTGCTGTAAGCTCCAGTGTGTGACTGCGCTGCTGAGTATGTGGGTGCAATAAAAATAAACGTTTGTCATAATATTTAGATTGTGCAATATCAAAATGATTGCCTGTAAATTAGCCTCTGCTGTAGCCTGTACGTTAACTGCCAATATGACCTATTTCAATATGTTCTGCTCCTGTTTTCCCCCATTGATTCTCCAGTTACAAAAGCTTAAGCTGAATAAATGAACAGACTGACATTTTTTCTTTAACATTTACTAAATTCCCCGTAAGCCTGTGACAGGCAGCCTAATACCGTTCAGGGCGTTATCGGATCTCAATAGGGAGGCAGAAAGAGACACCTGGTTGTTATAACACATCTACAGGCATTTAAACAAGTGTTACTGTACAAGCCATAACGGGCACATCTGACAATACAGCAGGAAAGGTCTGGGGGTAGCCGGTGGAGGCACGGAGGGAGGGGGGGGTGGGGGCTGCCTGTTGCCCGTCGCTGTCCTGGGTTACTGAAATTAAAACGTGGGGAAAACAGGAGCACCACGTGATCACACAGGTGAAATGAAACCAGCAGAAATGGGTCCCGCTGTCAGACAGGCTAAACTCTCAGTCACCTCTATGAATGACACATAAACCCCCCTTCCCTCAGAAAACAAGTGACAAAGTTTTGTTTCCTCTTAGTTGTTGTGAAGTAAAAGTTTCTGACGAGTTGAACTTTCGATTCTGTCACCTCAGCGCTGTAGGCACCTGGTGACGTGACTAGTCCTACCTGGCAGGTGAGGGGAAGGGTTTTTAAGGTAGGGGTGCATAGCAGAAGTTAGCATGACACTGAGAGATACACCTTGGATTCCTGTACCTTCCCCTCCTCCTATGTTCTAGGTCTCACCTTTCTTTCTCGCCATGGTGCACCTCATGCAGAATCTCGCCTGCTTGTCACAGGATCAGGAAGTGAAAGCTCAGGTAGGGAAATAAAAAACCTTTTCTTGGGGAGGGACATGGGTTAATAATACTGCTAGTGATAGGGGAGAGAGGGAGGGCGGCTGTGTCTCTGCTCTGCATCCTGTTAGCTCAAGGTTAGGCAACCTGTGGCTTCCCAGCTGTTGTTCAATGCCGGCCTATTACTAGAAGAATGTGGCTGATGGTAATTATGGTGATGGTGGGGAATAGCAATACGTTTGCTGACCCTGGGGCTACAGCTGAGTCCAGACATAATGCAGCAATGTGCAGGCAGCCTCATATCAAGCAACAATCTGGGTATATATACAGATGGTGCCACCTTTATCTTGGTTTTTAATAGGATTAATTGAGCCAGGGCAGTCAGACTTAGGGGGACATTTACTAAGCAGTGATAAGAGCAGAGAAGTAAGCCAGTGGAGAAGTTGCCCATGGCAACCAATCAGCACTGAAGTAACATCTATAATTTGCATACTATAAAATGATACAGAGCTGCTGATTGGTTGATGGGGAAATTTCTCCACTGGCTCATTTCTCCGCTCTTATCACTGCTTAGTAGATGTCCCCCTTAATCTCCTGCTGTAATGACTTAATCCCGTGATGTATTGTTCTCTCTGTATTGTATAGCAGCTGAGAACAGTCGATGAAGGGCATATGCTAATAAACCATGGTGCACCTAGGTGCAGCAGAGAAGCCAAGATAACCGTGGCTCCATTTGTACATTATGTCACAACTCATGTGTACAGTATTACTAAAACTAACATATACTCTATATATGCTTACCATACTATCCCTTTAAACGAGGACACTAATGTAGTACACAGATTCTGTGGCTGGCTGACTTTCAGCCTGCATTTACCCTAGTTTTAAACAGCCACGGAACCTGTGTAATCAATGAGCGTCCAGGTTTAAAGGGTTAAGTATGGTAAGACATATAATATAAATGTTGGGCTGTAATAAGTCAGGGTTTATATGTATAGTTTTTAATATAGCTTTCTAGAGATGATCAGTAATGTGTCTTTCTGCACAGGACGCTGCGTCAACGGTATATTCGCATTTATTTATCTGTGCGCGTCTTATTCAAAGGAAAAATAGACCAGAATTATTAATTAGCATTGTTAAAGTATAACGAAAATTGTCCAATAGATATTGTAGTATCTTTGTAATAGGCAGGTAGACATCTACAGTATATATAACAGTAGACAGCAGTATGCATGATGGTATATTTTACACCCGCATTGCGTGTGTATGTGTGTGTGTGTGTGTGTGTGTGTGTGTGGGGGGGAGGGCAGTATTTAGGGTAACACTCAAAAGAGGATGTATGAGAGGTCGCCTGATTCAGAAATCATTAACCAAATAACTAGATTTGGGGATTATTATTTATATTCTGAACTATGCAGTTGTTAATTCCTGCAATGTATTTGGAACAGATCTTCTGGTCTAAGACATGTAAAGAAAAAATAAACCAAAATAAATATATATATATATATATATAGAGAGAGAGAGAGAGAAATGGACACTGCAACCATCTAGGTTTTAGCTTTCCAGCCTCAATAGCTGCAATGTAGGAAAATCTGACTCTGCTATAATTAGTGCACAACAGGAAGTGCTGCAGAATAATGATTTAGAAATATCTGACCTAATTGCACTGTAGGCAAACTTCAGCCTCAGACGTTGGTGTAAAATGTTCTAGTGTGCCCTGATGATGCAGTTTTGCTGGAAGCTGCAGTTTCTACTACTAACATTGTATTTATGTCACCATCGGCACCGATGTCCTCTAATGTTTTATTACATCAATTACTGGAGTGCAGATTTATGCTAAACTAAGCAGCAGACTATAACCATGCCTTGAAGAAGGGATAAGTCATCCCGAAACGCGTCGGCCATACCGGCCAGTGCCTTTTTCCTGGATCACCAGCTTATCACTTGCCACATTGGGTATAAGTCTGAGGAGCCCTGCAGGGTATACCCTGGTACCCTGTAACACTTACCACCTGCTGGCTCCTCCACCTTTATGCGGTATGGGACTTCATTTTAAAACTTGAAAAATCTATGCACAATGTATTGATAGACATTGGTCAAAGGACACAAAGCTTGAATATTTATTTAATACTGCCATTGTCTTCACTTGCTATATATTTTACATGTGATATTTTATCTACAAAGTATCTCAGTGCATATGTGACCAGCGCCAGAAAGAGTCAACACCGTTTCTCTGTACAGACTATAACCATATTTTAGCCACATTTACCATTCATACGACGCGTTTTATTAAGAGCATTTCTGGAATCACTGAATCATATTTTGCAAATCTTACAAAATATCCAGAATGTCAGGATGCCCTCCTGGACTCCCGGGATAGAAGGACAGCCTTGCAGGTTTTCACTCTTCTTCCATAGAAGTGGGTGGTACAGGGGCTCTGTGACGCGTTTCGTAGTGAACCACATCATTGGGACTTTTCCAAATGCCACACAATGCTGCCAATCACAGCACCTGAACCTCCTGCTAGAGTTTTTCTCCCTCCCCTCTTCACTAAGGATGCATCAAATTGTTTTTGATGTCTGCATACTGTATGTAACAGATCTGCCCAACGTCCGGTCCGTCGTGGCACCTTCCACTCAAAAGCCAGTTGGATATATAACATATAAAAGTCAGCATACTGTATAATGCTCTTTTATGATTATCATGCGTCTGAGTAGACATGCTTCTTATGTACGATAGAGCAAATGGGGATCTGAGGACGCTAGACTGATGCCAGTAATGTGTACAGTACTACCACCATAAGTGTTATAAATTCAAAGGCATTTTAACATAAAGCAACACTTTTTAATTTGTTAAAGTGTCCATTAAAAAATTCCAAGTTGATTGCAGATACATAAAAAAAAACATCCATATATTGTACAGACGTAAGACACATCCGATGATCACTGTGTAATCAAATGTTCATGGAGAAATCAGGAATTTGCACTCCGTTGTTGGCTCATGTAGATACAGATGAAATTCAAAGAAACTCAATGCGTTTCGTCAAAATGACTTCCTCAGGGGGAAATCCCTGGCAGTAGTGGAGGAGCACTGGCCAACAGGATTTGGGTGGGATGAAGGTGTTCCTTGCCAAATGTGTATTAAGCACAACATCATTCTGGGGTCTATTTATCATTGGTGGACGCTGCATACAGTATTAATTTTATTATTCGCATTCTGTAAGCTTTGCTATTTCACTGATTCATGAATTGTGTAATTTCACTCTCCCCACAGCAGTAAATAGGTCAAGGCTGGAGAGATTTTCTCTGGGGTTAAAGGGGAGATGTATCAAATCTTGGAGTTATAAAGTTATACTTACCTACTCTCCCGGAAGTTGCAGGAGACTCCCGATTTTTCAGGTAGTCCCCTATACTTCCAGAAGAGTGGTTGGATCACCCGCAAGCAACCCACGCACTTCCTAGTGAAGTAGGCTGGGGTGGGAGAAAAAATACTAGGAATAGCAGCTCCGTTTTCAGGCAGTGGGGCTAATTGCAGCAAATCTGCCTCACGAAAACCTGCCCCGTCGTCTCAGACCTGTGGTTCATGGCATGTTGCCACTGCAGGGGCGGGGCCTAATGACGTGACAGCCAGACTCTGACCCCCGAAGCTGCCTGCAGAGTCTCATCTCCTGGCTTCCCCCGAAGAGGTGTCCAAGAAAGTCGGAAAGTATGTAATATGTATGAAAGTAGGCATGTTACAGGCTGTGCTAAAAAAAAATGTCAGAAGCTGATTGGTCGATACTTTATCTCTCTCCACTTTATCAGTCTCTGAGATTTGATAAATCTCCCCCTAAGTCTTAAATAAGTCAGAGAAAGTGCTCCAATTGCCATTCTGCAGAGCATGCTGACATTTTCTCTGGTGTTCAGGCTGCAGCAGAGCGAGGGGAATAAAATTAGATAGAGGGGTATAGTGGGCACTTTCTAGGGGTGTTCTGTAGAAGGGCGCACATCAACATCTTTGCAAAACCATTTGGATTTCGCAACAGAGGAGAATGGAGATAGATAGATAGATACTCGCACGTACACCCTGTTCCCACACACATGTACAAGGATTTCATGTGTCCGTATTAACATGACAGGAAGAGAGCATTTTTTTTGTAGCAAATAGGAGGTTTAACAAGAGCCAGCAAAGTGCTCAATGCAATAAATTCCTGTTTGCATAATGTCCCAGGGGAACACAGGTTTGGGTTTAATTCTGTTTATTTTGGTTTCGGAGATGTAATGCGATGCTGTCTTTTTCTCTCCCTTTTTTTTCTGTTTCTTAGAGGACTAAAAAGGACAAAAAGCCGAAAGGATAATTTTGTACAAAATCCCATCACCCGTCCGTATTGCAGAGCCGCACAGAGGCAGCGGGGGGAGCGTCATACTGTGGGAATATTACTTTCTGGGGGTATAAGAGTCAGTTACAGGTAGAAAGTGCAGGCCCTTCTGTGACGTCACCCGCTGACCGATGCACAACTCTTCTAGTGATTATAGGTAACACTTTTTTTAAAGTTATTTCTTTATTCTTTCTCTGCCATATTTTTGGCATATAATGCAAATGAGAGGGAGGAGTCAGGTTACGCTATAAGTTTAGTAGTAAAAACATATAGTCCCCCCATTTCCCTATAGCAATATAAGGGAAATTAGAAAAAAAAAAATATTTTTTAATTATTTCTTAACATCCATTTAATAAAAATATGGGCGGGATGTAACGAAGTCTGTATCCCGCACGCCCTCCAAACGTGGACTTCATTACATCCCGGCTAATGTGTCTATATTTGATGGTTCTAGTTGGCAGTTTGTTATTATTTGAAAATGAAATTATGGCTTTATAACATATACAGGTATATATTTAATTTTTGTTATCTCTATAATAAGAATTTACTTACCGATAATTCTATTTCTCGGAGTCCGTAGTGGATGCTGGGGTTCCTGAAAGGACCATGGGGAATAGCGGCTCCGCAGGAGACAGGGCACAAAAAAGTAAAGCTTTACTAGGTCAGGTGGTGTGCACTGGCTCCTCCCCCTATGACCCTCCTCCAGACTCCAGTTAGGTACTGTGCCCGGACGAGCATACACAATAAGGGAGGCATTTTGAATCCCGGGTAAGACTCATACCAGCCACACCAATCACACCGTACAACTTGTGATCTAAACCCAGTTAACAGTATGACAACAGAAAGGGCCTCTTAAAGATGGCTCCTTAACAATAACCCGAATTAGTTAACAATAACTATGTACAAGTATTGCAGATAATCCGCACTTGGGATGGGCGCCCAGCATCCACTACGGACTCCGAGAAATAGAATTATCGGTAAGTAAATTCTTATTTTCTCTATCGTCCTAAGTGGATGCTGGGGTTCCTGAAAGGACCATGGGGATTATACCAAAGCTCCCAAACGGGCGGGAGAGTGCGGATGACTCTGCAGCACCGAATGAGAGAACTCCAGGTCCTCCTTTGCCAGGGTATCAAATTTGTAAAATTTTACAAACGTGTTCTCCCCCGACCACGTAGCTGCTCGGCAGAGTTGTAATGCCGAGACCCCTCGGGCAGCCGCCCAAGATGAGCCCACCTTCCTTGTGGAGTGGGCTTTTACAGTTTTAGGCTGTGGCAGGCCTGCCACAGAATGTGCAAGTTGAATTGTGTTACAAATCCAACGAGCAATCGACTGCTTAGAAGCAGGTGCGCCCAACTTGTTGGGTGCATACAATATAAACAGCGAGTCAGATTTTCTGACTCCAGCCGTCCTTGCAATGTATATTTTTAAGGCTCTGACAACGTCCAACAACTTGGAGTCCTCCAAGTCGCTAGTGGCCGCAGGCACCACAATAGGTTGGTTCAGATGAAATGCTGATACCACTTTAGGGAGAAAATGCGGACGAGTCCGCAGTTCTGCCCTATCCGAATGGAAGATTAGATAAGGACTTTTATAAGATAAAGCCGCCAATTCAGATACTCTCCTGGCAGAGGCCAGGGCTAGTAACATAGTCACTTTCAATGTGAGATATTTCAAATCCACCTTTTTCAATGGTTCAAACCAATGGGATTTGAGGAAATCTAAAACTACATTTAGATCCCACGGTGCCACCGGAGGCACCACAGGAGGCTGTATATGCAGTACTCCCTTGACAAAAGTCTGGACCTCAGGGACAGAGGCCAATTCTTTTTGGAAGAATATTGACAGGGCCGAAATTTGAACCTTAATGGATCCCAATTTGAGACCCATAGATAATCCTGATTGCAGGAAATGTAGGAAACGACCCAGTTGGAATTCCTCCGTCGGAACCCTCCGATCCTCGCACCACGCTACATATTTTCGCCAAATGCGGTGATAATGTTTCACGGTGACTTCCTTCCGTGCCTTAATCAAGGTAGGAATGACTTCTTCTGGAATGCCTTTCCCTTTTAGGATCTGGCGTTCAACCGCCATGCCGTCAAACGCAGCCGCGGTAAGTCTTGAAAAAGACAGGGACCCTGCTGTAGCAGGTCCCTTCTCAGAGGTAGAGGCCACGGTTCGTCCGTGAGCATCTCTTGAAGTTCCGGATACCAAGTCCTTCTCGGCCAATCCGGAACCACTAGTATTGTTCTTACTCTTCTTTGCCGTATGATCTTCAATACCTTTGGTATGAGCGGCAGAGGAGAAAACACATACACTGACTGGTACACCCAAGGAGTTACCAGTGCGTCCACAGCTATTGCCTGTGGATCTCTTGACCTGGCGCAATATTTGTCCAGTTTCTTGTTGAGGCGAGACGCCATCATGTCTACAATTGGTCTTTCCCAACGGTCTATTAACATGTTGAAGACTTCTGGATGTAGACCCCACTCTCCCGGATGAAGATCGTGTCTGCTGAGGAAGTCTGCTTCCCAGTTGTCCACGCCCGGGATGAACACTGCTGACAGTGCTATCACGTGATTCTCCGCCCAGCGAAGAATCTTGGCAGCTTCTGCCATTGCACTCCTGCTTCTTGTGCCGCCCTGCCTGTTTACATGGGCGACCGCCGTGATGTTGTCCGACTGAATCAACACCGGCTTTCCTTGCAGGAGAAGTTCCGCCTGGCTTAGAGCATTGTAGATTGCTCTTAGTTCCAGAATGTTTATGTGAAGAGACTTTTCCAGACTCGTCCATACTCCCTGGAAGTTTCTTCCTTGTGTGACTGCTCCCCAGCCTCTCAGGCTGGCGTCCGTGGTCACCAGGATCCAATCCTGAATGCCGAATCTGCGGCCTTCTAATAGGTGAGCCTTCTGCAACCACCACAGAAGTGACACCCTTGTCTTTGGTGACAGGGTTATTCGCAGGTGCATCTGCAGATGCGACCCTGACCATTTGTCCAACAGATCCCTTTGGAATATTCTTGCATGGAATCTGCCGAATGGAATTGCTTCGTAAGAAGCCACCATTTTTCCCAGGACTCTTGTGCATTGATGTACTGACACTTTTCCTGGTTTTAGGAGGTTCCTGACCAGATCGGATAACTCCTTGGCTTTTTCCTCTGGAAGGAAAACCTTTTTCTGAACCGTGTCCAGAATCATTCCTAGGAACAGCAGACGAGTTGTCGGGATTAAATGGGATTTTGGAATATTCAGAATCCACCCGTGTTGTCTTAGCACCTCTTGAGATAGTGCTAAAGCTGTCTCCAGCTGTTCTCTGGACCTTGCCCTTATTAGGAGATCGTCCAAGTATGGGATAACTAATACGCCTTTTCTTCGAAGAAGAATCATCATCTCGGCCATTACCTTGGTAAAGACCCGAGGCGCCGTGGACAATCCGAACGGCAGCGTCTGAAACTGATAGTGACAGTTTTGAACAATGAACCTGAGGTACCCCTGGTGTGCGGGGTAAATCGGAACGTGTAGATACGCATCCTTGATGTCCAAGGATACCATAAAGTCCCCTTCTTCCAGGTTCGCTATCACTGCTCTGAGTGACTCCATCTTGAACTTGAACTTTTTTATGTAGAGGTTCAAGGACTTCAGATTTAGAATAGGCCTTACCGAGCCATCCGGCTTCGGTACCACAAATAGAGTGGAATAATACCCCTTTCCTTGTTGTAATAGGGGTACTTTGACTATCACCTGCTGAGCGTACAGCTTGTGAATGGCTTCCAACACCCTCTCCCTTTCGGAAGAGACGGTTGGTAAGGCAGACTTCAGGAAACGATGAGGAGGATCCGTCTCTAATTCCAACCTGTACCCCTGAGATATTATCTGCAGGATCCAGGGGTCTACCTGCGAGTGAGCCCACTGCGCGCTGTAATTTTTGAGACGGCCCCCCACTGTCCCCGAGTCCGCTTGAGAGGCCCCAGCGTCATGCTGAGGTTTTTGCAGGAGCCGGGGAGGGCTTCTGTTCCTGGGAAGGAGCTGCCTGTTGGTGTCTCTTCCCTCTTCCTCTGCCTCGTGGCAGGTACGACAAGCCCTTTGCTCTCTTATTTTTGTAGGAGCGAAAAGGCTGCGGTTGAAAGGTCGGTGCCTTTCTCTGTTGGGGAGTGACTTGAGGTAAAAAAGTGGATTTCCCGGCAGTAGCCGTGGCCACCAAGTCTGATAGACCAACTCCAAATAACTCCTCCCCTTTATACGGCAAAACCTCCATGTGACGTTTTGAATCCGCATCGCCTGTCCACTGTCGTGTCCATAAGGCTCTTCTGGCTGAAATGGACATAGCACTCATCCGAGATGCCAGTGTGCAAATATCCCTCTGTGCATCACGCATATAGATAAATGCATCCTTTATTTGTTCTAACGACAGTAAAACATTGTCCCTATCTAGGGTATCAATATTTTCAATCAGGGATTCTGACCAAACTACTCCAGCACTGCACATCCAGGCAGTTGCTATAGCTGGTCGTAGTATAACACCTGCATGTGTGTATATATTCTTTTGAATAACTTCCATCTTTCTATCTGATGGATCCTTAAGTGCGGCCGTCTCAGGAGAGGGTAACGCCACTTGTTTGGATAAGCGTGTGAGCGCCTTGTCCACCTTAGGGGGTGTTTCCCAGCGCGCCCTAACCTCTGGCGGGAAAGGGTATAATGCCAATAACTTTTTTGAAATTATCAACTTTTTATCAGGAGCAACCCACGCTTCATCACACACGTCATTTAATTCTTCTGATTCAGGAAAAACTGTTTGTAGTTTTTTCACACCATACATAATACCCTGTTTTACGGTATCTGTAGTATCAGCTAAATGTAACGTCTCCTTCATTGCCAAAATCATATAACGTGTGGCCCTACTGGAAAATACGTTTGAATTTCTACCGTCGTCACTGGAATCAGTGCCCGTGTCTGGGTCTGTGTCGACCGACTGAGGCAAAGGGCGTTTTACAGCCCCTGACGGTGTTTGAGGCGCCTGTACAGGCATTAATTGATTGTCCGGCCGCCTCATGTCCTCAACTGACTGTTTAAGGGAAGATAAACCATCACGTAATTCCACAAATAAAGGCATCCATTCTGGTGTCGACCCCCTGGGGGGTGACATCTGCATATTTGGCAAT
Organism: Pseudophryne corroboree; assembly: GCF_028390025.1. Lineage (NCBI taxonomy): Eukaryota > Metazoa > Chordata > Amphibia > Anura > Myobatrachidae > Pseudophryne > Pseudophryne corroboree. Next base: position 803,319,390 of record NC_086449.1, on the reverse strand, counting down.
TGCTCCGCCTCCACACCAATATCGTCCTCATACATGTCGACACCACGTACCGACACACACCGCAAACTCACAGGGAATGCTCTAATGAAGACAGGACCCACTAGCCCTTTTGGGGAGACAGAGGGAGAGTCTGCCAGCACACACCACAAAGCGCTATATATACAAGGGATATCCTTATATTAAGTGCTCCCTTATAGCTGCTTTAATATATATATATATAGCCATTAATGTGCCCCCCCTCTCTGTTTTACCCTGTTTCTGTAGTGCAGTGCAGGGGAGAGACCTGGGAGCCGTTCTGACCAGCGGAGCTGTGACAGAAAATGGCGCCGTGTGCTGAGGAGATAGGCCCCGCCCCTTTTTCGGCGGGTTCTTCTCCCGCTATTTTTCCAGTCAGGCAGGGGTTAAATATCTCCATATAGCCCCTATGGGCTATATGTGAGGTATTTTTAGCCTTGTATAAGGTTTATATTTGCCTCTCAGAGCGCCCCCCCCCAGCGCTCTGCACCCTCAGTGACTGCCCAGTGAAGTGTGCTGAGAGGAAAATGGCGCACAGCTGCAGTGCTGTGCGCTACCTTATGAAGACTGAGGAGTCTTCAGCCGCCGGTTTCCGGACCTCTTCACGCTTCAGCATCTGCAAGGGGGTCGGCGGCGCGGCTCCGGGACCGGACTCCACGGCTGGGCCTGTGTTCGATCCCTCTGGAGCTAATGGTGTCCAGTAGCCAAGCAGCAAATCCACTCTGCATGCAGGTGAGTTTACTACTTTCCCCCTAAGTCCCACGTTGCAGTGATCCTGTTGCCAGCAGGACTCACTGTAAAGAAAAAAACCTAAACTAAACTTTCTCTAAGCAGCTCTTTAGGAGAGCCACCTAGATTGCACCCTTCTCGTTCGGGCACAAAATCTAACTGGAGTCTGGAGGAGGGTCATAGGGGGAGGAGCCAGTGCACACCACCTGACCTAGTAAAGCTTTACTTTTTTGTGCCCTGTCTCCTGCGGAGCCGCTATTCCCCATGGTCCTTTCAGGAACCCCAGCATCCACTTAGGACGATAGAGAAATTACCCATGAGCATGCAGCATATAAATTCACTAGTGACATCACAGATGTGCTCCCATGTCACTAGTGATATCATAGTGGTACTCTCATGTCACTAGTGATATCACAGATGTAATCTCATGTCACTAGTGATATCATTGTGGTACTCTCATGTCACTAGTGATATCATAGTGGTACTCTCATGTCACTAGTGATATCACAGATGTGCTCTCATGTCACTAGTGATATCACAGATGTAATCTCATGTCACTAGTGATATCATAGTGGTATTCTTATTTCACTAGTGATATCATAGATGTACTACAATGTCACTAGTAATATCACAAGGATATTCTCTCATGACACTGATCATATTAGTGATATTAAAGAGATACTCCAAGGTCACTAGTGATATCACAGAGGTGCTCCCATGCCAGTAGTGGTATCAAGAGTTACTCTCGTGTTACTAGTAATATCACAAAGGTACTCTCATGTTATCAGTGATATCACAGAGGTACTGTCATGTTATTAGTGATTTCACAGAGGTACTGTCATGTTATTAGTGATTTCACAATGGTGCTTTCCAGTCACTAGTGATATCACTGAGATACTCCCATGTTACTAGTTATATCACAGAAGCACTCCTATGTTACTAGTGATGTCACAGTGGTGCTCCAAGTCACTAGTGATATCACAGAAGTTCTGCCATGTTACTAGTGATATCACAGAGGTACTGCCATGTTACTAGTGATATCACAGAGGTATTGCCATGTTACTAGTGATATCACAGAGGCACTGCCATGTTACTAGTGATATCACAGAAGTATTGCCATGTTAGTAGTGATATCACAGAGATACTGCCATGTTACTAGTGATATCACAGAGGTATTGCCATGTTACTAGTGATATCACAGAGGTATTGCCATGTTACTAGTGATATCACAGAGGTATTGCCATGTTACTAGTGATATTACAGAGGTATTGCCATGTTACTAGTGATATCACAGAGGTACTGCCATGTTACTAGTGATATCACAGAGGTACGGCCATGTTACTAGTGATATCACACAGGTACGGCCATGTTACTAGTGATATCACACAGGTACGGCCATGTTACTAGTGATATGACAGAGGTACGGCCATGTTACTAGTGATATCACAGAGATACAAACACTCTCATGTCCCAAGTTTGTATACATTCTCATACATAATAATTCTAACACCTGTTAGAAATTTTCAAATGCATACATATCATATTTAAGGGATATGTATCAAGCCTTGGTACCAAATAATCAGCTTTTACCTGTCATTTTACATGCTGTGTTGACAGAAGTCGTTGGTACTTTGGAGGCAGAGATGCAGATGTACTAAGCCCTGGAAAGAGAAAAAGCGGAGAGGCATAAAGCACCAAACCACCAGCTCCTTAGTGTCATTTTCAAACACAGCCTGTAGCATGACAGTTAGGAGCTGATTGGCTGGTACTTTATCTCCATCCACTTTATCTCTCTCCAAGGCTTAATACCTAGACCCCAGAGCCTGTAACATGGCAGTTAGGAGCTAATTGGTTGGTACTTTATCTCTCTCCAAGGTTTGATACACCTCCCCCTTATTCTGTACCTCTATCCTTACCTAAGATGTCTTCATAGACGTTTTCGTCGGATAAAGTGCGTGTAAGGGCAAGCTTGGTCTGTGCGTACCAGTCTACTCGGCCGTTTTCTGACGACTGTAGTAAATCTTCAAACTCATATGACTTCCTGGTAGTCAGGGAGAAGTGGTGTTAGAGAAGATTAAATATCGGTTACTTGCAACTGTATATGATAATGGATATTGCATGTTTTCCGCAGGAGAGAACTGGTTCTACAGGAAGAGATAATCATGAGACATGGCTGCTAAATGACACGGCGGAATATTTATACACTAACATATCGCCGGCAGGAAAAGGCCATTATACATCATTTAGCTGTGGACCTCTCTCTCGCCCAACAGACATGTCATACACAGCATGCAGGCTGTTTTAAAGATTTTATATATTTTAATTATAGAACAATTTAAAATATATTTTAACCATGCCTATCAGATCTTTACATTAAGGGTCTGTTATAGTTAAAGTTCAATGCCAAAAAATGCAAAATCATGCACTTGGGTCTCAAAAATCCAAAGGCTAAATATAGTATTAATGGCACTATACTGGAAACTACTGAGGAGGAAAGGGATCTAGGAGTCACTATTTCAGGTGACTTAAAGGCAGGTAAGCAATGTAACAAAGCAATGAGGAAGGCTAGTCAGATGATCCGTGCATAGGGAGAGGAATCAGTAGCAGATAGAAGTAATAATGCCACTGGGGTCTGGGACTCCAGGTCGACAACAAAAAGGTCGACACACTTTAGGTCGACATTTACAAAAGGTCGACATGGACAAAAGGTCGACAGGAACAAGGTCGACATGGAAAAGGTCGACATGAGTTTTTTTATGTTTTTTTGGTGTCGTTTTCTTCGTAGAGTGACCGGGAACCCCAATTAGTGCACCGTGTCCCCTCGCATGGTGCCTTCGCTTCGCTCGGCACAGATTACCGTTCCAATCGTAGTCCACGTGGATCGTTAAGTATGAAAAGGTTCCAAAAAAGAAAAAAATTGTGAAAAACTCATGTCGACCTTTTTCCATGTCGACCTTGTCCCTGTCGACATTTTGTCCATGTCGACCTTTCGTCCATGTCGACCTAAGGTGTGTCGACCAATTGGCGGCGACCTAAGGTGTGTCGACCTTTTTGTTGTCGACCAGGAGTCCGGATACCTGCCACTGTATAGGTCATTGGTACAGCCCCATCTAGAATACTGTGTTCAGTTCTGTAGGCCATATCTTCAAAAGGATAATAATACATTAGAGACTGTACAAAGAAGGGCAACTAAAATGGTGCATGGCCTATATCACAAAACATACCCAGAAAGACTAAGAAATCTCAATATGTATAGTATGGAGCAGAGAAGGGAAAGGGGGGACAAGATAGAAACGTTCAAATATATCAAGGGTTTTAACAAAGTCCAGGAGGGAAACATTCTCCAAATGAAGAGAAGCAATAGGACATGAGGACATGCACTGAGACTGGAGGGGGGAGGTTCAGGGGAAATTTGAGGAAAAATTACTTCAAAGAAAGGGTAGTGGGCAAGTGGAATAGCCTCCCATCAGAGGTGGTAAAGGCTGAGACAGTAGAGCAATTTAAACATGCATTTGGGTACACATAAGGATATCCTTACAAAGAAATAAGGATTAAATAAGGTTTGAGGTAAAAAAAAAAAAAAAGGGGCAGACTAGATGGGCCAAGTGGTTCTTATCTGCCGTCACATTCTGTGTTTCTATGTTTACACTTCCATTTAAATTATTGTATATATAATGGATATAATCACCCCCCCCCCCCCTCTTAGTTTCATTGTCAATTAACAACTTCACCATCACCTCTTCTATATCGCAAGTCCGCTGTCTTATGCCCTCTCCTACAAATCACTCATACAGTCCCTCTTCCAGTCTTGCTGCCTCCACCTTCGAAAAATCTCCAGGATCAGACTCTTCCTAACTCTGAAGCAACAAAGACCCTCATCCACTCACAGGTCATCTCTAGACTGGATTACTGTAACCTCCTCCTACCTGGCCTCCTTGTCTCCCACCTCTCTCCACTCCAATCTGTCCTTCATGCTGCTGTCAGGCTCATCTTCCTCTCCAAACACACTCCGTCTGCATCCCTTCTCCTACAAGCCCTACGCTGGCTCCCTTTCCAGACTTTTCACACAACTGTCAAGTGTCACCAATTGTCTTCACTCTACAAATTTGACCTCATCTACCTCCAAACTTTGCCCTGCCAGCGACTGCCACCTCTCCACCCAATTGATTTCTTCATCCCATTCCTACCTCCAAGATTTCTCACGTGATGCTCCCACTGGAATTATCTCCCTCTCCCTATCAGACTCTCCACCTCTCTACAGAACTTCAAACGGGCTCTCAAGAGTCAATACCCACTTCTTGATCAAAGCCTTCCAGCTCACATCCTACCAAACTGCTCCATGCTCCTCGTCCACTGTCTCTCCCCACTGTGTCACCCGTCTGTCTGCTCCTCCCGTTTAGACTGCAAGCTCTTACGAGCAGGGCCCTCTTCTCTCATGTGCTTTTCCCTCCCTTACTTATACCACCAACTCCTTCTCACTTCCAAAAATGGCCCTGAACATTTGGGTTTAGACTGCGCTGCTCTTGTGTATAAATACAATGGTTATATAGCTTCTACCCCACGTTCTGCTTTGTACTGTAAGTTTTTTGCACTTTTTGATTGCTTCTTTGCACCGTTTCTGCTTTTGTACTTTGTAAGGCAATGTGGATCTGTGGTGCCAGTTAAATGAAGGATAATACTTGACTAGAAGTAGGATGTATACATTAGGAATAACTCCTACCCCAATGTGAATATGGTAACAGGTTGTACGCCCTCCATTTATAAACACCAAAATCCTGGTATAGCCAGTTAGAGGCACTGGCGGCAGGGCTGTGACGAGGGTTCCATGGCGTAGATTGGCATGTGATTCCGTATGAGTTTCCTTAGCCTTCCCTTTCTGGGCGGCAGACCTAACATTAGTCCATATAGTGATATAAGGATTTATGGCTGCATGAACCCGTAAGGAATAGAAGAATGCATTTTCCCTCTTATTCTCACACTTCCATTAATACAGCCATTTAGCATTTACCATTCCGGGATTCCAAAAATAACATCTGCTCCTTCCAATTTTCCAATGTGAAACAAAAGGATAAGAATAATTTGATGTGTTACATAAGCCGTTTATGCTTTATTTATAGAGTATAATAAAGATCTGGTCTCGCCCATTTGCAATGAAGCTGAACCTGTACCCTAATAAGGACTAATTAGCCAATAAGCTCCCTGAGTCATTGAGCAAGATGCAATATGGTGTCAGCAATCTCAATTGAAAATTGGGCTAGCCAAGTACCTGCATTGCCAGGTGTGTCAGGACATCGGCCTAGCCAGGAACACAGGAGAGCACAGGTCAAGTAGATGTAACAATTTGCACTAAATACCTTGACCACGGCTGGAACTAAAGAGCGTTTAACCAAGCAACTTTGTAACTTTATATGGGCACTGATCGATCTCCTTGATGAGTGCTACTATTACTATTACTCCCTGATGAGTGCTACTATTACTATTACTCCCTGATGAGTGCTACTATTACTATTACTCCCTGATGAGTGCTACTATTACTATTACTCCCTGATGAGAGCTATTACTCCCTGATGAGTGCTACTACTACTATTACTCCCTGATGAGAGCTATTACTCCCTGATGAGTGCTACTACTACTATTACTCCCTGATGAGAGCTATTACTCCCTGATGAGTGCTACTACTACTATTACTCCCTGATGAGAGCTATTACTCCCTGATGAGTGCTACTACTACTATTACTCCCTGATGAGTGCTACTATTACTATTACTCCCTGATGAGAGCTATTACTCCCTAATGAGTGCTACTACTACTATTACTCCCTGATGAGAGCTATTACTCCCTGATGAGTGCTACTACTACTATTACTCCCTGATGAGAGCTATTACTCCCTGATGAGTGCTACTACTACTATTACTCCCTGATGAGAGCTATTACTCCCTGATGAGTGCTACTACTACTATTACTCCCTGATGAGTGCTATTACTACTCCATGATGAGTGCTACTATAACTCCCTGATGAGTGTTACTACTACTATTACTCCCTGATGAGTGCTATCCTATTACTCCCTGATGAGTGCAATTACTATTACTCCCTGATGAGTGCTATTACTACTCCATGATGAGTGCTACTATTACCATTACTCCCTGATGAGTGCTATCACTATTACTCCCTGATGAGTGCTATTACTACTCCATGATGAGTTCCACTATTACTATTACTAGCTGATAAGTGCAGTCACTATTACTCCCTGATGAGTGCTATTACTACTCCATGATGAGTGCTATTACTATTCCCTGATGAGTGCTGCTGCTACTACTACTACTACTACTACTACTCCCTGATGAGTGCTATTACTACTCCATGATGAGTGCTACTATTACTCCCTGATGAGTGCGATGACTATTACTCTTTGATGAGTGCTACTATTACTATTACTCCCTGATAAGTGCTATCCTATTACTCCCTGATGAGTGCTATTACTATTACTCCCTGATGAGTGCTATTACTACTCCAGGATCAGTGCTTCTATTACTATTACTCCCGATGAGTGCTACTATTACTCCCAGATGAGTGCTATTACTACTCCATGATGAGTTCCACTATTACTATTACTAGCTGATAAGTGCAGTCACTATTACTCCCTGATGAGTGCTATTACTACTCCATGATGAGTGCTATTACTATTCCCTGATGAGTGCTGCTGCTACTACTACTACTACTACTACTATTACTACTACTACTACTACTATTACTCCCTGATGAGTGCTATTACTACTCCATGATGAGTGCTACTATTACTCCCTGATGAGTGCTACTATTACTATTACTCCCTAATGAGTGCTATTCTATTACTCCCTGATGAGTGCAATTACTATTACTCCCTGATGAGTGCTATTACTACTCCATGATGAGTGCTACTATTACTATTACTCCCTGATGAGTGCTATCACTATTACTCCCTGATGAGTGCTATTACTATTACTCCCTGATGAGTGCTATCACTATTACTCCCTGATGAGTGCTATGACTACTCCATGATGAGTTCTACTATTACTATTACTAGCTGATAAGTGCAATCACTATTACTCTCTGATGAGTGCTATTACTACTCCGTGATGAGTGCTATTACTATTCCCTGATGAGTGCTGCTGCTACTACTACTACTACTACTACTACTACTACTACTACTATTACTACCTGATGAGTGCTATTACTACTCCATGATGAGTGCTACTATTACTCCCTGATGAGTGCGATGACTATTACTCTTTGATGAGTGCTACTATTACTATTACTCCCTGATGAGTGCTATCCTATTACTCCCTGATGAGTGCTATTACTATTACTCCCTGATGAGTGCTATTACTACTCCAGGATCAGTGCTACTATTACTATTACTCCTGATGAGTGCTACTATTACTCCCTGATGAGTGCTATTACTACTCCATAATGAGTGCTACTATTACTTTTACTCCCTGATGAGTGCTATCACTATTACTCCCTGATGAGTGCTATCACTATTACTCCCTGATGAGTGCTATTACTACTCCATGATGAGTGCTACTATTACTTTTACTCCCTGATGAGTGCTATCACTATTACTCCCTGATGAGTGCTATCACTATTACTCCCTGATGAGTGCTATTGCTACTCCATGATGAGTGCTGCTATTACTATTACTCCCTGATGAGTGCTAACACTATTACTCCCTGATGAGTGCTATTATTACTATTACTCCTTGATGAGTGCTATCACTATTACTCCCTGATGAGTGCTATTACTACTAAATAATGAGTGCTATTACTATTTCCTGATGAGTGCTGCTGCTACTACTACTACTACTATTACTCCCTGATGAGTGCTATTACTACTCCATGATGAGTGCTACTATTACTCCCTGATGAGTGCTACTATTACTATTACTCCCTGATGAGTGCTATCACTATTACTCCCTGATGAGTGCTATCACTATTACTCCCTGATGAGTGCTATTACTACTCCATGATGAGTGCTACTATTACTATTACTCCCTGATGAGTGCTATTACTATTCCCTGATGAGTGCTACTACTACTACTACTACTATTACTCCCTGATTAGTGCTACTATTACTAATACTCCCTGATGAGTGCTATTACTATTCTCTGATGAGTGCTACTACTACTACTATTACTTCCTGATGAGTGCTATTACTACTCCATGATGAGTGCTATTACTATTCCCTGATGAATGCTACTACTACTATTACTTCCTGATGAGTGCTATTACTACTCATGATGAGTGCTACTGCTATTCCCTGATGAGTGCTGCTGCTGATACTACTACTACTATTACTTCCTGATGAGTGCTGCTATTACTACTTCATGATGAGTGCTATTACTGTTCCCTGATAAGTGCTGCTGCTACTACTACTACTACTCCCTGATGAGTGCTATTACTACTCCATGATGAGTGCTGCTGCTACTACTGCTGCTGCTGCTGCTGCTACTACTGCTACTACTATTACCCCATGATGAGTGCTATTACTACTCCATGATGAGCGCTAGTGCTACTATTACTATTACTCCCTGATAAGTGCTATTACTACTCCCTGATGAGTGCTACTATTACTATTACTCCCTGATGAGTGCTATTACTTCTCCCTGATGAGTGCTATTATTACTATTACTCCCTGATGAGTGCTATTACTACTGCATGATGAGTGCTAGTGCTACTATTACTCCATGATGAGTGCTATTACTACTCCCTGATGAGTGCTACTACTACTATTACTCCCTGACGAGTGCTAATACTACTCTATGATGAGTACTATTACTACTCCCTGATGAGTGCTACTATTACTATTACTCCCTGATGAGTGCAATTACTACTCCATGATGAGTGCTACTATTACTATTACTCCCTGATGAGTGCTATTACTATTACTCCCTGATGAGTGCTATTACTATTACTCCCTGATGAGTGCTATTACTACTCCCTGATGAGTGCTACTATTACTATTACTCCTTGATGAGTGCTGCTATTATTTTTACTCCCTAATTAATGCTACATTTATTATCCTTTACATAAGAGTAACAGGGCCTTATTCTAAGTCAGACGCTAGTCCAGTATCCAAGCAAACATCCATTTTATTCTTCTGAGCAAGCGTCTGAGTCACACCGTGCATGCGTCCTGATATTGTATGGACACATCCTCAGGTCACCATCGCGACCATCGCCAGCATCAGTCACAATTCCCGATGGTTTCAGGCACCGGCCAGCCTGCATAAGCTGAAGCTTACTCAGGAATCCAGACACCTGGGTCCAGGAAGTCTGTGTCCAACGCAGACATGTAAGGGCCGGTCCTGGACGCTGACTGGGAGGTAATAGAGGTGTGGCTAAATAGATGCACCAAGATGTTGCATCTGATGGGAGTGCCACAGGTGTGTCGATGAAAGTGATGAATAGACACTCAACCGCCCACACAGGAGATGGATAATCTGTACCTAGCATGGGGCTGGTGCAAATTTCGATGGCACGTAGACCTGGGGAAGGCTGTACACCTGGGGAAGGTCTGAGACAGGGGCGTTTCAACAGAGGAGGGGGCCCGTGTGCGCTTCCGGGTGGGCCCCTTCCTCTGTACGGCGCTGTAGACTCTGGCATTGTAAGTCTCCGGAAACATGGCGTCCCCCATGATCTGGAGAACATTTTGGCTACCACACATGCGCGGTGGCCATTTTGGCGTCGATTTCCACCGCTATCGCAGCGCCCCCCCGACGCTGGACTCCGGAAAGGTAAGTATTAAAATGTGTGCAATGTGTGCGGTGTGTGCCCCCCCTGTACCCAGGGGCCCGTGTGCACGACACACATTGCACCCATTATAGAAACGCCAATGGGCTGAGACTAGCATCAGCATAACGTTACAGACGTGGCTACTTTCCCATGTCTGTATCACATCACATCAGTACATAAAACGATAAAATAGAAGTACCTGTGGTCTCCATTGTTTCTGTGTTTGCTATTCCAAAGTCTTCTGCTGACCGCTGAGGGTGGTGGAGATGTGGGGAGAGGAGGTGGGGGTATACAAGGCAGTGGAGGCAAGTCTCTGTTCATCCTCCGTATACCTGTTTTCTCTGGACCCACCTCCCCTTCGTGACGGAAAGTCCTCCTAGGTTTGGGTAAGGGGTTTATAGGCAATTTCTTCTCTGGTGCCCCCGGTTCCGTATATACATTCCCTGCATTGCTTGTCCTTCTAGATCTTCTACCCTCCCCCACCCTCCCAAATATTGGTTCTGCGTTTTCAGGATCTGACCCCCATTTCAACTTTGAGCCCACTCTGTTCTCCTGGTTCTCTGAGTCCAACAAACACTGCGGTGAGTAATAGGTCCCTGGTAACTGCGGCAGACCCTCTGCTGGACCGTCCTTTAATGAGCGTTCAAACCTTTTTACCTGGCTCAACACTGTTGCCTGGTCCTTCTTTGGACTTAAAACTTGCTCCTGAAGCCTTTCTACACCCGGGTTAATCTCTTTATCTGCTCTTTTCTCGACTGTTATGACGTCTTTCCGGTCAATGTCCTTGTTGTCCATTTCCCAGCTGAACATCCGTTTAATGCTACCTTTCTGGTGAATTTTCCCATCGTCCACGTTGGTGTCTCCAAACGAGGTGCCGGTGGAATCCTGCCTCTTAACCTGTACGGACTCCTTCCTGTTGAGTATTGGGGACTGTGTCTCTTTCTTGCCTTCCCACACGGAAATCTTATCTTTAATGCTTGATGTCTTCTTCAGTGCGATCTTTTGGGGTGATGGAGAAGCCTTGGTGTTCTCCAGCTGTTTCTTGAGGATAAGTCCTGGGTCCTTCACATTCAGCTCCATCACTGGGTCATTGAGGATCATTTTGTTACTGAGCATGTTCTGGGAAAGTCCTTTTGTATGGTAATCTCCTGGCTGGTTTTCCAGGCTTCTCAGGGGATTTTTTTCTGGGAAAAGCTCTGGAATATATTTTATTGGGAGAAAATTCTTGAGGGCTTGATTCTTTATATTTAAAAGAAGCTGAGGGGGTTCAAGTTTTCTCCAAGTCCCAGAGTTTTCTTTACCTGCAGGCGTCACCCTGGGGTGGAGAGACACAAAGAATATTGTATTTAGGTCATAGAAATATTACTAGGTAAACAAATGCAAGCTACACTCATTTTTCTGGAATCAGTCACTGAAAATGACATGGTCTGCTGGAACAACTAAAGGAGAGGTTCCCAAACGCGGTCCTCAAGGCCCCCCAACAGTCCAGGTTTTAGGTATATCCATGGCTCAGATCAGATGGTTAAATCAAATTGACTAAGGTGCTAATTAAGTCACCTGTGACCAAGCATGGATACATTTAAAACCATGACCGTTGGGGTGCCTTGAGGACCGCGTTTGGGAATCTTTGAACTAAAGTATATATGGGAGAAATGTATCAAAGCTTGGAGAGATAAAAAATGGAGAGGGATATTGTACCAAAGATCCAATTAAGGTCCAATTATTTTCCACCATGGATGGCACAGAGCCCCTTGATAGTGTTTTTAATTTATTTCTCCTTGGCGCCGGAACACAGAGTCTAGCACCACCCACTGACATGACCCACCTCCGATTGGCAGGCTGCCTGATGAGTAATAGAGCAGGGTCAAATGGAGAAGTTGCCAATAGTAACCAAATAGCTTCTAGCTAGCATTTATCAAGTACATTCTATAAAATAAGCAGAAGCTAATTGTTGCTATGGAGGTCTCCATTCTTTAGAAGGTTTGATACATTTCCATCTAATTACCCAGGGTGCAGGACCTAGGGTCGGCACAGTCACTACCCCAGAGCACCAGTACGCTCCTAGAGCTCAGTTGCCCGTAATCCTGTTGTCAAGCCAGTGCAGAGCTGATTGGAGCATCTTTAGGGAGCGCTCCAATCAGCTTCCCCATAGTCCTGGTGGCAAGCTACCACAAAGCTGTCTGGAGTGTCCAAGAGCTCAGCTTGGTGCCAGCGGCCCCACCCCTTGTTTTGACATCATGACATCACACGTCCAGAAGTCAGGGCCAGCACAGGGCGTCCTATTGATCAGTTACCACCCTGGGAGAGGCAGCTCCCTTGTAACAAAGAAACATCCTGTAAAGTGATGAAAGATAGCATGGTGGAATTATATATAAATACTCCAACTATTTAAGGTACATCAATCAGCCTTCAGTATATAATTAAGTGTCTTTACTTGTTCTTTAAATGTCCGCCTTGAACCACTTGAATAGTTGGGAGCTATTCTTAACAGTGTGAGTGACTGTTAATAGACTCACATAAAAGGGTTAATGAACTCTGGAAACATCCACTTTTATCACTTCCTGCATTTAGGACAGGGAGAGGAACTGCAATTTACTGAGAAGAGGAGGAAATCACATGGAGCATCCTCCTAAGATCAGTTTTTTAGTGTGTGAGTCAGCAATCAGACCAAGTAAAGCCACATTAAACTCTCACAGCTCCTGGCTCCAAATTCTCGAAGCACAATGGAAAAAAAGTCAAAACCCTGGTTGAGAAACCACAAGCCGCAACAGCGGTGGAGGACGGAATGGTCACGGACACTAATGCATGGCTTGTAATCCCTATGCCACAAGATCAGTCTGCCAGGGGCAATTCATAAGCTCGGTCTGAGAGATGCATTTGTCTCATCTCTTCAGTTTCTTACATTAGCTCCTGTTTTGTGAACTAGGCTAACAACAAAGTACCCTGAATAATCTAGTACTTGATCCTCCCATGCTATGTCCTGTAGCATTTTACATTTTTTCAGTGTTTCACTACTGATTCTTAATTATGTATCTTAGCTGTCCTTCTAGAAACCACTATCTCCTTTTCAAAATCTCTCTGGAAGGCAGACAAGTATGGGCGCCAGCTGCATACACACATTTATGCTCTCAGCATGTGATATGAAGACAGACTGGAGAGAGGGGGGGGGGGGGGGGATTTTACAGTACACAGAGCAAACAGAGCTCAGAAAGCCACCCTGCTCACTACATAATGTGCCATGTGACTGTGGTTGTCATGGCAGTCATGGTCACTTTGGAGTCAGTGAAGTCTTTAGAAATAACTAAGGCCTAAATAAACAAATCGAGGAACATGGTACTTATCAAGCTTCTGTTAATATTCTGCCACGGTGATTTAGAATTAAAAAAAAGAAAAGAAAAAAACTAGATGGAAAGAACCTAAAAAATAAAATAGGTAGGCTTAAGTTATTATTTTATTTTGAGACCAGTGAAATATAAATTATCTCTATTCTGTGAAGCTGTGAATAACTAAAGTGTAGTAAAATTCAAAATACACTTGCAGTCTGGTGATTTCCCAGTTATACAACCCGATGCCAGCCTCACCCTGCCTCAAAGTGGGAAAGACAAGACTAAACCTGTTGACAGACCAGTCCTTACACATGTTAGTACTAAGGTAAATGTATATTTCTCTGACGTCCTAAGTGGATGCTGGGACTCCGTAAGGACCATGGGGAATAGCGGCTCCGCAGGAGACTGGGCACAACTAAAGAAAGCTTTAGGACTACCTGGTGTGCACTGGCTCCTCCCTCTATGACCCTCCTCCAGACCTCAGTTAGAATTTTGTGCCCGGCTGAGCTGGATGCACACTAGGGGCTCTCCTGAGCTCCTAGAAAAAGAAAGTTTATTTTAGGTTTTTTATTTTCAGTGAGATCTGCTGGCAACAGACTCACTGCTACGAGGGACTAAGGGGAGAGAAGCGAACCTACCTGCTTGCAGCTAGCTTGGGCTTCTAAGGCTACTGGACACCATTAGCTCCAGAGGGATCGAACACAGGGCCCGACCTCGATCGTCCGTTCCCGGAGCCGCGCCGCCGTCCCCCTTACAGAGTCCTGGAAATCAGCGGCAGAAGACTTCGGTCTTCAAACAAGGTAGCGCACAGCACTGCAGCTGTGCGCCATTGCTTCCCATGCACACCTCACACTCCGGTCACTGATGGGTGCAGGGCGCTGGGGGGGGGGGCGCCCTGGGCTGCAATATTAAGTACCTTGGCTGGCAAAAAAACACATAATATAGTCATAGAGACTATATATGTGTAAAATACCCCTGCCAGATATACATAGAAAAAAGCGGGAGGGCGGGGCTATCTCCCTCAGCACACTGGCGCCATTTTTCCTCACAGCTCCGCTGGAAGGATCGCTCCCAGGCTCTCCCCTGCAGTTTCCAGACTACATAGGGTAAAAAAGAGAGGGGGGGCACTAAATTTAGGCGCAATATTGTGTATACAAGCAGCTATTGGGAAAAATCACTCAGTTATAGTGTTAATCCCTGTGTTATATAGCGCTGTTGGTGTGTGCTGGCATACTCTCTCTCTGTCTCCCCAAAGGGTTGTGGGGTCCTGTCCTCAGTCAGAGCATTCCCTGTGTGTGTGCGGTGTGTCGGTACGGCTGTGTCGACATGTTTGATGAGGAGGCTTATGTGGAGGCGGAGCAAGTGCCGATAAATGTGATGTCACCCCCTGCGGGGCCGACACCTGAGTGGATGGACTTGTGGAAGGAATTACGTGAAAGTGTCAACTCCTTACATAAAAGGTTTGACGACATATCAGATGTGGGACAGCCGGCTTCTCAGCTTGTGCCTGCCCAGCTGTCTCAAAAGCCATCAGGGGCTCTAAAACGCCCCCGCTACCTCAGATGGCAGACACAGATGTCGACACGGATACTGAATCCAGTGTCGACGACGATGAGACAAATGTACATTCCAATAGGGCCACACGTTACATGATTGAGGCAATGAAAAATGTGTTGCACATTTCTGATATTACCCCAGGAACCACAAAAAAGGGTATTATGTTTGGGGAGAAAAAACTACCAGTGGTTTTTCCCCCTTCTGATGAATTAAATGAAGTGTGTGAAGAAGCGTGGGCTTCCCCCGATAAGAAACTAGTAATTTCTAAAAAGTTGCTAATGGCGTACCCTTTCCCGCCAGAGGATAGGTCACGTTGGGAAACATCCCCTAGGGTGGATAAAGCGCTCACACGTCTGTCAAAAAAGGTGGCACTACCGTCTCCGGACACGGCCGCCCTAAAGGAGCCTGCTGATAGGAAGCAGGAGGCTATCCTGAAGTCTGTATATACACACTCAGGTATTATACTGAGACCAGCTATTGCTTCAGCATGGATGTGCAGTGCTGCAGCTGCGTGGTCAGATTCCCTGTCGGAAAATATTGATACCCTAGACAGGGACACTATATTGCTATCCATAGAGCATATAAAAGACGCAGTCTTATACATGAGAGATGCACAGAGGGATATTTGCCGGCTGGCATCTAAAATAAGTGCAATGTCCATTTCTGCCAGGAGAGGATTATGGACTCGGCAGTGGACGGGTGATGCAGATTCTAAAAGGCACATGGAAGTTTTGCCTTATAAGGGTGAGGAGTTGTTCGGGGATGGTCTCTCGGACCTCGTTTCCACAGCAACAGCTGGGAAGTCAGCATTTTTACTAGAGATGAGCGGATTCGGTTTTACTCGGTTTTACTCGGTTCTCAAAACCGAATCTTATTGGCTATCCAAAACACGTGACATCCGTGAGCCAATTAGATGCCGTTTTGAGAACCGAGTAAAACCGAGTAAAACCGAACCCGCTCATCTCTAATTTTTACCCCATGTTCCCTCACAGCCAAAGAAAGCACCGTATTATCAGGTATAGTCCTTTCGGCCCCATAAAGGCAAGCGGGTTAAAGGCGCGTCCTTTCTGCCCAGAGGCAGAGGTAGGGGGGAAAAGCTGCAGCATACAGCCAGTTCCCAGGAGCAAAAGTCCTCCCTCGCTTCCTCCAAGTCCACCGCATGACGCTGGGGCTCCACAGGCGGAGCCAGGTACGGTGGGGGCCCGTCTCAAAAACTTCAGCAATCAGTGGGCTCGCTCACGGGTGGATCCCTGGATCCTTCAAGTAGTATCTCAGGGGTACAAGCTGGAATTCGAGACGTCTCCCCCCCGCCGTTTCCTCAAATCTGCCTTGCCAACAACTCCCTCAGGCAGGGAGGCAGTGCTAGAGGCAATTCACAAGCTGTATTCCCAGCAGGTGATAGTCAAGGTGCCCCTCCTTCAACAAGGACGGGGTTACTATTCCACAATGGGGTCGATTCTATTAGGCAACTTGAGAATATTGCCGGGAATTAGCTCCCGACGCTATTCAATTCAGCTCCAGTTAAGTTGGCGATGTCCCGTTCTCGCCGACTTAACAGGTAGTTTTGTCGGGAGAACGGGCAATCTCCGACTTAACTACCCGCGGCGATGCTGATTCCCGACAGAATCAGCCTCGCGCCGGCCGCGAGGCAGCACTTTTGTCGGGTTTCTTCTCTCATCCCCCGGAGGAGAAAGCCAAGGAGCTAGTCAGAGGCCTCCTGAAACCAAAACAGGTGTCGGTGCATCACTGCACGCGAGTCCTGGGAAAAATGGTAGCTTCCTACGAAGCAATTCCATTCGGCAGGTTCCATGCAAGGACTTTTCAGTGGGACCTGTTGGGCAAGTGGTCCGGATCGCATCTTCAGATGCATCGGCTGATAACCCTGTCTCCAAGGACCAGGGTGTCTCTGCTGTGGTGGCTGCAAAGTGCTCATCTTCAAGAGGGCCGCAGATTCGGCATACAGGACTGGGTCCTGGTGACCACGGATGCCAGCCTTCGAGGCTGGGGGGCAGTCACACAGGGAAGAAACTTCCAAGGACTATGGTCAAGTCAGGAGACTTTCCTACACATAAATATTCTGGAACTGAGGGCCATTTACAATGCCCTAAGTCAGGCAAAACCCCTGCTTCAAAACCAGCCGGTACTGATCCAGTCAGCCAACATCACGGCAGTCGCCCATGTAAACAGGCAGGGCGGCACAAGAAGCAGGACGGCGATGGCAGAAGCCACAAGGATTCTCCGATGGGCGGAAAATCACGTGTTAGCACTGTCAGCAGTGTTCATTCCGGGAGTGGACAACTGGGAAGCAGACTTCCTCAGCAAGCACGACCTCCACCCGGGAGAGTGGGGACTTCATCCAGAAGTCTTCCAACTGATTGTACACCGTTGGGAAAGGCCACAGGTGGACATGATGGCGTCCCGCCTAAACAAAAAGCTAGAAAGATATTGCGCCAGGTCAAGAGACCCTCAGGCGATAGCTGTGGACGCTCTAGTGACACCGTGAGTGTACCGGTCGGTTTATGTGTTCCCTCCTCTTCCTCTCATACCCAAGGTACTGAGGATAATAAGGAGAAGAGGAGTAAGAACTATACTCATTGTTCCGGATTGGCCAAGAAGAGCTCGGTACCCGGAACTTCAAGAAATGATCTCAGAGGACCCATGGCCTCTGCCGCTCAGACAGGACCTGCTGCAGCAGGGGCCCTGTCTGTTCCAAGACTTACCGCGGCTGCGTTTGACGGCATGGCGGTTGAACACCGGATCCTGAAGGAAAAGGGCATTCCGGAGGAAGTCATTCCTACGCTGATTAAAGCTAGGAAAGAAGTGACCGCAAACCATTATCACCGCATTTGGCGAAAATATGTTGCGTGGTGTGAGGCCAGGAAGGCCCCAACGGAGGAATTTCAGCTGGGCCGTTTTCTGCACTTCCTACAGTCAGGGGTGACTATGGGCCTAAAATTGGGTTCCATTAAGGTCCAGATTTCGGCTCTATCGATTTTCTTCCAGAGAGAACTGGCTTCACTACCTGAAGTTCAGACTTTTGTTAAGGGAGTGCTGCATATTCAGCCCCCTTTTGTGCCTCCAGTGGCACCTTGGGATCTCAACGTGGTGTTGGATTTCCTAAAGTCACATTGGTTTGAGCCACTTAAAACCGTGGAATTAAAATATCTCACGTGGAAAGTGGTCATGCTGTTGGCATTGGCTTCAGCCAGGCGTGTGTCAGAATTGGCGGCTTTGTCATGTAAAAGCCCTTATCTGATTTTCCATATGGATAGGGCAGAATTGAGGACTCGTCCCCAGTTTCTCCCTAAGGTGGTATCAGCCTTTCATTTGAACCAACCTATCGTGGTGCCTGCAGCTACTAAAGACTTGGAGGCTTCCAAGTTGTTGGATGTAGTCAGGGCCCTGAGAATTTATGTTTCCAGGACAGCTAGTGTCAGGAAAACTGACTCGTTGTTTATCCTGTATGCACCCAACAAGCTGGGTGCTCCTGCTTCAAAGCAGACTATTGCTCGCTGGACCTGTAGTACGATTCAGCTTGCACATTCTGCGGCTGGACTGCCGCATCCTAAATCAGTGAAAGCCCATTCCACGAGGAAGGTGGGCTCTTCTTGGGCGGCTGCCCGAGGGGTCTCGGCTCTACAACTTTGCCGAGCAGCTACTTGGTTGGGGTCAAACACATTTGCTAAATTCTACAAGTTTGACACTCTGGCTGAGGAGGACCTAGAGTTTGCCCATTCGGTGCTGTAGAGTCATCCGCACTCTCCCGCCCGTTTGGGAGCTTTGGTATAATCCCCATGGTCCTTACGGAGTCCCAGCATCCACTTAGGACGTCAGAGAAAATAAGAATTTACTCACCGGTAAATCTATTTCTAGTAGTCCGTAGTGGATGCTGGGCGCCCATCCCATGTGCGGATTGTCTGCAATACTTGTATATAGTTATTGTTTAACTAAAGGGTTATTGTTGAGCCATCTGTTGAGAGGCTCAGTTATTGTTCATACTGTTAACTGGATATAGTATCACGAGTTATACGGTGTGATTGGTGTAGCTGGTATGAGTCTTACCCGGGATTCAAAATCCTTCCTTATTGTGTCAGCTCTTCCGGGCACAGTATCCTAACTGAGGTCTGGAGCAGGGTCATAGAGGGAGGAGCCAGTGCACACCAGGTAGTCCTAAAGCTTTCTTTAGTTGTGCCCAGTCTCCTGCGGAGCCGCTATTCCCCATGGTCCTTACGGAGTCCCAGCATCCACTACGGACTACGAGAAATAGATTTACCGGTGAGTAAAATCTTATTTTAATCAATATAATGAACAGCGCATTGGCAGATGCATCACGGAGGGATGGCGTCCTGCCTGGCTAATGCCATTAATAATTTGTGTGAAAGTTACAGACATGCAGAGGTAACAGTGACAATGCGTTTCTGTGCATAATGATATATATCAGCTCTTTCCCTCCTATCTACCGTATGAAACCTGGTATCCGTTCACATGGTCGACCATGTTATGGTCGACAGTCATTAGGTCGACCACTATTGGTCGACATTGACATGGACACATGGTCGACACATGAAAGGTCGACACATGAAAAGGTCGACATGAGTTTTTTAACTTTTTTTTCTTTTGGGAACTTTTCCATACTTTACGATCCACGTGGACTACGATTAGAACGGTAATCTGTGCCGAGCGAAGCGGTAGCAGAGCGAAGGCACCATGCCCGAAGCATGGCGAGCGAAGTGAGCCATGCGAGGGAACGCGGTGCACTAATTGGGGTTCCCAGTCACTTTACGCAAAAAACGACACCAAAAAAAGAAAAAAAAAAAAACCTCATGTCGACCTTTTCATGTGTCGACCTTTCATGTGTCGACCATTTTCACGTGTCGACCATGTATCCATGTCGACCATGTCAATGTCGACCAATAGTGGTCGACCTATTGACTGTCGACCATAACATGGTCGACCATTCATACCGGAACCATGAAACCTTTGCTAACAGCTGCGTTTGGATCATTTCAAATACCGACTATAGGTCAGAAAAAAATTACCTCACAGATATAATATACACTGACCTATAGAGTGTAAGCAGCGAGCAGGACCCTCTTACCTCTCTGTCTGACTGTTACTACCTAGTCATGTCTTATTACTCTTTGGTTCCCAATTATAAGGTGCAGCAGCAAGGATAGTATTAGTGAGGACTGGAGGGGGCAGGTGTGCAGTCTCCATGTGGCACTCCTCTTCGCTGTTGTGAATAGTGCGAGAGTCTATGTGATGTTTTTCTCTATGCATGCGCGGCTGCCATTTTCCCAGTGACGTCTGCTGCACCAATTCTGGACACAGAGTCCTGGATTCAGGGAGGCCAAAACCTGCTGCCTCAGAGGCGTTTCAACAGAGGAGGGGGCCCATGTGCACCTCCTGGTGGGCCCCCTCCTCTGTACGGCGCTGTAGACTCCGGCATAGTACCAGAGTCTACTGCGCATACGCAGGTCTCTGGAAACATGGTACTCGCCATGATCCGGAGACCAATTTGGCTTTCACGCATGTGCGGCGGCCATTTTGGTGGTGATTTCTGCCGGGATCGCAGTGCCCGACGCTGGACTCCAGAATGGTAAGTATTAAAATGGGTGCAGTGTGTGTGTGTGGTGTGGGCCCCCCCTGAACCCATGGGCCCGTGTGCACCGCACACATTGCAGCCATTATATAAACGCCAATGCACTGCGTAGTGGTATATGTTTGCACATTATAAATAACTGTTAATTAATCATACATTTCTATTTAAAAGCTGTGAACACAAGCCTCTGCCACCGTTCCCACCCCATTGCTGCAATAATTGGCGGTCCTTACCTGCGGCTAGGCTGGTGCACAGCGCGGTACTGATTCCTAGTCACCTCCGCTGCCCGTCTCACAGTCATTGTGTCAGCATGTGAAATTGGATCCGCTCCCCTACAACGTAACGAAAGCCAAACGTTATTCTTTCAATGGCCTAAAAACATATTTACAGGAAGATTTATTGACTCTTGGGGTTAAATTTACTAAGATGGGAGTTTTATTTAAGATGGGATGTTGCCCATAGCAACCAATCAGATTCTATGTATTATCTTCTAGAAGGTGCTAGATAAATGAGAAGTAGAATCTGATTGGTTGCTACGAGCAACATCCCATCTTAAATAGAACTCCCATCTTAGTAAATTTACCCCTTGGTGAGAGATCAAGTTGAGAAGTTTGTGAAATGACAGAAGATCATTAGCTATGGGCAGCTTCTCAACTTTATCTCTCTCTTTCCAAGATATGATAAATCCCCCCCTTCATGTGAAAACTAGGGGGGTCATTCCGAGTTGTTCGCTCACAAGCTGCTTTTAGCAGCTTTGCACACGCTAAGCCGCCGCCTACTGGGAGTGAATCTTAGCATAGTAAAATTGCGAACGAAAGATTAGCAGAATTGCGAATAGACACTTCTTAGCAGTTTCTGAGTAGCTCCAGACTTACTCTGCCACTGCGATCAGTTCAGTGCTTGTCGTTCCTGGTTTGACGTCACAAACACACCCAGCGTTCGCCCAGACACTCCTCCGTTTCTCCAGCCACTCCCGCGTTTTTCCCAGAAACGGCAGCGTTTTTTCACACACTCCCATAAAACGGCCAGTTTCCGCCCAGAAACACCCACTTCCTGTCAATCACATTACGATCACCAGAACGAAGAAAAAACCTCGTAATGCCGTGAGTAAAATTCCTAACTGCATAGCAAATTTACTTGGCGCAGTCGCACTGCGGACATTGCGCATGCGCATTAGCGACTATTCGCTCCGTTGCGACAAAAAAATAACGAGCGAACAACTCGGAATGACCCCCTATAGCTGTTTTTCAAACCAGAAAGGGCGAATCAATTGGAAATTGCCACATAACACTGAAATGTGGTATTTCCCATTTGTATAATGATTACAATAGTTGCCAGGAAAAACACAAAGAAGAATTTTATGAAGCATGAAAATGAAACAAGCAGTGCCTCAGTCAAGCCTGGAAAACGTATATAAATCACAAATCAAATGCATTCTGCCATGCAGGGAGGAATTCTGGGAATGCTGCTCTGAGCACACAACCCTGATAAAGCCATCTTTTTTGAGGTCACACGGAGACGCTTGGATATGTCAAAAGGCCATTTAGTCTGGAGTTCAGGGGTACAGGGGCACAACTGCGCTGGCTTTTCAGATTATTGGTTTTTTTTTTTGTATTTTGTGCATTAATAATAATTTATGCATGGTAAACCTTCACCCACAGTCTGAATTTTTCCTTTTATTAAATACGCTTCTCTGCAAGTTTTGATAAATCTCCCCACTAGAGTCTCCCAGACGTTCTCCCAGAATGGGAGTTCTCTTAGGATTTCCAGAGAATAGAGAACTCTCCCTCATCCGGTCCACTTCTGCAGTGAAGCACACGGGGCTGTATTGTGATGACGCGTTTCGTCGTGAGTCAAATCACAGTGGAACAGCCTTACGCTGCTAAATGCAGCAAAGCGGTTGGGGCAGGCGCGTGATGACGCGTTTCGCTTTGTACTGTGTCACGGTGGCGCTGCCTTCCGCTGCTAAATAAGCTTTAGCTCACACTTAAAGAGCAATAATTTACATTACTGTACGACCGGTCTAGATAAGCATTTTAGGAGAAATTATTACATCGTTTTCCAAAAAGAAACGCAGCGCAAGTATATTGCCAAACATACTCAGACTGTCGGTTGAAACTGGTCAGCCAGGTCAAGGAAGTATGGGTACGGCAAGCCTATCAAATAGGGAGGAGCTGACCCCCCTTTGTAGAACGTTCCTGGTCACCATTCCTGCTCCACCACCCAACACAGGACCCATTCTGATCATGTGCAGATCCACAACCATCAAATTTGTATGTAAATCATCGGATTTGCATACAAATCCGAATCATGCCCAAAGTTCAACCAGTACTTCAGCAACAATGTTTCATGCACCATTGTAAGGGCGACGCATGCCTATCCTAACCCATGTACTACAGATGATAGCTATTATTATGACACATGAAGCTTTAACATGGGATTTTGCAAACATTGCTGGTAGCGTGACCCAATGACCTGAGTGGAGAGAGAAATGAACTACACAACTAACCACTAATAAAACACAAAATCTGCTCCAGTTACAGGCAAGAAACCTCGTAACCTCAGCTTCCAGCAGAGCACAGGCCTCTGCCAAATGCATCCTTGTGTTCCGATGCACTGTTCCGCCCAATTAAGTGTTGCAGGCCATAGCTGAAGTCAAGCCCTGGCTTCAGGCTGTAAGGATTTTCACTGCACGGCTAAATCCTCAATTGTGCCACTTCACTGCGTCCTCACAAAGTCTGGCTGTTATGTAACCGCCTGAATCAAAGCTTCACCTTTCTCCAGACGTTCAGGATTAGTAATTAAATTCTACACAATCCCCAATAAAGAGGGGACAACAGAAGGGAAACCGCGGGATGAGAAGTGAGAAGGAGCCAGTGTTGGAGAGAATGTGAGGAGCTGATAATGGTGAATAAGGAGATGTGAAGGTATTAGAACGCACAATTTCAATGCTTACAGCTTTATTAGTGATCTACGACTGGGAATGCCGTATCTGATTACTAAAACATGAAGGGACCCCAGTGCCGTGACAAGCGCACATAGACAGTGGCGCATACTGGGGCTAATTCAGACCTGATCGAAGATGCGCACAGCGGCGATGCTTCTGTACTTCAGGAGTAGCTCCCAGCCAACGCAGCACCTGCGTGCTGGCAGGGAGCTACTCATCGCTACCTGGGTCGCAGCGGCTGTGTGTGACGTCACGGAGCCGACGTAGCTCCCCCCCCCCCCCAATGATTTGGTCATGCCTGCGTTGCACGGATCGCGGCCCCTAAATGGTGGCCAAATGCCGCCGGCCCACCCCCTCCCGCCCTCCGACCGCCTTTGCCTGTCAATCAGACAGAGGTGATCGCAGGGCTACGACAGCCTTCGGCGCCGGCGTAGGCTCACTTCAGACTCCATAGCTGCTGTGCGAAAACGCACAGCACCGATCAGGTGTGAATCAGCCCCTCTGTCGGGAATATGTGTGCAGGCTTGCTGTGACCCCTCCCGTTTTCTAGCACCTGATAAGTATTTCCACAGTGAGTGAGCTGCTACCACTGTTTGTTTGCATGTGTGGGTAGGCATTGAATGGGAGCAGCATTTGGAAGGCATGCTGGTCCTTGTAGTGCTAATGGGAGATCTTAGGGGTGGCTCTCAGGTAAGATAGCCCTCGATCTGGATGTAATTTTGTATGAGCATTTATCATGAGGCCTTACTGTAGACAAATCACATGGTCCTATGTGGGCACTGCTATTATGTAATGTAGGACTGCTGATATCAGAGAAGCCGTGAAGTGGCTCAACAGCTTCCCTTGTATTTGCAAATGTATGTAACTAATATCTCTGAAATTCTATTACCAGATAGGTTCAGGTATTGTTACAGGTATCAGTCAGTGTGCTGTGGGGCATAGCGGGGGGGGGGAGTTGCGCTCCACTTCTAACATACGCACTCGGAAGGAGCATACGCAGTGGCATTCAGACATTCTGCAGCACACGACAGACATTTGGGACCTGAATCTGATTTGTGTAATGCTGAGGAAGACAGATTTACTACCTTATACTACTGCAAATTTCTGTAGGGCTAATGAGAGACTCCGTGCGGCTTCAAACGGGAAGCTGCTCCGCCCACTGTTTGTCCATCCACAGCCGCAACTGACATCATTACTACTGGCAACTGTGCAACACACCCACAACATTCCCATGACACTCACACAGACGGATCCCTTGTGGGCACTGCAACGTTGCCACCCAAAAACGTCACTGCCCTTCACTGTGCAAAAGCGCTTACTTGCCGACTCTCTTGAAGATCCTAAATTTCAGCAAAAGACTCCTGAATCCCGCCCACTTTCCCAGTGGCAGCCCGGGGGATTAGTGAATTTGCGGTGAATTGCATTATTACAGGCCCACCCCCCAGCTGTTCAAATGCACAAATAATGGCACTGCACAGGAGGGGGCGGGGCTGAAATCATGTGACTTTCATAACCACGCTCCCCTCATCTCCCACATTGACCTCCTTATCCTGGATCTCCCGGATGGGATTACTAAAATGTCGGTGGGCAAGTAAGGCCGGGGTCCTCTGGCATTTTAAGCAGGAGTATTGCCGAATTCATTGCATCCTCCTGGGTTATTGATTCCTCAAGTTTAGTATTGTCCTCAGCTAATAGGTTGACAAGATGAAAGAGACTTAGGGGGACATGTACTAAGCAGTGAGCCAGTGGAGAAGTTGCCCATGGCAACCAATCAGCTGCTCTGTATACTTTTAAAGTGTGCAAATTATTTCTCATACGTCCTAGAGGATGCTGGGGACTCCAAAAGGACCATGGGGTATAGACGGATCCGCAGGAGCTTGGGCACACTATAAAGACTTAAACTGGGTGTGAACTGGCTCCTCCCTCTATGCCCCTCCTCCAGACCTCAGTTAGACTTTGTGCCCAGGAGTGATGGGACACACACTAGGGGAGCTCTCCTGAGTTTCTCTAAAAGACTTTATGTTAGGTTTTTTATTTTCAGGGAGACCTGCTGGCTACAGGCTCCCTGCAGCGTGGGAGTGAGGGGAGAGAAGTCAGACCTACTTCTTCTTAATTTAAAGGCTCTGCTTCTCGGCTACTGGACACCATTAGCTCCAGAGGGTTCGATCACTTGGTGCGCCTAGCTGCTTGTTCCCGGAGCCGCGCCGTCACCCCCCTCACTGAAGCCAGAAGAAAGAAGTCGGGTGAGTATTAGAAGAACAGAAGACTTCAGTGACGGCAGAAGACTTCAGTAACGGAGGTACAGCGGTCGCGTTGCACTCCATGCTCCCACACACCAATGGCACTCTCAGGGTGCAGGGCGCTGGGGGGGGAGCGCCCTGGGCAGCAGGTTGCTGATTTCTTCTAAAGGCTGGCGAAAAAGCATTTCGGTACCTGGGTATCGTACATCATTCCCCCGCCAGCATATAACTTATATCTGTGAGCGCACTACGCGCCATTTCTTCCCCGCCGCCGGCTCTCACGGGTGCAGGGCGCTGGGGGGGGGAGCGCCCTGGGCAGCATTTTACAGGTGATTGTGATTGTAATGCTGGCGGTGCCAGGGCTCTGTGTCCCGGCCCCCGCCAGCGTGGATAGCACACTACGCACCATTTCTCCCCCGCCGCCGCCGGCTCTCACGGGTGCAGGGCGCTGGGGGGGGGAGCGCCCTGGGCAGCATTTTACAGGTACTGGTGATTGTAATGCTGGCGGTGCCGGGGCTCCGTGTCCCGGCCCCCGCCAGCGTGTGGTAGCGCACGGCGCGCCATTTTCCTACCAGCGCCGGCTCCATGGGTGCAGGGCGCTGGGGGGGGGCGGTCTGTGCAGCATTTGTTGATTCATCCCAGGCAGGGTGAACATACCCGGACACCGGGTGTATTCACCCCGCCAGGGCACCGCAGCGTGCACGCTGCGCTCCATCGCTCCCACACACCAACGATTTCCGTGGGTGCGGGGGGGGGGGGCACCCTGGGCTGCGGTTTTGTACATATAGGGGTGTATACAGGGGGTAAATCCCTGTATATAAGCCCCAGCTCAAATTAAGGTTATGTACAGGTTTGAGCGGGCTTAAGCGCACCGGATTGGGGCGGAGTTTAGCCCTCCTAGAGTCAGCGCCATTTTCCTCAGATCCCCGCCAGAGCGGGAGGGGGGGTGGGGCACAGTGTTTTAATGCTATATGGTTGTCATATAGCATTATGTTTTATAATGGACACTTAATCACTCATATTACATAAATTCACTGGTTCCCTGGTTGTACCCACTATTGGTTAGTCAACATGTCGGCAAGGGTGAGCGTTTTGTCATAAGCTGCTGTTGGGATAACTGTCGGCTTCGCCGGCGTATGGCGGTACTTGATTCGGAAAATTAAGTATTAGCAAATGGGTGTTTGTGTGCTTAAAACAGTAAACACGATAGGGGAGATACAGTTGTTTATGGATGCCCTGTCGGCATCAACGGTGTTTCCTGGGCAAAGAATTATCAGACGGTTATTGCCTGGTACCTGTATATATATGTATATTTATAGGTATATGGAGGGGGAGTGTTATTAAAATTGTATGTGTATGCTTCCCTCAGACCCCTCGGGGTTCCGTGATTATCGTTATTAATCTTTTGCCCACTTACTATTACTTGCTGTCGACATTTACTAAGTTTCGGTCGACCTGAACGTTCCTGGTAGATCCACATCGGGGGCATGTCAGTACATGGTCATACACATTCGCAACACATTACTGTCACTAGGGACCTGACAGGTCGGGACAATCCACTTGCGTATAGGTTATATCTATATGTGTATATATGTAGATATAGGTTTATATATGCATGGTTAGGATATATGTGTTTAATTGTGTATTACATGATGTATATCCATGAATGCTGAAATAATGGTATTCTTATCATGTGCTGGTCGCTCTGTTGATTAAGCTCTAGATTGGCCGTGACGAGTTGGTTTCGATCCTCTCAAGGAGTCCGAATATTATTCTCTTCACAACGCGGAGAGAAAATTATGACCGTCAACTCCTGGTCGACGCAGAGCCCGGTCGCAAAGGATCATATACAGGCAGCTAAGTGAAATTTTATTTATATACTTTGACCTTATTTGCACGGTATGCACTTGAGGGAGTGTTGTGGTCGGGTAGGCATCCGATAGAATTATCCTACCCAGAGTGGGTAGGCTTGCCTATGTTTATTCTTCCTTATAACATTACAGCAGGCTGCCACGTGACAGCAGGTGGTGTGACCGTAAAAATGCGGAGGATGTCTCCGGGAGATGCTGGTGGGAGGTATACAGCTGTTTGGTGTGGCCTCTGTTCAGTCTTGGCGGTTTCCACTGGTAAGTCTAATTGCGTGAGTTAGCCTCCTTCACAACGGGTGGTGACGCATTCTTTTGTGGGATGCAGTCGTTTAACCGGTTCGATACAGTTCTTTATCCTTTTTCTGTGCAGACAGTGGAAGGTGGAAAGGTAAGTGTTCTGCAGCCTTGTTGGGTTCGCAGAAGTGGATGTTGTTTTCTGTTTCCACTACATCCATCACTTGTCGCTGAGTCTATCTGACTGGTCTCCACTCCGGTGACCACTGGTCTACTAATTTTCAGTTAGTCCGGGAATAGACTAGGACCTGTGAGTTATTTATAGAAGCCAAAGGGGAACACTCTGAGTTACGGTGGTTTCCCCTTACTGTCTTTTCTAATAGATCTTGCCTTTCCCCTCTGGAAGGGGAGTTAGTGCGCGACGCCATACAGAGGTGCGTCAGGTTCAGGACATTGGCTGGTTGTCCCTGTATAAAGGTGCAAATCGTTGTTTCTCTCTGACTGTTCTTCGGCACAGGGATTGGCTGTTGTTCCCAACGACGCAGATGTCAAAAGTGGGTTTCAGAGTAGATACTGAACGGTTAAGGTTCGGTGTTTTTCCTGTGGAAAGAGGTCTGAGGATCCAGAGTTGGATCGGTTTTGAGGTGACGCCTCTTCAATATGTTCCGTTAATAAGACAGATGGGTGCGGCCTAGGAGGCCTTTTTCGGTGAGCAGGTCTAATACCAGAGTGGTTTTCATGGAACCAGTTGGAAATGCGGTTTGGGTCTCACCTGCGCTTGAATCGGAATATAATCCAAACGGCCAGGACAGCGTTCCTGTGGTGTCTGCTCTGTTCTTTTCTTCTAGAGGAATGAAGGTTCGGGATCCAGGTTTAGATCCTGGTGTCAGTGCATATAGATCTCCGAAGCTGGGGAGCAGTCCGTAGCACCAGAGGATACGGTCAAGTTGGGAAACTTGTCTGCTGTAAGCTTTCTTGACTTAAGAGCTATTTTAGACGAACGTATTCTTCGTGTTCTGCCCGTGTTAGTTCTACCAGACGACTTGTCAGCAGTGGCGTAAGTAAGCCACTTTGGTGCAACAAGGAGCAAAGCGGCAATGGCGGAAGATGCACAATTTACAATTGAGTGGGAAGTCTGGTAAACGCTGTATTGGCAGTCTTCGTTTCGGAGGTAAACGACGGGGAAATAGATTTCTTCTGCGGACACGGTATCCAGCCGGGAAAACTTCAGTCATCATCGAGAAGCTTTCCCAGACGTGACAAGTATTTGAGGAGTGTCACAATTGGGCATGTTGGTGTCTCGCCTCAACGAGGGGCCTCAAGGAGATTGGTCCAAGTCAAAGGACATTCAAGATATAGCAGTGGACATCCTCGTGACACCGTGGGTGTTTTTAGTCGATCTATGTGCCCTCTCCGCTTTCACTTTTCTGACAGTGGTAATCGTAAGATGATCAACGGTCGGTGATTTCTCTTGAATCCGGTCTAGCCAGCAAGGGTTGACTATCCAGTTTTTCATGGTTTACTCATAGAAGATTATTGCCCTCTTCCTCTACGTGAGGTAATGTTAAACAAGATCAGAGCGTGTATCCGGACTTACCGCGACTGCGTCTGACGGCGGGGCGGTTGAATGCCATCTCCTAAGCCGAACGGGTGTTCCCAGGGAAGTCATTTCCTCAATTCTTCAGGCTAGGAAAGAACTGACGGCAACGCGTTAATACCATAGTTGGACTAATTATGTGTCTCGGTGGGTATCCAGGAAGGCTCCTATGGAGGACTTTCAGCTAGGTCGTGCTTATCCATACGTTACAAGCCGGTGTGGAGGCAAGCCTAATAAGTTTCTTTACAAAATTTCTCTCTTGGAACGTGGTCAGGCTATTGGCTTTGACGTCCGCAAGGCGGGTGTCGGAAGTGATGGTTTTGTCTCACAAAAGCCTTGTTTGATCTTTCAGGTGGATAGAGAGGAATTGAGTACTCGGTTGGCAGTTCTACCGAGAGTGGTTTCTGGGTTTCGCTGAAATCGGCCTATTTTTGTTCCCGGTGGTTACTTAGGTTTTCGCTGATTTGAATTCCCTCGCTCTGGCCAGGGATTTGAGTATGTAGGTCGTCAATTTGGCTCAGTTTGGAGAATCAGAGGCTCTGTTTGTCTGGTATGTTCCCAGCAGGGTTTGGGAGACTGCGTTATGCAGTCTGTTCCGCGCTGAATCTGTGATGAGGTTTGGCAGGTTTGTTCTACGGCTGAATTGCTGTCACCGAAGTCGGTGGAGGTCCATTGTTTTGGGAAGATGGGTTTTTCTTGGGCGGATGCCCAAGGAGTCTCGGCGGTTAAATTTTGCCGAGCGGTTTCTTGGTCGGGTTCAAACGCTTTTGCTATGCTTTTCAAGTTTGATGCCCTATTTTTTGGGGACCTTATGGTTGCTCATTCGGGGCTGCAGAGTCCGCACTCTCCCGCCCGTTTTGGAGCTTTGGTATAATCCCCATGGTCCTTTTGGAGTCCCCAGCATCCTCTAGGACGTATGAGAAAATAGGATTTTAGTACCTACCGGTAAATCCTTTTCTCTTAGTCCATAGAGGATGCTGGGCGATCGTCCCAGTGCGTACTGTGTCTGCAGTTATTGCTTTTGGTTACACCCTGGTGGTGTGTCTTCTCTGTCTGGCGGTTGCTACCGTTGTTCATGACATGGCGTGCGGGGTCTTATTTTTGCTTATGTGGACACACTGGTTGTGTTACATATTCTCTCAGCTTGTGGCTGTGTTTGTTCATGCCGTTGGCGGGTATTCTACTGAATGCCACGTTCTACGGTGTGTTTGAGGTGTGAGCTGGTTTGACACTCACCGTGTTATAACAATAAATTCTTTCCTCGAAATTGTCCATCTCTCCTGGGCACAGTTTTCTAACTGAGGTCTGGAGGAGGGGCATAGAGGGAGGAGCCAGTTCACACCCAGTTTAAGTCTTTATAGTGTGCCCAAGCTCCTGCGGATCCGTCTATACCCCATGGTAGTTTTGGAGTCCCCAGCATCCTCTATGGACTAAGAGAAAAGGATTTACCGGTAGGTACTAAAATCCTATTAAATGTTACATCAGTGCTGATTGGTTGCCATGGGCAACTTCTCCACTGTCTCACTGTCTCACTTCACTGCTTCATGAATAGACCCCACAATGAGAGTTGACATACTAATGGAGATGTGTGAGGTCTTCAGTTCTGAAGGGAAATGCAAAAATAAGTGACTGGCTTTGGGTTCAGTGTCCTAACTATATAATCCTATCTGTTCTGAAGCATCAATCATGGAAGAGGAAGCTAAGCATGAGACTGCAGTAATGTGACCTCATGTATAATGTAACCCAGGATCCCCTAAATACAAAGCATAAGCTTAGAACAGTGGGGGTCATTCCGAGGTGATCCCTCGCTTCTGTTTTTGCAGTGCAGCGAACAGGTTACTACTGCGTATGCACCGCAATGCGCAGGCGCGTCGTACGGCTACAAAGTGGATCGTTGCTGAGCGATGGATTTAACAAAGAATCCATTCGCACAGCCGATGGCAAGGAGATTGACAGGAAGAGGGCGTTTGTGGGTGTCAACTGACCGTTTTCTGGGAGTGGTGCGGCGAACGCAGGAGTGTCCAGGCGTTTGGAGGGCAGATGTCTGACGTCAATTCCGGGACCTGCAGTGCTGGATTAATCGCACAGGGTAAGTAACTCTTACCTTAGTCTTGTTCTACACAAAACTTTTTTAGCATAGCAGGGCTGCACAAGTGATTGCAGCCCTGCTATGCAAAAATACACTCCCCCATAGGCGGCGTCTAGTTGATTGCACGGGCAGCAAAAAATTGCTACGTGCGATCAACTCGGAATGACCCCCAATGAGCGCAATGATAATGGTAATAATGGTAGGGTGTCTCGCTCCGCTTCGCTCGCCACGGGTTACTATTCCGCCACAGGTTACTATTCCAAATAGTTTGTGACATGGACCCAGGGGCTTATGGGAAAGGTCCTCTCCATGAAGGGAAACTAGACGATACCATAATGGTAGGGGGAATCTTATAATAAAAGCTCAGTAGTTCACTTACAGTATTAGTTGTGATAAATAACAAAGTGAAGAGGTAGAAGAAACAATTTGTTGGCCTCTTCGGAAAGTGGAGCAGACGCGCATGTGGGTGCACGCGGCAAGCCGTAAATAACAATAAAGCAATCCAACACTAACGGTATACTTGGTAGGGAACATAGAGCCTGATTCATGTTTGTACGCAGATGCAATTGTGATTTTCTAGACTACGGAACTGCTAATGTTAGCAAGTGAAGGTGCTGCCTAGAGAGACACCCACCACGATTGCGTAGACATACGCAACCCACGCGCAAAAACAAGGAACATCGACTGTTAGGGTATCCCTATGGCTACACAGACAGGAGTAGCGATGCTGGAGCCATGTTATTGTCAGTGGCGGATCTTGCCACGGGCAAGCAGGACTTTTGCCCGGGGCGCCGCCTTCCGGAGGGCGCCGGCGCCATCCGGAGGGCGCCACACCATGGCAAGATCCTCCACTGTCAGTGTGCGCCCCAGCAGTGTCCCCCCGCTGTGCCCCCCCTCCCGCTGTGAGAAGGGAACCAGACGCTATGCGTCTGGTTTCCCTTCGTGGCGCTGGTCCTCCCCCGCTCTGAAGGGAATCAGACGCTAAGCGTCTAGTTTCCCTTCATGGAGAGGACCTTTGGTGTGCGGTGCGCGATGACGTCATCGCGCACCGCACAGCATTGTGGCATAGACGCTAGGGGTCATAATTGACCTCTAGCGCTTATGCTGTGCTATGGGAGAGACGTCATGACTGACGTCTCTCCCATAGATCCGAGGAGAAGAGCGGCGCCGGTCTGCAGGGTCTGGAAACCCTGGAGCGGGGTACAGTAAGTATACTTTTTTTTTTTTCAGCGGCGCTACAAATGGCCCCCATGTTAAGCCACGCCCCTAGCTTTTGCCCGGGGCGCCGCAAGGGCAAGAACCAGCCCTGGTTATTGTACATACAAGCTCGCAGCTGACGGCAGATACACGCTGCCCAAAACAGCCGTGACACGCCATGACACGTCTGCGTTTACCCAACCGCTCCCCGTTAACAACTCCAAGCGGTCACTTCCTGTCAATGGCTTTCCCATGAAATCCTCTTTGTGAGCGGGATGGCAGCCGCACCTTGGAGCATGTGCATTGCGATCACAGCGTGATCATCAGTTGCGTGAACATCAGTCATATACAGTAGCGTACAAATATGAATTAGACCCATAATGCAAAGCACATATACTATAGTCATGATTCATTATCAGGGCTTCTTGTTACCCCCAATTAGAGAGCACTGCGTGCTAAGTGCCTGTGTATAGTAAGGATGAGCAGAGGCATCTAATCTAGTAGTTACAGACTGAGAACTTTGAGGAACAAGCCCCATTCTAGGCGTGATGCTGAGGTGGACCCAGACGAGGCGGCACCTGCGCCTTTTGCAGCAGTGACATCTACGTCTTTATGCTGCCTCCAATTTATAAAGAAATGAGACGCCCACTTGCAACATAGAAACATAGAACCATGGAATTTGACGGCAGATAAGAACCACTTGGCCCATCTAGTCTGCCCTTTTTTTTATCCTTTAGGCAATCTCAACCCTTTTGAACGTTAATTCTTTGTAAGGATATTCATATGCCTATCCCAAGCATGTTTAAATTGCTCTACAGTCTTAGCCTCTACCACCTCTGATGGGAGGCTATTCCACTTGTCCACTACCCTTTCTGTGAAGTAATTTTTCCTTAAATTTCCCCTGAACCTCCCCCCCTCCAGTCTCAGTGTATGTCCTCAAGTTCTAATATTTCTCTTCCTTTGAAGAATGTTTCCCTCCTGAACTTTAAGACCCTTGATATATGTGAAAATTTCTATCATGTCCCCCCTTTCCCTTCTCTGCTCCAAACTATACATGTTAAGATCTTTTAGCCTTTCCGGGTACGTTTTGTGATGTAGGCCAAGCACCATTTTAGTTGCCCTTCTTTGTACACTTTCTAATGTATTTATATCCTTCTGGAGATATGGTCTCCAGAACTGGACACAGTATTCCAGATGGGGCCGCACCAATGACCTATACCAGTGATTTTCAACCTTTTTCAATTTGCGGCACACCGCACAAGATCTGAAAATTGCCAAGGCACACCATCAGTACTCCACGGAAAAACAACACACACACGGTGAAATAAAACAAACATATATTGGTCCCCAAGGGGAAAAAAACACACACATTGTCCCCAACAGTAATTCAAATAATGCACTGGCCCCCACAGTAATTAAACACATTGTCTGCCACAGTAATTCCACACATTGCCACCCATAGTAATGCCACCACACACACACTGTCCCCCTGTAGTAATGCCACCACACACACTGTACCCCTGTAGTAATGCCACCACACACACACTGTCCCCCTGTAATAATGCCACCACACACACACTGCCCCTGTAGTAATGCCACCACACACACACTGTCCACCTGTAGTAATAATGCCACCACACACACACAATGTCCCGCTGTAATAATGCCGCCACACACACAATGTCCCCCTGTAATAATGCCACCACACACACACACTGTCCCCCTGTAATAATGCCACCACACACACACTGTCCCCCTGTAGTAATAATGCCACCACACACACACACTGTCCCCATGTAATAATGCCACACACACACACACACACACACACACACACACACACACACACACACACACACACGCACACTGTCCCCCTGTAGTAATAATGCCACCACACACACAATGTCCCCCTGTAATAATGCCACCACACACACACTGTCCCCCTGTAGTAATAATGCCACCACACACACAATGTCCCCCTGTAATAATGCCACCACACACACAATGTCCCCCTGTAATAATGCCACCACACACACACTGTCCCCCTGTAATAATGCCACCACACACACAATGTCCCCCTGTAATAATGCCACCACACACACACTGTCCCCCTGTAGTAATAATGCCACCACACAGACACACACACAATGTCCCCCTGTAATAATGCCACCACACACACTGTCCCCCATAGTAAAAAAGCACTGGCTCCATAGTAAAAAAAAAAAGCACTGGCCCAAACCTTTTAAAGTTCTTTTCACCCTCAGCGGTGAGAGCGGTGGGACAGGGAGGAGCGGAGCAGCACAGCGGGATGGCGACGTGGTGTAAGTGACCTATGAGTCACACCACGTCGTAAGGGTCACAGGCCGGGCCGCGGAAGAGCTGCCTCTGCTACCCGATAGTGATACTATAAGTGTATAGTATCACTATTAGGCAGCTCTTCCGCAGTCACGTCATGCAGTGAAGACGATAGCAGCCAGGTCCGGAGCAGCAGAGAGACTCTCTGACTGCGGCGGCACATATGACAACCGCTGGCGGCACACCAGTGTGCCGCGGCACAGCGGTTGAAAAACACTGACCTGTACAGTGGCATTATTACTTCTCTTTTCCTGCTACTGATTCCTCTCCCTATGCAACCAAGCATCTGACTTGCCTTCCTCATTGCTCTGTTGCATTGCTTTCCTGCCTTCAAGTCACTTGAAATAGTGACTCCTAAATCTCTTTCCTCCTCAGTAGTTTCCATTATAGTACCCTTGATACTATATTTAGCCTTTGGGTTCTTGAGACCCAAGTGCATGATTTTGCATTTTTTTAGCATTAAACTGTAGTTGCCACGTTCTTGACCATTTCTTAAGCTTACCTAGGTCATCAATAATTTGTTTTACCCCTCCCGATGTGTCTACCCTGTTGTATATCTTTGTATCATTTGCAAAAAGGCATACCTTCCCTTCAATACCATTTGCAATGTCACCAACACAGATATTAAAGAGAACTGGACCAAGTACAGATCCCTGGGGTACTCCACAGGTAACATTTCCCTCCATAGATTGCACTCCATTAACTACAACTGTCTGTTTCCTATCCTGCAACCAGTTTCTTATCCATTTAACTGTTCTATAATCCACCCCCACGCGTTCAAGTTTATTTACCAGTCTGCGATGTGGGACAGTGTCAAATGCCTTACTAAAGTCTAGATATGCTACATCTACAGCTCCCCCTTGATCTATTATTTTCATCACATCTGAAGGCAGTGCATTACCTCACAGTGCGTCTTTAGGTGCATCATCGGTTGCACCATCGAAACTTGCACCATAACGTAGGTAAATATTATCCAAGGTGGCCTCACCTTCTAGCGGGTTCCCAGCTCTGTGCCCAAGGCCTAGTGTTACCCTTAAAACATGCAAACACGGAGAGAACATACAAACGCCACACAGACGGGGCCTTTGGAGGGAATTGAACCCAAGACTTCAGCACGGCTAGGCAGCAAATGCTACCCACTGTGCAAACCATGCTGCCCGTTGAGGCGTTTAGGAGAATAGCTGCCTGAGATTTGGTATAAAGTCCTGCGCTATCCAGCTTTCATTGTATACATATGTTTTTCAGGCCAATGCCCCTGACCTGCAGCATACAAACAAACTGTTCCTGGTTCGCCCCAATCAGGGGACGGCAACATTTCAACTGAATACTCCGCTAGATTTCCCAAGAGAAATGAGCCGGTCTTGTTCCATGACAACACTCAGGCTGCCGGTTAACCCTCGCGCTGCCGGATGTGGTGTTATGTAACAGTGTGTTGCTGACGGGAGTAGCACCAACCCCGCGCTGAGGCTAGTAGAAGGTCACGGGGTAATCAGCCATCAGATCACAGTAGGGCGCCCCTAGTTCTTGTGGTCATGTGCAGTATAAAAAAAAGCCTTACCATCTGTTAGCATTAAGCAAGGTTGAAAGAGCCAAGTCAGTAATAACTGCAGTGCTAGTATGAATACTGAGTGTGGTATGGAAGGTAGATAGTAACTAGGTCAACAGTGTCTAGGTCGACTACTATTGGTCGATAGTAACTAGGTTGACAGGGTCTTTAGGTCGACATGGTCTAGGTCGACAGGGCAAAAGGTCGACATGAGTTTTTTAATGGGTTTTTTTTTGTGTCGTTCTCTTTGTAGAGTGACGGGGAACCCCAATTAGTGCACCGTGTCCCCTTATATGGCTCGCTTTCGGGCAAGGTGCTTCGCTCCGCTACCGCTTCGCTCGGCACGGGTTACCGTTCCAATCGTACTCCACGTGGATCGTTAAGTATGAAAAGGTTCAAAAAAAGAACAAAATTGTGAAAAACTCATGTCGACCTTTTGACCGGTCGACCTATAACCTGTCGACCTAGAGACCCTGTCGACCTAGTTACTGTCGACCTAGAGACCGGATCCCATGAATACTAGCGGAGGGGAGATTGCCCTGATTCGGCTTACGGTAATTAGGTCGACAGCAATTAGGTCGACCACTATTGGTCGACATGGTTTATATGTCGACATGGACTAGTCAACATAGAAAAGGGTTGACATGAGTTTTTCTTTCATTTTTTGACCTTTTTCATACTTTACGATCCACGTGGACTATAACTGCGAACGGTGACCTGTACCGAGCGCAGCCGGAGTGGAGAGAGTAGCCATGCGAGGGGACATGGTGCCCTAATTGGGGTTCCCCACCACTTTCCGAAGAAAACGACACCAAAAACAGTAAAAAAACTCATGTCAACCTATTGACCATGTCGGCCTAGTGACCATGTCTACCTACTGCATGTCGACCAATAGTGGTCGACATAATGACTGCCGACCTAAGTGTGGTCGACCTAATGACCCATACCCCCTGATTCACGCTGGGACAAGTTATACAGAAACATACAAGGTCCACCAGTTTTGCGTCATCTTACTTACTACCGCTACTGCGCTAAAGGCTGCTAGTTATGCACTTATCACGCTGCACCACAGAACTTAGAGGTCTATGTACTAAGCCTTGGAGAGAGATAAAGAGAACGGAGATAAAGTACCAGCCAATCAGCTCCTAACTGTCATTTTTCAAACACAGCCTGTGACATGACAGTTAGGAGCTGTTTGGCTGATACTTTATCATCATCCACTTTATCTCTCACCAAGGCTTGGTACATAGGCCCTCATTCCGAGTTGTTAGCTCGCTAGCTGCTTTTAGCAGCATTGCACACGCTAAGCCGCCGCCTACTGGGAGTGAATCTTAGCTTATCAGAATAGCGAACGAAAGATTCGCAGAATTGCGAATAGAAATTTCTTAGCAGTTTCTGAGTAGCTCCAGACTTACTCCTACACTGCGATCAGTTCAGTCAGTTTCGTTCCTGGTTTGACGTCACAAACACACCCAGCGTTCGGCCAGCCACTCCCCCGTTTCTCCAGCCACTCCCGCGTTTTACCCAGAAACGGTAGCGTTTTTTCACACACACCCATAAAACGGCCAGTTTCCGCCCAGAAACACCCACTTCCTATCAATCACACTCCGATCACCAGAACTAAGAGATTTCTTCGTTAAGCCGTGAGTAAAATACCAAACTTTTCAGCAAATTTACTTGGCGCAGGCGCACTGCGAACGTTGCGCATGCGCAGTTTGCGACTAATCGCACCGATGCGAAGAAAAATAACGAGCGAACAACTCGGAATGAGGGCCATAGACCCCATGGGGGTAATTCCGGGTTGATCGCAGCAGCAAATTTGTTAGCAGTTGGGCAAAACCATGTGCACTGCAGGTGGGGCAGATGTAACATGTGCAGAGAGAGTTAGATTTGGGTGGGGTGTGTTCAAACTGAAATCTAAATTGCAGTGTAAAAATAAAGCAGCCAGTATTTACCCGGCACAGAAACAATATAACCCACCCAACTCTAACTCTCTCTGCACATGTTACATCTGCCCCACCTGCAGTGCACATGGTTTTGTCCAACTGCTAACAAAGGCCCTCATTCCGAGTTGTTCGCTCGCTAGCTGCTTTTAGCAGCAGTGCACACGCTAAGCCGCCGCCTACTGGGAGTGTATTTTAGCATAGCAAATTTGCGAACGAAAGATTCTCAAAATTGCGAATAGACATTTCTTAGCAGTTTCTGAGTAGCTCCAGACTTACTCGGCATCTGCGATCAGTTCAGTCAGTTTCGTTCCTGGTTTGATGTCACAAACACTCCCAGCGTTCAGCCAGACACTCCTCTGTTTCTCCAGCCACTCCCGCGTTTTTCCCAGAAACGGCAGCGTTTTTTCACACACACCCATAAAACGGCCAGTTTCCGCCCAGAAACACCCACTTCCTGTCAATCACACAACGATCACCAGAACGAAGAAAAAACCTTGTAATGCCGTGAGTAAAATACTAAACTTCAAGGCAAATTTACTTTGCGCAGTCGCAGTGCGAACATTGCGCATGCGCAGTTTGCGGAAAATCGCTGCGATGCGATGAAAAAGAACGAGCGAACAACTCGGAATGAGGGCCAAAATTGCTGCTGCGATCAACTCAGTCAGAATTAGACCCCATAGTTTTATAGATATACTTGCAAACACACTCCCGTTACTCTCCCCTGTGCAGCTCCGAGACCTACTTCAGCCACCCATGGGCGTAGCTAATATGGGTCATACAGATGTTGACCTGCTCATCTTTGCTGCGATGCTGCATGCTGCATCACGGCTTGCTGCATGGCGTGCCAGGCGATTGCGCCATGAATTCCAGTCACAGCCTGGAACACCACGCAACATGCCGCATCGCAGTGAGCTACATCTATACTTGTCTGCCCTCCCGGGAACGTCCGGAGGCTCCTGAAAATCTAGTGGCGCTCCCGGCCCCCCCGGAAAGAGGCTAAGTCTCCCGCTTTCCCCATCACCCCCGGCATCCCCCCCCAGCCACCCACAACAGAGCACAAGTGGGGACCCAATGGAGACCCGATGCCACGATTCGCACTGAATTGTGCCATCGTAGCTAAGCCCCTCGCTATACAATGTCTGTTTTCTCTGAACTGTATAGCGGGGGGAGCCACCATGACGCGGTGATGCCCTGCACCCAGCCAGCCCACATTCCCGTCGGCCACGCCCCCTATGCGCCTACTACGCTGCCCCCTCTCCTCTAAGGGGACAACAAAGTATGCAAGTATGATAATGGGTAGAAGGTGCAAATGGGCTCCTAGGTCTAGGGGGCCCACACCGCACACGTGTTCTACGATACTTACCTCTTTGCCTGGAACAGAGCCAGTGTCTACTCACTTGCACCTCCAGCTAGAGCAGATGGGGCCCAGACGTAAACTGCACATGGGCCCCCTCCTCTCTTATATGCTCCTACCCCCACCCATGCACCGGCCAGCTCTCTCTCCTCTTGCTAAAGACGGCGTTAGCAATTGGGGCTAAGCGATACATTCTGATGCTTGGTACAGACGCAAAAGGTGGCCAAACCTCTGAAAACTGCAATTTTTGAGGTTTGCCGTAAACTGTGCACCCCGCACTTTATCTCTCTCCACTCTACCACTCTACGAGGCTTAGAACATCAGAAACGCCCAGCACATGTCCAATACAGTCCTGAGACCAAGGGGTAGATTTGCTAAAGTTCCTGAAAAGTAAACGTGGCGCTGTTGCTCCTAGCAACCGGACTCTAGTAATAATTTCTTCATGCTAGAAAAATTATACAGAATCTGATTGGTTGCTATGGGAAACACCTTGACTTCTCTGTTTTAGTAGCTTTAGTAAATCTGCTCCCATGCATCTGAATTGCAACTGCGCCTCTGTTTATACACACCGCGGGTCACATGCGCTTGTTAGCGACTTAGATGCACGTGCAGTTAAGAAACATCGACCATTTGTGCCAATATCAGCATTACATGTAACTCACAACCAGAATTTAAAGCGAAGATTTTTTTTTTACCCTTAAAAAAATTTGAATTTTAAAATCCTGTAGCAAAAATAAAAAAAGTTCCATAAATTTTTAGATTTTGCCAGTTTGCTGTTCCCTACATTTGTCTCCAAGGTGTTATGAAAAATGGAGAATCCGGAACAAGCACAATTAAACCAGAAACATCTCGATGTCAATTCAACAAAGTTCTAATTTCCAGTTTCATTTCCACTGGCTTGTTGGAAAGTACGTACGGTACAGTTGCACATAACAATACAAAAACACTGACACTGCACAACGCTGCCGTTGTATTATTAAACCTTGTACATGCCCTCCTGCAACTTTTACTTTTAAGTGGAATATTTTTTGAAGAATATTTGCGAGACATTCCCCCAAAACATACGGATGTTTTCAGCGGGGTACTTGCAAATAATCCCTAGGATTCAAGAAGGAGGGACCTTCAGATATATCTGATATCTACCGTGGTTCCTCAATTTCCAACCGCAAAAGCCGCCCCCCATAGGTTTCTAAGGGGGCTGCTAAACTGTCAGATTTTTCCAGCTTGGCTCCGGTAGCTAACGCCATCTGAAGATGGCGTTAGCCCATAGCAGCCTATACAATTAGGGTTAGGCTGCACTTACGGTTAGCTTTAAGCCAAAAACAGCAGTGTCGACATTCACAGTTGCGACATTTTGAAAATGTCGACAGTGTGGATGTTGACGTGTTATCTGTCAAACTGTGAACACCTCGGCTTCCGGAATGTCGGCATTCATAACATGCCGACATTATGGGGTCTGAATGCCGACATATCATGCCACAGCCGGACATAGCAGAGGTGACGGATGGGGGTGTTCTATACTAATTGTCCAGCAGTGCTGTTATTTTGCTGGTCCTGCTCTGCGGGCACGGGGGGCTCATCTCTTAGCTGGAGACTGCCCGCAGATTAGAGCCTTATTGTTGGTTATTTAAGTTTAGACGGAAAGCGACTCTGCAGAGGACAGATAGAATTTCCTCCTAGAGGAAGGGGGGGATCTCCACAGGGGGGACGAGGTCTGGCAAAGAGAAGTTGCTGGTTTTCTAAGACCTTGTACGGAATATCAATGGGGATGCATGAAAGGAAAAGATGGGTACGGTTGCCCAGAAACAAGTGCAACCAGCTGTGCGGGCAGAGAGAAGATAATATCTGGTGGCAGCACCGTCTCTTATTAACTGTTTCACCACCATCACATAAACCTGGGGGGAGTATTTGCTATGTCGGCTACATACGATGCTACCTTGTATATAATATAGTTATGATATGTGTCAGACACAAGACAGTGGGGCTAATTCAGACCTGATCGCTGCTGTGCGTTTTCGCACGGCAGCGATCGGGTCTGAAGTTGAACTGCGCATGTGCTGGCACTGCAGTGCGCCGACGCATGCCAGACAGCCAACGGCTGTCTTAGCTCTGTAATCGCCTCTGCCTGATTGACAGGCAGAGGCGGTCGCTGGGCGGGCTGGCGGCGTTTGGCCGCCGATTAGGGGGTACGGTCCGGGCATCACACGCAGACGCTGCGACCTGGGCAGTGATGAGTAGCTCCCTGCCAGCACTGCCTGGGAGTTACTCTTCCAGTACAAACGCATTGCCGCTGTGCGATGCTTTTGTACTTGTGCGGTGGGGCCGGGCCTGACATGCGGGGCGGACTAGCCCTGTGCTGGGCGTCCCCCCGAATGTCTGAAGACTGATCGTAGATGTGCTAAATTTAGCACATCTATGATCAGGTCTGAATTAGACCTAGTGTTAGTTCTAAGGTGGTCATTCCGAGTTGTTCGCTTGCTAGCCGTTTTTAGCAGCCGTGCAAAC
Source organism: Pseudophryne corroboree (assembly GCF_028390025.1). NCBI lineage: Eukaryota > Metazoa > Chordata > Amphibia > Anura > Myobatrachidae > Pseudophryne > Pseudophryne corroboree. The sequence continues at coordinate 803,276,514 of NC_086449.1, read as the reverse complement.
GCTATGCCGCCGCCCACTGGGAGTGTATGCTAGCTTAGCAGAAGTGCGAACGAAAGGATCACAGAGCGGCTACAAAATAATTTTGTGCATTTTCAGAGTAGCTCAAAACCTACTCAGCGCTTGCGACCACTTCAGACTGTTCAGTTCCTGTTTTGACGTCACAAACACGCCCTGCATTCGCCCAGCCACGCCTGCGTTTTTCCTGGCACGCCTGCATTTTTCCGAACACTCCCTGAAAACGGTCAGTTGCCACCCAGAAACGCCCACTTCATGTCAATCACTCTGCGACCAGCAGTGCGACTGAAAAGCTTCACTAGACCTTGTGTGAAACTACATCGTTTGTTGTAATAGTACGATGTGTGTGCGCATTGCGCCGCATATGCAGAAGTGCCTTTTTTTGCCTCATCACTGCACAGCGACTGAAAACAGCTAGCGATCAACTCGGAATGACCACCTAAATGCAAAACAATTGCATTTACCATATAAGAATAATTAAAATATAGAAACCCCCAGATCCATCATTTTACCACTTTATAACTCCAAAAAGAATATTCATTTCTGGAGAAGTCCAACCGGCCGACAAGAAATACGAACCTTAAGGTAATATAGCTGCAGAGCTAAAGTATGGAGTATAATCATTTAGAGACGTCGGTATGCAAACAGCCAATCAGAAGCAGCGAGACAGTGCTACTGGTGTCATCATCATCATCGTCATACATCCTTACACTGGACCATGGTACCTGCAAACGCTACGACTCCTAGGAAGGTTATCCAAGTCTGAGGTCACATCCAATGCACGCGCATGCCTCACGTGCACTCAACCGATGGTTCCCCAGCCCTGTTCTGTCTCTTCAAGTGGTACTGCCTAAGAGTTACCCAAATCTATGCACCAACGCGTTTCGATGCGCTTATGCAGTACGGGGGTGGGCCGCATAGGTGGGCATTGTGGAGGTGTAACGGCACAATCGTTTCATCGTGGTCCCATCACCGCTATACAATGCCGCGATTACCATCACCAGCCACCTGCACTGCCCACTTTACTTGGAAAGGTGCAGAAGATCAAATGCTGTGGGCGCCACCAAAGATTTGGTAGCCTTACGGCCATTCCGGCGGCGTAGGTAAGTGTGGTTTGAAATCGACACTGCGTCCACCTCTATATCAGGTCTACTCAGGGTTGGACTGGCCACAGGGGTAGAGGGGAAACCACCGGTGGGCCCTACTCATACTTACCGACTTTTTGGCTGCTCTCTCCGGGAGAGAGCAGCCAGGTCGGCTCGGCAGGGGAGCGGGCTGCGATGTGCGTGCAGAGGGGGCGGGCCGGAGGCGGACCGGGGGGGGTGTTGGAAGCAGACCGGGGCGTGGCCACGGGAATCGTGTCGTGTAAGCCCCCCCCCCCCCCGCTGTGTAATGCCGCTATTACCGGCATTATACAGCAGGGGGCGTGGCTATGATGACGCAATTCAACAAGAATCGCGTCATTGCCTGCCCGGACCGCCCACTTTACTCGCTTAGTGGGCGGCCGGGCAGGGGGGGACCCCCGAAATCGGGAGACTTGCCTGCTCTTCCGTGGGGCCGGGAGGGTCACCCGATTTTCGGGAGCCTCCCGGCCATTCCGGGAGAGTAGGCAAGTCTGGCCCTACTGCCTGGGGGCCAACCCCCTTCTCTAGGGATCAGGTTTCAGAATGTACTTTTACTAATCTAGGGGTAATTCCAAGTTGATCGCAGCAGGATTTTTTTTAGCAGTTGGGCAAAACCATGTGCACTGCAGGGGAGGCAAATATAACATGTGCAGAGAGAGTTAGATTTGGGTGGGTTATTTTGTTTCTGTGCAGAGTAAATACTGGCTGCTTTATTTTTACACTGCAATTTAGATTGCAGATTGAACACACCACACCAGTGGCGGAACAAGCAAGCGGTGGGCCCAGGTGCAACAAAATGCTTTGGGCCCCCCCATCCCATCCAAGTCCACCCCATGGGCAGTGCGCGCCGTAGGCGCGCGCAAAAATACATAGTGGCGTGGCTTCGTGGGGAAGGGGTGTGTCCACAAAATAATACCAATTCATAAAACGGTGCACAGTAGTCTCCATTCTTCAAATTACGCCGCACAGTAGCACCACTACACCAGGTAGAGACCCTTTTACTCCTTACAGCGAACAGATTCCCCTTTTTACACATAACGGCAGGCAGCGTGCACTTTTTACACATAACGGCAGACAGCGTGCCCTCGTTACACATAGCGGCAGACAGCATACACTTTTTACACAATGGCAGACAGCGTGCCCTCGTTACACATAGCGGCAGACAGCGTGCCCTCGTTACACATATCGGCAGACAGCGTGCACTTTTTACACATTACGGCAGACAGCGTCCCCATTTTACACATTACGGCAGACAGCGTCCCCATTTTACACATTACGGCAGACACCATACACTTTTACACATAACGGCAGATAGCGTGCCCTTTTTACACATTACGGCAGGCAGATTCTACCTTTTTACACATAGCGGCAGGCAGATTCCCCATTTTTATACATAGCGGCAGGCAGATTCCCCATTTTTATACATAGCGGCAGGCAGATTCCCCATTTTTATACATAGCGGCAGGCAGATTCCCCATTTTTATACATAGCGGCAGGCAGATTCCCCATTTTTACACATTGCGGCAGGCAGATTCCCCATTTTTACATTGTGGTAGGCAGATTCCCCATTTTTACACATTGCGGCAGGCAGATTCCCCATTTTTACATTGCGGCAGGCAGATTCCCCATTTTTACACATTGCGGCATGCAGATTCCCCATTTTTATACATAGCGGCAGGCAGATTCCCCATTTTTACATTGCGGCAGGCAGATTCCCCATTTTTACATTGCGGCAGGCAGATTCCCCATTTTTACATTGCGGCAGGCAGATTCCCCATTTTTACACATTGCGGCAGGCAGATTCCCCATTTTTACATTGCGGCAGGCAGATTCCCCATTTTTACACATTGCGGCAGGCAGATTCCCCATTTTTACACATTGCGGCAGGCAGATTCCCCATTTTTACATTGCGGCAGGCAGATTCCCCATTTTTACATTGCGGCAGGCAGATTCCCCATTTTTACATTGCGGCAGGCAGATTCCCCATTTTTACATTGCGGCATGCAGATTCCCCATTTTTATACATAGCGGCAGGCAGTCCCCCCTTTTTACACATTGCGGCAGGCAGTCCCAACAAATAAAAAAAGAAAGAGACAGAAAGAAAGAAAGAAAGAAAGAAAGAAAGAAAGAAAGAAAGAAAGAAAGAAAGAAGAATTATACTTACCCTCTCTGTTGGCTCAGGCTCCTCGGTGCAGCTTCCCGGGCAGTAGAGAAGAAGGAGGAGGGAGGTGAAGGAGGGAGCCGCAGCAGCGCTGTGTTACTGGTGGAGGTGCTGCTGCTGCTGCCCCTCTGCTTCCCTATAGGCTGTTCTCAGAGACAGCCTATAGTGAAGCAGAGGAGCAGCAGCAGCAGCGCCTCCACCAGTAACAAAGCGCTGCTGCGGCTCTCTCCTTCACTGAGAGACTGTGACCTGTTTGTATATGAGGGAGGGAGGGACGGACCCTCCTCCCTCCTTCGTGTGCGGGTGGCCAGAATCGTTCCTTATGACGGGCGGGTCACGGGAGCACTGGTGTGCGGCTGTAGCATGACATACAATGAGTCATTGTGACCAGTGGCGTAACTAGAAATTTTTCTCCCCCAAGCCAAAAAATCCTTCGGCGCCCCCCCCCCCCATACACCCCGTAATTGGCACTAGCAAAGGTAGAAAAATGCGTGCGCCGCATTGCCCGTTATACATTATGCTACACACTGCAATGCCCCTGATACATTATAGCACATACAATGTCTGTGACACGGTATGACACACACCACAATGATCCTGAGACATTATACCACATACCACAATGCCCGTGATATAGTATACAACACACCGTAATGCCTGAAACATTATGACACACACCGCAATGTCCGTGATACATTATGCCACACACCGTAATGCCCATTACACATTAAGTTCTACAGTAAGGCTTCCAATTACTTTTAAATTACCTGCTTGTTGCCAGGGGTTTCATGCACTTGGTTCCACGCACGGTGCCAGGATGTCATGCTCGTTGCCAGGGGTTTCATGCACTGGGTGTCATGCTCGTTGCTAGTGGGTAGTGCTTGTTGCTAGGGCCGTGCTCCCAGTGCCACATATGCTCCCAGTGCCAGATATTCCCCCACAGTGCCAGGTATATGCACCCAGTGCCAGATATTCCCCCCCAGTGCCAGGTATATGCCCCCAGTGCCAGGTATATGCCCCCAGTGCCAGGTACATGCCCCCCCAGTGCCAGTTATATGCCCCCAGTGCCAGGTATATGCCCCCAGTGCCAGATATTCCCCCCCAGTGCCTGCTTCCCCCCCAGTGCCAGGTATATGTTCCCAGTGCCGGGTATATGCCCCCAGTGCCGGGTATATGCCCCCCCAGTGCCAGATATTCTCCCACAGTGCCAGATATTCCCCCCCAGTGCCAGGTATATGCCCCCAGTGCCAGGTATATGCCCCCAGTGCCAGGTATATGCCCCCAGTGCCAGGTACATGCCCCCCCAGTGCCAGTTATATGCTCCCAGTGCCAGGTATATGCCCCTAGTGCCAGATATTCCCCCCCAGTGCCTGCTTCCCCCCCAGTGCCAGGTATATGTTCCCAGTGCCGGGTATATGCCCCCAGTGCCGGGTATATGCCCCCCCAGTGCCAGATATTCTCCCACAGTGCCAGATATTCCCCCCCAGTGCCAGGTATATGCCCCCAGTGCCAGGTATATGCCCCCAGTGCCAGGTACATGCCCCCCCAGTGCCAGTTATATGCTCCCAGTGCCAGGTATATGCCCCCAGTGCCAGATATTCCCCCCCAGTGCCTGCTTCCCCCCCCCAGTGCCAGGTATATGCCCCCAGTGCCGGGTATATGCCCCCAGTGCCGGGTATATGCCCCCCCAATGCCGGGTATATGCCCCCAGTGCCAGATATTCCCCCCCAGTGCCTGCTTCCCCCCCAGTGCCAGGTATATGCCTCCAGTGCTGGGTATATGCCTCCCCCCCAGTGCCAGGTATATGCCCCCAGTGCCAGGTACATGCCCCCAGTGCCAGGTATATGCCCCCCCAGTGCCAGGTACATGCCCTCAGTGCCGGGTATATGCCCCCCCAGTGCCAGGTATATGTCCCCAGTGCCAGGTATATGTCCCCAGTGCCAGATCTGTCCCCCCAGTGCCTGCTCCCCCGGCCCCCCCTCCCCCCTCTATGTGTTGGAGGGACACGAGCGCATCGCGCGTCTCTCCTGTGTCCCTCCTGGCTCTCCCCCGGCCGGTCTAAGGAAGCATGTGCCGTTCATGAGCCAATCAGAGCTCACGAACGGCACATGCTTCCTTAGATCGGCCGGGGGGAGAGCCAGGAGGGACACAGGAGAGACGCGCAATGCGCTCGTGTCCCTCCAACACATAGGAGGGGGGGGGGGGGCCGGGGGAGCAGGCACCACAGCAGGGAGGGAGAGGAGACCGCAGATTGACATGCGGACGTTCGTCCGCATGTTAATCTGTTCTAAATGCCGGCCGGCGGCTGTGGGCCCTTTAGTGCGGCGGGGCCCCAGTGCACTGCACTGCCTGCCCCGCCAGTAGTTCCGCCCCTGCACCACACCCAAATCTATCTCTCTCTACACATGTTATATCTGCCCCCCCTGCAGTGCACATGGTTTTGCCCAACTGCTAAAAAAAAATCCTGCTGCGATCAACTTGGAATTACCCCCCTAGTACATTATCATGCATGCACTAAAGTGTTTACTGTATATATTTATCTAGGGGACCAACACTTGCAAAATGGTTAGGCAAACCAATGTGGTGGCTGGACACCCCCCCCCCCTCTAGACACTGGCCACACCCCTAAACATGGGCCCCTACCACTGTATTCCCCCGAATGGCCCTACATGCCCCATTCCGACACTGGGTCCACTGTCCCTGAACAGTTTTGTCCTGAGCTTATGTCTAAATGGCCCAAACAGTAAATTCAGCCCTGACCTTAACTATTCTTTTCTTATCTATGTAATATTTGGATTTAGTTGAATTATGACATTTTATGTGAATTAACAGGACATTTAGTTCCACACATTGGTCCGACTCTGATGTGAGGCTGAATTTCATGTAATTAAGGGATTCTTTGCTACCGCTCCTGCACGAGAATCCCTAAAAACTCCTCCGGTGCATGCGTTACGCGGTGTGCGCACACAGAGGTGCAGCTGCAACGTACAGTATCAGAAATGTACGGAAAATGCACTGCGCATTCCAGAACGGTGACTGGGAGCAGGCTATTCAGACACACGGACCATCGGACGTATTATATGAGTGGGGCAGTTGTGTCGCTGAACTGGTTGCGTACACAGGGGGTCATTCAGACCTGATGGCACACTAGGTTTTTTCGCTGCGCTGTGATCAGGTCAGAACTGCGCATGAGTATGCACCGCAATGCACAGGCGCGTCGTACAAGTACAAAGCGGATCGCCGCTCAGCGATGGATTGTATGTAGAATCCGTTCACACAGCCGATCGCAAGGAGAATGACAGGAAGAGGGCGTTTGTGGGTGTCAACTGGCCGTTTTCTGAGAGTGTTTGGAAAAAACGCAGGCGTGTCCAAGCGTTTGCAGGGCGGGTGTCTGACGTCAATTCCGGCCCCGCACAGGCTGAAGTGATCGCAGCGGCTGAGTAAGTTCTGTGCTTCTCAGAAACTGCACAAAACTTAGTACCGGCCAGCTGCACATGCGATCGCACACTTGCAAAGCGAAAATACACTCTGCTATGTGCGGCGACTATCTGCTCGCAGCAGCGCAAAAAATAGCTAGCGAGCGCTCAGGTCTGAATGACCCCCACAGACCCTTAATCGCTGACACTGCCGTACTGTGACGGAGAGACTGCACGTTTCACAGTTTGGTGCAGGTTTCCATAGTGGTGTCTAAGGATGCACCAATCAGTATTACAGCTCAAAGTGGGCGTCCTAGTCGTTACATGGTCATACGCACGGATGTGCACCAGGGTCGCGCAAGTTTCCTATTTTTTTGGGATCATGCGCAGATCCGGTTCTGTGACGTTGGACACAACTGTCCAGCGTGAGTGGCAGTCTGCAGCCGTTTGGGGACATTGAGGGAGTGCACTGCAAAAAAATTGGGACGTGTGAGCCCCATTTTCTGGGTGTGATGAAGCCAGTGGCTGCGGCTTCAGAGTTTCAGAGTAGTTTTGCCGAACACCCTGAGTGACCGGAGAGTTAATCAGCTGTCTTATGGCTGTCGATGTTCACTCAATAGTTCCGATGCTGCAACAGCGGCTCAGAGAAGACAAAGACGCAGCGGCGGTGCCATTCAATACCACCTCTGAATCTGACGCAAAGTCGCAGGCGCATCCGATCAGGCCCACAGTCTTCCAAATGACTGGGAAGAGTTAAAAGCACATTTTCCACATTTTAAAGATGTCATTTTAATCTGTTCCATAACGTCACGGTTTCCTGTTCATTCTGATGTACAAAAAAAAAGAAGAAAAAAAAAATTAAAAATATAAAATGTGTACGTTCTACTCAACACGCAGGCGGAAACAGAACTATGTTTTAAGGGCAAAACCTGATCTTTGAAGGAAGATCTCTGGAGAGGAAACGGGTCAGGACGGGACGGGATAAAATATTTGTTTGGCCATTTGTCTGCTGTGACAAGTCGTCTTCAGCCTTTCCTCGTCGTCATTTTTACTTCTTTTGTATAAACGTACATTTTCCGAACAATATTTCCATTTTATTGGTGGGGATATTCAAATACGTCTTAGCTCACTGTTGCTTATATTCAGCGTATTGTTATCATTGTGCGCTGTCAGACTAAGTTTTAAAAGATATATCAGTGAAACGTGACTATTTTTTTTTAAAGCCTGACCAAATGTACATCACAGCGTCCTTACTTCTGTAGGCTACAATATGTACGGACACGCCTCTTGTATGTGGCAGCGACACCATCTTCGGAAACACAGTGACATAGGGGTCTATTTACTAAGGAGGAGATGTACTAAACATTGGGGAGTGATAAAGTAGAGAGACAAAGTAGCTCCGAACTGTCACTTTTCAAACAAAGCGGCTGACCGCGAGTAACCTCACCGCTGACCGCAAAGTTCCCACCATTGAAGATAATGGAGCGGCTGTGCAATGCGCTGTCTGACAGCTCAGACGCGCATAGCCAATCAGGAGAGTGCCACGACGTGGCGCACCCTGATTGGCTGAAGGGACCCTCTGTGACAGGAGTCACAGGGGGTCTCAGCATTCTGGGAAAGGGGTCCCATGTGTAAACATGGGACCCCTTTCAGTCCGTGGTCCGGGTAAATGCGATTTGTTTTTTTGCCAAGTACGTGGATTACAAGCTCAGAAGAGGACCGATCTACACTGGATTTTGGTGAGTATAATTTTATTTTCAGGTACACCGTGGATTCTACTTGGAGAAGTGGACCGAACCTCGTGTCAACATAGGTAAGTATGTGTGTGTCGGCATGTATGTAATAAAGTTTTACTTTCACGGTGTGCGTGTACTGTTTTTATTTAGGTATTTGTTTGCAGTAGAACTACAGGTACCAGCGGGCCCGTTCCCCCCCGCATGCTGGTACTTGTGGTTCTCCAAGTACCAGCTTGCGGGGGAGGCTTGCTGGGACTTGTAGTTCTGCTGCAAAAAACAATATTATTTTCTTTGACACAAGGCTATCAGCCCTCCATCCGCAGCCCTTGGATGGGGGGGGGGGCAGCCTCGGGCTTCACCCCTGGCGGCCGTTTTTTTGTCGAAAAGTACTGTATTGTATTGTCAAATCTAATTCGACATGTTTTTTTTTGTCGAAAATGCCCTGTTTTTCGACTTTTGCGGCAATTCGACCGCAATTGCATTGCATATACCCCCCAGTATCTATTTACCTTTTATTATGTATGGATATTGCATAGTACCACGTCTATATGTTCTGTATGCTGTGTGGAATTCCCAGTATCTATTTTTTACCTTTTATTCTGTATGGACATTGCATAGTACCACTTCTATATTTCCTGCATGCTGTGTATAAATCCCAGAATCTATTTTCCTTTTATCATGTATGGACATTGCATATTACCACTTCTATATGTCCTGCACGCTGTGTGGTATTCCCAGAACCTATTTACCTTTTATTATGTATGGACATCGCATAGTACCATTTCTATATGTCCTGTATGCTGTGTGGAATTCTCAGTATCTATTTACCTTTTATTATGTATGGATATTGCATAGTACCACGTCTATATGTTCTGTATGCTGTGTAGAATTCCCAGTATCTATTTACCTTTTATTATCTATGGATATTGCATAGTACCACGTCTATATGTCCTGTATGCTGTGTGGAGTTCCCAGTATCTATTTTTTACCTTTTATTCTGTATGGACATTGCATAATACCACTTCTATATTTCCTGCATGCTGTGTATAAATCCCAGAATTTATTTTCCTTTTATCATGTATGGACATTGCATATTACCACTTCTATATGTCCTGCACGCTGTGTGGAATTCCCAGAACCTATTTACCTTTTATTATGTATGGACATCGCATAGTACCATTTCTATATGTCCTGTACGCTGTGTGGAATTCTCAGTATCTATTTACCACCTTTTATTATGTATGGGCATTGCATAGTACCACTTCTATATGTCCTGTATGCTGTGTATAAATCCCAGAATCTATTTACCTATTATTATGTATGGACATTGCATATTACCACTTCTATATGTCCTGTACGCTGTGTGAAATTCCCAGAATCTATTTACCTTTTATTATGTATGGACATTACATAGTACTACTTCTATATTTCCTGTATGCTGTAAAGAATGCTCAGTACCTGTATATTATATAAATGTCCCACGATAGAGCAGGTATAATAAAGTTTACACTATTAAGTTTTATCCCCAAACCAGTGGGAATGCACCACCGTCAGGCCTAGAGACAGTATATACTGTATACATGTGCTAGAACCAGATTACATAGAAACTGTCCGATATACAATATTTTTTGATAGATTCTCCTCTGGAAGTATTCTGACATTCCGTGTGTTCTGAGGATTTCCGCATTCTCCATTCATCAGCAGTTTTACGTCTGGTTAAGTGGAGCATTCGCTGCTGAGCACAGTATATTGTATTACTAGAAACCAGTTATTACAGGGGGGAAATATCTTCTTTAAAGGAACACAGATGTAAAAGGAGTTGGGTTTTTTTTACGGTATTTTTCTACTTCTGTTCAGCAATACGTACAGACAGATCATTCTGCACATACTGTAGGGCCTGATTCAGCTTCAGTTGCAGTTTTGCGATTTCAGTAAAACTGCAACCGGCAGCGACGCAATAGCAGAATTGCGATCGCATTGCTGAATTTTGGACGCCCCCTGCCTCTACAGCCAGGCTGCAAAGGCAGGCATAGAGCGGCCATCTTTCGGGTCGCAGCGTCCGCCTCTTGACGTCACGCAGCCGCCGCGAACCCGCCCCCATTTTTTACGCCACGCCCGCCCAATGCTGCGTCGACGCCCCAGAATGCTTCTGCCTGGCAATCAGGCAGAGGCGTTCACATAAGTGAGAAGCGGTTGCATCTCACTGTGTGCGCATGCGCAGTACTGCGCCTACGCGTATGCATTGGACATTAATAGTTCAGTATGCGATCGTATCCTAGTGATTAAGGGGGACATTTACTAAGCAGTGATAAGAGCGGAGAAGTGAGCCAGTGGTGAAGTTGCCCCATCAACCAATCAGCACAGAAGTAACATCTATAATTTGCATACTATAAAATGATACAGAGTAGCTGATTGGTTTATGGGGCAACTTCTCCACTGGCTCACTTCTCCACTCTTATCACTGCCTAGTAAATGTGCCCCTAAGGCTCTTAGGGGGTCATTCCGAGTTGTTCGCTCGTTGACCGTTTTCTGGGAGTGTGCGGAAAAACGCAGGCGTGCCAGGATAAAACGCGGGAGTGTCTGGAGAAACAGGGGAGTGGCTGGCCGAACGCAGGGCGTGTTTGTGACGTCAAACCAGGAACGAAACGGGCTGAGCTGATCGCAGTGTAGGAGTAAGTCCCGAGCTACTCAGGAACTGCTAAGAATTTTCTATTCGCAATTCTGCTAATCTTTCATTCGCAATTCTGCTATGCTAAGATACACTCCCAGAGGGCGGCGGCCTAGCGTGTGCAATGCTGCTAAAATCTGCTAGCGAGCGAACAACTCGGAATGAGGGCCTTAGGGCCTAATTCTGAGTTGATCGCAGCAGCAAATTTGTTAGCAGTTGATCAAAACCATGTGCAGTGCAGGTGTGGCAGATGTAACATGTGCAGAGAGATATAGATTTGGGTGGGGTGTATTCAAACTGAAATCAAAATTGCAGTGTAAAAATAAAGCAGCCAGTATTTACCCTGCACAGAAACAAAATAACCCACCCAAATCTAACTCTCTCTGCACATGTTACATCTGCCCCTCCCCCCCCTTGCTGTGCACATGGGCCCTCATTCCGAGTTGTTCGCTCGCTAGCTGCTTTTAGCAGCATTGCACACGCTAGGCTGCCGCCCTCTGGGAGTGTATCTTAGCTTAGCAGAATAGCGAACGAAAGATTAGCAGAATTGCTACTAATACCCCTTTTCCACTAGCTCGTTTAAAGAACACGGGTAAATGCGCGGGGGCGCGCATTTACCCGTGTTTTTCCCTAGTGGAAACGGTTCCCCCGGCAAATTCCCGGATCAAGTGATCCGGGAATCCTACCCTGGTAGCAAGTTTTAAAACTCGTTGCATATGATAAATGGTGCCCCAGCCAATCAGCTCCCAACTGGCATGCATTTGAAAAAGGACAGTTGGGAACTGATTGGCTGGTGCACCATTTATCATAACTGTCATGTGTTTGAAATATGACAGTTGGGGCTGATTGGCCGGTGCACCATTTATCAGAACTGTAATGTGTTTGAAAAATTACAGTTGGGAGCTGATTGGTTGGAGCACCATTTATCATAGCTGTCATGTGTTTGGAAAATGACAGTTGGCAGCTGATTGGCCGGAGCACCATTTATCATATGCAACAAGTTTTAAAACTCGTTGCATATGATATAATTTGTTGATAGATCAGCCCCATAATAATGAAAATTCTTTGAGCATTAGGGATAAAATAAACTCCACCTTAAGTTGCTTTGAATCAAGGGCCCTCATTCCGAGTCGTTCGCTCGGTATTTTTCATCGCATCGCAGTGAAATTCTGCTTAGTACGCATGCGCAATATTCGCACTGCGACTGTGCCAAGTAATTTTACAATGGAGATAGTATTTTTACTCACTGCTTTTTCATCGCTCCGGCGATCGTAGTGTGATTGACAGGAAATGGGTGTTACTGGGCGGAAACAGGCCGTTTTATGGGCGTGCGGGAAAAAACGCTACCGTTTCCGGAAAAAACGCAGGAGTGGCCGGGGAAACGGGGGAGTGTCTGGGCGAACGCTGGGTGTGTTTGTGACGTCAAACCAGGAACGACAAGCACTGAACTGATCGCAGATGCCGAGTAAGTGTGGAGCTACTCTGAAACTGCTAAGTAGTTTGTAATCGCAATATTGCGAATACATCGTTCGCAATTTTAAGATGCTAAGATACACTCCCAGTAGGCGGCGGCTTAGCGTGAGCAACTCTGCTAAAATCGCCTTGCGAACGATCAACTCGGAATGAGGGCCAATAACCGAGCTGTTGTACTGCTCACAATTAATAACCAGGCGCTTCTTAGGAATTGTGGAAATTCTGATCAGGACCTCTCTGAACATTCCTCAGCAATTGTGTTCTGCTCTGTGCTCAGGGTCCCCCATCTCTATTACACCCCTGGCCGCCCCCCCAGCCCCTCTCACTGCATGACAGCATGCCTCCCCGCCTGGACAAGAGCCAGGCCGTGTGTAAGGACACAAGCAGCTCCCAGAGCGAGCTCTCCGCACATCCATGGAGTTATATAAACAGTGTCCATCTTCCAGGAGGCCTGTGAGAATAGCAGGGTCTGCAGCTGCCCTTTTCCTCTTAGAATCAAGTCGGGCACTTATTATACTTAGTGCGCTTCCATGTACCTGCCAGTCTCAGTGTTTGCAGAGCTGGTGCCACGTTAGTAGAATATTATATAAGTATAGCACAAATGCATACCCTCCAACTGTACAGTACCGTTTTTGTATGGTCCGTACTGGCCAAAAAGGGCTTTATACCGATTTTAGCTCACTAAGGGGTCTATTTATTACCATTATTATTACTAAAATAATGTGAAAAAGGGAGTTTTCTGTTTTCACATTATTTTAGCATCACCTGAATGTATTAAAGGGCATTCGGAGCAGTTTTAATGAAAAACTGCTCCAAACCCTTTAATTTAACCCACATCGCACTCCCCATACTTATAATGGGAAATGTGATGTGGCCAAATTTACTAAAAAAAAAAAGTGAAAACATACCGCAGTGTGCCCTGTGATAATCTCTCCAGCTCAGGCTGGCGAGTTCACAGGGCAGCACTGCGATGTGCACCCTTTTGCCCAGCTTTCTCTGCCCCCTGGAAGAGAAAGCTGAGCGGGGACCCGGCAGGGTGATCAGCTATGTGTATCCGATGGACCCACAAGCTGATCACAGTGTAAAAAGTAAAAATAACCCATACTCACCAGTCCAGGGATCCGGTGTCCGCTGCTTCGGTGAGCGCTGCCGGGCGCCGGGTCCCCCATGTGCTGCAATGTGACCCCGGTGCAGCAAAGTGACGCTGAGAAGCGGCAGCGCACTTTACAGCACCAGGGGTCACCGCAGCTGCGCACAGTATCCGGTGCCGGGCAACCCAGCAGATGCAGCGCGCACCGGCTCCCTGGACTGGTGAGTATATTGATCTTCTTGGGAAGGGGATCCGTGGCGCGCGGGGGGTAGTTGTGACGGGGGGGGGGAGGGAGTCGACCGGGCGGCTGCAGTAGTGGCGCATGCGCAGCAGGACGTCGGGGTATTTTTTTTGAAAAGTACCCCAATGATGCTGCGGAGTATCATCGCAGGGACAGAGCTTGACCGCAAGCTCTGTACCTTCATGCAATAATTGATACATCCCTGCGATGTAATCAATTATTGCAGTGCGAGTTGGGGCGATTTTATCACCTGTCATCCGCATCCTGGATGCGGATGGTGATAAATAGGCCCCTAAATCTCCATAGAAAGTATAGGAAAGGGGAGTGGCCACGCACTTTTTCCTAATTTGTACCAGTTTTCGGGTGTTCAATGTTGGAGGGTATGCAAATGTGTTGAAATCCAAGGAACCCAAACACACACTTGCCTTCATTAGATAAATTGCACTAGACTGGTCACTATGGAATATGGGGCAGATGTATTAAGCCTGGAGAAGTGATAAAGCGGTGATAAGTGCAAGGTGATAACGCACCAGCCAATCAGCTCCTAACTGTCAATTTACATATTGGAGCTGATTGGCTGCTTAATACATCTGCCCCTATGTCACAAAAACATGGCGCTCCCAAATATAGGATGGTGGTCTGTACTCGGTGTTGCAGGAATTAAAGGTCGAGGTAATCGGTTTAATTCATTTGTAATTCCTGATTGTGAAGGCCCATTGGGGTAAATTTACTAAGATGGGAATTCTATTTAAGATGGGATGTTGCCCATAGCAACCAATTAGATTCCAGGTATTATCTTCTAGAAGGTGCTAGATAAATGAGAAGTAGAATCTGATTGGTTGCTATGAACAACATCCCATCTTAAATAGAGCTCCCATCTTAGTAAAATGACCCCATTGTGGTGGTTATTCCGAGTTGTTCGCTCGCTGCCATTTTTAGCAGAATAGCGTTCAGGCTAAAAATGGGCGATTCTGCGCATGCGTATGGGCCGCAGGGCGCACGCGCTAAGTATTATCACACAAAACTATGCAATTTTACACAGGTCCGAGCGACGCTTTTCAGTCGCTCTGCTGATCGGTGAGTGATCGACAGGAAGTGGGTGTTTCTGGGCGGAAACAGCGTTTTCCGGGAGTCTGCTGAAAAATGCAGGCGTATCAGGCTAAAACGCAGGAGTGGCTGGGGAAACGGGGGAGTGGCTGGACGAACACAGGGCGTGTTTGTGACGTCAAGCCAGGAACTAACGGACTGAGCTGATCGCAATCTAGGAGTAGGTCTGGAGCTACTCAGAAACTGCAGGGAAATATTTAATAGCAGAACTGCTAATCTTTAGTTCGCACTTCTGCTAAGCTAAGATACACTCCCAGAGGGCGGCGGCCTAGCGTGTGCAATGCTGCTA
This sequence comes from Pseudophryne corroboree, assembly GCF_028390025.1. Classification (NCBI taxonomy): domain Eukaryota; kingdom Metazoa; phylum Chordata; class Amphibia; order Anura; family Myobatrachidae; genus Pseudophryne; species Pseudophryne corroboree. The sequence goes on along the minus strand of NC_086449.1, from coordinate 803,261,194 downwards.
AAAGCAGCTAGCGAGCGATCAACTCGGAATGAGGGCCTGTGTTTCCAAAAGAATGCTGCACAGCAGTCTCATCTCTCCCAGCGGCTGATCAGGATTTGGACTAATTTGCCCTGATTTGTCCCGATCAGAAGTGCTGGCAGTCATGCAGACAGGCATTCTTCCCAGCTGTCCCAATTTCGAGAGTACAGTCCTGATTTACGGATCTTGAAAAAGGCGTGGTTTCAACCAAAAGTAGCCTTTTCTGGGTGAAGAGGGGCGGAGTTTATGTTTACCAGAATTCTCGTGTATAAATGTTTGGAGGTATGACTCCGGCAATCTAGAGAAAATCAACGTAAGAATTTTTTAATATGCTTCGGCACTTTGCAAAAAAACATTTATTCCCGCACATCAGCACCTGCCCCGTTGGAGCTTACACTCTAAATACATTTTTTTTTTTTTTTAAAGTGGAAGGAAACTGGAGCATCGTGAGGCATACAGGCATACACAGGGAGAACATAAAAACTCTACACAGGTGATGCCTGAGTCCGAATTTAACCCATGACTCACGTGCTGTGAGATAGCAATGCTAACCACTATTCAACAATGCCGCCTATACTAAATGTATGTGCAGCATGTATATGAGCCACACCTCTGGACACAATGATGCCACAGGTTTGTATTTCCATAATAGAGGACACTAATGCAATTGGTTCAGCTATAACATAGGCTTTGTGTATGTGACAGGTGCGCTGTAATTAAATGCTAACTTTTGAAATTTGTAAATAATAGCTGCAGAAGTAAAAGACCACGACATAAACCCCTGCCCGGTGTTAGTCAGGGTTAATGCAAAATCCAAATGGTTCCAGCATTCCCACATCACGTCCTCCAAAATAAAAACCACCTGGAGGATTTCACAACCAGGAATATATCAGTAGTAAATGTAACGCAGAACCTGAAAAATTTCCCCATAAACAAAAAAAAGACACGACTCATACAGTCATTGAATAACACGCTGGGTGTGCGCATGGCTGGAAACTGCGCTCGTAGATTACACAGAGATGAACAGCAATGGCCGCTGGTGGGCGGGGCTTACTGAGTGAGAGTAATGACACTGGTTGGTGGTGTCGCTCCATAGGAGATGGCTGTTATCAGCAAGATGGTCAGATGGTGTAGGCTGATCTCCCGGGTCCGGACAGCGACCCACATCCCTGGGGAAATGGGCAGGATGTGCCCTTTATTACACCATTTTTATGCAACTTGTGTCATCGTGGCCCTTCTCCCACTGCACCATTATGCAATTTACAGCATTTTGCACCATTATGCAAATTACAGAATGGCCCTTCCCCCGCTGGACCATTATGCAAATTACATAATTGCACTATGATGCAAATTACAGCATGGCCCTTCTCCTCCATTGCACCATTATGCAAATTACATCATTGCACTATGATGCAAATTACAGCATGGCCCTTCCCCATCTGCACCATTATGCAATTTACAGCATTTTGCACCATTATGCAAATTACAGCACGGCTCTTCCCCCTCTGCACCATTATGCAATTTACAGCATTTTGCACCATTATGCAAATTACAGCAAGGCTCTTCTCCCGCTGCACCATTATGCAAATTACGGCATTGCTCCCTCAGCACCTGTCCCCTGTAGCGTCCCTCTCGCCCAAAAAGTATGCAAGTATGTTCTAAAACAGCCCCCGTTCTCTTGCCCCACGGATGTCACATATTCCCAATGTACTGAGAAGCAATGCTTGTGAAATGTGTTAGTAGTTAATGCGCCTGTCTACCACTGGTCCACAGAAACTCGCGCTGCCAATAAACATTGCTCCCGCACTGAATTCCACTGAACATCCTTACATTACGTTATCTGTGAAGATTTTATCCATGTATTACAGTTACATCATCTTCCCTTCCCCCTGCACAGGCTAGACACACACAGGCCTACAGTCATGGCTGTATGCGGATTTATGTTATGGCTCGCTGGCTGGGCTGTAAGCAGACAAAAGTATCTCTTGAAGATATACAATCACTATCCCTTTTGATGTGTAAACTCACTGGTCTACTGTTGTCATTGCAAACAACAATCTTTGGGGGAAAACTGCACTTTTCACGAGGCTCTTGTGAATCTTCCTGCGGCATCATCAACTAAGAAGACTGTCAGCCCTTGGACCATTGGTTGTGAGTGATCACATGATCTTAGTATTACAGGGTCTTCAGTCCGCAAGACTGCCTACACTAACAGTCAATTCTAATAATACCTAAAGTGGTGGTTCCCAAAGTTTCTTGAGTTAGTTTCAGCTTAGTTTTCACGGAACGCCTAAGCCCAAAAGTTTATTGTTGAGAAATGAAACAAAAATGAATATATGCCATCCTTAGGGTCAGTAATGTGGTGGTGGATAGGGCAGTCCTTCTGTTTGTCCACACTTTTATGATTGGTAGCCACCAGCACTGGTTTTGCCTATCACTCTAATTTGTTTTATTCCTGGACCACCAACCCATGGCACCCCTGGAAGGGCACTTAGGCGCCCCGAGGCACCCCAACGTATCTTGCATATGTGCAGGCCGACAGTAGGACTCCTGGGTCATAATACCGTAAGTCCTCACAATGAAAAGGAAGAGCTGTCATTTGCAATTATTCATGCATATGGCATTAATAAACGTAGCTATGCATGCGATAAGGGGCGGGGTCCCATCCTTAAGGAGACCAAAACACAAGAAAGTTGTTTTATTTTTATTATTTTTTTATTTAACCCTTCTACTGAACTGAAAGAGTACAAATCGGAGCCCGGACAGACCGCCTCTGTGATGTGGGAAATGTGACTGACCAGATAATTAACCCACCCTGTGCCTGAAAATCCTCCAGTGGCGTCCTCTTTCCCACCAGAGAAGTCCTGACTTTCCCACCAACTAACTGGGAACATATGATCTATTACCTCGCTAACCGCTATGTGGGATCTCACCGTGTCTGTCGCTTACATGACGTAAGCTGTATAATACGCGTAGCAACCATACAGGAAGCATAGCTGGGATATGCAGATCCAGCACAGGCTGCAGCAAATTAAACTGGGCAGAAGGTGCACTGCCATCTACGTCTTGCCAACCCAAAAAAGTCCTATCACAGGAGTTGGAATAAATAATAATAATCATAATAATAATAATAATAATATTTATTAGTTTTCTTGCTGGTTTGTGGGGTTGTTGTTTTTTTTAGATTGATTTTTTTGGGGTGTTTGAAGTGGTCGTGTTGTAACTTGTAAGGTGGTTGTTTAGTTATATTTTTAGATGGGTGTGCGCTCCTTCAGTTGGTGGTTACCGATGAATCCCTATGGGTTCGACTTAATTGGAGAAACTCTGCCATATGGTAGTCAGGCCAGATCGTCTGTAGTAGTAGTAGTGCTGTGAGACAACGACCATCGATGGTACCATTGGTGGTTATTATCTATGGTATGAACTACTCACTGGACTGGGGGGGCAGGCCGTTACAGGTGCATCAGGGGAGGAGGGGGGCGGGGGGGGGGGGGGGGGGGAGGATCTGTATTCCAACACCAAATAAGAAAACATAAAACGATCATGGGGGTGGAGAACCATCGATGGTCGAATGGCAACCTTACCATCCACAGCGTACTTTTGTACAGGAAAAAAATCAGTCATTATCAACTAGGTGTAATGTTCGGTGAAGCCTCACACACGGCCACTTTGGCACATATTGGTGAGCTGTATGGCACTTATATCAATGAGGACAAGCTGAAAGCTCAACTAGCCAATGACTGCTATCTGCAAGTGAGCGCCGTGGTCAGCTGACCACACTAACTGGGCCCCATGAGGTCCCATTGCTGGGTTGAAATGAAAAGGGTATGTCTCATATGGTTATGCACGAAAGTAGCCAAAGCTGTTGCCTTACTGAGGGGTCTATATTTACTAAGCCTTGAATGGAGATAAAGTGGATGGAGATAAAGTACCAGCCAATCAGCTCCCAACTGCCATGTTACAGGCAGGGTTTGAAAAATGACAGTTAGGAGCTGGTTGGTTGGTTGGTTGGTTGGTTGGTACTTTATCTTCATCCACTTTATTTCCATACAAGGCGTAGTACATAGACCCCTGACATGTTCCATTTCCCTAAACTCGTCATAAAGGTTGATCCTATCCCCACGCCCTCTCCGCTGAACTTTCTAAAGTGGTGAATAGAATAGTATCTTGAATTGGGATGCAGTCACTATGTTGACATTCACAATGACAAAACCAGAACATGTTGAGGCCTGCAGAATGCCGACATGTTGACGGATATGGTTAGGCTGCAGTGCTAGGGAAAGGACCTAGAACAGTCACCATGGAAACCACTGGATCAGTCTGACACCACCGCTGAATGGAGGTAAGTGGTCGACGTACAGCCAGTACCCACTGTTCTGTCAACATTCTGAGCATGCGTTGAAATGCTGAGTGTTGACGCATGGTCAATGACGACGCGCTGCATGTCGACACAATGGGGTAAACTTACTAAGGTGGGAGGATTTTTTTAGAACTAGTGATGTTAGGATAATTGGCTGCAAGCTCAAAATGTTCTCTACTGCTTGTGTGTCCGGGGATAGTACACTGTACGCTCCAATGGGGCAGGGACTGATGTGTATGAAGGACATTCTCTATATAGCGTTGTGTAATTGCTGATGCTATATCAGTGGCAGATCTAGACTTAACATTTAGGGGGGCGTTCGCCCTAATCGCCCCCCGCTAAATCCGCCACTGTGCTATATGGATAAATGATAATAAGGATATATTTTGTTTATCTTAGAGAGCAAATAAAATTATCTGAAAATATAAATGCTTTATTCGGTTTTATTTATTTTTTCAGTACAGATTTTTTTTATATTGATTGATACATGTCATTGACTTGTGGTGAGAGATGTAATCTCACTGATATATGGCAAGGGGCAGTGAACTACTCCGTAGCTATATGGCGAAAAAGCAGTAAAATCACAATTCTTAAGTTTCTGTAGCACTCATATAAATGTTAAATATATTTAATTCTGTTTATAAATGATACAACACATTTTCCAGCTAGAACAATGTGTTCATTAGCTTTAGTGGAAATCAATAGGAAAAACAAAATATTCTGAATTCCTTATTTAATCTCTAAGGGACACTTAAGAGGCTGCTTTCAATAAAACTGTGTGCCCTCGACCATTGACAAGTTTAATGAATTGCCTAATGACTCGTTTAGAACAAACATATGATCATTTCATTGGTCTTTAATAAGCCTCATTATAATCAGGGTCACAGTCCGTTCCGCCGCTTATGCTATCCTTCCCCCATAAGATCACTGAGATCCAAGCAACAGCGGATCACATCACTAACTCACTAACAGCGTCAGCGATTGATGCGTAGAGATAATTATATTTTGGTGATTGGTTCTTCTTCTTACACAGCCCCATGAGACATAAAACCGTATCTAATTACCCCTGGACGGCGTGCTCAGTGCACGGACCATACCCTATAATATGTGTAAGTGCCGGTGGCGTGTCTTCTCCTGTAGCTTAATATGTCGCTGATTGGCATTCACATAGCTCATTACTTTCCTCATTTACTCGTAATCATCTGTGAGATGCATCAAACCTTCTAAAGAGGACCAGCGGAGGTGTTTCCCAAATCAGCCAATCAGATTTCAGCTCTCATTTTTCTAGTACACTCTATAAAATGATAGCCGGAATCTGATTGGTTACTGTGGGCCACTTCTCCACTTGTCCCATCATGTTCTACCTGATCCTGTAGCAAAGCGTACGTGATTCTCACAAATCCTTATCATGTTTATGAATCATAATATTCATTTTCATAATAGTAATAATATTGGTACATGCATGTGAATCTTGGACAATCCCTACGCCCAAATTGTTCACAGCTAATTAATTAATTTTATTAAGGCCGGTATGCAACCCATAAATGTTGGGATGTATCGCATCCACAACATGTAGTACATACCGCTCCTAGTGGTCTAATCATGAAGCAGTGAAAACAGTGGAGAAACAGATCAGTGGAGAAGTTGCCCATGCAACCAATCAGCATCTCCCTTACATTTTAAAAAATGTACTTGATAAAGGCTTCCTTCAAAGCTGATTGGTTGCCCAGGGCAACTTCTCTACTGGTCCTTTTCTCCACTCCTTTCACTGCTTCATGAATAGACCCCATAATATTTAAGAATAAATATTTTTTTTCTTTCATATCTTTCTATCCTTATACAGCAATAACGGAAGGACTATGGGTATACATGTACCAAAGGGTTTCCTGTTAACTATAGGCTACGCACAGCGACACCTGGCGAATATTACCGTTCACAGCTATCGCCAGCGGTAACCCCTTGGGTTATAAACCAATTAATGCTCTATATAGACCCCTTAGGTATAAAATATTCTTGTGCAACTGAGCCGCAGATAAATACGACAATGGTTCTTAAATTGCTTTGAGGCAGCGGTTACATTAACACATTTGCTTAACAGCATGTTTTAAAAATCAGGTTTTTAAAAATTCAGCTACTTACTGATTTGTGCTCACCCTTATAGTCCCTCGTCTAGATTGTAAACCATCTTATGGCAGCGTCCTCGACCTCTTTGTTTTCTCTATGTAATTATGTCATCAGCACCATGTAATTAAGGGGGTCATTCCGAGTTGATCGCTAGCTGCATTCGTTCGCTGCGCAGCGATCAAACAAAAAAAACGGCATTTCTGCGCATGCGTATGCGGCGCAATGCGCACGCGCGTCGTACTATTGCAACAAACGATGTAGTTTCACACAGGATCTAGGGAAGCTTTTCAGTCGCACTGCTGGCCGCAGAGTGATTGACAAGAAGAGGGCGTTTCTGGGTGTCAACTGACCGTTTTCAGGGAGTGTTCGAAAAAATGCAGGCGTGCCAGGGAAAATGCAGGCGTGGCTGGGCGAACGCAGGGCGTGTTTGTGACGTCAAAACAGGAGCTGAACAGTCTGAAGTGATCGCAAGCGCTGAGTAGGTATTGAGCTACTCAAAAACTGCACAAAACAACTTTGCCGCCGCTCTGCGATCCTCTCGTTCGCACTTCTGCTAAGCTAAAATACACTCCCAGTGGGCAGTGGCATAGCGTTTGCACGGCTGCTAAAAACTGCTAGCGAGCGAACAACTCGGAATGACCACCTAAATTCTTTTGCAACTATGGGGTAAATTTGCTGAGGAGGGATTTTTTTTTTTTTAGAACTGTTGATGTTGCTCATAGTAGCCAATCAGATTCTACTTAACATTTATCTAGCTGCTTCTGGAAGATAATAGATACAATCAGGTTGGTTGCTATGGGCAACCTCACCTGTTCTAAAAATGAAAACTCCCACCTTAGTAAATTTACCCCTATGATTCCGTATGCAAATTTCTGCAAAGATATGCTAATGTGGCATGCATGAATATTTGTACAGAGTTGCCTACTGACGGTTGCTTACAACGACTCACCATCGGATGCACAGCGGTCGCACCTTATGTTCGATAATCGCTTATCTGCGTAAATATCAGCATTGCGAACAACTATGAATCAGGACCTCCAGTCACTATTATTATTTTGCACTGCTTTTACTGATTTGCTAACCTGCAAGCCTAGGGGGTCATTCCGAGTTGTTCGCTCGGTAAAAATCTTTGCATCGCAGCGATTTTCCGCTTAATGCGCATGCGCAATGTCCGCACTGCGACTGCGCCAAGTAAATTTGCTATGCACTTAGGAATTTTACTCACGGCATTTTCATCGTTCTGGCGATCGTAATGTGATTGACAGGAAATGGGTGTTACTGGGCGGAAACAGGCCGTTTTATGGGCGTGTGGGGAAAAACGCTACCGTTTCCGGAAAAAACGCAGGAGTGGCCGGAGAAACGGGGGAGTGTCTGGGCGAACGCTGGGTGTGTTTGTGACGTCAAACCAGGAACGACAAGCAGTGAAATGATCGCAGATGCCGAGTAAGTCTGGAGCTACTCAGAAACTGCTACGAGGTGTGTAATTGCAATATTGCGAATACATCGTTCGCAATTTTAAGATGCTAAGATTCACTCCCAGTAGGCGGCGGCTTAGCATGAGCAAATCTGCTAAAATCCACTTGCGAGCGAACAACTCGGAATGACCCCCCTAGTACGTATCTGTAACGCAATGGCAGCCCGTACCGTTTTTTTCCATTTATTTCTTTCTAAACTCACTCTATTCCTGAAATTCCTGGGTCCCTCATACTGCACAGTCAGCGCTCAGCATCAGGTTACTACAGTACTGTCCACCACCGAGTAACGACTTATATTTTGGTTTAATTTACTGCGCCCTCTTTTCCTTCCCCGTTATTCCTGGAAGAGATTTGGCCTTCATTGGGTTTTCCACTTGGGATTATAATTCTTGGAAAACCTGCAGGTCTTCAATCAGCCCTCAAAACAAATCCAGATTTTTGCAGGAGTCTGAGTGGGGGTGGGCGAGGATGGTTTAACCCCTTCTGCACCAGCGTGATTGATCAGAAATTGCATGAACCAGAATATAATGTGTACGTGTGAGTGCACGTGATGGCATATGGATGGTAAGTGATAGATGGTGAATGAGTTCTGGTGCACTGGTCCATCCACAAGATCTAATTTAAGTCTATTGTCTATACTTCAAGCTACTGTAGTTGTGTACCTCTGTAGGGGGGAATGCATGCTGTCAAAGTGTGTTTGTGCGCCATTCATCACTCATTTCCAGTATGACCTAATACGAAGGAGGAAACTAAACATATGAAGGTTTGCATTCTAATGATAATAATAGCTACTATTTTGAGTCACGTTTTTTTATTATTTCAAAAGTTTTCATACGGATAGAATGTCGTTTTGATACATTGCATCGAAGCATCATTTCAAAGATAAATGACAGTTAGGAGCCGGTTGGATTCTTGGCCAATCCCTCCGCTGTATCAGAGTTTGATACATATCTTCCACGCTGTGAAAGCCTAAAATACATACAAGAAAAGAGTAACCCAAAGGTGCCCGGAGGAAAAGGGGGTTGAGGCGTAAGGACGCGATTCCTGTAGCAATGGGCCGGCCACCTTCTGCGCAATCACGCAATGAAACTGACCATGCCACAGGAAGCAATGCCGTGACGATGTGATTTGCAGCAATTTGCGTCATTAAGGCCCCGCCCACTTACCTTCTGGGATTGTGGGTCTCCAGGGACTCTGAGAGAACCAGAATATTTAAAATATGGATTTTCTCTGCTGACTAGGTGCCATGGAGTTCTTTACCATACCTCCCAACTGTCCCGCTTTAGGTGGGACAGGCCAGCAGTGTCCTGCGGGTATAGGAGAGTTGGGGGTAGCAGAACAGTGGGTGAATAGATGCCGTGTTGGGGCATCCTACCATCTCTGGGAGTGCTGGGCACACCAATAGAGTGATGATAATGGGGATGTGCAGAGAGATGACGCCCCTTCCCACGAGGCCACCCCTTTTTGGGCACACACGAATACACCCTCTTTAGAAATCCAATATGTTGGGAGGTATGATCACTGAGTGCGTGCTTAGCTAATATTCAGAAAACCAGCCTATCAGTTCTGTCAGTGACATCACCGAGAGACTTCACACCTTTAATGAATATTGCTATAGACTGGTACTTTATCTCTCTCCACTTTATTACTCTCCCAGGCTTGGTACATCTCCCCCATAGACTATTATCTGGACTCACTCATCAGTTTAGCAGTGTATAGTCTCATCACTGGGCAGCAGCAATTATTCACTTTTTCATTTTCTTTCTGGTTTCTGGACAATACCTGAGGATTTGCAAATAAATTATTCAGGGATTGGCGTTTTTTGTGTGTCTAACTCATAAGTCAAATGGGGGAACTATACCAGTCCTAGATATCAGAGGGAAAATGTATATAAGGCTTAGGACCCTATTTATCAAAGCAGCCGTGATTGCGGAGATAAGGATGATTTTTTTTTTTTTAATCACTTGCTTATCACAGCGATATAAAAAAACAACAACTGAGTGATACTCAGCTGTCCTGGCAATACTGGCCTAGAGCAGTAAGGGTTAATTTATCGCTTAACCGGGAAAATGCGCACGTGAGTCGGCAATCTGGCGTGTCCATGCGCAGTGGAACTGAAATTCCAGAATTTAGATTCCTAACCAAAATGAAATATATAAAAAGTGTAAATACAAAGATGTTTTAAAAAGTTTATAACTGTAAAAAAAAAAAATATATATATATATATATATATATATATATATATTTATTTTTTTTTCTCAGTTTGTGTCTGCTTTTGTCTCCATCCAAGGATGGTGACAATATGGCGTTCCATGTACGGCTGCGAACCACGTTATATATGCTTTCATGGAGCAAAGAAAAATCCCTGTTGCATTTGATGGCAATGGGGCTCTTTTCAGTCTTTTGATCTCTGATGACTATGTTCCATAATCTCCAAAAAGTTGATCCAATATGCAAAGTAAGAAATACTGTTATTCTGCTCCAATTGTGAGAATATTAGTTTAGAATATCAGTAGCAGCGTGTAATACCAGCGCCAAAATGACTGCGTAACATACAGAACTGCACTCTCCTGGCAACTTTTTCCAAAGTGCCTCCATCCCAATCACTAGGGGGGTAGGTGTCAAATCAGCAGCATTTCCAAAGCCAACATTTTCCAGGTGGAGCAACTAGTGGCGAGCAAATTGCTACCCGTGGAGGTCTAGGAAGGAAATAACTGTGGGGAAGTAGGGAGTTTAGAAATTTTATATTATGAGACCAGAGATCTCGGTTCATCTCCTACTACCAAACAGTAATTTTAACCTACCGCGGCATGTGCTTTCCTCCTAAGTTGGGAAGTCACTGGTTCCTAGTGTAGTCATAAGGTCCCAGCAAGACAACTCTTCCAATAACCCATTTAAGGCTTCACTGCACCTTTCTCCGCACCCACGCCTGACCAGAAAAGCAGAAAGAGGAGGCTTTCTGTGGCAGGGTTGCAGATAAGGAGGTAGGTGTTTACAAAGTACCAAAGTTCAGGCCTTTGATAGACGCAAAGCTGTGCCCATGGCGGCCCTACCTTGTGTATGTTCAATGCTGGCGCATGAGCGTTGATTGGAACGCAGAGCTGAAGGGTTAACACTGGGCTATTCCCCTAATTTCATGGGACCAGGAGACCCCTGTACTGGGCACAGTAGATGGAGCCACAACTTCCCTTCATCTCTACGGTCAACAATCTGAATAATAAGCCATAAGAATCTTTATGCATGACTTGATAGAGCAAGTGGAAAATATAGAAAGATAACAAACAGACAATTATCTGCCTGGTTTACATGTTATTCTCATTTCATTTTGAATCATTTCTCCTTCCTGAACGCTTCCTGTCCCGATGGGGGTGAGGGCACTTATCTCCTGTCAGGACAGCACATTCTATTGTCTTGTGATATTTGTTTAGCTGTTACACAGAGATGGGTGTAAATTTAGAAACAAAATAACACATTCATTTTTCTTTGTCAAGCGACAACGGTAGTTCAGTGACTAAATAAGCCCCCAGAGCTGACACTCGTATAATAGCCCAGTGACTCATAACTGGAAGTTTACAGTTAATTACTTACAAAACGCGTGGTACAGGAGCGAAACCAGGCATGACGCACAACTGACTTACTGTATATAGACGTAGTATACCCAAGTATATCTTTACATAGTTCTCTTACATTTGACAATTAACTTGTGTGTATACTTTCCTCTGATACGTTATTACCTGTTTTGTCTTTTATACAACTGTACAAAGCCGGGATTACATACCCAACCCGATTTAAGAATAGTTTTTTTTAAAATTTTGCCCTGCCAAGTGTTGCAGTTTTGTTGAGAATGTTTTTTTTAACTTTTATGTTGTTGTTTTTTTTTGTGCATTGCAAGATGTCATGACATCATAATGTCTTCTCCTTGAAGTGAAGGGACAAGCTGCATGGGGTGTGGATCATTTAGATCGACAGTGTCTAGTTCGACAATGTTTAGGTCGACCACTAGAGGTCGACAGGGTTGGAAGGTCGACAGGGTTTCTATGTCGACATGTGCTAGGTCAACAGGTCAAGGGGTCGACATGAGTTTTTTTGGTGTTGTTTTCTTCGTAGAGTGACCGGGAACCCAAATTAGTGCACCGTGTCCCCTCGCATGGCTTGCGTTCGGGCAAGGTGCCTCGCTTCGCTCGGCACAGATTACCGTTGCAATCGTAGTCCACGTGGATCGTTAAGTATGAAAAAGTTAAAAAAAGAAAGAAATATGAAAAACTCATGTCGACCTTTTGACCTGTCGAACTAGCACATGTCTACAGAGAAACCCTGTCGACCTAGTGACTGTCGACCTATAGTGGTCGACCTAAAGATTGTCGACCTAGACAGTGTCGATCTTCAGACCGGATCCCAGCTGCATGACCAGGGAAAAGAGGCAGAGAAGAACGACCATGCAAGTAACAGGGAAATTTCGGGTGGTGGAATGGGCAATAAATTAATCAAGTTATATAAAGGGGAGGAGTCACAAAACCACTCGCGCTATAAAAAGTGGGAGCACAATAGTGCTGGCCACCGGTTGGCAATTAAACCATCTATTGTGAACCAAAAATAAAAATATTTGGTTCTACTCAGCCATCAATAGCAGAGAACCATTTGCTCTTTGTCACTGATGGCAAAACCATTGTCCATTGGTAGTTAGCCATCGATGTTCGGCAACTATTGATGGTCGATGGCCCTAAATCTAAAAAGTTAAAGGGAAGAGAAATTATTTTATTCTTTTTCTGTACTTTTTTTTTGTAGTTATACTGGAATGTCCAGCCTCCAAATCTCCCTAACTTTTCAGTGAGGCCTACTTAAAAGAATGGTTGAATACCCCTGGTATTGTATATAAGTAGTTGCTGCTTAATGTAACCACTGGAGCAAAGTGATCTAGTGGGAATGCGCGGTGGGTGGCAGGCTGTAATCGGGCAACTAGAAAGGTTGTACGCAGCAAAGTGATGAGGATTCATATAAAAAAAGAGAATAGTCTTAAAGCAAAAGTGTTTATGCTCCAATGTATAAGAGATGAGAAAGACGCCTTTTAGAAGGTCCTGGGGAAGTGCGGGTCTTCTGTGTACGCGGCCTCATTGATGTCATTGGTTCATAGTATGTGAATACAGCATGCTTGCTTATATATGGGCCTCTCCTCCAGGAGATTCCTGAAAGGGAGTTCCAAGGAGCAAGTGCAGGGGTAACATCGACGCGTTTCGTGTCATTGTGTCTCCGCTCCTACGCTGCTGTACAAGTGATTCATTAGGGAAGTGGGTGGAGTATGACAGGTTGGCCTACATACCTGGGAGTAGGATGGTAGTGTGGTTTCCCTGACATTCCAGGAGAGTAAGTATAGAATAGTCTGGATTCTTCAGTTTCTCCATTTTTTTAATTTTTATTATTATTAAAGTTTTCGCCTCCCCCCCTTTTTGCCCAATTCCTGAGCATTTATTCCTAAAACTCCCAATGAGCAAAATTTGTTCCCAACAGCAAACAGCAGTTTGGGAACATTAACCATCGCCAGAGGCGTAACTATGGTAGGGCGAGCAGGGTGCGTGCCTGGGCGCCGTGGCGGTCATAGCTGATTGGGGCGCCGCCCAGGGCATCGCACCTGCCCACGCAGCCACCCGCCCGCAGCCCCTGCCGCCGAGCAAGTTCAGCCGTGGTACTCGGTGGCGTTACTGCAGCGGCAGCAGCTCCTAGCCTCCCTCCTTGCTAGGGCTGCTGCCGGGAGCGTGACTGCGATGCTGGCGTCAGTCACGCTCCCTGAGCTTCTGTCGCCAGTCCTCACCGTCCCAGCCGGCTCCCTGCTGAAGCTGAGAGGTGAGGGGGGAAACACTAGGCACACAGAGAGAGGCATAGAATGCCAGTACCTTGCGCTCGGACCCCCAGATACGCCCTTGGGGGGTATGCACAGAGAGAGGCATAGAATAAGGGGGGGGGGGGGGGGGTCACAGAGAGGCAAAGAAAAAAGGGGTGGGGGGACACAGTGAAGCAAAGAGTGAAGGCTGATAAAAACGGCCGGTTATAGCGGTAAATGACCAATGGTCATTATCACTGTATCCAATTACAGGCCGTTTTTATCGCCGAAATTGGACCCGTGATCGTGCGATAATACATGGGAACGGGTCCAACAATCCCATGTGTTATCGCAGCTCCGGCAGGACACTTATCGCGGATTATGCTTTGGATGCCTGAGGCACCTGAAGTATAATCCCTAATTAGTGTTAGCATCGGGGCTAATTCGATAGCCCCCGGATATTAAAATTATCCCAGTGGTCATTGTCAGTGGGTAACTGGATACCCCCCATAGAATGATGGGGGAGACGACGCAGGGGGAGGTGATGGTGTGCTGTGAGACGACGCAGGGAGAGGTGATGGTGTGCTGTGAGACGACGCAGGGGGAGGTGATGGTGTGCTGTGAGACGACGCAGGGGGAGGTGATGGTGTGCTGTGAGACGACGCAGGGGGAGGTGATGGTGTGCTGTGAGACGAAGCAGGGGGAGGTGATGGTGTGCTGAGAAATGACGTGGTGGGGAGGTGATGGTGTGCTGTGAGACGATGCAGGGGGAGGTGATGGTGTGCTGTGAGACGACGCAGGGAGAGGTGATGGTGTGCTGTGAGACGAAGCAGGGGGAGGTGATGGTGTGCTGAGAAATGACGTGGTGGGGAGGTGATGGTGTGCTGTGAGACAATGCAGGGGGAGGTGATGGTGTGCTGTGAGACGACGCAGGGGGAGGTGATGGTGTGCTGTGAGACGACGCAGGGGGAGGTGATGGTGTGCTGTGAGACGACGCAGGGGGAGGTGATGGTGTGCTGTGAGACGAAGCAGGGGGAGGTGATGGTGTGCTGAGAAATGACGTGGTGGGCAGGTGATGGTGTGCTGAGAGACGACAGACAGGGCGGTGAAGGTGTGCTGAGAGACGACGCACGGGGATGTGATGGTGTGCAGAGAGATGACAGAGAGGGAGGTGATGGTGTGCTGTGAGACGACGCAGGGGGAGGTGATGGTGTGCTGTGAGATGACGAAGGGAGAGGTGATGGTGTGCTGTGAGACGAAGCAGGGGGAGGTGATGGTGTGCTCAGAAATGACGTGGTGGGGAGGTGATGGTGTGCTGAGAGACAACAGACAGGGAGGTGAAGGTGTGCTGAGAGACGACGCACGGGGATGTGATGGTGTGCAGAGAGATGACAGAGAGGGAGGTGATGGTGTGCTGTGAGACGACGCAGGGGGAGGTGATGGTGTGCTGTGAGACGACGCAGGGGCAGGTGATGGTGTGCTGAGAAATGACGTGGTGGGCAGGTGATGGTGTGGCTGAGAGATGCAGGAAGGAGTTGGTGTAGCTGAGAGACACAGGGGGCAGGAAGTGACACGGAGGGCACGTGTCTGGTTGAACCGCTATTGTATGATGATGACCTTGTTAATATTCCTACACAGGCAGGTATCTTCCAGGCGATGTGACTTACATAAATAGTGAATACCAACTGGAGATGTCCTTTTTCACAAGGAGGATGCATTTCTTCAGAGGTTCCACATTGTGAGAAACCATCATATAGGTAAGGTGTGTATGCAATGGAAAGGAATGTTCCCATAGTGACGAGAGACAGGTGGACGGGTGGCGTGTCATGTTGGCACGGCCGCCCCTTCTAGCATATGACCACGCCCACTTCTTTGGCGCATGCACATACTGTTCTTTATATATATATTTTTTTTATTAACATCTTTATGTCAATTTTTATTGGCAATCAACTAACACATCGCCTCTTCCTCCTCATGTTTTATTGCCGTGAAGGGGTGGGTAAGGGCCATCTGTCCCCCCTCACCATGATGATGAATGGTAAGTATGATCCACTCTCCCGGAAGTTGTGTGAAGCTCCTGTTTTTTGTGGTAGCCTCCGCACCCCGGAAGAGCAGGCTAATCTCCCGCATCCTAACCTAAACAGGAAGGTAAGATAATTGTATCGCATAATTTAGCCCCTCCCCCATCATGCTGACTTGCGAATCATAGCATATTCCTTGATGATGTCAGAGCCCTGCCCCGCCCCTGAAGTTCCTTGTAGCGTCTCCTTAGAGAGGTTGACCTGAGCCACTAACATTTTGCATTCCTCTGGGCCTCTGGCCTCCACTTATACAGGGACGTTCCTGTCTGAAAAAAGATGGAGGGGGTGATGCATCAAGCAGTGAAAACACTGGAGAATTGGGCCAGTGGAGAAGTTGCCCAAAGTGGTGCCCCTCCCCCATCACTGCTCTGTGCAGCAGGCCTCAGCACCATCTTCCCAATGTATTCAACAATTATGGTACATAAGAGAAATGTAAACTTATACCCCTTTCACATCTCCAATGCCAGATCCCACCCGGGAATTGGAAACGGGTCCTTCCCGGCAGTGCTGTAACTAGGCATTTCAGCGCTGAGTGCAAGAAACGGCATTGGCGCCCTCCCCCCCCCCCCAACCCTTATGGAAAATACGGGCAGTGCGCACCGTAGGTGCACGTAAAAAATGTGGGGGCGTGGCTTCATAGTAGTAGTCTCCATTATTCAAATTACGGTGCCCAGTAGCGCCACTACACCAAGTAGAGTCCCTTTTACACATTACGGCAGACAGCGTCCCCCTTTTTACACATTACGGCAGACAGCGTCCCCCTTTTTACACATTACAGCAGACAGCATCCCCTTTTTACACATTACGGCAGACAGCGTTCCAATTTTTACACATTACAGCAGACAGCTTCCCCTTTTTACACATTACTGCAGACAGCGTCCCCTTTTTACACATTACGGCAGACAGCTTCCCCTTTTTCACTGACGTCCTAAGTGGATGCTGGGGACTCCGTCAGGACCATGGGGATTAGCGGCTCCGCAGGAGACAGGGCACAAAAGTAAAAGCTTTAGGATCAGGTGGTGTGCACTGGCTCCTCCCCCTATGACCCTCCTCCAAGCCTCAGTTAGATTTTTGTGCCCGGCCGAGAAGGGTGCAATCTAGATGGCTCTCCTAAAGAGCTGCTTAGAGTAAAAGTTTTGTTAGGTTTTTTATTTTCAGTGAGTCCTGCTGGCAACAGGCTCACTGCATCGAGGGACTTAGGGGAGAGAAGTGAACTCACCTGCGTGCAGGATGGATTGGCTTCTTAGGCTACTGGACACCATTAGCTCCAGAGGGAGTCGGAACACAGGTCTCACCCTGGGGTTCGTCCCGGAGCCGCGCCGCCGACCCCCTTGCAGATGCCGAAAAGTGAAGAGGTCCAGAAACCGGCGGCAGAAGACTTTTCAGTCTTCATAAGGTAGCGCACAGCACTGCAGCTGTGCGCCATTGTTGTCAGCACACTTCATAGCAGCGGTCACTGAGGGTGCAGGGCGCTGGGGGGGGCGCCCTGGGCAGCAATGATAGTACCTTATTCTGGCTAAAAATACATCACATATAGCCCCTGGGGGCTATATGGATGTATTTAACCCCTGCCAGGTCTCAGAAAAACGGGAGAAGAAGCCCGCCGAAAAGGGGGCGGGGCCTATTCTCCTCAGCACACAGCGCCATTTTCCCTCACAGAAATGCTGGTGGGAAGGCTCCCAGGCTCTCCCCTGCACTGCACTACAGAAACAGGGTTAAAACAGAGAGGGGGGGCACTTATTTGGCGATATGACTATATATATTAAAATGCTATAAGGGAAAAACACTTATATAAAGGTTGTCCCTGTATAATTATAGCGTTTTTGGTGTGTGCTGGCAAACTCTCCCTCTGTCTCCCCAAAGGGCTAGTGGGGTCCTGTCCTCTATCAGAGCATTCCCTGTGTGTGTGCTGTGTGTCGGTACGTGTGTGTCGACATGTATGAGGACGATGTTGGTGAGGAGGCGGAGCAATTGCCTGTAATGGTGATGTCACTCTCTAGGGAGTCGACACCGGAATGGATGGCTTATTCAAGGAATTACGTGATAATGTCAACAGAGACGGCCGGCAAAAAAAAAAAAAAAAAATAGTACCTGTCCAGGCGTCTCAAACACCGTCAGGGGCTTTAAAACGCCCATTTACCTCAGTCGGTCGACACAGGCACAGACACGGACACTGATTTCAGTGTCGACGGTGAAGAAACAAACGTATTTTCCTTTAGGGCCACACGTTACTTGTTAAGGGCAATGAAGGAGGTGTTACATATTTCTGATACTACAAGTACCACAAAAAAGGGTATTATGTGGGGTGTGAAAAAACTACCTGTAGTTTTTCCTGAATCAGATAAATTAAATGAAGTGTGTGATGATGCGTGGGTTTCCCCCGATAAAAAATTATTGGCGGTATACCCTTTCCCGCCAGAAGTTAGGGCGCGTTGGGAAACACCCCTTAGGGTGGATAAGGCGCTCACACGCTTATCAAAACAAGTGGCGGTACCGTCTCCGGATAGGGCCGTCCTCAAGGAGCCAACTGATAGGAGGCTGGAAAATATCCTAAGAAGTATATACACACATACTGGTGTTATACTGCGACCAGCGATCGCCTCAGCCTGGATGTGCAGAGCTGGGGTGGCTTGGTCGGATTCCCTGACTAAAAATATTGATACCCTTGACAGGGACAGTATTTTATTGACTATAGAGCATTTAAAGGATGCATTTCTATATATACGAGATGCACAGAGGGATATTTGCACTCTGGCATCAAGAGTAAGTGCGATGTCCATATCTGCCAGAAGATGTTTATGGACACGACAGTGGTCAGGTGATGCAGATTCCAAACGGCACAAAGAAGTATTGCCGTATAAAGGGGAGGAGTTATTTGGGGTTGGTCCATCGGACCTGGTGGCCACGGCAACTGCTGGAAAATCCACCGTTTTTACCCTAAGTCACATCTCTGCAGAAAAAGACACCGTCTTTTCAGCCTCAGTCCTTTCGTCCCCATAAGAGTCATATCTGCCCAGGGATAGAGGAAAGGGAAGAAGACTGCAGCAGGCAGCCCATTCCCAGGCACAGAAGCCTCCACCGCTTCTGCCAAGTTTCTCAGCATGACGCTGTGGCCGTACAGGACCCCTGGATCCTACAAGTAGGATCCCAGGGGTACAGATTGGAAAGTCGAGACGTTTCCCCCTCGCAGGTTCCTGAAGTCTGCTTTACCAACGTCTCCCTCCGACAGGGAGGCAGTATTGGAAACAATTCACAAGCTGTATTCCCAGCAGGTGATAATCAAAGTACCCCTCCTACAACAAGGAAAGGGGTATTATTCCACACTATGTTGTGGTACTGAAGCCAGAAGGCTCGGTGAGACCTATTCTAAATCTGAAATATTTGAACACTTACAAAGGTTCAAATCAAGATGGAGTCACTCAGAGCAGTGATAGCGAACCAGGAAGAAGGGGACTATAGGGTGTCCCGGGACATCAGGGATACTTACCTCCATGTCCCAATTTGCCCTTCTCACCAAGGGTACCTCAGGTTCGTGGTACAGAACTGTCACTATCAGTTTCAGACGCTGCCGTTTGGATTGTCCACGGCACCCCGGGTCTTTACCAAGGTAATGGCCGAAATGATGATTCTTCTTCAAAGAAAATGGACGACCTCCTGATAAGAGCAAGGTCCAGAGAACAGTTGGAGGTCGGAGTAGCACTATCTCAAGTAGTTCTACGACAGCACGGGTGGATTCTAAATATTCCAAAACCGCAGTTGTTTCCGACGACATCGGCTGTTCCTAGGGATGATTCTGGACACAGTCCAGAAAAGGGTGTTTCTCCCGGAGAAGAAAGCCAGGGAGTTATCCGAGCTAGTCAGGAACCTCCTAAAACCAGGAAAAGTGTCAGTGCATCATTGCACAAGGGTCCTGGGAAAAATGGTGGCTTCTTACGAAGCGATTCCATTCGGCAGTTTTCACGCAAGAACTTTTCAGTGGGATCTGCTGGAAAAATGGTCCGGATCGCATCTTCAGATGCATCAGCGGATAACCCTGTCTCCAAGGACAAGGGTGTTTCTTCTGCGGTGGCTGCAAAGTACTCATCTACTAATGGGCCGCAGATTCGGCATTCAGGAAGGGTCCTGGTGACCAGGGATGCCAGCCTGAGAGGCTGGGGAGCAGTCACACAGGGAAAAAATTTCCAGGGAGTGTGATCAAGTCTGGAGAATTCTCTCCACATAAATATACTGGAGCTAAGGGCAAGTTACAATGCTCTAAGCTTAGCAAGACCTCTGCTTCAAGGTCAGCCGGTATTGATCCAGTGGGACAACATCACGGCAGTCGCCCACGAAAACAGACAGGGCGGCACAAGAAGCAGAAGGGCAATAGCAGAAACTGCAAGGATTCTTCGCTGGGCGGAAAATCAGGTGATAGCACTGTCAGCAGTGTTCATTCCGACGCCCGGGAGAGTGGGGATTTCATCGGGAAGTCTTCCACATGATTGTGAACCATTGGGAAAGACCAAAGGTGGACATGATGGCGTCCCGCCTGAACAAAAAACTGGACAGGTATTGCGCCAGGTCAAGAGACCCTCAGGCAATAGCTGTGGACGCTCTGGTAACACCGTGGGTGTACCAGTCAGTGTATGTGTTCCCTCCTCTGCTTCTCATACCCAAGGTACTGAGAATTATAAGACGTAGAGGAGTAAGAACTATACTCGTGGCTCCGGATTGGCCAAGAAGGACTTGGTACCTGGAACTTCAAGAGATGCTCACAGAGGACTCATGGCCTCTGCCGCTAAGAAGGGACTTGCTTCAGCAAGTACCATGTCTGTTCCAAGACTTACCGCGGCTGCGTTTGACGGCATGGCGGTTGAACGCCGGATCCTAAGGGAAAAAGGCATTCCGGAAGAGGTCATTCCTACCCTGGTCAAAGCCAGGAAGGAGGTGACCGCACAACATTATCACCACATGTGGCGAAAATATGTTGCGTGGTGTGAGGCCAGGAAGGCCCCACGAAGAAATTTCAACTCGGTCGATTCCTGCATTTCCTGCAAACAGGAGTGTCTATGGGCCTCAAATTGGGGTCCATTAAGGTTCAAATTTCGGCCCTGTCGATTTTCTTCCAGAAAGAATTGGCTTCAGTTCCTGAAGTCCAGAAGTTTGTCAAGGGAGTACTGCATATACAACCCCCTTTTGTGCCTCCAGTGACACTGTGGGATCTCAACGTAGTTCTGGGATTCCTCAAATCACATTGGTTTAAACCGCTCAAATCTGTGGATTTGAAATATCTCACATGGAAAGTGACCATGCTGTTGGCCCTGGCCTCGGCCAGGCGAGTGTCAGAATTGGCGGCTTTGTCTCACAAAAGCCCATATCTGATTGTCCATTCGGACAGGGCAGAGCTGCGGACTCGTCCCCTGTTTCTCCCTAAGGTGGTGTCAGTGTTTCACCTGAACCAGCTTATTGTGGTACCTGCGGCTACTAGGGACTTGGAGGACTCCAAGTTGCTAGATGTTGTCAGGGCCCTGAAAATATAGGTTTCCAGGACGGCTGGAGTCAGGAAAACTGACTTGCTGTTATCCTGTATGCACCCAATAAACTGGGTGCTCTTGATTCTAAGCAGACGATTGCTAGTTGGATGTGTAGTACAATTCAGCTTGCACATGCTGTGGCAGGCCTGCCACAGCTAAAATATGTAAATGCCCATTCCACAAGGAAGGTGGGCTCATCTTGGGCGGCTGCCCGAGGGGTCTCGGCTTTACAACTTTGCCGAGCAGCTACTTGGTCAGGGGCACACCCTGACTGAGGAGGACCGGGAGTTCTCTCATTCGGTGCTGCAGAGTCATCCGCACTCTCCCGCCCGTTTGGGAGCTTTGGTATAATCCCCATGGTCCTGACGGAGTCCCCAGCATCCACTTAGGACGTCAGAGAAAATAAGAATTTACTTACCGATAATTCTATTTCTCGTAGTCCGTAGTGGATGCTGGGCGCCCATCCCAAGTGCGGATTGTCTGCAATACTTGTACATAGTTATTGTTACAAAAATCGGGTTATTATTGTTGTGAGCCATCTTTTCAGAGGCTCCGCTGTTATCATGCTGTTAACTGGGTTCAGATCACAGGTTGTACAGTGTGATTGGTGTGGCTGGTGTGAGTCTTACCCGGGATTCAAAATCCTTCCTTATTGTGTACGCTCGTCCGGGCACAGTATCCTAACTGAGGCTTGGAGGAGGGTCATAGGGGGAGGAGCCAGTGCACACCACCTGATCCTAAAGCTTTTACTTTTGTGCCCTGTCTCCTGCGGAGCCGCTAATCCCCATGGTCCTGACGGAGTCCCCAGCATCCACTACGGACTACGAGAAATAGAATTATCGGTAAGTAAATTCTTATTTTACACATTACGGCAGACAGCGTCCCCCTTTTTACACATTACAGCAGACAGCGTCCCCTTTTTACACATTACGGCAGACAGCGTTCCAATTTTTACACATTACAGCAGACAGCTTCCCCTTTTTACACATTACTGCAGACAGCGTCCCCTTTTTACACATTACGGCAGACAGCTTCCCCTTTTTACACATTACGGCAGACAGCGTCCCCCTTTTTACACATTACGGCAGACAGCTTCCCCTTTTTACACATTACGGCAGACAGCGTCCCCTTTTTCACACATTACGGCAGACAGCGTCCCCCTTTTCACACATTACGGCAGACAGAATAGATAGAGAGATAGATAGATAGAGATAGATAGAGAGAGAGAGAGAGACAGACAGACAGACAGACACTTACCATCTCTCCCCACTGGCTCAGGCAGTCAGGCTCCTCGGTGCTGGCAGATCCCGGGCAGGGGAGAAGGAGAAGGAGGGAGGGGGACTGGAGCTGCAGCAGCGCTATGTAATTAGTAGAGGCGCCACTGCAGCTGTCCCTCTGCTTCCACATTGGCTGCCCGCCACCGCTGTGAATACTGGGATGAGGGAAGCGCATCCCATCATTCACAGCAGCGCCGGCCAGCCAATGTGGAAGGAGACGGACTGCTGCAGCGCCACCGCTACCAATTACATAGCGCTGCTGCGGCTCCAGTCCCCCTCCCTCCTCCGGTTCCTCCCCTGATGCTGCTCATCTCCTCTTCTCCTCCGGCGGCGCACACAACACAGGCGGCTTGTAATGAGTCAATTTGTCTCATTACAAGCCGCTGAAATAGTTGCAGGCACACCAGGCAGACACGTAGTTACGGCTCTGCTTCCCGGGTGGGATCCGACATGGGACCCTAAGAACAGGCTTCCCGACCCTGCAATATGGCGGGTTGCATAGCCATAGCTGCTGGCAGTGGATCTGGTGGCGGTGGAGGCGCTCATTTCCGCGCCTCCTCTCCCTATGTAGTGAACAGGTCCCGGGCCGCCTTGACCCGGCAACCCGTTCACACTGCCACCGACCTGGTATGATACCTGGGAATAACACTGCTTTATTCCTGGGTTGAATTTCCGGGTCAGGCGGGCCGGGAATTCGACAATGGCCCCTTTCACACCGTATAGCAACCCGTGTCGACTCGGCAATGTGACACACCTGTGCATGCGTTCAGTGACATACTATTCACACACGTAATAATATTTAAAAATACCTTATTGCGCATACAGCTACAAACAATGTGATGCAATAAATTCACAACGTGCTAATTTCCCTCACTGAAACGATCACAGAAGGAATATAACATGATAAATTCCGGTAACCACATTGTTACCTCGCGTGACTGTCAGCTGGAAAACTGAATCATTTCATATTTCACCTCAGGAAATCTATTTATTTATGTGTGGTCAATCCAGCGAGCCAATAGGAAGCCACCTTTATGAACCCAGTGATGTCAATATTTTGGCGGCCATTTTTCTTTCTTTATCACCATTGAACAATCTGTAACACACGACAAAGCTCAGGTTTCACGGAAAAGAATCCGGGTCTGTTTCTCATTACATAATATGCAGGGCTTCCTTTCCTGAGGTGATTATACAGTAATCAGTATATTATCAGAGGTACAGCATGACGTTCTAACACTGAAGCTAAAATACATGTTTAATTGGGGGTCCACATGCTGAAAGGGAAATTCTGACTCCAAAAAAAAATCACATCGACCTCTTCATGTGTCAACCATTTCCGTGTCAACCTTTTGGAGTCTACCTAGTCAATGTCAACCTGACTGTCGGCCCTTTGATCCATAACCGATGAATAGACATACAATCAGCGCTAACAGTATTTAAGAAGAGCCTCTGGGTAAGAAGCACAGAGCCAATATGGCTGACAGCACGGCAGCATTCAGAATCATGGGGGTCATTCCGAGTTGTTCGCTCGCAAGCGGATTTTAGCAGATTTGCTCATGCTAAGCCGCCGCCTACTGGGAGTGAATCTTAGCATCTTAAAATTGCGAACGATGTATTCGCAATATTGCGATTACACACCTCGTAGCAGTTTCTGAGTAGCTTCAGACTTACTCGGCATCTGCGATCAGTTCAGTGCTTGTCGTTCCTGGTTTGACGTCACAAACACACCCAGCGTTCGCCCAGACACTCCCCCGTTTCTCCGGCCACTCCTGCGTTTTTTCCGGAAACGGTAGCGTTTTTTCCCACACGCCCATAAAACGGCCTGTTTCCGCCCAGTAACACCCATTTCCTGTCAATCACATTACGATCGCCAGAACGAAGAAAAAGCCGTGAGTAAAAATCCTAACTGCATAGCAAATTTACTTGGCGCAGTCGCAGTGCGGACATTGCGCATGCGCATTAAGCGGAAAATCGCTGCGATGCGAAGATTTTTACCGAGCGAACAACTCGGAATGACCCCCCATGTCTCCGGTGACCATTTATTGATCAGAAGTAGATACTTAGGGTAATGCATAAGCAGCGGCTATCCCGTACGCAGGTGTGGATCATTGGGTCGACAGCCAATAGGTTGTCCCCATACGGTTGACATGGCAATGGTCGACTGGATCAAAAAGTTGACAGGGTCATTAGGGCGACATGACAAAAGTAGACAGTGATAAAGGTCAACATTAAAATGGTCGACAGAAAAAAAGATCCATACAAAGTTTTGTTTTTTTTTGTCATTTTTTTATGTTCAACAACACGTGAACCCAACTGGTGTACCACATCCCCTGGCGTGGCTCGGCACAGGTTACTATTTCCAATCGTAGTCCACGTGGATGGTAAAGCATGAAAAAGTTTAAAATATATATATATTTTTTAACCTGCTGAACTTTTGTACCTGTTGACCTTTTACACGACAACCTCTTGACCATGTCTACTTAATGCACTTCGAACATACGGGGTTGACCTAATGACCGTCGACTATCATCTGGAAACCACCGTACGCGGGTAATGTGGGAATATATACTAATTCTGGTGCCACATTGAAATGGATTGTGATGTTTTCTGCGTACAAGATGGCAGATGTAGGCTGGGACTCCTGAGACACCCCCCCCCCCCCCCCCCCTGGAAAACGTTGGCAGCGCACCTGTGTTTTTGTCGCCACCTACGTTATCTTCCCCCAAACGGTCCTCATCTGTCAATCACTTTGCGGATACATCATCACCGCAAGCAGTATCGTTATGGTACCCTGGCAAGTGCGCAGTGTGATCGTGGCCCATTCACATTGGGTGCTAATCGCTGCGTGAATATCAGCATTGCGGAAACTGTGAATCAGGCCCTTTCTTTCTGCATAGCTCATTGACAAAACTTCCAGGCCACAGCATCATGCTCCGTCGTGATTTATATATTACTTGCCCCATGCCCACAGTATACAGGGGGTCATTCCCAGTTGATCGCTAGCTGCTTTCGGTCGCTACGCAGCGATCAGGAAAAAAAACGGCACTTCTGCGCATGCGGCGCAATGCGCACGCTCGTCGTACTATTACAACGAACGATGTAGTTTCACACAAGGTCTAGCGAAGCTTTTCAGTCGCACTGCTGGCCGCAGAGTGATTGACATGAAGTGGGAGTTTCTGGGTGTCAACTGACCGTTTTCAGGGAGTGTTCGAAAAAATTCAGGCGTTCCAGGAAAAACGCAGGCGTGGCTGGGCGAACGCAGGGCGTGTTTGTGACGTCAAAACAGGAACTGAACAGTCTGAAGTGATCGCAAGCGCTGAGTAGGTCTGAAGCTACTCTGAAACTGCACAAAATTGCACAAAATTATTTTGTAGCCGCTCTGCGATCCTTTCGTTCGCACTTCTGCTAAGCTAAAATACACTCCCAGTGGGAGGCGGCATAGCGTTTGCACGGCTGCTAAAAACTGCTAGCAAGCGAACAACTCAGAATGACCACCATAGCCCCATAACGTCTTCCCTTGGATACCAGACACATTACAGCAACCTTACATACATACTGGGGGAGAACAATTGTATCTCTTCTGTGGTTTTCCTGTGCACAAATGTTACTTCCCCGACAGGACAGTTATATCTGAATGACCTGACGAGATATCATAGGTTATAAGTGGCTGTTCTTTGTTGTCATACTTTCATATAAGTCACAAATGTTGACATTAGCGCAGGCTTATCCCCGCAGTGAGTGTAACTGAGGCGAAGGTTACAAAGCGAGCCAAGAATTGTATTTAATTGTTACACATGGGCTGAAAACATCTCCTAGCGTCCCAGCTCACACCACAGGACAGTGACACACAATTACAGTAAGCTAAGGGGACTGTGTAACGGGTCACATAAACACACAATGCTTCCAGGATGCTCATTTGGAGTGTAAGCTCTCCGGAACATTCAGAGCAGTCAGTACACAGTTGAAGATTTTGTATGTATGTCAGTTATAGAGATATGTGAACTGTAAAAGGGAAAACAAATTTCATATGAGCCTAAGTTATGCTGCACAAAGTATAGATCCATCATAGTAGCACATAGCCCAGGCATGTTATTATATAGCCCCATCATGCCGCCATATATAGAAGGACCATCATGCCCCCATATACAGTAGGACAATCATACGATCATATACAGTAGGACCATCATGCCACCATATACATTTGTACCATCATACCACCATATACAGTAGGACCATCATACTGCTATATACAGGAGGACCATCATACCACCATATACAGTAGGACCATCATGCCACCATATACATTTGTACCATCATACCACCATATACAGTAGGACCATCATGCCGCCATATATAGAAGGACCATCACGCCACCATGTACAGTAGGACCATCATGCCACCATATACAGTAGGACCATCATACCACCATATACAGGAAGACAATCATGCCCCCATATACAGTAGGGCCATCATACCGCTATATACAGGAGGACCATCATACCACCACATACAGTAGGACCATCATACCACCGTATACAGTAGCACTATCATACCACCATATACAGCAAGACCATCATGCCACCATATACAGTAGGAACATCATGCCACCATATACAGTAGGACCATGACGCCACCAGATACAGTAGGACCATCACGCCACCATATACAGTAGGACCATCACGCCACCATATACAGTAGGACCATAGAATTTAGAAACATAGAATTTGACGGCAGATAAGAACCACTTGGCCCATCTAGTCTGCCCTTTTTTTTTATCCTTTAGGTAATCTCAACCCTTTATAGAAACATAGAATTTGACGGCAGATAAGAAATCATCATACCGCTATATACAGGGGGACCATCATACCCCCATATACAGTAGGACCGTAATACCACCATATACAGTAGGACCATCATACACCATATACAGTAGGACCATCATACCACCATATATAGTAGGACCATCACACCACCATATACAGTAAGAGCATCATGCCACCATATACAGTAGGACCATCATACCACCATACACAGTAGGACCATCATGTCACTACCATATACAGTAGAACCATCATGCCACCATATACAGTAGGACCATCATGCCGTTATATACAGGAGGTCCATCATGCCACCATATACAGTAGGACCATCATTTTACCATATACAGAAGTATCATCGTGCCATTATATACAAGAGGACCATCATGCCACCATATACAGTAGGACCATCATGTCACCATATACAGAAGGACCATCATGCCATTGTCAGACTGGGGCATGAAGGGCTCACCAGGGAGATGCAGTGGTAGGGGCCCATATTTAGGGGTGTGGCTACTCCAAATGGGGTGTGGCCACCACAGAGGCTTGGCTAACCATTAGAGACTGCATGGTCTGGGCCTCTTGATAAATACAGGTTGAGTATCCCTTATCCAAAATGCTTGGGACCAGAGGTATTTTGGATATCGGATTTTTCCGCATTTTGGAATAATAGCATGCCATAATGAGATATCATGGTGATGGGACCTAAATCTAAGCACAGAATGCATTTATGTTTCATATACACCTTATACAGACAGCCTGAAGGTCATTTTAGCCAATATTTTTTATAACTTTGTACATTAAACAAAGTGTGTGTACATTCAGATAATTCATTTATGTTTCATATACACCTTATACACACAGTTTGAAGGTCATTTAATACAATATTTTTAATAACTTTGTGTATTAAACAAAGTTTGTGTACATTGAGTCATCAAAAAACAAAGTTTCACTTTCTCACTCTCACTCAAAAAAGTCCGTAATTCGGAATATTCCGTATTTCGGAATATTTGGATATGGGATACTCAACCTGTATATATAGTAAATACGGCTAGTGCATGCATGCTACTGTATCAGATTAATAACAGCAATGCACTATACAAAATACACAATAGTCCTGTGCAGTACAAAGTAACATAGTAACATATGGATAATGTATATTTCAAGTGCACAGTCTGGAACCCTATCCCTAGAGGAAAGGGTTAACCTCCAGGCAGTGGGGCCCACCGGGGGTTTCCCCCTGTACCTCTATGACCCAGTCTGATACTGGGTAGAACCATCAGGACTATCATGACACATATACCATGATGCCACATTTTACAGTAGCACTATCATACCACCATATACAGTAAGACCATCATACCCCCATATACAGTAGGACCATCATACCCCCATATACAGTAGGACCATTATGCCACCATATACAGTAGGACCATCATACCCCCATATACAGTAGGACCATCATACCCCTATATACAGTAGGACCATCATACCCCCATATACAGTAGACTCATCATACCCCCATATACAGTAGGACCATCATACCCCCATATACAGTAGACCCATCATACCCCCATATACAGTATGACCATCATACCCCCATATACAGTAGGACCATCATACCCCTATATACAGTAGGACCATTATGCCACCATATACAGTAGGACCATCATACCCCCATATACAGTAGACCCATCAAACCCCCATATACAGTAGGACCATCATACCCCCATATACAGTAGACCCATCATACCCCCATATACAGTAGACCCATCATACCCCCATATACAGTAGGACCATCATACCCCTATATAGAGTAGGACCATCATACCCCCATATACAGTAGGACCATCATACCGCATATACAGTAGGACCATCTTACCACCATATACAGTAGGACCATCATACCACCATATAGCTACATCATTCCACCAAATAGCCCAATCATGCCATCATAAGCCCCATCATGTCTCCATACAGCCCCATCATGCCACCTTACAGCCACATCATTTTACCATGTAGCTCTAGAATGCCCACCCTGCCAACATATAGCCACATCATTGCACCATGTAATCATTCCACCATACAAACTCACCAACCCACCATGTAGCCCCATCATGTAACAATACAGCCCCATCACACCACCATATAGGCCCATCATGCCACCAAATAACTCGGTCGTGTCACCATACAGACACAAAATGGCACATACAGGCCCATCATTCCACCATATACAGAAGGTCCATCATGTCACCTCATAGCCCCATCATTGCATCAGATAGCCTCATCATACCACCATATAGCCCCATCCTGCCACCATATAGCTCCCTTATGCCACCTCATAGCTCCTTCGTGCCACCATATAGCCCCATCATTGCATCAGATAGCCTCATCATACCACCATATAGCCCCATCCTGCCACCATATAGCTCCCTTATGCCACCTCATAGCTCCTTCGTGCCACCATATAGCCCCATCAGTCCACCATTGTCCATCATATAGACGCATCATGCTACCGTACAGCCCCATCCTGCACAATAAATAATGGGGATTAGGGGAAAGCCGTAACGGTCCAGACTACGGAACGCTGGACTGGATTGGACAGGACCTGTACCACTGCGAAGCTCTCTGTGCGTGTCTACCTGCACCATTTGCTGTGTGATAGCTGTTATATATAAGGGGACAACACAGAGAGCTCCGCAGCAGCACGGGTCGCTGTAGGGTGCTAGTCCGGTGTTCCGGAATCTGTACCGTTGCGGCTTTCACCCAATCCCTAAATAAATATATATCAGTGGAACAGTGTAAGACAGCAGCCAAACTAACATTCTCAGACACCACTTACTATGATATTTACAGGGAATTTGTACTTTTTTTACTTATTTATTTTTAGTAACTCGGAGGGTATATGTAGCCGAAACACAACAGAGGCCGCCATTTTTGTTTGTTATCTAGACCAGATATTATGTGGAAACATAGTGTTCCATGAACCGTCTGAGGTTCAGCTCCTCCGCAGCGATCATATTCTGCATTCTGCGCATTACAGGCTGAACGATTAACCAAATGTCTAAAATGTTCTACAGAACCTCGGTGACTAAAATGGCACAAACGGAGAATACTGGCAAAACTGAATATTCCTCCGCTCGCGCTGTCACAGGCCGCAAGTGTCATTCCAGTCTTTAGCTGATGACAATTCGCTGTACACAGCCACCGCAGATCTGTCCAACGCATACGAACCAAAACATTCGTCTTTCTCTATATAAAACATTTGTAAACATTATTCTGCATTTATACTATACTGTATAATATAACATGTTACAGAGATCAAGCCAGCTGGTCTGCTTTACTAGTAAATCGCCTTTAAATCACTGATATAGCAAATACCCTTTTAAAATATTCCTCCATTCCACAGTAAGTGACACATAGAGATAGATAGATAGATAGATAGATAGATAGATAGATAGATAGATAGATAGATAGATAGATAGATAGATACAAGACCTCCTGACAGCTGACCTATGGAGTAAAGATTTTTCCCAATTTTTCCCAATTCTCTGGTTGGACACAAAACTCTTTCTCTCCGCGAAACCTTGACAAGTTATTCCAACAGCCCAGAAACGTTCCCAGCACTTTTATTTTGATTCTCCTCCACATGAAGACGGCAGAGCTCCATGCATACCACAGGGTTTTATTTCTGCAATATCTACCTTAATATAAAGTACGCATGCATATGTATAATGGTTAGAAGAAAATACCTTTTTTATAACCCAGGGAGCAGCCTCATTCTCTTCCTCCCTCATCTTGTGTAACTTGAGAAAGGAGCAGGGATTGGAATAAGGAGCATCTGGATACCCCCCCTCCCTCCCTCCTCCTCCCCTCTTTTGTTAAACTTCCAAATCCTCTTTGAGAAAAAGAAAAAAAAAAAACAAGAAAAACTTTTGCCTTCTTCTCCCAATGATTTTCCAGTCCGAAATGCAACAAGCCGGCAGGATTCCTACCCTTCCCCAGCTATCTCCCCTCCTCCATACATCCTGTAGCCCTTATTTCCCTGTTGATAATGGGATTTTTTTTTTCTGTGTGATTGCTGGAAATTCTTTTACTCTTTCTCTTTCTCTCTCTCTCTCTCTCTTTGGAGTCTCTCTATTTCCTCCTCTGTCTTTCTCTCTCTCCTCCTCCTCCTCCCTCTACTCTATTCCCAACCGTGCAGGCTGACCCATTCTTCATCTGCAGCTGGCTGGGGAAAGGTTCTATCTCCATGACAACCTGTAGCCCTGAATACAGGATGGGCCCTTACAGTGGGGGGATAGGGTTAGGGTTCACAGATTTTAACTCTTTTTTTTTTGTCTCCAGTATCATGCAATCAAGGTCAACCTTGTCACAAAGAGCTAATTGCAATTATTTTAACCTCTGTGTGTGACTTGACGGTACTCCGAGGCATCTTTGAGATGAACCAGCCCAACACGCCAAGAAGTTATTTTTCTTTTTAAGAATGTTGGAATTTTTTTTTTCTTTTTGTTTATGAAAATATCCACAAGGGTTTGATTTCACCTGCTGGAGCAGTAAGGCCTGCAATCAGGATGTAGGGATGGTCATCGATTATCGATGGTTTTGTACATATGGTCAATGGTTTTGCCATTAGTGGCGTTGGTCCAATGTTTCTCCACCATCGATGGTGACACAACAATGCTTGCTTTTTCCCGTTGCACGTCACTTGCTCTCCTGTCGCACATCGCTTAACTCCTCTGATCATCCCACCACTGTCACGGGTCCCCTCTAGTAATGCCTATCGATGGTTCAAACAATCAATGGCTTTCCATCAATGTTTTCCTGCAATTGATGGGAAGTACAGATGGCAACCTTTGATGGTGATCAGTATGACCGACCAAAGCTGTTGGCTCACATCCGCATGGTTATAATTAATCCCCGTATCTGGCACCGTGACTCCACCTCTGTACACCGCATTAGGGCAAAAGAGGCAAATATGGAGAATAGAATGGAAATACAACACTATTTTGTTTTGTGTTAGTACTTATAGGTGCCAACATTTCAGGATAGTCTCCAGCAACACAATGGGGTAAATTTATTAAGGTGGGAGTTTTTTTTATAACTAGTGATGTTGCCCATAGCAACCAATCCGATTCTATCTAATTGGTTGCTATGGGCAACATCACCATTTCTAAAAAAAATCCCCACCTTAGTAAATTACGTATTGATTCTAAGCTGGAGCATCTAAGCACATTGCATGCATCAACAAGTTTATGAATGATTCCGATTTGCACGCAAAAGTGCGCACAGCGGCAGCTCTTGGCGGTGACTTGTCTGTGAGTTTATGCAAATACCACTACATGCTCCTTCCCTGGTGTACATCCATCCGGCCCCATGTGCAAGGACTGAGATGCCCACTTTAGCATCCACGCACGCTGTAATACGATTGGCTCATCCTTAGGGGCCCTGCTGCATTGGATACCAGGATGTTTTTGCCTTTCAAAGATTGTTTTTGAATTACTATTAACTTATAAGATCCAGAGAATAAGGCTGGTGGTAAGAATTGCATTCACCGTGCAGGAACAGAGGAATTTTTCAGGGACAAATCATTAACACCTGGGGCTGTGCCAGAAACTTAAAGTCCTTATTGATGAATGTCTCGTGCCCCATGCACCTCAGCCTGCTGCTCGTTTTGATAATGATAGGGTGAGAATCCTTTGAAGTGCCAGGGAATTCGGGGCTGAAGAAGGTGGCATGTAATTGGTTACCTGTGGGTCCCGTCCTGCTTTCAAGTTTTGCTGTCACATACAATTCAATGTAATACTTAAGTGGTGTTGAGGACGGGCAGTTGTCCAGCTTAATTTATCTTTATATAGAACGGTTCTGTTAATGATAATTCCACGCAGATACTATTTTATGTTTTACTCTCCAAATCCCCCCCCCCCCCTCCTCTTCCACCAAGTAGCAGACTTAGGGGGGTCACGTGTGCTTGCTGCTCATAGGTGGTCATTCCGAGTTGATCGCTAGTTGCATTTGTATGCAGCGCAGCGATCAGGCCAAAAAACAGCAGTCTGCGCATGCATATGTGGCGCACGCGCGATGTACGGGCACAACGAATGATGCAGATTTGCACAGGGTCTAGCAATGCATTTCAGTCGCAATGGTTGCTGCAGAGTGATTGACATGAAGTGGGCGTTTCTGAGTGGCAACTGACCGTTTTCAGGGAGTGTTCGGAAAAATGCAGGCGTGCCAGGGAAAACGCAGGCGTGGCTGGGCGAACGCTGGGCGGGTGTGTGACGTCAAATCCGGAACTGAATAATCTAAAGTGATCGCAAGCTCTGAGTAGGTTTTGATCTACTCTAAAACTGCACAAAATTATTTTGCAGGCGCTCTGCAATAAAAACATTCACACTTCTGCTAAGCTAAAATACACTCCCAGTGGGAGGCGGCATAGCGTTTGCACGGCTGCTAAAATAAGAATTTACTCACCGGTAATTCTATTTCTCGTAGTCCGTAGTGGATGCTGGGGACTCCGTAAGGACCATGGGGAATAGACAGGCTCCGCAGGAGACTGGGCACACTATAAGAAAGATTTGGTACTACCTGGTGTGCACTGGCTCCTCCCTCTATGCCCCTCCTCCAGACCTCAGTTAGGATACTGTGCCCGGAAGAGCTGACACAATAAGGAAGGATTTTGAATCCCGGGTAAGACTCATACCAGCCACACCAATCACACCGTATAACTCGTGATATTAAACCCAGTTAACAGTATGAAATATAACTGAGCCTCTCAACAGATGGCTCAACAATAACCCTTTAGTTAGGCAATAACTATATACAAGTATTGCAGACAATCCGCACTTGGAATGGGCGCCCAGCATCCACTACGGACTACGAGAAATAGAATTACCGGTGAGTAAATTCTTATTTTCTCTGACATCCTAGTGGATGCTGGGGACTCCGTAAGGACCATGGGGATTATACCAAAGCTCCCAAACGGGCGGGAGAGTGCGGATGACTCTGCAGCACCGAATGAGAGAACTCAAGGTCCTCCTCAGCCAGGGTATCAAATTTGTAGAATTTAGCAAACGTGTTTGCCCCTGACCAAGTTGCAGCTCGGCAAAGTTGTAAAGCCGAGACCCCTCGGGCAGCCTCCCAAGATGAGCCCACCTTCCTCGTGGAATGGGCTTTCACTGATTTAGGATGCGGCAATCCAGCCGCAGAATGCGCCAGCTGAATTGTGCTACAAATCCAGCGAGCAATAGTCTGCTTAGAAGCAGGAGCACCTATTTTGTTGGGTGCATACAGGATAAAAAGCGAGTCAGTTTTCCTGACTCCAGCCGTCCTGGAAACATAAATTTTCAAGGCCCTGACTACGTCCAGCAACTTGGAATCCTCCAAGTCCCTAGTAGCCGCAGGCACCACAATAGGTTGGTTCAAGTAAAAAGCTGATACCACCTTAGGGAGAAACTGGGGACGAGTCCTCAATTCTGCCCTATCCATATGGAAAATCAGATAAGGGCTTTTACATGATAAAGCCGCCAATTCTGACACACGCCTGGCCGAAGCCAAGGCCAATAACATGACCACTTTCCACGTGAGATATTTCAGATCCACGGTTTTAAGTGGTTCAAACCAATGTGATTTTAGGAAACTCAACACCACATTGAGATCCCAAGGTGCCACAGGAGGCACAAAAGGGGGCTGAATATGAAGAACTCCCTTTACAAAAGTCTGAACTTCAGGCAGTGAAGCCAGTTCTTTCTGGAAGAAAATCGACAGAGCCGAAATCTGGACCTTAATGGAACCCAATTTTAGGCCCATAGTCACTCCTGACTGTAGGAAGTGCAGAAAACGACCCAGCTGAAATTCCTCTGTAGGGGCCTTCCTGGCCTCACACCACGCAACATATTTTCGCCAAATGCGGTGATAATGATTTGCGGTTACTTCTTTCCTGGCTTTTATCAGCGTAGGAATGACTTCCTCCGGAATGCCCTTTTCCTTTAGGATCCGGAATTCAACCGCCATGCCGTCAAACGCAGCCGCGGTAAGTCTTGGAACAGACAGGGCCCCTGCTGTAGCAGATCCTGTCTGAGCGGTAGAGGCCATGGGTCCTCTGATAACATTTCTTGAAGTTCCGGGTACCAAGCTCTTCTTGGCCAATCCGGAACCACGAGTATCGTTCTTACTCCTCGCCTTCTTATTATTCTCAGTACCTTTGGTATGAGAGGCAGAGGAGGGAACACATAAACCGACTGGTACACCCACGGTGTCACTAGAGCGTCCACAGCTATCGCCTGAGGGTCCCTTGACCTGGCGCAATATCTCTTTAGCTTTTTGTTGAAGCGGGACGCCATCATGTCCACCTGTGGCCTTTCCCAACGGTTTACCAACAGTAGGAAGACTTCTGGATGAAGTCCCCACTCTCCCGGGTGTAGGTCGTGTCTGCTGAGGAAGTCTGCTTCCCAGTTGTCCACTCCCGGAATGAACACTGCTGACAGTGCTATTACGTGATTTTCCGCCCATCGGAGAATCCTTGTGGCTTCTGCCATCGCCACCCTGCTTCTTGTGCCGCCCTGTCGGTTTACATGGGCGACTGCCGTGATGTTGTCAGATTGGATCAGAACTGGCTGGTTTTGAAGCAGGGGCCTTGCCTGACTTAGGGCATTGTAAATGGCCCTCAGTTCCAGAATGTTTATGTGTAGGGACGACTCCTGACTTGACCAAAGTCCCTGGAAATTTCTTCCCTGTGTGACTGCGCCCCAGTCCCGAAGGCTGGCATCCGTGGTCACCAGGACCCAGTCCTGTATGCCGAATCTGCGGCCCTCTAGAAGATGAGCACTCTGCAGCCACCACAGTAGAGACACCCTGGTCCTTGGAGACAGGGTTATCAGTTGATGCATCTGAAGATGCGATCCCGACCACTTGTCCAAGAGGTCCCACTGGAAGGTCCTTGCATGGAACCTGCCGAATGGAATTGCTTCGTACGAAGCCACCATTTTTCCCAGGACTCGTGTGCAGTGATGCACCGATACCCGTTTTGGTTTTAGGAGGTCTCTGACTAGAGATGACAGCTCCTTGGCTTTCTCCTGCGGGAGAAACACTTTTTTCTGTTCTGTGTCCAGAATCATCCCCAGGAACAGTAAGCGTGTGGAAGGAACCAGTTGTGACTTTGGAATGTTTAGAATCCAGCCATGCTGTTGTAGCACTTCCCGAGATAGTGCTACTCCGACCAGTAACTGCTCCCTGGACCTCGCCTTTATTAGGAGATCGTCCAAGTACGGGGTAATTAAAACTCCCTTTTTTCGAAGGAGTATCATCATTTCTGCCATTACCTTGGTAAACACCCTCGGTGCCGTGGACAGTCCAAACGGTAGTGTCTGGAATTGGTAAAGGCAATCCTGTACCACAAATCTGAGGTACTCCTGGTGAGGAAGGTAAATTGGGACATGCAGGTAAGCATCCTTGATGTCCAGGGATACCATGTAATCCCCCTCGTCCAGGCTTGCAATAACCGCCCTGATGGATTCCATCTTGAACTTGAATCTTTTTATGTATGTGTTCAAGGATTTCAAATTTAAAATGGGTCTCACCGAACCGTCCGGTTTCGGTACCACAAACAGTGTGGAATAGTAACCCCGTCCTTGTTGAAGTAGGGGTACTTTGACTATCACCTGCTTGTGAATTGCCTCTAGTACAGCCTCCCTGCCCGAGGGAGTTGTCGGTAAGGCCGATTTGAGGAAACGGCGGGGGGGAGGCGCCTCGAATTCCAGCTTGTACCCTGAGATACTACTTGAAGGATCCAGGGATCCACCCGTGAGCGAACCCACTGATCGCTGAAATTTTTGAGGCGGCCCCCCACCGTACCTGGCTCCGCCTGTGGAGCCCCACCGTCATGCGGCGGATTTGGAAGAAGCGGGGGAGGACTTTTGTTCCTGGGAACCTGCTGCGTGGTGCAGCTTTTTTGCCCTTCCTCTGCCTCTAGACAGAAAGGACCCGCCTTTTCCCCGCCTGTTTTTCTGGGGTCGAAAGGACTGTACCTGATAATACGGCGCTTTCTTAGGCTGTGAGGGGACATGGGGCAAAAATGCTGACTTCCCAGCTGTTGCTGTGGAAACAAGGTCTGAGAGACCATCCCGAATAACTCCTCACCCTTATAAGGCAAAACTTCCATGTGCCTTTTAGAATCTGCATCCCCTGTCCACTGCCGAGTCCATAAGCCTCTCCTAGCAGAAATGGACAATGCACTTATTCTAGATGCCAGCCGGCAGATCTCCCTCTGTGCATCTCTCATGTACAAGACTGAGTCTTTTATATGCTCTACGGTTAGCAATATAGTGTCCCAGTCCAGGGTGTCAATATTTTCTGACAGGGAATCTGACCAAGCAGCAGCAGCACTGCACATCCACGCTGAAGCAATAGCTGGTCTCAGTATAACACCAGTGTGTGTATATATAGACTTTAGGATAGCCTCCTGCTTTCTATCAGCAGGTTCCTTTAGGGCGGCCGTATCCGGAGACGGTAGTGCCACCTTTTTAGACAAACGTGTGAGCGCTTTATCCACCCTAGGGGGAGTTTCCCAACGTGACCTATCCTCTGGCGAGAAAGGGAACGCCATTAGTAATTTTTTTGAAATCACCAATTTTTTATCAGGGAAAGCCCACGCTTCTTCACTGTCACAACTGAGGGCCTGAGCTGACGGGAGGCAGCCTCAGTTGTAGGGGCTGAGATGTACCGGAACCTGGGAGGTTGTATCAGACCCCTGGACATGTAAGTAACATGAATAATAACTGCCCGAAGGCGTGACCACGACAACTTGGATAAAAGTCAATGATGTTTATTATGACAACTCCGCAACACAGCAGCAGTAAAAGAAAACGTAAAAGTCAGCAAAGAATAAATACAGTTCCTGGGTACTACAGGATGGCAGGAGCCACAGGGCACTGGTAGTGTGAGATAGTTCTTATGATCTTCTAGATGGAAAGTCCTTACCAGGCCCGACTGTAGCAATGGAGATAACCCAGGATTGTGCCAGCTGGTGTTCCAGGAAAAGCTGGGTTGCTGAAGATAAAACAGCTGCTGTGGATACTGGCTGGAACCAGACTGTTGTTAGCACGGAGTGGATACTGGCTGGAACCAGTTAAATAATAAATGAACTTGGGAGCGATGAAATATGAACTGAAATGTAGAACTTGAGAGCGGAGAAATAATAATACCGGTGGAGAGTGGTAAAGTGTAGAAAGGACACCGGCCCTTTAAGAGAAGCTGTACTCTGCTGGAAGCTGAGCTGGAAGCAGGTAATGTTGTAGCTGGAAACAGATGAATCCACAATGGATTGGAGAGTCAGGCTACACCGCAGGTGGAATGCTGGTGCGGGTCTCTATGGTGGAAGTCTTGAGACAGGAGCTGGAACCTGGAAGACAATCACAGGAGAGAGACAAACAGGAACTAGGTTTGACAACCAAAGCACTGACGCCTTCCTTGCTCAGGCACAGTGTATTTATACCTGCAGCAAGGAAGGGATCGGCTAGGCAATTATGCAGATTATCAATACTGAGAACAGATTGGTGGAAATGATCATCTGACAGAATCCAAGATGGCTGCGCCCATGCAGACACTTGGAGGGAAGTTTGGTTTGTAATCCATGTGGTAATAAAAACAGTAATGGCGGCGCCGGCCACCGGAGACAGGAGGCGCCAGGCTGACAGATGCACATCCAACCACGCGGACACAGCGGAGGCCGCGGCTGACGTAATCGCCACTCAGACACTCTGCATGCAGAAGTTCAGGGACGGCGGCGGAGGCCGCGGGAGACGCCATGCCAGGTGTAATATGGCGTTTACTGTGACAGCGTCCCAGAGTGACAGGAGAGGATACAGGAATGTACACATCAGGATAACAGATGGGATCCGGTCCTGGAGCGCTGAGCCAGCCTTAGGAGGCATCTGATGGGTAAGAAATGGCGTCCAGATACCCGGATCGTGACAGCAGCACCCCCCTTTAGGAGTGGCCCCAGGACACTTCTTTGGCTTTTGAGGAAACTTGGAATGGAATCTCCGGACCAAGGCAGGAGCATGGACATCAGAAGCATTGGTCCATGAACGTTCCTCAGGACCATAACCCTTCCAGTCAATAAGATATTGTAGTTGACCGTAACGGTGACGTGAGTCCAGGATCTTGGCCACTTCATACTCAACGCCTCGTTGAGTTTGGACTTTCGGAGTTGGAGGAAGTGAGGAATGAAACCGATTCAAGATCAGCGGTTTCAACAGGGAAACATGGAATGTCCTGGGTATTTTTAAGAAGGGAGGCAACTGGAGTCTGTAAGCAACAGGATTGATGACTTGTTCAATCTTGAAAGGACCGATATAGCGAGGTGCAAACTTCATACTGGGAACTCTTAACCTCAAATTCTTCGTGGATAACCATACCCGATCACCCACCTTGAGAGCAGGAACTGCTCGACGCTTCTTATCCGCAAACTTCTTGTACCTGAACGATGCCTTGAGCAGAGCTGATCGTACGCTCTTCCAGATATTGGCAAACTGATGCAAGGTGATATCCACTGCGGGAACAGAAGTTGCTGGAAGCGGTTGGAACTCAGGGACTTTAGGGTGGAATCCAAAGTTAGTGAAGAATGGTGTTGAAGCAGATGAAGAATGATACTGGTTGTTATGACAGAACTCGGCTGTGGCCGGAGAGACTAGCCAGCCACACGTGTAATGGCGTCTGCGGCACTGAAGGGGTTAACCCTCGTGCCCAGCGCCATGTTGCGGACTGTTTGAAAGTTTGTTGAATCATGTGTTTTACTTTTAACATGTCATATGTAGTGCTCTGTGCACTATTGCAGGAATGCATGTTTAACTGTACCTATTTTATATTCAAGACAGGCTTGGTGTATATTTAAAGGAAAAATGCAGTTACTATAGATGTCTGAATACGCATCTCTTATCCTCTGGAAATAGGAAGTGGCATGCTAATGGCCCTGTTCTATCAGAGAGGTGTGAAGGACAATACCTTTTGATGTGTAAGTTCCTTAGAGAGAGATGCTAATCATTGGGTTTATGGGCTTGGATTTGATATACGATCCCTGAATGGAAGATAAAGGAAGGAAGACTGTTTGTTTGTATTGTAGCCATTCCTGTTGTAATCTTAAACACTGGGATTGCCTGGAGATGTGAATGACCAGAAACATCTGTATTTTGAAGATATGTGATAAATTTATCAATAGTGAATGTTAATCTGATACCAAACGTTGTCTGGGTGACAGGAAGGAGGATATTGTTTTATTGCACTTATATCCTTGTAAAATGTAATTTATTGGTATTTTCTAAAATAACCTGATTGGTTGGAGAAGACAGGGAGGGCTTACCCCCCTGTGGTACTGTGTGGAAAACTGACATAAAAAGGAGACCTGCGTGCCTCCAGAGTTGTAGTTATACCATCTTATTCTGCTGGAACATCTTGCTGTATGCTGTTGCCCCTAGCAATAGGGAAGAGTTCTCTTTAGAACTATATTTGAGCAAATAAACATCATTGCCTCAAGAAGATTGCTTCATCTTGTGACCAACAGGGTTAGGCCAAACCTAGCCCCGTCCTCCGGCTGTCCAGGGAAGCACCTAACGTCTCCAAGCTCCGCCTTCCGCCAGCTACTGGTAGAGGCCTAGCAAGTGGCTAGTGGGGATTCGTCAGCACCACACAGCTGTGGTAAAGCAGTGCGTCGGCACATACAGAGCAGAACCGTGGTTCCAAACGCCACGGCAGGTTAGGAGTTTGGTGGTGGCAGCGAGAACCCGCCCACAGCGCAGTGGGTGGAGTCAGTAACAGGCGGTTACTGACGGTAAGCGGGAATCCCCTATGTGGTCAGGCCTCGTGCGGCTTGACCTTCCATTCTGTGCGCAGTCGACGGGACGCGGCAAGCGGCGAGTGCTTCCGTACGGTACCGTCCTGTCACAGAAATGGTGGCAGCGGTGGGATATTCCCAGGCGGCTTTTCATCACTCGATTGGAGAAGCCGAGTTACTCAGGAGAGGAGTAACTGCAGCGCAGGAGAACGCACAAGATGGCGGAATTCAGCGGAATGTCCGAGGAGGATCTGGAGATCGTATGCCAGGGGAAGGGTGTGGATATCCCTTCCAACGCGTCCAGAAGCGTCATGAAGGCGGCGCTCAGGAGCGTGGAGGAGTCTCATCGGGCGGAGGTGGAAAGCACTGACGGCGTCAGCATCGCAGAGGACGGCCCAACAGTGGACCTTCGTAAGGAACCGGTGAGAACCACAAGCCCCGCCTACTCTCACAGCAGCAATGTTTCCCAGCAATCCCTAGCAGGGCCAGGATCCCAACGTCCCAGCGGGGGCAGTACGGATAGCCTAGCAGATCGGCTAGCGGAATTGGGGGAAAGGGCAACGGAGCAAGAGCGCTTGATCATCATCCAGATGTGGCGTGATGAGCGGGCACCACAGGCCGTGGTACCCCGGGAGCCGTTGTCAGCTGTTGTACACAGATCAGGACGTATACAGTTTGCCAAGTTTGCAGACAGTGATGGGGACATTGATGGACATTTGCAAGTTTTTGAAAGGACTTGTAAACTACACGATCTACCCAAGTCAGAGTGGGTGAGACACCTTGTGCCCACTCTGCATGGAGAGGCCTTGGAGGCCTATCGAGGAGTGGCCACGGAGGACTGTGGGAACTACGACGAAGTCGCGAAGGCCCTCCTCCAGCGATTCTTCATCACTCCCGAGTCTTACAGGAAGAAATTCAGAGACTTGCCTAAGAATCCTAGCAGCACCCATGAGCAATTCGCCACCCAGCTGCGGCAGTACGTGGTGAAGTGGGTGAAGGATTCGGAAGCCACTACATGGGACGCACTGATCGACCTGATCTGCAGGGAGCAGTTCTACCGCAGGTGCGCCCAAGAAGTGAAGGAGTGGGTGCTAGATCGGGAGCCACCCAGCTTAAAAATGGCTGCCCAATTAGCCGACAAATATGTGGCAATTCGGCCACGGGGGCTGAAGCGCCCCGCCAGCAGCCAGCTCCAACAGACTGTACCACCAAGGGGACCCCCCTCTTCAGCTCATCACCCCCAAAGACAAGCATCTTCCAACCCGGGTGCTCTTAGCCAGCAACCGCACCGCAGAGTCCCTGCAACTGATCAGAGATCATCGGTGCCACGACTGGAGAAGAAGTGCTACGGCTGTGGGAAAATCGGACATCTGAGGATGAACTGTCCTGCATCCCAAGCACCCCAGACTCGTGCCCTAAATCCGAGTGCTGGAGCCCGGCTCGCTTGTTTGACGAGAGGAGATGAGCCTACAGAGACTGTTCCCCCTCCAGTCAGTCCGATGGAGTGTGGCGAGAGACAGGTGCACTCTGCGGAGAGAGTCACCTGCATGGCCAAACAGCCCCTACACAACATGTGGAGGCACCTGCAGCCAGTCCACGTGGGACCCCTGCAGGGAGAAGGCCTAAGAGACTCTGGGGCCTCAATCACTGTGGTGAGCCCCCACCTTATAGATCCTGCTGCAGTATTGCAGGGTCGCACTGCCACGATCACCCTGGCAGAAGGAACAGAAAAAGCGGTTCCCATGGCAAGAGTCTACCTGGACTGGGGAGCTGGACCAGAGTTGCGAGAAGTTGCCGTCATGGATGGTCTCCCAACTGATGTGGTCCTAGGAAATGATCTGGGTGGTGGGATCGTCACTATGTTAGTTGGCGCCATTCCCCGGAGTCAAGTTCCACAACCACCGTTGACATCAGCTACTCCAGCACAGCCCAGCCCAGAGGAAAAGACTACAGCTGTAAGACAACTGCCAGCGCAGCCAACCACAGCATCAACCAGCCCAGAGGAAAAGATTACAGCGGCTAGATCGGTACATCGACCCCGCATGCCTTTTGCCTCTGGTATGCCTACGTCCCCTAGCAACGCAGAGGATGTCGGTTCCAGCTCGTGTGATCCTGTGGGGGTGCCCAATGATGCTCCTGACCCAAGTGGTTTGCCAACTCCGGCGGTGAGTATGAGAAACCACACTGATTTTTCCATGACTGACCCCTACCAGACTGACCCTAGTAGTCCCCACCTAGATCCCCCTGTAGAGTGTCCCAATTTAGGAGAGATTGAGGGCCACAGGCAGGAGTTTAGGGAGGCTCAACTCTCTGACCCATCCCCAAAAGGCATGAGGCGCCACTCTGGCAGCGGCCTTGACAGGGTTGGGGCAGGAAGTTTGACCTGGCAGGAAGGGTTAAGGTACAGGGTAGCCAGGAAAGTGGGAGGGGATAGACCAGATAGGGAATGTGTCCAACTGGTCCCCTCAGGGAACGTTCCTGCGCAACTGGTGTCGGTTGCCAGCGAAACCCCTTTGGACAGCAACCCGGAGACAGACCGTACCCTGAAGGGCCTGACACAGAGCTTACCCTGGTCTGGAATGTCAGATGACGCCCAGACCAAATGTAAGGCTGGTGCCATGCGTTGGCAGCCGGGGCACTCCAGCGGTTGTGTTGTCTCTGGGCCTCTGCCCATAGGAGAACCCTTGCAGCAAGTTGCTGTGGACATAGCAGGTCCCCTGCCTGTGCACAGTAGATCGGGGAAGACACGCAGCCTCCCTGTAGTGGATGCCACACAGGATCCAGAGGCTGGTGGTCTGGCCGCCATCACTGTGGCACAGGTAGCGGACGAGGAGGAAGGAGTAGGCCTAGGTGACAGGGTAGGTTTCCCGAGTCATAGGTCGACGGAGGAGGATTGGAGGGCAGGTCTGACAGTTAAGGCAGACAGTTGCCAGATAGGTATGACGGAGGTGCAGTGCCTGGGGCACCATGTGGGAGGAGACAGGGGTAGGCCCAACCCAGAGGGGGTGGAGGAAACCAGAGGCTGTCCCCGACCCACATCACCCAGACAGGTACTGACCTTAGAACCTGTAAGGCCCTACGGACATGTTGTCATTGACTTTAGTCCTGTAGTGAACCCCTTGACAGAGATGGCTAGGAAGGGCATTCCCAAGTCAGTGGACTTTGCACCCGCTTGCGAGTTGGCATTCCAGTCATTGAAGAAGACTCGGGTACCCGCTCCAGTGCTGATGTCGCACATTCTTGACCAGGACTGTGTGTTACGAACTATTGCGCCACTGCACGGACTGGGAGCAGTACCGAGACGGAAAGAGCCATATGGGCAGGAGCACCCTGTGGCCTGTTTGAGCAGGAAACTGCTATGGTGGGAGGTGGGGTATGCCACAATTGGGACACCTTTGGTGGCACTTGTTTGTAACCAGCCCCCCACCGTGGTGACTTACCACCTACCTGTTAGGTGGCTGAAACCTACCTTGGGGAAATTGGACAGACTTTTGTGGTGGAGCCTTGAACTTGGACTTCAGGTGGACTAT
This sequence comes from Pseudophryne corroboree, assembly GCF_028390025.1. Classification (NCBI taxonomy): domain Eukaryota; kingdom Metazoa; phylum Chordata; class Amphibia; order Anura; family Myobatrachidae; genus Pseudophryne; species Pseudophryne corroboree. Next base: position 803,216,359 of record NC_086449.1, on the reverse strand, counting down.
TTGAACATTGTGCACCCACGAAGAGATGCCCACTGCACTATGGATGAACTGTCTAGGCCGGAGCCTACACACCCTAGGTAGCGTCACCTTCAACACAAGGGACTGCGGGACAGGACCCAAATCGTTGGGACATGGGTCCCTGGTTGACCCGCTTGAATGGGGGGGAAGGAATGTGGCCGGAGAGACTAGCCAGCCACACGTGTAATGGCGTCTGCGGCACTGAAGGGGTTAACCCTCGTGCCCAGCGCCATGTTGCGGACTGTTTGAAAGTTTGTTGAATCATGTGTTTTACTTTTAACATGTCATATGTAGTGCTCTGTGCACTATTGCAGGAATGCATGTTTAACTGTACCTATTTTATATTCAAGACAGGCTTGGTGTATATTTAAAGGAAAAATGCAGTTACTATAGATGTCTGAATACGCATCTCTTATCCTCTGGAAATAGGAAGTGGCATGCTAATGGCCCTGTTCTATCAGAGAGGTGTGAAGGACAATACCTTTTGATGTGTAAGTTCCTTAGAGAGAGATGCTAATCATTGGGTTTATGGGCTTGGATTTGATATACGATCCCTGAATGGAAGATAAAGGAAGGAAGACTGTTTGTTTGTATTGTAGCCATTCCTGTTGTAATCTTAAACACTGGGATTGCCTGGAGATGTGAATGACCAGAAACATCTGTATTTTGAAGATATGTGATAAATTTATCAATAGTGAATGTTAATCTGATACCAAACGTTGTCTGGGTGACAGGAAGGAGGATATTGTTTTATTGCACTTATATCCTTGTAAAATGTAATTTATTGGTATTTTCTAAAATAACCTGATTGGTTGGAGAAGACAGGGAGGGCTTACCCCCCTGTGGTACTGTGTGGAAAACTGACATAAAAAGGAGACCTGCGTGCCTCCAGAGTTGTAGTTATACCATCTTATTCTGCTGGAACATCTTGCTGTATGCTGTTGCCCCTAGCAATAGGGAAGAGTTCTCTTTAGAACTATATTTGAGCAAATAAACATCATTGCCTCAAGAAGATTGCTTCATCTTGTGACCAACAGGGTTAGGCCAAACCTAGCCCCGTCCTCCGGCTGTCCAGGGAAGCACCTAATGTCTCCAAGCTCCGCCTTCCGCCAGCTACTGGTAGAGGCCTAGCAAGTGGCTAGTGGGGATTCGTCAGCACCACACAGCTGTGGTAAAGCAGTGCGTCGGCACATACAGAGCAGAACCGTGGTTCCAAACGCCACGGCAGGTTAGGAGTTTGGTGGTGGCAGCGAGAACCCGCCCACAGCGCAGTGGGTGGAGTCAGTAACAGGCGGTTACTGACGGTAAGCGGGAATCCCCTATGTGGTCAGGCCTCGTGCGGCTTGACCTTCCATTCTGTGCGCAGTCGACGGGACGCGGCAAGCGGCGAGTGCTTCCGTACGGTACCGTCCTGTCACATCGGCCCAGGGAAGTAATTGAACCCAGTCATCTTGAGAGGAGGACACATAGATGCGGAGGAAGGCCTCCAAGTCCTGATTCACCCTCTCGGTTTGACCATTGGTCTGAGGATGGTAAGCCGTGGAAAACTTTAGCTTGACTTGGAGGACTTGACATAAACTTCGCCAGAATTTGGCTGTGAATTGAACTCCTCGATCTGAGATAATTTCTTCAGGAAGACCGTGGAGTCGGAAGATCTCTTGTATGAATACTTGAGCCAACTTGGAAGCTGACGGAAGACCGGTGAGAGGAATGAAGTGTGCCATCTTGGTGAACCGGTCAACTACCACCCAGATGGTATTGAACTTGTTGCACATGGGTAAGTCTGTAATGAAATCCATCGACAAGTGGGTCCATGGTCGACGGGGAACGGATAGTGGAACCAGTTGCCCCGCAGGCGACTGGCGGGATACTTTATGTTGGGCACACTTTGGGCAAGATGCAATAAACTCCAAGACGTCCTTTTTCAGAGTTGGCCACCAATAGGACCTAGAGATAAACTCCAGGGTTTTTTGGATACCTGTATGTCCGGCAAAACGGGAAGCATGGGCCCAATGCATGAGCTTCTTCCTTAGCATCGGCTTCACAAAACTTTTCCCTGATGGGGGCGTAGAGTCCATCCCTACCGTGGAGAATGCCAACGGATTTATAATAGGATGCTTGTCTGAAGACTCTGACTCATTTTCTTGCTCCCATGAGCGGGAAAGGGCATCGGCCTTGCGATTCTGAGAGCCCGGACAGAACTGGAGTTTAAAGTCGAACCTGGAAAAGAAAAGTGCCCATCTGGCCTGACGAGGGTTGAGACATTGTGCGCCCTTCAGGTATATAAGGTTCTTGTGGTCTGTAAGTATGGTGATTGAATGAGAAGCTCCCTCCAACAGATACCTCCACTCTTCTAGAGCGAGCTTGATGGCTAGCAACTCCTGGTCGCCAATGGCATAGTTGCGCTCAGCTGGAGAGAACTTCCGGGAGAAGAAACTGCAAGGGTGTAAATGGCCATCTTTAGCCCTCTGAGATAACACCGCTCCTACTCCAACGGAGGAGGCATCCACCTCTAAGATGAAAGGAGAGTCGATGTCAGGCTGTTTCAGAACAGGCGCAGAGATGAACCTTTGTTTTAAAAGATGAAATGCTTGCATGGCTTCTTCAGACCACTTGGACGGGTTAGCACCCTTCTTAGTGAAAGCAGTAATAGGCGCCACAATGGTGGAAAAGTCTCGTATAAACTTTCGGTAATAGTTGGCGAACCCTAAGAACCTCTGGACCCCTTTGAGGGTTAAGGGTACCGGCCAATTTTGGATTGCTTGTAGTTTCTCAGGATCCATCTCTAGTCCGGAACCGGACACAATGTACCCTAGAAACGGAATGGACTTGACTTCAAAGACGCATATTTCTAATTTGCAATAGAGATGATTGACACGGAGACGGGACAGAACCTCTTTAACCCAAAAACGATGTTCCTCTAAATCGTTGGCAAAAATGAGGATATCGTCTAGATAGACCACGACATGACGGTATAGAATGTCTCTGAAGATCTCATTGACAAAATGCTGGAAGACAGCTGGAGCATTGCTCAATCTGAAGGGCATGACGAGGTACTCATAATGTCCGTCACGGGTGTTAAAGGCGGTCTTCCACTCGTCACCCTCACGGATCCGGATGAGATTGTATGCACCTCGCAAGTCCAGCTTTGTAAAGATGGTAGCTCCGCTAACTCTGTCAAAGAGCTCAGTAATCAGGGGTAAAGGATAACGGTTCTTGATGGTAATGTCGTTCAAACCTCTGTAGTCGATGCACGGCCGCAGACCACCATCTTTCTTTTTTACAAAAAAGAAGCCTGCGCCGGCTGGAGAAGAAGAAGGTCGAATGAACCCCTTTGCTAGGTTCTCTTTAATATATTCCTCCATAGAATGCGTCTCAGGCAGAGACAACGGATAAGTTCGGCCTCGAGGTGGAACCTTCCCTGGAACGAGATCAATCGGACAGTCCCATTCTCTATGAGGAGGAAGGATATCAGCAGAAGCTTTACTGAACACATCCGTGAAATCTTGATATGGAGGAGGTGGAACATCAGACGACCTGGGGGAGGAAGAACAGACAGGCAATACTTTAAACAAACATGTCTCAGCACAGGAGGAACCCCATGCCAGGATTTGCGTAGTCGTCCAATCAATTGTAGGATTGTGAAGACGGAGCCATGGAAGGCCCAGGACCACAGGATGTGTGGCTCTTGGAATCACTAAAAAAGAAATAAGTTCGGAATGAAGAACTCCCACTCTCAGACGAACTGGTAGAGTCCTTAAAGAAATAACTGCATCAAAAATTTTGCTGCCATCCACGGCAGTTAAAGAAATGGACGAAGGAAGTCTCTCGGTGGGTAGGGACCACCGTTTAACATAGGCTTCGGTAATAAAGTTCCCAGCTGCTCCGGAATCAAGGAGGGCAATGACGTTCCGATAACGTTGAGCAACTTGAAGCGAGACTGGGAGATTACAATCTTGAGGAGATGGAGAGGAGATCATTACTCCTAGCCGGCCCTCTCCTTGGCGAGCTAGGATTTGGAGTTTCCCGGACGTTTGGGACAGGCATTAATGGTGTGAGACGGAGCTGCACAATAGAGACAGAGAAACTCGGAGAGACGTCTTCGGCGCTCAGCAGGAGTTAAACGGGAACGGCCAAGTTGCATGGGCTCATCTTTAGATGGTGACAGTTGACGAGGAGGAGGAGCAGAAGATTTTGGAGCAGATGATCTTCCACGCTCAGTTGCTCTCTCTCTGAAACGTAAATCAACTTTCGTGCAGAGTGAGATTAGCTCATCTAACTTAGAAGGTAAGTCTCTGGTAGCTAACTCATCTTTAATACGCTCAGATAAGCCATGCCAGAATGCAGCATACAGGGCCTCGTCGTTCCATGCCAGTTCGGATGCCAGGATCTGGAACTGTATCAGATATTGTCCTACAGTACGTGACCCCTGGCGTAAACGGAGAATCTCGGATGAAGCTGAGGTTACCCGGCCTGGCTCGTCGAAGATGCGCCTGAATGTTGACACGAAGGCAGTGTAGGAAGATAGCAGGGTGTCGGACCTCTCCCATAACGGTGATGCCCAATCAAGGGCTGAGCCACTGAGAAGAGAAATAATGTAGGCAATTTTTGTACGGTCACTGGGAAAATTGCCAGGTTGTAGCTCAAACTGAATCTCACACTGGTTGAGAAATCCCCTGCAGAATCTTGGAGATCCGTCAAATTTTGCTGGCGTTGGAAGATGAAGACGTGGAGCAGAAATGGGTAAGGTGGGTGGGGTTATAGCTGGAGTCACTGTGGTTGACGCACCAGACGCGTCTGATCCACGGAGAGTTGTCTGAATCCCATCCAGCCGAGTAGAGAGATCCTGGAGACAGCGGATGATGTGGCCCTGTGCAGCCTCCTGATGTTCTAGTCGGGCTGCCAGTTCTTGCATCGGCCTGGCCGCTTGATCCTGGTCTCCGGCTGGATTCATTAGGTCAGTGCTTACTGTCACAACTGAGGGCCTGAGCTGACGGGAGGCAGCCTCAGTTGTAGGGGCTGAGATGTACCGGAACCTGGGAGGTTGTATCAGACCCCTGGACATGTAAGTAACATGAATAATAACTGCCCGAAGGCGTGACCACGACAACTTGGATAAAAGTCAATGATGTTTATTATGACAACTCCGCAACACAGCAGCAGTAAAAGAAAACGTAAAAGTCAGCAAAGAATAAATACAGTTCCTGGGTACTACAGGATGGCAGGAGCCACAGGGCACTGGTAGTGTGAGATAGTTCTTATGATCTTCTAGATGGAAAGTCCTTACCAGGCCCGACTGTAGCAATGGAGATAACCCAGGATTGTGCCAGCTGGTGTTCCAGGAAAAGCTGGGTTGCTGAAGATAAAACAGCTGCTGTGGATACTGGCTGGAACCAGACTGTTGTTAGCACGGAGTGGATACTGGCTGGAACCAGTTAAATAATAAATGAACTTGGGAGCGATGAAATATGAACTGAAATGTAGAACTTGAGAGCGGAGAAATAATAATACCGGTGGAGAGTGGTAAAGTGTAGAAAGGACACCGGCCCTTTAAGAGAAGCTGTACTCTGCTGGAAGCTGAGCTGGAAGCAGGTAATGTTGTAGCTGGAAACAGATGAATCCACAATGGATTGGAGAGTCAGGCTACACCGCAGGTGGAATGCTGGTGCGGGTCTCTATGGTGGAAGTCTTGAGACAGGAGCTGGAACCTGGAAGACAATCACAGGAGAGAGACAAACAGGAACTAGGTTTGACAACCAAAGCACTGACGCCTTCCTTGCTCAGGCACAGTGTATTTATACCTGCAGCAAGGAAGGGATTGGCTAGGCAATTATGCAGATTATCAATACTGAGAACAGATAGGTGGAAATGATCAGCTGACAGAATCCAAGATGGCTGCGCCCATGCAGACACTTGGAGGGAAGTTTGGTTTGTAATCCATGTGGTAATGAAAACAGTAATGGCGGCGCCGGCCACCGGAGACAGGAGGCGCCAGGCTGACAGATGCACATCCAACCACGCGGACACAGCGGAGGCCGCGGCTGACGTAATCGCCACTCAGACACTCTGCATGCAGAAGTTCAGGGACGGCGGCGGAGGCCGCGGGAGACGCCATGCCAGGTGTAATATGGCGTTTACTGTGACAGCGTCCCAGAGTGACAGGAGAGGATACAGGAATGTACACATCAGGATAACAGATGGGATCCGGTCCTGGAGCGCTGAGCCAGCCTTAGGAGGCATCTGATGGGTAAGAAATGGCGTCCAGATACCCGGATCGTGACATTCACACACCTCATTTAATTCTTCAGATGGGGGAAAAACTATTGGTAGTTTTTTCTCCCCAAACATAATACCCTTTTTTGAGGTACATGGGTTTATATCAGAAATGTGTAAAACCTCTTTCATTGCCTCAATCATGCAACGAATGGCCCTAGTGGACACTAAATTTGACTCATCGTCGTCGACACTGGTATCAGTATCCGTGTCGACATCTGTGTCTGCCATCTGAGGTAGTGGGCGTTTTAGAGCCCCTGATGGCCTTTGAATTGCCTGGGCAGGCACGAGCTGAGAAGCCGGCTGTCCCGCATTTGGCATGTCGTCAAATTTTTTATGTAAGGAGTCGACACTTGCACGTAATTCCTTCCATAAGTCCATCCACTCAGGTGTCTGCCCCGCAGGGGGTGACATCACATTTATAGGCATCTGCTCCGCCTCCACATAAGTCTCCTCATCAAACATGTCGACACAGCCGTACCGACACACACACACACACACACACACACACACACACACACACACACACACACACACACACACACACGCAGGGAATGCTCTTAAAGGAGACAGGACCCCACAAAAGCCCTTTGGGGAGACAGAGAGAGAGTATGCCAGCACACACCAGAGCGCTATATAATGCAGGGACTAACTGAATTATGTCCCCTATAGCTGCTATAATATTTACTGCGCCTCAATTTTGTCCCCCCCCCCCCCTCTCTTTTTTACCCTTTACTGTAGTGTAGACTGCAGGGGAGAGTCAGGGAGCTTCCTTCCAGTGGAATTGTGAGGGAGAAATGGCGCCAGTGTGCTGAGGGAGATGGCTCCGCCCCTTTTTCGGCTGACTTTTCTCCCGCTTTTTTTCTGTATTCTGGCAGGGGTAATTACCACATATATAGCCTCTGGGGCTATATATTGTGGTTATTTTGCCAGCCAAGGTGATTTTATTCCTGCTCAGGGCGCCCCCCCCCCCAGCGCCCTGCACCCTCAGTGACCGGAGTGTGAAGTGTGTATGAGGAGCAATGGCGCACAGCTGCAGTGCTGTGCGCTACCTTGGTGAAGACTGAAGTCTTCTGCCGCCGATTTTCCGGACCATCTTCTTGCTTCTGGCTCTGTAAGGGGGGCGGCGGCGCGGCTCCGGGAACGAACACCAAGGACGGGTCCTGCGGTCGATCCCTCTGGAGCTAATGGTGTCCAGTAGCCTAAGAAGCCCAAGCTAGCTGCAAGCAGGTAGGTTCGCTTCTTCTCCCCTTAGTCCCTCGTTGCAGTGAGCCTGTTGCCAGCAGGTCTCACTGTAAAATAAAAAACCTAACATATACTTTCTTTCTAGGAGCTCAGGAGAGCCCCTAGTTTGCATCCAGCTCGGCCGGGCACAGAAATCTAACTGAGGTCTGGAGGAGGGGCATAGAGGGAGGAGCCAGTGCACACCAGGTAGTACCAAATCTTTCTTATAGTGTGCCCAGTCTCCTGCGGAGCCCGTCTATTCCCCATGGTCCTTACGGAGTCCCCAGCATCCACTAGGACGTCAGAGAAAAACTGCTAGCGAGCGATCAACTCGGAATGACCCCCATAGAACGAACCGCCATTGTCATTCCTAACCGGTTCCTCCAGGTGATGACTGTCAGAGAGAATTCAAATCAAACACTAAAGAGTGGGCAATACTGCAAAGACCAGCAGCAGTTACGGTGCGCACACACGAGGACGATATCGGCACAATGGGGGTCATTCTGACCCGATCGCACGCTGCAGTTTATCGCAGCGGTGCGATCGGGTCAGAACTGCGAATGCCAGACGGCCGAAGTAGCTCAGCAAAAACATTTTGTGCAGTTTCTGAGTAGCTCTGGATTTACTCAGTCCTTGCGATCACTTCAGTGTTTTTGTTCCCGGAACTGACGTCAGACACCCGCCCTGCAAACGCCTGGACACGCCTGCATTTTTCCAAACACTCCCAGAAAACGGTCAGTTGACACCCACAAACGCCCTCTTTCTGTCAATCTCTTTGCGACCGGCTGTGCGAACGGAATCGTCGTAGAAGCCATCGCTGGGTAACGAACCACTGTGTACTCATACGACGCGCCTGCGCATTGCGGTGCATACGCATGCACAGATTAGCCCCGTTCTGCCATGATCGCTGCGCTGCGAAAATCCATTGCGAGCGATCAACTCAGAATGACCCCCTATGTCGCTGACGACGCACGCTCCCATGCGTCGTCAGCATCATTCTCCATCGGACCCCACAATTACACGTTGCTGCCGGCATCAGCAAGTAAGTATACCAAGGAAGGTTGTAGCGGCATTTTCATAAAGTCGCAGGTGCGACCCGCGACAAAAGACGCAAGGACGGCCTCGACTATATCCGACTCAGTCAGCCCCTATGTCTCCGGTATTTCCTGTTATCGTATCTGCAGCGTACAGCCAATAAAACTCCCTCGTTTATACATTCAGCGATATGGGGGGGGTTCAGGTCAACAACTTGTCTTTACATCAGCCCACGTCTTTTGCTTAACGACTGAATATTCACAATGTGAATCACACAGGTGAGGAAACCCTTTAAGCTAATTAGGGTAATTTAATAAGGCCATGCCAAAAATATTTCTGCGCCAGTGAATTGTGGATAGAGCTAACGTGTTCCAGCGCTATGAATACATGAAGCAAATGTATCGTAAAAGCGGCCAACATTGCACGAGCCGCATTGTGAATTAGCGTGTTAAGATGGCGGCAGCTGCCTGTGGTAAAAAGTTGATGGGAGATGCTCGAGACATTGCTCGCTAAATACGTCATCATGTGTCATAGTCACACGCTAAGCGGCCCGCATCTGCAATTTTTCCCCCTTCCCATGCTCCCGAGACCAAACAAGGCAAATATGCACATCTCTGTGGATCTATGGGGCTAGTCAGAGTGGCAGATGGATCTCCACTAAATGGGCGTAACTGGGCATCAAAAGGCATACAAAATTCTACGCTTGGATCCAGTGATTTTGAATGGATATCTTGCACCCAGGATATGGCTGGCACTGACGCACTGGCAGTGATGGCGGTCACACTCACAAGCCGATGTATAGGGGCGTTGCAGCCAGAGTCGGATTAAGGGGAAGGGGGGAGCAGGGACACAATGTCCAGAGCCGCCCTCGGATATCAAGCTGCAGGTCACAGATTGATATCCGCATCATCACCGCACTTTACCTCGCAGGTGGGCGGACGCAATGGGAGTCCGGCAGCTGCTGCCTAAGGCCCTCATTCCGAGTTGTTCGCTCGCTAGCTGTTTTTTGCAGCCATGCAAACGCATAGTCGCCGCCCACTGGGGAGTGTATTTTCGCTTTGCAGGAGTGCGAACGCCTGTGCAGCAGAGCGGCTGAAAACACATTTTGTGCAGGACAAGACCAGTCCTGTAGTTACTTATTCTGTGCCATGATTGCTGCGACGAATGACACGGTAATGACGTCAGATACCCGCCCAGCAAACGCCCGGCCATGCCTGCGTTTTTCCAAACACTCCCAGAAAACGGTCATTTGCCACCCAGAGACTCCCACTTCCTGTCAATCTCCTTGCGTCCGCCAGTGCGACTTAAAGTGTCACTAGAACCTGTGCAAAAGTACGATGCTCTTTGTACCTGTACACCGCGCCTCCGCATTGCGGAGCATACGCATGCGCAGATTTGCCGTTTTTTTAAATGATTGCTACGCAGCAAACAACGGCAGCTAGCGATCAACTCGTAATGAGGGCCTAAGTCAGGATAGTCCCGGTAAGCGTCTCTTCTGGGCTCACAGCAATCAGTTAGTTATCACTAACAAAACCCGGGTCTTGACTGACTGATTACACAACTTTTGGGATAAATTATGACACAGGTAAAGCCTGTGTAAATATAGAGAATCTTTCTGTAAACACATATTATTCATTTTCAGGGGAAGATTTATTAAAACCATCAACAGAGGAGAAGTGTTTTCCATAACAACCGATCAGATTCTAGATTTATCTAGTACATTCTATAAAATGGTAGTAAGAACCTGACTGGTTGCTATAGGCAACGCCACCAACCACTTGGACCTCTTTAGGAGGTTTGATAAAACTCCCCTTCAAAATTCATAAAACCTAAAATGTAACACGTAATACTCTGCTGACCCCTGCTGGCAGAAGAGGAAATGCCTGACCCAGTCTGTAAACAAAAATGGGATTTCGAAGATCTCTTAACCTGGAATCACTTATATCACAAAAATAGAGCATTTATCTTACATGGTTGGGGTCTGACTGGTCAGAACTTTGTCGGAGCCCTCTTTTACAGAGGCACAGTGCCCTCTAATACATGTACATATCTATCACAATCTGCATCTTTAATGCAGATATTTTTTGCCCAAATTTGCAATGTAAAAATGAATATTTTCATACAAATTCACTGAGGTTCTCTTGCCGGGAGATAGGCTCTAATAAGAGCAGTCCTGGCAAAGAGCTGGAAGCAGTGTGATAGTGTAACGCTAATGGGATAATGGAGTGGAGTGGGTACAAGTTTGAGTTAACTATCTGCTAGATTGACCTTCTGGCTCCTTTGTTCAATGACAGCTTCCAACTCAGCCCACATCCCAGCAGAGAGGCAAGGGTTTTCCCCCCAGACACTGTAAATGCACAACCAGGCCAGCATGCAACAGAATGGAATATTTCATTTAACTGATCCCAGGTGGGAACTGATTCGGGCAGTACGATGAAATGAGATTTAGATGTTCATTAAATTCACAATAAATCAAAATGCAGTCTTACATTTGCTGGTAACTAGTGAATTACTATAAAACTACAGTATATTTTTTTCAGACAAATTCTATACACATACAATACATAAAAAAAACTGGATATTCACATAGACCTAACATAATACGCACTCTGCTAGCACTTTTCGAATGTCCCTGTAGTAATGGAGGATCCTTTAACGCAAATACCAATGCCCACAACACTATGAAATCTGATGTAGAGTCTCTAAATGATATGAATGTGTAATCTGGGTCACATCTGAGCCTTTGTGTCCACGTTTGGGCCATTAAAGTGTATACACAATACCGGCTTCTATGGACTGCATCGGCTGCAGCCCATAGAAGCCGGACTGGGCCGCACGAAAGGCAGGGAGTGGCTTCCTAGTGGATGCACGCTCTCTGCTAATCGCAGCCCTGTGATGGCAGGTAGCGCAAGTTCCAATAGGAAGTCACTGACAGTCACAGTGTAGCCAGTGCAGTCACGGACTGTCTCACTGAGGTGAAGGATTTTACATGGGGGGCTGCAGTCCTGCCGCCCATAGCCAAAATCGGGTGTGTATTGCATCCCGGCAGCGGAATGCCGGCGTGTGTGTGTGTGGGTATTTGGGGCAAGCACAACAAGCGGGTTTTATTCCCACTCTATGGGTGTGGTGGACACCCATTAGTAAGAATAGTCCCTGTTGTTCGGCATGCCAACCCTCGGGATAGTGAGGGGGCTGGATGTAGGGGGTGGTAATGTGAACGCTGGTCTCCTGACCGCGGTCACGTAACTACATCCCGGTAAAATCCTTCACTGATCCTAATCAATCGTTTCATGATTCTGTTGCCTAGTGTTCTGTACTTGTCCTGTGCTTCTCTGCTGCCATCTTCAGGTGAACAAGTGGAATTTGTTAGTGTCCAAGTTGCATTATTATTATTATTATTATTATTATTATTATCTCCTATATAATAGCCCTGTGACTCTGTGCCTGGCCCTCTAACGCTGGGCGGAGTCACAGAGCCCATCACATGTGCAGCAAGTGTCTGCAGAGTCCTTCCTCCTGCTGCTTGTCCATCACCCCCTCCAGCATCAGCACACTCCCACTCCCCGGCCGCGACACCGGGGGAACAACTACAACTGCCGCCTGTCCATCACCCCCTCCGGCATCAGCACACTCCCACTCCCCGGCCGCGACACCGGGGGAACAACTACAACTGCCGCCTGTCCATCACCCCCTCCGGCATCAGCACACTCCCACTCCCCGGCCGCGACACCGGGGGAACAACTACAACTGCCGCCTGTCCATCACCCCCTCCGGCATCAGCACACTCCCACTCCCCGGCCGCGACACCGGGGGAACAACTACAACTGCCGCCTGTCCATCACCCCCTCCGGCATCAGCACACTCCCACTCCCCGGCCGCGACACCGGGGGAACAACTACAACTGCCGCCTGTACATCACCCCTTCCCGCATTAGCACACTCCCACTCCCCGGCCGCGGCGCCTGGCTGACGCACAACAACAACTGCTACCGCCGCCGCCGCCATACACGAGGGACGTGTGGTGCAGGAGAAGGCTTTCACAGCCCTCCCTGCGCCGCGTACAGAGACCCGCCGCCTCCTCCGCACACGTGACGCTGCCTCCCACCATCGCCAGAACCGATGCCCTCACTGCACACCACAGGGCCTGCCCTGCCGCCCGAAAGCCCAGAGACGGGAACACGGACAGCGTGCGTCCTACTGAGAGTGACAGGTGCGAGCTGGGGCCAGGAGAGAGATCTGCCACCCCGGTTACCTAGGTATGTGGGGTCACACTGTCAGCACTTCCACCACTGCCCACATCCACCAGGCCCCCCATACTTTCCCTGTATCACCCCCTCCCTGCCGCCCGCGTCTCCGTATCCCTTCCCCGCCCCCTCCCTGCCGCCCCGCCTCTCCGCGTCCCCTCCCTGCCGCCCCGCGTCTCCTCCCTGCCGCGCCGCTTCCCCTCCCTGCCGCACTGCGTCTCCTCCCTGCCGCACCGCTTCTCCTCCCTGCCGCACCGCGTCCCCTCCCCGCCGCTCCACGCCCCCGCCCCGCGTCCCCTCCCCGCCTCTCCGCGTCCCCTCCCTGCCGCCCCGCGTCCCCTCCCTGCCGCTCCGCATCCCCTCCCTGCCGCCCCGTGTCCCCTCCCTGCCGCCCCGCATCTCCACGTCCCCTCCCTGCCACCCGCCTCTCCGTATCCCCTCCCCGCCGCTCCGCGTCCCCTCCCTGCCGCCCAGCCTCTCCGCATCCCCTCCCTGCCGCACCGCATCTCCTCCCTGCCGCACCACGTCCCCTCGCCGCCGCTCCACGTGCCCACCCCGCGTCCCCTCCCTGCCGCCCCGTGTCCCCTCCCTGCCGCCCGCATCTCCACGTCCCCTCCCTGCCGCCCGCCTCTCTGTATCCTCTCCCCGCCGCTCCGCGTCCCCTCCCTGCCGCCCCGCCTCTCCGCATCCCCTGCCTGCCGCCTCGCCTCACCGCGTCCCCTCTCTGCCGCCCGCATCTCCGCGTCCCCTCTCTGCCGCCCCGCCTCTCCGCGTCCCCTCCCTGCCACCCCGCCTTCCCTCCCTGCCGTCCCACGTCTCTGCCTTCCCTCCCTGCCGCCCCGCGTCCCCTCCCTGCCGCCCTGCGTCTCCGCGTCCCCTCCCTGCTGCCCCACCTCTCCGCGTCCCCTCCCTGCCGCCCGCCTCTCCGCGTCCCCTCCCTGCCGCCCCGCATCTCGGCATCCCCTCTCTGCCGCCTCACCTCTCCGCGTCCCCTCCTTGCCGCCCCGCCTTCCCTCCCTGCCGTCCCACGTCTCTGCCTTCCCTCCCTGCCGCCCTGCGTCCCCTCCCTGCCGCCCCGCCTCTCCGTGTCCCCTCGCTGCCACCCCGCATCCCCTTGCTGCCGCCCCTCGTACCCTCCCTGCCGCCCCGCATCTCCACCCTGCCACCCCGCCTCTCCGCCTCCCCTCCCTGCCGCCCCGCGTCCTCTCCCTGCCGGCCCGCGTCCCCTCCCTGCCTCTCCGCGTCCCCTCCCTGCCGCCCACCTCTCCGCGTCCCCTCCCTGCCGCCCACGTCTCCGCATCCCCTCCCTGCCTCTCCGCACCCCCTCCCTGCCGCCCCGCCTCTCCGCATCCCCTCCCTGCCGTCCCGCGTCTCTCTATCCCCTCCCTGCCGCCCGCATCTCTCTATCCCCTCCCTGCCACCCCGCCTCTCCGCGTCCCCTCCCTGCCGCCCCGCCTCTCCGTATCCCCTCCCTGCCTGCTTTCCCACATCTCCGTATCCCCTCCCTACCGCCCTGCGTCTCTGTATCCTCAACCTGCGTCGGTGTGTCCCCTTCCTACCGCCCTGCCTCTCTGTATCCCCTCCCTACCGCCCCGCCTCGCCGTATCCCCTCCCTGCCGCCCAGCGTCTCTGTATCCCCTCCCTGCCGCCCCGCCTCTCTGTATCCCCTCCCTACCACCCAGCGTCTCTGTTTCCCCTCCCAGCTGCCTAGCGTCTCTGTATCCCCTCCCTGCTGCCCCGCTTCTCTGTGTCCCCTCCCTACCGCCCAGCGTCTCTGTTTCCCCTCCCAGCTGCCTAGCGTCTCTGTATCCCCTCCCTGCCGCCCGCTTCTCTGTGTCCCCTCCCTACTGCCCCACGTCTCTGTGTCCCCTCCCTCCACCGGCAGCATCTACAGACTCCCTGCCTCACCCGCGGTCTCCCCCCGCACCCGCTACATTCTGCACATTGTGCCCTGCAGGCGCTGGTCACACCGTCGCAAGGGGCTACGCCCCCTTCACCATCGGACACCCTTTCCTCCTCCAATATTTAACCACTACCAAAACTAACAACGCAGGTAATGCGCCATATAATACAAATATTGAACCCCAGAAAGGCGTGCAGGGGTTAAGGGGCGTAGCCCCTTCCGACGGTGTGAAGAGCGCCCGTAGGGCGCGATGAAGCACCTTGTTATTATTATTTGTGGTGAGAGGGCTTGTGTCTCACCACAATTGCCCACATTCTGGTGGAATCAGCTCCCTCCAAGGGAGAAGAATACAAGGCCTGCACATTCTGGACCTGTAGTGTAATTTTATAATTCCAGGCTTTCTAAATTGCACAGCTGTAGCTAGAGAAACAAAGGTAGTGAAGTGGGCAGGTTGAGGAGAAAACTCTGGGAATCGCAGGTCCGTTTTGAAGGGGCAGGGCCTAAATGATGCAAAACCATGTAATTTAGCTCCAGTCCTTGCTGACCCACAAATCCCAGCATTTTGCTGCTGCAGGGGCCTTATGACGTGTTAGCCCAGCCCTGGCCCCCCAAAGTAGGCAAGTGTGCTCTTTTCTTATGCTAAAGTTCCAGGCATGTCCAAACTGCGGCCCTCCAGCTGTTGAGAAACTACATATCCCAGCATGCCCTGACACAGCTTTAGCATTCTCTGACAGCAAAACTGTGTCAGGGCATGCTGGGATATGTAGTTTCACAACAGCTGGAGGGCCGCAGTTTGGACATGCCTGTGCTAAACCATACATTTTGGTAGCAGGTAGCACCTCTCCACTATTACTAGGATATACATTACATAATATATGAGAGACAGCGTCAGCAAGAACCTGTTTGTTTGGTTGTTCTTTCTTCTAGTATATGAATATTTTCTTCTGTAATGTTTGTAGGTTAGTTTTTATATCACCTGTGATGACAAATTTTGTGCTATACAAATAATGCATTGTGTGTGTAATATACCCAATTTGCTGGTGGATTGTGTTTGCAGTTGCACCTTATCTCTACAGCAAGATAACAGATAGAGAGCTCATTGGACTGTTCCACCCTTTTCTGTGAACTCTGTCACTGGGAGAGCTGCAGGGGGTTCATCTGTTTTATTTAATCTCACTCTGTTGTTTTTTGCACCGCTGTTCGGTGACTTGAAAGCGGATCACACTAACCGCTCATTGCCTTTACTATATGCTGGAGGCTGATGTTTTAGAAGTTTGAATGATATATTTCCCCATAATTATTTTGCACTAAGGACCACTGTAATGTTACTGTATATGGGGGGTCATTCCGAGTTGATCGCTCGCTAGCAGATTTTAGCAGCATTGCACACGCTAGGCCGCCGCCCTCTGGGAGTGTATCTTAGCTTAGCAGAATTGCGAATAGAAAATTCTTAGCAGTTTCTGAGTAGCTCCAGCCCTACTCACAGATTGCGATCAGCTCAGGCCGTTTCGTTCCTGCGTTCGGACAGCCACTCCCCCGTTTCTCCAGACACTCCTGCGTTTTTCCTGGCATGCCTGCGTTTTTCTGCACACTCCCAGAAAACGGCCAGTTTCCGCCCAGAAACACCCACTTCCTGTCAATCACACTCCGATCACTTCGGACGTGAGTAAATCTACTAAGTTTTGTGCTAAAATACTAACCGCATGGGCACTGCGTACCATGCGCATGCGCATTTTTGTCTTAATCGCTCTGTTGCGAAAATCGGCAACGAGCGAACAACTCGGAATGACCCCCATGGACCGTTCATCACACCTATGCTAAATAAATATCATGATGACTTCCGTCATTGTTACAATATGCGCACGTGGTAGATGTTCTCCGTGCTTATTGCTGAACCCCTAGGTTTCACATTCCCTCTAGAATGCAACAGAACCCTTTCTCCCATTGAGGTCACTAGGGCTGATTACGAGGCGGACTCAGAAAACGTTCCGTTGCGTCCAACATCTGCAGTGCTTACGCCTCTGAATCACCCTCACTCTCATTATGCATGTAAATTGTGGGTTGTAAGATATATGTAGGGGATTAACTACTGTTAGTGCAGGGGATGCGGCTGCTATGGGGCCCGGACTAACTCCAGGGCCTGCCGCTACCCCTGCACTCAGTCACAGTCCCACATCAGAAACCGCCTTGCCCTGGCACAGCTTCTCCTAAGACTCCGCCGTGCCCCCAACCTCACAATTTATCAGCTGGGCGGCGCCATGGGACTGTGTAGCTGCAAGGTGAGATCTGTATCCGGTCTGGAGGGATGCGGTCAATTTACCTACAATCAAAATCCCTACGGTCAAAATCCCGACATGGTCAAAATACCGTCATTTAAGATACCGACAAGGTCAAAATACCAACATTTAAAATGCAGACATGTCAAAAAGTCGACATCAGGTTTTCATGATTTTTTTAACCGACTTGTTCATACTTTACCATCCCAGTGGACCTGGAGGGGGAATATAATAGTGTGCCAAGCTCAGCAAGGCGCCGTGCCCGAAGCATGGTGAGCGCAATGAGCCATGCGAGGAGACACGGTACACTTATACGGTGTCCATGTCAACCTATGTCGACATTTAAATGTCAGTATTTTGACCTTGTCGGGATTTTGACTGTCGGTCAATTGTTGTCAGGATTTTGACAGTCGGGATTTTGATTGTAGGTATTTCATACCGATCCCGGTCTGGATCCACCTGCCGTCGGCCTCCCCTGTAGCTGGGTCTGCAGACCTCCCTCTCTGACACCCTGAAGTGGAACGGAGCACAGATCGGTGAGTGCTCAGGGAGCCCTGTACACCCCTCACCCCCAGTATGTGGATCCCTGTACCCCCCTACACCCTCAAGTCTGTGACCCCCTGTATCCCCCTGCCACCCTCCAGTGTGTGACCCCCTGTATCTACATACCCCCTCACCCCCGGTGTGTGACCACCTGTACCCCCTCCCACCTCCGCTGTATGACCCCCTTGTACATACCTACCCCCCCTCCACCCTCTGGGGTGTGTGACCCTCTGTACCTGCTACCCCTCTGCCCTCCAGTGTGTGACCCCTTGTACCCACTACCCCTCTGGTGTTTGACACCATGTACCCCACTACGCCCCATGTATGACACAGTGTACACCCCTTACCCCTGTGTGTGTATTTGTGAAAACTGCAACCCCACTCTCCCCGCTGTGTGTGTGATACGCCCCTGGATTCATGTATTTGGTGAACTTGTCTTTGTAACATCGGTATGTTCCATCCCCTGTGTATGAAGGCTAGGGATCCCTGGTTTACGCCAGAGTGCAGCATGAAGGGAAAGGGCGGTCCCTGGTGATACAGAACGTTGCAGCAATCTGACTGTTATGTGTGTGAGGCTATAACTGGAGCTGTTAGTTTACGTGAACCTATGGAATGATCTTAATGTTACAAGTCCTGTTTATCACACAAGTCTAAACATGTATACGGAAATGCCACAGCTGTTTACCACACAAGCAGTTAGCGTGACCAATGCAATTGTATTCCTAAGATTGCAAAGGTGCATTTATTTATAGCATGTAAAACATTTGCTGAACTGTCCATTTCAGAGGCTACAGGGAACTCTCAGAGAAGTGCAGCCATTTGTGTTCAGCACATTTGTATGAGATTCGGGTGTTGGGTGCTAGGCATACTTGCCTACCTGACCCTCTCCATGAGGGAGAAAATGCTCTGTTCCTGGACTTTCCTGGTAATGTATGATTGCCATCACCTGTGGTGAGCTAGTTAATTGATAAGAAAGTTGTTTCACCACAGGTGATGGCAATCATACATTACCAGGAAAGTCCAGGAACAGAGCTTTTTCTCCCTCATGGAGAGGGTCAGGTAGGCAAGTATGGTGCTAGGGCAGCTTGATAGCTTTCGGACTAGACGGGGGACCTCTTAGTTTAGTTTGGTTGGAAGATGCTGCACACGCAGGTCAAATATTGGTCAACTTGTCATTCAAGTAGGAACTTGACTTATGATTGACTCATTCTTGACAACTATCCATGTCTTGAAGCGCATACACTGCCAAACATTGCTATCTGTGCAGCCAGCTTGACAGTCCACAGAATATATTGTAGTATTTGTGTTATGACTCAGTGATGGCTAACCTTGACACTCCAGCTGTTGTTGAACTACACATCCCAGCATGCCCTGCATCAGTTTTAGCATGGCCAAATAGTAAAACTGATGCAGGGCATGCTGGGATGTGTAGTTCAACAACAGCTGGAGTGTCAAGGTTAGCCATCACTGTGTTAGGTAGTCCTACTTGCCAAACCCTGATGAGAAAACAAGGAGCACAGATGACTTAGACACACCAGCCGTGGCTGATTTACTGCTCCCAAGACCTTCATCAGACAATCCCAGCATTCATTTCCCGGGTTTCAAATAAACTTTTTGCTTGAAACTTGCACTTTCCAAAATATCATGGTTCCACCTTTGTGTATTCTCCCCGCCTTGTAGGTTATTCATGTACTGACCTCTAGGTAGTTCTACAGAACATATCTGTATAACAGGTCCATATCAATAAGCTTTACATTGAATATTTACCCTAGGAACTGGATTGTGATTCTTCTATGACTGAGGATCTACAGTTGTAAAAGACCATTTTACATATCCTCTAACACAGTGGTTACCAAACTTTTTTGAATCACGGCGCCCTAGAATATCAGAATTTTTTTTCACGGCACCCCTAGGCCAAAAATGTCTTATTGAGAAATCTAGAAATAGATATTACATTAAGTAGATCGCGTTTATATGTCATCCTTAGGGTCAGTTGTGTGGTGAGGGACAAGATTTGCTTCTGTTTGGCCACATATTTTATGACTGGCAGCCACCAGCACTGGTTTTGCTTATTATATTGACCATGAATAATTTGAATTGGTCCTGGACCACCAACCCATGGCACCCCTGCAAGTGTCCCGAGGCACCCCAGGGAGCCACGGCACACAGTTTGGGAACCTCTGCTCTAACATTAAAGTTTTAGCAGGACAGCCCCATTTACCATGAATTAAAAAGATGCCCTTACCACTTTGGGACATTTGATTTCCAAGACAGACTCTGAGCATGGAGTTGGAGAAGATTTGGAGCATGCTCTGATTTGTCCTTGTTTTTATATAGTGAGATTTGGGAAGTATGGCCCTGACATTACATGAATCTTTGCTTTTCTCAGCACCATGAGTTATTCTTAACAAAACACACCAGATCACTCGTCCTATGATCTATAGAGCAACAGAGAATATCAAATTCTTCTGCTGCCTCCAACACCTCCACTTACGGTGGCCAAGACCTGTGGTTGATTCGCGGAGCTCTCAAGACTACATAGCTTGACTACAATGTTTACATAATGTTGCTGATTAAGACACAGTAACTCTATATAGCAGTATTGTGGTTCTTATACACAAACAAACTTAAAACCATCATAACCTCAAACAAGTTATGTGCTTAATTGCACCTGGCATCTGGCCCAGTCAATTGGTGGCAGTTGCCACCTGCTATTTGTCATATTTTCAGTCCACTTTGGATCTGGAAAACCTTCAGTGAAGTCACATATAACTGCCACTAGGCTCGCTCCCCTTGTTAATGTATTGTAAGACAATTGTCAAACATCAATAGGTCAGACAAGAGAGGTAGAACATAAATAAGACTGACAGGAGAGCTCATGGTAAAACATCTAGAACACTGGCAGAAGAGGTCCAAGTAGACCATCAGTAAGACTGAAAGGAGAGCTCCAAGTAGACCATCAATAAGCCTTGACAGAAGAGCTCCAAGTAGAACATCAGCAAGACTGACAGGAGAACCCCAGGACAGGTAGACACTCAGTAAGACTGACAGGAGAGCTCCAAGTAGAACATCAATATGATTGACAGGAGAGTTCCAAGTAGAACATCAGTAAGACTGACAGGAGAACCCCAGGACTGGTAGACACTCAATAAGACTGACAGGAGAGCTCCAAGTAGAACATAAGTAAGACTGACAGGAGAGCTCCAAGTAAAACATCAGTAAAACTGAGAGGAGAACTCCAAGAACAGATGAGACAATTGTGGAAAAGGGAATAGAAACTATAGCAGCTCTACTAAACGATGAGCTCTGTGAGCAGACTTACCAGGATCATCACAGAAACTAGGTGAATTCCTGTATCATTATTATTATTTTTTTTATAAAACTATCCATTGATATTTGGAAACATAAACAATTTAGGTTACATTTTCTTTTAGATAATCTCAATAAGCACCTTTTAGAGTACAAGCTGTTGGGGAACTACATTTACCAGGATCTTGTGATCATTGCAGGAGTTGTTGTTCGTGCATAGCTAAGCTATACTCCTAAAGTCTAACCCAGTAGCGGAGAAGGACCGCTTTTTCTGAACATTTGGAAGGGCTTCCTGTGGTTGATAGATACATGCCCAAGTTGTGAGAAGAGCCATTGGCATCATTCAGAAAGGTAAACATGACTCATCAAATAATGGCTGGGGGCCAGCATTGCCCAAATGCCCCCAACTATCCACACATACAGTTTTTATCCGGCTCCTTTGCCACCACAATGGGCTGAGAGTCCAGGACAAAGCTGGTTCGAGGAACGTCCTTGTGGAAGTGGAGGGTGTTCCGAGCAATGAGTTCTTTAGCCATCAGGAGGAAAACTTCATCGATGTTGCAGGACTCTTTAGCTGAGGTTTCTAAGACCGCCAACAGGCCATGCTTCTCTGCGAGCGTGCAGGCCTCTTCAAACAGGATCTGACGCTTCTCAACCAGGTCTGACTTGTTACCTATAAACAGAGAAAGGCAAAAGGAGAGCATATAGGTTGTAGCGGTGGAAGGAGTCTTAATAAACACAATGCAGAGACGCCAGTTTGACCTGTACCATCCAGAAGGGGTTATCTTTTGTTATTCATTGTTATATTTTTTTATTTAAGCTGTGGCCTGGACAAATTAGCAGCTGGCCATAAGGTATCTCCATTTTCAAATTGCCACTTACACCAAGTACAGGTATATAGATATTGCAAGACATTGGCAATTGGAAATATTTGTGCGGCTTCGGACAAGGCCAGGGACGTTCCTTTCACTGTTATTTGCAGCCTAATTGGGGCTTAAAATAGTAAAAAAAGGAATTTCAAACCCTGATTCAAAATGCACACCAATTTGAAACAGCTTGTTCATATACAAGTGTGTATAGATCGGGATCCGGTCTGAAGATCGACACGGTCTAGGTCGACAATGTTTAGGTCGACCACTATAGGTTGACAGTCACTAGGTCGACAGGGTTGGAAGGTCGACAGGGTTTCTAGGTCGACATGTGCTAGGTCAAAAGGTCGACATGAGTTTTTCACATTTTTTTCTTTTTTTTTACTTTTTCATACTTAACGATCCACGTGGACTATGATTGGAACGGTAATCTTGCCCGAAGCATGGGGAGCAAAGCGAGCCATGCGAGGGGACACGGTGCACTAATTGGGATTCTATGTCACTCTACGAAGAAAACAACAACAAAACCCCCACAAAAACCTCATGTCGACCTTTTGACCTGTCGATCTAGCACATGTCGACCTAGAAACCCTGTCGACATTCCAACCCTGTCGACATAGTGCCTGTCGACCTATAGTGGTCGACCTAAACATTGTCGACCTAGACACTGTCGATCTAATGATCCACACCCGTATAGATCATGGTGTCCTGTCTTTAGATCGACAACACGTAGGCGTAGGTCGACCACTAATGGTCAACATGCATAAGGTCGACATGGACCTTTTTTTGTCATCAATTTCACATGTCGACCTTTTCATGTGTCGACCCATTGTACCTGCGGGAGGACACAGTGCACTAATTGGGGTTCCCGGTCACTTCACGAAGAAAACGACACAAAAAACCCCCTCATGTCAACTTTTTCCATGTTGACCTTATCCATGTCGACCTAATGGCCGGGTCAACATATTTCATGTGTCGACCTAGTCACAGTCGACCAATAGCGGTCGACCTAGTTACTGTCGATCCAACGAACCACACCCCGGATCATCGTGGTTGTGGCTCTTCCCTTCCCTTTTTGTTTTGCAATAGTCGGATCTATTTTTAGTTGATTTTTTTTATCATTTGTTCTTTCTTTTATAAATATCTTTATTATTATTATTATTATTATTATTATTATTGTGACAATTACACCACAGTAAAGTACACATGATTATTGAGTTTATGCTTCAATAATGAAAACAGTTTTATAAAGATAAACAGCTAATATGTGAAGTACGATCGATGGGTAGATGTTGGACCTACGGTGTGAGATACCCCACCTACCAATTAGCATCAACATCAAGTTGGCTGCTCCGTATTTTTCCACTTCGTGGATCCAGTGAGGGACGGACTCAAACGTATGGCGGCGTGTGATGTCATAGGCTATGATGGCTCCATGCGCACTGCGGTAGTAACTCTGTGTGATGGTACGGAACCTCTCCTGGCCGGCCGTGTCCCAAACTTGTACCTGTGGGAAACCGCCGAGTTACTTTGACATACTGTTACACTACTATAACATAGGCTTCAAGGTAGGCAAACTATGGCTTCCAAGCTGTTGTGGAACTACACATCCCAGCCTGACCTAGATGCTATTGTTCAAGCAAAACCCACTTTTATAGAAATGTTAGATTTTCTCTGTGTCTGCGGGGACTGTAAAGGGATTTGTGGAAAAGTGTTACATTTTCCCTAGCAGTCCACGCACAATAGTGCACTGCTGCAGCTGACATGGACAATCTACAGAGGGGACGTGGCCAGCACGATGAGATCATGAAGCGGCAACTGCATAAAGTCGCAGGCGGGCGACCGCCAAAAGCCACAGACAGCAGCCATGTCTGCATCTACCCAGTAGCGGATCTTGCCACGGGCAAGCAGGATTTTTGCCCGGGGCGCCGCCTCCCGCAGGGCGCCATCCGGAGGGCGCCGCACCAGGGCAAGATCCGCTGCTGCTGTGCCCCCCGCTGCCGCTGGCAGCTGTGAAGGGAAACTAGACGCGATGCGTCTAGTTTCCCTTCGTGGAGAGGTCCTTTACTGTGCGGTGCGCGATGACGTCAGCGCGTACCACACAGCAAAGGTCCTCTCCACGAAGGGAACTAGATGCTACGCGTCTAGTTTCCCTTCGTGGAGAGGACCTTTGCTGTGCGGTGCGCGATGACATCATCGCGCACCGCACATTTCAGAGCGCTACAGTAGTCTGTACAGGGGGCGTAAATGACCACGCCCCCTGTACGAAGCCACGCCCCCTATTGCCGCACAGGACGCACAGAGCCCCAGAACCGGCCCTGCGTCTACCTTTGAATCAGGCCCCACAAATGCAGTAGTGCCAAGAGAGGGGGAGAGAGGGTTCATATTACCCGGGCCCAGACCTGATGGAGGGGCCCTGGGCCCCCTCCTCCTTACCTGTCAGCAGAAGCTGCAGCTCTTCTCTGTGTGCTGGGCTGCAGTGTGGCCATGAAGGCTCTTAAAATACCATTTCTCTGACGTCCTAGTGGATGCTGGGGACTCCGTAAGGACCATGGGGAATAGACGGCTCCGCAGGAGACTGGGCACATCTAAGAAAGATTTAGGACTATCTGGTGTGCACTGGCTCCTCCCCCTATGACCCTCCTCCAAGCCTCAGTTAGATTTCTGTGCCCGGCTGAGCTGGATGCACACTAGGGGCTTTCCTGAGCTCCTAGAAGAAAGTATAGTTTAGGTTTTTTATTTTCAGTGAGTCCTGCTGGCAACAGGCTCACTGCAACGAGGGACTAAGGGGAGAAGAAGCGAACCTACCTAAGTGGTGGTAGCTTGGGCTTCTTAGGCTACTGGACACCATTAGCTCCAGAGGGATCGAACACAGGACCCGACCTCGTCGTCCGTTCCCGGAGCCGCGCCGCCGTCCCCCTTACAGAGCCAGAAACAAGAAGGTGGTCCGGAAAATCGGCGGCTGAAGACTTCTGTCTTCTCCAAGGTAGCGCACAGCACTGCAGCTGTGCGCCATTGCTCCTCATGCACACCACACACTGCGGTCACTGATGGGTGCAGGGCGCTGGGGGGGGGCGCCCTGAGCAGCAATAATAACACCTTGGCTGGCAAAACTAACACCATATATAGCCCCAGAGGCTATATAGGTGTATATTAACCCCTGCCAGAAACGATAAAATAGCGGGAGAAAGCCCGCCGAAAAAGGGGCGGAGCCAACTCCCTCTGCACACTGGCGCCATTATTCCCTCACAGCTTCGCTGGAAGGAAGCTCCCTGGCTCTCCCCTGCAGTCCTGCACTACAGGAAGGGTAAAAAAGAGAGGGGGGGCACAATTTAGGCGCAGTATATATATATATTATAGGCAGCTATAGGGGAAAACACTCTGTATAGTGATATCCCTGTGTTATATAGCGCCCTGGTGTGTGCTGGCATACTCTCCCTCTGTCTCCCCAAAGGGCTTTGTGGGGTCCTGTCCTCTGTAAGAGCATTCCCTGTGTGTCTGCTGTGTGTCGGTACTGCTGTGTCGACATGTATGATGAGGATAATGATGTGGAGGCGGAGCAAATGCCTGTGAATGTGATGTCACCCCCTGCGGGGTCGACACTAGTGTGGATGGACTTATGGAAGGAATTACGTGACAGTGTCAGCTCCTTACATAAAAGGTTTGACGACATAGGATAGCCGGCTACTCAGCTTGTGCCTGTCCAAGCGTCTCAAATGTCATCAGGGGCTATAAAACGCCCGCTACCTCAGATGACAGATACAGATGTCGACACGGATACCGACTCCAGTGTCGACGATGATGAGACGAGTGTACCCTCCAATAGATCCACCCGTTATATGATTGAGGCTATGAAAAATGTTTTACACATTTCTGATGATACCCCAGGTACCACAAAAAAGGGTATTGTGTTTGGTGAGAAAAAACTACCAGTAGTTTTTTCTGCATCTGAGGAATTAAATGAGGTGTGTGAGGAAGCCTGGACTTCCCCAGATAAGAAATTGATCATTTCTAAACGGTTAATGGCTGCGTACCCTTTCCCGCCAGAGGATAGGTCACGCTGGGAAACACCCCCTAGGGTAGATAAAGCATTGACACGCTTATCAAAGAAGGTGGCACTACCGTCTCCGGATACGGCCGCCCTAAAAGAACCTGCTGATAGAAAGCTGGAAAGTACCCTAAAAGCTATATACACACACACTGGCATTATATTGAGACCCGCTATTGCATCAGCTTGGATGTGCAGTGCTGCTGCTGCGTGGTCAGACTCCCTGTCGGAAAACATTGATACCATGGATAGGGACAATATTTTGCTAACGATTGACCATATAAAAGACGCGGTTTTATACATGCGTGATGCACAGAGGGATATTTGCCGGCTGGCATCAAAAATAAGTGCTATGTCCATTGCCGCCAGACGGGGGTTATGGACTAGGCAATGGTCAGGTGATGCCGACTCCAAGCGGCACATGGAAGTTTTACCCTATAAAGGGGCGGAACTTTTTGGGGAAGGTCTTTCAGACCTCGTTTCCACAGCTACTGCTGGGAAATCGACTTTTTTGCCACAGGCTACCCCACAGCAAAAGAAAGCACCGTATTATCAGGTACAGTCCTTTCGGCCCCAGAAAAACAAGCGGGCTAGAGGCTCATCCTTTCTGCCGAGGGGCAGAGGAAGGGGGAAAAAGCTGCAACACACAGCTAGTTCCCAGGAGCAGAAGTCCTCCCCTGCGTCCGGTAAGTCCACAGCATGACGCTGGGGCTGCTCAGGCGGAATCGGGAACGGTGGGGGCACGTCTCAGGTTTTTCAGCACACAGTGGGCTCTCTCACAAGTGGATCCCTGGGTCCTTCAAGTAGTATCTCAGGGGTACAGGCTGGAATTCGAGACGTCTCCCCCCGCCGTTTCCTAAAATCTGCCTTGCCGGCAACTCCCTCTGCCAGGGAGGCAGTGTTGGTGGCTATTCAAAAACTGTATTCACAGAAAGTGATCGTCAAGGTACCCCTCCTTCAGCAAGGAAAGGGTTACTACTCCACAATGTTTGTGGTACCGAAACCGGACGGTTCGGTGAGACCCATCTTAAATTTAAAAACCTTGAACACTTATATCAAAAGGTTCAAGTTCAAGATGGAATCGCTCAGGGCGGTTATTGCGAGCCTGGAGGAGGGGGATTACATGGTATCCCTGGACATCAAGGATGCGTACCTGCATGTCCCCATTTACCCTCCGCACCAGGAGTACCTCAGATTTGTGGTACAGGACTGTCACTATCAGTTCCAGACGCTGCCGTTCGGGTTATCCACGGCACCGAGGGTCTTTACCAAGGTAATGGCCGAAATGATGATACTCCTTCGCAAGAAGGGAGTTTTAATTATCCCGTACTTGGACGATCTCCTGATAAAGGCGAGGTTCAAAGAACAGTTGATAGTGGGGGTGGCACTTTCTCAGGAAGTGCTACAACAGCACGGCTGGATTCTAAACATTCCAAAGTCACAGCTGGTCCCGACGACACGTCTTCTGTTCCTGGGAATGATTCTGGACACAGACCAGAAAAGAGTGTTTCTTCCACTGGAAAAAGCCGAGGAATTGTCATCTCTGGTCAGAGACATTCTAAAACCAGGAAAAGTGTCGGTACATCAATGCACACGAGTCCTGGGAAAAATGGTAGCTTCGTACGAAGCAATTCCATTCGGAAGGTTCCACGCAAGGACGTTCCAGTGGGACCTGTTGGACAAATGGTCCGGGTCCCATCTCCAGATGCAACAGCGGATAACCCTATCGGTCAGAACCAGGGTGTCGCTGCTGTGGTGGCTGCAGAGGGCTCATCTACTAGAGGGCCGCAGATTCGGAATACAGGACTGGGTCCTGGTGACCACGGATGCCAGCCTTCGGGGCTGGGGGGCAGTCACAAAGGGAAGAAATTTCCAAGGACTGTGGTCAAATCAGGAGATTTCTCTTCACATAAATATCCTGGAGCTAAGGGCCATTTACAATGCCCTAAGCCAGGCAAGACCCCTGCTTCAAAACCAGCCGGTACTGATCCAGTCAGACAACATCACGGCGGTCGCCCATGTAAACAGACAGGGCGGCACGAGAAGCAGGATGGCGATGGCAGAAGCCACAAGGATTCTCAGATGGGCAGAGAATCATGTGTTAGCACTGACGGCAGTGTTCATTCCGGGAGTGGACAACTGGGAAGCAGACTTCCTCAGCAGACACGACCTCCACCCGGGAGAATGGGGACTTCATCCAGAAGTCTTCCAAATGCTGGTCAACCGGTGGGAAAAACCACAGGTAGACATGATGGCGTCCCTCCTCAACAAGAAGTTGAAAAGATATTGCGCCCGGTCAAGAGACCCTCAGGCGATAGCGGTGGACGCTCTAGTGACACCATGGGTGTACCAGTCGGTTTATGTGTTTCCTCCTCTACCTCTCATACCCAAGGTACTGAGAATAATAAGAAGGCGAGGAGTGAAAACCATACTCGTGGTTCCGGATTGGCCAAGAAGAGCTTGGTACCCAGAACTTCAAGAGATGCTTACAGAGGACCCTTGGCCTCTGCCGCTCAGACAAGACCTGCTGCGGCAGGGACCCTGTCTATTCCAAGACTTACCGCGGCTGCGTTTGACGGCATGGCGGTTGAACACCGGATCCTGAAGGAAAAGGGTATTCCGGAGGAAGTCATCCCTACCCTGATCAAACCCAGGAAGGATGTCACCGCAAGACATTATCACCGCATTTGGCGAAAATATGTTGCTTGGTGTGAGGCCATGAAGGCCCCGACGGAGGAATTTCAACTGGGTCGATTCCTGCACTTCCTGCAAGCAGGGGTGACGTTGGGCCTCAAATTGGGGTCCATAAAGGTCCAGATTTCGGCTCTGTCGATTTTCTTCCAAAAAGAACTGGCTTCTCTGCCCGAAGTTCAGACTTTTGTCAAAGGAGTACTGCATATTCAGCCTCCTTTTGTGCCCCCAGTGGCACCTTGGGATCTCAATGTGGTTTTGGCATTCCTGAAATCACATTGGTTCGAACCACTTAAGACTGTGGATTTAAAATATCTCACGTGGAAAGTGGTCATGCTGTTGGCCTTGGCGTCGGCCAGGCGGGTTTCAGAATTGGCGGCTTTGTCTTGTAAAAGCCCTTATCTGATTTTCCATATGGATAGGGCAGAATTGAGGACTCGTCCTCAGTTTCTCCCAAAGGTGGTCTCAGCTTTTCACTTGAACCAACCTATTGTGGTGCCTGCGGCTACTAGGGACTTGGAGGATTCCAAGTTGCTGGACGTAGTCAGGGCCCTAAAAATTTATATTTCCAGGACGGCTGGAGTCAGAAAGACTGACTCGCTGTTTATCCTGTATGCACCCAACAAGCTGGGTGCTCCTGCTTCTAAGCAGTCTATTGCGCGCTGGATTTGTAGCACTATTCAGCTGGCGCATTCTGCGGTAGGCTTACCGCAGCCTAAATCTGTAAAAGCCCATTCCACACGGAAGGTGGGCTCATCTTGGGCGGCTGCCCGAGGGGTCTCGGCTTTACAACTTTGCCGAGCAGCTACTTGGTCGGGGGCAAACACGTTTGCAAAATTCTACAAATTTGATACCCTGGCTGAGGAGGACCTGGAGTTCTCTCATTCGGTGCTGCAGAGTCATCCGCACTCTCCCGCCCGTTTGGGAGCTTTGGTATAATCCCCATGGTCCTTACGGAGTCCCCAGCATCCACTAGGACGTCAGAGAAAATAAGATTTTACTCACCGGTAAATCTATTTCTCGTAGTCCGTAGTGGATGCTGGGCGCCCATCCCAAGTGCGGATTGTCTGCAATACCTGTACATAGTTATTGTTACAAAAATCGGGTTTTTGTTGTGAGCCATCTCTTCAGAGGCTCCATTTTGTTATCATACTGTTAACCGGGGTTCCTATCACGTGTTATATGGTGTAATTGGTGTGGCTGGTCTGAGTCTTACCCGGGATTCAAAAATCATTCCTTATTGTGTCAGCTCTTCCGGGCACAGTTCCTAACTGAGGCTTGGAGGAGGGTCATAGGGGGAGGAGCCAGTGCACACCAGATAGTCCTAAATCTTTCTTAGATGTGCCCAGTCTCCTGCGGAGCCGTCTATTCCCATGGTCCTTACGGAGTCCCCAGCATCCACTACGGACTACGAGAAATAGATTTACCGGTGAGTAAAATCTTATTTTTTTTTCCTAAGGGTGCATGACCACGCCTCCTGTGATTAGGCCACACCCCCTGAAAAGTACTTGGGCCCAGACAGGCTCTCTACTGCCCTGCACATATGATATCTTTATGGAAGAGTGTAGATTACACAGGGGGCTTACCTTTACTTTTTTGCCATCAATATTCATGGACCTCACGGTAAAATCCACCCCGATGGTGTTCTGATGCTTGTCGCTGAAGACCCCAGACTGGAAGCGGTGCACCACGCAGGTTTTCCCCACATTGGAGTCCCCAATTAGAATTATTTTAAATAGAAAATCAAAAGGGTCATCTTCTGGAGGGTCGGCTGTGGACATGTTCTATGTGAGCGATGGGCAGGTAATCTCTGAATGGAGCGTGTACAGATCTGCAGGTTAGGAGCCAAGAGACATCTCGTGGACCTGGGATCAGACAGAAACTGTGATAACTTATGTGTATTTAAAGGGAGGCTGCAGGGGCGCAACTAGAAGTTTGTGGGCCCCATAGCAACATTTTGAAGGGGCCCCATCACAATCAAAATAATAATTCTAGTTAACCTAAAAGTATTTTCTTTTTAATGATCTCAAACTACAAATCTACTGGTTCGCAGTTCCCCATTCATATTCAATGTTTGCCATTCACAATGAAAATATGCCCAAATTATGACAAGTTAGCCTGACTGTGTGAACCGACTCGAACTGGTTCTGACTTTCTAGATATTTAAATTTCAGAACCGATGCGTCAAAATTATTCTGGTTCAAGCATGCAGTTATTTGGCGTTCAGGCTAAGGGATTGAATTGCATCCCAGACACACTGGATCCACACGCATAGGATGATAATGTCCTGACCACATTTACAGATAAGCAATATGGAGAAAAAAAATGTAAAGACCGTTCCTGGTTGGGACACTCGCCTATCTTAATAAACAGATCATATTTACATATATGCCTAATACAGAGGTTCTCAATCGTGGTCATCAAGGCATCCCAACGGTCCAGGTTTTAGGGATATCCATTACTCAGCACAGATGGTTAAATCAAATTGACTGAGGTGCTAATTATCTCACCTGTGGCCAAGCATGGATCAACTTAAAACCTGGACTGTTGGGGTGTCTTGAGGACCACGTTTGAGAACCTCTGGCCTGATATTCATCTCACCTGATGCCACTTGGCCTCCACACACTGTGATACTCAATAATTTCCCAATTATCTTGCCTATATTACAGAGTGGTGGCTACCTTATGTTTGGGCCCCAAAACCAAAAAGGACCAACTTGATTTTCATATAGTAAATCAGAAATCCATTCAGCCAGTGGTACAATCTGGATTTGTGTGTGGTCACTGGTCAACTGCTGGGTCCGAGACTGGTTTGACTTCATATGTACAGGGTCGGTACTACCATCAGACGAACCTGGTTCCGTAGGGTGCCAATGGCTAGGGGATGCCTAAATCACAGAGCAGAGGCCGCAGACATGTAGTGGAAGCATCTGAGCAGCTTCTTAAATATGGAGCTGCCGCCTACTGCTCCTCCCAGTCCCTTATGGCCTGGTGGCGTGGCACTGGATTATGATGTTGCAGCTCAGTTGGGGTGCTACCACCAGGTGAGGAGGCACTCTGAGCACAGGAGGCAATTGGGGAAAAAAAACCTTTTGGCCGACGTGTTGTCAGCTTCAGAGACGTAAAATAACTAAAGACCTTTTGTAATGAGCAGTGATGCATTGAGATGTTCTCTATTACTAGATACACATGATTGACCTACAATTTTCTGCCATTCAGAGTCAGGGCTGGACAAAACAAAAACAAAACCTTTTTTTTTCATGGGTACGTCCTTACTAAACTGTATTGAATGTATTCCGCCCTTTGTGTCCAGAGGCAGAGAAACATCAAAAGGATGACACACAATAGGCACATCAAACACTGGCTGCTAATGAAAGTGTAACATTGTATTAGGAGACCACGCAATGATACCCTATGAGTGAGTGACACTAAAACCTGCATGAATAGGCCTCTGTAAAATATTAAAGACTTTATATATTCCCTTCACGTTTATTTTTCCAACAATCACTGATACAAAAGTAGCAAGTTTAAGACTCTCATTAGAATAACAATATATTTAAAAAAAAACATTACGTTGCACAGCACATAAATGGGGCAGGTCAGGTGCTTAAAGGTTAACCGTCATGGAGACGTTCCACAGGAAACAAATATTCATCCTACCAGTTCACCAGAAAGGTGTGACATTACTGTGGAATGCGGGGCTTGCAAAGGGTTAAACCCTTGTAAACCAGTTCCACATCTGCCAGTCAATAAATGGGAAATACATTCTCGATCTTATGAGTATTTCTATACTTGCCAATATTTAAAAATACTGTACCTGCCGATCATTCAAATTCCCAAACCGAAGCACTTTATAAAAGTGTCACCTCTTTGATAGGCCCGGTGGAATTCCAGCTAAAGGCTGGCAGAGCATTCTGGGACTTACAGTTCTACAACCTTTGGGTAATCATCTAAAGGCCACGAAACTCAAACTAAAAACAGATCTGACATATCACAAGGTGTAACATTCATTTGCAAAAGTTTTTATTTCATGAAAAGTGTTGGGACAAATACATCTCTCGAGCTACAAGGCCCAGGTCATGCTGGGACTTGTAGTTTGGAGTTAAGATTTCATTTGATACAGTGCTGTTTATCACATTCTATTCATTCCCAAACCAACATAGCGATACAATCGCTGTTTCAAAATTAAATTATACTTTAAAAGAAACTCACAAGTTTAATTTTAATTCATTTTATTTTTTTTAATTTACTTAATTTGCCAACTTAATGCAATTATGTTTCGTCTGTAATAGCCAAATCTACTCCCTCTGCTCTCTCTTCTATGACAATAGCAAAGGTGATGGCAAAGTACAATAAGAACATTATATACATCCCCAGTAAAGGAACTGCACAATGTATATTACAGCTCTAATGTATTCCCACATTTAAATCCCCACCCAGAGTCCTCCCAACAGTCCCAGCTTCCTTACCTGTAGCCTTGTCCGCCAGCACCTGTTTACCTGTCACACACCATCCTGCGACTGCATCTCACCTGGCTGAACAGACCTGCTTCTGTCCTCTACCTCCTCTAATGATGCATTCTGGGTGTTGTAGTCCAGGAACCAATAGTGCAATAAGGAAGTGAACTCACCTGTCTTGGCAGGAGACAAACAACCTTTTAATGCCCTTGCGTGTTCTATAAAACCATCCAGGCCAAGAAGCAGCAACCGGCAATGCATTAACCCATCCCAGGCACTGTATTCATCACTCTATAAAGGATATATATTTAGATTTTAGCATTAACAATACTAAACCAGGCAACTCCTTTGCATTGCAGCAGGCCAGTGGTATATGGCAACTGTGTATACAACAGGGCGACACAATTACCATATACAACGATTACAAAGAGTCATTTGTGTTTATTATAATGAGATACAGTAATTAGACAGTGACATCTTCTCTCTGGGTTTTCATTGTCTTATTGTCAGTGGACAAATTATCATTTTAGCTTTGTTAAACATATTTGGATTTTTTTTTTCCACTTAAAGACCATTTACTGTTACATAATTATATTTTATTAAGGCTGGAGTAAGAGTAAGAAAAATTAAATACACATTTCCATAACCAAAACATATACAAGATATAACAGAGATAATTGGCTTACAAATAAAATTACATGTATTAAACGTGAAGTTATTACATAATTTTTAACTATATTTTATAGTAACACCCCTGCCCAACTTACCTACCTTTGAGCTATTGTGCTCCCTGCTGACATCTAGTGGTGGGCCAGAGGCACCAGTAGATTGCAACGGAGTCTTCTTTTCCCTCCCACCCTTCCGCTCTCTTGCTGTTTGATCGCAGCTACTGCACAGGCAACTAATGCAATTACCGTTCAAAGTCTAACTGCAATCATTTTTGGGACGGGGGGGAGGGGTGGATCTATTACATGTGGAATGCCGGAGATAGTGGTTAAAAATAGTAGATGTTCTTAGTTTATCACAGCATTTGTTAAAGTCAAACCATCCAAAAACAAATTGGCAAAAATTGCAAAATCAATTAAACTATAAATATTTATGAATAGCAGTGGAGTGTGTGTATTCTGGCGCGGTCTAGAGTGTCAGCCCAATCTCACTCCTCTAGTGATTTGCCCAACCTCAAATCACACACAATATTAAGAAATAAAAAAGTCGTTGAGGGGAAATCAAAGGCGATACTCAATAATTTAAGCAAGGTGGAGAAAATAAATAAATATACGTCACATGAAATCTCGATGAACTGGTATCAATATGGGTCTTTTCTCATCCAATGTCTATAGTGAATTTTTTCTTTATCAATTCAGACAGATCTCCAACGCAAAATACATAGGAAACAAAAATGGAAAAGGGGCACACAATGTGTAGTAACGTTTGTTATAGGGTAATATGAATAAGTCCAGTGACTTCTCCAACGGAAAAAATGAACCATGTATGGTGGAAATCTTGATAGCTGAGAAAGGGACAGTTCCTCACCACCTTTTCATATAAGGATAAACGTACCAACACTCACTTAAAGAAGTGTAACACCATGCATATCAAGGTATCTTTATCATTTCTAAACAGACGACAGCAAAGCAAATACAAATCCGTTCACTCGAACGTACCACACTCACTTTCTCGGAATGTGGGTATCCTCATATAGCGGTTTCTTTAGAATGGATATGCGTGAAGCCTTCTTTTTCCAAGAAAAGCTCATTTATTGTCACAAATTAAAAATTCCATAAAAAGATTTCTCCTTATATGTTACCATAAAAAGGTATAGACACAATAGGTGGGTCAGATGAAATGAGACTTGACATAGGTGAATTCCGGACTTACACCTAGGTAGCACCAATGTACTATACTTTCAGGATTTTTGATGGTAACAGGAGAGCGCAGTAAAAACACGATTAAATCACTGTCTGGGAGCACCAACGCCGTTTCGACCCAAAGGTCTTTTTCAAGGTGTGTGCCCAGACAGTGACAGACAGGATATTTATACCATAAAACAGGAAGTGATACAGGAACATGGGTAATACATTTTATCGAAGTAACAGACTTCAATTCTATATTTGCGTTATTAATTCCTATATATATAACCAATTCTTATGTTCTCAAGTCATATATATGTGCTTTAAAATGATCTAATGATAGTAGAATGTTTAAAAGATCTATAGCGAAATCGCGGGAACCTCACTTCCGCGTTCCAGTATGCGTTCCACGGAACCGGAAGTGGCCCGCGATCGCATTGTACTGAAACCCCACTAGTTTGTACATAATGTCAGTAATGTGGTGGTCCTCCAGTAGTTCTGCTGGCACAATTAATGTATGTCATGTGTGGGCGGTTTGTACCAGTGGTGGATGGACTTCCTCGTAATCCTACTCTTGCGGGAGACGCACTTCCGCATTCCATCGTGCGTTCCACTTACCCGGAAGTGGTCTACAGTCGTGTCCACACAAATTATCAATTTGCAAATGATGTTATATATGGTAGTCTTAACGTTTCTTAATAAGTTTATACATTTAGGGGGGTAGAATAAAGGAAACTCACATTTCCCTTGTAGTGGACCCACTTCCACAATACCCCTTGTGTTACACACTGCCGAAATGGACAAGCCTAGGTAAATCTTGGTAGACACGGATGGCACTAGCATATGTGCCCTCCTCAAATGACTACTTTATCGTATAGCCTTCTAACATCCCTTATAAAAAAACGTAATAGTGCTATATGGTAGGGAATTTAGAAGTCTCCATGTAGTAACAATAAATGGGGTAAGAACATAATGGAAAATTGACAAGGTTCACATAAACCATTTTAGTTCGAAATCCGAATTTAAACCACAGGGAGAGAGGGTGTTTAATCTAAAAATCCAGCGCATTTCTGCTTTAGCGAGATTGGTCTCAATGTCCCTATCTCTCCAATTAGATCTAATTTGTTGGATACCCAAGAAGTACAGAATTTTGGAAGTAGAACAGTTGTGTTTTTTGGAAAAATGTTCAGAGAGTGAATGCGTTTGCAGGCCTTTCTTTATATTGCGTATATGCTCTGCTATCCTGGTTTTAAGGGCTCTACCTGTTCTGCCCACATATAGTAAACCACACTCACATTTTATCAGATACACAACATTAGTTGTGTGGCAAGTGATAAAAGTATTAATTTTATATTCCGTATTGTTAATCGTGAAACTAGTAATTTTTGAAGTGTCTGACTGTATGGTTCGGCATGCTATGCATGTGCCGCATCTGTGAAATCCCTTCGTACGTATGGGATTAGTGGAATCAACAGATAAAGCGCTTTTTACCAAAGTGCTTTTGAGGTTTTTTCCTTTCCTGTAAATGAATTTCGGTTGAGCTGGAATCATTTCTTTCAACACTGGATCTCTTAGGAGGAGATGCCAGTGTTGTCGGATGATCTGCTCCTGTTTTTTGTAATTAGCTCCAAATTCTGAAATAAAGGCCCATTCGGCCTGATTAGATTTGGACTTCATATTTTCTTTTTTCAGGATATCTTTCCTATCTATGGCTTCCACTTCTTCTTCCGCTTTTTCTAGGAGTTCAGAGTTATATCCTTTTTTCAAGAATTTTTTCTTCATGACATTCTTTTGGGTCTCATAGTGATGATTCTCACTGCAATTCCTCTTTAGCCTCAGGAATTGTCCTTTTGGAATGCCCCTTAACCAGTGTGGGTGATGTTGACTTGAAAAAGGAATAAAACTGTTTGAGTCCGTGGGTTTCGTGTCCCCTTTGGTGTGTATAGTATTATCTTTAATGTATATTGTTAGATCCAAGAAATTTATTTCTTCTTTACTTATATTGTATATTAATTTGATATTCTTGTCATTGGAATTTAGATGGGAGCAGAATTCTTCCAGACGATGTTGATCTCCTTTCCACAGGAAGATAATGTCATCTATATACTTGTGCCATGACACCAAGTCCGCACCGGCCGATATGTGGCTCCACACATGTTCTTCCTCCCATCTTGACATGAAGAGATTTGCGTAGCTCGGTGCGAACTTGGTGCCCATGGCCGTGCCGACCTTCTGCAAAAAAATAATCCCCATTGAAAAAGAAAAAATTGTTTTCAAGTATAAATTGGATACTTTCTAGGATAAATTCCCTCTTCTCTATCTCCAGTTCTGATTTTTCTAAATGCCATTTTACTGCATTTAGGCCGTCTTCATGTTTGATTATGGTGTACAGTGATGTGACATCAGCTGCAACCAAAAATGCTCCTTCCGGCCATTCAATTTCTGCCAATTTTTTGATGGTACCTGTGGTGTCCTTCAGGTGAGATTTTTCCTTGGTAACCAATGGTTGTAAATAAAAATCAATCATTTCGGAAAGGTTGGTGGTCAAACTGCCCACCCCCGAAATAATTGGACGTCCTGGTGGTTGTTTGGGATTTTTATGAACCTTTGGTAAGGTGTAAATGGTCGGGGTTTTAGGATGATCGATATTCAAAAATTCAAATTCTTTTTTTGTTAGTGTACCTTTCTCCAAATATTTGGTAATAAGTATAAGATAGTTATTCTTAATTTTTACTATTGGATCAGATTTTAATTTCTGATAGGTACCATTTGCACTCAATTGTGTGTTGATTTCTTTAATATACTCCCCCTTGTCTTGGATTGTTATTCCACCACCCTTATCACAAGGTTTTATCACTATGTTTTTATCACTCTGGAGAGTTTTCAAAGCTATTCTCTCTTTTCTTGTCATATTATACTTCTGGTGGGATTTCTTTATTGTTGCTCCTAGTGGTTTAATCTTTTTGAAATCTTCCGACACGGATTTTGTGAAGCTCTCCACCATGCATCCTTTCACATGTGATGGGAAAAAGGTGGATTTCTTCCTAAAAGGTGTAATTTCCAATGTATCTGTTTCTGGGGTCTTTGGTGCAGTGTTGGTGGCGAAGAATTTTTTTAAAGTGAGTTTCCTAGAAAACTTCTGCACATCAATATGAGCATTGAATGGATCAGTAATCGATGTGGGGGCAAATTTGAGGCCTTTCTGTAAGAGACATTCTTCATCTTTCGTTAATTCACGTGAGCTTAAATTGAATATTTGTATATCTTCTTCCTCACTCTTATCATTTTTCTCACTTGATACTTTTTCTTTCTTCTTTCTTTTTCGTCTCTTTTTTTGTCCCCCTCTTTTACCCCGACTTTTAGACTTCAGTACCTGGTATTCCTCCTGTTGTTCTGTCTCCCTAAAAAAGGCCCCCGATCTCCTCTGAAATTATCAAGAGCCTCGAATCGGTTATACGTGTTAACCTGAGGTCTTCTATTCCATCTGTTGTATCCGAAATTTCTTTTGGCAAATCTTCTCGGATAACTCCAATCACTTTGTTGGTAATGTTCTTCATCCCTATTTCTTGATGGATATCTGTTTCTCTGCTCTCTTCGGTAATCCTCATATACGGGCATGTTATCCTCCTGATAGTCATTAATGTCCCTTGCAAAGGTGACTGTTTTATTCTTACGTTCGGTATTATTCTCTAAGATTCCTGAAGTCTGGTCCGATGTCCTTTTGTTTTTCTTTTTGTTTTTCTTCTTACCATTTTCTCCTCCATTTCTATAAAATTTATGGTCCCTTTTGAGTTTCTTTTGTTTCTTCTCTACTAGCTCTTTGGTATGTTTGTTGATACTGAGCTCTAATTCTTTGTCAAGTATGACAAATTCAGATAACTGTTGATATGGTTGAACCAGAGTCTGTAGGGTCTTAATTTTTTCATTGAGATCTATTAATTTGTCTCTCCTTTCCTTTATGATTAATTTAATTAAAGAAAAGGAGCATGCCTCTATAATCTTGTCCCAATCCCTCTTGAATTGATCACTTGAATCAGAGAAACTAGGAAATTTCTTGATTCTCAAACCCTTTGGGATGATGTAATCAGCTTGATACTTTTCAAGTGTTGCCACCTCCCACCATAGGGCATTTTCTTTTAATAGTAGTGAACCCAATTTGTTCATTGCTGTCTCCAAGTCATCATCCGACATTTCTTCATTCTCTACACAACAATCTAACTTAAATACTTCTTTGAGTGATTCTTGTCTCTCTTTTAGATGTTTGAACATGACTTCTGCCTAAATGCACACGGTATGGGGACAGAAGGAAAGACTGAATAGCAGTGGAGTGTGTGTATTCTGGCGCGGTCTAGAGTGTCAGCCCAATCTCACTCCTCTAGTGATTTGCCCAACCTCAAATCACACACAATATTAAGAAATAAAAAAGTCGTTGAGGGGAAATCAAAGGCGATACTCAATAATTTAAGCAAGGTGGAGAAAATAAATAAATATACGTCACATGAAATCTCGATGAACTGGTATCAATATGGGTCTTTTCTCATCCAATGTCTATAGTGAATTTTTTCTTTATCAATTCAGACAGATCTCCAACGCAAAATACATAGGAAACAAAAATGGAAAAGGGGCACACAATGTGTAGTAACGTTTGTTATAGGGTAATATG
Organism: Pseudophryne corroboree; assembly: GCF_028390025.1. Taxonomy (NCBI): domain Eukaryota; kingdom Metazoa; phylum Chordata; class Amphibia; order Anura; family Myobatrachidae; genus Pseudophryne; species Pseudophryne corroboree. The sequence goes on along the minus strand of NC_086449.1, from coordinate 803,176,958 downwards.
AATAAGTCCAGTGACTTCTCCAACGGAAAAAATGAACCCTGTATGGTGGAAATCTTGATAGCTGAGAAAGGGACAGTTCCTCACCACCTTTTCATATAAGGATAAACGTACCAACACTCACTTAAAGAAGTGTAACACCATGCATATCAAGGTATCTTTTTTTTTTTTAAACACAATTTATTAGGTGGATCAGAATAAGATTACATTGGTAACAGAGCACCCGGACAATTTGGGTGTTTAAAGAACAAATGTAGTTACAATAAATTGTTACAACAGCAAAATAATTGATCCTTTTTTGTTTTTGTTTTCCCCTAATTTTAAAAGATTAAAATTAAGATGTATGCGGTGGGGAACTCTCGGCAACGGAGTGGCCTTCCGTCATAGAGAGTCAGCGGAGGCAATGAGAAGAAAAGAATACTCAGAGATCGAGTAAAAGGGGACAGAAAAGCAGGTGAGGCTGAGCGCCTCCAATCGGAGAGAAAAGCAGGGGGAATAGAGGGGGAGTGGAGGGGTGGCCCTCTGGGGCAGGAGGCGGGCCGGACCGTGGCGTACCGCGTCAGGTTACAAATGGGGAGGAGGCCTGTTGTAGGTTTAGCCACGGGGACCATACTTTGTCAAATTGTTTCGAGGTGTTACGTATGACTGCGGTCATATATTCCATTTTGTGGACATACCATATCCGGGAGATTATCACCGGCATTGGTGAGGGGGTCAGGTTCTTCCAGTCTGTGGCAATTTGGCAAGTCATTGCCGAGACTACATGTCGAAATAGTTTGTTTTGGTGTCTATTGAGGGTTGGAAGAGACATGGGGAGCAAGAAGTATTGGGGTCAGGGGGGATAGAGATGTCAAATAAGCGCGAAAGCAATGTAATGAGTTCACCCCATATTTTGTGAATTTTAGGGCAGGCCCACCATATGTGTAAGAAAGAACCACTGTCCGTGCAACCCCTCCAGCAACCATCTGGAGTGTCGGGGAACATAGTGTGTAGACGGGCAGGGACATAGTACCAGCGGTAGAGTAGTTTATAGATGTTTTCTTTAATTCTCACACAGAAAGAGCTGGAAGCCGCATTGTCCCATATATCTACCCAATCTTCATTGTCTATAGTTACTCCTAGTTCCTCTTCCCATGCCGCTTCGTGAGGGGCCTGGGATGTATTGGGGTAGTCGTCAAGTAAGGTGTAAATATCTGATATGAGGCCCTTAGTGTTGGTGCGTTTCCAGCTAATGTATTCGAAGGGGGATAAATGTCTGTGGAGGAGGGTAGTGGTAATGGTGGAGTGGAAGTGTCTGATTTGTAGGTAGCGGAAGAAGTCCGAAGAGGGGATTACTGTTCTTTCACGGATATCCGCGAATTGTGGGAAAGTAGCATTGGAGGTGATATCGTTAACATATAGTATACCACTCGAGCGCCAAAATGTATGCAAGGTTTTACCCATGCCTGGAGGAAAGGCTGGGTTGTGAAATAACGGAATTAGCGGGGATGGGTATGGGGCTAAACTGAACCGTCTATTTGTCAGATCCCATGTCGCTAATGAGCGACTTACTACGGGGTGCGAGAGGGCCGCGCGCGGGCGCTGGTTCCGGTGGAGCCACAATAGGGAGGATAATGTAGCTAGGCCCGTCTCCTCTGCCTCTATCCCCACCCAGACCTTTCGTGTCCCTCCCTCGTTGCACCATTGTGCGCATTGAGCAAGTTGTGCAGCATAGAAATATTTCTTAAAGTCCGGAATACCCAGGCCTCCGCCTCTGGAGGGGCGTTGAAGCAATTTAAGTCTAACGCGGGGACGCTTATGGTTCCAGATAAAAAGGGAGGATTGGCGTTGCAGGGTCTTGAACACGTAGGTAAGGACATAAATCGGGAGGGTCTGAAATAAATACAGAAGTCGGGGGAGTACGCTCATCTTGACGGAGTTAATTCTGCCTATCCATGATATAAAGTAGCTGGACCATTCCACCAAATCCTCCTTGATTGTCTGCAATAAACGGGGATAATTTGCTTGGAAGAGTTGGTGGTGATGGTGGGTCAGGTACACACCGAGGTATTTGATTTTCTTTGTGTACCAGTTACAGGGGAGGGTGTTCTGAAGGTCCTGTTTGAGAGCTGCTGGGATATAAAAGTTGAGGACCTCTGTTTTGTTAACATTTATTTTATATCCAGAGAACTGGGAGTATGAGCTGATCTCGGATAAGAGGGCGGGGAGAGATTGGGCTGGGTCTGTGAGGGAGATCAGGACATCGTCGGCATATAACGCTATCTTATGTTCGGATAGGCCTGTGGATATTCCACGAATAGTATTGTTGTTACGGATTCTTGCTGCTAGGGGCTCCATGACTAGTGCGAAGATTAAAGGGGAAAGGGGGCATCCCTGCCTGGTACCATTGGCAATCCCAAAACTGGAGGAGGAGACACAGTTAACCATAACCTGGGCCGATGGGGAGCGGTAAAGTGCTTTGATCCCTTCCAAAAATTCTCCGGAGAATCCCATTTTGTCAAGGACTGCAAAGGTAAAAGACCACGATATACGGTCGAAGGCCTTTTCCGCATCGAGAGCCAGAATGAGAGAGGGAGATTTCCTTTTTTGAATCGAGTATATTAGATCTATGGCCCTTCTAGTGTTATCAGGTGCCTGGCATCCAGGGATGAAGCCGACCTGGTCCGGATGGACCAGACCAGGCATCAAGGGACCCAGACGGTTAGCTAATATTTTCGCGTATATCTTCAGGTCGACATTCAATAGTGAAATCGGTCTGTAGTTCAGGCAACTAGTCGGGTCTTTGTCGGGCTTTGGGATTACCACTATGTCGGCCCCGGTGGTCTCTGGCAGGAAGGAGGCTCCCTCAAGAATACCGTTAAATAGGGAGGTTAGGTGTGGGGTCAGCTCCTTTGCGAAGAGTTTATAATATTGGGCTGTGAAACCATCCGGACCTTGAGCGGCCGACGAGCGCATTGATCGTATGGCGGCTATTGTCTCCTCCTCCGAGATTCGACAATTAAGGGCTTCCAACTGAGAATCCGATAGGGTTGGGAGGGGGGTATCAGACAAGTATGAGCGCACTCCCCCAGTCTCTTCAGGAGACTGCTGGGATGGGCCAGGTAGGTTATAAAGGGAGCTATAAAACAAACGGAAGTCTTCGGCCATCACTTCAGGGTCATATGTATAGGTTCCCCTTCGTGACGAATACAATTTATCTATTGCACCCAACGCTTGCTTGCGACGTAGTTTGTTGGCCAGTAGGGAATCTATTTTGTCCATTTTATCATAGAAGCGTTGTTGCAGCTTCCGGAGGATCAGTGCCGCGCGGTTGGAAAGAAGGGTGTTAAGTTGTCCCCGAAGGGAATCTATCTGGGTGAGCAGGGAAGGATTGGGGGATGCTTTATGTTTGGATAGTAGGGTGGCTATTTCTGATTCGAGGGAGGATATCTCCTGCGCTGCTTTTTTCCTAAGTGCTGACGATTTTGCCAGTAAGGCTCCGCGAATCGTAGCTTTATGGGCTTCCCAGAGAACATTAAGCGAGATGTCGGGAGATGTGTTTTCGGTGAAGTAGTGTGTGATTGCTAGTCTGGTTTCCTCTAATGCTGAGGGGTGTTGTAGAAGCGAGTCGTCCAGACGCCATTTATATCTCCTACGTGGCGCGCGGTATATGTCTATAAGAAGATAGACCCCAGCGTGGTCCGTCCATGACAGAGGTGTAATGCCCGTGTCCGAAATCAGTGGTACGAGGGCAGAGGAGATGTGGATCATATCGATCCTGGAGTAGTGTTGATGTGGGGCTGAAAAATGCGTGAAATCTTTGGTGTGAGGGTGTTGGGAACGCCAAGTGTCACAGAGGCCGTGATGTTTCATGATGGCGGTAAGTGTGCGGGAGGCCCGAGGAAGGGTCGTTATAGAAGCGTGAGGGGGGGGCCAGATCTATCTAGCAACGGGTCGATTATGGTGTTAAAATCGCCACCCATGATAATGCTTCCCTGTGCTTCCCGTGATAAGCGTTTAGAGAGAGAGTCGAAAAACAGAGACTGGTCTTGGTTGGGGGCATAGGTGGAGACCAGTGTGAGAGCCATTGAGCGGAGGGTACCCATTACCATGAGGAACTGTCCTTCTGGGTCTGTCACTGTCCTAGAGTGAGTAAACGGGATGTTACGGCGAACTAATATGGCCACACCCCGTTTTTTACAGTCTGCCGAGGCAAAGTAGGACTGGGAGAACCATTTGCCCTTAAGCTGGGTATGGGGACCGGTGAGGTGTGTTTCCTGGAGGAATGCTATGTCGACTTTCTCACGTCTGCAGGCGCTCAGGAACACGGTGCGTTTCCTAGGGGAGTTTAGAACATTTACATTGGGCGAGAATATTTTAAGGGACATGGCTATTTACGTGGGGGAGTATGGCATGTTGCCCTAAAGGTCCAGTAACGTACCGTCCGCGCCAGAAGAGGGCCACCCCTCTAGGCCAAGGAAGAAAAGGAGCGGGAAGGTCAGGCAGAGGTCGCCAGAAGAGAGAGAGAAAGAGGAACATAGAGAAGAAGAAGAAACACCCCAAACGGGGAAACATCCCTAAGGTTGTGGGTCCCATTCGGGGACCGCCAGGGAAAAAGCATTGCAACAGTAACATTGTAAGCAACAATAAGGGATTATTGGGGGGTAACCAGGGTACCATGTGGGAGGGCGTAGGGTGCCCGGGCCACAAGGGTTGGGATTGGCTTTGGCCGTTTTTTATCTATATCTGACATATTACAATATAGGACAATGAGAACTGCGTCCAGACAACAAGAACCTCAAACATAAATTCAAGATAGGGAGGGGGAAGGGGGGAGAAGGAAGGGGTTGGGGAAGAGGAGAAGAGAAGAAGGAGGGGAAAAAAATAAAAAAATTATATTATAGGGGTGGGGGGGGGGGAGGGAGAAGGGAAACCACAGGGGTGCAAACAAGTATGACTTAATTATAACAGCAATAACTGAGGATAGTTACGACACTGGCATATGGATGGAGGTCGAATCTTCCACGGCTCTGGCTCAGTTCGAGGCGCGGAATTGTTGCGCCAACATTACGCATATAATCCACAGCGGGGAGCTCCCCAGGTCAGGGAGGGTCTTTGTCCACATTGCGCTGTCGGGTCACCCTCGTCCAGTCGGGAAGGGGTGGCGGAGGGTGCGGTGATTTAGATGAAGAAGTCGCCGTGTTGACTACGGATGATGCTGAAAGGAGATCTAACTTTGCCAGTAGTTCCTGTCCTTGGTTTAAGGTCTTGACTGACTGGACAAAGTTATTGACCGAGACGTGAAGTTGAAAGGGGAATCCCCATCTGTATCTGATCTGATGCTGACGCAGGACCCGGGTGACCGGCTGGAGGTCCCGCCGTTTCTGGATCGTGGAGGGGGCTAGGTCCTGATAAATCTGCAGTTGCATACCCTTAAACAGAATCTCCGATAAATCTCGAACGGAGGACAGAATTTTCTCTTTCGAACGGAAATAATGGAAACGGATAATAACATCCCTGGGTGGTTGGGCAGGAGACGGTTTTGCACGGAGTGCTCTATGTGCCCTGTCGCAGAGGCATTCTTCGTCTGTGAGGTCTGGTACTATGTGTGTGAAGAATTCTCTCAGAAATGACGGCAGCGATGGTCCGAGGACCGATTCTGGGACACCGCGTATGCGTAGATTATTTCTACGCGAGCGATTTTCTTGGTCCTCTTGACGCTCTTTGAGGGTCTCCATTTCTTCGTGCAATCTGGTGAGCTCACTGTCAAGGCGGTGTTGGGAGCGGCAGAGATCGTCCGTCTTAGTTTCCAATGTGTCCGTTCGATTGCCGAGGGCTGTAAGGTCTGATTTAAAATCAGCTATGGCGTTCGAGAGTTCCTGCTTGAACGCAGATTGTACCCCCTCCAGTAGGCTCGACATGACCGCCTGTATCTGAGGGTCGATACCTGTTTCCGATGAGCACGGAGAGGGGGGGGGAGCCTGCGGGCATGTTGGGGTTCTTTAGATTTTGAGCCAAAGAAGTTAGTCGGGACTTGTGTTGCTTTTTTATTTTTGGACATAGTGGCATATATGTACTAAAAGAAATGGGAATGAAAAATTATTGACGAGGGGACACAGTTCAGGGTCCGTACATTGAGCGGGTAGTCCGGGGAGCAGGGCCATCTTAACAGCAGTGTGGGCCCCTGGGCACAGCAATGCACTGGGGCCCCTACCCATCCTCTATGGGAGGGGGTGCTATCAGCAGCAGCTTTGATGTCCCGCGGGCGGTATGGAATGTTCTATCTTCCGCTCAGCATGCAGGACCTGGAGCAGTAATTTCTGCTAATTACTCCTTTACTGCACAGATGGGGTGGGAGGGAGAACACTAAACTGTAGAAGGTGGCATTGGGCTGAATGAAGGGGCCCCGGTACATGACTTCCAGGGTGGTATGGGGTGTTTAATACGCAGGAGAGGGGTCGACAGTGGAGTGGGCTTAATATTTATAATTTTCTGGTCAGACAGCAGCTTGCTTGACTGCAGATATCTCAAGTTCCTGGAAAAAAAATTCTTAGCTTTGAATGGGATAAAAAAATTAGAGTGTCTCACTTGTCAAGAGGTACTGGGGACTTGGAGATCAGAGTTCAGGAGCCAGAGCAATCCACCAACAAATATATAAAACTGCATATTAGGCGTGTGGAGCTTGAGCAGGGACCAGCTGCTTGAAGGCTGATATCTCTGGCTCTTGGCACAGTAGAGACAGGCTGCTAGTGTCCACTGAAAGTGGAGAGTCTCAGCTTTTGAAATGTACCCTCAGAAAAACTCTAAGTCATACAGAGCCTGAGATATCTGGCTGGGAAGAGCAATTACCAGGCTTGGATGGGGACCACTGCTTTGAAGTCAGATATCTCTGGTTCCCTAGGGCCGATTTTCAAAAATCTGGTACCCCTGGAAAGAGGAGACCATCAGCTATCAGCCTAGGGCCCTTATACTCCTGGGGCCCTTGGGCAAGAGCCCATTGAGCCCATACGAAAAGACGGCCCTGCCGGGGAGGTCAGGCTGCTGTCTTTTTTAGCTTCGCACCGGTCTCCTACGTGACTGGTGGAGTAAGTACTGATAGCCCCAGGAAGGTCGGAGGGTGGAGGAAGGTGTCTTATCAGGTTCGTAGAAGTTGATCGGTATTCAAGATTATATCGTATTCCTGACTTCTGTTATTGTAGATCAAATAGCTCACCGTAGCGGCCTCCAGATGGGGATAAATTTGTCATTTTCAGGTGTCCTAGCCGCGGAGTTGGGGATAATGTGCCAGAGCGTTATAAATAGAGTCCAACTACTTAGTTATGGCACTTGTAGCATTTTATTATCTTGCGTTAACTCATCTTGAGAATGGGTCGGGGACGTGTGGATCCGAGTGTCATAGCGCCGAGGCCGTGGCTCTCCCAGGCGCCAGCTCTGTGGTCGGGGTAGATTGCGGCTTAACCCTTCATCTTGTGGCCCTGGCACACCCCGTGGATATTAAAGCTCTTTCATGGTTGTCGCCACTGCGGGCAGTAATGCGGGCAGAATCTGTAAGCCTGCAAGGGTGAGGAGTGTGTGGTATAATGCGATTTATCTTCACCCTGGCTGAGTGCCAGAAAGCAAAATGGCGGCTCTGGGCTCGTGTCACAGGATTCTATGGAGCAGGGGTGCAGATCGGGAATGGTTGCTGTGGCAGCAGCAGGTACTCACCACATGCCAAGTGGACTGGGCATTGAAGACAATTCAGCCTGCTGGAAGTGTTAAACAGCCTTTCAGAACTTCCCGTAGGTGTGCACAGCTCCCTCCAGCCTGTGTCCCAGGAATCCAAAATGGCCGCCGCAGCACACACAGGACATCTTGTACTCCTCAAATATCTCCTGTGGGGCCGGTGGAGGCGCTGAGGCTCTCTCCTGGTGTCAGGGGGTGCCCAGCCACACCAGGGGAAGAAGATCCGAGGTCCTGGGGGGGTCCGTCGCGGCCGCGCTCCGGTCCCGGAGCTCCCGGCCGGGGTATCCCCAAACTCCAGGTCCCGGCTGCGGGGCGCGTAGTAGGCCGCGGCGGCCGGAGGTAGCTGGAGGACGCAGGCCCGGCTCGTCAGTCACACAGCTCCGCCGGAGGGGCCCACGGGGGGGGGGACGAGGTCACCGCAGCCAGGAACAGGTGGTCCGGAAGGGCTGAAGGAAGGATCCCGGCTCCCGCGGACAGCTCCAGAGCCCAGCCCCGCAAGGCGCCAAAATCGAGGCCCCGGCTTCACAAGGGGGGGAAGGCCGCAGTCCGCAAAGGCAGCCAAGGCCGCCTCCCGACTCCGCAGCTCGTCTCCCCGTGTCAGGCCACTGAAGGCAGAGGCAATAAAGCAAGTGGAGGGGGCATCAGGGCACTATTTGGGGGGTAATTCCGAGTTTTTAACCCTTGGGTAGCAGGAGCTCATGTGAGGTGCTACTGTCCCCACTGCTAGCCAGGCCACGCCCGCATATCAAGGTATCTTTATCATTTCTAAATAGACGACAGCAAAGCAAATACAAATCCGTTCACTCGAACGTACCACACTCACTTTCTCGGAATGTGGGTATCCTCATATAGCGGTTTTTTTAGAATGGATATGCGTGAAGCCTTCTTTTTCCAAAAAAAGCTCATTTATTGTCACAAATTAAAAATTCCATAAAAAGATTTCTCCTTATATGTTACCATAAAAAGGTATAGACACAATAGGTGGGTCAGATGAAATGAGACTTGACATAGGTGAATTCCGGACTTACACCTAGGTAGCACCAATGTACTATACCTACAGGATTTTTGATGGTAACAGGAGAGCGCAGTAAAAACACGATTAAATCACTGTCTGGGAGCACCAACGCCGTTTCGACCCAAAGGTCTTTTTCAAGGTGTGTGCCCAGACAGTGACAGACAGGATATTTATACCATAAAACAGGAAGTGATACAGGAACATGGGTAATACATTTTATCGAAGTAACAGACTTCAATTCTATATTTGCGTTATTAATTCCTATATATATAACCAATTCTTATGTTCTCAAGTCATATATATGTGCTTTAAAATGATCTAATGATAGTAGAATGTTTAAAAGATCTATAGCGAAATCGCGGGAACCTCACTTCCGCGTTCCAGTATGCGTTCCACGGAACCGGAAGTGGCCCGCGATCGCATTGTACTGAAACCCCACTAGTTTGTACATAATGTTAGTAATGTGGTGGTCCTCCAGTAGTTCTGCTGGCACAATTAATGTATGTCATGTGTGGGCGGTTTGTACCAGTGGTGGATGGACTTCCTCGTAATCCTACTCTTGCGGGAGACGCACTTCCGCATTCCATCGTGCGTTCCACTTACCCGGAAGTGGTCTACAGTCGTGTCCACACAAATTATCAATTTGCAAATGATGTTATATATGGTAGTCTTAACGTTTCTTAATAAGTTTATACATTTAGGGGGGTAGAATAAAGGAAACTCACATTTCCCTTGTAGTGGACCCACTTCCACAATACCCCTTGTGTTACACACTGCCGAAATGGACAAGCCTAGGTAAATCTTGGTAGACACGGATGGCACTAGCATATGTGCCCTCCTCAAATGACTACTTTATCGTATAGCCTTCTAACATCCCTTATAAAAAAACGTAATAGTGCTATATGGTAGGGAATTTAGAAGTCTCCATGTAGTAACAATAAATGGGGTAAGAACATAATGGAAAATTGACAAGGTTCACATAAACCATTTTAGTTCGAAATCCGAATTTAAACCACAGGGAGAGAGGGTGTTTAATCTAAAAATCCAGCGCATTTCTGCTTTAGCGAGATTGGTCTCAATGTCCCTATCTCTCCAATTAGATCTAATTTGTTGGATACCCAAGAAGTACAGAATTTTGGAAGTAGAACAGTTGTGTTTTTTGGAAAAATGTTCAGAGAGTGAATGCGTTTGCAGGCCTTTCTTTATATTGCGTATATGCTCTGCTATCCTGGTTTTAAGGGCTCTACCTGTTCTGCCCACATATAGTAAACCACACTCACATTTTATCAGATACACAACATTAGTTGTGTGGCAAGTGATAAAAGTATTAATTTTATATTCCGTATTGTTAATCGTGAAACTAGTAATTTTTGAAGTGTCTGACTGTATGGTTCGGCATGCTATGCATGTGCCGCATCTGTGAAATCCCTTCGTACGTATGGGATTAGTGGAATCAACAGATAAAGCGCTTTTTACCAAAGTGCTTTTGAGGTTTTTTCCTTTCCTGTAAATGAATTTCGGTTGAGCTGGAATCATTTCTTTCAACACTGGATCTCTTAGGAGGAGATGCCAGTGTTGTCGGATGATCTGCTCCTGTTTTTTGTAATTAGCTCCAAATTCTGAAATAAAGGCCCATTCGGCCTGATTAGATTTGGACTTCATATTTTCTTTTTTCAGGATATCTTTCCTATCTATGGCTTCCACTTCTTCTTCCGCTTTTTCTAGGAGTTCAGAGTTATATCCTTTTTTCAAGAATTTTTTCTTCATGACATTCTTTTGGGTCTCATAGTGATGATTCTCACTGCAATTCCTCTTTAGCCTCAGGAATTGTCCTTTTGGAATGCCCCTTAACCAGTGTGGGTGATGTTGACTTGAAAAAGGAATAAAACTGTTTGAGTCCGTGGGTTTCGTGTCCCCTTTGGTGTGTATAGTATTATCTTTAATGTATATTGTTAGATCCAAGAAATTTATTTCTTCTTTACTTATATTGTATATTAATTTGATATTCTTGTCATTGGAATTTAGATGGGAGCAGAATTCTTCCAGACGATGTTGATCTCCTTTCCACAGGAAGATAATGTCATCTATATACTTGTGCCATGACACCAAGTCCGCACCGGCCGATATGTGGCTCCACACATGTTCTTCCTCCCATCTTGACATGAAGAGATTTGCGTAGCTCGGTGCGAACTTGGTGCCCATGGCCGTGCCGACCTTCTGCAAAAAAATAATCCCCATTGAAAAAGAAAAAATTGTTTTCAAGTATAAATTGGATACTTTCTAGGATAAATTCCCTCTTCTCTATCTCCAGTTCTGATTTTTCTAAATGCCATTTTACTGCATTTAGGCCGTCTTCATGTTTGATTATGGTGTACAGTGATGTGACATCAGCTGCAACCAAAAATGCTCCTTCCGGCCATTCAATTTCTGCCAATTTTTTGATGGTACCTGTGGTGTCCTTCAGGTGAGATTTTTCCTTGGTAACCAATGGTTGTAAATAAAAATCAATCATTTCGGAAAGGTTGGTGGTCAAACTGCCCACCCCCGAAATAATTGGACGTCCTGGTGGTTGTTTGGGATTTTTATGAACCTTTGGTAAGGTGTAAATGGTCGGGGTTTTAGGATGATCGATATTCAAAAATTCAAATTCTTTTTTTGTTAGTGTACCTTTCTCCAAATATTTGGTAATAAGTATAAGATAGTTATTCTTAATTTTTACTATTGGATCAGATTTTAATTTCTGATAGGTACCATTTGCACTCAATTGTGTGTTGATTTCTTTAATATACTCCCCCTTGTCTTGGATTGTTATTCCACCACCCTTATCACAAGGTTTTATCACTATGTTTTTATCACTCTGGAGAGTTTTCAAAGCTATTCTCTCTTTTCTTGTCATATTATACTTCTGGTGGGATTTCTTTATTGTTGCTCCTAGTGGTTTAATCTTTTTGAAATCTTCCGACACGGATTTTGTGAAGCTCTCCACCATGCATCCTTTCACATGTGATGGGAAAAAGGTGGATTTCTTCCTAAAAGGTGTAATTTCCAATGTATCTGTTTCTGGGGTCTTTGGTGCAGTGTTGGTGGCGAAGAATTTTTTTAAAGTGAGTTTCCTAGAAAACTTCTGCACATCAATATGAGCATTGAATGGATCAGTAATCGATGTGGGGGCAAATTTGAGGCCTTTCTGTAAGAGACATTCTTCATCTTTCGTTAATTCACGTGAGCTTAAATTGAATATTTGTATATCTTCTTCCTCACTCTTATCATTTTTCTCACTTGATACTTTTTCTTTCTTCTTTCTTTTTCGTCTCTTTTTTTGTCCCCCTCTTTTACCCCGACTTTTAGACTTCAGTACCTGGTATTCCTCCTGTTGTTCTGTCTCCCTAAAAAAGGCCCCCGATCTCCTCTGAAATTATCAAGAGCCTCGAATCGGTTATACGTGTTAACCTGAGGTCTTCTATTCCATCTGTTGTATCCGAAATTTCTTTTGGCAAATCTTCTCGGATAACTCCAATCACTTTGTTGGTAATGTTCTTCATCCCTATTTCTTGATGGATATCTGTTTCTCTGCTCTCTTCGGTAATCCTCATATACGGGCATGTTATCCTCCTGATAGTCATTAATGTCCCTTGCAAAGGTGACTGTTTTATTCTTACGTTCGGTATTATTCTCTAAGATTCCTGAAGTCTGGTCCGATGTCCTTTTGTTTTTCTTTTTGTTTTTCTTCTTACCATTTTCTCCTCCATTTCTATAAAATTTATGGTCCCTTTTGAGTTTCTTTTGTTTCTTCTCTACTAGCTCTTTGGTATGTTTGTTGATACTGAGCTCTAATTCTTTGTCAAGTATGACAAATTCAGATAACTGTTGATATGGTTGAACCAGAGTCTGTAGGGTCTTAATTTTTTCATTGAGATCTATTAATTTGTCTCTCCTTTCCTTTATGATTAATTTAATTAAAGAAAAGGAGCATGCCTCTATAATCTTGTCCCAATCCCTCTTGAATTGATCACTTGAATCAGAGAAACTAGGAAATTTCTTGATTCTCAAACCCTTTGGGATGATGTAATCAGCTTGATACTTTTCAAGTGTTGCCACCTCCCACCATAGGGCATTTTCTTTTAATAGTAGTGAACCCAATTTGTTCATTGCTGTCTCCAAGTCATCATCCGACATTTCTTCATTCTCTACACAACAATCTAACTTAAATACTTCTTTGAGTGATTCTTGTCTCTCTTTTAGATGTTTGAACATGACTTCTGCCTAAATGCACACGGTATGGGGACAGAAGGAAAGACTGAATAGCAGTGGAGTGTGTGTATTCTGGCGCGGTCTAGAGTGTCAGCCCAATCTCACTCCTCTAGTGATTTGCCCAACCTCAAATCACACACAATATTAAGAAATAAAAAAGTCGTTGAGGGGAAATCAAAGGCGATACTCAATAATTTAAGCAAGGTGGAGAAAATAAATAAATATACGTCACATGAAATCTCGATGAACTGGTATCAATATGGGTCTTTTCTCATCCAATGTCTATAGTGAATTTTTTCTTTATCAATTCAGACAGATCTCCAACGCAAAATACATAGGAAACAAAAATGGAAAAGGGGCACACAATGTGTAGTAACGTTTGTTATAGGGTAATATGAATAAGTCCAGTGACTTCTCCAACGGAAAAAATGAACCCTGTATGGTGGAAATCTTGATAGCTGAGAAAGGGACAGTTCCTCACCACCTTTTCATATAAGGATAAACGTACCAACACTCACTTAAAGAAGTGTAACACCATGCATATCAAGGTATCTTTTTTTTTTTTAAACACAATTTATTAGGTGGATCAGAATAAGATTACATTGGTAACAGAGCACCCGGACAATTTGGGTGTTTAAAGAACAAATGTAGTTACAATAAATTGTTACAACAGCAAAATAATTGATCCTTTTTTGTTTTTGTTTTCCCCTAATTTTAAAAGATTAAAATTAAGATGTATGCGGTGGGGAACTCTCGGCAACGGAGTGGCCTTCCGTCATAGAGAGTCAGCGGAGGCAATGAGAAGAAAAGAATACTCAGAGATCGAGTAAAAGGGGACAGAAAAGCAGGTGAGGCTGAGCGCCTCCAATCGGAGAGAAAAGCAGGGGGAATAGAGGGGGAGTGGAGGGGTGGCCCTCTGGGGCAGGAGGCGGGCCGGACCGTGGCGTACCGCGTCAGGTTACAAATGGGGAGGAGGCCTGTTGTAGGTTTAGCCACGGGGACCATACTTTGTCAAATTGTTTCGAGGTGTTACGTATGACTGCGGTCATATATTCCATTTTGTGGACATACCATATCCGGGAGATTATCACCGGCATTGGTGAGGGGGTCAGGTTCTTCCAGTCTGTGGCAATTTGGCAAGTCATTGCCGAGACTACATGTCGAAATAGTTTGTTTTGGTGTCTATTGAGGGTTGGAAGAGACATGGGGAGCAAGAAGTATTGGGGTCAGGGGGGATAGAGATGTCAAATAAGCGCGAAAGCAATGTAATGAGTTCACCCCATATTTTGTGAATTTTAGGGCAGGCCCACCATATGTGTAAGAAAGAACCACTGTCCGTGCAACCCCTCCAGCAACCATCTGGAGTGTCGGGGAACATAGTGTGTAGACGGGCAGGGACATAGTACCAGCGGTAGAGTAGTTTATAGATGTTTTCTTTAATTCTCACACAGAAAGAGCTGGAAGCCGCATTGTCCCATATATCTACCCAATCTTCATTGTCTATAGTTACTCCTAGTTCCTCTTCCCATGCCGCTTCGTGAGGGGCCTGGGATGTATTGGGGTAGTCGTCAAGTAAGGTGTAAATATCTGATATGAGGCCCTTAGTGTTGGTGCGTTTCCAGCTAATGTATTCGAAGGGGGATAAATGTCTGTGGAGGAGGGTAGTGGTAATGGTGGAGTGGAAGTGTCTGATTTGTAGGTAGCGGAAGAAGTCCGAAGAGGGGATTACTGTTCTTTCACGGATATCCGCGAATTGTGGGAAAGTAGCATTGGAGGTGATATCGTTAACATATAGTATACCACTCGAGCGCCAAAATGTATGCAAGGTTTTACCCATGCCTGGAGGAAAGGCTGGGTTGTGAAATAACGGAATTAGCGGGGATGGGTATGGGGCTAAACTGAACCGTCTATTTGTCAGATCCCATGTCGCTAATGAGCGACTTACTACGGGGTGCGAGAGGGCCGCGCGCGGGCGCTGGTTCCGGTGGAGCCACAATAGGGAGGATAATGTAGCTAGGCCCGTCTCCTCTGCCTCTATCCCCACCCAGACCTTTCGTGTCCCTCCCTCGTTGCACCATTGTGCGCATTGAGCAAGTTGTGCAGCATAGAAATATTTCTTAAAGTCCGGAATACCCAGGCCTCCGCCTCTGGAGGGGCGTTGAAGCAATTTAAGTCTAACGCGGGGACGCTTATGGTTCCAGATAAAAAGGGAGGATTGGCGTTGCAGGGTCTTGAACACGTAGGTAAGGACATAAATCGGGAGGGTCTGAAATAAATACAGAAGTCGGGGGAGTACGCTCATCTTGACGGAGTTAATTCTGCCTATCCATGATATAAAGTAGCTGGACCATTCCACCAAATCCTCCTTGATTGTCTGCAATAAACGGGGATAATTTGCTTGGAAGAGTTGGTGGTGATGGTGGGTCAGGTACACACCGAGGTATTTGATTTTCTTTGTGTACCAGTTACAGGGGAGGGTGTTCTGAAGGTCCTGTTTGAGAGCTGCTGGGATATAAAAGTTGAGGACCTCTGTTTTGTTAACATTTATTTTATATCCAGAGAACTGGGAGTATGAGCTGATCTCGGATAAGAGGGCGGGGAGAGATTGGGCTGGGTCTGTGAGGGAGATCAGGACATCGTCGGCATATAACGCTATCTTATGTTCGGATAGGCCTGTGGATATTCCACGAATAGTATTGTTGTTACGGATTCTTGCTGCTAGGGGCTCCATGACTAGTGCGAAGATTAAAGGGGAAAGGGGGCATCCCTGCCTGGTACCATTGGCAATCCCAAAACTGGAGGAGGAGACACAGTTAACCATAACCTGGGCCGATGGGGAGCGGTAAAGTGCTTTGATCCCTTCCAAAAATTCTCCGGAGAATCCCATTTTGTCAAGGACTGCAAAGGTAAAAGACCACGATATACGGTCGAAGGCCTTTTCCGCATCGAGAGCCAGAATGAGAGAGGGAGATTTCCTTTTTTGAATCGAGTATATTAGATCTATGGCCCTTCTAGTGTTATCAGGTGCCTGGCATCCAGGGATGAAGCCGACCTGGTCCGGATGGACCAGACCAGGCATCAAGGGACCCAGACGGTTAGCTAATATTTTCGCGTATATCTTCAGGTCGACATTCAATAGTGAAATCGGTCTGTAGTTCAGGCAACTAGTCGGGTCTTTGTCGGGCTTTGGGATTACCACTATGTCGGCCCCGGTGGTCTCTGGCAGGAAGGAGGCTCCCTCAAGAATACCGTTAAATAGGGAGGTTAGGTGTGGGGTCAGCTCCTTTGCGAAGAGTTTATAATATTGGGCTGTGAAACCATCCGGACCTTGAGCGGCCGACGAGCGCATTGATCGTATGGCGGCTATTGTCTCCTCCTCCGAGATTCGACAATTAAGGGCTTCCAACTGAGAATCCGATAGGGTTGGGAGGGGGGTATCAGACAAGTATGAGCGCACTCCCCCAGTCTCTTCAGGAGACTGCTGGGATGGGCCAGGTAGGTTATAAAGGGAGCTATAAAACAAACGGAAGTCTTCGGCCATCACTTCAGGGTCATATGTATAGGTTCCCCTTCGTGACGAATACAATTTATCTATTGCACCCAACGCTTGCTTGCGACGTAGTTTGTTGGCCAGTAGGGAATCTATTTTGTCCATTTTATCATAGAAGCGTTGTTGCAGCTTCCGGAGGATCAGTGCCGCGCGGTTGGAAAGAAGGGTGTTAAGTTGTCCCCGAAGGGAATCTATCTGGGTGAGCAGGGAAGGATTGGGGGATGCTTTATGTTTGGATAGTAGGGTGGCTATTTCTGATTCGAGGGAGGATATCTCCTGCGCTGCTTTTTTCCTAAGTGCTGACGATTTTGCCAGTAAGGCTCCGCGAATCGTAGCTTTATGGGCTTCCCAGAGAACATTAAGCGAGATGTCGGGAGATGTGTTTTCGGTGAAGTAGTGTGTGATTGCTAGTCTGGTTTCCTCTAATGCTGAGGGGTGTTGTAGAAGCGAGTCGTCCAGACGCCATTTATATCTCCTACGTGGCGCGCGGTATATGTCTATAAGAAGATAGACCCCAGCGTGGTCCGTCCATGACAGAGGTGTAATGCCCGTGTCCGAAATCAGTGGTACGAGGGCAGAGGAGATGTGGATCATATCGATCCTGGAGTAGTGTTGATGTGGGGCTGAAAAATGCGTGAAATCTTTGGTGTGAGGGTGTTGGGAACGCCAAGTGTCACAGAGGCCGTGATGTTTCATGATGGCGGTAAGTGTGCGGGAGGCCCGAGGAAGGGTCGTTATAGAAGCGTGAGGGGGGGGCCAGATCTATCTAGCAACGGGTCGATTATGGTGTTAAAATCGCCACCCATGATAATGCTTCCCTGTGCTTCCCGTGATAAGCGTTTAGAGAGAGAGTCGAAAAACAGAGACTGGTCTTGGTTGGGGGCATAGGTGGAGACCAGTGTGAGAGCCATTGAGCGGAGGGTACCCATTACCATGAGGAACTGTCCTTCTGGGTCTGTCACTGTCCTAGAGTGAGTAAACGGGATGTTACGGCGAACTAATATGGCCACACCCCGTTTTTTACAGTCTGCCGAGGCAAAGTAGGACTGGGAGAACCATTTGCCCTTAAGCTGGGTATGGGGACCGGTGAGGTGTGTTTCCTGGAGGAATGCTATGTCGACTTTCTCACGTCTGCAGGCGCTCAGGAACACGGTGCGTTTCCTAGGGGAGTTTAGAACATTTACATTGGGCGAGAATATTTTAAGGGACATGGCTATTTACGTGGGGGAGTATGGCATGTTGCCCTAAAGGTCCAGTAACGTACCGTCCGCGCCAGAAGAGGGCCACCCCTCTAGGCCAAGGAAGAAAAGGAGCGGGAAGGTCAGGCAGAGGTCGCCAGAAGAGAGAGAGAAAGAGGAACATAGAGAAGAAGAAGAAACACCCCAAACGGGGAAACATCCCTAAGGTTGTGGGTCCCATTCGGGGACCGCCAGGGAAAAAGCATTGCAACAGTAACATTGTAAGCAACAATAAGGGATTATTGGGGGGTAACCAGGGTACCATGTGGGAGGGCGTAGGGTGCCCGGGCCACAAGGGTTGGGATTGGCTTTGGCCGTTTTTTATCTATATCTGACATATTACAATATAGGACAATGAGAACTGCGTCCAGACAACAAGAACCTCAAACATAAATTCAAGATAGGGAGGGGGAAGGGGGGAGAAGGAAGGGGTTGGGGAAGAGGAGAAGAGAAGAAGGAGGGGAAAAAAATAAAAAAATTATATTATAGGGGTGGGGGGGGGGGGGAGGGAGAAGGGAAACCACAGGAGTGCAAACAAGTATGACTTAATTATAACAGCAATAACTGAGGATAGTTACGACACTGGCATATGGATGGAGGTCGAATCTTCCACGGCTCTGGCTCAGTTCGAGGCGCGGAATTGTTGCGCCAACATTACGCATATAATCCACAGCGGGGAGCTCCCCAGGTCAGGGAGGGTCTTTGTCCACATTGCGCTGTCGGGTCACCCTCGTCCAGTCGGGAAGGGGTGGCGGAGGGTGCGGTGATTTAGATGAAGAAGTCGCCGTGTTGACTACGGATGATGCTGAAAGGAGATCTAACTTTGCCAGTAGTTCCTGTCCTTGGTTTAAGGTCTTGACTGACTGGACAAAGTTATTGACCGAGACGTGAAGTTGAAAGGGGAATCCCCATCTGTATCTGATCTGATGCTGACGCAGGACCCGGGTGACCGGCTGGAGGTCCCGCCGTTTCTGGATCGTGGAGGGGGCTAGGTCCTGATAAATCTGCAGTTGCATACCCTTAAACAGAATCTCCGATAAATCTCGAACGGAGGACAGAATTTTCTCTTTCGAACGGAAATAATGGAAACGGATAATAACATCCCTGGGTGGTTGGGCAGGAGACGGTTTTGCACGGAGTGCTCTATGTGCCCTGTCGCAGAGGCATTCTTCGTCTGTGAGGTCTGGTACTATGTGTGTGAAGAATTCTCTCAGAAATGACGGCAGCGATGGTCCGAGGACCGATTCTGGGACACCGCGTATGCGTAGATTATTTCTACGCGAGCGATTTTCTTGGTCCTCTTGACGCTCTTTGAGGGTCTCCATTTCTTCGTGCAATCTGGTGAGCTCACTGTCAAGGCGGTGTTGGGAGCGGCAGAGATCGTCCGTCTTAGTTTCCAATGTGTCCGTTCGATTGCCGAGGGCTGTAAGGTCTGATTTAAAATCAGCTATGGCGTTCGAGAGTTCCTGCTTGAACGCAGATTGTACCCCCTCCAGTAGGCTCGACATGACCGCCTGTATCTGAGGGTCGATACCTGTTTCCGATGAGCACGGAGAGGGGGGGGGAGCCTGCGGGCATGTTGGGGTTCTTTAGATTTTGAGCCAAAGAAGTTAGTCGGGACTTGTGTTGCTTTTTTATTTTTGGACATAGTGGCATATATGTACTAAAAGAAATGGGAATGAAAAATTATTGACGAGGGGACACAGTTCAGGGTCCGTACATTGAGCGGGTAGTCCGGGGAGCAGGGCCATCTTAACAGCAGTGTGGGCCCCTGGGCACAGCAATGCACTGGGGCCCCTACCCATCCTCTATGGGAGGGGGTGCTATCAGCAGCAGCTTTGATGTCCCGCGGGCGGTATGGAATGTTCTATCTTCCGCTCAGCATGCAGGACCTGGAGCAGTAATTTCTGCTAATTACTCCTTTACTGCACAGATGGGGTGGGAGGGAGAACACTAAACTGTAGAAGGTGGCATTGGGCTGAATGAAGGGGCCCCGGTACATGACTTCCAGGGTGGTATGGGGTGTTTAATACGCAGGAGAGGGGTCGACAGTGGAGTGGGCTTAATATTTATAATTTTCTGGTCAGACAGCAGCTTGCTTGACTGCAGATATCTCAAGTTCCTGGAAAAAAAATTCTTAGCTTTGAATGGGATAAAAAAATTAGAGTGTCTCACTTGTCAAGAGGTACTGGGGACTTGGAGATCAGAGTTCAGGAGCCAGAGCAATCCACCAACAAATATATAAAACTGCATATTAGGCGTGTGGAGCTTGAGCAGGGACCAGCTGCTTGAAGGCTGATATCTCTGGCTCTTGGTACAGTAGAGACAGGCTGCTAGTGTCCACTGAAAGTGGAGAGTCTCAGCTTTTGAAATGTACCCTCAGAAAAACTCTAAGTCATACAGAGCCTGAGATATCTGGCTGGGAAGAGCAATTACCAGGCTTGGATGGGGACCACTGCTTTGAAGTCAGATATCTCTGGTTCCCTAGGGCCGATTTTCAAAAATCTGGTACCCCTGGAAAGAGGAGACCATCAGCTATCAGCCTAGGGCCCTTATACTCCTGGGGCCCTTGGGCAAGAGCCCATTGAGCCCATACGAAAAGACGGCCCTGCCGGGGAGGTCAGGCTGCTGTCTTTTTTAGCTTCGCACCGGTCTCCTACGTGACTGGTGGAGTAAGTACTGATAGCCCCAGGAAGGTCGGAGGGTGGAGGAAGGTGTCTTATCAGGTTCGTAGAAGTTGATCGGTATTCAAGATTATATCGTATTCCTGACTTCTGTTATTGTAGATCAAATAGCTCACCGTAGCGGCCTCCAGATGGGGATAAATTTGTCATTTTCAGGTGTCCTAGCCGCGGAGTTGGGGATAATGTGCCAGAGCGTTATAAATAGAGTCCAACTACTTAGTTATGGCACTTGTAGCATTTTATTATCTTGCGTTAACTCATCTTGAGAATGGGTCGGGGACGTGTGGATCCGAGTGTCATAGCGCCGAGGCCGTGGCTCTCCCAGGCGCCAGCTCTGTGGTCGGGGTAGATTGCGGCTTAACCCTTCATCTTGTGGCCCTGGCACACCCCGTGGATATTAAAGCTCTTTCATGGTTGTCGCCACTGCGGGCAGTAATGCGGGCAGAATCTGTAAGCCTGCAAGGGTGAGGAGTGTGTGGTATAATGCGATTTATCTTCACCCTGGCTGAGTGCCAGAAAGCAAAATGGCGGCTCTGGGCTCGTGTCACAGGATTCTATGGAGCAGGGGTGCAGATCGGGAATGGTTGCTGTGGCAGCAGCAGGTACTCACCACATGCCAAGTGGACTGGGCATTGAAGACAATTCAGCCTGCTGGAAGTGTTAAACAGCCTTTCAGAACTTCCCGTAGGTGTGCACAGCTCCCTCCAGCCTGTGTCCCAGGAATCCAAAATGGCCGCCGCAGCACACACAGGACATCTTGTACTCCTCAAATATCTCCTGTGGGGCCGGTGGAGGCGCTGAGGCTCTCTCCTGGTGTCAGGGGGTGCCCAGCCACACCAGGGGAAGAAGATCCGAGGTCCTGGGGGGGTCCGTCGCGGCCGCGCTCCGGTCCCGGAGCTCCCGGCCGGGGTATCCCCAAACTCCAGGTCCCGGCTGCGGGGCGCGTAGTAGGCCGCGGCGGCCGGAGGTAGCTGGAGGACGCAGGCCCGGCTCGTCAGTCACACAGCTCCGCCGGAGGGGCCCACGGGGGGGGGGACGAGGTCACCGCAGCCAGGAACAGGTGGTCCGGAAGGGCTGAAGGAAGGACCCCGGCTCCCGCGGACAGCTCCAGAGCCCAGCCCCGCAAGGCGCCAAAATCGAGGCCCCGGCTTCACAAGGGGGGGAAGGCCGCAGTCCGCAAAGGCAGCCAAGGCCGCCTCCCGACTCCGCAGCTCGTCTCCCCGTGTCAGGCCACTGAAGGCAGAGGCAATAAAGCAAGTGGAGGGGGCATCAGGGCACTATTTGGGGGGTAATTCCGAGTTTTTAACCCTTGGGTAGCAGGAGCTCATGTGAGGTGCTACTGTCCCCACTGCTAGCCAGGCCACGCCCGCATATCAAGGTATCTTTATCATTTCTAAATAGACGACAGCAAAGCAAATACAAATCCGTTCACTCGAACGTACCACACTCACTTTCTCGGAATGTGGGTATCCTCATATAGCGGTTTTTTTAGAATGGATATGCGTGAAGCCTTCTTTTTCCAAAAAAAGCTCATTTATTGTCACAAATTAAAAATTCCATAAAAAGATTTCTCCTTATATGTTACCATAAAAAGGTATAGACACAATAGGTGGGTCAGATGAAATGAGACTTGACATAGGTGAATTCCGGACTTACACCTAGGTAGCACCAATGTACTATACCTACAGGATTTTTGATGGTAACAGGAGAGCGCAGTAAAAACACGATTAAATCACTGTCTGGGAGCACCAACGCCGTTTCGACCCAAAGGTCTTTTTCAAGGTGTGTGCCCAGACAGTGACAGACAGGATATTTATACCATAAAACAGGAAGTGATACAGGAACATGGGTAATACATTTTATCGAAGTAACAGACTTCAATTCTATATTTGCGTTATTAATTCCTATATATATAACCAATTCTTATGTTCTCAAGTCATATATATGTGCTTTAAAATGATCTAATGATAGTAGAATGTTTAAAAGATCTATAGCGAAATCGCGGGAACCTCACTTCCGCGTTCCAGTATGCGTTCCACGGAACCGGAAGTGGCCCGCGATCGCATTGTACTGAAACCCCACTAGTTTGTACATAATGTTAGTAATGTGGTGGTCCTCCAGTAGTTCTGCTGGCACAATTAATGTATGTCATGTGTGGGCGGTTTGTACCAGTGGTGGATGGACTTCCTCGTAATCCTACTCTTGCGGGAGACGCACTTCCGCATTCCATCGTGCGTTCCACTTACCCGGAAGTGGTCTACAGTCGTGTCCACACAAATTATCAATTTGCAAATGATGTTATATATGGTAGTCTTAACGTTTCTTAATAAGTTTATACATTTAGGGGGGTAGAATAAAGGAAACTCACATTTCCCTTGTAGTGGACCCACTTCCACAATACCCCTTGTGTTACACACTGCCGAAATGGACAAGCCTAGGTAAATCTTGGTAGACACGGATGGCACTAGCATATGTGCCCTCCTCAAATGACTACTTTATCGTATAGCCTTCTAACATCCCTTATAAAAAAACGTAATAGTGCTATATGGTAGGGAATTTAGAAGTCTCCATGTAGTAACAATAAATGGGGTAAGAACATAATGGAAAATTGACAAGGTTCACATAAACCATTTTAGTTCGAAATCCGAATTTAAACCACAGGGAGAGAGGGTGTTTAATCTAAAAATCCAGCGCATTTCTGCTTTAGCGAGATTGGTCTCAATGTCCCTATCTCTCCAATTAGATCTAATTTGTTGGATACCCAAGAAGTACAGAATTTTGGAAGTAGAACAGTTGTGTTTTTTGGAAAAATGTTCAGAGAGTGAATGCGTTTACAGGCCTTTCTTTATATTGCGTATATGCTCTGCTATCCTGGTTTTAAGGGCTCTACCTGTTCTGCCCACATATAGTAAACCACACTCACATTTTATCAGATACACAACATTAGTTGTGTGGCAAGTGATAAAAGTATTAATTTTATATTCCGTATTGTTAATCGTGAAACTAGTAATTTTTGAAGTGTCTGACTGTATGGTTCGGCATGCTATGCATGTGCCGCATCTGTGAAATCCCTTCGTACGTATGGGATTAGTGGAATCAACAGATAAAGCGCTTTTTACCAAAGTGCTTTTGAGGTTTTTTCCTTTCCTGTAAATGAATTTTGGTTGAGCTGGAATCATTTCTTTCAACACTGGATCTCTTAGGAGGAGATGCCAGTGTTGTCGGATGATCTGCTCCTGTTTTTTGTAATTAGCTCCAAATTCTGAAATAAAGGCCCATTCGGCCTGATTAGATTTGGACTTCATATTTTCTTTTTTCAGGATGTCTTTCCTATCTATGGCTTCCACTTCTTCTTCCGCTTTTTCTAGGAGTTCAGAGTTATATCCTTTTTTCAATAATTTTTTCTTCATGACATTCTTTTGGGTCTCATAGTGATGATTCTCACTGCAATTCCTCTTTAGCCTCAGGAATTGTCCTTTTGGAATGCCCCTTAACCAGTGTGGGTGATGTTGACTTGAAAAAGGAATAAAACTGTTTGAGTCCGTGGGTTTCGTGTACCCTTTGGTGTGTATAGTATTATCTTTAATGTATATTTGTCACAACTGAGGGCCTGAGCTGACGGGAGGCAGCCTCAGTTGTAGGGGCTGAGATGTACCGGAACCTGGGAGGTTGTATCAGACCCCTGGACATGTAAGTAACATGAATAATAACTGCCCGAAGGCGTGACCACGACAACTTGGATAAAAGTCAATGATGTTTATTATGACAACTCCGCAACACAGCAGCAGTAAAAGAAAACGTAAAGTCAGCAAAGAATAAATACAGTTCCTGGGTACTACAGGATGGCAGGAGCCACAGGGCACTGGTAGTGTGAGATAGTTCTTATGATCTTCTAGATGGAAAGTCCTTACCAGGCCCGACTGTAGCAATGGAGATAACCCAGGATTGTGCCAGCTGGTGTTCCAGGAAAAGCTGGGTTGCTGAAGATAAAACAGCTGCTGTGGATACTGGCTGGAACCAGACTGTTGTTAGCACGGAGTGGATACTGGCTGGAACCAGTTAAATAATAAATGAAATTGGGAGCGATGAAATATGAACTGAAATGTAGAACTTGAGAGCGGAGAAATAATAATACCGGTGGAGAGTGGTAAAGTGTAGAAAGGACACCGGCCCTTTAAGGGAAGCTGTACTCTGCTGGAAGCTGAGCTGGAAGCAGGTAATGTTGTAGCTGGAAACAGATGAATCCACAATGGATTGGAGAGTCAGGCTACACCGCAGGTGGAATGCTGGTGCGGGTCTCTATGGTGGAAGTCTTGAGACAGGAGCTGGAACCTGGAAGACAATCACAGGAGAGAGACAAACAGGAACTAGGTTTGACAACCAAAGCACTGACGCCTTCCTTGCTCAGGCACAGTGTATTTATACCTGCAGCAAGGAAGGGATTGGCTAGGCAATTATGCAGATTATCAATACTGAGAACAGATTGGTGGAAATGATCATCTGACAGAATCCAAGATGGCTGCGCCCATGCAGACACTTGGAGGGAAGTTTGGTTTGTAATCCATGTGGTAATGAAAACAGTAATGGCGGCGCCGGCCACCGGAGACAGGAGGCGCCAGGCTGACAGATGCACATCCAACCACGCGGACACAGCGGAGGCCGCGGCTGACGTAATCGCCACTCAGACACTCTGCATGCAGAAGTTCAGGGACGGCGGCGGAGGCCGCGGGAGACGCCATGCCAGGTGTAATATGGCGTTTACTGTGACAGCGTCCCAGAGTGACAGGAGAGGATACAGGAATGTACACATCAGGATAACAGATGGGATCCGGTCCTGGAGCGCTGAGCCAGCCTTAGGAGGCATCTGATGGGTAAGAAATGGCGTCCAGATACCCGGATCGTGACAATATTGTTAGATTCAAGAAATTTATTTCTTCTTTACTTATATTGTATATTAATTTGATATTCTTGTCATTGGAATTTAGATGGGAGCAGAATTCTTCCAGACAATGTTGATCTCCTTTCCACAGGAAGATAATGTCATCTATATACCTGTGCCATGACACCAAGTCCGCACCGGCCGATATGTGGCTCCATATTCAATTTAAGCTCACGTGAATTAACGAAAGATGAAGAATGTCTCTTACAGAAAGGCCTCAAATTTGCCCCCACATCGATTACTGATCCATTCAATGCTCATATTGATGTGCAGAAGTTTTCTAGGAAACTCACTTTAAAAAAATTATTCGCCACCAACACTGCACCAAAGACCCCAGAAACAGATACATTGGAAATTACACCTTTTAGGAAGAAATCCACCTTTTTCCCATCACATGTGAAAGGATGCATGGTGGAGAGCTTCACAAAATCCGTGTCGGAAGATTTCAAAAAGATTAAACCACTAGGAGCAACAATAAAGAAATCCCACCAGTAGTATAATATGACAAGAAAAGAGAGAATAGCTTTGAAAACTCTCCAGAGTGATAAAAACATAGTGATAAAACCTTGTGATAAGGGTGGTGGAATAACAATCCAAGACAAGGGGGAGTATATTAAAGAAATCAACACACAATTGAGTGCAAATGGTACCTTTAATAAGCAAGAGAGAAAAGACAACTCCTTTTTATGGGGCACTCATTAGTAGTAATCTAATTAAAACGTAACTTTTATTGAAACGGACTCACAATGGACATACAACATAAAACACTCAATTTATGGGGATGTTAATGATATATCTGGCTGTATTAATTACAACTACCCCCTGCTAATGATTTGTTATTCCATTCATCTGTCAAATCACACAGCACTGCCTAATATATGGCTGATTGATTTACCCAATAGGGTAATAAATCAGTATTGTGTGAAAAGAATTACTGAAGAAAAAAGTCAGAAGGAAGATAGGGAAGGATAGATGATAATGCCTGGTTTCTGCTTTTGAAGATCTGCTTAGGTAGCATCGAATCCCCAATGAGAGAACCAACTGGAGCATATATGCATCACTCCCAAGACCTGTATCTGCTGTTAACTCCACCTAGCTAAGCTATGGCAGAGTTAATGAGAGTGCAGGGGAGAGGTCCCTAGCCAGTGTTAAATAACTGTGATACTGATTATTTACTAGCCCTTAATTTGTATCAAATGCAGTATACATTTAGGGCATCGCCCTCTTGTGAATATTCACAGTGAATTTATGTAACATTTAGTGAAGGAACACTCAAAAGATCAAAAAAGATACTTAGGTATGTGTCTGTGACACATTTGATGAATTGGTTTCTAAGAAATACAGCTTTCATATGCAGTGACACCCAGGATGTCTACTGTCCCCAATCTTATCCAATGACATCGAATTGTGGATGAGAGAGTCCTGATGGGTGTGAGTGCAATATGAAAAAAGTGTGCTTCTGCTGTCGTTGTCTCAATAGATGAGTCAAACCGATGAGAGAGCACTTACAAAGAAAAATAAATACAGATGAAAATAAAAATAAAAATAAAAATGATAATACATTATGTGTTTTAGAATAAATTATATTATATTTTCTTGGTGTTTTTTTGTACTGTGTTTCTTTGAGTGTATTTACTCCACATCATAAATATAAAGGGATTAGCTCAGTATCAACAAATTTATTTATTCCCATATAATTTATGTTTAAGACCAATAAAACAATGGGTTAATCTGCCCTACAAGATTTGATCAATTAAGTACATAATTATGCAAATGGGTTTATTCTGCCCTTAATGGGTTAATCTACCCAACAAACTGTACAATTAATCCCAATTAGAACACTGTACAATTAATCAATTAAGTGCATAATTTCTGTAGTATGTTAAGTACCCACACAATAAACAATGTGCGTTTAATCAATTAGGTATATGATTAATGTAGTATATTCAGTACCCGCACAGTAAAGATTATATCCAATTAGAACACATTTGCATTATATTTGCTCTAATCAAAATAATTTACATTATATTTGCAGAAGGCGGATTTGTACATGCGGATGCGACCCTGGTCGCTCGTACCACAGTAAGAAGAAACACCCTACTATTCAATTCATCCACAATTATTCATATTATACTAATAGTAAATTGATTGTTAAATAATTAAGCATGTAATAGCCCATCAGTAATAAAAATGGTGCGATAATAGAATAAGAGTAGGGAATGTTGTTACTTATCCTCTGTGTGTTGTTATCGATTACCCTCTGCTGCTATCAGTGTGCGGCTCCTCATTACTCGTTTGTCTCCGAGGCCGTGATGCTAGGAGATGTAGTTACTAATGTCTCCGACATGCACCTCCCTTTAGGATATCCTTATTCTAGGGCGTCATCGGGATGGCTGGTCACAGTCAAATAACTGGCGTTCAAAACCACCGCGGGCAAATTGCAGCCCGTCGCTGCCGCTAGATCGGTGTATGAAGGCAGGAGAAGCAATTCTCAAATGGCATCCACGTACGCTGTCATCCGTCATTAATCCCTCACTGACATACAATTCCCTTCAGGATATCCTTGATCTAGGACATCCACGGGATGACTGGTCACAATCAGGAGCCTGCCGTCTTAGACTGCCGCGGGCAGCGTGCAGCCCGTCGTAGCCGCTGAACCTATGTATATGAGCAGGATAGGCAGTTTACGGGTAACATCCACATGCACTGTTATCCGCCGTTAACCCAACGTGCACGTTTCACCTGGACGGCTTCGTCAGGGGTAATAAAGCTCTTCCTGCCGGTAGTCTTATTTACCTGAAAAGGTGTAATTCACTCGACCAATCACTGTTATCCTGCGATCTGATACAGTGTGGATTGAATTAATTCATTAAGCATTGCTGCATTGTGGGATACGTAGTTTTAAATCCCCATCCATGTTCTGTGATTACTACAATTAAGGGTATAGTGCCTGATCTCGGCAGCTAATTAGGACACAGATTATCACATACTAAAGTTCGCATTGCAGCAATATATTTAGGTTTAGAAATTACAAAAATTGTAAACATATAGGGATACCAACAACCATATTCAACAACATATAAAGGGAATATTTTATATATATATATACACATAAGTATATTGAAAGTGTAATACAAAAATCGATTACAACATTAATTAATCTTAAAGCACAAATTCAGAAATGAGAACCCAATAATTACCCAGAAATGATAAATGTTCTAAAATAAAATATTAGATCTGATGAGACAAAAAAGAAGAATAATAATATACAGAAATAATAATAATGAAAATTTTTTTTAAACATATATGAATAAAATTATAATCATTATAACAGATCATAATAAAATAAAGAATAAATAATAATAATTAATTTATAATAGAAAAAAATTATTATATAAGGTAATTCAAAAATTGTAATAAACAATAATAATAATAAAAGTAATACAAAAAAACCCCAGATTTTGTCATTATTTGAGAAAAACATTTTTTTATATATATTATATGTGATTTATCTCTTCATATCAATTATCCTATAAATGTATATACATTTGGGACCAAGTTGATTACACTTTACTAGTATAAACATTGACATGCAATTTCACATGTACCTCTTTTTAATCGTATTTATGATCTTAGTAATTCACACATAGCTGGAGAACAGATCCATAACAGTTGTTTGAAAATAGCACAGTCATAATGTAGCCAGTAAATCATAGCTAATCTATACATTCTGTTGAGTCCTCAACTGATGGGAATATCTGTTATCAGACACCCCATCTATTATATAACTCCAAGTTTGCACATTGCTTAAACATTGTGACTTTATCTATAATAAGATGTCTTCCAGAATATTAGTATGATTAGCGTTAATTATGCGTATAATGTCGCCCTACAGCGACTTATTTCATGTTCTCCCACAAAAAATCTATTAAAGATTGAAGATTTTAACTATTGGATTAATAGAGGATTAAGATAACTGCAGGAAAAAATTGCAAGAAAACATGTATATATATATATATGTGCTGAAAACAGCACATACATATATATATACATATACCCGGAAAAATATATATATGTGACCACATGCAAAGTGTACAAAAAGGGGTCCATGCCCATTTATAGATCATTACACAAGGATCCTCCCATGTGTACACCCATCTACACATACCTACATGGATATGTATAAATGTAGATAACTACCCATATATAAAGATAGTGATTATCACAAATGGAGGGGAAAGGAAGGGGAAAGAACCGTACTCAGAAAGGTGGAAAGGTCAGTTTGTATTTTAAAGAAAGGCTCCATAGTTTTGACTTTCATTAAGCCCATCCGGACTCAAAGTCCCTAGTCTAAAAATCCATTTACTCTCCTGTTGAAGAAGTATCTTGTTCAGATCTCCTCCTCTAATACCTAGATGGATCTTTTCCAGGCCAAAGACTTTCAGACTCTTACCACCACCTCCATGTTTGACATGCATATGCCTTGCTACAGGGGAGAGTTTTTTCATCTTGTTTAAGTCGGTGGTTATGTTCCTTATATTGCCAATATGTTCCAGAACTCTCTGTTTCAAAGCTCTTGATGTCATTCCGACATATTTCATTCCACATTCACATTGCAAGCAGTATATGACTCCCGTGGTATTACAATTGAAAAAAGATTTAATTTCCACCCTATTTCCTTGTCTATCATAGGTGTATTTTGTCTTAGCCATGTATTGGCAAGCCTTACAGCTTCCACATGGGAAGGACCCCTCGATTGTAGGTGTTTTTCTTGGTGTTCTTTCAAAATGGCTGTCTACCAGAATGTCTCTCAAATTTTGAGATCTCCTCCAGCCCATAATTGGTTTTGAGGCAAGTTGTCAACTCAAATCTCTATCGGTATGTAATACTGACCAGTGTTGTTGTGTGATATTCACTATCTCCTGCCATTCTTGGCAGAAGTCACCAACAAATCTGGCCTGATTTGTTGTACTGGTTTTGGCTTTGTTCTTGGGGAGGATCAACTCCTCCCTTGGGATTTTGGAAGTAATATACATTGCCTTTTTTATACTCCTGTTGCTATAACCCCTTTCTCTTAGGCGCTTGCCCAATTCTATACTTCTGCTCTTAAAGGTTTCCATATTAGAACAATTCCGGCGTAACCTCAAAAATTCACCTTTTGGTAAGTTTCTAATCGTTGGTGGGAAATGACTGCTGTTTCTATGAAGAACACTGTTTGTTGCTGTGGTCTTTCTAAAGAGATCCGTGGTCAGTTCTCCTTCTTCATTTTTAATGATTTTTAAGTCCAAGAATGTTATTGAATCATTACTAATATCCGATGTTAATCTGAGATTCAGATGGTTATTGTTAAGATGTCCAATAAATTCTCTCAAAAGATTTGTCCTTATGAGAAATTATTTTACTTTCGCAGATGCCTTTTACCTGCAAACTCGCGGAACTGCGATGGGTGCGGCTTGCGCACCCACGTACGCAAACATCTACCTAGGATGGTGGGAACGGGAGATCGTTTTCACAGAAAATAACGAAAAGTACACGCAATTCATTACAGTTTGGCTGAGGTACATCGATGATGTCCTGATGATTTGGAGTAATACGGAGGGACTTTTGAGAGAATTTATTGGACATCTTAACAATAACCATCTGAATCTCAGATTAACATCGGATATTAGTAATGATTCAATAACATTCTTGGACTTAAAAATCATTAAAAATGAAGAAGGAGAACTGACCACGGATCTCTTTAGAAAGACCACAGCAACAAACAGTGTTCTTCATAGAAACAGCAGTCATTTCCCACCAACGATTAGAAACTTACCAAAAGGTGAATTTTTGAGGTTACGCCGGAATTGTTCTAATATGGAAACCTTTAAGAGCAGAAGTATAGAATTGGGCAAGCGCCTAAGAGAAAGGGGTTATAGCAACAGGAGTATAAAAAAGGCAATGTATATTACTTCCAAAATCCCAAGGGAGGAGTTGATCCTCCCCAAGAACAAAGCCAAAACCAGTACAACAAATCAGGCCAGATTTGTTGGTGACTTCTGCCAAGAATGGCAGGAGATAGTGAATATCACACAACAACACTGGTCAGTATTACATACCGATAGAGATTTGAGTCGACAACTTGCCTCAAAACCAATTATGGGCTGGAGGAGATCTCAAAATTTGAGAGACATTCTGGTAGACAGCCATTTTGAAAGAACACCAAGAAAAACACCTACAATCGAGGGGTCCTTCCCATG
Source organism: Pseudophryne corroboree (assembly GCF_028390025.1). Taxonomy (NCBI): domain Eukaryota; kingdom Metazoa; phylum Chordata; class Amphibia; order Anura; family Myobatrachidae; genus Pseudophryne; species Pseudophryne corroboree. The sequence goes on along the minus strand of NC_086449.1, from coordinate 803,145,341 downwards.
TGGAAGCTGTAAGGCTTGCCAATACATGGCTAAGACAAAATACACCTATGATAGACAAGGAAATAGGGTGGAAATTAAATCTTTTTTCAATTGTAATACCACGGGAGTCATATACTGCTTGCAATGTGAATGTGGAATGAAATATGTCGGAATGACATCAAGAGCTTTGAAACAGAGAGTTCTGGAACATATTGGCAATATAAGGAACATAACCACCGACTTAAACAAGATGAAAAAACTCTCCCCTGTAGCAAGGCATATGCATGTCAAACATGGAGGTGGTGGTAAGAGTCTGAAAGTCTTTGGCCTGGAAAAGATCCATCTAGGTATTAGAGGAGGAGATCTGAACAAGATACTTCTTCAACAGGAGAGTAAATGGATTTTTAGACTAGGGACTTTGAGTCCGGATGGGCTTAATGAAAGTCAAAACTATGGAGCCTTTCTTTAAAATACAAACTGACCTTTCCACCTTTCTGAGTACGGTTCTTTCCCCTTCCTTTCCCCTCCATTTGTGATAATCACTATCTTTATATATGGGTAGTTATCTACATTTATACATATCCATGTAGGTATGTGTAGATGGGTGTACACATGGGAGGATCCTTGTGTAATGATCTATAAATGGGCATGGACCCCTTTTTGTACACTTTGCATGTGGTCACATATATATATTTTTCCGGGTATATGTATATATATATGTATGTGCTGTTTTCAGCACATATATATATATATACATGTTTTCTTGCAATTTTTTCCTGCAGTTATCTTAATCCTCTATTAATCCAATAGTTAAAATCTTCAATCTTTAATAGATTTTTTGTGGGAGAACATGAAATAAGTCGCTGTAGGGCGACATTATACGCATAATTAACGCTAATCATACTAATATTCTGGAAGACATCTTATTATAGATAAAGTCACAATGTTTAAGCAATGTGCAAACTTGGAGTTACATAATAGATGGGGTGTCTGATAACAGATATTCCCATCAGTTGAGGACTCAACAGAATGTATAGATTAGCTATGATTTACTGGCTACATTATGACTGTGCTATTTTCAAACAACTGTTATGGATCTGTTCTCCAGCTATGTGTGAATTACTAAGATCATAAATACGATTAAAAAGAGGTACATGTGAAATTGCATGTCAATGTTTATACTAGTAAAGTGTAATCAACTTGGTCCCAAATGTATATACATTTATAGGATAATTGATATGAAGAGATAAATCACATATAATATATATAAAAAAATGTTTTTCTCAAATAATGACAAAATCTGGGGTTTTTTTGTATTACTTTTATTATTATTATTGTTTATTATAATTTTTGAATTACCTTATATAATAATTTTTTTCTATTATAAATTAATTATTATTATTTATTCTTTATTTTATTATGATCTGTTATAATGATTATAATTTTATTCATATATGTTTAAAAAAATTTTTCATTATTATTATTTCTGTATATTATTATTCTTCTTTTTTGTCTCATCAGATCTAATATTTTATTTTAGAACATTTATCATTTCTGGGTAATTATTGGGTTCTCATTTCTGAATTTGTGCTTTAAGATTAATTAATGTTGTAATCGATTTTTGTATTACACTTTCAATATACTTATGTGTATATATATATATAAAATATTCCCTTTATATGTTGTTGAATATGGTTGTTGGTATCCCTATATGTTTACAATTTTTGTAATTTCTAAACCTAAATATATTGCTGCAATGCGAACTTTAGTATGTGATAATCTGTGTCCTAATTAGCTGCCAAGATCAGGCACTATACCCTTAATTGTAGTAATCACAGAACATGGATGGGGATTTAAAACTACGTATCCCACAATGCAGCAATGCTTAATGAATTAATTCAATCCACACTGTATCAGATCGCAGGATAACAGTGATTGGTCGAGTGAATTACACCTTTTCAGGTAAATAAGACTACCGGCAGGAAGAGCTTTATTACCCCTGACGAAGCCGTCCAGGTGAAACGTGCACGTTGGGTTAACGGCGGATAACAGTGCATGTGGATGTTACCCGTAAACTGCCTATCCTGCTCATATACATAGGTTCAGCGGCTACGACGGGCTGCACGCTGCCCGCGGCAGTCTAAGACGGCAGGCTCCTGATTGTGACCAGTCATCCCGTGGATGTCCTAGATCAAGGATATCCTGAAGGGAATTGTATGTCAGTGAGGGATTAATGACGGATGACAGCGTACGTGGATGCCATTTGAGAATTGCTTCTCCTGCCTTCATACACCGATCTAGCGGCAGCGACGGGCTGCAATTTGCCCGCGGTGGTTTTGAACGCCAGTTATTTGACTGTGACCAGCCATCCCGATGACGCCCTAGAATAAGGATATCCTAAAGGGAGGTGCATGTCGGAGACATTAGTAACTACATCTCCTAGCATCACGGCCTCGGAGACAAACGAGTAATGAGGAGCCGCACACTGATAGCAGCAGAGGGTAATCGATAACAACACACAGAGGATAAGTAACAACATTCCCTACTCTTATTCTATTATCGCACCATTTTTATTACTGATGGGCTATTACATGCTTAATTATTTAACAATCAATTTACTATTAGTATAATATGAATAATTGTGGATGAATTGAATAGTAGGGTGTTTCTTCTTACTGTGGTACGAGCGACCAGGGTCGCATCCGCATGTACAAATCCGCCTTCTGCAAATATAATGTAAATTATTTTGATTAGAGCAAATATAATGCAAATGTGTTCTAATTGGATATAATCTTTACTGTGCGGGTACTGAATATACTACATTAATCATATACCTAATTGATTAAACGCACATTGTTTATTGTGTGGGTACTTAACATACTACAGAAATTATGCACTTAATTGATTAATTGTACAGTGTTCTAATTGGGATTAATTGTACAGTTTGTTGGGTAGATTAACCCATTAAGGGCAGAATAAACCCATTTGCATAATTATGTACTTAATTGATCAAATCTTGTAGGGCAGATTAACCCATTGTTTTATTGGTCTTAAACATAAATTATATGGGAATAAATAAATTTGTTCATACTGAGCTAATCCCTTTATATTTATGATGTGGAGTAAATACACTCAAAGAAACACAGTACAAAAAAACACCAAGAAAATATAATATAATTTATTCTAAAACACATAATGTATTATCATTTTTATTTTTATTTTTATTTTCATCTGTATTTATTTTTCTTTGTAAGTGCTCTCTCATCGGTTTGACTCATCTATTGAGACAACGACAGCAGAAGCACACTTTTTTCATATTGCACTCACACCCATCAGGACTCTCTCATCCACAATTCGATGTCATTGGATAAGATTGGGGACAGTAGACATCCTGGGTGTCACTGCATATGAAAGCTGTATTTCTTAGAAACCAATTCATCAAATGTGTCACAGACACATACCTAAGTATCTTTTTTGATCTTTTGAGTGTTCCTTCACTAAATGTTACATAAATTCACTGTGAATATTCACAAGAGGGCGATGCCCTAAATGTATACTGCATTTGATACAAATTAAGGGCTAGTAAATAATCAGTATCACAGTTATTTAACACTGGCTAGGGACCTCTCCCCTGCACTCTCATTAACTCTGCCATAGCTTAGCTAGGTGGAGTTAACAGCAGATACAGGTCTTGGGAGTGATGCATATATGCTCCAGTTGGTTCTCTCATTGGGGATTCGATGCTACCTAAGCAGATCTTCAAAAGCAGAAACCAGGCATTATCATCTATCCTTCCCTATCTTCCTTCTGACTTTTTTCTTCAGTAATTCTTTTCACACAATACTGATTTATTACCCTATTGGGTAAATCAATCAGCCATATATTAGGCAGTGCTGTGTGATTTGACAGATGAATGGAATAACAAATCATTAGCAGGGGGTAGTTGTAATTAATACAGCCAGATATATCATTAACATCCCCATAAATTGAGTGTTTTATGTTGTATGTCCATTGTGAGTCCGTTTCAATAAAAGTTACGTTTTAATTAGATTACTACTAATGAGTGCCCCATAAAAAGGAGTTGTCTTTTCTCTCTTGCTTATTAATTGTGTCTTTAACAACTCAAGGGAGCACCGCCGGGTGTTAGTTATTGTGACAAGTTTATGATTCAACAAGTAATGGTTAACATTAGATATCAGTGACAACAACATATTTTTCTTATTCCGGTTTTGTATTTTTGTTATACCATTAGACAGGTAGCTCAGTGCGCCATTTCTCCCACAACAATCCTGGTTTCGTTTGCAAATGGTACCTATCAGAAATTAAAATCTGATCCAATAGTAAAAATTAAGAATAATTATCTTAAACTTATTACCAAATATTTGGAGAAAGGTACACTAACAAAAAAAGAATTTGAATTTTTGAATATCGATCATCCTAAAACCCCGACCATTTACACCTTACCAAAGGTTCATAAAAATCCCAAACAACCATCAGGACGTCCAATTATTTCGGGGGTGAGCAGTTTGACCACCAACCTTTCCGAAATGATTGATTTTTATTTACAACCATTGGTTACCAAGGAAAAATCTCACTTGAAGGACACCACAGATACCATCAAAAAATTGGCAGAAATTGAATGGCCGGAAGGAGCATTTTTGGTTGCAGCTGATGTCACATCACTGTACACCATAATCAAACATGAAGATGGCCTAAATGCAGTAAAATGGCATTTAGAAAAATCAGAACTGGAGATAGAGAAGAGGGAATTTATCCTAGAAAGTATCCAATTTATACTTGAAAACTATTTTTTCTTTTTCAATGGGGATTATTTTTTTGCAGAAGGTCGGCACGGCCATGGGCACCAAGTTCGCACCGAGCTACGCAAATCTCTTCATGTCAAGATGGGAGGAAGAACATGTGTGGAGCCACATATCGGCCGGTGCGGACTTGGTGTCATGGCACAAGTATATAGATGACATTATCTTCCTGTGGAAAGGAGATCAACATCGTCTGGAAGAATTCTGCTCCCATCTAAATTCCAATGACAAGAATATCAAATTAATATACAATATAAGTAAAGAAGAAATACATTTCTTGGATCTAACAATATACATTAAAGATAATACTATACACACCAAAAGGGTACACGAAACCCACGGACTCAAACAGTTTTATTCCTTTTTCAAGTCAACATCACCCACACTGGTTAAGGGGCATTCCAAAAGGACAATTCCTGAGGCTAAAGAGGAATTGCAGTGAGAATCATCACTATGAGACCCAAAAGAATGTCATGAAGAAAAAATTCTTGAAAAAAGGATATAACTCTGAACTCCTAGAAAAAGCGGAAGAAGAAGTGGAAGCCATAGATAGGAAAGACATCCTGAAAAAAAGAAAATATGAAGTCCAACTCTAATCAGGCCGAATGGGCCTTTATTTCAGAATTTGGAGCTAATTACAAAAAACAGGAGCAGATCATCCGACAACACTGGCATCTCCTCCTAAGAGATCCAGTGTTGAAAGAAATTATTCCAGCTCAACCAAAATTCATTTACAGGAAAGGAAAAAACCTCAAAGGCACTTTGGTAAAAAGCGCTTTATCTGTTGATTCCACTAATCCCATACGTACGAAGGGATTTCACAGATGCGGCACATGCATAGCATGCCGAACCATACAGTCAGACACTTCAAAAATTACTAGTTTCACGATTAACAATACGGAATATAAAATTAATACTTTTATCACTTGCCACACAACTAATGTTGTGTATCTGATAAAATGTGAGTGTGGTTTACTATATGTGGGCAGAACAGGTAGAGCCCTTAAAACCAGGATAGCAGAGCATATACGCAATATAAAGAAAGGCCTGCAAACGCATTCACTCTCTGAACATTTTTCCAAAAAACACAACTGTTCTACTTCCAAAATTCTGTACTTCTTGGGTATCCAACAAATTAGATCTAATTGGAGAGATAGGGACATTGAGACCAATCTCGCTAAAGCAGAAATGCGCTGGATTTTTAGATTAAACACCCTCTCTCCCTGTGGTTTAAATTCGGATTTCGAACTAAAATGGTTTATGTGAACCTTGTCAATTTGCCATTATGTTCTTACCCCATTTATTGTTACTACATGGAGACTTCTAAATTCCCTACCATATAGCACTATTACGTTTTTTTATAAGGGATGTTAGAAGGCTATACGATAAAGTAGTCATTTGAGGAGGGCACATATGCTAGTGCCATCCGTGTCTACCAAGATTTACCTAGGCTTGTCCATTTCGGCAGTGTGTAACACAAGGGGTATTGTGGAAGTGGGTCCACTACAAGGGAAATGTGAGTTTCCTTTATTTTACCCCCCTAAATGTATAAACTTATTAAGAAACGTTAAGACTACCATATATAACATCATTTGCAAATTGATAATTTGTGTGGACACGACTGTAGACCACTTCCGGGTAAGTGGAACGCACGATGGAACGCGGAAGTGCGTCTCCCGCAAGAGTAGGATTACGAGGAAGTCCATCCACCACTGGTACAAACCGCCCACACATGACATACATTAATTGTGCCAGCAGAACTACTGGAGGACCACCACATTACTGACATTATGTACAAACTAGTGGGGTTTCAGTACAATGCGATCGCGGGCCACTTCCGGTTCCGTGGAACGCATACTGGAACGCGGAAGTGAGGTTCCCGCGATTTCGCTATAGATCTTTTAAACATTCTACTATCATTAGATCATTTTAAAGCACCTATATATGACTTGAGAACATAAGAATTGGTTATATATATAGGAATTAATAACGCAAATATAGAATTGAAGTCTGTTACTTCGATAAAATGTATTACCCATGTTCCTGTATCACTTCCTGTTTTATGGTATAAATATCCTGTCTGTCACTGTCTGGGCACACACCTTGAAAAAGACCTTTGGGTCGAAACGGCGTTGGTGCTCCCAGACAGTGATTTAATTGTGTTTTTACTGCGCTCTCCTGTTACCATCAAAAATCCTGAAGGTATAGTACATTGGTGCTACCTAGGTGTAAGTCCTGAATTCACCTATGTCAAGTCTCATTTCATCTGACCCACCTATTGTGTCTATACCTTTTTATGGTAACATATAAGGAGAAATCTTTTTATGGAATTTTTAATTTGTGACAATAAATGAGCTTTTTTTGGAAAAAGAAGGCTTCACGCATATCCATTCTAAAGAAACCGCTATATGAGGATACCCACATTCCGAGAAAGTGAGTGTGGTACGTTCGAGTGAACGGATTTGTATTTGCTTTGCTGTCGTCTATTTAGAAATGATAAAGATACCTTGATATGCATGGTGTTACACTTCTTTAAGTGAGTGTTGGTACGTTTATCCTTATATGAAAAGGTGGTGAGGAACTGTCCCTTTCTCAGCTATCAAGATTTCCACCATACAGGGTTCATTTTTTCCGTTGGAGAAGTCACTGGACTTATTCATATTACCCTATAACAAACGTTACTACACATTGTGTGCCCCTTTTCCATTTTTGTTTCCTATGTATTTTGCGTTGGAGATCTGTCTGAATTGATAAAGAAAAAATTCACTATAGACATTGGATGAGAAAAGACCCATATTGATACCAGTTCATCGAGATTTCATGTGACGTATACTTATTTATTTTCTCCACCTTGCTTAAATTATTGAGTATCGCCTTTGATTTCCCCTCAACGACTTTTTTATTTATAAATATTTATATTCCCCAAGTATTTAGACGACTGGGAACACGATTTACAGATTTCTTTCATTCCTCTGGACCAAATTCAGATTTTTGATGACTCTTTTGCCAGCTCAGTTAGCTACTCAGTGATATAGGCCCATAATAAAGTTATCTCCCGCTGGTACTGATGCCTGCAAATCCTAGCTAAAATGTATCCTACAGTGTCCAATAGTTCTTGGCTCTGGGCAGTACTAGGTTGCTTATTTGGTGGGATTATTCAGCCATATGCCCCTTTAGGGAGAAACTCATCTCTCCTTTTGGATCTTAAATTTGTTCCCTGGTCCCTTAACGCATTACAAAAATGCCCTGCTCAGATTTTTTAATAGCACAACTAAAGCGGTTATACCGGTGCATTGGAAGTCTATGACACCACCCTTCCTAAAGTAATGGATTGCTAGAATAGATTTATATATGGATATGGAGGAGCTACGCCTCGTAGTAGAAAAACATTGTGAATTTTGCTCCACTTGGCGCGCCTGGCTTGAGTTTAAATCCCTCTGCGGATTACAAAGAAGCTGTGATTTGAGATCATGGCACTTTAAGTAGGTTATCTCCTTTCCCCTTTCCCTGTCTCCCTTCCCCTCCTCTCTGGTCTTTGTATGTGTTTTTTTTTTTATTTTTTTTTATTCTTTTATTATTTTTGTTTTTGTTTTTCTTCTGTGTGATTGTGGAATTTTTCTGTTTATTGGTTAAGACACCATCGACTGTTGAATCATACTCCACGGTACTGATCTTTGTTTGTGCCATTGTGTAATTACCCTAGTGGATTTTGTACCACTGGCAGAATATTGCTTTAAAATAAATAAATATATTGTCTAGCCAAGGGCGATTAGCAAATTAAAATTAGCAAATTGACAGAGTTTTAAACTCAGGAGATTATAGATTAATATATATATATATATATATATATATATATATATAATTTCATGTACAGTAATTGGAACGAGTGGGCCCATTGCAACAGATTGGTAACACCCTGTCCATCTCTATTTAAAGTATCAAATATACTGGAACCACAAAGTTGCCTGTCCAGAGGTCCCAACCTTCTTCTTTACAAAAGTAAGCATAGTTGGGGTGGGGTGATACATGTGCTGATGTCTTTTTTTACTTGGAAGGAGGTTGATTTTATTTTATCGTGGCCACAGCTCTTGTCTAAAGTGATGGGAGCTATTCACGCCGGGTGCCTATCACTTAAAACGGGAGCTATGGACAACTGAATTCCCCCCTTTAAACAATGACAGCCCCGAGTTTTTCCCATTCATTTCAATGGACAAATGAATTTCAATGGGTTATCCACACATAGGGGGTAATTCCGAGTTGTTCGCTCGCAAGCTGCTTTTAGCAGCTTTGCACACGCTAAGCCGCCGCCTACTGGGAGTGAATCTTAGCATATTAAAATTGCGAACGAAAGATTAGCAATATTGCGATTAGACCTCTCTTAGCAGTTTCTGAGTAGCTCCAGACTTACTCGGCATCTGCGATCAGTTCAGTGCTTGTCGTTCCTGGTTTGACGTCACAAACACACCCAGCGTTCGCCCAGACACTCCTCCGTTTCTCCAGCCACTCCCGCGTTTTTCCCAGAAACGGTAGCGTTTTTTCACACACACCCATAAAACGGCCAGTTTCCGCCCAGAAACACCCACTTCCTGTCAATCACATTACGATCACCAGAACGAAGAAAAAACCTTGTAATGCTGTGAGTAAAATTCCTAACTGCATAGCAAATTTACTTGGCGCAGTCGCACTACGGACATTGCGCATGCGCATTAGCGACTATTCGCTCCGTTGCAACAAAAAAATAACGAGCGAACAACTCGGAATGACCCCCATAGTGTAGTATGACTGTTGGAACAATTACATTTACACCTATTTTTAGTTTATTTTTGAACAATTTATAACAATTTAGATCAAGTATATAAAAATGGGAAACGACAGTTGTTTTATTTTCTCCTGGGACTTTGACTGTTGGTACACCAAAGAATATAGAAGGGGGCACTAAGACCGGGAACCTCACATATCAGGCAAAAAAAATGTCCAAATGAAATCAGAAAATAGCATTTAATTAGAAAACACAATTTAGCAAGGCTACTATGTCTGGGTGAAGGTCTTATTAAGCTGCAGATCAATAATTACACATATAAAAGTTTTACAGATTAATATGTAATGGGCAAATTTAAGAGTGGACCAATTGAAAACAGAGACAAAAACTGAAGTTGCGTTCCAAGTCTGTTTAGTTGTGACTTTATTTAAAGACCCAAGTTATCAAAGGGATAACTTCACCCAAAACGTACAAAATTTTTGTTGGGTGGAGTCTCCTAAGTCAAAATAACATATATTTGTTACCAGGGTTCTACCAAACCAGTAGGGTCCCAGACATCTTCGGCAATCCAGCTGCAGTCTCCTGATTATTTCAAGTGTAATGAAGTATATGTGATGTATGGTATACTAGATGGCTCAAAAGGCATTTTATTATATAATCTTACAGCTCTTGACTCCCGTTTCTCTCATTTCCTCTCAGATTCAGCCTAAGCTCATTACAATGCTATCAGAGCAGGCTCCTTTAATTGCAAATTGAGCATAGGTGCAAATGCAATATTATCAGGCTACGAAAATAAGTCACAGTGACTAATATGTGTCTAGAATAACACGTTACGCTACTTTAAGATACCTGAGTTACCTGAGATTAATTTATTTAAAATATGTCAAAGTAGCATTTCCTGTCCTAAAGAAAAACAAATCACATACACAAGCAATTAATCACCCAATGATAGGCGAAGACAGCGATCAGTCACTTGCCGTTCATGCCACGGTCTTAAGATGCTGCATTGCACCGTCAAGAGCTAAGGTCGCGCTATACAGTGATTATAAAATGTGGAACTAACTGCAGCAACCATTAAAAAAAGATCACTAATAATGCGATTAATTACCAGCCGTCAAGCGACCAAAAATCCCTGGTATGGTTAGACTGCTACTGGAGAATAGAGACAAACTAACAACGCACCATGGTGGTCATTCCGAGTTGATCGCTAGCTGTTTTCGGTCGCTGCACAGCGATCAGGCAAAAAAGCATCACTTCTGCGCATGCGTATGCGGCGCAATGCGCACGCGCGACGTACTTTCACAACAGCCGATTCAGTTTTACACAAGGTCTAGCGAAGCATTTCAGTCGCACTGCTGGCTGCAGAGTGATTGACATGAAGTGGGCGTTTATGGGTGTAAACTGACTGTTTTCAGGGAGTGTTCGAAAAAATGCAGGCGTGCCAGGAAAAATGCAGGCGTGGCTGGGGGAACGCAGGGCATGTTCGTGACGTCAAAACAGGAACTGAACAGTCTGAAGTGATCCCAAGCGCTGAGTAGGTCTGGAGCTGCTCTGAAACTGCACAATTTTTTTTGTAACCGCTCTGCGATCCTTTCTATCCAGCCAATCAGCTCCTAACTGCCATGTTACAGTCTGGGTTTGAAAAATGACTGGAGCTGATTGGTTGGTACTTTTCTCCGTCCACTTATCTCTCTCCAAGGCTTAGTAAATCGCAACACGACTGCAAGCATGATTTTCTGGCATAAACCTAAAATCGATCCTCACAATTATCCGCTTCAGTACAATTTATTTTGATGTGGCAGAAATATGAGATAAGATATTCATATCCACTTGTTTAAAAAAAAAAAAACCAACATATTATTGACAACTGTTTTATCAACAGTCCTAAGTATTACATCCAGATAGTGAATCTTAACCTCATTTGTTTTTAGAAAATGTAAATAAAAGTAATTGTTCCCAATAAACTGACCAAATTAATGAAGAACTTCCAATGGGACAATCCAAGTCAGTAAGATGTCATCAATGTATCTTAGATAAAAAAATGAAGTATTTAAATAATAGAACATTGCTCTTGTTTTATTGTGATTCTTTGTATATCATTTACAATTTTGGGCATAAAAATTGTGCCCATCGCTGTACCACATAGTTGAAAGTAAAACATCTACACATTTTAAGTAATGGTGTGGTAAAATGAATGAAATCACAAATAAATTGTTTAGGTTTGTTGGTAAGATTATGGTCACATTCTAGAAACATCTTCACAGACTGAACACCTTTGTATGCTCAATAGAAGTAAAGAGTTATAGAGTGAATAGACATCTATAGCTATCAATTTATATCTATCTTGCCAAACAAATCCTTATAATAACCTATGAATGAAGGTATTTTCTTTTATAAAAAGAAGGTAATTGAATTACATACTTTTTCATATTATTATAAGTTTTGTTTTTGTACTTAAGTATATGTTTTGGGATACGGACAGCATCCCGAAGGTTGGGCTGCCAGCAGTCATGTGACCAATGCCGGAATCCCATCACCAATCGAAGGTAAGTTTCGGCGGGGCGATTAGCGTAAGCAGTGCCGTTTCTTGCGGCGGGCGAGCCGTGCAACTGCACGGGGCGCCCGCCGCGGCACTTCCTGGGCACTTTCAAACCCCCCTCCCCTCTCCTCCTGAGTGCCCAGCTCGGGGGGCGGGATTTTGCGGAATGACGCGTTTGCATTGTGACGTCACGACGCAATCGCGTCATTCTGCGAAACCCCGCCCCCCGAGCTGGGCACTCGGGAGGAGGGAGAAGGGGGAGCCAAGACGGCCAGCGCTGCGCAGACGAGGGAGAGGCGGCTGAAGAGTGGGAAGAACCGCTTCAAATGTAAGTCAGCCCCTCTCCCTCTCTCTCTCTCCCTCCCCCCCACCACCACCTGCCGTACTGTGTAAAATGAGGACACTTGTCTGCCGGAATGTGTAAAATAGGGACACTTGTCTGCAGGAATGTGTAAAATAGGGACACCTGTCTGCCGGAATGTGTAAAATGGGGACACTTGCCTGCCGGAATGTGTAAAATAGGGACACTTGTCTGCCGGAATGTGTAAAATAGGGACACCTGTCTGCCGTAATGTGTAAAATGGGGACACTTGCCTGCTGTACTGTGTAAAATGGGGACACTTGTCTGCCGGAATGTATAAAATAGGGACACTTGTCTGCCGGAATGTGTAAAATGGGGACACCTGTCTGCCAGAATGTGTAAAATGGGGACACTTGCCTGCCGGAATGTGTAAAATAGGGACACTTGTCTGCCGGAATGTGTAAAATAGGGACACCTGTCAGCCGGAATGTGTAAAATGAGGACACTTGCCTGCCGCAATGTGTAAAATGGGGGCACGTGCCTGACGCAATGTGTAAAATGGGGGCACGTGCCTGCCGCAATGTGTAAAATGGGGACACTTGCCTGTCATGCTGTGTAAAATGGGGGCACGTGCCTGCCGGAATGTGTAAAATAGGGACAGTTTCCTGCCGCAATGTGTAAAATGTGAACACTTGCCTGCCGTACTGTGTAAAATGGGGGCACGTGCCTGCCGCAATGTGTAAAATGGGGACACTTTCCTGCCGCAATGTGTAAAATGGGGACACTTTCCTGCCGCAATGTGTAAAATGGGGACACTTTCCTGCCGCAATGTGTAAAATGTGAACACTTGCCTGCCGTACTGTGTAAAATGGGGGCACGTGCCTGCCGGAATGTGTAAAATAGGGACACTTGTCTGCCGGAATGTGTAAAATAGGGACACCTGTCTGCCGTAATGTGTAAAATGGGGACACTTGCCTGCTGTACTGTGTAAAATGGGGACACTTGTCTGCCGGAATGTATAAAATAGGGACACTTGTCCCCCGGAATGTGTAAAATGGGGACACCTGTCTGCCGGAATGTGTAAAATGGGGACACTTGCCTGCCGGAATGTGTAAAATAGGGACACTTGTCTGCCGGAATGTGTAAAATAGGGACACCTGTCAGCCGCAATGTGTAAAATGGGGACACTTGCCTGTCATGCTGTGTAAAATGGGGGCACGTGCCTGCCGGAATGTGTAAAATAGGGACAGTTTCCTGCCGCAATGTGTAAAATGTGAACACTTGCCTGCCGTACTGTGTAAAATGGGGGCACGTGCCTGCCGCAATGTGTAAAATGGAGACACTTTCCTGCCGCAATGTGTAAAATGGAGACACTTTCCTGCCGCAATGTGTAAAATGGGGACACTTTCCTGCCGCAATGTGTAAAATGGGGGCACGTGCCTGCCGCAATGTGTAAAATGGCCTACCGTGCTGTGTAAAATGGGGACACTTGCCTGCCGTGCTGTGTAAAATGGGGTCGCGTGCCTGCTGTAATGTGTAAAATGAGGACTTTTCTTTTTTATCGTGTGGTGGCCGTGATGATGAGATCAGATGAGGCCACACCCATCTTAACAAATCCACGCCCATTTTAACGATGCCACGCCCCCTTGCCATACTTTTCCTCTTTATATCTATGGGGGGGGGGCGCATTTTTTCTTATGTGAATGGGGGGGGGCGCATTTTTAAATCTCGCACTGGGAGCCAAATTGGCTAGAAACGGCCCTGAGCGTAAGGGCCCGGGGATTTTATGGTTAGACACTGGTGGGGGGTTAGCCGTAGCCACCACACCCTGAGTCTTAGCCCTAGCCGCCACACTTTGTGATTTAGCCCTAGCCGTCAGCCCCTGTGACTTAGCCCTAGCCACCACCCCAGGTGGTTTGGGTTAGGGTAGGGGACAGTATGGATAAAATAATTATCACATCCACGGTCGGCATTCTGAAGGTCAGGATGCCAGTGTCAGTTTAGTGACTGCCAGTATCCCAACCGCCGTTCACAAGTATCACATCCTATGTCTTGGGGTGGGTGTGGTACAGAAGATCTACAATGTCTAGGTCGACAGTCATTAAGTCGACCCTATATGGTCGACATGCATTAGGTCGACACTGACAGAAAGTTTTGAATTCATTAGGTTGACACAGGAAAATGTCAACAGGCACAACAGGTCGACACATGAAAAGGTCGACATGGGGAATTGTGGACACAAAAAAGGTCGACACAACTTTTTTTTTTTCATTTTCACCATATGAACACAGGGAGCCCAAATTAGTGCACCGCGTCCCCTTGCATGGCTTGCTTTGCTCACCATACTGCGGGCAAGGTGCATCTCTCTGCTACCGCTGCGCTCAGCACAGGTTTCTCTTCCTATAGTCCACATGGATAGCAAAGTATTGAAAAGGTGTAAAAAAATATAAACCTTAAAAAAGCTGTGTCAACTTGTGTCGACCATATGTGCGATGACCATTGCCATGTCAATTTTTTGAACCTGTCAGCCTTTTCCAATGCATGTCGACCATATGGGGTTGACCTGTTGCTTGTTGACCTAGATATTGTCTAGCTAAGCATTGGAACCCTTTTGGTGTCTATTTATTTAAAAAAAAATTGTGGTTATTATGACTAGTTTCAATAAATTTAAATAAAAATACAATACAGAATGTACAGTAATAACCCACTTCCCACATTGAAAACACAAAAAAGCCTCTTTCATGCACAGCATCTAGTTTATATCATTAATGGGTTAATCTTTAAAATGTAATTAATGAAAATAATTAATGGACATAATTACACACTAGTAAAAAAAATAAAAAAATATTGGGCCTGTACTCTATGGGACACCTCACACACATGTATGCCAAACAGAAATTGTGGGGGAAAAATAGGATTTTAATTACCTATCGGTAAATCCTTTTCTCGAAGTCCGTAGGGGATACTAGGAATCCATTTAGTACCATGGGGTATAGACGGGTCCACTTGGAGCCATGGCACTATAGAAGTTTGATAACGTGTGCTGGCTTCTCCCTCTATGCCCCTCCTACCACACTCAGTCTAGGAAACTGTGCCCGAGGAGACGGACATACTTTGAGAGATAAGGAAAGTGGTGAAATTTTGAACCAGCACAACCAGAACAAGGGACCTCTGACAGCAGCAGAGGAGGTCTCTCTGCCTTCCCGCACCCTCTCCCAGTGTTTGTCGTGCTGCCGATCACGGCTGATCGGTCAGCACAGCAGGACCCCCCCACCTGGTGGCAGCAGACTGTCAAAGTCAGAAAAATATCTCTATGCACGCTACCATATTTGCACCGCACACAGGTCCGTGCTGCGCATGCGTACGCTCTCCCGTACGTGCGCATACTCACAGTCGCGGGCACCCGCAGGCGCATGGTATGCGTATTTACGGTAGAGTTTATGCGATCGTAGCGTGCGACTCAATCATTACATATTTTCACTAATAATGTATTTTGTAGATCATGGTCCCTTTGATAGATTCTGAAAGTTTGGTTAATATAGAATGTTCATGAACAGAGGAATCCCTCATTGTTTGATACGAAGGGTCAGATAGGAGTAATACAGTGGTGTTTAGTATCCATCGGAAGAATATTTAATTAGAAATATTCCGGTGTTGGTTTGAAGCAGATCAATCGCTCGTGCGAATAGTTATGGACATAAGAAGTTTATGAACATTTACTTTATTTGCACTTTATTACCCATGCGGCGGGAAACCCAGTTTCCCTCCCACCTGAGCAGTTGGAAATAGTCACAGCCCACCTGTATGAATCAACCTATGACCTTTTGTTATAATGCGAAGCCGAATTCCTGTGTCCAATGAACAATGAGATTGTAGGGACCATTGAATTGTATTGTGTGTGGAGCATAAATAGCAGGCCGACCATATCCAACTGCACTCTCTTCAACGGTTCTCATTGCTGATAATCGGGAGCTGGATATCGAGGCGCATGCGATCGTTCCCCTTGTGCGTAAGTTTTCTCCGTAATCATATTGTCTTACTGTGAGCCATCTCTCTCTCTCTCTCTCCCTCTCTTCTCTTTCTCTCGTATTTTCCCTTGATTAGACTTAAATTGTATTGTATTGTATTTCCTGTGTAGTTATCTGGTTAGTTGGTTTATGTTATACTGTAGTGTATGCTTTGTACTGTGATTCTTTTTGCAAGTAATAGTCATAATACATATAATAGGTTTCGGACCCTAAGCCAGGTATCTGTGTATTCTTTATAGTGTTAAGTATTCTCTGAGCGTCGGTGACGCTCAAGCAGCTTTGTAGGTAATCAGGTTACACAAGGTTGCACTTACACATTGTCTCCACACTAAGGTTTACTGTGTATTTCATTGTTAGAGGTATAGATATAAAGGTTTAACGTTGTGAGCGTCTGCATCGCTGGTGATCTCCTCGTGGTCCCGAGCGCTGCTACGCTATAGCGAATCATTACGATAAGTCAACAGCCAATATTCTGCCTGCCTGCGATCACTTGGCCGTGAGTGAACGTGACGCCTGAGCGTCTCGATCACGGCTAAGCGATCGATACGCAACTTGCGTACCCTTACGGTACTTCTTACGTAGATAGCGTACAGTGTTCTTAGACCTCATAAAGGGTTATATACACGATAAAAAATTTAGCTTTATCAATTGGCGGCTCGTCCTGTCCTTCACATATCTGCACTAGGTAGATCAGCAGACATTATCCCTCAGCAAAGGGCGGGAGGTTGTCTCGTAGTGCTGACGGGATAAGCGTCTGCTTCGCTTAGACAAAAGAGTGCTGAAGGAATCCGGGAACCGGAGGTAAGAACAAAACGCTAGTGTCTTTTAAAACTGTATTTTTCTGTCTTGCGTACACACGCACGCACACATATATCTGCATTTCTTTTCTTTTTTCATTTTCATATATCACTCTCCTGTCTGCCAGTTTTATAGTCGATAGAAGTGCTAAAAAAAGATTTGCCGTTATTTCATAGTTTAAGAGTAAAGGTAATATAGTTAAAAGACAGACAAACACACAGTTTTGCCTGGGAGATAAGGCGAAGTCAGTGTGTTGTGTGGTAGATGACCAGGGATCATCTACATTGATAAAAATATAAATTGTGTTACGGTGGATCTTTGCTTTGCGTACACGTGTCCCTAACAAAAGACTTGTGTACGCAATCCAAAGGCGGACGCACGCAGCGTACATTACGCAACGGAGCGTCCGGTTACGCCCACGTAGCTCAAGTCACGATAAGTTGATTTTTAACGCAACGCGATAAGTAACGCAAAGCGGTAAATAGCGCCACAGGCGATAAATAACGCAAGTCTATTTTTTGGAAATCCAAAATTTAAATTAACAGATCCTGCTCCTAATTGGTAACACAGCTGGGCTAAAGAAAAATTTCTGCGCAGAAATAGAAATAGAAGCAAAAGTGTACATGTGATGAGTGAGTGTTTTTGTATTACATAAGTTTATATAACTTAAAGGTTGAACCACAAGAAAAGTCGAGTACTCGTGAGGTACACGCGTGTAAGTGACGTGCACGGTGGCTAGGGAGGCATCCTTGGTTAAACATAATATTTGAGCATTAGAGTATAGCGGACCAGTATAGAACAAGACCAGGAGGTCAGACCAGGAGGTCGTACAGAACAAGACCAGGAGGTCATAACAGACCAGGAGGTCCAGGTACAGTAAACAGGGAAGTCCGCTATACAGTTCAGAGGCACAACACCGAGAAGGGTTGGTGCAAGACCCATATAGGCCGTACAAGCTCTGGCTGAAGGAATTCGCAGTCGTAAGTTTCGATTCCATTGGTCTTTCTGTACACAAGCTTAGTTGTTTGTGTACTGAACGACTGGACCGCACGTAATTGTGTACAGTAGTTAGTAATCTGACCTAGTACCATTAGAGTAAAGGGGTCACAAACGCTATTTGTACATTCTGACGTGATTTGTGTAATTTTTTATTTTTCAAGAAGGGAAGTTCGCTGGTCACTCAGGAACTATCTGACAAACCTCACCTTTACTGGAAAGAGTAAGTGTTCTGCGGATAACCCTCACATGTTCCAGTAAACAACGGTTTTTATAGGTGCCCTGGGTCGAGTACGCCAGCACCATATCGGTGTGATCAGGTCGTATTGGTCGGCGTGGGCGAGTGAGTGGGGTACTCGGTAAACCGCCACCGTCGGCCTATTGTGAACAATCTGGTTTTCTGTAAGGGTTCGCTGACGACCTTGATATAGAGATCAGAGGTAGAGCAAGCAACGCCTGCAGAGTTATGGGGGCCAGTTGTTTAGGTAGGGGGCGATCAACCTCGGTTCGGGTTGATTCAGTGGTCCGACCAATTGGGTCGGCCAGGTATATCATGTGTGAGAAATATGGAAGTCACACAGAGGTTTTATGTGATGAATGGGAGAGAATGACGGTACAAGACCGGGAGAAATTCCCAAGAATAGGTAGCTTCAGCCCAGAGGTGTTACAAAATTTAAGGAGGAGGATATGTCTCATAAAATCAACAAAGAGACGAGTTCAGCATTATGATTATTTACAGTTGTGGCAACAGGAAGGTGAGATACAGAGAGGTTTGGCTCAGGCGGCAGGATCTGGCTCTAACAGAAAACTAATTGCCACGGCCCCGCCGCCACCATATATATCAGGAGAGAAGTTGATTACGGAGAAAGACGCACTAAGGGGTAACACAAAACCACTTAGTAACGGTGTAAATGTTAATGATAATGTTAACCCATTAACCCATGCAAGTATTAACCCGTGCAAGTTGTACCCTGTTTTGAACTTTCCTCAGGAGTGTGATCAAGAGGACGAAGCGACAACGATTTCAGCGCTCTCTCTTGCAGCCACCATAGCAGAGACCACAGTAGGCACAGCAACACCCACGAGATTAGTAAAGGCCCCTAGCGGAGGGATAGGTGAGGTTGTATCACTGGAGTGTCTGTTCCAGGAGGACTGAGGCGGCACCTGAGCCTTGAAGACCGAGAGCTGTTGTCAACTCCCCACTCCCTTTTATTGTTTTTCTCCACTTCCCATCCCCTCTCCCTCAAATGTATTTTTCCTCCTTCTCACTCTTCTTCGTCTCCTCCTCAAAGATGGACTTGCCCCAAGAGACTGTGATCCGGATTTTCCTGTTGACCATGATGTTGACCAGAGCAGTCTGTTCCGGCGAGAGTACCATGGAGGTCGATAGAGGTTCTGGAATGGGTTCTGATGATAAAGATGGAGGCGTAGTTTTCCAAGATCAACCTAACCAACAAGCAAAGGCGAGTATCAGAAAACGATCCGATAGCATTGACCATAGAAGAAATTGTGACGGATTGTTAGCTGAAGAAAACTGTATCTGTAGGCTCTGTAACAATGTCATTGAAGATGGGTGCATTAAGAAATGCCAATCCAGTTTTAATATCCATATGGACCGGCATCCATTGAGTGATTATCACTCCTTAGTGGGTAATGTATTAAACAAAACAGATTGTTGGGTATGCTCTCAAGTACCTCAGGGTCATAGCAAATCAGGGCTAGTACCATTTCCTTTAACGATAGGGGAGGTACTTGAGTTAAATGGTGGGAGACCGGTGGACCGGAGGTTTAATATCTCCAGCCCTCCTAGTTTGAAGCTCCACCAATACCACATGGATAGGTCCCTATTATGTTTTAACATCTCCAATTCCAGAAAGCCGGGAAATTGGGAAGTATCATGGAGCGACCACACCATGACCTTTTCACACAGAGCAGATAGAATGCCTACAGATACAGAGCTTGTACGCCACATAGCCAGTAGAGGAAAATCTTTCCGGTATAGATACACCTTAGGAAATAGGATTACTAGAGTTGGAGAAGTATCACCAGGATACTGTGCACATATCGTACAACCTGATACGTGCATTAAGCAGATGGAAGAATTAGGTCTAGGAGATTTCACCTGGAAGGTGTGTAATATGGTGATGTCTTTCTCCGTCCCATATGTTCTCCCCGATGATGCATATTTCATATGCGGGAGAAAGGCGTACAAGTGGCTTGCCCCAAACTCTGAAGGATTGTGTTATATTGGAAGAGTATTGCCTGAAGTAATGACTGTAACACATGACAAAATGAAAGACATACACCGTGGTGCCCAAGCTCCTTATACTCACACTCATTACGAGCACCTCGTTAAAAGACAACTGTCAGAAAGGTTAGAGCATCCGGCCTCTGATCTGATCCATGAATCCACCGGGATTCAGGTTCTGGTGGCGTTAGATTTCACTCGCACCGCTCGAGGAGTGATGAATTATAGATACATTTCCGCACTCGCCAATTTGTTAGATAATATCACTGAAATGTATGATGACACGTTTAGATATACTGGAAGAGAACTTCAGGCTTATAAAACAGAACTGGTACAGCATAGAATGGTTCTTAATTACCTCACAGCAGTGACAGGCGGATATTGTGTTACATTAGCAACACAGTACGGCGTGAAGTGTTGCACGTATATCACGAATAGCACCGAGGATCCGGTAGAGGTCATAGACCAAAAGATGGACGATATTCTCCAATTAAAGTGGGAATTTCGTCGAAAACACAATCTCACTCTTGCTGCTGTAGGTAATGAGCTGACTGGTTGGGTGTCATGGTTGAACCCGCGAAATTGGTTCTCCGGTTTGGGAGACTGGGCTCAAGGAGTCATAATGGATGTTGGGAAGTTTCTACTATGTATCTTAGGTGTCGTTATATCGATTGGATTGATATTTAGATGCGGGCAGGCTTTAATGAGGTGCAAACAAAGTACCAGAGTGATGAGTTTGAGGAGTGAGGAAACTGTAATTAACCTGGATTTGATTTACGACCCAACGATAGAAACAATGATGTGATGAAAATGCGATTTCTACGGTCCGTTTCTTTCACCTGTTTTTCTGGTTTTTCTCCAAGATAACAAGACCCCCTTGGACGAGGAAGTTGATGAGACGCTATACAGACAACGGATAGACCAAAGAAGAAGTTTTGACCACTTGAGATATGGACACTTGATGAACTTTGCCATGGATCCCCAGTTTCCCTAGAATTCTTAAAATTACGCTAGCCCAACATTTTTTGTAAATCTAATGGCATCGACAAAGCTTATTGCTCACGCTTAATGAGCAAAACAGCGCAAAGAAGACGACTTTCAACTGATACCGAACAAAACTTCAACCGACAGATGTACATTAACCTGACATAGAATACCACCGCATTTACCGTAATTATGTCTTTTCTTCATTTCTACAACCCTCAGGTAATGACACACATAGTATAGGGAATACAGGCACAGATATCAGCAATCACATATTCCCCCATTCATGTATCATCAACTAAAATGTGCTCCCCATTTTGTTCAAAATCCGAAAAGAGCTCGGTAAAGTTTGACAGCCCATCCACAGACCTGTACCACGGGATAAGAAGGAATTCAAATGTATACTTCGCAATACCTCGAAGCTTGATTTACAACACGTACGGCACGATGATACATGACCCCCCAAACATGGACTCATACACACATGCTTCTGCTATCTCACTAGGTCATACCCTCTTCCCACCTACTCCTCTCTCCTCCCTTACCCAACCATGGAAATGAATTAACCCCTGACATATATTTTTCTCCTTTTGAAATGTTTTCAGGAAGTGGCAGTTATTATTGACTGCCAAAGGGTGGACTGTCAAAGTCAGAAAAATATCTCTATGCACGCTACCATATTTGCACCGCACACAGGTCCGTGCTGCGCATGCGTACGCTCTCCCGTACGTGCGCATACTCACAGTCGCGGGCACCCGCAGGCGCATGGTATGCGTATTTACGGTAGAGTTTATGCGATCATAGCGTGCGACTCAATCATTACATATTTTCACTAATAATGTATTTTGTAGATCATGGTCCCTTTGATAGATTCTGAAAGTTTGGTTAATATAGAATGTTCATGAACAGAGGAATCCCTCATTGTTTGATACGAAGGGTCAGATAGGAGTAATACAGTGGTGTTTAGTATCCATCGGAAGAATATTTAATTAGAAATATTCCGGTGTTGGTTTGAAGCAGATCAATCGCTCGTGCGAATAGTTATGGACATAAGAAGTTTATGAACATTTACTTTATTTGCACTTTATTACCCATGCGGCGGGAAACCCAGTTTCCCTCCCACCTGAGCAGTTGGAAATAGTCACAGCCCACCTGTATGAATCAACCTATGACCTTTTGTTATAATGCGAAGCCGAATTCCTGTGTCCAATGAACAATGAGATTGTAGGGACCATTGAATTGTATTGTGTGTGGAGCATAAATAGCAGGCCGACCATATCCAACTGCACTCTCTTCAACGGTTCTCATTGCTGATAATCGGGAGCTGGATATCGAGGCGCATGCGATCGTTCCCCTTGTGCGTAAGTTTTCTCCGTAATCATATTGTCTTACTGTGAGCCATCTCTCTCTCTCTCTCTCCCTCTCTTCTCTTTCTCTCGTATTTTCCCTTGATTAGACTTAAATTGTATTGTATTGTATTTCCTGTGTAGTTATCTGGTTAGTTGGTTTATGTTATACTGTAGTGTATGCTTTGTACTGTGATTCTTTTTGCAAGTAATAGTCATAATACATATAATAGGTTTCGGACCCTAAGCCAGGTATCTGTGTATTCTTTATAGTGTTAAGTATTCTCTGAGCGTCGGTGACGCTCAAGCAGCTTTGTAGGTAATCAGGTTACACAAGGTTGCACTTACACATTGTCTCCACACTAAGGTTTACTGTGTATTTCATTGTTAGAGGTATAGATATAAAGGTTTAACGTTGTGAGCGTCTGCATCGCTGGTGATCTCCTCGTGGTCCCGAGCGCTGCTACGCTATAGCGAATCATTACGATAAGTCAACAGCCAATATTCTGCCTGCCTGCGATCACTTGGCCGTGAGTGAACGTGACGCCTGAGCGTCTCGATCACGGCTAAGCGATCGATACGCAACTTGCGTACCCTTACGGTACTTCTTACGTAGATAGCGTACAGTGTTCTTAGACCTCATAAAGGGTTATATACACGATAAAAAATTTAGCTTTATCAAGACAATAGCAGCCGCTGGGGAAGTGTAAATGTACCCCCGAGACCCCCCCCCCCCCCCTCCTGTGTACCTGGCGTCTGTCCAGGCTTTCAAAATGAAAGCGGTCGCAATGTTCCTGATGGTCGCCGTATTCCGATGGTGGTGACCCATGTTACAATGTTTGGGGGGGGGGGGGGGGAAACATTTAAAAATCTCCAAAAAAAAATATTATTTTTTCTTTTTAACTACAATCATTTTGAATAAGGTCTAATACACATTCTACACCTAATTCACTCATTAAAAAAAATACATTTTCTGAGCGTTTTTTCTGAAAATAATTCATCAGTTAAGTGGTTAAGTGGTTAAGGTTTTCTTTTATGTCTGCGTGGCTAGTCTATTGCTGTATTACTTACATCTTCTGTCTTATGTGCAATGGTTTTGATATTTGTAAAGCAACTTGAGACCTGTTGGAGAAAGAGTGCTAAATAAATAAAAGTATTATTATTATTATTAATAATAATAATAATAATAATAATAATAATAATAATAATTCTCCAGAGGACTTAATGCAAATTGTTTTTCGAGTACCCCTGAGAAGGTGCAAAGATGTGGAAAATCCCTCTTTTAAGGTAAAAATGTTGGTACTTTTTCCAGAACCATTCGGACACCGTCCCTAATGATTAAGTAGGCACTTAGAATTTTTTAATTATCTTAATTTGACCAATAATGACATGCCATTTTTGGGTGAAATTCTGCAAAGTGCAGAATAATGGGTTACAAGATGTGGGACTGGTATATGGAGTGCTGTATATATGGGGCGGGTGTTGTTAACATTGTGGTGCTTCTAGCACAGTCTGGTTTGTATCTCAATGCTGAGATACAGACCAGAGTGTGCTAGAAGCACCAAAGCAGAGAACGACACCCTGGGCAGGAAAGATATACCGCACGGGTTTTGAAAGGTGCAGGGTAGGGATGGCCATCGACCATTGACGATTTGATCAATGGTATATGACCGATGGAAAGTACTTTTACCATCGATGGGGAGGGGGAGATGACTTCCCCCATCAATGTTAAAGAGGAACCAAATGTTTTCTTATTTAAGATGTCGGGGCATGGAGCCTAACGCTGCAGGGTGGTACTTCAGAAATCCGGTCATATTAAAAACGCCAAAAGTACCCACATTTCATTGACTGGGTCATGGTTACTTTTGTGTACTGATAAAAACATATCTTGTTGTGAATGCTGACCTATGCAACACTATATTAACACTAGCTTGTAAACAGGAACTGTGATTAAACTAAGGACATATTCTACATGTTATTCAGAACACAAAATAAGATTTACTTTCAATACAGACATGAAACGGAAGTCATGGTTGTGTTGCAACAACCCCTGGTAACAGCTGTCCCACAGGAAAAGAGAAGTGTATCTCGCAGTCTCCATGTATACAGACATTTAAACTCAAACAACGAAACTAAAATTGCCTTATATGCGGAATAAGAGCAGACACGGGGAATTACACCCAGGAATGACATCCTTGTAAAGTCCTGTAGCAGTGTCTATATAAATCCCATACAGCAATATAGATTTATTTGAGGCTAACGTTACTATTGCTTTACCATACAACTTTGTAGCGCGGGGAATCCAGATAGCACTCGTGCCCACATCATGGTAGAGTAGCAAGCGCAACCTTTTGGGTGTGTCTAATATTGCTTTTAAAGCATCAGGCTGTACTTCATCGCCCTCCAAATACCCATTCGTTATCGCGCGCACTGACAACAAGCATGCATGGTGCTGTTCACTTAGCGCGCCGCTCTGTTATTCACGCAGCCACTTTAAGCACTATAGGTGATAGCTGCTGAGTGTTAGAGAGAGGATAGCAGTGAAGTATCAAAAGTGAAGGTAGCTGATAAGCAGGGATGGCCATTGTCCATCGATGATTAAAAATCATTGATGATCTATGCCAGATGGCAAATATTTTTGCCATCGAAGGGGGAGAACTAAATGGTGTCCCGGCATCATGGTATAGAACTATCCGATGGATTTTCTTTTCTAGCAGTACAGGGAACACAAAGCATAGCTCCACCCCCCTACACTCACAAAGCCCCACCCTCAGCCTGTGATTGGCCTGCGGGCCAATAATTTAAATAATAAGGATGATCATCGGTGGTTGAAACCAATGATGGTCTCCCATAGAATAGTTTGTTACCATCCATGACCACCCATAGGTTTGCCATTGATAGTAACCATTAATGTAGAGCGCACCGATGGCCATCCCTACCGCTCAGTGTTAAAAGTGAAAGACAGATGTGTGAACATGTTGCATACATAAAAAAAATAGGATTTTAAATACCTACCGGTAAATCCTTTTCTTGTAGTCCATAAGGGATATTGGGGACACATTAGTACGATGGGGTACAGATGGGGTCCAAAGGAGCCAGTGCACTTTAAATTTCTTCCACTGGGTGTGCTGGCTCCTCCCCTCTATGCCCCCTCCCACAGGCAGTTATAGGTAAAACAGTGCCCGAAGGAGAAATTACATACTTGAGAGAAGGAACATAACAACGAGAAGTGTGATGAGATTTATACACCAGCACACCATAACAAAACTGTGCCAGCAACTGCTGGCAACATAAACAGCAACGGCTGAACAGGTAACACCAAACAGAGAACCTTCAGAAAGTCACCGCACAGAGGCGGGCGCCCAATATCCCTTATGGACTACGAGAAAAGGATTTACCAGTAGGTATTTAAAATCCGATTTTCTCTAACAACCATAGGGGATATTGGGGACACAGTAGTACGATGGGGACGTCCCAAAGCTTCCAGAACGTGCGGGAACGTGCAGAGACATCTGCAGCACCACCTGCCCAAACTGGGTATCCTCTCTGGCCAGGGTATCAAACTTGTAGAACTTCACAAAAAGTGTTCTTCCCCGACCAGGTAGCGGCTCGGCATAGTTGCAAGACCTAGACTCCACGGGCAGCTGCCATGGAAGAGCCCACCGATCTAGTAGAGTGGTCCTTTAGAGACTTAGGAACAGGTAAGGCTGCCGACACATAGGCCTGTTGGATAGTAAGTCGACTCCAACGAGCACTGGACTGCTTTGAAGCAGGGCAACCCTTTTTCTGCGCATCATCGAGCATGAACAAGGAATCAGTCTTTCTGATCCGAGCTGTACGCTTGACATAGATCTTCAAGGCACGCACAGCATCCAATGCCTCCGGAGGAGCAGAAGTGCCAGAACGGAACAGAACCACAATAGGTTGATTCAGATGAAATGCGGAAACAACCGTCGTCAGGAACTGCTGTCTAGTCCGGAGCTCTGCTCTGTCCTCGTAAAAGACCAAATACGGACTTTTATACGATAAAGCCCCCAATTCTGAGACACGTCTAGCAGACGCCAGGGCCAGTAACATCACCATCTTCCATGTGAGATACTTGTCTTCTACCGTCATCAGAGGTTCAAACCAGGAAGACTGTAGAAATCGCAATACCACATCCAAATCCCAAAGAGCCATAGGCGGCACAAACGGAGGCTGGTTGCAAGAAGGTCTGAACATCAGGCAGTATAGCCAACTCCTTTTGGAAGAAGATTGAAAGAGCTGAAATTTAAACCTTAATGGATCCTAGACGTAAGCCGTGATCCACTCCAGCCTGCAGGAAACTAAGAAATCTTCCCAAGTGAAAACCGTCAGATGGATATGTGCATTCCTCGCACCAGGAGATGTATCGCCGCCAGATCTTATGATAGTGTTTTGACGTCACAGGTTTTCTGGCTTGCACCATAGTGACAATGACCTTTTTGGAAAGTCCCTTGTGAGCTAGGATGTTCCACTCAATTTCAAACGAAGCCGCCGTAAGTCCGGGTAGACGAACGGTCCTTGTTGAAGATCTCTTCTGAGTGGTAGAGGCCAGGGGTCTTCGACGGACATGTCCAGAAGATGCGCGTACCTTGCTCTCTGGGGCCAATCAGCGGCAAGCAGAATTGCCTGTACTCCTTGATGCCGGATCCTCTTGAGCACCTTTGGCATCAACGGAATCGGAGGAAATATGTAGACCAGCTGGTAAGGCCAAGGCGACGTCAATGCATCCACTGCGCACGCCTGAGGGTCTCTGGTTCACGAGCAGTAGGAGCGAAGTTTCTTGTTGAGGCGAGACGCCATCATGTCGATCTGGGGGAAACCCCACCGGTCGATGATCTGTTGAAACACTTGAGGATGTAGGCCCCTGGGTGGAGATTGTGGCGACTCAGGAAGTCCGCTTCCCAATTGTCCACTCCTGGAATGAAGATTGCGGACAGTGATAGTGCATTTCTTTCTGCCCAGAGGAGCATTCTTGATGCTTCTCGCATGCAGGCCCTGCTTTTTGTCCCTCCTTGTCGATTGATGTACGCCACAGCCAAGGCGTTGTCTGACTGTACCTGGATTGCTTGATCCCAGAGCAGAAGGGAGGCCTGAATCAGGGCATTGTAGATAGCCCGAAGTTCCAGGATGTTGATCGGAAGTAGGGCCTCTTGGACAGACCACCTGCCCTGGAACTGCACCCCTTGGGTGACAATCCCCATCCTTTCAGACTCGCATCCGTCTTGAGGAGAATCAAATTCTGAATTCCGAAGTGTCAACCTTCCTGGAGATTGGAAGACTGCAGCCACCACAGGAGTGAAATCCTGGCCCGGGGTGACAGTTGAATCATCTGGTGCATCTGAAGATGGGAACCGGACCACTTGTTCAGGATGTCCAGTTGAAAGGGTCTGGCATGGAACCGTCCATACTGGATGGCCTCGTACGAGGCTACCATCTTTCCCAACAATCTTATGCAAAGATGGATGGAAACTCGAGTCGGTCGGATAACCACGCGAACCATTTCCTGGAGAGTTCTCACTTTGTCCTCTGGGAGGAACACTTTCTGCGCTACAGTATCCAGTAGCATTCCCAGAAACAGGAGCCGCTGAGATGGCTCCAGGAGGGACTTCTGTAAATTGAGGATTCACCCGCGGTGCGACAGAAGGTGTATAGTGCGATCTATATTGAGCAGTAGGAGCTCACTGGAACTCGCTTTTATCAGGAGATAGTCCAGGTAAGGGACACTAGGATTGGGATATGGAGATAGGCGTCCTTGATATCCAGGGACACTAGGAATTCCTGACATTCCAGGCCTGCGATCACTGCTCTCAAAGATTCCATCTTGAATTTGTTAAACCTTTAGGTAAGGATTCAAGAACTTCAGATTCAAAATTGGCCTCACAGACCCATCTGGTTTTGGCACAACGAACAGACTGGAGTTAGTAACCCTGTCCTTGCTGTTGCAGGGGTACTGGAAAAATGACTTGGGACTGGACCAACTTTGTGATTACCTGTAGTAGTGTAACGCATATTTTCCAAAGCTGGTAAGCTTGATTTGAAAAATTGTTAGGGAGGAGCACCATCGAACTCCAGCTTGTAACCTAGAGAAATAAGGTCCCTTACCCAGGCGTCCTGGCAGGAATTTTCCCAGATGTGGCTGAAGTGACGTAACTGGGCTCCCACCTTGTGATCTTCCCGTGGTGGGAGGGCACCGACATGCTGAGGTCTTTGCGGAAGCTGAACTGGTGCTCTGTTCTTGAGAGCCGGCAACGGCTGGTTTCTTAGGTTGACCCTTGGTGCCTCTAGCTGCATTTGTGTTATGCACACCAGTGCCTGCAGGAATGTACTGGTGTCAGAACTGTTATGCACTCCAGTGCCTGCAGGAATGTACTGGTGTTTGAACTGTTATGCACACCAGTGCCTGCAGGAATGTACTGGTGTCTGAACGGATAGTTATGCAAAACAAATGAACTCACAGACAGACTGGGGAATATGACATTACGTACACAGAAGGTGATAGGGTAACAAAATACACACAAAGTGAACAGAGAAGCCCAGAGGCTAAGGAACTGGGTGTCTCCCTAGTATTAGTAATGCTCAGATGGGAAAAGCAAGATGTTGTGTTTTAATACGTAGAGAACCCGAAATGCTGTTGCTAAGGGCAACAGCAAAACCCTAAAGGGTTACCAACGGGTGTGGCAGTAAACTCCTTGGTCAGAGATGGAATGATAGACACAAGGAGAGTCTCCACAATCCTAATTCTCACTTGCAGTGCACAGGTTCAGCTTACTGCCACTAAACTGACACCTTGCACAGTGAGACAGGATTTAGGCAGGCAAGTCTTAGAATACAGCCGCAAACTTGCTAAGTTCACAGAGTAGTAAAAGAACCCCAGCAAGTTAAATGACTGACTCCAGTCTTACTGCTAGGTCTGGATTGGCAGAGTGTAGTACCAAATCCCCAGGCCTATTTGCAGTAAGCAACAACAAATACAAAGCTACACAGTACTGGCTAACTTTCAGGAACTGACTAACCAACAAAGATTCAGCAGCATCTGCTTAACCTGAGAAGAGGCCTTATAAAGCAGGTGCTGTCCACGCCCCACTCAGACCTCACAGACTGTGAGCACAAATCCAGCACCGGATCCCCTGCCGTGCACAGAGCCTGTAACCACTGCACAGCAAAAGACCCGAACCGGAGTATCAGCTGCGCTCAGGTTACTCCGCTAGCACTTGTCTCCCGGTTGCCATGACGACGTGGCAGCACAGGGCAGGAGACCCTAACAGTACCCCCCCTCTGACGAGGGGTCAAAGAACCCCTACCACCCGGTTTATCTGGGAACTGCGTATCAGTCTGGGGGCATGAAGATCACAACTGCGCACCCACGACCACTCCTCCGGGCCATACCCCTTCCAGTGCACCAAAAATGACAGCCGACCCCGAACCATCTTGGAGTCAAGAATCCTTTCAACAACAAACTCCCTCTGGCCACGTATCAGAAGAGGGGAAGGTCTTCCACTGGAAGAAGGATTACTAATCGCCCATTTTAAAAGGGAACAATGAAATGTTTTATTGATACCCAAAGAACGGGGCAGATCTAACTGAAATGCCACCGGATTGATAACCCTGGTGATCTTATAAGGGCCGATGAACCGGGGGCCTAACTTATGAGATGGCTGTCTCAACTTCAAATTCTTGGTAGACAACCAGACGAAGTCTCCTAATTTGAAGCTGCAGGGTCTTTTCCGCTTATCAAAAACCCTTTTGGTCACTAATGACACAGACACAAGGGCTTTCTTCACTTTCCGCCAAATACCTCTAAGGACCGAAACCACAGAGGAACCACCAGGCGTGGAGTCCAGGGGGTCAAAAGAATTGGCCTTAGGATGATGCCCATACACACAAAGGAAGGGAGAGATCCCTGTAGCAGAGTGAGCCGCGTTGTTATAGGCAAACTCCGCCATGGACAGATGAGCAACCCAGTCAGTCTGACACTTGGAGACATAACACCTGAGGAACTGCTCCAAGGACTGGTTCACCCTTTCAGTCTGCCCATTAGACTGCGGATGGTAGCCTGACGACAAGCTGACAGAAATCTGGAGATCGGAACAAAATGCCCTCCAGAATTTGGCCACAAACTGGGATCCGCGGTCAGAGACCACCTCAAGTGGCAACCCGTGGAGATGCACAACATGCAGCATAAATAATTCAGACAGGCGTCTGGCCGATGGCAGCCCAACCAGTGGAACGAAGTGCGCCATCTTCGAAAACCTGTCAACGACAACCCAGATGGCTGTCATCCCCGAGGATTTGGGCAAGTCCACCACAAAATCCATTGAAATGTGGGTCCATGGCTTAGATGGGATAGAGAGTGGATGTAATGGGCCAACAGGAACCCCTCTAGGAGTCTTATTTCGGGCACAGATGTCACATGCCCGAACCCACTGATCCACATCCTTAGCCACCGAGGGCCACCACACCGCCCTAGATAGCAACTCCCGAGTTCTGGCAATACCCGGGTGACCTGCCGACTTCTTGGCATGGAATTCCAGGAACACTCGCTGTCTTAACCTAGGAGGCACAAACAAAAGACCTACCGGAAGGTCTGGAGGAGCCTGCTCCTGTGCTCTAAGGACTAATGATAAGAGGTCCTGGGTAATGCCCACTTTAATACATGATGGGGACACAATGGGCAACGGCTCCTCGGTGGTCTCCTGGATTGGAGCAAAACTCAGCGAAAGCGCATCAGCCTTGATGTTTTTTGACCCAGGGCGATATGTTATCAAAAAATTAAAGCGAGCAAAAAACAAAGCCCATCGTGCCTGCCTGGCATTGAGACGCTTCGCTGACTCTAAATATGCCAGATTCTTATGGTCGGTGAGAATTGAGACCACAAACTTAGCCCCCTCAAGCCAGTGTCTCCACTCCTCGAGTGCATCCTTAATAGCCAACAATTCCCGGTTACCCACGTCATAATTCATCTCGGCAGGCGAAAATTTACGGGAAAAGTAAGCACAGGGATGAAGGCGATTATCAGACACTCCCATCTGAGAAAGCACTGCCCCAATACCCATCTCAGAGGCATCCACCTCCACCACAAAAGGACGCTCTGGATCTGGGTGTCGCAGCACCTTGGCCGATACAAATGCCCTTTTGAGACGGGCAAAAGCCGCTTTAGCCTCACAAGACCAGTGAGCAACATCCGCCCCTTTCTTAGTGAGTGCCACCAAGGGCGCCACTATAGACGAAAATCCAGCGATAAATCGTCTATAAAAATTCGCAAAGCCCAGGAAACACTGAAGCGCCTTCAAACTAGTGGGCTGCACCCAATCCAGGACTGCCTGTACCTTGGAACCCTCCATTTGGAAACCTTCTGGGGAGATAATATATCCTAGAAATGCGATTTGCTGAACTTCAAATTCGCACTTCTCCAGCTTCGCCCCAAGCCGGTGGTCTCTGAGTTTCTGGAGGACTAAGCGTACATGCTTCCGATGTTCCTCCAGGGAATGGGAGAAGATTAGGATGTCATCTAAGTATACAACTAAGAATCTATCCAAATATTCCCTGAGCACATCATTCATGAAATCCTGGAAGACTGCCGGGGCATTACAGAGCCCAAAAGGCATCACCAAATATTCATAATGCCCTGAGTGGGTATTAAAGGCAGTCTTCCATTCATCCCCCTCTCTTATTCGGATTAGATTGTACCGCGTAAGTCAATCTTAGAAAAAATGGTGGCAGTACGAAGCTGGTCAAACAAGACCGAAATGAGGGGCAGTGGGTATGAGTTTTTAATCGTGATACGGTTCAATTCCCTGAAGTCGATGCAGGGTCGCAACGAACCGTCCTTTTAACCCACGAAGAAGAACCCCGACCCAACTGGAGACTGTGAAGGTCTGATAAATCCCTTAGCCAAGTTCTCCTGAATGTACTCTGCCATAGCCTGAGTCTCAGGACGTGACAGGGAGTACAACCTGCTCTTGGGAAGCTTAGCATTTGGCAACAAATCAATGGCACAGTCATAGGGGCGATGGGGAGGTAGTACCTCTGCAACTTTTTTGGAGAACACGTCCGCAAAATCTGCATAACACCCTGGCAATCCTGGCAAACTTAGCTGCGAGAGCCTGACTGGAAGGCTCAAGCAACTCCTGAAACAATCAGTACCCCAACTAAGAATCTCCCCAGAGACCCAGTCAAATTGAGGATTGTGGGCCCTTAACCAGGGTAACCCCAACACCAATGGGGCAAAAGTACAGACAGTCACATAAAAGGACAATTTTTCAGAGTGTGTGGCTCCAATAAACAAAGAAATCTGGCTAGTGCAAGAGGTAATTTTACCTTGGGATAATGGTTCCCCGTTTAACCCACAAATCTCAATTTCCGATGCCAAGGGTACTAAGGGAACAGAGTGTTTCAGGGCGAATTGGCGGTCCATAAAAACCCCGTCGGCCCCACTGTCCACAAAGGCCTCAGTCTTGACAGTTTGACCGAGGATCTTCAAGGTCACCGGAATGATAAAAGTCTTCTTGGGAAATTCTGACTTCTGGCCTGGCAGGATATTTGAAATGTAGAAGACCGCACAGACCTCCAGTATATTCTGATATCTGGTATTTTATTATTGTCTTTCCCATAGTTAGAGATTGATTTGTCCCTGAACTGGACTAACGATATATCTTTAGGGGGGTGCACCTGGAATAAAACTATTCAGTATTGGGCAAACAAAGAGAAAAAAGTATTCCTTTATTAGGGCACACAAGGACTTATACCATTCATTTAACTATAAGTCATCATCCTTTCAGATAATGACCACTAATGTTAAAATATAACTTTTATTATATAACGTTAATAGCTGGCGAAATATGTGAAAAAAAATATAAATTTGTGCAAAATGTGGAAACAAAAATTTGATAAATAAAAATAAAGTGATATTAAAAGGCTAAACCACTGAATATGCTTGATTTATTATTCCTTATTAGGATATATTCCTGGTTGCTAAACAGTAAATTGTTGTATTATGGATTGTTGTTCTTATTGTGTGTACAGCTCTAAACAGACACTCTCATTCTACTATAGTGGTGTTAAATGGCCACCCGTTATTAACATGCCATATGATTCTTCAATTCACAACCAAGAAGGGGCACTGGTGAATTTGCTTAAATGTATACATTCACCCTCATTAATCCTTGCCTCATGGGTTGGCATGTTATTATAGACGGTTGTATCTGTTAGTCGACCTGTACTTATTGCATTCTCATATAATCAGGAAATGACTGTGAGCATGCTATTATTCCACTGCTGATTTTGTTCAGATAGAGCAGAGAAGGATCACTATTAAATACCCGTAGCTGTATTTTCTGCTACGAGTTAATTTGAGCTACTCACTTGAGTTCAATATTTAAGCTATTATCGGCTTTATAATTAGCCAGTTGAATTCATTGGATTGTAGCTCAGGTTTATTCACAAATGACAGTCTTGTTGGTTATCTTGCAGCATGTGTGAAATTAATTAATGAGCCGTGTCTGACATGCATACTTTATTATAAATTAACATGAGATTCCTACCCTGAACTTTATCAGGGATGTGGTCTCTGAGCTCATTTTATTGCACCAGATTACAAACTCAAATATAATCAACTAGTGTCGTATCATATATTTCACTGCTGACAACTAGGATCTAGTAACTGGTGCGGGTTCTGAGATTCTATTCTCCGCAATTGTATGCACCGGCTCGTTCACATTAATTACCCATTGGTCTTTTGGGATTAATTAACAAAGTGTGTCTCACAGACTAATTTAGTCAGATCGCGGTGTATGTATACTTTATCACTATAAGACGTGCTCCGTCAGACGAACACCCGGTCTTATTATATTCACCAATAATTAGTATATTTAAGGTTGTGTCCCAGATAAAGATTTATTAAGGAGCTCGTTTGGCATACACCACGTCTCATAAGAGAACTCATTTAGTATTTAACCGTGTGCTGCAGCCAGGGGCTCAGTGTCCAGCATGGACTATTAGAAGTTTCCCCTGCTCCCCGTCAAACTAAACGGCTCACTAAGGTTGCTGTCATAACACACACATGCCGCTGTCTGAAATCCTTCTAACTCCTGCGTACACACATATATCATTCAACTATTCTAGCAACATAATTCTATTTATCAAGCATATTTTTAAACATTTACAGGGCTTATCCACCCATGCAGTGGTTTAACTGAATAAAACGGACACGTCTCCACGTGTACCGCTCAGCCTAACGATCGTTTCGCTTATACAGCTTAATCATAGGAACCCGATTACCGGGTGAAAGGAAGCTATATACATCCAACTCAATTGTGATTGGATGTATCACTTGATTGACGTCTTCGCCCGCCAATTGATTTCATTTGTATATTTCTTATGTTATACTCCTAATCAGAGTCAATATTCTTGAAAAATAACTTCATAGTTTCATCATATATTTCTAATTTGAAGGTAATTGGGAGAAGAAAAAAGAAGAAAAAGGAAAAAGGGGGAAAAGGAGAGAGAAATTGGAATATATAATATAGTGGATGTGACAGAGATTTATTCGAGGCATGTTTCACTCATCATATGCCATTAGGTATAGGATCCTATCAATGCTCCCATCCTTCTTATGAGTAATTTACTGTGTTCCTAGTTGTTCCAAGGGATAGCTATTTACATCCATAACATTTCTCAGGATGGATATGATGTATACAGAAAACATGTATATATGAAATCCATATATCTATTTTGATCAGTCGAGTGAAACTAAATAAATTGAATGGAGAAACATAATAAAATATGTTAATATTATGATGTTAATAATAATAAATCATAATATGTAAATTAATAAATATACAGGTCCATACTAATCATCCTGTCATTTTCTATATAATAGACTAGAAAAATATATATACATAAAAATAGAATAATAATAATAATAATAATAAACTGGCATGTTTTGCTCATGTGGGGTCCGAATAGATATCCACTGAATTATTTTTAATGATATGAAAAATAAAGTGAAATTGTATAATATGGTAAGGTATATTGTGTGTGAACGTGAAACCATATGATCCAATTATGGGTCATATTGATTCTTCCTCGGTGATAAATAAATTATAGTGAATAAATTTGAATGAATTAAATAACATAAATATTATTAAATGTCATATAGAGTGTCAATAAACAATCATATTTTTCTTATTAAATATTGTGAATCAATTGAGTGCAAGTTCATGTGATAAACTATAACAAACAGAAAATAAAAGTGAGAAAGAAAAAACCAAGGTGAGAAAAAACAAAAAGTGATCAGGATATGCTTATTTTATTCTGTAATTATGATACATTTATGTGTTTATTTTGATACTTAAATTAATATATCCTATACTTATGAACCTGAACCATCCCAATATTAGTTTCGTTCTTTTATACATACATATGTATCTCTATCTTTTGGAATAAGCCAAAAGGGGGCATAATTTTCACTGGGACCATCTCAAGGGGGGGAACAGCTGACCGTATCTATCATGTATTTACAGAAAAGCACCGAAATTGATGTTCTCATTTAGACCATGAGGATGTAGTCCATTTAGTAGAAAAATCCATCGACTCTCTCTTTTTGACAGTTCTTGTGTCAGGTTACCACCCCTAATTCCCATGTGGATTTGTTCTATTCCAAAAGCCCTTAGATCTGCAGTTCTTCCATCGTGTTTTTCATGAAAATGTTTAGCTACAGATGTGAGTTGCTTGAATCTGCCATAATCTCTTTTGCTGTTCCTGATTGTGCCTACATGTTCGAGAACTCTTTGTTTCAGTGGTCTGGATGTCATTCCGATATACCTTTTATCACACGTACAGGTTAGGCAGTAAATTACCCCAGATGTTTTGCAATTGATATAGTCATCAATCTTGTGTGTTCTGTCAAATTTGTCCTTAAATGTGGTTGTCTTCACCATATAGTCACAGGCTTTACATTCCCCACATCTGAAGGATCCTACAATGGATTTCTTTTTACTTTCTTTAGGGTCATAATGGCTATGGACCAAACTATCCCTCAAATTTGTTGCTCTCCGCCAACTGATGGACGGTCTTGGGCCAAGTTTTTCTGCCAGATCTGGATCTAGGGTCAGAATTGACCAATGTTTATTCAGAATCCTCTGGATTTCCTCCCATTCCGAACAGTAATCTCCAATAAATCTGATGATTTCTGATTTCTTAGATCTAACATTGTTGGGGTGTAACAGAAGATTCCTATCCGTTTGTTGTGCTTGGTACTTGGCTTTTTTTATAGCCCTCTTACTGTAGCCTCTTCTCAAAAGTCTCTCACTGAGTTCTTTAGCTCTGAGTTCATATTTTGTCATATCCGAGCAATTTCTCCTCATTCTGAGGAATTCTCCTCTCGGAATGCCCCTCAGAACGGCAGGATAATGTGCACTTGATTTATGTAGTACACTATTTGTGGCTGTGTGTTTCCTGTGGAGAATCTGTGGAGATTGTTCCGTCTTCCATTTTCGTTATCTTCAGGTCTAGGAAAGTCACCGTTGTTGTGCTTGTCTCACAAGTAAGCTTGAGATTTAATTCATTTGTGTTTAGTATATTCAGAAAGTCTCGGAATTTGTCATGAGGACCATCCCAAAATATCAGGAGGTCGTCAATATACCTCATCCATATCAATATGTATTGGGTGTATGGTTCCATATTCTCATGGAAGACAATTGTCTCCTCCCACCATCCCAAATACATATTAGCATAGGTGGGGGCACAAGCCGCCCCCATCGCTGTGCCCCTCACCTGCAGATAGTACTTATCATCAAATACAAAGAAATTCTTCTGTAGTACAAAGGTCAGAAGTTTGATGATAAATTTCCCAAAATCTGTGCTGCCATCCTTATTAAGAAAGAACTCAACTGATTCTATTCCCTTGTCGTGTAAAATACTCGTGTAAAGGGATTCTACATCACATGTAATGAGCAGAACCCGCTCACTTACATGAATCTCATCCAGTTTACACAGAACCTCCATTGTGTCCTTTACATAGGATGGCAAACTTCCTGAGATGGGTATCAAGGAATTTGCTTGCTTGTTCAGTGAGACTTTCTATCCCAGACACAATCGGTCGTCCAGGAGGTAGGCTTTCATTTTTATGAATTTTAGGAAGCAAATATAGTGTAGGGATTTTTGGTTCATTGACTTCCAGAAACTTAAACTCTGTGTTATTGATGATCCCATCCTCGTGTGCCGATATGATCATTTTATCATATTGTTTTTTGTAGATCTCCATAGGGTTGGACAATAAGCGTTTATAACACTTAAGATCATTAAGTTGTGTCATCGCTTCATTTAAATACAGCTGTTTGTCCCAAATAACCACATTACCTCCTTTATCTGAGGGTTTAATTTGGACATTGTTCCAAGCATAGTTGCCAATTCAGCTTATAACAAGCGGAATTGGGCTTGTTTTTTCTTCTGGTTGCTTATTTTTTTGGGTGGTTGCTTGTTGCTTGTTTTTGGGCTTATAATTTTATTTGCTGCTTGTTTTTGGGCTTCTTTTGTTTTTAGGTATCACTGACACCAACTTTCAGAGATAATTAGTCATTCATCCATATAACACAGATCCTCACACAGACATACTGTAGGTGAGACGTTGTGGATGAATAGAGTCTTAAAGAAATGATGATGAGTCATTCCTTATGTCTATTGTTGCCGACTGCCGGTTGTGTGTATTCAGTAGGGCTAATTTGTTTTTAACAATGACAACAACAAAGACACTGACCAGTGACCAGACACACAACAGTGAAGCAATTTAGGACCACTTTATGTGGTATTCTTTATGTCAGATATGGTTTAAGACCCTTGGGTATTTGTTGCATTTTTTTTTAAACCAACTACCAATATGCTTCAGCGCTTCAACTCAGGAATGTATAACATGGAAGCTTCTATAGACGATGGAGACAGCTCAGATGAATTTGCTTATATCCATTTTACATAAAACCTTTGTAATTCAGTGTGCCATGTACTTTACCTCACAGTATGCCATCTGCAATGCACTTTACTTCACACAGTGTGCCATGCACTTTACCTCACACAGTGGGGGTCATTCCGAGTTGTTCGCTCGCTAGCTGCTTTTAGCAGCATTGCACACGCTAGGCCGCCGCCCTCTGGGAGTGTATCTTCGCTTAGTAGAATTGCGAACGAAAGATTAGCAGAATTGTGAATAAATAATTCTTAGCAGTTTCTGAGTAGCTCGAGACTTACTCCTACACTGCGATCAGCTCAGCCCGTTTCGTTCCTGGTTTGACATCACAAACACGCCCTGCGTTCGGCCAGCCACTCCCCCGTTTCTCCAGACACTGCTGCGTTTTATCCTGGCATGCCTGCGTTTTTTCCGCACACTCCCAGAAAACTGTAAATTTCCGCCCAGAAACACCCACTTCCTGTCAATCACACTCCGATCACGTCAACGATTAAAATTCTTCGTTCGGACGTGAGTAAATCTACCAAGTTTTGTGCTAAATTACTTAGCGCATGCGCACTGCGTACCATGCACATGCGCATTTTTGCCTTAAACGCTCCGTTGCGAAAATCGGCAACGAGCGAACAACTCGGAATGACCCCCAGTGTGCTATCTGCAATGCACTATACTTCACACAGTGTGCCATGCACTTTACCTCACATAGCATGCCATCTGCAATGCACTTTACTTCACAGTGTGCCATGCACTTTACCTCACATAGTATGCCATCTGCAATGCACTTTACTTCACACAGTGTGCCA
This sequence comes from Pseudophryne corroboree, assembly GCF_028390025.1. Classification (NCBI taxonomy): domain Eukaryota; kingdom Metazoa; phylum Chordata; class Amphibia; order Anura; family Myobatrachidae; genus Pseudophryne; species Pseudophryne corroboree. Next base: position 803,105,764 of record NC_086449.1, on the reverse strand, counting down.
TGCACTTTACCTCACAGTGTGCCATCTGCAATGCACTTTACCTCTCAGTAATTCCTTTGTTATTTATTGAATTGAGTTACTATTTAATATTTATATATGCATTTATTATTTTGAATTGTCTTAATAATCTTTTGTTTTGTTACCTTGATTTGGCCTCTTTATTTATTTAATAGAAGTACAAAGTTGGATGTTGTAAGATTATTTGTTTTATCTTTACATCGAATAAATATTTCACAGTGAATACAAATGACCACAGATACAGTATATACAGTTGCCAATTTTCACTTGAGATTTTTCTTTAGAGGAAACTTGAAAGTATAGTATCTTAAATTCACAACTCTAACTATAATATTTATAAAAATTCCAGTATTCTTTAAAAGCCAGTTTTGTGCTGATAAATATAATTGTAAAGACCTTAAAGGCAGATTATATAAATAATTATATGTATTTTAATAAGACAAACAATAATGTTTGTTTTTATATATAAAAAAAAAAAACTTGAGTTGGGCTTATTTTTGGGCTGCTTAGGATTGGTTTGGGCTTGTTTTGGGCTTATTTTTCAGTCATTGGTTGCTTGTTTTTCATTTCAGAGTTGGCAACACTGGTTCCAAGATTTTATATCCTTAAGGGCTTCCCTCTCTCCTGGGGTGAGATTATCATTCATGGAAGATCTTTTTCTATGGATTTGCCCAAGTGTGTCTAATTCTTTGGAGACACTTTCCATGAATATGCCCACATTGGGGCAGATCTTTCCCTGGGGGAAGAATGTACCTTTCTTTTTGCAGATAGGTCTCTGACTGGAGATTGTATTCTCTTCCTCATTGGCCAGTTCTTCAAGTATCTGTATTGCTCCTAAATCATCTTCTGTGAGCTCTTGATTGACTTCACTCTCCTGAAGACCTATATTGGTGTCATGTTTCTTGAGCGAATAAAATTTATTAAGTAATACTTTACGCCCAAAGAGGTGAAGATCTTTCTCCAGACTGAACCTATCAAGATGTCTAACTGGAGAGAAAGAAAGACCCTTACTAAGAACTGAAATGTGAGAATCTGTGAGTACTATATCAGATAAGTTGATGATTTTTAAAAGGTCCTCCGTCGTACCATTGTCACCTATTTCCGCTTCTGTGTTCTCTTGGAGTACCGAGGTGTTCCCTGATTGTCCCATCTTCCACGGTTTTGCGTGCTTTTTGCCTCTCCTGATCTTCCTCCTTTTCCACCTCCACGATCTTCCATAGATACAGGAGCTGTGTCTAAAAAATCCCTACTGGAATGGGAGGGTAAATTTGCTTTCAATTGGTATGACTTTTGAGAGTCCTCTGCTTCTGAGGAATCCTGATCTGTAGAGGTAAAACTATGTGATGGTCTCCTTTTCTGACGTGATAGATCTTTCTGATAATTCCATCTGAAGACCTGATTGAGGGCATAATCTCGTTTATCCCTCATGAATTTGTTCTTTTTACGATCCATAATTTCTGTTTCCAATTTACTAAGATCATTTTTGTATTTTTCAAATGTCTGTTGAAATGTTGTTTCCTGTTCATGAACCTTTAATTTATTAGTGACAATTTCAATTTCTTTGCTGCATTGGTCTAATATTAAATTGTCATGTTTTACCAAAATCAGCATAAGGTCATGTGAACATTTCTCTAATACCTCTTCCCATTCCAGTTTAAGATTTTCAGTGTTGAGATCATATGCAGGGAAGACCCTAGGTCTCAGACCTCTTGGGGTGATTTTGTGTTTGATATAATTATCAAAAGTGGTCATTTCCCACCAAGTTTTCATTTGTTTGGTGAGAAGTTGTTTTAATAATATAAGGTCATCATTCCAATTGTTAGTATGTCTGGACTCTCCTCCTGTTGTATCCGAAAAGATGGATCCAACATCATTATTCCATTTTTCTCTCCTACTTAGTAATTCCGCAGTGAGACTAAAATTAGTCATGATAGCTCCCTTTCAGATTAGTATAAATTCTATCAAGGATAAATGCTCAAATAATATATTGTCGTGCTAGATCTGAATCTGAGGATAGACCTCAGTAATAGTGATATTTGAAATGTAGAAGACCGCACAGACCTCCAGTATATTCTGATATCTGGTATTTTATTATTGTCTTTCCCCTAGTTAGAGATTGATTTGTCCCTGAACTGGACTAACGATATATCTTTAGGGGGGTGCACCTGGAATAAAACTATTCAGTATTGGGCAAACAAAGAGAAAAAAGTATTCCTTTATTAGGGCACACAAGGACTAATACCATTCATTTAACTATAAGTCATCATCCTTTCAGATAATGACCACTAATGTTAAAATATAACTTTTATTATATAACGTTAATAGCTGGCGAAATATGTGAAAAAAATTATAAATTTGTGCAAAATGTGGAAACAAAAATTTGATAAATAAAAATAAAGTGATATTAAAAGGCTAAACCACTGAATATGCTTGATTTATTATTCCTTATTAGGATATATTCCTGGTTGCTAAACAGTAAATTGTTGTATTATGGATTGTTGTTCTTATTGTGTGTACAGCTCTAAACAGACACTCTCATTCTACTATAGTGGTGTTAAATGGCCACCCGTTATTAACATGCCATATGATTCTTCAATTCACAACCAAGAAGGGGCACTGGTGAATTTGCTTAAATGTATACATTCACCCTCATTAATCCTTGCCTCATGGGTTGGCATGTTATTATAGACGGTTGTATCTGTTAGTCGACCTGTACTTATTGCATTCTCATATAATCAGGAAATGACTGTGAGCATGCTATTATTCCACTGCTGATTTTGTTCAGATAGAGCAGAGAAGGATCACTATTAAATACCCGTAGCTGTATTTTCTGCTACGAGTTAATTTGAGCTACTCACTTGAGTTCAATATTTAAGCTATTATCGGCTTTATAATTAGCCAGTTGAATTCATTGGATTGTAGCTCAGGTTTATTCACAAATGACAGTCTTGTTGGTTATCTTGCAGCATGTGTGAAATTAATTAATGAGCCGTGTCTGATATGCATACTTTATTATAAATTAACATGAGATTCCTACCCTGAACTTTATCAGGGATGTGGTCTCTGAGCTCATTTTATTGCACCAGATTACAAACTCAAATATAATCAACTAGTGTCGTATCATATATTTCACTGCTGACAACTAGGATCTAGTAACTGGTGCGGGTTCTGAGATTCTATTCTCCGCAATTGTATGCACCGGCTCGTTCACATTAATTACCCATTGGTCTTTTGGGATTAATTAACAAAGTGTGTCTCACAGACTAATTTAGTCAGATCGCGGTGTATGTATACTTTATCACTATAAGACGTTATGTTGCTAGAATAGTTGAATGATATATGTGTGTACGCAGGAGTTAGAAGGATTTCAGACAGCGGCATGTGTGTGTTATGACAGCAACCTTAGTGAGCCGTTTAGTTTGACGGGGAGCAGGGGAAACTTCTAATAGTCCATGCTGGACACTGAGCCCCTGGCTGCAGCACACGGTTAAATACTAAATGAGTTCTCTTATGAGACGTGGTGTATGCCAAACGAGCTCCTTAATAAATCTTTATCTGGGACACAACCTTAAATATACTAATTATTGGTGAATATAATAAGACCGGGTGTTCGTCTGACGGAGCACGTCTTATAGTGATAAAGTATACATACACCGCGATCTGACTAAATTAGTCTGTGAGACACACTTTGTTAATTAATCCCAAAAGACCAATGGGTAATTAATGTGAACGAGCCGGTGCATACAATTGCGGAGAATAGAATCTCAGAACCCGCACCAGTTACTAGATCCTAGTTGTCAGCAGTGAAATATATGATAGGACACTAGTTGATTATATTTGAGTTTGTAATCTGGTGCAATAAAATGAGCTCAGAGACCACATCCCTGATAAAGTTCAGGGTAGGAATCTCATGTTAATTTATAATAAAGTATGCATGTCAGACACGGCTCATTAATTAATTTCACACATGCTGCAAGATAACCAACAAGACTGTCATTTGTGAATAAACCTGAGCTACAATCCAATGAATTCAACTGGCTAATTATAAAGCCGATAATAGCTTAAATATTGAACTCAAGTGAGTAGCTCAAATTAACTCGTAGCAGAAAATACAGCTACGGGTATTTAATAGTGATCCTTCTCTGCTCTATCTGAACAAAATCAGCAGTGGAATAATAGCATGCTCACAGTCATTTCCTGATTATATGAGAATGCAATAAGTACAGGTCGACTAACAGATACAACCGTCTATAATAACATGCCAACCCATGAGGCAAGGATTAATGAGGGTGAATGTATACATTTAAGCAAATTCACCAGTGCCCCTTCTTGGTTGTGAATTGAAGAATCATATGGCATGTTAATAACGGGTGGCCATTTAACACCACTATAGTAGAATGAGAGTGTCTGTTTAGAGCTGTACACACAATAAGAACAACAATCCATAATACAACAATTTACTGTTTAGCAACCAGGAATATATCCTAATAAGGAATAATAAATCAAGCATATTCAGTGGTTTAGCCTTTTAATATCACTTTATTTTTATTTATCAAATTTTTGTTTCCACATTTTGCACAAATTTATAATTTTTTTCACATATTTCGCCAGCTATTAACGTTATATAATAAAAGTTATATTTTAACATTAGTGGTCATTATCTGAAAGGATGATGACTTATAGTTAAATGAATGGTATTAGTCCTTGTGTGCCCTAATAAAGGAATACTTTTTTCTCTTTGTTTGCCCAATACTGGCAGGATATTTCCCATCACCCTCAGGCCCTGAAGTTTTCCGGCTTTTCTGGGCATGATACTACCACATGACCTTTATTCCCACAGTACAAACACAACCCCTGCTGTCTCCTCTGCGTCTTCTCACGCGAGGAGAGGCGGGTAGCTCCAATCTGCATAGGCTCCTCGGAAAATTCCTCAGAGTCTGAGGTTCCCTTGGGAAAGAAGGAAACCTCAGTCTCCCTTTCAAGCCTACGCTCTCTCAGCCGTCTATCCACCCGGATGGATAACTGCATGAGCTGATCCAAGCTATCAGGCAAGGGATATTGTACCAGTTGGTCCTTTATCTGGTTAGAAAGACCTCTTCGGTACTGGTGTCTCAGGGCTGGGTCATTCCACTGGGTATCATGGGCCAACCTCCGAAACTCCGTACAGTAAACCTCAACTGGCCTTCGCCCTTGCTTAAGGATCGAAATCTGAGCCTCGGCTGAGGCCGTCTTGTCAGGGTCATCATACAACATGCCCAGTGCCGTAAAAAAAGCATCAACACTTTTAAGCGACGGACAGTCAGGCTGCAACCCATATGCCCAGACCTGTGGGTCTCCTTGTAGCAAGGAAATCACTATGCCCACCCGCTGAATCTCCGACCCAGAAGACTGAGGCCTAAGCCGGAAGTATAGCTTGCAGCTCTCCTTGAAACAAAAGAACTGCGAGCGATCTCCAGAAAAACGATCCGGGAGATTTACTTTCGGCTCCTTAACCCCTGAAGGTGCTGCTGCTGCGGGAGCTCCGCCAGCGGCCTGGGAGGTGTGCATTTTAATGGACAAATCATTAAATTGTCGAGTCAGGACCTGCACCTGATCGACCACCTGTTGCAACGTATTTTGAGGGGTATGCTCCATATTCCCACAAAATTTCAACAGGAGTATTAGGCTGCTGAATATGTTATGCACACCAGTGCCTGCAGGAATGTACTGGTGTCAGAACTGTTATGCACTCCAGTGCCTGCAGGAATGTACTGGTGTTTGGACTGTTATGCACACCAGTGCCTGCAGGAATGTACTGGTGTCTGAACGGATAGTTATGCAAAACAAATGAACTCACAGACAGACTGGGGAATATGACATTACGTACACAGAAGGTGATAGGGTAACAAAATACACACAAAGTGAACAGAGAAGCCCAGAGGCTAAGGAACTGGGTGTCTCCCTAGTATTAGTAATGCTCAGATGGGAAAAGCAAGATGTTGTGTTTTAATACGTAGAGAACCCGAAATGCTGTTGCTAAGGGCAACAGCAAAACCCTAAAGGGTTACCAACGGGTGTGGCAGTAAACTCCTTGGTCAGAGATGGAATGATAGACACAAGGAGAGTCTCCACAATCCTAATTCTCACTTGCAGTGCACAGGTTCAGCTTACTGCCACTAAACTGACACCTGACACCTTGCACAGTGAGACAGGATTTAGGCAGGCAAGTCTTAGAATACAGCCGCAAACTTGCTAAGTTCACAGAGTAGTAAAAGAACCCCAGCAAGTTAAATGACTGACTCCAGTCTTACTGCTAGGTCTGGATTGGCAGAGTGTAGTACCAAATCCCCAGGCCTATTTGCAGTAAGCAACAACAAATACAAAGCTACACAGTACTGGCTAACTTTCAGGAACTGACTAACCAACAAAGATTCAGCAGCATCTGCTTAACCTGAGAAGAGGCCTTATAAAGCAGGTGCTGTCCACGCCCCACTCAGACCTCACAGACTGTGAGCACAAAAACCAGCACCGGATCCCCTGCCGTGCACAGAGCCTGTAACCACTGCACAGCAAAAGACCCGAACCGGAGTATCAGCTGCGCTCAGGTTACTCCGCTAGCACTTGTCTCCCGGTTGCCATGACGACGTGGCAGCACAGGGCAGGAGACCCTAACAATTTGATGCACCTCTGGCCCTAGATCGAAATCTGGTGGACCGAAAGGACTAAGTAGACGGTCCCGGGTAGGTACGTCTAGCAGGCGGAGGCCCCTTGAAGGAAGAAACACGGATTTCCCGGCAGTAGCTTTGGAGATCCATGCGTCCAATTCGCCTCTGAATAGCTATTCACCTATAAAGGGAAAAAGATTCCACATTGCGTTTGGAGTCAGCGTCTGCAGTCCACAGACGCAACCTATGGCTCTGCGTGCTGACATAGCCATAGCAGTGGTTCTAGCATTAATATATTGGCAATCTCTTTTAGGGAGTCACAGAGGACTCTTGCCGTGTCCTCAATGTGTTTTAGGAAAGTCACCGTAGTAGCTAGGGTCATGTCACCCGAGAGACCCTCCTGAATTTGAGTAGCCCAGGAGTGAATTGCATGTGTCATCCAGCAACCTGCAATGACCACTCTTTGAGATACCCCTGCAGCAATGTAGATAGATTTCAGTGTGGCCTCAATTTTCCTATCCCCCGGGTACTTTCTCGTAAAGGAGCCCAGAGCCGGGAGTACCGCCTTCTTAGAGAGGCGAGAGACTGAGACGTCTACAGCCGGAGATTCTTCCCAGAACTTTCTACCCTCAGGGGCAAAGGGGAATGTATGCAAAAACCGTTTTGACACCTGATGTTTCTTATCTGGATTCTTCCAGGCTATCTTAAATAAATCATCTAATTCTTTAGAATCAGGAAATGTGACAGTCAGTTTGTCTTGAGGGAGGAAAAATGACTGCTGATTTGCAGCGTCCTCTAAGGGGAGCTTTAGTACATCCCTTATAGTTAAATGAGGGGTTCAATACCCTGAGTAGGATTGGAATCCCCACCTAAGGGATCCACACCGTCCCCATCATCCTGTATATCATCATCAGAACCTGATAGAAGTGCAGGTAAAGCACGTTTTTGCACACCTGTATTAGACAGAGGTAGGGGCATAGCCAGAACTTTGTGGGCCCCATAGCAACATTTTGAAGGGGCCCCCGTCCCAATGCTTCTAGAGAGACACCTCTCTGCAGCAGTTGTTAATGTTATGCCCTATATAATAGTGTCCTAGTTCATATTCTGAACCATAGTAGAGCCTTATTTAATGTGATGCCCCATAGTAGTGCCCTAGTTTCTTTTATGAATTGCAGTAGTGCTTAAGTTCACTGTATGTCACATTTCAGAGCTGCCAGTACACATTATGCCGCACTGTACCCCCAATTCACATTATGATATATAGTGCTCCCCATTCATATCGTGCCTTATCACAGTGCCCTGGTTCATATTATATAACATTAAAATGCCCTCCAGTTCATTTTATACCACACTACAATGAGCAGGCCCAGAGGCATACCTAGATATATTGCAGGTCCCAAGGAAAATTTTTGAAAGGACCCCTACTCAATGCCGAAAAATATATATAACATTTAACTGTGACAGGGAAGGTGGCCCCTCTCAGCTCTGGGCCCCATAGCAGCTGCACTGCCTGCACCTATGGTAGCTACGCCCTTGGACAGGGGGGGGGGGAATGGGGAACATCAGCCCTGGCAGCTAGATCTGCTACTGCTTTTTGCAGTTCTTGTGTTTTGTTGGCATTTGCAGTGAACTGATATGACATATCAGACATCATAGTTTTGATAACCCCCAGCCAGATGGGCTTGTGACTCTCCCCCACATTGTCCTCAGCATTTTGTGAGGATTGACTACACTGCTCACATGATATGGAACCAGATGAAAGAGGGGAGAATCTGGCATTACATCATACTTACCTACTTTGTAAGTCTCCTCTCCGGGAGAAGCCCGGAGAGGAGACGTTGCAGGTGTCTTCGGGGGGCGGGGCCGGACTGTGACATCACTAAGCCCCGCCCCGCATCGGGAAATGCCGTGATTTGCGAGTCCGCTGGAAAGGGGCGGGGCTAAAATGACGCTATTTGCGTCATTTTAACCCCTTCTCCACCCGACGGACCCGCAAATCTCTCCATCCTGCTCGCATCACTAGGGTGCGAGCAGGATGCGGGAGACCTGCCCACTCTTCCGGGGGTGTGGGGGGCTACCCCAAAAAACGGGAGCCTCCCGCAGCTTCCGGGAGAGTAGGTAAGTATGCATCACATACACTGCATAACTTTTGTTTTACCATAATGAAAACACACAATACACATACAACACAGACTGATTACAATGCAAGCCTGTCCTATTCAGAGCCGGCCCTAACCAATATGATGCCCTAGGCAAGATTTTGGCTGGTGCCCCCTAGCACCACCGCTAGTTCCGCCTCTGACCCTACACCCTTTTCTCAGCACTATCACCCCTCACCCATTGCAGTCCTCATTTTGGTGTTCATACCCCCTATATTTTAAATAGGAAGACTGCGCACATTTGGTGCACAGCCCATAAAGGACTGTGTTCTTGCTGGTAAGGGGCATGGCCACACAATAGTACTCCCAACTGAAACACTATTGCACAACCAACCCACCCACACACAGTACCCACATGGCCGCTAACACTGTGACCTCTGCCTCTGCTTGGATACAGATGTGTCCTCATATATCTTGCCTCAATACACCATGCAGCAGGAGATGTCTGGCATGAGCCAGCTGGCAGCTCTGCTAACGTCGGGCGCCTTTTTTGATGAAAATGCATCTTATTTGCATTGCTATATGGCTAGGATGCACAAACAGCTTCTGCTGATTAAAATGATATGCGGCATGCCTATATTCTGTGTGTGAATGTGACTGTATCTGCATATGGAATGCTACGTTACAGTGATTTTCAGGAATCCACTGTTGCGTAGCATTTAGCATGCAGATACAGTCGCAGTCCCACACAGAATATAGGCATGCCGCATATCATTTTAATCAGCAGAAGCTGCTTGTGCCCCTAGGCATGCCAAATGCCCTAGGCATTTGCCTAGTTTGCCTATGCCTAGGGCCGGCTCTGGTCCTATTGCATGTGAGAGGAGAGACAGAGGAAGAGAGGACACCAGCACACCCAGCGCTGCAGAGCCCCAGTGAGGCTGTCAGCATTTTTACATAACAGTGAGAACTGCTTATATAATGTAATTCCCTCAGAGGAATAATATCTGTGAACAAAAAAACATCTCTCCCCCTAATCAACACCCTGTACCAGTGATCCAGCGTGTGACAGCCTGGAGGAGCCGTGTGAGGCTGCTGCTGCTTATGCTGAGGGAGGCGCCAAAATGCCACTGAGCCCTCTCTGATGTAGCTCCCCCCCCCCCCCCCCCCCCGTAATGGCACCGCAGCTACTTATACTTATACTGGCCTGTCTCCTAACCATGCTGTAGTCTCACATGAATGTTTAGTACAGCCATCGCTAACCAGTCTCACCCACGCTTCTGCCACACCAAGAATCGGGTAACCCCCTTGCGCGGTCCCCGGAGTGTACTCACCACCGACGATCACCTTGAGGCAGTGTTAGGGGTGTGCGGCATGCTGCCGTTGTGACAGCCAAGGCACAGTGCCCCGCTGAACAAACAACCCCTTAGGATGGTGTTCCTGCAGTGGGGAAGCGGCTCTGCACCTCGTGATGCTGGTGACAGTCCCCTCCGCTAACTCCCACGGCGCAGGTATGCTGTTGCCCAAACAGCATACCGAAATAAACAAAAGTTTAAAATAAAATGAAGAAAAACTCTGGAGCTAGCAGAGTGTGCATCCTCTCCTGAGGGCACTCTTTCTAAAATGCCTGTGGGAAGGCGCATAGAGGGGAGGAGTCAGCACACCCAGTGGAAGAAATTTAAAGTGCACTGGCTCCTTTGGACCCCGTCTATACCCCATCATACTAATGTGTCCCCAATATCCATTATGGATGCTAGAGAAACAAACATAGAGCGATATAAGTGTTAAAAATAAATGTAAGATGGTGATGCCCTAAAGCTGCCCAGCCAGAGCAATCCAAGTAGCCCCACGCCCCAAAAGTTCACCCCACTGACTTGCTATATAATTATAAAGTACTACTTGAGGACTAGATTTGATTCCGCACAGGTATGTGGTAACTAAAGATTATTTTATAAATACCAGTGTACCTTCAATATCTCGGCAGATTGCCATTTTAAATACTTTATTTTTCTATTCTATTCTCTGGGTGCCTGGAATTACTCAGCCCACTCCTGTTCTCACAAATGGTTAACATAGAGTATTAATTGCATTCAAAACTTGCCAAAGAGAACAGGTTTATAGAAATGTTCGCTCTGTTATTTCTTCTGTTACACGTGCTCACTCTCCAATGCTTAATACTCTCAGGAATACGATTTCATACTATAGAGTAAAAGTGAGCAATATACTCAATTTAATACATTTTTAAATCACTATTTTTACGTCTTCAGTCGTCTGAATATATGTTTATTCTGGAAAATAATAAAAGTTAAGTTTTAATTACATCTATATACTTACCGTATTAATTATTATTTTTGAAGTGTGCCCCAGATAGACCAAACAGTCTTCTTTTGCTTCTCTGCAAAACCCCACGAAATGTAGTTTCCTGAACTATTTTCTGGGAGCACTACCAACCAGTCACAACTGTATGAGAATTCTTGAAATCAGTTGCGTTACGTTGGTCAGTACAATATTATTTACATCATCTTTATCATCTACTAATATCATAGTATTCACAATCTTGTCCTGTGCAGAATCCATACCCCAACTTCTTTATACATGTAACACAACAAGAATTAAAAAGGCGATTGGCAGAAGGACTCAAATTGGTCCGAGATATCAGATCCCTAATAATTGGGAAATCCCCAGCGGAGAGAAGCCCCGTAGATAATGTTAATATTGTGGGGACCAGATATTTACTGAGTATTGGATATGCTAAGAGTCAATAAAACCGATGAATAGTGGGGTACCTGGAGTCACAAAGATCAGGTGCAAACTTTCAAATATATCAAGGGTTTTAACAATGTCCAGGAGGGAAACATTCTCCAAATGAAGAGAAGCAATAGGACACGAGGACATGCACTGAGACTGGAGGGGGGGAGGTTCAGGGGAAATTTGCGGAAAAATAATTTCACAGAAAGGGTAGTGGACAAGTGGAATAGCCTCCCATCAGAGGTGGTAGAGGCTAAGACAGTAGAGAAATTTAAACATGCATGGGATAGACTTAAGGATATCATTACAAAGAAATAAGGATCAAATAAGGTTAGAGATAAAAATAATGTAAAAAAAAATAAAAAGGGGCAGACTAGATGGGCCAAGTGGTTCTTATCTGCCGACAAATTCTATGTTTCTATGTTTCTATTTCTATGCAAGAAAAAGTGTGATTCTGCTTTCAATGTTATACTGGAGTTGTTCCTAGGTTTACAGCCTACTACACCGAGTCTTCCCTGGTAGTGTAGTCACCCACCAGGTACTGACCCGGCCCTCTACTGTTTAGCTTCCAAGATCAGACGAGATTGGGCACAAGCAGCGAGGTATAATGGTAGGTTATGAGTGTATAATATGTCCGTCTCCTGAATCATTGATGATGTTCAGAAGGAAGTAATTGAAGACTGGAGAATAGAAGGATCTGCTTTTGGTGTTAGATGGTGAGCGAATGTCCCATCAGTTGGAAAACTGCCATGGGAGAACGTCCCCCAAATCACCAATGAGAGTCCTGAATAGGAAAAATAGACGCGCTCCAAGCGTGGTGCCCCTGTTACTATATAGCAGAGTGAATGTAATATTAAGATATATCCAAGTTGCTCCGTATTGCTGGTAAATCCTGTTAATAACAATTAGTATAGAATAAAGTATCAAAAGGTAGAAAGGTTCAAACAAAACATGATACAGTGACGAAATCTAATAAAACGGCAGATTTATAGAGCTCCCTCGGAGTGACCAAGCCCGTTTGCTAAGGGCGAAACGCGTCTCCCAACTCCTATAGGCAGCGGCGGATCCGACGGTCTGGAGCCCGGCACATTTAGCTCAGATGACATAGCGGTAATCTTACCCCCGTACCCAGATTGGTGAGATCAAGCTTTACACTTCTTAACAGCAGCAGCGGAATGGGGGAGATTTCTTCCGCTCCTTAATTATACAATAGTCTCCGCTTCCAACACATCTTTATGGGAAGAGGGTCATTGTATTTATATGTGTTTTACTGGGCAGTGGTCAACCCGCACTTCAGGAGAGAGGGCACTGTGTCCATATGTATTGAAAGTGCAGGGGCTAACCCGCACATTAGCAGTATCACCAGGGGCGTAGCCAGAACTTTATGGGCCCCATAGCAACATTTTGAAAGGGCCCTCGTCCCAATGCTTCTAGTGAGACACTTGTCGGCAGCAGTTGTTAATGTTATGCCCTATAATAGTCCCTAGTTCATTTTCTGAACCATAGTAGAGCCTTATTTAATGTGATGCCCCATAGTAGTGCCCTAGTTTCTTTTATGAATCGCAGTAGTGCTTAAGTTCACCCTATGTCACATTTCAGAGCTGCCAGTATACATTATGCCGCACAGTACCTCCAATTCACGTTATGATATATAGTGCTCCCCGTATATATTGTGCCTCATTACAGTGCCCACGGTTCATATTATATAACATTAAAATGCCCTCCAGTTCATTTTATACCACACTACAATGAGCAGGTAAAGGTGCATAATTAGATATATTGCAGGCCCCAAGGAAAAAGTTTGAAAGGACCCCTACGTATCACCCAATGGCGAAAAATGTATATAACATATGTAACTTTGACAGGGAAGGTGGGCCCCTCTCAGCTCTGGCCCCATAGCAGCTGCACCTATGGTAGCTACACCCTGTATATAACACATGTAACTGTGACAGGGAAGGTGGGCCCTCTCAGCTCTGGCCCCATAGCAGCTGCACCTATGGTAGCTACACCCTGTATATAACACATGTAACTGTGACAGGGAAGGTGGCCCCATAGCAGCTGTACTCCCTGCACCTATGGTAGCTACACCCTGTATATAACACATGTAACTGTGACAGGGAAGGTGGCCCCTCTCAGCTCTGGGCCCCATAGCAGCTGCACTCCCTGCACCTATAGTAGCTACACCCTGTATATAACACATGTAACTGTGACAGGGAAGGTGGCCCCATAGCAGCTGTACTCCCTGCACCTATGGTAGCTACACCCTGTATATAACACATGTAACTGTGACAGGGAAGGTGGCCCCTCTCAACTCTGGGCTCCATAGCAGCTGCACTCCCTGCACCTATGGTAGCTACACCCCTGTATATAACACATGTAACTGTGACAGGGAAGGTGGCCCCTCTCCGCTCTGGGCCCCATAGCAGCTGCACTCCCTGCACCTATGATAGCTACGCCCTGTATATAACACATGTAACTGTGACAGGGAAGGTGGCCCCTCTCAGCTCTGGGCCCCATAGCAACTGCACTCCCTGCACCAATGGTAGCTACACCCTGTATATAACACATGTAACTGTGATAGGGAAGGTGGCCCCTCTCAGCTCTGGGCCCCATAGCAGCTACACTGCCTGCACCTATGGTAGCTATGACCTTGAGTATCACGCATGTGGTAAAGGGTTTAATGTTGTTATATACCTTATACTCAGGAGGATTATTAGTGTGATGCCCTGTGTGGTGAATGCTCTAAGCTGCATATCAGTTTGTACACCCATGCTCACTGTTTCTTTGGTTATCTAGCCCTGGCTCATATAACTTATACCCCTTTCACACCGCAGCTATAACCTGGTAAATTGCCGTTTTTTAAGCCTTCCAAAGCGGTTCTAGCTGCGGTGTGAAAGGGCCACTTTGAATTTACTGGTTACAGATTACTGGTATTTTAAAACGGTTAAAAAGCAGGGTCCTACGCGGTTCAGACCCGTTTCATTGTGCAGTGTGAAAGGCTCTGAAACGGTATTTCCAAACCACAGAAGGTGATAGGCTGTCTCCATACGTGATGTCACCAGGCAGAAGCAGGAAATAAACTGGAGGAAACACATGAGAGTGAAGAAGCATTTTATTATACAGAATACAGTTTAAAATGGCAAATTGGAGTGATGAGGAGGTTAGGGAGCTGCTTAAGATGAGAGGGGATGAAGAAATTGCTAGACAAATCACTGGGACAGTGAAGGATGCAGTAATCTACAAAAACATGGTAAAGATGCTTGAAGCTGCTGGGTTCCATCGTATGACTAGCCAAATTATTAATAATTAATTAATAATTATTAATAATGTGTGGGCCAGAAAAGTCCATTTATAATGACAACCACTGTTTTCTATGGGAGAAACGGGTTCACTGTGAAAGGTACCAAAACGGTAATGAAATGGTAATATACTGGTTACAACATGCGATGTGAAGGGGGTTTAACTGCTCAGACCCGTTTTAAGAACCGTTTCAAAAGCAGGGTTTGCGATGTGAAAGCAGCATAACACTACCAGACTGATCGGATGATAGATCAGCCTGTGTGATTAGAAACCTAAAACACATTTTAGGTTGGCCACTGGTACTTGACAACATTTATTATATGTGTCTTCTCTTTTAATTGATTTATTTCCATGATTTAGTGGTGCTTAATGAGCCAGTACGGTGTTAATAAGCTCACTTTCAACTGGTGGAAATTGAATGTTTTCTATTAGTATGGCGTGAGCCTAAATTTGCCAGCAACTTCTAAAAGCCAAGATTATACATTGGCCTGCTGTTTCTTTCATTGCTCTATAAATCTGCCGTTTTATTAGATTTCGTCACTGTATCATGTTTTGTTTGAGCCTGTCTACCTTTTGATACTTTATTCTATACTGAAGGCAACAATTGTTACTAACAGGCTTTACCAGCAATACAGAGCAACTTGGATATATCCTAATAATACATTCACTCTGCTATATAGTAACAGGGGCACCACGCTTGGAGCACATCTATTTTTTAGGATCCGGTCTGAAGATCGACACTGTCTAAGTCGACAATGTTTAGGTCGACCGCTATAGGTCAACAGTCACTAGGTCGACAGAGTTGGATGGTAGACAGGGTTTCTAGGTCGACATATGCTAGGTCGACAGGTCACAAGGTCGACATGAGTTTTTCACTTTTTTTGAACTTTTTCATACTTAATGATCCACGTGGACTATGATTGGAACGGTAATCTGCGCTGAGCGAAGCGGTAGCGGTGCGAGGCACCTTGCCCGAAGCATGGTGAGCGAAGCAAGTCATGCGAGGGGACACGGTGCACTAATTGGGGTTCCTGGTCACTCTACGGAGTAAACGACACAAAACCCCCCATCATGTCGACCTTTTGATCTGTCGACCTAACACGTGTCGACCTTCCACCCCTGTCGACCTAGTGACTGTCGACCTATAGTGGTCGTCCTAAACATTGTCGACCTAGACACTGTAGATCTAATGATCCACTCCCCTATTTTTCCTATTCAGGACTCTCATTGGTGATTTGGGGGACGTTCTCCCATGGCAGATTTCCAACTGATGGGACATTCGCTCACCATCTAACACCAAAAGCAGATCCTTCTTTTCTCCAGTCTTCAATTACTTCCTTCTGAACTCTCAATGATTCAGGAGACGGACATATTATACACTCATAACCTACCATCATACCTCGCTGCTTGTGCCCAATCTCCTCTGATCTTGGAAGCTAAACAGTAGAGGGCCGGGTCAGTACCCGGTGGGTGACTACACTACCAGGGAAGACTCGGTGTAGTAGGTTGTAAACCTAGGAACAACTCCAGTGTAACATTGAAAGCAGAATCACACTTTTTCTTGCATCTGATCTTTGTGACTCCCGGTACCCCACCATTCATCGGTTTTATTGACTCTTAGCATAGCCAATACTCAGTAAATATCTGGTCCCCACAATAATAACATTATCTACGTGGCTTCTCTCCGCCGGGGATTTCCCAATTATTAGGGATCTGATATCTCGGACTAATTTGAGTCCTACTGGCAATCGCCTTTTTAATTCTTGTTGTGTTATATGTATGTCATGTCTATGTATCATAGGAGGTTTATTTCTTTAACGGCTCTATTAAAAGTTAAGTTTTACTCTCTAAACTAATTTTTCTTAATCAGTTATTTCAAGAGTGCGCCCACAAAGAAGTCTTCTTTCTTTTTCTTGCCAATATAATTATAAAGATCTTACATGTGGCTTTACTATACAGATTGTGCAGCCAGCAAATGCTAGGTTCCTATTTAAAAGCCTCAGTGGCAGTGGGAGGGGTGCACATCCTGAATGAAGGAAGTCTCTATCCTTCATCAGGTGTACACACACGTAATATTGATGTTATTGGCAAGAGTGTCCCTTCCGTGAACCTGCCAGCAGAAGGTACAGACAGATGGCTCTTACCTTTGCTGGCCAAATGTCACTTCTAGCTGGGCAATAAAAATGGTTTGATTGCTCTTTTACTGCAAATGGACATCTCTGAGCACATCAGCAAAGTGTAGTGAAGAAAGCAGGTTCACCGCCAGTGGCTGTTTCATTCATCCATATACATTAAACCTTTGTACGCATACACACAGCGACTTGCTGGAAAGCATTGGACTAGATTTTAGGATACACCATGACATTGATATTTTTCCTAATTATTCTTATTGGGCTATAATTGTGGCACGCAGCGTAAGGCGTCACAGGCTGGGAGACAGACAGGTGGTAACAGAAAGCTTGAGTCCTTTTATAAGCTTACAGCAGGGTGGACGTAGGTCATATTGCAGCCTCACCCTAAATATCTCTCATTGTAACAACCTGCGCAGTTTCACCGTCACTGTTTAGTGACCACGGGTCAGACATAAAGGAAATAATTGGGCGGCCACCAGTGCAACGCTCCCCCCACACTGCACCAACCACAGGCCTACTGTTCTCATTGTCACGATCCGGGTATCTGGATGCCATTTCTTACCCATCAGATGCCTCCTAAGGCTGGCTCAGCGCTCCAGGACCGGATCCCATCTGTTATCCTGATGTGCATATTCCCGCATCCTCTCCTGTCTCTCTGGACGCTGTCACAGTAACGCCTTATACATCTGGCATGGCGTCTCCCGCGGCCTCCGCCGCCGTTCCTGAGCTTCTGCATTCAGAGTGGCGATTACGTCAGCCGCGACCTCCGCTGTGTCCGCGTGGTTGGATGTGCACCTGTCAGCCTGGCGTCTCCTGTCTCCGGTGGCCGGCGCCGCCATTACTGTTTTCCAGACCACATGGATTACAAACCAAACTTCCCTCCAAGTGTCTGCATGGGCGCAGCCATCTTGGATTCTGTCATCTGATCATATTCACCAATCTGCTGTCTGTATTATTAATTTGCATAATTGCCTAGCCAATGCCTTCCTTGCTGCAGGTATAAATAGGTTGTGCCTGAGCAAGGAAGGCGTCAGTGCTTTGATTGTCAAACCTAGTTCCAGTTTGTCTCTCTCCTGTGAATGTCTTCCAGGTTCCAGCTCCTGTCTCCAGACTTCTGCTATAGAGACCCGCACCAGCATTCCATCTGCGGTGTAGCCTGACTCTCCGATCCATTCTGGACTCACCTGTTTCCAGCTACAACATCACCTGCTTCCAGCTCAGCTTCCAGCAGTGTACAGCTTCTCTTAAAGGGCCGGTGTCCTTTCTGCAGTTTACCACTCTCCACCGGTATTATTATTTCTCCGCTCTCAAATTCTACATTTCATCTATATTGTATCGCTCTCAAGCTTTATTTATTATTTAACTGGTTCCAGCCAGTATCCACTCCGTGCCAACACCTGTCTGGTTCTAACTAGAGATGAGCGGGTTCGGTTTCTCTGAATCCGAACCCGCCAGAACTTCATGTTTTTTTTCACGGGTCCGAGCGACTCGGATCTTCCCGCCTTGCTCGGTTAACCCGAGCGCGCCCGAACGTCATCATGACGCTGTCGGATTCTCGCGAGGCTCGGATTCTATCGCGAGACTCGGATTCTATATAAGGAGCCGCGCGTCGCCGCCATTTTCACACGTGCATTGAGATTGATAGGGAGAGGACGTGGCTGGCGTCCTCTCCGTTTAGAATAGATTAGAGAGACACTTGATTTACTAATTTTGGGGAGCATTAGGAGTACTCAGTACAGTGCAGAGTTTTGCTGATAGTGACCACCAGTTTTATTTATAATCCGTTCTCTGCCTGAAAAAAAGCGATACACAGCACACAGTGACTCAGTCACATACCATATCTGTGTGCACTGCTCAGGCTCAGGCCAGTGTGCTGCATCATCTATTATCTATATATAATATTATATATATCTGTCTGACTGCTCAGCTCACACAGCTTATAATTGTGGGGGAGACTGGGGAGCACTACTGCAGTGCCAGTTATAGGTTATAGCAGGAGCCAGGAGTACATAATATATTATATAGTGAGTGACCACCAGACACACAGTGCAGTTTATTTAATATATCCGTTCTCTGCCTGAAAAAAGCGATACACACAGTGACTCAGTCAGTCACATACCATATCTGTGTGCACTGCTCAGGCTCAGGCCAGTGTGCTGCATCATCTATATATATTATATATCTGTCTGACTGCTCAGCTCACACAGCTTATAATTGTGGGGGAGACTGGGGAGCACTACTGCAGTGCCAGTTATAGGTTATAGCAGGAGCCAGGAGTACATAATATTATATTAAAATTAAACAGTGCACACTTTTGCTGCAGGAGTGCCACTGCCAGTGTGACTAGTGACCAGTGACCTGACCACCAGTATATATAATATTAGTAGTATACTATCTCTTTATCAACCAGTCTATATTAGCAGCAGACACAGTACAGTGCGGTAGTTCACGGCTGTGGCTACCTCTGTGTCGGCACTCGGCAGCCCGTCCATAATTGTATATACCACCTAACCGTGGTTTTTTTTTCTTTCTTTATACATACATACTAGTTACGAGTATACTATCTCTTTATCAACCAGTCTATATTAGCAGCAGACACAGTACAGTGCGGTAGTTCACGGCTGTGGCTACCTCTGTGTCGGCACTCGGCAGCCCGTCCATAATTGTATATACCACCTAACCGTGGTTTTTTTTTCTTTCTTTATACATACATACTAGTTACGAGTATACTATCTCTTTATCAACCAGTCTATATATTAGCAGCAGACACAGTACAGTGCGGTAGTTCACGGCTGTGGCTACCTCTGTGTCGGCACTCGGCAGCCCGTCCATAATTGTATATGCCACCTAACCGTGGTTTTTTTTTCTTTCTTTATACATACATACTAGTTACGAGTATACTATCTCTTTATCAACCAGTCTATATATTAGCAGCAGACACAGTACAGTGCGGTAGTTCACGGCTGTGGCTACCTCTGTGTCGGCACTCGGCAGCCCGTCCATAATTGTATATACCACCTAACCGTGTTTTTTTTTTCTTTCTTTATACATACATACTAGTTACGAGTATACTATCTCTTTATCAACCAGTCTATATATTAGCAGCAGACACAGTACAGTGCGGTAGTTCACGGCTGTGGCTACCTCTGTGTCGGCACTCGGCAGCCCGTCCATAATTGTATATACCACCTAACCGTGGTTTTTTTTCTTTCTTTATACATACATACTAGTTACGAGTATACTATCTCTTTATCAACCAGTCTATATATTAGCAGCAGACACAGTACAGTGCGGTAGTTCATGGCTGTGGCTACCTCTGTGTCGGCACTCGGCAGCCCGTCCATAATTGTATATACCACCTAACCGTGGTTTTTTTTTCTTTCTTTATACATACATACTAGTTACGAGTATACTATCTCTTTATCAACCAGTCTATATTAGCAGCAGACACAGTACAGTGCGGTAGTTCACGGCTGTGGCTACCTCTGTGTCGGCACTCGGCAGCCCGTCCATAATTGTATATACCACCTAACCGTGGTTTTTTTTTCTTTCTTTATACATACATACTAGTTACGAGTATACTATCTCTTTATCAACCAGTCTATATATTAGCAGCAGACACAGTACAGTGCGGTAGTTCACGGCTGTGGCTACCTCTGTGTCGGCACTCGGCAGCCCGTCCATAATTGTATATACCACCTAACCGTGGTTTTTTTTTCTTTCTTTATACATACATACTAGTTACGAGTATACTATCTCTTTATCAACCAGTCTATATATTAGCAGCAGACACAGTACAGTGCGGTAGTTCACGGCTGTGGCTACCTCTGTGTCGGCACTCGGCAGCCCGTCCATAATTGTATACTAGTATCCAATCCATCCATCTCCATTGTTTACCTGAGGTGCCTTTTAGTTGTGCCTATTAAAATATGGAGAACAAAAATGTTGAGGTTCCAAAATTAGGGAAAGATCAAGATCCACTTCCACCTCGTGCTGAAGCTGCTGCCACTAGTCATGGCCGAGACGATGAAATGCCAGCAACGTCGTCTGCCAAGGCCGATGCCCAATGTCATAGTACAGAGCATGTCAAATCCAAAACACCAAATATCAGTAAAAAAAGGACTCCAAAACCTAAAATAAAATTGTCGGAGGAGAAGCGTAAACTTGCCAATATGCCATTTACCACACGGAGTGGCAAGGAACGGCTGAGGCCCTGGCCTATGTTCATGGCTAGTGGTTCAGCTTCACATGAGGATGGAAGCACTCAGCCTCTCGCTAGAAAAATGAAAAGACTCAAGCTGGCAAAAGCAGCACAGCAAAGAACTGTGCATTCTTCGAAATCCCAAATCCACAAGGAGAGTCCAATTGTGTCGGTTGCGATGCCTGACCTTCCCAACACTGGACGTGAAGAGCATGCGCCTTCCACCATTTGCACGCCCCCTGCAAGTGCTGGAAGGAGCACCCGCAGTCCAGTTCCTGATAGTCAGATTGAAGATGTCAGTGTTGAAGTACACCAGGATGAGGAGGATATGGGTGTTGCTGGCGCTGGGGAGGAAATTGACCAGGAGGATTCTGATGGTGAGGTGGTTTGTTTAAGTCAGGCACCCGGGGAGACACCTGTTGTCCGTGGGAGGAATATGGCCGTTGACATGCCAGGTGAAAATACCAAAAAAATCAGCTCTTCGGTGTGGAGGTATTTCACCAGAAATGCGGACAACAGGTGTCAAGCCGTGTGTTCCCTTTGTCAAGCTGTAATAAGTAGGGGTAAGGACGTTAACCACCTCGGAACATCCTCCCTTATACGTCACCTGCAGCGCATTCATAATAAGTCAGTGACAAGTTCAAAAACTTTGGGTGACAGCGGAAGCAGTCCACTGACCAGTAAATCCCTTCCTCTTGTAACCAAGCTCACGCAAACCACCCCACCAACTCCCTCAGTGTCAATTTCCTCCTTCCCCAGGAATGCCAATAGTCCTGCAGGCCATGTCACTGGCAATTCTGACGAGTCCTCTCCTGCCTGGGATTCCTCCGATGCATCCTTGCGTGTAACGCCTACTGCTGCTGGCGCTGCTGTTGTTGCCGCTGGGAGTCGATGGTCATCCCAGAGGGGAAGTCGTAAGCCCACTTGTACTACTTCCAGTAAGCAATTGACTGTTCAACAGTCCTTTGTGAGGAAGATGAAATATCACAGCAGTCATCCTACTGCAAAGCGGATAACTGAGTCCTTGACAACTATGTTGGTGTTAGACGTGCGTCCGGTATCCGCCGTTAGTTCACAGGGAACTAGACAATTTATTGAGGCAGTGTGCCCCCGTTACCAAATACCATCTAGGTTCCACTTCTCTAGGCAGGCGATACCGAGAATGTACACGGACGTCAGAAAAAGACTCACCAGTGTCCTAAAAAATGCAGTTGTACCCAATGTCCACTTAACCACGGACATGTGGACAAGTGGAGCAGGGCAGGGTCAGGACCAGGGTCGGACTGGCCCACAGGGGTACCAGGGAAACCACCGGTAGGCCCCACTGCCTGAGGGCCCATTCCTTCCTCTAGGGATCAGGTTCCAGACTGTGCACTTGTATTATACATGGTAGATATGTTGCATTAAACTGCACTAGACTATTGTGTATTTCAAGCCTCTGTGGAGGCTGGCCACACCCCCTTTGTAGGCTGACCACACCCTTAAGTATGGGCCCATATCACTCCATTTCCCCGGTGGGCCCTTCATGGCCCAGTCCGACACTGGTCAGGACTATATGACTGTGACAGCCCACTGGGTAGATGTATGGACTCCCGCCGCAAGAACAGCAGCGGCGGCACCAGTAGCAGCATCTCGCAAACGCCAACTCTTTCCTAGGCAGGCTACGCTTTGTATCACCGCTTTCCAGAATACGCACACAGCTGAAAACCTCTTACGGCAACTGAGGAAGATCATCGCGGAATGGCTTACCCCAATTGGACTCTCCTGTGGATTTGTGGCATCGGACAACGCCAGCAATATTGTGTGTGCATTAAATATGGGCAAATTCCAGCACGTCCCATGTTTTGCACATACCTTGAATTTGGTGGTGCAGAATTTTTTAAAAAACGACAGGGGCGTGCAAGAGATGCTGTCGGTGGCCAGAAAAATTGCGGGACACTTTCGGCGTACAGGCACCACGTACAGAAGACTGGAGCACCACCAAAAACTACTGAACCTGCCCTGCCATCATCTGAAGCAAGAAGTGGTAACGAGGTGGAATTCAACCCTCTATATGCTTCAGAGGTTGGAGGAGCAGCAAAAGGCCATTCAAGCCTATACAATTGAGCACGATATAGTAGGTGGAATGCACCTGTCTCAAGTGCAGTGGAGAATGATTTCAACGTTGTGCAAGGTTCTGATGCCCTTTGAACTTGCCACACGTGAAGTCAGTTCAGACACTGCCAGCCTGAGTCAGGTCATTCCCCTCATCAGGCTTTTGCAGAAGAAGCTGGAGGCATTGAAGAAGGAGCTAAAAGGGAGCGATTCCGCTAGGCATGTGGGACTTGTGGATGCAGCCCTTAATTCGCTTAACAAGGATTCACGGGTGGTCAATCTGTTGAAATCAGAGCACTACATTTTGGCCACCGTGCTCGATCCTAGATTTAAAGCCTACCTTGGATCTCTCTTTCCGGCAGACACAGGTCTGCTGGGGTTGAAAGACCTGCTGGTGACAAAATTGTCAAGTCAAGCGGAACGCGACCTGTCAACATCTCCTCCTTCACATTCTCCCGCAACTGGGGGTGCGAGGAAAAGGCTCAGAATTCCGAGCCCACCCGCTGGCGGTGATGCAGGGCAGTCTGGAGCGACTGCTGATGCTGACATCTGGTCCGGACTGAAGGACCTGACAACGATTACGGACATGTCGTCTACTGTCACTGCATATGATTCTCTCAACATTGATAGAATGGTGGAGGATTATATGAGTGACCGCATCCAAGTAGGCACGTCACACAGTCCGTACTTATACTGGCAGGAAAAAGAGGCAATTTGGAGGCCCTTGCACAAACTGGCTTTATTCTACCTAAGTTGCCCTCCCACAAGTGTGTACTCCGAAAGAGTGTTTAGTGCCGCCGCTCACCTTGTCAGCAATCGGCGTACGAGGTTACATCCAGAAAATGTGGAGAAGATGATGTTCATTAAAATTAATTATAATCAATTCCTCCGCGGAGACATTGACCAGCAGCAATTGCCTCCACAAAGTACACAGGGAGCTGAGATGGTGGATTCCAGTGGGGACGAATTGATAATCTGTGAGGAGGGGGATGTACACGGTGATATATCGGAGGGTGAAGATGAGGTGGACATCTTGCCTCTGTAGAGCCAGTTTGTGCAAGGAGAGATTAATTGCTTCTTTTTTGGGGGGGGTCCAAACCAACCCGTCATATCAGTCACAGTCGTGTGGCAGACCCTGTCACTGAAATGATGGGTTGGTTAAAGTGTGCATGTCCTGTTTTGTTTATACAACATAAGGGTGGGTGGGAGGGCCCAAGGACAATTCCATCTTGCACCTCTTTTTTCTTTTCTTTTTCTTTGCATCATGTGCTGATTGGGGAGGGTTTTTTGGAAGGGACATCCTGCGTGACACTGCAGTGCCACTCCTAGATGGGCCCGGTGTTTGTGTCGGCCACTAGGGTCGCTAATCTTACTCACACAGCTACCTCATTGCGCCTCTTTTTTTCTTTGCGTCATGTGCTGTTTGGGGAGGGTTTTTTGGAAGGGACATCCTGCGTGACACTGCAGTGCCACTCCTAGATGGGCCCGGTGTTTGTGTCGGCCACTAGGGTCGCTAATCTTACTCACACAGCTACCTCATTGCGCCTCTTTTTTTCTTTGCGTCATGTGCTGTTTGGGGAGGGTTTTTTGGAAGGGACATCCTGCGTGACACTGCAGTGCCACTCCTAGATGGGCCCGGTGTTTGTGTCGGCCACTAGGGTCGCTTATCTTACTCACACAGCGACCTCGGTGCAAATTTTAGGACTAAAAATAATATTGTGAGGTGTGAGGTATTCAGAATAGACTGAAAATGAGTGTAAATTATGGTTTTTGAGGTTAATAATACTTTGGGATCAAAATGACCCCCAAATTCTATGATTTAAGCTGTTTTTTAGTGTTTTTTGAAAAAAACACCCGAATCCAAAACACACCCGAATCCGACAAAAAAAATTCGGTGAGGTTTTGCCAAAACGCGTTCGAACCCAAAACACGGCCGCGGAACCGAACCCAAAACCAAACCACAAAACCCGAAAAATTTCAGGCGCTCATCTCTAGTTCTAACCAGTACCCACAGCAGCATTTTATCTACAGCAGTCCAGCTTTCCCTGGAACACCAGCTGGTACGACCCTGGGCTTTCCTCATTGCTACAGTTGAGCCTGGTAAGGACTTTCCAACTTGCAGATAATAAGAACTGTCTCATACCACCAGAGCTCTGTGGCCCCTGCCACCCTGTAGTACCCAGGAACTGTATTATTATTTCTCTGCTGATTTTTATGTTTCTTTTTACTGCTACTGTGATGCATGGAGTTTGTCATAAATAAATATCATTGACTTTTACTCAAGTTGTCGTGGTCACGCCTTCGGGCGGTTTCTCTTCATGTTACTTACATGTCCAGGGGTCTGATACAACCTCCCAGGTTCCGGTACATCTCAGCCCCTACAACTGAGGCTGCCTTCCGTCAGCTCAGGCCCTCAGTTGTGACACTCATGGACAAAGGCCGGGAGGAGCATGTGAAGATACGGATTCTCTGATCACTCAGGTAAACAGTTTAGTAAAGTGGCAAATGCCTTTTATTGTAAAAATACACACACAGTACACAAAACAGTAACTATTACATGCCAGGATGGTATCTTACTTACTAAGTCCCCACAGTAGTTTAGAATTACAGTCTCCTGATGTCACATACCAGCAGTAGTGCTGTGTCCCCTGGTCTAGACTACCAGCTCACACAGTGCCCTTTGCCACTGACGGCACCGCAATGCCTAGTCAGTGTCTCCACTACAGAGGTACATCCACTCTCTCTGTCCTTCTGTGTAGATCTCACCCTCAGTGCACGTCCAGTAGCCTCTTGAAACCAGCAGATCCCAATGATGCTTCTAGGCCTCAGCACACTGGCAGCACTATCTTCCCAGTAGCTTTCAGAAGCCAAACACATCACTCCTCTCAGGCCAGGAACTTCCGTGCACTCTCTGTTTCAATAGCCTCTGTTATCCTCAAACCTTTGTCTGTCCTACCATAAGGCGACACCTTCTGGCTCTGTAATGGGTGGGTTACATTAAAGGGGCTGACTACAGAACACTTTCAGATAGACCTACTTTAACATGCCCAGGCATGTCCTCTAGCACACAATAGATGTTAACTAAATGAACCTTAATTAATCTGATTGTGTGGCCTGGAATCCATTGTGTGGGGAAGAATGAGGGGGGTGTATGGACTGACATCTGAGACTGGCTGTATCTCCAACAGCAAACACACAGGTTATCAAAGCAGCCACATGGGGGGGACACACACATTATTTTACAAACTATAATACAATAACCAGTACATTCATATATATACATCTTCATATGCATTCTGTACAAAACATCAGGCTAGACATATTATTCCCTGTTAAACACAAACACATATAACAGAGGGATAATGTTTCACAATAATATGTGATGTCCAGTTCTATTGGGAATCCAGGCAGCATGCGGTATAGGTGATAACCAAGTTCTGTCCGGTCTCTTTACACTAACGCACTGAATCCAGAAACAGGCTGGCAAAAAGTACTCCCCATGAGCCAGCTGGGGCTGCGTCCGTTACAGAGCAATTGTACAAAAACTTGTAAATCAAGGTTGTAGCATCTGTTATTATTAATAAAGGTGCATACACTCTGAACGCTTTCCCCCCCTGCCCAGCGATGTCAGCGGGGTGAGCGGCTTTCCATAGCAGGACGCTATGGAAAGCCGCTCACCCCGCTGTTTATCTACTGGTAATACCAGTAGATGAACGGCAGCCGACAGCGATGAAGCGGGAGCGCGCATCAGCGCTCATCGCTGGGCATACACACTGGGCGACTTTGAGCTGAAAGCAGCTCAACACACCAAAACTGACCTGCTCTCAGCTCAACATCGCCCAGTGTGTATGGGCCTTAACACTAAAAATAATACACAGTGTAACAGACACCACAGGCTGTAAAGAGGAGTAGAGAACCCTAGATAGCATACAGGCAATAAGCAATGTGCTGTGCAGACTGGGGGAAGACGGGAGGGGGGTGAGTGAGGTGAGGAGGGAGTGAGTAAGGGAGGGAGTGAGTAAGAGAGGGTGAGGGAGGGAGGATTGGGTGAGGGAGTGAGTAAGAGGGAAGGGAGTGGGTGGGTGAGGGAGGGAAGGAGGGAGTGGATGTTTAAGGGAGGGAGGGAGGAAGTGGGTAGGTGAGGGAGGGAAGGAGTGAGTGGAAGAGTAAGGGAGGGAGTGGATGAGTGAGTGAGTGAGTGAGTGAGGGAGGGGGTGGGTGAGGGAAGGAGGGAGTGGATGAGTAAGGGAGGGAGTGGATGAGGGAGGGAGTGGATGAGGGAGGGGGTGGGTGAGAGATTGAGGAAGGGAGTGGGTGAGTGAGTGGGTGGATGAGGGAGTGAGTAAGGGAGGGGGGGGGGGGTGAGGGAAGGAGGGAGTGGGTGAGGGGGGGAGTAAGTGATGGAGGGAAAGAGAGAGGGAGTGAGTGAGGGAAGGAGGGAGTAGGTGAGTGAGGGAAGGAGGGAGTGGATGAGTAAGGGAGGGAGGGAGTGGGTGAGGGAGTGAGTAAGGGAGTGGGTGGGTGAGGAAGGGAGTGGGTGGGTGAGGGGAGGAAGGGAGTGGGTGGGTGAGGGAAGGAGGGAGTGGTTGGGTGAGTGAGGGAGTGGGTGGGTGAGGGAAGGAGGGAGTGGGTGAGTGGGGGGTAAGTGATGGAGGGAAGGAGGGAGTGTGTGAGGGGAGGAGGGAGTGGGTGGGGGAGTGAGGGAAGGAGGGAGTGTGTGAGTGAGGGAAGAAGGGAGTGGGGGAATGAGTGAGTGAGGGAAGGAGGGAGTGTGTGAGGGGAGGAGGGAGCGGGTGAGTGAGTGAGGGAAGAAGGGAGTGGGGGAATGAGTGAGTGAGGGAAGGAGGGAGTGTAGGAGTGAGTGAGTGGGGGAAGGAGGGAGTGGGGGAATGAGTGAGGGAAGGAAGGAGTGTGTGACACATGTCTAGGTCCAGCAGCCACAACATGAGTCTGGCTCTGATGGGACTCGGTTGGGGAGAACTTAGCAGCACAACTACTAGCCGGCCTGACACCTGGCAGCCTCGCCCACAGTCCGGAACTACAACTCCCGGCATACCCCGCGCGGAGGAGCCGCCACGTGATGCCGGATGTGCACGAGTGTTGACGTCCGCACTCGCTGTCGGCAGCTGCTGGTCCTGGGCAGATGAGACGGGGTTATAGAGGGGATCCTGGGGGTCGGAGGAGTCTCCGGTGACGGGTAATGCACGATGGTCAGAGTGACTTGCTAGTACAGGTTGTATGTCTGGCCATAGAGGTATGCACAATGTGGTAGTCCTAGAGATGCAGTGTCATTAGGTGTATGTGGTAGTCCTGGAGGTGCAGTGTCATTAGGTGTATGTGGTAGTCCTGGAGGTGCAGTGTCATTAGGTGTATGTGGTAGTCCTGGAGGTGCAGTGTCATTAGGTGTATGTGGTAGTCCTGGAGGTGCAGTGTCATTAGGTGTATGTGGTAGTCCTGGAGGTGCAGTGTTACTAGGTGTATGTGTGGTAGTCCTAGAGGTGCACTGTTACTATAGAGGTATCCCTGGTATGGTAGTCCTAGACGTACTGTGTTATTATGGAGGTAAGCTTGGCATGGTAGTCCTCAAGGTGCTGTGTTATATATGCATGGTGTGGCAGCCCTAGAGGTACAGTGTTATTATATATACTTGTCCTGATATAACATTTTCCACCCATGAATGGGGGATAGACCACTATCCGGAGCAGAGTAACAATGTCTGCGGATCTAGCGTTGCATTTTCTTAGCTACTCGTTCCATAGCTCTACAAGGGAGGAATGTGATGGGAAACGCAGGTTCTTCCCTGTACTAAGTGTCTTCTGTCATTACCAGTGAATACAGGCTGCCGCTCATGAGGAAGCGAATGTGAGGCCCGCAGGATCTGAAGCCATGGATTTCCCGGGGTCCCCCCGTAGTGCGTCCGCCACTCGGAGGTTCTTTGCACGGTACACACATCACCACTTGGCCGTCTTCCTCCTGACTTTCTTCAGGTGAGTAGCGAGGACGTGTCCAGCGCAGAGCTCAGGGCCACACTGCAGAATATACACTGTTGAGTCACATGACCTTGTGACATATGGCGATATGGTTTTGGCTTTTCTACCCCCGTGTTGGTCAGTCTTAATCATAAGTAATGATAACAATCCATACATCGATTATAGGCTATAGCACACCAGATAAATGAAAATGAAAACGGGAGAGGGGCGTGTCCTAGCTGAAACATTGTAAAAATAAAGCTGTCCAGCATGTGTGGGTTACATGCAAAAGCAGTAAGTATTTACCCTGCATGCAAAACACGTAAATGTATTTTCACTTCTTGCAACAAAACATGGCTTGTCCAGGTGCACAGTTACTCCTTTTTGTTGTGCTACAAACTCAGAATCAGCCTCTAAGAATACATTTCAGGCTCCCTGGTTCCGCAGGCAATCTATTTGCACTAGAGGAATTAGCCCCTAGGAATACATTTCAGGCTATATGGCTACCTGGTTCCACAGGCTGTCTCCAAACGACGCTTCCGCACATGTCAGCGGTGACATTACCAACGCGCCAATATGCCGGGTCGGGCTGCTTTCTGAAAGGGGTCTCTAGACGGGTCACACCTGGAAAGCACCTGTGTATGGCTTCCGGGTGTGACCTGTCATTTTAGAATACAAGAAAATGAAATAACTCTGGAATCTCAAAATAAGAGAAGCCCCTCAAGCAACAAAATTAAAAGCGCACCTCTTAGATGCCAGAATAAACCTCCCTATCGGTGGCCTAGATAGAGTTGGCAGGTTTTAATTTTTGAGACTCTGTGATAGTGTAGGACCTGCATGAAGGTGGGGTACCTTGGCGAGCGGTTTTCAGGCTTCCGTGCATTGGCCAATTCACTAACTAAACCGCCATCATTTATTTATTGATGTTGTGAGGATAAGTGAGCTTGCTATGGTGATATATATATATATATATATATATATATATATATATATATATATATATATATTATTGTATTCGGCACTCAAATAAAAATCACAGTCAGCTTGCCCGGTGCCCTCTAAATCAACTTTGCAAGTTAAAGATTTAAGCACAATGAAGCGACACTCCAGGATATATATATATATATATATATATATTCCAACACTTGCCCCGTCACTCCTCCTAAAGTAGCTGGCTGTGGTGCCCTTCCTTGTGGGCCGGCAGGTCCACCAGTATGCAAACAAAGAAATTAGGTGGCACTCACAGGCTTGTAATTAAACGTGAAAACTCCGTGAAGAGATTTATTGTGCAAACCAGTACTGGTTTGCACAATAAATCTCTTCACGTTGTTTTCACGTTTAATTACAAGCCTGTGAGTGCCACCTAATTTCTTTGTATATATATATATATATATATATATATATATATATATATATATATATATATATATATATAATATTACACACAGCTGGCAGATGGCTCACTAACAATCTATGGTTTAAGATTGCAGGTAACCGATTGAAACTTTTAAATATTTTATTAGTACATTTTTCAAATTTGTTATCCTTGCATGAAAAATAATATAACTTAATCGGTGCAACTCTCAACAGAAGCTATAAACTCCTTTTTAGAATATTTGAAACTACCCTCTATTACTTCTGAAATGGTAGGATCACTGTTTGCCCCCTCCCCCATCTTCCTGGGCTGAAGAAGCAATTAAGACCTAACGTGATTAAGGCTCGGGCGGCTTTACTAGTAACTTTTACACGACTTTTTAGACTGATTTAGCCCCAGTCTGTAATACCCCTTTTCCACTTGTAGCACGGGTCGCAGCCGGGAGCCTGACACGGCTGCGATCCGTGCTACAGCCCCCTTCTACACTAGCTCCACCAAACCGGCATATTGCCGGGTTGGTGACGCTGCTGCTGACGCGGCAGGGGCGGCGCTGGGAGATCACATGATCTCCCAGCGCCGTCCTTCCATACACTGTGAATGGGAGCGACACCGCTTCCGTTTACACTACACAGCTTACCGGGTTGAACACGTGTTCAACCCGATAAACTACCTGGATAGGATCCGGGAATTTGCAGGGGGGGCCATTTCCACTAGGAAAAAACACAGGTAAATGCGCGCCCCCGCGCATTTACCCGTGTTTTTAGAGCTAGTGGAAAAGGGTTATTATCCTTCATCACTTTTGTTCTATGTCAATCAGTAAATATACTCTGAAAATGAGTGTTCTATTAACATTTACACGGTGCCTATAAATGATGTTAACAAAACACAGCCTGGAATTCGGGAATGACTAGCAATATCAGAATCCATACTCCACTTATGTGTGAAAGTTCTTGAATATGTCTTTCGTCTCTTCAGTAATCTGAGGGGGACCAGTTATCGAATGATTCTTAGAATAGATCTCACAGCAGACATACTAAGCAGCGAAACGCGTCGCATGGCTCTTGGTCGCATTCCAAGTAAACGCAGGGGAGACTCCCACTGGGTACGGGTCGTTGGGTTGACTCAACTTAGGTCGACAATCATTAGGTCGACAGGTGAAAAGGTCGACATGGGTATTTGGACTGTTTTTGGTGTAATTTTCTTCGTAAAGTGATGGTGAACCCCAATTAGTGCCCGGTGTCCCCTTGCTTCGGGCAAGGTGCTTCGCTCGGTAAAGGTTACTGTTCCCAATCGTAGTCCACGTGGATCATCAAGTATGGAAAAATCCAAACAATGAAGGGAAAAAAATGTGAAAAACTCGTGTTGACCTGTCAACCTAATGCATGTCGACCTTCAGTTGTCGACCTAATGACTGTCGACCTAGCGACAGTATCCCCTCCCATCATACACTATCTTTTTGTATTTTGCTTCCAGAGCTGTCCTCTATACTCTCATTCTAACAGGTATCTAGGGCATGCAATCAATGTACCGGCTGTCAGGATCCCAGCGTTCAGGAGACTGACTTCGGAATCCCGGCAGCTGGTGAAATACCGACGCCCGGAATCCCCACACGTGCTGGTATACCCACTCGGTTGGTGGGTCCATGGTACCATCCAAGTGGGAATAGAACCTGCGGCGAGTGAAACCGTGCCCAGTGCTTAGCAAGCCCTAGAGGGGATTCCCTGCTGGGATTCTGACGGACGGGATGCCACTGTCAGTATAGTCTGCCAGGATATCATATGTATCCTGTATCTAGATCTACTCCGTGTCCCCACTGTGTTAAGGGTGGGTACACACGTGGAGATGTGTGCTGAGCGATCTAGCACAGACTGCTCAGGACACATCTCTCCCCCGCTCAGCACAGTGCCCCCCCCCCCCCTCGCTCGGGTCAATCTAGTACCGGCGTTGGCGACTCGCGGTGCTGCACATCGCTATGGGGCATACACACAGAGAGATCTGTGCTTAACTTCTAAGCAATCTACTCAGACACCATGACTCATTCCCTTATCTTCAGGGTTTGTTTATCTGCTGTCTGAAGTATGTGTACAGGCTCCTTCTTGGGGCCTACACAGACACTGCAAGGCCTGGTCTGTTTGTCATTCTGTTACAAAAACAAGGTCTGTGTACAGAGATGTGATAACTATACACTGGGCCTAATAGGGGGTACTGACGGGAGAGATGTGCGCTGAGCGATCTTAACACAGACCGCTCAGCATACGTCTCTTCCCACGCTCAGCACAGCGCGATGTGCTGAGCGAGGGGACGGATGGACGAGGGGCCGCTCACTTCACACGGCGGTGAAGTGAGTGACCCGCTAGATTGAGCCTGCATGCAGGCTCAATCTAGCACTGGCCATAGCAATGCACGGGGCCGCGCATCACTTTCGCTGGGGGGCATACACACGGCAGATCCGTGCTTAAAATCTAAGCAATCTAGTCAGATTGCTTACATTTTAAGCAGCGATCGCTCCGTGTGTACCCCCCCTTAACACAACAAATCTGTGTGTCTTGCAGCAAACACTATAATTTTAAACCACTGGTAACAGTCATAAAGGTTATTCAATGTAATCATCGTAGAAGACTACTACCCCAAAAATGATAGAGGTACAGATCGTTACAATTCCCAGAAGCTGAAAAGACTCCACATTAGTGCTGTATTGCATCACTGAATTCAGATATTAAAATGCTGGTTAAACTAATTTCAAATAAACTAAGGGGGGGTATTCAATTGTTTGAAAAGTCAGTTGGGAGTCTGTTTTTTCCTGTCTAAAGGGGGGTACACACGGAGAGATCCGTGCTTAAAATCTAAGCAATCTGACTAGACTTTTTAAGGTCTAATCATGATTCGACCTATTCAGTCCTATTCGACAAGTCGGGGAATTCTACTTGTCGAATAGTACGTGAATCGGCGGTATAGCTGCCGATTCACGTACTTTTGAGTGAAACGGGGACAAATTCGACAGGATTTGGCCCCGTTTCCGACCATCTCAGTCCAACATAAAAAAAAGTAGAACTGAGATGAGGGACCCAGAGGAGGAGAGGGTGGAGAGCCGCAGGGAGACGGGGGACAGCCGCGGGCAGACAGGGGAGACCAGCGCTACAGCACAGAGCTGCAGGAGGATGTGTCACAGCCGTGCCGCTCACAGCAGCGTCCACCCGGCTCCAGCAAGTGAGGCCACGCTTGCTGGAGCCGGGTGGACGCTGCCGTGAGGTCGGGCGGCTGTGTGACATCCTTCTGCAGCGCTAATGTAGCGCTGATCTCCTCCGTCTGCCCGTGGCTGTCCCCGCTGGTCTCCCCCACCCCCCTCTCCTCCTCTGGGTCCCTCATCTCAATTTGACTTTTTAAAAGTCGAATTGAGATGAGATTGAATAGGGGTTATCGGATCCATTCCCACAAATGCATGTCGGAATAGATCTGACCCTAATTGAATATACCCCTATATGTAATGCCTTTGTTAAACCCCCAAATTTGGCCAAGTCCCTCTAAGTTCTGTTGGCATAACTGTTGATTTTGTGTATTTAACACACAACTTTTCAGAGCTGCCCATCACCCAAAAAAAACCCTTTGGTCTAAAGATTTTAATTGAATCCATTATTCCAAATTTCGAAAACTATCTTATTGCTGGAAAAGTGTTGCATAGTTAGGCTAACCGTACTGTCCCTTTAAACCGGGACACTCGTGAATTACACAGGTTCTATGGCTGATTACAACCAGGTGAAATGCAGGCTTGAATTAAGCCAACCACGGAACCTGTGTAATTCACAAGTGTCCCAGTTTAAATGGATAGTATGCTAAGCCTATACACAGTGCACTCTTAAATCTTTACTACAGGCTTGCCTGCTTTCCTGAGCAACTCCAGTTATTTCTCCTGCAGTACAGCAGGTTACCAACACACTCTTCCTGCATTGTCTGGCCAGAATCCCAGAGTTCTCTTTTTTTGATCTGACCAGAATTACAGGTTTGTCCAGGATATAGAGGTCATATTACCGGCTGTATAATTAGCTGTTTAATTAGGAGTGAGGCACGTGATAGGAATACAACAGCTGGCAACGGTGCGCTGAGAAGTGATGGAGTTGTCATTTTATTAGCTATTTAGTGTTTGCTGTGCACACTGGATTGCAAAATTGCGTGTGTTGAGCTCCGTGGCAAAACTGTTTTGTTTGTTAGAAGCAGGCGGATCTTTCCCGCAGTCGGGGGCACTCGATTGGACGGACAGGTTGGACTGGCCAATAAATAGTGGACGTTTTGCATGATGACAGGTTTTAGGCTTTTAGATTTAAATGTCCGATTCTGGAATACTGCATTATTTTATCCAGCCCTTTCTGACCTGTTTAATTTTTCTAGAAGTTATTGTAAAGGTAGGTAAGTGCTCATCTAGCTGTAGGTTAATAGGCACCAGCATTCCCACAGAATGGTCCCACTGGAGGACACTGCAGAAAATGGGGTAGATGTATTAAGCCTGGAGGAGGCATAAAGCAGTGATAAGTGCAAAGGGATAACGCACCAGCCAATCAGCTCCTTACTGTTAATTTACATATTGGAGCTGATTGGCTGGTGCGTTATCACCTTGCACCTATCA
This sequence comes from Pseudophryne corroboree, assembly GCF_028390025.1. Taxonomy (NCBI): domain Eukaryota; kingdom Metazoa; phylum Chordata; class Amphibia; order Anura; family Myobatrachidae; genus Pseudophryne; species Pseudophryne corroboree. The sequence goes on along the minus strand of NC_086449.1, from coordinate 803,070,569 downwards.
CTGCTTTATCACTTCTTTATGCCTTCCTCGGGCTAAAAAACCTCTGCCCATGTGTCTGGTCACACAGCTTTTATATAAACTATATGCTAAGTCCTGGCAGTCCTTTAACAGCAGGATGACCGAACATAATATATTAATAATCTGCATCATTCTCTTCTTTATAATGGGGAATGCTACATTGCAGTGCACTGTGGGGGTCATTGCGAGTCGATCGCTCGCTGCCGATTTTCGCAGCGCAGCGATCAGGTAAAAAAACAGCAAAACTGCGTATGCACCGCAATGCGCAGGCGTGTCGTACGGGTACAAACAGCATCGTTGCTGTGCAGTGCTTCTAGCGATGTATCCATTCGCACAGTCGATCGCAAGGAGATTGACAGGAAGAAGGCGTTTGTGGGTGTCAACTGACCGTTTTCTGGGAGTGGTAGGGAAAACGCAGGCGTGTCCAGGCGTTTGCAGGGCGGGTGTCTGACGTCAATTCCGGGACCTCCGTCGCTAGGATCATCGCACAGGATAAGTAACTACAGGGCTGGTCTTGTTTCTTTTTCATCCACTAGGGGTCACTGGAGTACTCTTGGGATATGGACGGGCGCAGCCGAACAAAGGCACTGAATATTTAAATTTAGGACTCTCCACCCCTCCATATCCCCGAGTACCTCAGTGTACGACCTCAGTGTTTTTTCGGTGCTCACAGCACTAACATCGGCTTGTGGGAAGATTCCCACATTTGGTGGAAGATTTTATTAAATTTTTCATTTTTACTTTTTATTTTTACACTTCCCTTCCCAGTTTCTAGAAAAACATGGGTCCGGGATGGTGCCGCTGCAAGGCAGCGCATGGCGTGTCGGTCCTCACAAAGAGCACCCTCACAGCCACAGGCAGCCAACTGTCTCCTGCAAAGAGCTGGACGGAGCTTACAGAAAAAGCCCCGTCACAGCCAGGAACAAGCTGGACGGAGCTTACAGAAAGAAGCCCCGTCACAGCCAGGAAGAAAGCCCCGTCACAGCCAGGAACAAGCTGGACGGAGCTTACAGGAAGAAGCCCTGTCATAGCCCTCACTACATGCGGCACGACGAGCAAGGTATGGTGGGGTGTCAGGGCGGTCAGCTCACGCTGCCGCCCTGCTGTGTGGGGAAAGTGCTCCTTTACCGATGGCCGCCGCTGATACATACTCCCGCCGCTGCTTACAGGTGCCGCCGCTGATTATCCAGCCACCGCTGTGCGAGGCCGCCCGAGCCAGCCACTCTACGCTGTCGCTATCTAGGGGAAACAGCTCGGAGCGGCCGCACGTCACTCAGAGACGCCGGCCGCTCTTCCAGCGCTGATTACCCGGCCACCGCAGCCCGCCGCCGATTACCCGGCCACTGCTGTAGGAGAGGCGCCGCCCGCTCTTCCGGACGCAGCTCCCCGGCGCTATACACAGCGCTCCCCTGCTTCCGCTAGGCTCCCTGCACCCGCTCCCGTCCGCTGCAGGTAACATGGGGGCTACCTCACAAGCAGCGCAGCTGCAGGGGGGGTGAGGGGGAGTAAATGCCCATAGCAGCAGCACCATATAGCAAGGCTGCATGGGGTAAGAAGTCATAGGCTGTTCAGCTTTTTAAACAGACAGTTAGTTATAGGCTATCAGTGTCATAACCTAAACTATGTTTCTAACTGTAAGCATGGCAGCCATTTTTAACCATGTTTCCTGGTTTTTCTGTTAAGGCTGCCATATAATGTTAATACAAAATTCACTGCAGGCAGTGCTTATATTAACTGGAAGGCTAACTAAAGGCATGTATTGTAAACTGCATGTATTTTACTGTATACTAGACCTGTGATTATCACTGTATAATAGGCTATTAAGCCTATATTAACACTGCAGCAGGTATTGTAACCTGTCCTGTGATTTTCAGTGTAAGCATGGCATGGGGGCCATTTTAACCATTACTGTTTCTTCCAGTTTATAATTCCAGAACATTCCGGCCATACACCTCTACTCCACAAGGAGGCGCAGGGGTGTTAGTGGGAATTTTGGTTCAGGTTTCACATAAGTTAGCCATGTAAACTGTATTTCGACATAATTCTGGAACATTCCTGCCCTACATCTCTAAGCCACCAGAGGCGCAGGGGTGTTAGTGGGAATTTGGTTCGGGTTTCACATGCCCATGTGAACTGCTTTTCACATAAAGAATACTCTGGTTTCTCTTCACATCGAAGAAATCTTTCGCTTTTACTAAAGATTTCCGTAGAGAGAAACAACCATGAGTTTCATATCAATATGCTGTTCAGCAATAAGATATATATATGACACATAATAACTTCAATAGGTCGTGCAAGTGTCTGTCTGTTGCCTATTGTGGTGTCTGTCTACATAGCGAGTAAGGCTCTAGCGCAGACTAAAAAAAAAAAAATAATAATTTTAAACATTGGCAATTCAAATTAAAGGAGCGGTAACATCGGAGTCTCGGAAGTTACTCCGCCAGCTCTAACAAAAGACAGTCTTTCCAAAGGGCCAATTTCCCTTTGGGTACCAGAGTGTTTATTTGACTGGTCTTATAATTTAATGCACGATTCTATGTCAAATCTCACACCGAACGAGTGAGAAGGGTACATTAGTCCAGCACTCAGATAGTGCGGGGTTTTTGACAACCATACATAATCGTTTCCAAAATGACGCGATCCGCCATTGGTAAATGCGTCTCTGTCAAACATTATAAAAACCCAGGATACATTTGGGTCACTAGACTCTATGTATGAAACAATGACGATCACTGTTAAAAGAAGCTGCAGAGTATATCGGTAAAGCTTCTGCTAACGCCGGTTACTTTCATCGTCGCTAGTTTAAGCGCGACAAGGCCAGAGCTTGTTTGCTCCTAAATTTGATATTCAGCCATTACCGCATCCAGTATCAAAACGCAAATACTTGTACCGGCGTTTAATCCCTTTAGACTTCAGGTTTTTTTTTTCAAAACAAAACAGTCACGCCTTGTAACGACAGGACGCTACAGTCAGCAAGCCAGTGGTTTGATGACCTCTTTTCCAATTGTGGAAGCGCGTCTTTACATGTTACATTTGCGGGGTTTCCAGACTTCAACTCATGGATGTCTCAGCTATTTACAGATTAAAAGACAAGACTGCCTCTGTCGAACGGTTTGGCAGGTTGCCATTTAGTCTCTGCTGGTTTTCAGCTGTCTTTATAATCCAGGCAGTAGTACACCAACAGAGTCAGGGTTACTTATTCCTCTCTGTTTGAAAAAACCAGACAGCTCCGTCGCAATCTCAATCAGCAAGTCATTTACTGCAGTGGGAAAATGGATTTTCTCATGTTAGTATTTGCTTATTGGAGCCACAAAATGGCATAATTGCACTTGATCTTCACAATGCGTATTTACCCATTCCGGTTTGTTCATCACAGGTTCTAGCGTTTGCAAATCGCCACAACCATTAACCATTTCAGGTCTACCGTTTCTTATCGCCTTGGGTATTTACCAAAGTGATGTTGGTGATGATAGCTCATCTCACATAAGAACTCTGTCTCAACAGAGTTTCTTTATCTTAGATGATCTGCTCATAAGAACTGTCTCAACAAAGTTCCTCTAACTTGCGCTACTAATGTATACTGCGGTGGCAGATCAAGTTCAAAAACAATCGCATCTAATTCCGTTTAAACGATGTCAATTCCTAGGTAAGATTATAAATACGGTAAATCAAAGACATTTACCTACTACACCAGTAAGAACAAATGTACATCTAGTAATTAGTGCAAAACACGCACACTAGCGGTACATTGGTGTATTCACCTGTTAAGAATAATGATGTGTTTCAAAGCGATTTAGTTCAACGCCCTTCACTCGCGTTTCCCACAGAGGGCCGAGGGTGTATATACTCTGGACGAGAGTCGCAGAGGTTCAGGAGTTGTAGTTAAAAAAGATCAGCGACAAAGGTTCTAAAACGGATTACGACAGATTGCTGTCGATAAATGTCCTGGAACTCCGTGCATTTTACAATGCACTACATGCTTCGCTTTCAGTCTGACCAGGGGCAGTCAGACAACGCAACGGCAGTTGCATACACAACAACCAGGGAGAACCAAAAAGCCGCATGACAATGCGGCAGGTAACTCGAATCCTCAATTGCTCAGAACACCATTATGTGGAAATGTCAACGAGGTTCATTCCGTGAGTGGACATCTGTTACACAGATGATCTCACCCGTCAGGATTTAGATCCTGAAAACTGGACATTAAATCCACAGGTGTTTCATATGTGAGTCCACAGAAGGGGGTTACCCTCATGTATACATGATGGCATCTCGCCACAATTACAAAAGCTCAGTATGTGTAACAAGGGCAGTGGCGGTGGAGTCTCTCACATTCATGTGGTCATTCAGCATCGTGTATCTGGCTCCACCATTTTTCCGCTGCTCTCTCCGTTGCCAAAACGGATCATAAGACAGTTGTCACAGTCATACTAGTGATATCTCATGGGTTTCGGAGAGCTTGCTTCTCGAATCTCCAAGGAATACTTTGCACACGATCTTGGCCCGCTCATAATACGTCCAACCTGTTACAACAGGGAACGTTCTGTTACCCATAGTTACCTATGTACCTATTACCTATGTACCGCAGCTGCGGTTGACGGGGTGAGGGTTCAGACCTCCCTCTTAAGAAATAGGGCATTACAGTATTGGTTATACCAACCATGTTACGAGCTAGTAAGCCGCTTAAGGCAGCTCATTATTACAAAAGTTCGTGTGCTTACATAGGTGGTAAAGCTCGGAAGTTTCCGACATCATCCTTCAAGTTACCCGTATTCTGTTAAACGGGGTGGGATGGAAAACTGCGTTTATCTGCACTGAGGGTGCAGGTATCTGTGTGGTAAACTTATTTCAAAGACGTTTGACTCTATTGCGTCTGTACACACCTTTCTACAAGGTGTCATCAAAGTTCAGACTCCATTTATCCCACCTACAGCGCCAGGTGACTTGAGGTTGGGTTCAGATTTCTTACAGTTTTCATATTTTGAACCCTTACAACAAATGGGGATTAAGTTTCTCACTTTGGAAAACATTTTTCTTCTAGCCTTGGCTTCGGCAAGGGTTTTGTTTTCATATTTGGGTGCCTTGTATTCCAAGCCACCGTATTTGAGTTTTCTCATGACAAAGCAGATCTTCGGACGAATTCCGCTTTCGTATTCTTCACATCAATATACCAATAGTGGTTCCTGTGTGGACAGCACATTCTAGAATTCTGAATGTGGTACACGCATTACGCGTTTATATATGTCCCGAACGTCTACAGTACGTGATACGGATACGTTGTTTGTTCTCGATGATGCTGCCAACTGGAGTTAGCCAGTTTCTCAGCAGACATTATCCAGTTGGATAATAATGACTACAAGTCAGGCTTACTTTAAGGCTAAGTTACAATCGCCTACGTCAGTAATAGCTCATCCCACAGGTTCTGTGGGAATGTCAGACCCAGCGGGTCGTGGAGCGTCTACGACGCGGCTACATAGCCTTCAGTGCACCACGTTTGTGCACGTTTACACGTTATGAATGGTGGCGGCATCAGCATCTAGCTTTGGCTGCCTACTGTTACAAGTATCAAACAGCTCTCCCGCCCACGAGGGAAGCTTTGGTACGTCCCAAGAGTACTCCAGTGACCCCTAGTGGATGAAAAAGAAAATAGGATTTTGGTACTTACCAGGTAAATCCTTTTCTTTGAATCCATAGGGGGCACTGGACGCCCACCCAGAGCAGTTTTACCTGGGTTGTTTTAAGCTCAAAGGAGCTTAGGGTAACACGTTTTACCTAGTTGGTATTAAGCTCAGAGGAGCTTATGGTAACACATTTTCACCGATTGGTTCAAATTATAAAGTTCTGTCGGTTATGGTGTCAACTGTTTAGTTGACAGTAAAGTTATGGGTCAACTTTGTTGTTGTCCGTTATGTTATAGGAATTCTCCATTGTCAACCTCTCTATATAGTTCCTGTTCGCTCAGTAAAAAACACTGAGGTCGTACACTGAGGTACTCGGGGATATGGAGGGGTGGAGAGTCCTAAATTTAAATATTCAGTGCCTTTGTTCGGCTGCGCCCGTCCATAACCCAAGAGTACTCCAGTGCCCCCTATGGATTCAAAGAAAAGGATTTACCTGGTAAGTACCAAAATCCTATTTTTGCACAAAATGTTTTTGTACCGCTCGGCTGCACAGGCGATCGCACACTTGCAAAGCGAAAATACACTCCCTCGTGGGCGTCGACTATGCATTTGCACGGCTGCTAAAAGTAGCTAGCGAGCGAACAACTCGGAATGAGGGCCTGTGTACAGGAGGTGAACAAAGGGGACAACTCCACACATTATTTCTTTTAAAATAAAATAAAAAATCCACACCAATGAAAGACTGTAAGAAACTTGCAATAGTGATAATGTAACATTTTTGATATTACACCTACATGTAACGGACTATTAATCAGACCACAACTGTTATGTATAAACTGTGTTCAGCCTTCATACATGGGTTTTGTTCTGGGCAGCTGCCAATCGCTGGAGTAACATATTACTGGCCGGAGCATGCTCCGTGTGTCCCAGAGAAGCATCCTGTGGCATCCTCATACTGCCAGCTCTCAGGACATTGGCCCTGAGTGATCACATGAGCTCGTCACATGGTTTCCAGCCTGCAGCATACCCCCGCAATAACCTCTTAATTAATTATAAGTCATTACAGCAAGAAGTACTATACAGAGAGGGTGGGCGCAATTTTTTAGATACTTTTATGTATCTATTTAACTGATACTAACGGAGTTTACCTTTAACTACTAGCTTAATGACAGGTAAACTTAAGGCCCATACACACTTGACGATGCACACGTCGTTAACGACTTCCCTTGAACTTCCCTTGAACAGCTGAGCAAACGACATGAGCATACACACTACCAACGACCAAAGACCATTCATCGTTGAAGCATCCAAGCTGAACAGTTTATTAAAATAATGAGCTGGTGAACAGTGGCTTGGTCGTTGGTCGTTCACACCATACACATTCAACGACGTCTCTGGTCGGTAACGACCATAGTGGAAATTGAGCATACATGCTCCACAGATAAGCGAGGGTCGTTAACGTCCCGCGGGGCCGCGCATCGGTGGTCGTCGGATGCATACACATTTGACGATATAATGAGCGACGTCGTTGATGAGGGCTGAAATGAACGACGTCGCTCATTTTATCGTCAAGTGTGTATGGGCCTTTAGAAAATCTCACCCCTTCGTATGTTATTACCCAGTCTTGTTATATTACTGCTTTGTTTCCAATTGTAATGCACAATGAAGTATTCTGGCGCTTTATGAGTAAATGTTTATAAATAGTAATTGGCTTTTATCAGCTCTGTGATTTCCTTGTTATTGGTTGTTTATCGGATTGTCCCACCAGCTACGCCCTTCTGCACGCGTCCAGGAAGGCGTTCAGTAACGTGAAGGTCAGCATCAGTAATCAGTGGACTCCGTCCGGTTTAAACACCTCGGTGTACAATGTGGACCCCAACAAGGTGAGGATGTCACTAAGCTTATCTTTTGCTGTATATATCAAATGAAACATACTTGCACATAATGCACCTTGTTCCTATATTACTGTGGGGTGACTGTTGCATTCGGGCCAGTAAGATGTATTAGACAAGAGGTGACACTCCACATGTGATGGGTTATGTCATAGTGAGTGGCTGGAGAGGGCACTCAGTATGTGCGATAAAGTGAAGTCCAACATCTTTAAAGTGGAAAAATATTGATAGTAGTAGGTGATAAGGGGCGTGTACCTTTTTGATAACCCCCTTCTTCATTCAATAAACCTTCCCCAAACCTATAGTATATAAGGATGGCCGAAATCCCCTGTTGCATGAAGCGAGAAGAGGACAGAACTTCATCCAAAACTGACAGTAGAACGTCTTATAGAGCTGTGTACATGCGGCAGGGAAATCATTCACAATTCAGCTCTCGGCTTCTGGTAAGAGGGAGCTACTTGTCAGGCGAGACCACCCTTATATATACAACACGGGGCAGGTTGGAAATCCTGTCGTCTCTGAAAACCATATTACATCCTGGATGGGAGATCACGTTGTTTGTCATAGACTGACCCCTGGTGCTTCCTGTGCTAGGCATATTATCCAGGGGGCAGAGGCTGGAAAACAGTCACAGTGATCTGACTGACTGAGTGTGTGTGTGTGTGTGTGTGTGTGTGTGTGTGTGTGTGTGTGTGTGTGTGTAGGATCTCAACCGACTATGGGCCTAATTCAGAGTTGATCGCAGCAGCAAACTTGTTAGCAGTTGGGCAAAACCATGTGCACCGCGGGGGGGTGGGGTAGATGTAACATGTGCAGAGAGAGTTAGATTTGGGTGGGGTGTGTTCAAACTGAAGTCTAAATTGCAGTGTAAAAATAAAGCAGCCAGTATTTCCCCTGCACAGAAACAATGTAACCCACCCAAATCTAACTCTCTGCACATGTGAAATCTGCCCCACCTGCAGTGCACATGGTTTTGCCCAACTGCTAACAAATTTGCTGCTGCTATCAACTCTGAATTACCCCCTATGTGTTACCAGTCCGCTGTGGTCGGATACATACTGACACTGTCAGGACTCGGCTGGCTATGGCTTGTCCCGTCAGGCAGACCCCATGACGCTTGGGATAATTTCCAGAATCCTGGAGAACATGGTATCAGGCCATTGTACATAACTGTGTTTGGGGTTAGAGTCCCCCCTTTAATTGCTGCTCATGAAAAATAAACGTTTCTCACATATATTCTTATTTCCTCCATCAGACTTGGAATGACAATCATCTCTTCCCTAACCCTGAATCTGCCACCATCTTCCTGGGGTTACTAGATACCATCTTCCTCTTCTCGTATGCAGTGGTGAGTTGCTTGTATCCTCGTAGTCACTAATTTACATTGTAAGCAGCTACGCAGGTCATTTGTTACATGATCACTACTGTACTACTGTAGTTTTTCAAAATGTTACAAATCTTATTTGTTACAGACTCCAAGCCTATTTTTTTTGTATTCCATTTGTATGTGTCTAATTTTAATATTAAGAGATGAAAGAATAAAATATAATCTTGTTATAGGACTTTATCTAGCTTCTGTGGCTGTTCTAGTGAACTTGCTTTCAGAGTTAACGATTCAGTTCAGTTACCATTGTTTTTCTTCACTTCCCCATAATGCTTTTTATCCTTCACATTCAAGTGGTAAGAGATGTGACCTCGTTGAGGAAAGGGAATTACATAGTGCTTTTTTTTTTTTTTTTGACAAGTATTTTTATTCATTTTCAAAACAATTTTATAACAAATACAAAGAAAAAGCAGATACAAAACCTTACTAACACTTAGGGGTATATTCAATTGAAGTCGAAAACTGCCGTCTGTCGAAAAGACGTCAGTTTTCGACTTTTTAAGGTCGAATCCTGATTCGACCTATTCAATATTTTGCTACATTTTTCGACAAGTCGATAAATTCGACTTGTCGTAAAGCACGTGGATCGGCGGAATAGCTGCCGATCCACGTGTTGATGTCGAAAACGGGGCCAAATCTGACAGGTTTTGGCCCCCTTTTCGACCATCTCAGTCCGACATCAAAATGATGTCGGACTGAGATGCAGACCCAGAGGAGGCGAGGCGGGGGAGCCGCAGGGAGACGGGGGGACAGCTGGCGGGCATACAGGGAGATCAGCGCTACAGTAGTGCTGCAGCTGGATGTCACTCAGCCGCCCGACCTCACGGCAGCTTCCTCCCGGCTCCAGCACACTGCTGGAGCCGGGAGGAAGCTGCCGTGAGGTCGGGCGGCTGATCTCCCTGTATGCCCGCCAGCTGTCTCCCCGCGGCTCGCCCCCCTTCTCCTCCTCTGCGTCCCATCTAAATTCGACTTGAAAAAGTCAAATTTTAGATGGGATTGAATAGGGGTTGTCGGATCCAACAAATACATGTCGGAATGGATCCGACTTTAATTGAATATACCCCATAGGAGTAATCCAACAAACAGAGCCTATGTACATATCAGAACTTTGAAATGGTAAATAAACAGTACAAATAACATCAATTATACGCTGACTAGTTACCAGCCTGCCAAAATGATGTTACAACATAAGTAACGTCATCACCGGAGACTGTGCATGACTGGACAGAGCAACACTTGAATTGCTTCATCTAGTGGCCGAATTCAAGTGCAAAACACTTGAATTCCCCCCATACAGGTGAGGAGCAGCCTTTTATTATATAGGATATTGAGCAGAAATAAGATTCACAACATCAAACTGTATCACCAACCGACCGTATACGTATTAAAGGCATGGGCTGACAGAGAGACATAGGCAAAATAGGAATCTAGGTCCCAGATGGAGGGTCTATGGAAGAATCAACAACCAGACCTCGTCACACTGAGGGGCACTTCCTCTTCTGATACATAAATCTTTCATGGGAGACGGTAACATTAACTAATGCTAACCAGGAGGAGAGCGAGGCGGTATCAGACGCCATCCAACCACAGGCAATACAAGCTCTAAAGGAAATGACATACTTGCTGATATGGGCAGATGAGGACAGGGCCGAAAATATATGGCAAAGAACAGATGGCGGATGCAGACCCAACTCTTTCAGAGGTCTTTAGCTTGCTTAGTAGGCATACCTATGGTTTCTAATAATAATTCTACCATCGGCCATTCATATGCAATTTGCCTACAGGATGAGGAAAAATGTATTCACAGAAAGGGTAGTAGACAAGTGGAATAGCCTCCCATTAAAGGTGGTAGAGGCTAAAGGGTCCTACACATTGAGTGATCCGCCGCCAAGCTGCCCGACGGCGTATACGGGCGACCCGGCGGCAGGGGGGCAGTGATGGGGGGGGGGGGTGAAGTTTCTTCACTCCCCCCGTCACGCGGCTGCATTGAAGTGCAGGCAAATATGGACGAGATCGTCCATATTGGCCTGCATGCACAGGCGACGGGGCACCAGCGATGAACGAGCGCGGGGCCGCGCATCAATCATCGCTGGTGCCTCCACACTCAAAGATATGAACGGTATCTCATTCATTAATGAACGAGATCGTTCATATCTTTGAGTATTATCGCCCAGTGTGTAGCGCCTTTAAGACAGGGAATAAGGATCAAATAAGGTTTGAGGTAAAAATGGGGCAGACTAGATGGGCCAAGTGGTTCTTATCTGCCATCAAAATCTGTGTTTCTATGTCCTGGCATCCGGGTTATGTCAGATTTAATTGTGTGTTATATATAATAAAAAAAAAAATATATATATATATATATATATATATATATATATATATATATATATATATATATATAATATTTTTTTTTCTGTTTTATTTACATATTCAGCATTCTGAATCTGTTCCATTCCCTCGTGGAAAAATTAACAGCGAGAGTCTCACTCTACGTTGTATGATTATGAAATGTGCTTCTGTGTGTTTGCTTTGCAGTCTCATAGGTAACAGCAATGCTCAGTATATGTTACTAGAGACAGTAGTGAATAGTGATTTCACTGCAACTTTGTAGGGGGTGTACTATTATTTGCTATTGGAAGATTAAGACCCCTCTAAGTGATTGCAAGTGAGTTTTTGTTTTTTAATGGAGGGAGACCAGAATTACAATCTCAGTCAGACATGACTTTGAGACAGCACTTTAGCAGTCATTCATAATACTACTACTCTCTATAACGTAGAGAATTTCTAATTCTGTGAACTCTTAATGACAATGATTTTCATGGTGAACTAGAAATGATTTTATACATTGACATGTTTCGCCCGGCCACAGGGTCTCTTCATCAGCGGCATCATAGGAGACCGGCTAAACATGCGATACGTGCTGACCTTTGGCATGTGTTCCTCAGCGGTAACGGTGAGTAATGATGTGTCTGTCAGCTCGTTCGTCTTTGTATAACCATAATTTGTAACGTGTGCACTTGTGAGCAGTACTCCGGCTGCCCGGTTGCCCTGTAAGAAGGTCTCGGATGATGATGTATACTGGCGTGTTTAATGGTGGGAAGATGCATGCTCTCAGGAATGTCTCTTTTGTGAGTGTCGGTCCCTCTGCACACGATGCATCTTCTCCCGTCTCTCCGATGATTAGCTAGTACCAGCTCAGTCCACGGTACTGATACCACGTTGAGGGTGCTAGGACACTGCCGCGGCTTCTTCACCGCCCACAAGCAATATAGGGGGTCATTCCGAGTTGATCGCTAGCTGAATTTGTTTGCAGCGCAGCGATCAGGCTAAAAATCGGCAGTTCTGTGCATGCGTATGCGGTGCAATGCGCACGCGCGACGTACGGGCACAACGAATGATGTAGTTTTGCAGAGGGTCTAGCGATGCATTTCAGTCGCACTGCTTGCCGCAGAGTGATTGACATGAAGTGGGCGTTTCTGTGTGGCAACTGACCGTTTTCAGGGAGTGTGCGGAAAAACGCAGGCGTGCCAGGAAAAAGGCAGGCGTGGCTGGGCGGGTTTGTGACGTCAAATCCGGAACTGAATAGTCTGAAGTGATCGCAAGAGCTGAGTAGATTTTGAGCTACTCTGAAACTACACAAAAAAAATTTGCAGGCGCTCTGCGATAAAAACGTTTGCACTTCTGCTAAGCTAAAATACACTCCCCAGTGGGCAGCGGCATAGCGTTTGCACGGCTGCTAAAAACAGCTAGCGAGCGATCAACTCAGAATGACCCCCATAGGAACAAATGTATTAAGCCTTAACAAGAGAGACAGTGCAGACGGATAAAGAGTATTAAAGTATCAACCAATCGGCTCCTAACTGCCATGTTACAGGTTGTGTTTGAATAATGACAGTTAGGAGCTGATTGGCTGGACATTTATCTCTCTCTATCCATCTCCACGTTATCGCTTGTTAAAGCTTAATACATTTGGGCCATAAAGTGTAATAGGGAAGCGACGCCACCATATATAGGAAGCCGCTGCTAATCATCTTATATTGAAACCGTATTTTTAGTAGCAAAAAAGCATATGAAGACTAGGAATGGGATAGCAGGTCAGCTTTTAGTCTTATTCCTGTAATGATTGTATACATTGGTACTGGACGTTGGGTGGACGGGACTGCGCTCAGTAAGGATTGTTTTTCTACCCCTTGTGCGCTTATTACAATCTTCTGTTTCTGTCCCCTCAGATGTTCGTGTTTGGCACGGTCACTGAGTGGCTGCACTTCTATAACAAGATCTTCTACTGCCTGATGTGGGTGATTAATGGTCTGCTGCAGTCCACAGGCTGGCCCTGCGTGGTAGCAGTCATGGGGAACTGGTTCGGGAAATCTGGGTATGTTCTCATTTTACTATGGGGAATCTGTAATAACGCTACACCTGTAACAGTTGTCATGGGTATAACAAAAATAAGCTTTTTCTATTTTTTGTCTTGTGTATGAAAAAAGATGTAAAATTGCTGGATTCCATAATTGGAATCAAAATGACTAACGGTGTTAGGGCCGTAAGGAGAGGTGTGAGACCTGTGCTGCTGCCCAGGGCACAAGGACAAGGGGGCGGCACTGTTGTTATCCCAGTGTCACCATACTCTGCATGTTTGGGTGGCAGCCTGGTGAGGGGCCCGGAGGTGTGTTTCTGTGACGCAGATGGCGCCCAACTACGTACCTGACTGCTACTGATCCACACCGCCTCTGTGAGATGTCCTGAGGGTGGGAGAAGGGAAGTTTGGGGTAAGGTAGGTGTGTTCTGCTGCAGCCCTATAGGGTTCTATGTATCCTTAGTTTGCCCGGCTGGCTCCAATTTCTGCCTCATTGTCAACAATGAATTTCCTCAGTTTCTGGATTTATTTATTTTTTTGCTTTGAGGAAGTTATTCTAACCAATTGGGTTCTGTCATTTCCCTTGCACGGTTCTGATTGGTTTCAATGGGTAATGCCATTGTGTTATCAGTCATTTTCACAAATATCATAGTAACATAGTAACTAAGGTTGAAAAAAGACAATTGTCCATCGAGTTCAACCTATTTGTGGTCTCCTATGTAGTCTTACTATAAGACTAGTTATTTTTTTGTTAGGACTAATTATATTAACTATAATGCGTGCCTACGCACCATGACCCTGAATATCTTTATCCAATAGGAATTTATCTAACCCATTCTTAAAGGTGTTGACTGAGTCCACCATTACTACTCTCTCAGGCAGGGAATTCCAAACACGTATTGTCCTTACTGTGAAAACCTTTTCGCCTCAATGTGGGGAAACTCCTCTCCTCTAACCTAAGCGAGTGACCACGTGTCCTCTGTGCTGATCTTATAGAAAACGGGTCCCTCCCAAGCTCTGTGTATTGACCCCTTATATATTTGTAGATGTTGATCATGTCCCCTCTTAATCTCCTCTTTTCCAATGTAAACATGCCTAGCCTTGCAAGCCTTTCCTCATATTCCAGCGTCTCCATGCCCTTGATTAGTTTGGTCGCCCGCCTCTGAACCTTTTCTAGCTCCAGGATATCCCCAATTATCTCCCTCTTACTACTACTGCGGGCAAAACCATTCGCACACTATGGGCGGGATTCAATTAGCCCCGAAGCAGTGCCCAGGGCTATTCAATTGCAGCCCACAGCAACCTGCGATAAGCCCGCAGGCTGCACTTAATGCAGATATCTGTTCACCCCCTCCAGAGGCTGGAACAGATATCTGCGGTAAGTAGGGCTCTCTGCTATTATTCCGGGTGTCGTGAACCAGTTAAACCATAGCTCCAGGCATTTATCTGTGGTTTAATGCTGACGGAAAAAGGACTTGTGATTGAATAGCTTCGGTAGTAAAAGTCCGAAGCGACAAGCCCTTTTCCTTGGGCGGTAAGTATCGAGCGTAATTGAATCCAGCTGTATGTCTGTACGGGTTGGGTTTGAAATGCTGACGGTCAGAATCTCGACAGGAGAATCCCAACGGTCACAATGCCAACGGATCCAGGTGAGTATTCTAACCCGAACCTGAACCGTCCCCTCCCGCAGCCTAACCCTGAACCGTCCCCTCCCGCAGCCTAACCCTGAACCGTCCCCTCCCGCAGCCTAACCCTGAACCGTCCCCTCCCGCAGCCTAACCCTGAACCGTCCCCTCCCGCAGCCTAACCCTGAACCGTCCCCTCCCGCAGCCTAACCCTAAAACTACCCTTAATGCTCTCCGACTGCATTGTGACTGTCTGGATCCTGACCACTGGTATCTTGATTACAACCTGTCTGTACGTGGTAGGTGTCTATGACTTTGTACGCATTGCTTGTAAATGTATAAACACAGCGTTTAGGCATCTACTATTGTTACAGATAGCATCTACATGCTTCTGGATTATCCCATGTTTCCACGTCCTTTTTTCCCCCCTTTTCTGGAAGACCTATTTGTGGTGAGGTCATTTTTACTAAATGGGTGTCATTCTCCTACACCTTACGACTCCGATGCTATTTTCAGTCTCTAGTATGATAATAAGGAAAATATTATCATGCGTCTTCCAGTGAGGACACTGGGTGTTTCCCCTAATTTCAGAGCGACTGTCAAAAGGGCATTTCACACTAACCGATAGATATTCGTGAAAACGGTGGAAAAATTCCATGACTATGTGAGGATGAAAAGTGTCTTCTTTTCGCCGTCGTCTGGAATTACTGCGTCTAAGTTTGATTTTCTGTGATTCTCAACTCCAAAGAAGCATTTCAGAGGAAAAACAACTAGCGGACATACACCCATGGCATCATCTTGACGGCCAACTTAAACTCTTCAATTGTCACACAAGATGTCAAGTTGAATGTGCTCGTGGCATATTGGCTCACATGTGGAAGATATACACAACTTCCTAATCCAGGCTTTTTCAACTAGTGTGCCGCGGAGCCAGAGTAGATTCCTGCACCTTCAAAGTGAACTGTTGGCCCGGGCTCTTCTTAGAGGATCAGTCGTGCTCCGGCTCTGACCTATGCCTTGATGACGCAGCGGTGTGATATCATAGGTCACGGCCGCCACATCTCACCACCCAGCCAGCCCACCCGCCTGCATACACATCTTCCAGTTCCCGCCTGCGTCCATAGCTTTCCTTGCGTACCCACATCCACACATGCCTGCCTGCCCGCCCGCCCACTGCTCAGTATTCGCAGCAATCCACTATGAACAGCCCCCGCCACTGAGGGACAGGGAGGAGGACAGCTGACCGGTAGGGGCTAATATTTGTTATGTTATTTCTCCTGTGGGGAACAATAGGATTTATATGGGGAGAAATGTGATTCATTTATGTGTGAGCAATTGGATTTATGTAAGGCGCAACATGATTTATGTTGGGAGCAATTGGATTTATGTAAGGCGCAACATGATTTATGTGGGGAGCAATTGGATTTATGTAAGGTGCAACATGATTTATGTGGATCGCAATGGGATTGTTTTTACTGTGAGAGCCAATGTGTGTGTTTTGTTTTTTTCTGTGGTGAACTGATGGTGTGCCTTGGCAATTTTAAATAGTTGTTCGGTGTGCCGCGAGTAAAAAAAAAAAGGTTGAAAATCACTGTCCTAATCATTCGTTTTAGAGAAAGGGGGCAGTAATAAATGAATCGACATTCGATGTAAATGCGCCGAATATTCAAATTATTTTCTGGGTCATTTACATTAGCTATTTTTTTATGTGTGGCTGTTAATTATTTTAGCACATCTGCTGTTGAGTGGTGTTTTATGTGCTATTGTAAGTTTATTTTTTTTTATATTTTGGCCCAGATTTACTAAGCCTTGGAGAGTGATAAAGTACCAACCAATCAGCTCCTGTTTTATTTTTCAAATTCAGGGGGAGATGTACTAAGCAGTGATAAAAGTGGAGAAGGGAGCCAGTGGAGAAGTTGCCCATGGAAACCCACCATGGGTTTCCATGGGCAACTTCTCCACTGGCTCCCTTCTCCACTTTTATCACTGCTTAGTACATCTCCCTCTGAAACAGTTAGGAGCTGATTGGTTGGTACTTTATCACCGTGCCGTTTATCACTCTCCAAGACTTGATAAATCTTGGTATTAATATGGTTAAAAAATATAATTGAAATAAAAATAATTTCAAAGCCTGCTAGATTTCTTTTCTCTGACGTCCTAGTGGATGCTGGGACTCCGTCAGGACCATGGGGATTAGCGGCTCCGCAGGAGACAGGGCACAAAAATAAAAGCTTTAGGACTAGGTGGTGTGCACTGGCTCCTCCCCCTATGACCCTCCTCCAAGCCTCAGTTAGGTTTTTGTGCCCGTCCGAGAAGGGTGCAATCTAGGTGGCTCTCCTAAAGAGCTGCTTAGAAAAAGTTATTAGGTTTTTTTATTTTCAGTGAGTCCTGCTGGCAACAGGCTCACTGCAACGTGGGACTTAGGGGAGAAGAAGTGAACTCACCTGCGTGCAGGATGAATTGGCTTCTTAGGCTACTGGACACCATTAGCTCCAGAGGGATCGAACACAGGCCCAGCCATGGAGTCCGGTCCCGGAGCCGCGCCGCCGACCCCCTTGCAGATGCCGAAAAGTGAAGAGGTCCAGAAACCGGCGGCAGAAGACTTTTCAGTCTTCATGAGGTAGCGCACAGCACTGCAGCTGTGCGCCATTGTTGTCAGCACACTTCACACCAGCGGTCACTGAGGGTGCAGGGCGCTGGGGGGGGGCGCCCTGGGCAGCAATGATAATACCTTGTTCTGGCTAAAAATACATCACATATAGCCCCTGGGGCTATATGGATGTATTTAACCCCTGCCAGGTCTCACAAACACCGGGAGAAGAGCCCGCCGAAATAGGGGGCGGGGCCTATCTCCTCAGCACACAGCGCCATTTTCCTGCACAGCTCCGCTGCGAGGAAGGCTCCCAGGACTCTCCCCTGCACTGCACTACAGAAACAGGGTAAAAAAACAGAGAGGGGGGGCACTTTTTTGGCGATATTGATATATTAAGCTGCTATAAAGGAAACAACACTTCTGTAGGGTTGTTCCTATATATTTATAGCGCTTGGGTGTGTGCTGGCAAACTCTCCCTCTGTCTCCCCAAAGGGCTAGTGGGGTCCTGTCTTCGATAAGAGCATTCCCTGTGTGTCTGCTGTGTGTCGGTACGTGTGTGTCGACATGTATGAGGACGATGTTGGTGTGGAGGCGGAGCAATTGCCGGTAATGGTGATGTCACCCCCTAGGGAGTCGACACCGGAATGGATGGCTTTGTTTATGGAATTACGTGATAATGTCAGCACGTTACAAAAATCAGTTGACGACATGAGACGGCCGGCAAACCAGTTAGTACCTGTCCAGGCGTCTCAGACACCGTCAGGGGCTGTAAAACGCCCTTTACCTCAGTCGGTCGACACAGACCCAGACACGGACACCGAATCTAGTGTCGATGGTGAAGAAACAAACGTATTTTCCAGTAGGGCCACACGTTATATGATCACGGCAATGAAGGAGGCTTTGCATATCTCTGATACTGCAAGTACCACAAAAAGGGGTATTATGTGGGGTCTGAAAAAACTACCTGTAGTTTTTCCTGAATCAGAGGAATTGAATGAAGTGTGTGATGAAGCGTGGGTTAACCCCGATAGAAAACTGCTAATTTCAAAGAAGTTATTGGCATTATATCCTTTCCCGCCAGAGGTTAGGGCGCGCTGGGAAACACCCCCTAGGGTGGATAAGGCACTCACACGCTTATCAAAACAAGTGGCGTTACCGTCTCCTGAAACGGCCGCCCTCAAGGATCCAGCTGATAGGAGGCTGGAAACTACCCTGAAAAGTATATACACTCATACTGGTGTTATACTGCGACCAGCCATCGCCTCAGCATGGATGTGCAGTGCTGGGGTGGTTTGGTCGGATTCCCTGACTGAAAATATTGATACCCTGGATAGGGACAGTATTTTATTGACTATAGAGCAATTAAAGGATGTTTCTCTATCGTCCTAGTGGATGCTGGGGTTCCTGAAAGGACCATGGGGAATAGCGGCTCCGCAGGAGACAGGGCACAAAAAGTAAAGCTTTAGGATCAGGTGGTGTGCACTGGCTCCTCCCCCTATGACCCTCCTCCAAGCCTCAGTTAGATTTTTGTGCCCGGCCGAGAAGGGTGCAATCTAGGTGGCTCTCCTAAAGAGCTGCTTAGAAAAGTTTAGCTTAGGTTTTTTTATTTTACAGTGAGTCCTGCTGGCAACAGGATCACTGCAACGAGGGACTTAGGGGAGAAGAAGTGAACTCACCTGCGTGCAGGATGGATTGGCTTCTTTGGCTACTGGACATTAGCTCCAGAGGGACGATCACAGGTACAGCCTGGATGGTCACCGGAGCCTCGCCGCCGGCCCCCTTGCAGATGCTGAAACGAGAAGAGGTCCAGAATCGGCGGCAGAAGACTCCTCAGTCTTCTTAAGGTAGCGCACAGCACTGCAGCTGTGCGCCATTTTCCTCTCAGCACACTTCACACGGCAGTCACTGAGGGTGCAGGGCGCTGGGAGGGGGGCGCCCTGGGAGGCAAATGAAAACCTTTTTTGGCTAAAAATACCTCACATATAGCCTCCGGGGGCTATATGGAGATATTTAACCCCTGCCAGAATCCGTTAAGAGCGGGAGACGAGGCCGCCGAAAAAGGGGCGGGGCCTATCTCCTCAGCACACAGCGCCATTTTCCCTCACAGAAAGGCTGGAGGGAAGGCTCCCAGGCTCTCCCCTGCACTGCACTACAGAAACAGGGTTAAAACAGAGAGGGGGGGCACTAATTTGGCGTTAGAAATATATAAAAAAGATGCTATAAGGGAAAACACTTATATAAGGTTGTCCCTATATAATTATAGCGTTTTTGGTGTGTGCTGGCAAACTCTCCCTCTGTCTCTCCAAAGGGCTAGTAGGTCCTGTCCTCTATCAGAGCATTCCCTGTGTGTGTGCTGTGTGTCGGTACGTGTGTGTCGACATGTATGAGGACGATGTTGGTGAGGAGGCGGAGCAATTGCCTGTAATGGTGATGTCACTCTCTAGGGAGTCGACACCGGAATGGATGGCTTATTTAGGGAATTACGTGATAATGTCAACACGCGCCAAGGTCGGTTGACGACATGAGACGGCCGACAAACAATTAGTACCGGTCCAGACGTCTCAAAAACACCGTCAGGGGTTTTAAAACGCCCGTTTACTTTAGTCGGTCGACACAGACACAGACAGGGACACTGAATCCAGTGTCGACGGTGAATAAACAAACGTATTCCTTATTAGGGCCACACGTTAAGGGCAATGAAGGAGGTGTTACATATTTCTGATACTACAAGTACCACAAAAGAGGGTATTATGTGGGATGTGAAAAAACTACCGTAGTTTTTCCTGAACCAGATAAATTAAATGAAGTGTGTGATGATGCGTGGGTTCCCTCCGATAGAAAATATGGGCGGTATACCCTTTCCCGCCAGAAGTTAGGGCGCGTTGGAAAACACCCCTTAGGGTGGATAAGGCGCTCACACGCTTATCAGAACAAGTGGCGGTACCGTCTATAGATAGGGCCGTCCTCAAGGAGCCAGCTGACAGGAGGCTGGAAAAATATCATAAAAAGTATATACACACATACTGGTGTTATACTGCGACCAGCGATCGCCTCAGCCTGGATGTGCAGAGCTGGGGTGGCTTGGTCGGATTCCCTGACTAAAAATATTGATACCCTTGACAGGGACAGTATTTTATTGACTATAGAGCATTTAAAGGATGTATTTCTATATATGCGAGATGCACAGAGGGATATTTGCACTCTGGCATCAAGAGTAAGTGCGATGTCCATATCTGCCAGAAGATGTTTATGGACACGACAGTGGTCAGGTGATGCAGATTCCAAACGGCACAAAGGTGTATTGCCGTATAAAGGAAGAGGAGTTATTTGGGGTCGGTCCATCGGACCTGGTGGCCACGGCAACTGCTGGAAAATCCACCGTTTTTACCCTAAGTCACATCTCTGCAGAAAAAGACACCGTCTTTTCAGCTTCAGTCCTTTCGTCCCTATAAGAGTCATATCTGCCCAGGGATAGAGGAAAGGGAAGAAGACTGCAGCAGGCAGCCCATTCCCAGGAACAGAAGCGTTCCACCGC
The DNA here is from genome assembly GCF_028390025.1 of Pseudophryne corroboree. NCBI lineage: Eukaryota > Metazoa > Chordata > Amphibia > Anura > Myobatrachidae > Pseudophryne > Pseudophryne corroboree. The sequence continues at coordinate 803,049,544 of NC_086449.1, read as the reverse complement.
TTCTGACAAGCTCTCAGCATGACGCTGAGACCGTACAGGACCCCTGGATCCTACAAGTAGTATCCCAGGGGTACAGTTTGGAATGTCGAGACGTTTCCCCTGCGCAGGCTCCTGAAGTCTGCTTTACCAAGGTCTCCCTCCGACAAGGAGGCAGTATGGGAAAAAATTCACGAGCTGTATTCCCAGCAGGTGATAATTAAATTACCCCTCCTACAACAAGAAAAGGGGTATTATTCCACACTATATTGTGGTACTGAAGCCAGAAGGCTAGGTGAGACCTATTCTAAATCTAAAAAAAAATTTTTTGAACACTTACAAAGGTTCAAATCAAGATGGAGTCACTCAGAGCAGTGATAACGAACCGGGAAGAAGGGGACTATCTGGTGTCCCGAGACATCAGGGATGCTTACCTCCATGTCCCAAATTTGCTCTTATCACTAAGGGTACCTCAGGTTCGTGGTACAGAACTGTCACTATCAGTTTCAGACGCTGCCGTTTGGATTGTCTACGGCACCCCGGGTCTTTACCAAGGTAATGGCCGAAATGATGGTTCTTCTTCAAAGAAAAGGCGTCTTAATTATCCCTTACTTGGACGATCTCCTGATAAGGGCAAAGTCCAGGGAACAGTTGGAGGTCGGAGTAGCACTATCTCGGATACTGTTACAACAGCAGGGGTGGATTCTAAATATTCCAAAATCGCAGCTGATCCCGACAACAAGTCTCCTGTGCTTAGGGATGATTCTGGACACAGTCCAGAAAAAGGTGTTTCTCCCGGAAGAGAAAGCCAGGGAGTTATCCGAGCTAGTCAGGAACCTCCTAAAATCAGTGCATCATTGCACAAGGGCCATGGTAAAAAAATGGTGACTTCCTTCGAAGCAATTCCAGTCGGCAGATTTCATGCAAGAACTTTTCAGTGGGATCTGCTGGACAAATGGTCCGGATCGCATCTTCAGATGCATCAGCGGATAACCCTATATCCAAGGACAAGGGTGTCTCTCCTGTGGTGGTTACAGAGTGCTCATCTTCTAGAGGGCTGCAGATTCGGCATTCAGTTTTGGATGTTGGTGACCACGGAGGCCAGCCCGAGAGGCTGGGGAGCAGTCACACAAGGAAAAAATTTCCAGGGAGTGTGATCAAGTCTGGAGATTTTTCTCCACATAAATATAGCTAAGGGTAAAATTATAATGCTCTAAGCTTAGCAAGACCTCTGCTTCAAGGTCAGCCGGTATTGATCCAGTGGGATAAAACATCACGGCAGTCGCCCACGTAAATAGACAGGGCGGCACAAGAAGCAGGAGGGCAGTGGCAAAAACTGCAAGGACTTTTCGCTGGGCGGAAAATCATGTGATAGCACTGTCAGCAGTGTTTCATTCCGGGAATGGAAACTGGGAAGCAGACTTCCTCAGTAGGCACGACCTCCACCCGGCAGAGTGGGAACTTCATGGGGAAGTTTTCCACATAATTGTAAACCGTTGGGAATTACCAAAGGTGGACATGATGGCGTCCCGTCTGAACAAAAAACGGGACAGGTATTGCGCCAGGTTAAGAGACCCTCAGGCAATAGCTGTGGACGTTCTGGTAACACCGTGGGTGTACCAGTCGGTGTATGTGTTCCATCCTCTGCTTTTCATACCTAAGGTACTGAGAATTATAAGACGTAGAGGAGTAAGAACTATACTCATGGCTCCGGATTGGCCAAGAAGGACTTGGTACCCGGAACTTCAAGAGATGCTCACAGAGGACTTATGGCCTCTGCCGCTAAGAAGGGACTTGTTTCAGCAAGTACCATGTCTGTTCCAAGACTTACCGCAGCTGCGTTTGACGGCATGGCGGTGGAACGCCGGATCCTAAGGGAAAAGGCATTCAGGAAGAGGTCATTCCTACCCTGGTCAAAGCTAGAAAGGAGGTGACCGCACAACATTATCACCACATGTTGCGAAAATATGTTGCGTGGTGTGAGGCCAGGAAGGCCCCACGAAGAAATTTCAACTCGGTCGATTCCTGCATTTCTTGCAAACAGGAGTGTCTATGGGCCTCAAATTGGGGTCCATTAAGGTTCAAATTTCGGCCCTGTCGATTTTTCTTCCAGAAAGAATTGGCTTCAGTTCCTGAAGTCCAGAAGTTTGTCAAGGGAGTATTGCATATACAACCCCCTTTTGTGCCTCCAGTGGCACTGTGGGATCTCAACGTAGTTCTGGGATTCCTCAAAACACATTGGTTTAAAACCAGTCAAATCTGTGGATTTGAAGCATCTCACATGAAAAGTGAACATGCTCTTGGACCTGGCCTGGACCAGGCGAGTGTCAAATTGGTGGTTTTTTTCTCAAAAAAGCCCATATCTGTTTGTCCATTCGGACAGGGCAGAGCTGCGGACTCGTCCCCAGTTCTCTCCCTAAGGTGGTGTCAGTGTTTCACCTGAACCAGCTTATTGGGGTGTCTTGCGCCTACTAGGGACTTGGAGGACTCCAAGTTGCTAGATGTGGTCAGGGCCCTGAAAATATAGGTTCCAGGACGGCTGGAGTCAGGAAAACTGACTTGCTGTTATCCTGTATGCACCCAACAAACTGGGTGCTCTTGCTTTTAAGCAGACTTTTGCTAGTTGGATGTGTAATACAATTCAGCTTGCACATTCTGTGGCAGGCCTGCCACAGCCAAAATATGTAAATGCCCATTCCACAAGGAAGGTGGGCTCATCTTGGGCGGCTGCCCGAGGGGTCTCGGCTTTACAACTTTGCCGAGCGGCTATTTAGTCAGGGGCAAACACGTTTGTAAAATCCTACAAATTTGATACCCTGGCTAAGGAGGACCTGGAGTTCTCTCATTCGGTGCTGCAGAGTCATCCGCACTCTCCCGCCCGTTTGGGAGCTTTGGTATAATCCCCATGGTCCTTTCAGGAACCCCAGCATCCACTAGGACGATAGAGAAAATAAGAATTTACTTACCGATAATTCTATTTCTCGGAGTCCGTAGTGGATGCTGGGCGCCCATCCCAAGTGCGGATTATCTGCATTACTTGTACATAGTTACAAAATCGGGTTATTATTATTGTTGAGCCATCCTTTCAGAGGCTCCGCTGTTATCATACTGTTAACTGGGTTCAGATCACAGGTTGTACAGTGTGATTGGTGTGGCTGGTATGAGTCTTACCCGGGATTCATAAATCCTTCCTTATTGTGTACGCTCGTCCGGGCACAGTACCTAACTGAGGCTTGGAGGAGGGTCATAGGGGGAGGAGCCAGTGCACACCACCTGATCCTAAAGCTTTACTTTTTGTGCCCTGTCTCCTGCGGAGCCGCTATTCCCCATGGTCCTTTCAGGAACCCCAGCATCCACTACGGACTCCGAGAAATAGAATTATCGGTAAGTAAATTCTTATTTTTTCTTTATATGCGAGATGCTCAGAGGGATATTTGCACTCTGGCATCGAGAGTAAGTGCGATGTCCATATCTGCCAGAAGAAGTTTATGGACGCGACAGTGGTCAGGTGATGCGGATTCCAAACGGCATATGGAAGTATTGCCGTATAAAGGGGAGGAATTATTTGGGGTCGGTCTATCGGATTTGGTGGCCACGGCAACAGCCGGGAAATCCACCTTTTTACCTCCGGTCCCCTCCCAACAGAAAAAGACACCGTCTTTTCAGCCGCAGTCCTTTCGTTCCTATAAGAACAAGCGGGCAAAAGGACAGTCATATCTGCCCCGAGGCAAAGGAAAGGGTAAGAGAGTGCACCAAGCAGCTCCCTCCCAGGAGCAGAAGCCCTCCCCGGCTTCTGCAAAGCCCTCAGCATGACGTTGGGGCTTTACAAGCGGACTCAGGGGCGGTGGGGGGTCGACTCAAGAATTTCAGCGCACAGTGGGCTCACTCACAGGTGGACCCCTGGATCCTGCAGGTAGTATCTCAGGGTTACAGGTTGGAATTCGAGAAGTCTCCCCCTCGCCGGTTCCTAAAGTCTGCTCTGCCAACGTCTCCCTCAGACAGGGCGACGGTATTGGAAGCCATTCACAAGCTGTATTCTCAGCAGGTGATAGTCAAGGTACCCCTCCTACAACAGGGAAAGGGGTATTATTCCACACTATTTGTGGTACCGAAGCCGGACGGCTCGGTAAGACCTATTCTAAATCTGAAATCTTTGAACCTGTACATACAAAAATTCAAGTTCAAGATGGAGTCACTCAGAGCAGTGATAGCGAATCTGGAAGAAGGGGACTTTATGGTGTCCCTGGACATCAAGGATGCTTACCTGCATGTCCCAATTTGCCCTTCACATCAAGGGTACCTCAGGTTCGTGGTGCAAAACTGTCATTATCAGTTTCAGACGCTGCCGTTTGGATTGTCCACGGCACCTCGGGTCTTTACCAAGGTAATGGCCGAAATGATGTTTCTTCTGCGAAGAAAAGGCGTATTAATTATCCCTTACTTGGACGATCTCCTGATAAGGGCAAGGTCCAGAGAACAGCTGGAGGACGTAGTAGCGCTAACCCAAGTAGTGCTGCAACAGCACGGGTGGATTCTGAATTTTCCAAAATCTCAATTGACCCCGACGACACGTCTGCTGTTCCTGGGAATGATTCTGGACACGGTTCAGAAAAAGGTGTTTCTTCCGGAGGAGAAAGCCAGGGAGTTATCCGAACTTGTCAGGAACCTCCTAAAACCAGGAAAAGTGTCTGTGCATCAATGCACAAGAGTCCTGGGAAAAATGGTGGCTTCTTACGAAGCGATTCCATTCGGCAGATTCCACGCACGAACTTTTCAGTGGGATCTGCTGGACAAATGGTCCGGATCGCATCTGCAGATGCATCAGCGGATAACTTTGTCTCCACGGACAAGGGTGTCTCTTCTGTGGTGGTTGCAGAGTGCTCATCTGTTAGAGGGCCGCAGATTCGGCATACAGGACTGGGTCCTGGTGACCACGGATGCCAGTCTGAGAGGCTGGGGAGCGGTCACACAGGGAAGAAACTTCCAGGGAGTGTGGTCAAGCCTGGAGATGTCTCTTCACATAAATATACTGGAGCTAAGAGCGATTTACAATGCTCTAAGCCTGGCAAAACCCCTGCTTCAGGGTCAGCCGGTGTTGATCCAGTCGGACAACATCACGGCAGTCGCCCACGTAAACAGACAGGGCGGCACAAGAAGCAGGAGGGCAATGGCAGAAGCTGCAAGGATTCTTCGCTGGGCGGAAGATCATGTGATAGCACTGTCAGCAGTGTTCATTCCGGGAGTGGACAACTGGGAAGCGGACTTCCTCAGCAGACACGATCTACACCCGGGTGAGTGGGGACTTCATCCAGAAGTCTTCCACATGATTGTGAACCGTTGGGAAAAACCAAAGGTGGATATGATGGCGTCCCGCCTCAACAAAAAACTGGACAGGTATTGCGCCAGGTCAAGAGACCCTCAGGCAATAGCTGTGGACGCTCTGGTAACACCGTGGGTGTTCCAGTCAGTGTATGTGTTTCCTCCTCTGCCTCTCATACCAAAAGTACTGAGAATTTTACGGCAAAGGGGAGTAAGAACGATACTCGTGGCTCCGGATTGGCCAAGAAGAACTTGGTACCCGGAACTTCAGGAGATGCTCACGGAAGATCCGTGGCCTCTACCTCTAAGACGGGACCTGCTTCAGCAGGGACCGTGTCTATTCCAAGACTTACCGCGGCTGCGTTTGACGGCATGGCGGTTGAACGCCGAATTCTAAGGGAAAAAGGCATTCCGGAAGAGGTCATCCCTACCCTGGTAAAAGCCAGGAAGGAGGTGACTGCACAACATTATCACCGCATTTGGAGAAAATATGTTGCGTGGTGTGAGGCCAGGAAGGCCCAGACGGAGGAATTTCAACTGGGTCGATTCCTACATTTCCTGCAAACAGGATTGTCTATGGGCCTCAAATTAGGGTCCATTAAGGTTCAAATTTCGGCCCTGTCGATTTTCTTCCAGAAAGAATTGGCTTCAGTTCCTGAAGTCCAGACTTTTGTAAAAGGAGTACTACATATACAGCCCCCGGTTGTGCCCCCAGTGGCTCCGTGGGATCTTAATGTAGTTTTGGATTTTCTCAAATCCCATTGGTTTGAGCCACTCAAATCGGTGGATTTGAAATATCTTACATGGAAAGTAACCATGCTACTGGCCCTGGCTTCAGCCAGGAGAGTGTCAGAATTGGCGGCTTTATCGTATAAAAGCCCATATCTGATTTTCCATTCGGACAGGGCAGAACTGCGGACGCGTCCTCAGTTTCTGCCTAAGGTGGTTTCAGCGTTTCACCTGAACCAGCCTATTGTGGTGCCTACGGCTACTAGCGATTTGGAGGATTCCAATTTGCTGGACGTTGTCAGGGCAATGAAAATATATATTTCAAGGACGGCTGGAGTCAGAAAATCTGACTCACTGTTTATACTGTATGCACCCAACAAGCTGGGTGCTCCTGCTTCTAAGCAGACGATTGCTCGTTGGATTTGTAGCACAATTCAACTTGCACATTCTGTGGCAGGCCTGCCACAGCCTAAATCTATCAAGGCCCATTCCACAAGGAAGGTGGGCTCATCTTGGGCGGCTGCCCGAGGGGTCTCGGCATTACAACTCTGCCGAGCAGCTACGTGGTCGGGGGAGAACACGTTTGTAAAATTCTACAAATTTGATACCCTGGCTAAAGAGGACCTGGAGTTCTCTCATTCGGTGCTGCAGAGTCATCTGCACTCTCCCGCCCGTTTGGGAGCTTTGGTATAATCCCCATGGTCCTGACGGAGTCCCAGCATCCACTAGGACGTCAGAGAAAATAAGATTTTACTTACCGATGAATCTATTTCTCGTAGTCCGTAGTGGATGCTGGGCGCCCATCCCAAGTGCGGATTGTCTGCAATACTTGTACATAGTTATTGTTACAAAAAAAAAAAAAAAAAAAAAAATCGGGTTGTTATTGTTGTGAGCCGTCTGTTCAGAGGCTCCTACGTTTGTCATACTGTTAACTGGGTTCAGATCACAGGTTGTACGGTGTGATTGGTGTGGCTGGTATGAGTCTTACCCGGGATTCAAAATCCTTCCTTATTGTGTACGCTCGTCCGGGCACAGTATCCTAACTGAGGCTTGGAGGAGGGTCATAGGGGGAGGAGCCAGTGCACACCACCTAGTCCTAAAGCTTTTATTTTTGTGCCCTGTCTCCTGCGGAGCCGCTAATCCCCATGGTCCTGACGGAGTCCCAGCATCCACTACGGACTACGAGAAATAGATTTATCGGTAAGTAAAATCTTATTTTTAACTACTAATTCCTTTGCTACACAAGTTTTCTACTTTGAAAAACATCTGAATTCCTGTTCCTGCAGGCATCACATAAACTGAGATCATTTGATGCCGCTGAACTCTACTTAACTTAAGTGTAAAATGTTGTAGAATAGATATTAGAAAAATGAGATTCTTATACTTGCATTAGATCTACTTCTCCAAGGGGCAGTGGATGTGGGAGTCTGGACACATCTAGGTATCGAGATTTACCTGCGAAAGCTCAAGCTCCTTCTCTCTTGGCTGCCAAGGAATCTCAGTATTTTACTACGAAGGCCACTAAGGACGGTGCTGAGAGTACAGAAGAAAAGGGAGAGGAGAAAACAACAAAACAAACCTCTGATGAGAAAAACCATCCTAACGAGAAATGTAGCAAATGCAACAAACAATGACCAAGAACAGAAACACAGAACAGAGAGATTGTTCAGTGTAGGACACTGGGGACATCCCGAAGGTGTCCCTAAAGTAGGGTACATTGTGTACTATACGTACAAAGCTTGCAAAATAAATTTAATTTTTTAGGTGTGCACTGGAGACCAGATGGCCATCCAGCCCAGCAGAGGACCCATGTGGCACCACCCAAAAAGCGGGATCCGGTCTGAAGATCGACAGTGTCTAGGTCGACAATGTTTAGGTCGACCACTATAGGTCGACAGTCACTAGGTTGACATGGATGGAAGGTCGACAGGGTTTCTAGGTCGACATGTGCTAGGTCGACAGGTCTAAAGGTCGACATGAGTTTTTCACATTTTTTTTTTCTTCATACTTTACGATCCACGTGGACTACGATTGGAACTGTAAAGTGTGCCGAGCGAAGCGGTAGCGGAGCGAAGGCACCATGCCCGAAGCATGGCGAGCGGACGCGGTGCACTAATTTGGGATCCCGGTCACTCTACGAAGAAAACGACACCAAAAAAAATAAAAAAATCCTCATGTCGACCTTTAGACCTGTCGACCTAGCACACGTCGACCTAGAAACCCTGTCGACCTTCCATCCATGTCGACCTAGTGACTGTCGACCTATAGTGGTCGACCTAAACATTGTCGACCTAGACACTGTCGATTTGATGAACCACCCCCCCAAAAAGCACCCACCAACCTGGTGGAATGTGCCCTCCTATGTCCAGGACAGACTGTTTTTCCACAAGGGAAGCCTGGCCAATTACTGGTTCTGGCAATGTTCGGATTTGACACAGTCAGTCCTGTGTTGTTTACAATCCCATAGGAACAACAGGTCATCTGTTCTGTGCAATTTCTTGGTCCTACAGACACAGAACTTCAGTACCTTCACCTTCTAGAGAGCGTACCGTCCTCTTTCCACTAAGGAGATTTATCATAGACTAAAGGCCCTCTAAAGTTGAAGACCCTCTATCCAGGACTGAAGACTGATGGCCCACAACCTCTAAAGCTGGCATCTGTTGGCATGGTCATCTAGAGCCAGGTGGAGAATGGTAGTGTGGGGGAGCAAAAAGCCTCTCCAGTCCATGCTGAAAGCCCTGCGGCTGGTGCTGAATGGGGTTTTGCACCTGGTCTTCCTCTGGACGGAACCTGGAGAGACAGAAGAGAAAAACAAATGTATTGTAAGGTTCACTTACCTCTTATGTCTTCCCATCTGGGACACACTAGTGCACCATGGGGTGAAGCAGTTTACACAGTGTTGAGGTTCTGGTGAATAACACTTTAATTGCCATTAACAATTATTTAATTATCAAATACATTATCAGTTCAGTAATCAATTTTTTTTTATTGTAATCCATTTAAGCGTCACTTGAGGGAGATAAAAGTAATGAACACAACTTTTTATTTACATAAAATAAATCATGGCTAGAAGGAGAAGGGAGGATAAAGTTGACTGAAACCCTAAAGACGGGTTTACTCTCAGATTGTTGAGTCTTCATCCAAACAAATCTCCCCCGGGTACATGGCAGCTGGTGCGATCGCCGCTGGAACTCTGGATAAAAAGAAGCTGTCGCCTTCTCAGAAGTACTTTTCCTTCAGCTTTACTTGTTTCCTACTCTGGAACCTTTCATGACCCCTAAAGATCGAGCCACGTGCAGCTTCTCCTGCCTAGATTCATATTCTTAAGGTTTTCTATAGTACTACCATCCGCTAGGTGACCGACCGCTAGTTGGAACAGAAACTACAAGACCCATCAGCCATTGCTGCAATGGCCTTACTGTACCTTTTATGCGAGCCTTCTTGCTAATAGGCTTCTCCCCCAAATTAATCAGTGCGGTTATACCTGAAAGGTCCCAGATGAAACCAGACTGATTTTTAATACATCCTATATACTTTTTTTTTTTTTTTGCATATTCCAAACCTCCAGTCAAGAACAAATATTGGCCCTCATTCCGAGTTGATCGGTCGCAAGGCGAATTTAGCAGAGTTACACACGCTAAGCCGCCGCCTACTGGGAGTGAATCTTAGCTTCTTAAAATTGCGACCGATGTATTCGCAATATTGCGATTACTAACTACTTAGCAGTTTCAGAGTAGCTTCAGACTTACTCTGCCTGTGCGATCAGTTCAGTGCTTGTCGTTCCTGGTTGACGTCACAAACACACCCAGCGTTCGCCCAGGCACTCCCACCGTTTCTCCGGCCACTCCTGCGTTTTTTCCGGAAACGGTAGCGTTTTCAGCCACACGCCCCTGAAACGCCGTGTTTCCGCCCAGTAACACCCATTTCCTGTCAATCACATTACGATCGCCGGAGCGATGAAAAAGCCGTGAGTAAAATTACTTTCTACATAGCAAAGTTACTTGGCGCAGTCGCAGTGCGAACATTGCGCATGCGTACTAAGCGGATTTTCATTGCGATGCGATGAAAAATACCGAGCGAACAACTCGGAATGAGGGCCATTGTACGACGGGGTCATAGAATAGTTCAGTCTGTCATGTACTACAAGGTGGTCAGAGGGAGACAAAGAATTGGGACTATGAGGGAGATGTATATAACCTAAAGAGGACAAGCCAGAGTAACCAATCAGACAGGGGTGTCGGAACTGGGGGGGCAAGGGGGCAGCTCGCCCCCCCCCAAACATAGAGAGGCGCCGATCATGTCCAGGAGGAGCGGAGGAGTGATGTGCGGTCAGGTGAAAGACCGCACATTACATCCTTCGCTCCGTGCAGTCAGTGGCATAACTACTGCCCTCGCGGTGGCTTGGGGGCGAGGGGCTGCGGGGGCGCCACTGACTTTGTACAGATTGACATGCGGACGAGCGTCCGCATGTCAATCTGCGGTCTCCTTCCCTCCGCTGCTGTGTTGGAGGGACACTGAGGGCACAGCGCGCGCCTCTCCCGTGTCCCTCCTGGCTCTCCGGCCGGTCTAATGAAGGAAGTGCCGGTTCGTGAGCCAATCAGAGCTCACGAACGGCACTTCCTTTATTAGACCGGCCGGAGAGCCAGGAGGGACACGGGAGAGGCGCGCGCTGTGCCCTCAGTGTCCCTCCAACACAAAGGAGCGGGGGGGAGCAGGCACTGTGGGGTTATACCTGGCACTGGGGGCATATACCTGGCACTGTGGGGGAATATCTGGCACTGGGGGCATATACCTGGCACTGTGGGGGAATATCTGGCACTGGGGGGAGCAGGCACTGTGGGGGAATATCTGGCACTGGGGGCATATACCTGGCACTGTGGGGGAATATCTGGCACTGGGGGGAGCAGGCACTGAGGGGGCATATGTGGCACTGTGGGGGAATATCTGGCACTGGGGGCATGTACCTGGCACTGTGGGGGAATATCTGGCACTAGGGGGGGGGGGTATATTTGGCACTGGGGGCATGTACCTGGCACTGTGGGGGAATATCTGGCACTGGGGGCATATACCTGGCACTGTGGGGGAATATGTGGCACTGGGTGGGGGGTATATTTGGCACTGGGGGCATATACCTGGCACTGTGGGGGAATATCTGGCACTGGGGGCATATACCTGGCACTGTGGGGGAATATCTGGCACTGGGGGCATATACCTGGCACTGTGGGGGAATATCTGGCACTGGGGGCATATGTGGCACTGGGAGCACGGCCCTAGCAACAAGCACTACCCCCTAGCAACGAGCATGACACCCAGTGCATAAAACCCCTGGCAACGAGCATGACACCCTGAGCATGAAAATCCCTGGCACCGTGCATGGAACCAAGAGCATGAAACCCCTGGCAACGAGCAGGTAATTTAAAAGTAATTAGAAGCCTTACTGTAGAACTTAATGTGTAATGGGCATTACGGTGTGTGGCATAATGTATCACGGACATTGCGGTGTGTGTCATAATGTGTCGGGCATTACGGTGTGTTGTATACTATATCACGGGCATTGTGGTATGTGGTATAATGTCTCAGGATCATTGTGGTGTGTGTCATACTGTGTCACAGACATTGTATGTGCTATAATGTATCAGGGGCATTGCAGTGTGTAGCATAATGTATAACGGGCATTGCGATTCCTGTCATAATGGCCCTCATTCCGAGTTGATCGGTCGCAAGGCGAATTTAGCAGAGTTACACACGCTAAGCCGCCGCCTACTGGGAGTGAATCTTAGCTTCTTAAAATTGCGACCGATGTATTCGCAATATTGCGATTACTAACTACTTAGCAGTTTCTGAGTAGCTCCAGACTTACTCTGCCTGTGCGATCAGTTCAGTGCTTGTCGTTCCTGGTTGACGTCACAAACACACCCAGCGTTCGCCCAGGCACTCCCACCGTTTCTCCGGCCACTCCTGCGTTTTTTCCGGAAACGGTAGCGTTTTCAGCCACACGCCCCTGAAACGCCGTGTTTCCGCCCAGTAACACCCATTTCCTGTCAATCACATTACGATCGCCGGAGCGAAGAAAAAGCCGTGAGTAAAAATACTTTCTTCATAGTAAAGTTACTTGGCGCAGTCGCAGTGCGAACTTTGCGCATGCGTACTAAGCGGATTTTCACTGCGATGCGATGAAAAAGAACGAGCGAACAACTCGGAATGAGGGCCCATGTGTCACAGGCATTACGGTGTGTGGTATAATGTGTCGGGGGCATTACAGTGTGTGCATATTGTGTCATGTGCATTATTGTGTGTGGCATAATGTCTAAGGGACTATTGCAGTATGTGGCATAATGTATACTGGGCATTACTATAAGGAGGAAAAATGGCAAATAATGTCAGGGGCATGAATCAGGATTATTTTTCTTTCCTGTGGTGGGTAACGTCTGGGCGTGCAGGTTGCAAAACTGGGGTATAAGGTAGTCTTTTCCTGCAATGCCACGCCCCTTTATGCGAAGCCACGCCCATTTAAACGAAGCCACGCCCCCTTTTTGGTGGCGCATATTTGTCCCTTTACTAGTGCCAATTATGGGGGGTATGGGGGGGGGGGGGGGAGGCAGGTTCAGGGTAGTGGCTGCAGTGTAGTGTGCGTGGAGGGGGTGCAGGGGTAGTACGTACCTGTCCTGTACCTAGCAGGTCCCTGGAAGATCGCTTTGTGAGAAGAAGAGGAGATCTGCAGGAGAGGCAGTGCTGCGGAAGGTGAGTAATTAAAGACTAATTAAGGTAATTGGAAAATTCCAATTTCTTAATTAGTCATTGGGGGGGTTGCCACAGCAGTTAAGCATCCCATGTCCTCGCCCTCCCTGTAACTCTCCCTCAGCACCCCTGCCCTCGCCCTCCCTGTAACTCTCCCTCATCACCCCTGCCCTCGCCCTCCCCCTCCCTGAAACTCTCCCTCAGCACCCCTGCCCTCGCCCTCCCTGAAACTCTTCCTCAGCACCCCTGCCCGCCCCCTCCCTGTAACTCTCCCTCAGCACCCCTGCCTCGCCCTCCCTGTAACTCTCCCTCAGTGTCCCTGCCCTCGCCCTCCCTGTAACTCTCCCTCAGTGTCCCTGCCCTCCCCCTCCCTGTAACTCTCCCTCAGCACCCCTGCCCTCGCCCTCCCTGTAACTCTCCCTCAGCACCCCTGCCCTCGCCCTCCCTGTAACTCTCCCTCAGCGTCCCTGCCCTCGCCCTCCCTGTAACTCTCCCTCAGCGTCCCTGCCCTCACCCTCCCTGTAACTCTCCCTCAGCGTCCCTGCCCTCGCCCTCCCTGAAATCTCCCTCAGCACCCCTGCCCTCGCCCTCCCTGAAACTCTCCCTCAGCACCCCTGCCCTCGCCCTCCCTGTAACTCTCCCTCAGCACCCCTGCCCTCGCCCTCCCTGTAACTCTCCCTCAGCACCCCTGCCCTCGCCCTCCCTGTAACTCTCCCTCAGCACCCCTGCCCTCGCCCTCCCTGTAACTCTCCCTCAGCGTCCCTGCCCTCTCCCTCAGCGTCCCTGCCCTCGCCCTCCCTGTAACTCTCCCTCAGCGTCCCTGCCCTCGCCCTCCCTGTAACTCTCCCTCAGCGTCCCTGTAACTCTCCCTCAGCGTCCCTGCCCTCGCCCTCCCTGTAACTCTCCCTCAGCGTCCCTGCCCTCGCCCTCCCTGTAACTCTCCCTCAGCGTCCCTGCCCTCGCCCTCCCTGTAACTCTCCCTCAGCGTCCCTGCCCTCGCCCTCCCTGTAACTCTCCCTCAGCGTCCCTGCCCTCGCCCTCCCTGTAACTCTCCCTCAGCGTCCCTGCCCTCGCCCTCCCTGTAACTCTCCCTCAGCGTCCCTGCCCTCGCCCTCCCTGTAACTCTCCCTCAGCGTCCCTGCCCTCGCCCTCCCTGTAACTCTCCCTCAGCGTCCCTGCCCTCGCCCTCCCTGTAACTCTCCCTCAGCGTCCCTGCCCTCGCCCTCCCTGTAACTCTCCCTCAGCGTCCCTGCCCTCGCCCTCCCTGTAACTCTCCCTCAGCACCCCTGCCCTCCCCCCTCCCTGTAACTCTCCCTCAGCACCCCTGCCCTCCCCCCTCCCTGTAACTCTCCCTCAGCACCCCTGCCCTCGCCCTCCCTGTAACTCTCCCTCAGCATCCCTGCCCTCACCCTCCCTGTAACTCCCACGGCCACTACTATCAGTCACCTCGGCACCAGCACTGGTCACTGCTAGTGCTTGATATACTCTCCCTGCTACATGGGGCACGTGGTAGAAAACTAGAGTGACATGGGAGAGCTGAAGTGACATCATACAATCAGACATTCTGGTCACTAATTACGGTTATAGCCATACTCATCGTTGCCGCGATGCATATGCATGGATACACGCATCGCCGCAAGCTGCAGTATACGCCGTGCTGCAACTAGTCGCAGCCGGCGATTGCACCATTGAAGCCTATGGAGTGCACGCCATAGATGCGGGCACACTCGGCACGCCATCCATGTCGTGATGATGAGTGTGGCTACATCTGTACATGAGGAAGCCAAAACAATAGTATGCTTTTCTGGTTGTGGGAATTTAGTGTTGATCTGGCCTTTAGCAATTCAGCAATTTAGGGGTGCCAAATTGAGATTATATCTTGCCCCCCCCAACCTAAAAACGTTCTGACGCCCCTGCAATCAGATGCTATTATTTATCTGGTACATTCTATAAAATGATAGCTAAATTCTTATTGGTTACTACAGGGAACACATTCCCTTTTAGAAGGTTTCCTAAATCTCTCCCTACGAGACTTATCCTGGTGTTCAGACCGGCCTGGCCAACCTTTGGCTCATCAGCTGTTGTGAAACTACACATCCCAGCATGCCCTGCCATAGCTTTAGCACTCCCTAATAGTAAAAATGTGGCAGGGCATGCTGGGACTTGTAGTTTCATAGCAGCTGAAAAGACGCAGGTTGGCCAGGCCTGGTATAGACCAAGTGGTTGGTACTATGCAGTTATCAATGCACAAAAATCTATATAGTATATAGGATTGTGTATAATAATAATTATCATTATTATTATGTTTTTTATTATCCTTTATTTTTATGGCGCCACAAGGGTTCCACAGCGCCTACCAAAGTACATAAACAAACGAGCATAACAAGGAAACAGCGACTTACAGTGCAAGACAGTATAGGACAGGTACATACACATTGCTGCATCAGGACACTGAGATAAGTATCGGGGTGGCAGAAGCCGAGGGCTTTACCATTATAGGTACCACTAGGTGCTTCATCGCGCCCTACGGGCGCTCTTCACACCGTCGCAAGGGGCTACGCCCCCTTAACCCTTGCATGCCTTTCTGGGGTTTAATATTTGTATTATATGGAGTATTACCTGCATTCCTTTTTTTTTTTAATATTAGATTTTTATTGAAATTTTGTACCAATTATACATACAATTGAACATGTAAGTGACAAAATAAAACAGAAATAGGGGAACAGACAAATACATCACATAACATAACTAATTAAGACAAGGGAAAGGAGGGTTAGGTATCGGGGACATCAGTGAATAGCAATAACATCAGAGTGTATACTTAAAGAAATGGAAGTGGGGAGGTCTGAGACCCGTAATGGATTGAGTTAAGTTAAGTTAGGAGCCATCTTGATTTGGGGAATTAAGCTCATTTGGGTCGGGTGTGGCAGTCACGGTACCAGGTAAACTACTTTGGCCCGATTTTTCTCTATATAGGAACCACTTATCCCATTTCCTGCTCGTCCTGGGAGTCCCGGGGGGAAATCCTCCCTCTGACGATTCGAACACATAATGTTGATGAACTTTTTGTTCTATCATTAATAGCGTGGGAACGACTGCCGTCTTCCATTTGGAGGCAATGGCGGCCTTAGTTGCTATGAGTATATGGCCTAAAAGGTACCTGTCGTTGCTAGACATCTCCCCGCTGTAGTAATGGAATAGTGCTATTAGGGGGTCTGGTGCAAGGGGAACTCCCAGGACAAGCGACATGAAAAGAAACACATCTCTCCACAGAGACCGAATTGTTGGGCATAGCCAGAAAATGTGTAGAATATCCCCTACCATACCACAGTTCCTCCAGCAACTGGCGGAAACCTCAGGCCAAATCTTGTGCAAACGTTCCGGCGTAAAGTACACCCTATGAACCAGTTTGTAATACATTTCACTGTGGTTTGTACATTTAGAGATTTTAAAGCAGGATTGAAAGATAGTTTTCCAAATATCCTCAGTGAAAACCATAGGGAGGTCTTTTTCCCATTTGGACTGTGAGGGGAATAGCCTCCGCCGGGCCTCGGTCACGAGATATTGGTACCATCTAGAGATACCGCCTCTATTCCTGACCGGCAGTAGGATTGACATCAGCAGTTTAGAGGGGCCAGTATGGGGGACTCGGTTGGGAGAAAAACTTTGGAGCCAATGCCTCAATTGCAGATATCTGTGGAAATCTTGCTTGGGTACCTGGAATTGTTCCTGCAGTAGGGAGAATGGGACTAATACCCCATCCTGCAGGACATCCTTCAGGGTGGTTAGGCCTCTATCACCCCAATGGTGTAGGTGAAGGTCCGGGATCATTGTGGCTATGGTGTGGAGAGATAATTGGGGGGAGGGAAGGGCTCCGGAGGGGAGGGATTTAGTTACGATTTTCCATGCTAATAGTGTTGCCTGCACTGCCGAGTTTCCCACCCCATCTGGAGGGATAGCAGCCGTAGGGAGCCATAGCAAGTCAGATAGTGTGAGGGGGGAGACAGCGCTTCGTTCCAGTGATACCCATGGTTTTGGGGCGTCTTGAGTGAGCCAATCTCTGGCCTGGGCGAGTAAACAGGCATTATGGTATCTCTCTAGATCTGGGTAGGCCACTCCCCCGTCACACTTCTGCGCAACTAGGGTTGATTTTGCTATCCTCGGTCTTGAGCCCCCCCACACATAATTTGAAAGTAAACGGTTAAATCTATTGCAAATATCTTTAGGAAAGGTCCTAGGGATGGTACGGAAAAGGTACATCAGTTTGGGTAGAAGCACCATCTTTGCCGCCGCTATTCGTCCGACCCATGAAACCTCCTGCATCATCCAGTCTTTAATGAATAATTCGAATGCTCTAAAAAGGGGGTCATAGTTACATCCCATTAAATCTTGCCCTCTGGAGATCTGCACACCCAAATATTTAAGTGACCTAAGTTGCCATGCGTATCTGTAAGTCAGCTTCAGACGCCTAAGCACGCCATCTGACATGTTCAGAGGAAGGGCCTCAGTCTTTGTGGTATTTAGTTTATAATAGGAGATCGCTGCGTAGGAGTCCAAGAGAGAGTGCAAATGCGGTAATGACGATTCAGGGTCGCTAAGGCATACTAAGATATCGTCAGCAAAAAGGCATATTTTATGGTGTATCCCTTCCACCACAGGGCCAACAATGGGATCTAGTGTCCTGATCCTCTCCGCCAGGGGCTCAATAGCCAGCACAAAAATTAGGGGTGAAAGGGGGCAACCCTGACGTGTCCCATTTGTGATATTAAATGTATGTGACTTGCAACCATTGGTGAACACCGAGGCCGATGGAGAGGAGTACAAGGCCAATATGGAGTTGAGTATCCTGCCTGCAAATCCAAAGCAGTCCAGGGTAGCCCTTAGATAGTCCCAGTGCAGCCTATCAAAAGCCTTTTCCGCGTCGAGAGAGAGAAGCAGAAGAGGCTCTTCCCGGGCTTGGCATCGTTCAACCAAATTGATAACCCTCCTAGTGTTATCGGATGCTTGCCGTCCAAGAACAAAACCTACCTGGTCAGGGTTAATTAGATTGGGTAGGAGTGGGGAAATCCTATTTGCAACTAGCTTAGCGAATAATTTAAGATCTGTGTTTAAGAGTGCTATCGGGCGGTAGTTCTGGACAACCGCAGGAGGCTTACCCGCCTTAGGGATGGTGATTATACGGGCCTCCATCATCTCTTTCGGGAAGCATGTGGAGTCTGAGGCTTCGTTAAAAACTGACACTAAAAGAGGGGCAAGAGTAGATTTAAAAGTTTTATAAAAGTTAGCGGGGTATCCATCTGGGCCCGGGGCCTTGTTTACTGGGCAGGATTCAATAGCTGCCACAACTTCCTCATGTGACCAGGGTAAACCGAGGGACTCAAGGGTTTGAGGGTCGATAGTGGGGAGGGACAACCTCTCCAGGAAGCCAGCAATATCAACCAGGGATGGCTGGGGGGTATTGGGATCATCTTTAAGGTTGTACAACTGTGCATAGTATTCGGCAAACGCATTTGCTATCTCTCCTGGGTCAGTTACTTTAACACCAGATGCGGTATATACTGCATGTATGCGTTCTTTAGCTCTACGTCCCCTTAGTTTACGCGCCAGCAAGCGTCCTGCTCTGTTGCCCAGTCTATAATATTGTTGGTTAAGTCGCTGCAGGTTGCGATGAACCTCTGCTAGGGCAAATACGTTCACTTTGTCGCGGGCCGCAAGGAGTTCCTTAAAGAGGGGTTTATTGTTGGGGTCACTTTTGTGTGCAGTTTCCAAGCGCGCAGCCTCTCGCTCGGCCGAGGCCTGTCTACTTTTATACTCCCGTTTAAGTCTAGCTGCTATTTGGATTGCAGAGCCTCTGACCACTGCTTTCAGAGAACACCAATGGTTGAAGACGTTTGTGTCCTTGGGGCAGTTAGTAGCTAAATATAGGTCTAACGATTGCTGAATGGCCTGACAGGCCTCAGGGCGGGATAGAAGGTGCGGGCCCAATCTCCAGGGGCCATAGGGGACCACTCTCTTAGTAGCTTCCCAGTTCACAACTAGTGGTGAGTGGTCTGACCAAGACATGGGTAGTATATCCACCTTATTTATGGTAGCTAGTGTCCATTTATCGACTAACGCCATGTCTATTCTAGAATATGAACTGTGGACGTGGGAAAAAAAGGTGTAATCACGTTCTGCAGGGTGTTTGGCTCTCCATGCATCATACAGTGAATATTCAGCTAACAATTGGCCGAATCTGCCTGAAGGGTCTTGGGCTGGACTGCTACGTAAAGGTCGGGTTGGGCGAGAGCGATCTGTATTGGGGTCTAGCACCATGTTGAAATCTCCGAGGATCAACAGGGCTCCTTTCGTATGCTCTTGGAGGGTTTTACAGAAGGATCTAAGGAATTTTATTTGTTTGGTATTGGGGGCGTAGCAAGAGACCAGAGTGGTCTCCACATTGTCTAGTTGTCCTACTAGAATTAAGTATCTCCCGTCGGGGTCTTCATATTTAGAGGACAGGACAAACGGGCAGTGTTGTGCTATGAGAAGGGCAACGCCGGCTTTCTTGGCGGGTCCATTTGCAGTGTAGCAAAGGGGGTAGCGTGAATTAGAGAAGAGGGGAGGATTTTGGCTCTGAAAATGGGTTTCCTGAACAGCTACTACTTGTGCTCTCAGCTTGTGGAAGTAGTTCAGAGCTACTCTACGTTTTTGAGGAGAGTTAAGCCCCTTGGCATTAATGGAGACTATCTTTACCATTTTCAATTATAGGGGAAACTGATATCTCTGATGTCCAATACCTGCGTTGAGACCTGCATATCTGATAGGGAGGGGGAAACATATAGGAATACATGTGGGGAGACAAACATAAAATATAGGACAAAACTAAACTAAATTGATCTCTCGTGAGATCACAACCAGTCGCCATACCAAGGCGGCTGTGTAGGCTAAGGGAGGGGTTAGCGGCATAACTCCCACCCACTGCCAAACTTATTTACTTTAAACTCAAGAATACAAGGACATCTTAATAACATAGTAACAGATGTATGCACTTCTGTACATACGGAACCTGGAGAGCAAATACAGCGGAGCACAAGTGCTCCAACATAAAAAGTGTCAAGTAAAACCCAGAGCTATTACTTCCAACATGAGGATTAAGCCAGTGGCTCGAGTAGTTTAACCCCGCTATAAGAACTAAACCCACAGGTCAGCATAATATAGACAGTCAAATCCAGAGGCGCGCCAGGCACAGTTCCCCATAGAGAAAAAAAAAAAGAGCAACTAATTTGGCCTAGCAGGGAGACATTGAAATGCTTCAAAACGTGCGCATTACTTTCGCTATGTCTAGCGCCCCACAACTCAACATACCGTGGCCCCTTATGCATGGGGTAAAGTCTCTATCTGAAGAGTCACTGGGGTCTTAACATTATTGCTATGATAGTAAGGTATCTGTCTCCGAGCCGGCATCCTCATTTCACCGGCGTCCAGTCCTGCTGGAGACGTCGGGGGGAGGAGCCCTCCGCAGGTTCCGTGATGTTCCAGGATTTAAGCAACTTTTCTCCTTCATCTGCAGTGGAGACAGAGATAGTGGAGCCATCCCGGTGGATCAGCAGCTTGGTGGGGAAACCCCATCTGTATGGGATGTCAGCCTTTCTGAGGGCCGTAGTGATCTGTTGAAATGATCGCCGCTTAAATAGAGTGGCCGCAGATAAATCCCCAAACAGTTGAAGTCCTTGTAGGGCTGAAGATGTGTCAGACGTCGGTCTAGATGCTTTCAATAAGGCCTCTTTAACATGAAAGTAGTGCATCTTCATTAGGACATCTCTCGGTGCATCTCCTGGGGCCGCTCTGGCTTTCGGTAGACGGTGTATTCGGTCTATAATGAGGTCTGTAGATGCAAACTGAGGCGTCAAGGCCTTAAAGATGGTCATCGTGTAGTCATGCAAACTACTGTGTGACACCGTTTCGGGGACTCCGCGTAGCTTGAGGTTGCTGCGACGCGATCTATCTTCCAAATCTGTGACCTTGTCCCGTAGAAGCTTCACCTCAGCCTCCAATGCATCATGAGAGTCCAGTAGGTTGTTGTGGGACCCCACGACCTCCTCCATTTTAGTTTCCAAGTGGTCCGTACGGCCACCCAGATCATCTATAGATTGTTGGCACGCCGTTAAGGTGGTGCGGAACTCAGCTGCAACTTCCTCTTTAAAGCGTGTCAAAAGCAACTTCATAGTGCCCACCGTAAGGGCCTCCCCATCTCCAACCTTATCTAAGGACGTGGCTGACGGACGCACCTCTAATGGCGGAGGGGTCTGGGAAACTGCTCCTGCTGTGGAGGGCCCGGTGGCTTTAGGGCCCGACATTTTCGGGGATGCTTTGAAAAAAGAAAGCTGCTGTGCCGGTTTTGCCGTTTTGCTGCGCCTAGTGGGCATGGTAAAGCCCAGATAAAGATAGCTTAATATATCCAAACACTGAGGATGGAGAAACCGGGAGGCTCCACTTTTCCAGAAGCTAATAAGACATCACGTGGATAGTGGCAGGGGTGAGAGAAATCTCTTGGTTTACATCGGTATGAGCGGTGCAGACAGGGCCATTGCGCTGGTTGCCCTTGCTTTCATCAATGTATTCCTGGCTGTCTCAGGAGCAGGGCCAGGGGGTGTACTCCCCTTGTTAGGAAAGAATCGAGGCTGGCTATGTATGAAGCAGTCGCGGTAGGGACAGGAGTTGCTCCCTTCTCATTTACCCCTTTTCCGCCTTGAAATGTGAGGCTTTTATATTGCAGCCCCGTGAGGGGTGATGGTTGTGGGAGGTCAAGCTGCTCCTCAGGCACCTCTGGCCAGCTACCCACGGCCGTGGGGGGTCACCCTGGAGAGTGAGGTGCAAGGGTGTTCGCAGGGGGGGGGGGGGGAGAGCCCACCAAGGGCAGTACTCGCTCCAGGGCCCGGGCCAGCGGCGTGTGTAGGCCAGGTGCCTGCTTGAAGCGCACCTGCAGCAGTTGTCGCCTCTCACTGTGCCCCAGTCAGCCCCAGTCAGCCTGATGTTGTAGAGGGGGAAGGCGCCCACAGCGGCGCTAGGCGGACGCCGGGTAAGCTCACTGGGAGGGAGGAGAGGCCCGCCGTCTGCTCGTCCGAGCCGGGTCTGGGGTTTGCACTCACCCGGGGGGCCGTCAGCCGTCTCCTCCTCGCTGCCGCCGGGTCGCTTCTCCTGCACCCGTCCCACAAGATGGCCGCCGCTCGCGTAGCGGGGCTCGTCGGGCCGCTCCGATCCGGGACTCCTCTCTCCTCGTCCCCCGGTGACTGACACTGGTGAGTTGCAGGGGATCCACCAAGGGGGTAGCGATCGAGCGGGTCCTCCGACCGTCCCGGCGATGTAGCCACCCAGCTGATGGGTGCGATTTAAACTTGAGGCCCCGGCTTCGTGACAGGGAGTAGGCCGCAATCCGCGGGAGCCAGAAAACCGGCTCCCCGATTCCGCAGCTCTACTTCCCCTCTTTCTCCCTGTCTTAGCTCAGCAGACAAATGATCCAGGGTCTGATTTGGGAGGTTTGGGGAGGATTTATAAGGTTTTTTGCTCCCAGGTCTCTGAGAGCTCACTAAGTTTGCTGCCTGCCCGCTCAGCATCCAGGCCACGCCCCCCTACCTGCATTCCTTTGTTAGTGGTTAAATATTGCACAATGAAAGGGCGTGCGATGGTGAAGGAGGCGCAGCCCCTTGCGACGGCGTGAACAGCACCTGCAGGGCACGATGTACAGAATGTAGCGGGTGCGGGGGGGACTGCGGATGGTGTCTGTAGATGCTGCGGGTGGAGGGGAGGCAGAAGTGGGGGTGGGGCCCGGATGGGGAAGGTTCGGGAGGTGCTGCGCGTGGGGGAGGGGCAGAGGAGTGGGGGATGCAGATGGGGGAGGGGTCCGGAGGCACTGCAGGTGGGGGAGGAGCAGGGGTGCCACGGGTGGGAGAGGGGCAGGTGTGGGGATGTTGTGGATGGGTGAAGGGTTCCGGAGGTGCTGTGGGATGGGAAGGGACGGGAGTGCCGGGGGTTGGGTAGGGGACCGCAGGCACCATGGGTAGGGTAGGGGCAGGTACGGGTGTTGCGGCGGATGGGAAAGGAGGTCCGGAGGTGCTGCAGGTGGTGGAGGGGCAGGTGCGGGGGTGCCATTGGTGGGGGAGGGGTGGGTGAGGGGGGGACCGCTGATGGAGGAGGGTGTCTGCAGATGCTGCGGATGGAGGGGGGCAGGTGTGGGGGGAGACATATAAGGGGGGTGAATGGTGGAAGGGGCCTGGAGGTGCTGTGGGTGGTGAAGAGGTGGAGGAGTGGGAGCCACGGGTGGTGTAGGGGGTCTGGAGGCACAGCATGTGGGGGAGGGGTGAAGTGCCGCATGTGGTGGAGGGGAAGGTGCGGAGGTGTGGTGCATTGGGGAGAGGTCTGGAGGCGCTGCGGGTACTGTACATGCCATAAAAGGTAGTTGGAGGGTATGCAGTAACAGGGCCAGGACAGGGGTGACAGGGTCAGTACAGGGTTGACGGGGCCAGGACAGGGGTGACAGGGTCAGAACAGGGGTGACGGTGCCAGGACAGGGGTGACGGTGCCAGGACAGGGGTGACGGTGCCAGGACAGGGGTGACGGTGCCAGGACAGGGGTGACGGTGCCAGGACAGGGGTGACGGTGCCAGGACAGGGGTGACGGTGCCAGGACAGGGGTGACGGTGCCAGGACAGGGGTGACGGTGCCAGGACAGGGGTGACGGTGCCAGGACAGGGGTGACAGGGCCAGGACAGAAATGATAGGGACAGGATAGGGGTGACAGGGCCAGGGTAGGGGCGGCAGGACCAGGACAGGGGTGACGGGGCCAGTATAGGGTTGACAGGGCAAGCACAGGGGTGACAGGGCCAGGATAGGTGTAACAGGGCCAGCATAAGGGTGACAGGGCCAGGATAAGGGTGAAAGGGCCAGGATAAGGGTGAAAGGGCCAGGATAAGGGTGGCAGGGCAAGGCCAGGGGTGACAGGGACATGACAGAACACAGGGCACGGGAGAGATTGGTATTAGGGACAAAACAGTTGTGACAGACAGATGTGTCTTACCGGAGTCACTGCTGCTGGCTGCTGCTGTTCCACTCCAACCTGTTGGGATCTGCTGCTGCTGGAGACTTGGCATGGCTGACTCTCTCAGGCTGGAGTCCTGCTTTCTCTGCCCATCCGCATCCCTCCCCCCCTCCTCAGTCACACACCGCAGACCTCGCGCAGCTGCCGGGCACTGTGGAAAGGTGAGACTGGAAATGACTGGTTAGCCCCCTGGAGATGCTGCGGCTGGAGGGAGGAGGGGGTCATAGCATGCACGTAGCGCGGACCTCACGGCTTCCGGGCACTGTGGTAAGGGGAGACTGGGAGTGACTGGTTAGCTCCCAGGAGACGCTGCGGCTGGAGGGAGGAGTGGGTCAGAGCCTGCAAGCAGCTCGGATTTCTGCAGCGATACCCGCCAGCTAAAGTGTGTGAATGAGCTGGGCGCACTCCACTGCGGGTGGCAGCGCTGCAGCTAGCGGTGGGGTTGCCGGGGCTGGAGATAACAGAGGCAGTATGGAACCTGCACAGCGGCAGGTGCCCCACAAAACTGCAGCTAAGAAGCGTGGAGTGTGCCAGAAAGTGACGCTCCTCTGCACCAGAGAGACCCTGCTGAGTATGCCGATGTGGGGGGTCAAGCACACAGTGAGCCGGTGCCCGTCTGTCTGTATGACATACCCCTCACACAACCCCATACCTCCCAAATGTCCCGATTTTCGCGGGACAGTCCCATTTTTTGGGGTCTGTCCCGATGTCCCACCCGCGGGTCGCAGTGTCCGGCGGTGGGGGGGGGGGGGGGGGGCAGTTGGAAAGCTCCTGTACTCGCTGTTCTGCTTAGCAGAGCAGCGGTGAATAGTGGAGTCAGAGGGAGAGGGGGCATCAGGGGGTACGGATTAATGGGGGGTTCCAGCAGCAGAGCCGGATTAAGGGGGGGGGCAGGGGATACGTACCGTTGGCCCCACAGTTTTAGGGGGCCCCCCCGGCTGGAGTAGCTCTGTCCCAGCTCAGAAGCTCCCCCCCCCCGTCCTGCCAGCAACAGCGGCAGCATTGTGCTACAGTCAGCACACGCTGCTGCATATTGGCAGGTCTGTGGTGTTGCAGGGAGGCAGCAGTCTCCCTGCTTTCTTCTGCCTGTGCGGGTGTGTACGGGGGAGCGACCACCCCTTCTGGATTTAGCCCTAGCTGAGGGGCCAAAATCCCATTAAAAAAATAAATATCGGAATTTGCATAAGGGGGCGTGGCCACGCGGTCCGCGATTAGGCCACGCCCCCAACCCACAGCAGGCACAGCAATGAGATAGGGCTCCCCTGTCTCAAGTGCCCTGGGCCCCCAGGACTCATAATCAGCCCCTGGGAGCATGCCAGCAGCTCACAGAGCGCTGGGCATGCTCCCTCACTGACGAAAACGGGGGCCCTCCCGTGAAGCCACGCCCCCTTTTCGCCGAGTGTGTTTTCCTCCTGCCTGGATAAAGCTCCTGCAGAAAGCTGGGAGGTCTGCACCCCTGCCTGTGCCATGCCCAATGCCCATGCTATCTGCTTCTGCTCCTAGTCTCCTGTAGATTTGGCCAGATCTCTGTGACTCATTTGAATAACTCCGCCCACTGTTGTGACTCCGCCCAGCGTTAGCAAATGAATCACAAGGTCACAGAATAGGGCTATTATATAGGAGATTATAGGGAGTATGGAGTAGAAGAGAAGGAAAAGCACGTGAGGAGAGAGGGTCCTGCTCGTGAGAGCTTACATTCTATGTGTAGTGTGTACCATACAAAAGGTCAGTCGTCTTTAAAGAGAATTGAACATGGGCCTGATTGAGACGTGGTCGCTATTTCGGTACTTACGCAGTTCTGCAGTTATCAGCAGACTGCGCATGCGTCTTCCCTGCAGTACGCACGCATGGCGATTGAATTGCGATCAAATGTGACTACGCTTGCGTGAGAAGTTATTCGCAAGTGATGCACAAAACGGCCCAAGTCTGTCAGAGGTAACTCGGAGGGAAGGCAAAAATGCCTGCGTGTCTCCGCCTACATATACGATCAGGTACCATGGCGCCAGTGTCTCCGTGTGTGCATTCTGAGCCACCATACGGTTACTCAGATGTTCGCTCATGGATGTATCTCTGAGCACCACTGTGTGCTCGTACGCAGTAGGTGGGATCTGCGAGGCCACCGGTGGGTGTCTCAATCCATTTCCAGGCGGCTCCAGCATTAGCATATTGTAGTACGGTAGCTGCATAAACCATCAGTTGCGATTGCAATAGCGACCACCTCATTTAGCTGCACTTAGAGCTTGCAGGCTTAAAGCCCCTATAAATGCAAGCAGTGTGTGTGTGTGTATATATAATATATGTAGTTACCAATGTCTTATCAAAAAGAACGAGGCGGCACTCCCAAAATCCGAATCAAGCTGGTGTATTAAAGAATCCAACAGCGTCAACGTTTCAAGGCTCGCAGGCCTTTTCGTCAGGACGGACAACCAAGTGAATAAACTAGAAGTTTACTTGGTTGTCCGTCCTGAGGAAAAGGCCTGCACGCCTTGAAACGTTGACGCTGTTTTGACACTATGCTGATTCTTTAATACACCAGCTTGATTCGGATTTTGGGAGTGCCGCCTCGTCCTTTTTGATAAGTCATTGGTAACTATTGATTATTTTTGGGAAGCACCCCAGCTCTATGCAGCATTCATCCTGAGTGCCAAGCTACATTGCAGTGTGTGTGTGTATGTATATATATATATATATATATATATAATATAGGTACAGCAGCAGCCGGCGCTCCTCCAAAAAATCAACTTGCTCAGGTGCCAGAACAGTCAAAATGTAGAAATCCAATAAATGAACGGCACTCAGAGACAGCAGCAGGTCAAATCGTGTATTATTGTCTACAATCGTTTCGGAGCACAAAGCTCCGTCGTCAGGACAGTGTATCACTGTCTTGATACTTGTCCTGACGACGGAGCTTTGTGCTCCGAAACGATCGTAGACAATAATACACGATTTGACCTGCTGCTGTCTCTGAGTGCCGTTCATTTATTGGATGGATATATATATATATATATATATTTCTCTATCGTCCTAGTGGATGCTGGGGTTCCTGAAAGGACCATGGGGAATAGCGGCTCCGCAGGAGACAGGGCACAAAAGTAAAGCTTTCCGATCAGGTGGTGTGCACTGGCTCCTCCCCCTATGACCCTCCTCCAAGCCAGTTAGATTTTTGTGCCCGGCCGAGAAGGGTGCAATCTAGGTGGCTCTCCTAAAGAGCTGCTTAGAAAAGTTTAGCTTAGGTTTTTTATTTTACAGTGAGTCCTGCTGGCAACAGGATCACTGCAACGAGGGACTTAGGGGAGAAGAAGTGAACTCACCTGCGTGCAGGATGGATTGGCTTCTTGGCTACTGGACATCAGCTCCAGAGGGACGATCACAGGTACAGCCTGGATGGTCACCGGAGCCTTGCCGCCGGCCCCCTTGCAGATGCTGAAGTAAGAAGAGGTCCAGAATCGGCGGCAGAAGACTCCTCAGTCTTCTAAAGGTAGCGCACAGCACTGCAGCTGTGCGCCATTTTCCTCTCAGCACACTTCACACGGCAGTCACTGAGGGTGCAGGGCGCTGGGAGGGGGGCGCCCTGGGAGGCAAATGAATACCTATTTTGGCTAAAAATACCTCACATATAGCCTCCGGAGGCTATATGGAGATATTTAACTCCTGCCAGAATCCGTTAAGAGCGGGAGACGAGGCCGCCGAAAAAGGGGCGGGGCCTATCTCCTCAGCACACAGCGCCATTTTCCCTCACAGAAAGGCTGGAGGGAAGGCTCCCAGGCTCTCCCCTGCACTGCACTACAGAAACAGGGTTAAAACAGAGAGGGGGGGCACTAATTTGGCGTTAGAAATATATAAAAAAGATGCTATAAGGGAAAACACTTATATAAGGTTGTCCCTATATAATTATAGCGTTTTTGGTGTGTGCTGGTAAACTCTCCCTCTGTCTCTCCAAAGGGCTAGTGGGTCCTGTCCTCTATCAGAGCATTCCCTGTGTGTGTGCTGTGTGTCGGTACGTGTGTGTCGACATGTATGAGGACGATGTTGGTGAGGAGGCGGAGCAATTGCCTGTAATGGTGATGTCACTCTCTAGGGAGTCGACACCGGAATGGATGGCTTATTTAGGGAATTACGTGATAATGTCAACACGCTGCAAGGTCGGTTGACGACATGAGACGGCCGACAAACAATTAGTACCGGTCCAGACGTCTCAAAAACACCGTCAGGGGTTTTAAAACGCCCGTTTACTTTAGTCGGTCGACACAGACACAGACAGGGACACTGAATCCAGTGTCGACGGTGAATAAACAAACGTATTCCTTATTAGGGCCACACGTTAAAGGCAATGAAGGAGGTGTTACATATTTCTGATACTACAAGTACCACAAAAGAGGGTATTATGTGGGATGTGAAAAAACTACCGTAGTTTTTCCTGAATCAGATAAATTAAATAAAGTGTGTGATGATGCGTGGGTTCCCCCCGATAGAAAATTATGGGCGGTATACCCTTTCCCGCCAGAAGTTAGGGCGCGTTGGGAAACACCCCTTAGGGTGGATAAGGCGCTCACACGCTTATCAAAACAAGTGGCGGTACCGTCTATAGATAGGGCCGTCCTCAAGGACCAGCTGACAGGAGGCTAGAAAATATCATAAAAAGTATATACACACATACTGGTGTTATACTGCGACCAGCGATCGCCTCAGCCTGGATGTGCAGAGCTGGGGTGGCTTGGTCGGATTCCCTGACTAAAAATATTGATACCCTTGACAGGGACAGTATTTTATTGACTATAGAGCATTTAAAGGATGCATTTCTATATATGCGAGATGCACAGAGGGATATTTGCACTCTGGCATCAAGAGTAAATGCGATGTCCATATCTGCCAGAAGATGTTATGGACACGACAGTGGTCAGGTGATGCAGATTCCAAACGGCACAAAGGTGTATTGCCGTATAAAGGAAGAGGAGTTATTTGGGGTCGGTCCATCGGACCTGGTGGCCACGGCAACTGCTGGAAAATCCGCCGTTTTTACCCTAAGTCACATCTCTGCAGAAAAAGACACCGTCTTTTCAGCCTCAGTCCTTTCGTCCCTATAAGATCATATCTGCCCAGGGATAGAGGAAAGGGAAGAAGACTGCAGCAGGCAGCCCATTCCCAGGAACAGAAGCGTTCCACCGCTTCTGACAAGTTCTCAGCATGGCGCTGAGACCGTACAGGACCCCTGGATCCTACAAGTAGTATCCCAGGGGTACAGATTGGAATGTCGAGACGTTTCCCCTTCGCAGGCTCCTGAAGTCTGCTTTACCAAGGTCTCCCTCCGACAAGGAGGCAGTATGGAAAAAAAAAAAAAAAAATTCACAAGCTGTATTCCCAGCAGGTGATAATTAAATTACCCCTCCTACTACAAGAAAAGGGGTATTATTCCACACTATATTGTGGTACTGAAGCCAGAAGGCTAGGTGAGACTTATTCTAAAAAAATTTTTGAACACTTACAAAGGTTCAAATCAAGATGGAGTCACTCAGAGCAGTGATATCGAACCAGGAAGATGCCCTTCTCACTAAGGGTACCTCAGGTTCGTGGTGCAGAACTGTCACTATCAGTTTCAGACGCTGCCGTTTGGATTGTCCACGGCACCCCGGGTCTTTACCAAGGTAATGGCCGAAATGATGATTCTTCTTCGAAGA
Organism: Pseudophryne corroboree; assembly: GCF_028390025.1. Classification (NCBI taxonomy): domain Eukaryota; kingdom Metazoa; phylum Chordata; class Amphibia; order Anura; family Myobatrachidae; genus Pseudophryne; species Pseudophryne corroboree. Next base: position 803,020,031 of record NC_086449.1, on the reverse strand, counting down.
AAAGGCGTCTTAATTATCCCTTACTTGGACGATCTCCTGATAAGGGCATAGTCCAGGGAACAGTTGGAGGTCGGAGTAGCACTATCTCGGATACTGCTACAACAGCACGGGTGGATTCTAAATATTCCAAAATCGCAGCTGATCCCGACGACACGTCTGCTGTGCCTAGGGATGATTCTGGACACAGTCCAGAAAAAGGTGTTTCTCCCGGAAGAGAAAGCCAGGGAGTTATCCGAGCTAGTCAGGAACCTCCTAAAAACAGTGCATCATTGCACAAGGGTCCTGGTAAAAATGGTGGCTTCCTACGAAGCAATTCCATTCGGCAGATTTCACGCAAGAACTTTTCGGTGGGATCTGCTGGACAAATGGTCCGGATCGCATCTTCAGATGCATCAGCGGATAACCCTATATCCAAGGACAAGGGTGTCTCTCCTGTGGTGGTTATAGAGTGCTCATCTTCTAGAGGGCCGCAGATTCGGCATTCAGGATTGGATGCTGGTGACCACGGAGCCCAGCCCGAGAGGCTGGGGAGCAGTCACACAAGGAAAAAATTTCCAGGGAGTGTGATCAAGTCTGGAGACTTTTCTCCACATAAATATACTGGAGCTAAGGGTAAATTTATAATGCTCTAAGCTTAGCAAGACCTCTGCTTCAAGGTCAGCCGGTATTGATCCAGTGGGAAAAACATCACGGCAGTCGCCCACGTAAACAGACAGGGCGACACAAGAAGCAGGAGGGCAATGGCAAAAACTGCAAGGACTTTTCGCTGGGCGGAAAATCATGTGATAGCACTGTCAGCAGTGTTTCATCCCGGGAATGGAAACTGGAAAGCAGACTTCCTCAGCAGGCACGACCTCCACCCGGGAGAGTGGAAACTTCATCGGGAAGTTTTTTCCACATGATTGTAAACCGTTGGGAAATACCAAAGGTGGACATGATGGCGTCCCGTCTGAACAAAAAACGGGACAGGTATTGCGCCAGGTCAAGAGACCCTCAGGCAATAGCTGTGGACGTTCTGGTAACACCGTGGGTGTACCAGTCGGTGTATGTGTTCCCTCCTCTGCTTCTCATACCTAAGGTGCTGAGAATTATAAGACGTAGAGGAGTAAGAACTATACTCATGGCTCCGGATTGGCCAAGAAGGACTTGGTACCCGGAACTTCAAGAGATGCTTACAGAGGTCTTATGGCCTCTGCCGCTAAGAAGGGACTTGCTTCAGCAAGTACCATGTCTGTTCCAAGACTTACCGCAGCTGCGTTTGTCGGCATGGCGGTGGAAAGCCGGATCCTAAGGGAAAAAGGCATTCCGGAAGAGGTCATTCCTACCCTGGTCAAAGCCAGAAAGGAGGTGACCGCACAACATTATCACCACATGTGGCGAAAATATGTTGCGTGGTGTGAGGCCAGGAAGGCCCCACAAAGAAATTTCAACTCGGTCGTTTCCTGCATTTCCTGCAAACAGGAGTGTCTATGGTCCTCAAATTGGGGTCCATTAAGGTTCAAATTTCGGCCCTGTCGATTTTCTTCCAGAAAGAATTGGCTTCAGTTCCTGAAGTCCAGAAGTTTGTCAAGGGAGTATTGCATATACAACCCCCTTTTGTGCCTCCAGTGGCACTGTGGGATCTCAACGTAGTTCTGGGATTCCTCAAATCACATTGGTTTAAAACCAGTCAAATCTGTGGATTTGAAGCATCTCACATGAAAAGTGACCATGCTCTTGGCCCTGGCCTGGACCAGGCGAGTGTCAAATTGGTGGTTTTTTCTCAAAAAAGCCCATATCTGTTTGTCCATTCGGACAGGGCAGAGCTGCGGACTCGTCCCCAGTTCTCTCCCTAAGGTGGTGTCAGTGTTTCACCTGAACCAGCTTATTGTGGTGCCTTGCACCTACTAGGGACTTGGAGGACTCCAAGTTGCTAGATGTTGTCAGGGCCCTGAAAATATGTTCCAGGACGGCTGGAGTCAGGAAAACTGACTTGCTGTTATCCTGTATGCACCCAACAAACTGGGTGCTCTTGCTTCTAAGCAGACTATTGCTAGTTGGATGTGTAATACAATTCAGCTTGCACATTCTGTGGCAGGCCTGCCACAGCCAAAATATGTAAATGCCCATTCCACAAGGAAGGTGGGCTCATCTTGGGCGGCTGCCTGAGGGGTCTCGGCTTTACAACTTTGCCGAGCAGCTACTTGGTCAGGGGCAAACACGTTTGCTAAATTCTACAAATTTGATACCCTGGCTAAGGAGGACCTGGAGTTCTCTCATTCGGTGCTGCAGAGTCATCCGCACTCTCCCGCCCGTTTGGGAGCTTTGGTATAATCCCCATGGTCCTTTCAGGAACCCCAGCATCCACTAGGACGATAGAGAAAATAAGAATTTACTTACCGATAATTCTATTTCTCGGAGTCCGTAGTGGATGCTGGGCGCCCATCCCAAGTGCGGATTATCTGCAATACTTGTACATAGTTACAAAAATCGGGTTATTATTGTTGTGAGCCATCTTTTCAGAGGCTCCGCTGTTATCATACTGTTAACTGGGTTTAGATCACAAGTTGTACGGTGTGATTGGTGTGGCTGGTATGAGTCTTACCCGGGATTCAAAATTCCTCCCTTATTGTGTACGCTCGTCCGGGCACAGTACCTAACTGGCTTGGAGGAGGGTCATAGGGGGAGGAGCCAGTGCACACCACCTGATCGGAAAGCTTTACTTTTGTGCCCTGTCTCCTGCGGAGCCGCTATTCCCCATGGTCCTTTCAGGAACCCCAGCATCCACTACGGACTCCGAGAAATAGAATTATCGGTAAGTAAATTCTTATTATAATCTCCTATATAATAGCCCTATTCTGTGACCTTGTGATTCATTTGCTAACGCTGGGCGGAGTCAACAGTGGGCGGAGTTAGTCAAATGAGTCACAGAGATCTGGCCAAATCTACAGGAGACTAGGAGCAGAAGCAGATAGCATGGGCATTGGGCATGTCACAGGCAGGGGTGCAGACCTCCCAGCTTTCTGCAGGAGCTTTATCCAGGCAGAAGGAGGGAAACACACTCGGCGAAAAGGGGGCGTGGCTTCACGGGAGGGTCCCCGTTTTCGTCAGTGAGGGGGCATGCCCAGCGCTCTGTGAGCTGCTGGCATGCTCCCAGGGGCTGATTATGAGTCTGGGGGGCCCAGGGCACTTGAGACAGGGGAGCCCTATCTCATTGCTGTGCCTGCTGGGTGTTGGGGGCGTGGCCTAATCGCGCCCCGCGCGGCCACGCCCCCTTATGCAAATTCCGATATATTTTTTTATGGGATTTTGGCCCCTCAGCTAGGGCTAAATCCAGAGGGGGTGGTCGCTCCCCCTTACACACCCGCACAGGGAGAAGAAAGCAGGGAGACTGCTGCCTCCCTGCAACACCAAAGACCTGCCAATATGCAGCAGCGTGTGCTGACTGTAGCACAATGCTGCCGCTGTTGCTGGCAGTACGGGGGGAGCTTCTGAGCTGGGACAGAGCTACTCCAGCCGGGGGGCCCCCTAAAACTGTGGGGCCAACGGTACGTATCCCCTGCCCCCCCCCCCCTTAATCCGGCTCTGCTGCTGGAACCCCCCATTAATCCGTACCCCCTGATGCCCCCTCTCCCTCTGTCTCCACTATTCACCGCTGCTCTGCTAAGCAGAACAGCGAGTACAGGAGCTTTCCAAATGCCCCCCACCGCCGGACACTGCGACCCGCGGGTGGGACAGCGGGACAGACCCCAAAAAATGGGACTGTCCCGCAAAAATCGGGACATTTGAGACTCAGGTATGGGGTTGTGTGAGGGGGTATGTCATACAGACAGACGGGCACCGGCTCACTGTGTGCTTGACCCCCCACATCGGCATACTCAGCAGGGTCTCTCTGGTGCAGAGGAGCGTCACTTTCTGGCACACTCCACGCTTCTTAGCTGCAGTTTTGTGGGGCACCTGCCGCTGTGCAGGTTCCATACTGCCTCTGTTATCTCCAGCCCCGGCAACCCCACCGCTAGCTGCAGCGCTGCCACCCGCAGTGGAGTGCGCCCAGCTCATTCACACACTTTAGCTGGCGGGTAGCACTGCAGAAATCCGAGCTGCTTGCAGGCTCTGACCCACTCCTCCCTCCAGCCGCAGCGTCTCCTGGGAGCTAACCAGTCACTCCCAGTCTCCCCTTACCACAGTGCCCGGAAGCCGGGAGGTCCGCGCCACGTGCATGCTATGACCCCCTCCTTCCTCCAGCCGCAGCGTCTCCTGGGAGCTAACCAGTCACTCCCAGTCTCCCCTTACCACAGTGCCCGGAAGCCGTGAGGTCCGCGCCACGTGCATGCTATGACCCCCTCCTCCCTCCAGCCGCAGCATCTCCAGGGGGCTAACCAGTCATTTCCAGTCTCACCTTACCACAGTGCCCGGCAGTTGCGCGAGGTCTGCGGTGTGTGACTGAGGAGGGGGGGGAGTGATGCGGACGGGCAGAGAAAGCAGGACTCCAGCCTGAGAGAGTCAGCCATGCCAAGTCTCCAGCAGCAGCAGATCCCAACAGGTTGGAGTGGAACAGCAGCAGCCAGCAGCAGTGACTCCGGTAAGACACATCTGTCTGTCACCACTGTTTTGTCCCTAATACCAATCTCTCCCGTGCCCTGTGTTCTGTCATGTCCCTGTCACCCCTGGCCTTGCCCTGCCACCCTTATCCTGGCCCTTTCACCCTTATCCTGGCCCTGTCACCCTTATGCTAGCCCTGTTACCCCTATCCTGGCCCTGTCACCCCTGTGCTTGCCCTGTCAACCCTATACTGGCCCCGTCACCCCTGTCCTGGTCCTGCCGCCCCTACCCTGGCCCTGTCACCCCTATCCTGTCCCTATCATTTCTGTCCTGGCCCTGTCACCCCTGTCCTGGCCCTGTCACCCCTGTCCTGGCCCCGTCACCCCTGTCCTGGCCCCGTCACCCCTGTCCTGGCCCCGTCACCCCTGTCCTGGCCCCGTCACCCCTGTCCTGGCCCCGTCACCCCTGTCCTGGCACCGTCACCCCTGTCCTGACCCTGTCACCCCTGTCCTGGCCCTGTTACTGCATACCCTCCAACTACCTTTTAGGGCATGTACAGTACCCGCAGCGCCTCCAGACCTCTCCCCAATGCACCACACCTCCGCACCTTCCCCTCCACCACATGCGGCACTCCACCCCTCCCCCACATGCTGTGCCTCCAGACCCCCTACACCACCCGTGGCTCCCACTCCTCCACCCCTTCACCACCCACAGCACCTCCTGGCCCCTTCCACCATTCACCCCCCTTATATGTCTCCCCCCACACCTGCCCCCCTCCATCCGCAGCATCTGCAGACACCCTCCTCCATCAGCGGTCCCCCCCACACCCACCCCTCCCCCACCAATGGCACCCCCGCACCTGCCCCTCCACCACCTGCAGCACCTCCGGACCTCCTTTCCCATCCGCCGCAACACCCGTACCTGCCGCTACCCATGGTGCCTGCTGTCCCCTACCCAACCCCCGGCACTCCCGTCCCTTCCCATCCCACAGCACCTCCGGAACCCTTCACCCATCCACAACATCCCCACACCTGCCCCTCTCCCACCCGTGGCACCCCTGCCCCTCCCCCACCAGCAGTGCCTCCGGACCCCTCCCCCATCTGCATCCCCCACTACTCTGCCCTTCCCCCACACGCAGCACCTCCCGAACCTTCCCCATCCGGGCCCCACCCCCACTTCTGCCTCCCCTCCACCCGCAGCATCTACAGACACCATCCGCAGTCCCCCCCGCACCCGCTACATTCTGTACATCGTGCCCTGCAGGTGCTGTTCACGCCGTCGCAAGGGGCTACGCCTCCTTCACCATCGCACGTCCTTTCATTGTGCAATATTTAACCACTAACAAAGGAATGCAGGTAATACTCCATATAATACAAATATTAAACCCCAGAAAGGCATGCAAGGGTTAAGGGGGCGTAGCCCCTTGCGACGGTGTGAAGAGCGCCCGTAGGGCGCGATGAAGCACCTAGTGTGTGTGTATATATATATATATATATATATATATATATATATATATATATAATGTGGGTGTGTGTGTATACGTACGTACGTGTGTGTATGTATGTATGTGTATATATTTGTGTGTGTGTGTGTGTGTATGTATGTGTGTGTGTATATATATATTGTCAATGCAGCTGTTTAACATTTCCCATGTCACCCGTTCAGATTGTAGGCAGCCATTTTGTGGTCTGAATTAATATTCATTATTGAATATCCTATCAATTTGCAGAATCCAGTGTTTCATGAATATTATTCGGCGCTCATGCATGTTAGTCAGGCAGTGCCTCAGTGGTGTCACTAGCTGCTTGTGACTTCATAGGCTGCGGTCTCCTCAATATGCCGGCCTTTAATGTCAGTAGCCGAACGGTCTTATTGAAATACTTGAGAAAATTCCAGTACTAATTCTTTCATTGTTTGTTGTTGTTCCCTGCAGACGGGGCGTTATATTCGGGCTGTGGAGTGCTTGTGCATCTGTTGGGAATATTTTAGGAGCCTTTCTTGCATCTTCTGTGTTAAAATATGGATATGAGGTATGTTGCTAGCGTTAACGGAAATCTCCCAAAAATTAGATTTACCTTATACACGGGTATGACTGACTGATCGTGAAGGGTCCGGCAGCTTCCCGTGTGTTTGCAAATGCATGCAACAAATATCTCTGAATTTCTATTACCATATAGTTTTCAGGTATTGTTGCAAGTACTGTTTAATGTGGATCACTGGGGAACGGAAGTACGCTACTCTAGTTGTGCCCCCAGCCGTTCTGACCAAGCACCAAACGGGCAGATCTGTGTAATTTGGCTAATATCTTCTGCCATGCGTGGGGGCCCCTTTTTGCTCCCCTCTCACTCCAACATGACCCAGCAGGAGGTCCTGCTATCTCAATGCTCGTTTCCCTGACTTTAAGTGTTTGTCCCTTTCTTCAAATGTGTTGTTAATTTTGTGGTTTTGTTTCTAGTACGCTTTCCTGGTCACCGCCTCTGTGCAGTTTGCTGGAGGTTTAATTATCTTCTTTGGCCTGGTGACCTCTCCTAAAGAGCTGGGTATGTGAAACGTTCTGATAATTGGGTTGTACTGATATTAATATCTAGTTTTCTTGTTTGCCTTCTGTGGAGCAAAGTTTCATTATATAAGCGGGTTCACTCTTACAGGTCTATCGGACGCCGGGGAAAAAGAGCGTGAGGGTGAAGGCCAAGCGGAGGAGGTGAATAGACCCCTCATGAGTGAGGATAACGACGCAGACAATGAAACGGGTTATTCTATACAGGCTGCCGACAACGACGGTTCTACCAAAGCCATTGGATTTGTGCAGGCCTGCTGCTTACCTGGAGTCTTACTGGTGAGGACCCACTAGGTATAGGTGGGGGTTCTGTGTGACCTATCATCTTCCTTGTCACTAATGCTAAATGGGAGATGCTTCCTATTGGGTGTCCATAGACTATAAAGCTAGAATGAGACGCCGATTTCCACTAATGCTGTTTTATCTGCATGCAACAGCTGTCTCCATAATAATAAAATAAAAAATACAAAACTGTAACTGCTCAGTGCACAGATATTAGAATCCTTCCTTTTTAGGGCCACTAGATGGCAGTGCTTCTACTCTATGGCCATTTTCCCATCTGTACGAATTTACTATGGAACATTAATGGACTTTGGCTCGCTAATACAGTTATCATTCCACATTTGATGAACCTCGGTTATACTGAATCCGCTGCTGATGTTTGTGGGGCTCACAAGGGCTCGTTTTACTTTTATGGACGGTGAATGTGGTTCTAGGTCATATTCTAACCTCCGCTATCATGTGCCTGCAGTATTCATTGGCCTATGCCTGTCTGAAGCTGGTGAACTACTCCTTCTTCTTCTGGCTTCCTTTCTACCTGAGCATCAACTTTTGCTGGAAGGAGGCCGAGGCGGACCAGCTGTCTATCTGGTACGACATTGGCGGCATTATAGGTGAGCAGTGCGTTACTCACACACTAGTGGTCTTCACCAGACACCCAGAGTGTAAACTAGAACTTATATCTGTGGTATCCGTGTATGGGTGCACTGCTGTTTGTATAAAGGAGCGTTTGACACCATAATCTTTTCCTCACTCACCAGCGTGACAGGTGCCGCTAGGCCCGTAGCCTCCTGATTCAGCAGTGAATTTCATCAGCCAGTAAATGGTGGTACTCTTGTAGCAGGTCAGCACTGGTTCTGAAAGCCCCATCAGCTATGGCCTGTGCAATTTCCTTCAGAATCCTCTGGGAAAGGATATCCCAGATACGTATGGTGGGCTGGCACCCTGTACCTGTCACCCCCCCCATACTAATGATGTCATGTCAAGGGGTGGCCCCACATTGACCAGGAAGCAGCTGAGTGCCTAGAGTTCCAGGCACCATGGAAGCCAAATGCAGGTGCCATGGGGCAAAGACAGTACTTCTGCCTAGGTCCTGCAACCTGGATGGGTGGCACCACTTGCCCACCTTAGCTGAGGGTAGTCGGGCACACAGCTCCCACACACAGTCATTGTCTGCTCTCCCAGCGGCTGGGAGGCTCCCGAAAATCGTGTAACACTCCTAGTCACCAGGAAAAGAAGGCGAGTCTCCCGGGACTGCCCAGCCGGCCGCACATTTCGGTTTTAACCACAGTTTCTTTATTTCTCACAAAAGTTTATTGTGCCCCCTTTTTTTTTTCTATTTAGCTGGTTTTGTCAATTATTTATTCAAATGAATATACTAAAGGTTATGTTTTACATTTATTCTTGCACACCACCTGAAGCCGACACCTTTCCTCCTACCTGCTTACATTTGATATCATTGGTAGCACCCCAATAATGGATCACTATAAGGGGGCATAACAATATGGGGACTTGTACAATATTTAATAACTTCATATACGGGTGCAGACGTATATCAGATACATCATACTAGATGATAAAACCCATTTTCGGTTACCAGTAGAATTTTGCGACCCACACAAATCTTTTGCTGTACGGTGAAGACATGGAGTGGGTATTATAAGTGACATGCCGTTTAACTACAAATAAATAAGTAAAAAGTTGAAACCATTTTGGTTTTCAAGCCTATTTATATTCACAATTCTTTTTTTCTCTCTTATTATATTGTAACATTGACGTGGCAGCTGTGTCATCTCACAGAAAAGGGTGTGAAACTCTTGGCCTAGGTGACTTTAATTGTCGGCAATAAACAGTAATGGGATAATGACTCCTGTCGTCACCGTTTGAAGTTTGTAGAACGTGCCGCACATCAAAGCTTTCGACAGCCGAGATGAGCTGTATTGCATTACCAGGCTCATTCACACACGCAGCTTCTATGTAATAGAGGAGATTGTGGGGGAACAATGGTGGTCATTCCGAGTTGCTCGCTAGCAGTTTTTAGCAGCCGTGCAAACGCTATGCCGCCTCCCACTGGGAGTGTATTTTAGCTTGGCAGAAGTGCGAACGAAAGGACCGCAGAGCGGCGGCGGCAAAGTTTTTTTGGGCAGTTTTAGAGTAGCTCAATACCTACTCAGCGCTTGCGATCACTTCAAACTGTTCAGTTCCTGTTTTGACGTCATGAACACGCCCTGCGTTCGCCCAGCCACGCCTGCGTTTTTCCCTGGCACGCCTGCGTTTTTTTTCTGAACACTCCCTGTAAACGGTCAGTTGACACCCAGAAATGCCCACTTCCTGACAGTCACTCTGCGGCCAGCATTGCGACTGAAAAGCTTCGCAAGACCTTGTGTGAAACTACACAGTTCATTGCAACAGTACGACGCTCATGCGCAGAAGTGCCATTTTTTTTCCCCTCATCGCTGCAGAGTGAACGAAAGCAGCTAGCGATCAACTCGGAATGACCCCCAATATGAGATTCGGGATGTACTGACACACACTGAAGATATGATGTAGCTATGTTTTTGAAAGAACTCTATTAACTTTAGATTCATAGCGGTCTGGTACCCAGGTTCCCCACGGTTAGCGAGTTATCTGCCTCTGGTGACACTTTTTCAGAGCTTTGTTTACACCCTAGTCTTGAGTCCTGTTGGAGAAAGAGCGCTATATAAATAAAATTATTACTAGTATTATTATTATTATAGTCCTTGGCTATACGTTTTCTGTATTGTTTCTTTTGTAGATTTAATTTCCTCACTTTCCTGCAGGTGGCACCATCCAGGGGTTTATATCCGACTTGATGCAGAAAAGATCCCCCGTCCTGGCCGTCAGTCTGGTGTGTGCCGTGGGCGCACTGTTCGGATACAGCCGTGAGTTGTTATGCAAAATGTGTCTGTCTCGATCCTGGTGTAATACTTTAGAACTGTGTCTGTTGCATCTCGCACGGTACTGGTGACAGAGACGTTTTTCCGGCAGGTCACTCACGTGTGCATTGGTGTAAACCACGGTTTCACTCTCACAGCTGCGCTCATCTGACCTCGTGTGTGTTTGTCGCGGGAAGGAGAAAGAGGAAGTAGATAGGTTCTATTGCTGTGTTTGCGGTTTCACTAGAGATTAGAAGTGACTGCAGTGTGATTTGTGTGACAGCCGTGGGAAACGTTCAGGAACTCTCGCTGGGCTGGCAGACTAACAGTTTAGTGATTCGCATCCAAAGGTCTCTTTAACCAGAGAGCAGCAGTCTAATAATGAGACAGCTCTAGTAAGAGCACACTTTTTTCCTTTAAGTATATTCAAGATCATTGGTGTTTATATCACATATTAATTGGGAATTGACATAATTTTTTTTGTTTTTTTTCCCCAGGCTCCCCCAACAACAAGCCGCTCAACGCATTTCTCATGAGTATAACAGGTACTGTGTGTCCTCTGGGATCGGTATCGTACAGTCCCTGTAAATATTTGCACGTCCGCAAATGCTGCAGTAGCTTTTTTTGGCTTTGCTGACCTTTTTTAATGCGCCTCCTGAATTATGTGCGGAGTACGGTTCTCAGCGCAGTAATATATACGCTAATTAGATATCTGCACTCATCGGTCTAGTACAAGACCATGGAAAATCAACATTTAATAGGTTGCTTTGGGTTACAACATAGGTCCTATTAACACCGTGTTATTAAAAGTACTGTTGTATGGAGACCGGCAGTCAGGATACCGACGCCAGCTTCCCGGCAGCTTGAAAAGCCGACAGGTGCACCGATGTAAGGGAACCTTAATCCTAATCCCTCCCCGCTGCCTAACTCTATCATTCCCTGCGCCAAGGCCAAACCCTCTCCAGGGGTCCTTAACCCTCCTTCCCCGCAGCCTCTCCCTCTCCAGGGGTCCCTAACCCTCCTTCCCCGCAGCCTAACCCTCTCCAGGGGTCCCTAACCCTCCTTCCCCGCAGCCTAACCCTCTCCAGGGGTCCCTAACCCTCCTTCCCCGCAGCCTAACCCTCTCCAGGGGTCACTAACCCTCCTTCCCCGCAGCCTAACCCTCTCCTGGGGTCCCTAACCCTCCTTCCCCGCAGCCTAACCCTCTCCAGGGGTCCCTAACCCTCCTTCCCTGCAGCCTAACCCTCTCCAGGGGTCCCTAACCCTCCTTCCCCGCACCCTAACCCTCTCCAGGGGTCCCTAACCCTCCTTCCCCCGCAGCCTAACCCTCTCCAGGAGTCCCTAACCCTCCTTCCCCGCAGCCTAACCCTCTCCAGGAGTCCCTAACCCTCCTTCCCTGCAGCCTAACCCTCTCCAGGTGTCCCTAACCCTCATTCCTCGCACCCTAACCCTCCTACCCCGCAGTCTAACCCTATCCCTCCCTTCCCCCAGGCCTAATCCTCCCTCCCGTAGTCAAACACTAACTCTTCCTCCCACCAGGCCTAACCCTAACTCTCCCTCCCCCAGCCCGAACCCTAACATTCCCCGTAGCCTAATCCTATCCCTCCCTTCCCTAGGCCTAACCCTCCAAACACCCCCTTCACCTCCCTCAGAGCCCAACCCTCACACTCCCTAGCATCCTTACCTTTTGGAATCCGGTGCCGAGATTCCAAGTGCTTGGATGCCAATTACATCCCATTGTATAGAACTACACTTTATTGATTCCTGCACTTTTTACTAAACACATTGCTTACAAAGTTTTGGTTTCTTCTCTTTGTTTTATATACAGAAAATACTTTCTGCCACCGTCTATTGGGAATTCATTTCCTAAATGTCTTTTTAAAGAAATGTCCCCGCTGATGCATAGATCCAGACAGTTGTATCTGTGGTCACTTGGCACAAAGGCGTAGACCGGTGCACTTTTACGGCTCTTTCAGAGTTGCGACAAAGTCTGCTTTGCAGGATGGCTGTGCAGTTTAGCACGCCCGCGCTCAGCAGCAACTGGGGGTGATCCAGAGACGTAAACAGCTCAGTCTTTTCGCCACTTGGGCGTAACTGGGTGATACCAGGCATTGGAACATAGGCCAGGTGTTCTGAAGGCGCGTAGACGGAATTGCAGCTGATTTCAGCCTGCTCTCCCGCACCAGGTACAGGGTCGGTGGATGAGAGTAGTGTCATTGCACCAATGTGTGCAACTCTACAGATGTGTGAATTATCTGCATGTATTTCTGTGCATTGTCAGTGCAATTACGGGAAGGCTTTTGCGCAACTCTGATTGGCCGCTCAGTGCAGACAGCCGTGCCGTATCGACCAGCTGCAACCTCTGCTAATAACAATATGTGTATGTGCGTACCTACTGTACACAGTCAATCAATTATATATACATACAAATGTAAAAGGCAACCAACCGAGCACCGGGTGACGTGTTTATTTCCAGGGTTCTTCATCGGCGGTCCCTCTAACATGATCAGCTCGGCGATCTCTGCAGACCTGGGCCGCCAGGAGATGGTGAGAGGCAGCAGTGAGGCTCTGGCCACAGTTACTGGGATTGTGGATGGTACAGGAAGCGTCGGCGCCGCTCTGGGACAAGTAAGTCTGTAGAGAAGGATCTGCGTTGACAGGTGAACGTTATACCATGAGGTTTGTTGGCAGAAACATCTCGTGCCGACCAGGATGATGGGGGTCAGGTGCATTGTGGAGGTCTGTGATCTAGTCGCACTCGCTGCTGAATATAATACTGATTAAGCGTTAACCGGCTTTACTCTACAATGCCCTGACTGCTCGTCTTACCCGCGTGATGTTCTATCCTAAATTGTCGGTGATTGGAAGCTTGGAAAATCATTGAGGTTTCTTTGCAAACAGCAACCTGCCCTAAAAACTGGGGCTTTGCACCTTGAGTTGTGTTGGTGAACCCCCTCCATGAGTTGTTGCTCTCTTTAGCATCTGCACTTCCTATTCTTAATTAGGGGGCGATGTATCAACCCTTGGAGAGAGAGAGAAAGTGGAGAAGTGGCCCAAAGCTAACAAATCAGCTTCTAAAGGCCCGTACACAGTGGTCGATGTATCGGCCGTTCTCTTGAACGGCCGATACATCGCGGGACCGTCAGCCAGTGTGTACGGGCGATACGTCTGTGAACTCCGTCGTTCACAGACGTATTGCGTCGGCCGCGCAGCACAGCCGACAGCCAATACATCTAACGATATATTGGCCCGTTGCTGTGTGTGTACGGGGCGGTCGTCCGACCGCCCGTACACATGCTGCGGCGGCCGGCGGTGATTGACAGGTGAACTGGGCGCGAGCGCCCGCCCGCCCAGTTCATGACGTCAGTCCCCCGACGGATCGGGCTGTGTGTATGCACAGCACACTGCCCGATCTGTACATAGATATATCTGCAGATCAATTGATCTGCAGATATATCTAATAGTGTGTACCCACCTTAACTGTCATTTATCTAACACAGTCTTTGTAATGACAGTTGCAAGCTGATTGGATGCTTTGGGCAACTTCACTTTATCTCTCTCTCCAAGAGGGAGATGGACTAAGCCTTTGTGGGTGATAAAGTCCCAGCCAATCAGCTCCTAACTGCCATGTTACAGGCTGTGTTTGAAAAATGACAGGAGCTGATTGACTTGTAGTTTATCTCTCTCCACTTTATCACTCTCCAAGGTTTAGTACATCTGCCCCTATTTCTTTAAATGTCTTTAAATAACAACGTATGTCTGACATTATTTTATGCTGTGTCCTGTAAAATGTAATGCCGACTAAGAGTTAAGTAGGAAAACGATATGTATTAATAATGTATGTATGTATATTAAAATAATGTGTTATTAAGAGTAGCGTTGCACATATTTTTAGGCCTTAGTAATGTGTACGCTAAGGCTTCAGCACTGTATCCTATAACGTGCGAGCACCCAGGAGAATTGGCGATTGTGCGCTTAATATAGAGCCGCACGGTACTCAAATCCGGTATTCATTCACCAAAATCTTTTGTGGATAATACTAAAACCCTCATGTACCCCCAACAGGTCATGGGGTATATTCAATCGCAGTCGAAAGCTGCCGTCTGTCGGAAAGACTGCAGTTTTCGACTTTTTTAGGTCGGAAGCGGTTCTGACCTATTCAATAGAGCCCTGAATTTTCCGACAAGTCGGGAATTTGAATTTGTCGGAAAGCACGTGGATTGGCGGAATAGCCGCCGATCCACGTGCTTCTGTCGGAAACGGGACCAAATCCGGCAGGTTTTGGCCCCCTTTCCGACAATCTCAATCCGACTTTTAAAAAAAAAAGTCGGATTGAGATGAGGGAGCTGAGAAGAGGAGACCGGGGAGAGCAGGAACCCCGCAGCAGCGTAGCCGGAGGATGGGGCACCGCCGCCACTCACAGCAGCATCCACCCGGCTCCAGCAAGCGGGTGGACGCTGCCGTGAGGTCTGACTGTGGTGCCCCATCCTCCGGATACGCTGCTGCAGTTGCGGGGTTTCTCCGCTCCCGCTGCGATGACCTGCTCGGGGAGGGCGTCTGTCTGTCCCTTCCGACAATAATGTCAATCCGACTTTAAAAAAAAGTTAATTGTCGGATCCTTTCCGACGATGCTTGTTGGAGGCTTATTTAAGAATGTATTGGTGAATTATTTCATTGGGTCAGTAATTGCTCTTCCCGCTGCCTCGTATAGAAATTCTCTAAGTATCCCCAGTGGGGTGCAGATGGTTTTGCCAATAAGGTCAGATAAGGCGTGTATGTAACCATCAGTTAGAACCTCTGGTGAACAGTACATGGCAGTAGAGATGGATGGCTTAATTTTAGCTCTGATTTTCTCCCCAAGTTTGGACCCGAGAACGGGGACACGCGTCATCTTTCCGGAAATACAAGCTCTCGGGTGTATAGGGTGTATTGTATATGTGATCCAATACACTGGAATTATGATGCTTGCCTTCGTTCTCTGACCTGAACTTGGCTGGAAGACCCAAAACCAAGCCTCTCGTATCTGAATTGAAGGCAAATCTGTTTCCATGATAACAGAACACCTTTTATTTCCCAACTTCCCCATGCGCTGTGTAATAACTAATCTCAGGATGTTATACGGATTGGTCCAGTGGTAGTCCCAAGTAACGTACCTGATGCGTTTCATTGTGACCTAACCCACAACTTGATCTGCTATGGTTTATCCCTCAACGAAACGCATCAGGTTCTCTACCTTGGGACTTTAACACCCTGAGCTCAGTAATAAGGCAGCCAGCTTTCAGGATACGCTGAAAATCATAAATGCTGTAGTAGTTTTAACTGAATATAGCTGAATCTAGTTGTCTTTACTTTCCAGGTTCTGGTTTCAGTGATCCAAGGTGCCCTGAACTGGATGTGGGTCTTCTATTTCTTCATCCTTATGGTAAGATCAGGTCACAGACCTCACTAGCTTTTGTGGTTAGAAGTGATGGGGTAATGGATAGATTTATGTGGGAATTTTTTGAATAGTAGTTTTTCTTTCACTTTTCCTGCCTAACCCTTATGTGGTATTTTAAATAGTCAAATCCATTGCTAACAGCGTGTGTTTCTTTCCCAACAGACCCTTATGAGCCTTGTATTCATCATTCCACTCATTGTGCGGGAGATCAGGCCAGCGGGGAGGAACAGACGAACAGATCGAATAGCGGCGTGACAATTAAATTTACTGACACCTGTTTACACCCAACTTGAATCCGATTTGGGAATGTAAAGTACAAACACCGAGGACAGAGCAGCACGAGAACAAGGAATTGTGGATTAACATTGGCCATATTTGGAAAATATTTTTTGCAAATCCTTCAACCGGTTCATTTGAAAGCAAGTTAACACTATTCGTTTTATTGGTGTGTTTTTGTTTTTTTTAACGTGTATTTTTGTATTCCTATTTTGCAGCCCTATGGGCTTTCACAAAATGAAACGTGACATTTCTACGGTTTACAAAAATGGATCGGTTTACCTGTTGTCTTTCACAGTCTCCATTTTTATGTTCAGGATTTTTTATTATTGTTTTGTTTTTTTTCCAGCACATGCACAAAACACTTTGTGAATAAGAAAAACAAAAAACTTTTGTTACTACAAAAAAAAAAAAACATTGGCAAAACACTTACGGCAATGCTTTATCGCCTCCAAAAATTTTTTATTGAAAGATGTTCATACATTTACTGTGCCTAAAAGAAACGTAAAGGGAAGTACATGAACTGAGAAGATAAATTGACATCAGTGATATAAGTCTAGCGTTGTGGATGACGTTCCTCGCGGCTTGTGTCTGTGTTGAAAAGGTGATGGTGACATTTTTTGTTTTAAACGGTGATAATTTGCATATTTCTACCCACAATCCTCTGAATGCTTCAACTCTTCCAAGAACAATCACCCACGGGTACGGAGAGCCTGCATTTAAAGGGAAGTTTTTAATTAGCTGAATTAATAATTTCTTCTTGGTTAATCGTTCCCTAAGCAATCAACAGGCAAGCTAGGGCCCAGTGGTGCAGCGATGGGCCCAGATTATGGTCCCTAATTTGTTTTTTTGTCAACTGGGTATGCTACTGAGAACGCTAAGCCCTCTGAATCTGGCTGTTGCCGCGTGAGACTGGATGTCTTCAACTGTGCCACCGTGGTGGAATTAATTCCATATTTAAGAAGCTCTTCTGTATGTAAAAGGTCGGATGACTTCATATGGGCCGCTACTGATGTTAGGTGTCTGGTACCGACAATGAACGCTGATATTCATCTCGGAAGCATAACGGTCACCTCCAGCTGCTTATTTAAGTGGTCCTCTTGCTGGATTTGTTCTTGGAAAACTACCAATGGATATCCATCACTTGTGCCAACGGTTTCATGGAAACTGACTTAATTTGTTTGCAATGTTGTAAATGCGCCCGAAGTAAGGGTGGGGCTCCTCCATCTACAATCGCAATCCAGCCTTAATCAGGGAACACTTTTATTTTCCCATTTTCTTTAATTATTAAATAGATGCAGAATAATATTCTATCAATTGCTGTATGTACAGCCGTCGTAGAAATTGTCCACATTTTGTGGACTTCTCTTTTCGTGATGAGAGATTACAATTTACCAAGCAGACCATCTAATGAAATTGGGGCCGTATTTCGGAATTGGCAGCATCCCCATTTCCAGGAGCCGGGCGTATGCGTTCCTATGTGTAGGCCTGGTGCCCACCTACTCAACTCAAACACAAGGTGCTCCTGTCTGGACCATGTTGCATACACCCAGACCCCCCCCCCCTACCCCCCAGATGCCACGTCTGCAGGAAAGGTGAATGGTAGATACTGCATGAGACAGTGTATCTGGAGTGCCGCGTCTGCTGCCTTTCTCTCTCTCTCTCTCTCTCTCTCTCTCTATATATATATATATATATATATATATATATATATATATATATATATATATTATAAGCTTCGTCGGGTGCGGCACTCCAAGCGGCGGGAACAAAAGTAAACTTACATCCAAAGTGAAGACAACGTTTCAATGCGTTTTACTTGTGCATTTTCATCAGGTCCTGATGAAAGTGCACAAGTAAAACGCATTGAAACGTTGTCTTCACTTTGGATGTAAGTTTACTTTTGTTCCCGCCGCTTGGAGTGCCGCACCCGACGAAGCTTGTATCCTATTACTGTGGAGGCACCCAGCGCTATTGTATTGACTAATGGGAGAGCCGGAATATATCTCACATGGAAAGTGATGTGATAATGACACTAAATGAATAGATGGAATTAAAGGGAAATTAGACTGCCTTTTCTTTCGTTCATAAGGGAATGCAATTTTTTTCCCCTGTAAATCACAGTGAGGAGGTTCATATTATACATGGAATAATTAACAGGTTAATATACATGAAAAATATAGTAGGAATAGCCAAATATAGGAGGCCAAGGGGAGGAGATGTATCAGACCTTGTAAAGAGCGCAAGTGGACAGCTTTCTCCTAGGAACCAATCGGATCTCAGTTGTCTTTTTTAGAAAGTACTAGATAAGAGATAGATAGAATCTGATTGTACGACACCTCCGCTTGTCCTCTCTGTATAGGTGCTGTAGTATTCTCTAATTAGACTAGTGCGTGTGAATGTTAATATAATGATAGTAATGTCTATCTGATGGGATGACAACAGGTTCTACTGAAGTATGCGGGAGTCTATACATATTGGTATCTCTTATCTATTATATTTGTATTAGGAACTGCTGTAAATATCTGTATAAACGGTGACTTCTGCGACCACCACTCGCGCTTCCTCAGCCATTTAAATTGGTTCGCTAAGTCAGCCTGGCGCTGGGGCCGTATTTCGGAGTTGGCAGTGCCCCGGGGGAACAATAGCTGCCGCATGGATGCAGGCCAGGAGGGAGCGGGCATCTTATACCCAGCTGGGAATGCAGATTTATCATCGGTTGTGTATTATACCTCTGTACCGGCCACCGGCCCTATACCACTGTGTGGTAATATATGTGAGGTCTACCAGACAATCTGTATAGTTGTAGAATGTTGTATTCTTTTTACAAAGCATTTGTACTGTGTTTGCTTCAAAATGTAAAACTTGTTCATTTACATCTAGTAGGTACTGGCCTCATTTACACAGAAATAATAAGGGAATGAATTCCTACTATTCCTTTCTGGACTCCAAGAAGATAAAAACAAAAGCTGCAAACGGGTGTAAGACCCCTTTGGACCAATAAAAATAGTTATCCATAGACTTGTCGTTCAATATCCTCATTATGTCAAACTGACTCAGTAGTTAAGAACTCTAGTTAGAAGAAAATCAACGTTATTAAGATCTAGAGTTACACCCACCCACTGTTCACATAATGAGGTGACAAATCTCCTAAATGAACAGTCACGTTTGCAAACCGTCAGTGCCTGCACACAATCTGCTATGTCACTCATTTGCTGCTGTGTTGCACATAACCTATTGTTTTATTTTGTTGACTCAACTACGCTTCATGTAAGTGCCGCTCGCTAGGAATTGGTGATGTCACCGAGCCTAGAGTCGCTGTGTACCAGTAGGCTGCAGATTGCTGCAAATGATACTCCAAGAGGGGCTTATAAAGTGACCAATCCTTAGCAATTGGAGGATAGATGCAACTGTAAAATAAAAATCTGGAGAATCGGCTTGTGAGTGCTGTACGATGTCTGCAGCTATGGGGGAAGAACTTGTGTGTATCCTAGAGAGGAGAGTGTAAGGCCAGCAGAACTCTGGGCTGCAGAGACAGAAGGATTAGCAGTAGGCGGAGGGATGATTGGATCTAGAGCATTTAAATAAACATATACAGAGCCAGATTACCAATAGGGCAGATAGAGCTTATACCTCCAGGCCTCCAAATACAAATACATTGGCTGCATGATGAAGATCAGCTGGCCACACGGTCGGCTGTAGAGCATATTAAAATTGTATTTCTAGTTTGTTTTTTCACAAAATTTTGCAAGTTTTCAAGTTTTCAATTTGTATATATTTAGGGAGACAGTGGGGCTGATCGTGTAGAGGGGTACATGCTGACCCCGCCCACGTGGCACTGGTCACGCCTTCTCAATATAGGCACGTGAATATACTGTATATTTCTATAGAGAGAGAGAGAGAGAGATGTATATATAGAGAGATAGAACGTTGGAGAATAAGAGCTGTATTCAATTGAAGTCGGAACTGCCGTCTAGTCGGAAAGAAAGCAGTTTCCAACTTTTTTATGTCAAATCATGATTCAACCTATTCAGTGGGGCTGCCGTTTCTCCGCCAAGTCGGAAAACACGTGGCTCGGCAGATTAGCCACGGATCCACGTGTTTTGTCGGATTTGCGGCCAAATCCGACAGGTTTTAGTCCTCGTTTTCGACAATGTCAATCCGACTTTAAAAAAACTGGGATTTGGCCTCACATTGAATACTGAACTGTCATTCCAGTCTCTGTTCCAGGTTTACCCAATATAACGCCTATGCGCAGCCTGTATGGCTGGATGGCACAAAATGCATTCTGGACCATTCCTAAATGTGTGTAAAAGGATTAATGGTTAATAACCTTCTGTATGTGCAAAGTCTATTCATTTTTAAAAAAAAACTAAAATAGTTGGAGTGTTTTATAGCGTCTCCATCTTCTGCTCATGTTGTCTGTGCAATTACTTTTCTTGAAATCCACTAGTTTGGTACCTCTTTAAACGGGCAGGGTATCTGTGCCTTATATTATTCTGTCATAGGGAAGGGAGGAGGGGTATAACTCCTGACTGTCCCAGTTTAACGTGGACACTCCCAAATTAAGGCAATGGACAAGCTCTCCGAGGGACATGATGCTGTTATCTTGTGCTGTTTGCACAATGGAGCTTATCCTGAGTCAGACGCAGTGGAATCCCATTGGCAACGTTATGCTAAATACAGATGGAGCCCTGCTCATCTATCCCTTTAATAGGCTTAATTGAGCCAGGGCAGTCGTACTTAGGCCCTCATTCCGAGTTGATCGCACCAAGCAACTTTTAGCTGGTGGTGCGATCAATTAATCTCCGCCTATGGGGGAGTGCATTTCTGCATAGCAGGGCTGCGATCGCTTGTGCAGCCCTGCTATGCTAAAAAAGTTTCATTCAAAACAAGACCAGGGTCAGACCTACTTACCCCGTGCGACGGATCCAGCGATGATGGCCACGGTTTTGACGTCAGACATCCGCCCTCCGTTCGCCTGGACATGCCTGCGTTTTTCTTACCACTCCCCGAAAACGGCTACAAAAGGTCAGTTGATGCCCCGGAACGCCTTCCTGCTGTCAATCTTTTTGTGGTTGCCGCTGCGACTGCTTTCTTCGCTGTCAGGATCGTTGCGCCGGGCAACATCGCGCGTGCGTAATCCAGACCCGATCACACCGCTGCAAAGAAGCGCAGCGTGTTATCGGGATGGAATGAGGGCCTTAATCCCCTGCTGTATTGTTCTCTGTATTGTATTGCACCTGAGAACGGTAGAATAAAGGCTTATGCTAATAAACCTTGGTGCACCAGAGAAGTCTAGGTGAGCGACGCTCCACTTGTACTTGTTTAATTATTTTCCCCGTTCACATCTGTGCGTCTGCATGTGGAAGGCGTGGGGTGCCTATTGCACCTGCCTCAGAATCGGCTCCATTGTCCAAATCTCACTCATGGACAAGTTGAGCGGTATGGCAGGGCAGCTTTATCAGACGGAGACATTTGCAGTCTCATAGGTAACAGGAATGATCTGTACATTTGTTATTTGCCAATAAAGGAACGTGTTTCAATTAAATTGGATTGGCATAGCAAACAGCTGAACTGTTTCATTCTAATCATAATAAACTGGGTTGGATTAAAACATATATATATTTTTTTTAAATAAATAAAACCATTTAACATTAGTCTTTCTATTCAGGTACGGCAAAAGGAAAATAAGTGGGAAAAGAGAAAGCGGATCATTATGTCACATGAGTGAGGCTGTATTGTAGCTTCTCTTTCATTGTGGTCATTGTGTGTACAGCAGCAGCATTTCATTCTTTCATTTCCATCCACTATATGGTTTCACAACAGTAGGCCCTCAATTTGTTGTAGTTGTTATTTTTATAAGATTTCTGTATATTCCAAACAATTCAATATAAAAATTGTATAGTGATATTGTTGCGTGTCTGTGTTTTCTGTCTTCATATCATGCTGATTGTTATATATTTTATATGTGTAACACACACGTAGACACGTACGTTCAGCATCCAGCATTTATTTTGTCCAACAAGAACAAAGGATTTGAGATTACCGTGCATGTAATTCCATCAAGTGACCAGAAGAGGGCGCATTACATTATAAACATCTGTTTGCTTGGTGATTCAGAGGGGAGAAAACTCCAAATACAATGTACAATAACATGCTCTGCTGGGATACAGATGCTCACCTGTCAGCCAACACTGTAGAATACAATGGGAAGGTGTGTCTGCAGATGATACAAAGATTTGTAACAGATTTGATACTTAAGGGCTAGAACTAAAGGTGGGTACACACTAGTAGATATATCTGCAGATCATTTGATCTGCAGATATATCTATGGACGGATCGGGCAGTGTGTTGAGCATACACACTGCCTGATCCGTCGGGGACTGACGTCATGAACTGGGCGGGCGTGTACACACGCCCGCCCAGTTCAGCTGTCAATCACCGCCGGCCGCTGCAGCATGTGTACGGGGCGGTCAGCCGACCGCCCCGTACACACACAGCGACGCGCCATTATATCGGTAGATATATTGGTCGTCGGCTGTGCTGCGCGCCCGACGCGATACGTCTGTGAACGACGGAGATCACAGACGTATCGGCCGTACACACTGGCCGACGGTCCCGCGATATATCGGCCGTTCAAGAGAACGGCCGATATATTGACCAGTGTGTACGGGCCTTAAGTTGTAGTGATCTATAGTAAATTTATGTATTAACAGTTTCTTATATAGCGCAGCATATTCCGTTGCGCTTTACAATTAGAACAACAGTAATAGAACAAAACTGGGTAAATTAGACAGACATAGAGGTAGGAGGGCCCTGGATGAAGTGCAGATTGGCAAATTGAACACACAGTAGAACAATGCAGATGTGGCACTGATAGAGAGTGACCGGTAATGTAATGAGGAGATACAGCATCAGATGATATTTGGGGGGTGTAGTATGGGGGGGCAGTGTCATTCCCCCTCCATGCATTTCAGCGATTCGCTGCAGTGTGCCTCAACATCATTCACTGCTAATTGTGTCCTAAGCTTCTGGATCGCTACTGTTCCCTGTGATCCGGGAGGCTGGTCTACCCTCCCGGGCCATGGCCAGCATAGAAGAACGGTGATACAATAGGAGCATTCACATAGCAAGGGAATAATTACAGATCCGGATTTAAAAAAAATAAAGATACAAAAAAATTCTAGAGCAAGGGGCGGTGCACACTGTGATACCAGAGGGAGGAACAGTGACAGGTAACACCAGGAAGAATATGTTACCAGGGCGATAGATCAATGGAATAGTCTCATAGCAGTTCCTTTGGGGGATAAAATAAATGTGCCTATGGTCAACACTTAAAAAAACCCAACCCACAAAAACCCCTAAGATGTTCCTGTAGCTTCTGTTCTGCCACCAAATTCTAGCCTATTCATATTGCTCTGTCTCAATATAGGGGAGATGTATCAAGCCTTGGGGGTAGATTTACTGAGGCTTCTGAAAATGAAAAGTGTTGTTCGCAGCAACCAATCCAGATCATGACTGTAATTTTATCCTTTGCATTCTAGAAAATAATAGAATCTGATTGGTTGGGATAGGCAGCACCTCCACTTGTATGTTTGAAAAGTTTTAATAAATCTACACCTCAGAGAGATATAAAGTGGAGAAGTTGCCCAAACCAGCCAATCAGCTTGTGTCATTTATTTAGCACGGTCTTTGTAATGACAGTTAGAACCTGATTGGTTGCTTTTGGGCAACTTCTCACTTTATTGCGCTTCAAGGCTTGATACAGCTCCCCCTAAATCTGATATACTCCAGTCTATCCAAAATGCCAATCCTCCTTAAACTGGAAGGTAGGATCACCGAAAAGCAAGAAATTCCTGAAGTCCTCTGGGTTGTTCTCCTGAATCTCCTATACCATTGGCGTGTGGGAATAGGTGTTTTGCCTCCGCAGTCAATCTTTGGTCCAGAGAGTACGATTCTTGCTCCTCTTTTTCATTTTTTCTAATTGCTTTCAATGCTGTCACTATAGCTACAATAAATTATCGGTTCTAACTTATGAAGGGTGAGTGAAAATAACGTGGGGTAGTGGGATGCTTGCAGTTCCTCTGTTCTCTTGCTGTATGTTTGTTTATGTGCTGTTAATCTCGCCCTTTTCCAGCCCATTCTGGTAATTCTGTGTAGAGCTGCCAGTGTGCAGCCTGAAGTCAGGAGAGTGTGTACGGTGCTACAGTCCTTTCCGATATCTTGGTCAGACGGGGAGTGAAGATTGCAAGTGTCACTGTACAGCTGTGTACACACGTATCGGCACTGTGTCGGGACTTTACAATCATTTTGCATCAAAGGTATGATTGTATAGGTGTGTACCCAGCATAGCATTAAACAAGTAACACATTGCACCTCCCCAAATGCAAACCACCACCGACCATTCCTTCACCGCTCTGTCTGTCTGTCTGCATTCCTTTAATTAACAAGTCTTTACCTTGATTTATATATATATATGTAAAACGACAATACACACCGTAAAGAAATGTGCCACCCTGATCGACTTGTTCTTCATTGATGAGACGGGTGACCAACTGAGAATCATTCTTGACTCTGAACTGTCCTTTCTTTGTTCCCCACATTCAATCTATCTCAAGATCATGTTACATACATCTAAGAAACATATCCAAAATACGACCATATCTTACACAAGACACAGCAAAAAATGCTCTCATCATCTCCTGCATTGATTACTGTAATAGTCTCAGATGATGAGAGCATTTTTTGCTGTGTCTTGTGTAAGATATGGTCGTATTTTGGATATGTTTCTTAGATGTAGGCTCTCACCACTACAATCCATTCTGAATGCAGCTGCGAGTCTAATCTTCCTCGCTAGACGTTCTTTGTCTGCTAATCCGCTCTGTCAGTCCCTCCATTGGTTACCGGTATTCTACCGTATTAAATATAAAATACTTTTACTGACATACAAGGCTATTAACCAAACTGCACCAACGTACATCTCTTCACTCATCTCACAATATCTCCCTACCCGACCTCTCCGCTCTGCACAAGATCTAAGTCTCTCATCCACACGCATTACTTGTTCACACTCAAAATTACAGGACTTTGGGCCTAATTCAGACCTGATCGTAGCAGCAACTTTGTTAGTAGATGGGGAAAACCATGTGCACTGCAGGTGGGGCAGATGTAACATGCAGAAATAGTTAGATTTGGGTGGGGTGTGTTAAAGCTGAAATCGAAATTGCAGTGTAAAAATAAAGCAGCCAGTATTTACCCTGCACAGAAACAAAATAACCCACCAAAATCGAACTCTTTCTGCACATGTTACATCTGCCCCCCTGCAGTGCACATGGGGGGTCATTCAGACCTGATCGCTCGCTAGGGTTTTTTTGCACTGCTGCGAGCAGATAGTCACCGCCTATAGGGGAGTGTATTTTCGCTTTGCAAGTGTGCGATCGCATGTGCAGCCGAGCGGTACAAAAAAGTTTTGTGCAGTTTCTGAGTTGCCCAGAACTTACTCAGCCGCTGCGATCACTTCAGCCTGTCCGGGGCCGGAAATGACGTCAGACACCCGCCCTGCAAACGCTTGGACACGCCTGCGTTTTTCCAACCACTCCCTGAAAACGGTCAGTTAACACCCACAAATGTCCTCTTCCTGTCAATCTCCTTGCGATCGGCTGTGCCAATGGATTCTTTGTACAATCCATCGCACAGCAACGATCCGCTTTGTACCCGTACAACATGCCTGCGCATTGTGGTGCATACACATGCGCAGTTCTGACCTGATTGCAGCGCAGCGAAAAATCCTAGCGTGCGATCAGGTCTGAATGACCTCCATGGTTTTGCCCATCTGCTAACAAAGTTGCTGCTACGATCAGGTCTGAATTAGTCCCTTTATCCGGCTTCACCCACTCTGTGGAATGCCCTCCCACGCACAATAAGACTCACCTCTAGTCTCTAAACCTTTAAACGTTCCCTGAAAACTCACCTCTTCAGACAAGCCTATCAAATTCCAGACCCACCCACATAACCTTCAGTGCTTCCCTATCTAATTACATCCTCTCTAGTCTGTATAGTACACAAAACCTCACATATCTTGTCTTTCTTTACTGTCACACCCGCCTGACCCTTGGCCAACATTTCTGGTGATCATATCATACAACCCATTTAGAACCTAGCATTCTGGTGGACGAGTATGCAATAGGTAGCATCTTAGATTGTAAGCTTGCGAGCAGGGCCTTCCTACCTCTAAGGGGGTCATTCCGAGCTGATCGCTCGCTAGCTATTTTTTTGCAGCGCTGCGATCAGATAGTCGCCGCCTATGGGGGAGTGTATTTTCGCTTTGCAAGTGTGCAAATGCTTGTGCAGCCGAGCGGTACGAAAAAGTTTTGTGCAGTTTCTGAGTTGCCCAGAACTTACTCAGCCGCTGCGATCACTTGAGCCTGTCCGGTCCCGGAATTGACGTCAGACATCCGCCCTGCAAACACTTGGACACACCTGCGTCTTTCCAACCAGCCCCAGAAAACGGTCAGTTGACACCCACAAACGCCTTCTTCCTGTCAATCTCCTTGCGATCGGTTGTGCGAACGGATTCTTCGTTAAATCCATCACCGATCCGCTTTTTACCCGTACGACACGCCTGCGCATTGCGGTGCATACGCATGCGCAGTTTTGCCGAGTTTTTACCTGATCGCAGCGCAGCAAAAAAAAGCTAGCGCGCAATCAGGTCGGAATGATCCCCTTATCTCTGTCTGTTTTTACCCAGTTCTGTTCTATCACTGTTGTTCTAATTGTAAAGCGCAACGGAATATGTTGCGCTATATAAGAAACTGTTAATAAATAAATAAATAACTATTGGCACATGAAGAATTTAAATTTTTTTTTAGTAATCTGAACAATTAACATGTCCGCATGGTTAAAATATGTTAATGTTGATATTTAAAATGACGATGCAAGAATGTTGACATTTTGCTCGTCGAAGTAACGTCGGTTCTGAATGCTGACTTTTCATACTACTTCCGTTTTGGATTGTTACCTGGAATTCATTCGTAAAAACAAGATAATATAGGAGAACGATGATTGGCCAAACGTTATAGTCCGTGTTACATGCCGACACCACACCATGGTGTGATGTCGGCATCGGTTGTAGACCATGGCGCAGATAACCAAGGTTCCTGTGGTGTAAACATTCGTCTACAGAGGTCATGAACAGCCACTTTACCTCTAACACCAGTTTCTGCTGCAATTAAGAGCCCAGACTAATTATGGAGGACAGAGGCCCAGTCCAAACAAGAGGCTCTTGACAGGTCTTGTTACACCAACTAAAACAACTTTTGTTTAAGTAGGACAGACTGACCTGTTGATCTGTACTATCCAGCTTCCTAAAATAAATCCCTCTGACCTCTTGGTCCAGACGGGGCTAAAGGATAGAGAGAGAGAGACAGACAGAAGGGATCATGTTCTCAGCTCGGTGATTGATGCCTTCCACCTCTTGTGTTTGTTTATCAGAGTATCCTTAGGGTTTGGGGAAGTGTTTCAGGAAGTATATGAGCGGGTTTTCCTGTACAAGAGCAGGGGCATGATATGCTCAGATGAGTGGTGGCAACAAAGGGGTCATTCTCTCTGCAGGTGTGATTGCAGAAGACATTTTAGGGTGGGGCAACTAGGGGGCATATGTACTAAGTCTTGGAGAAAGATGAAGCAGAGAGAGATACAGTACCAACCAATCATCTCCTGTCATTTTCCAAACACAACCTGTGACATGGCAGTTGGGAGCTGATTGGCTGGTACTTTATCTCCTTCCACTTTATCTCTCTCCAAGGCTTAGTAAATAGACTCCTAGGTTTCTTGGGATAGTTCCTGCAGTAAAGTCTGTACGATGCGCCAAAGTTGCAAACTGTGTGAGACACCCCTCTGGGAAACTCTGAAGGGGGTGGTCCCAGAGATAACTAAGAGTGGCGTAGTGCCATGGATCATGTCGTCACAGTCCCACCCTACCCCGAAAATGCTGCTTTTTCATCAAGTTGTGCATTGTCGCCCTCCCCGACATTGGAGTTACCTGGGACCATTTAAAGTAGATTCCCAGGCACAGAATGGATGTGAATGAATGAGATACCTTATGGTTAGACCATTTTCCAATGATCTTTTCCTTTACTCCATTCATCCATCATGTTTCGGTGGTCCAGCCAATAGAGGGCAGCTTGGAGGATGAATTGCGATGACATCACTAGGATCCAATGACATCATTGAGGCCCAAAGTGCTCTTCACTGCTTACACTCTAGAGTGGCTGAGAGAGAACAATGGCCCAGTGTAAAAAGATTTGGGTAAGATATCTCTGGCTTTTGTCTAAAATGAAGGGTGTGGTGTATCAAGCAGTGAAAAGAAGGGAGAAGTTTCATGGGACTATCTGACTCCGATGTATGTCTGAATGTGGTGCTGCTGGTGTTTCGTTCCACTGTTTGTTGAATGCCCCGTTGATTAAACGTTTCTAGTGGTAGGGTTATAACTATGCAATTACCTTCTCAACTATGTCCCTCTCTCCCCTGAATGGACATTGGTGGTCATTCCGAGTTGTTCGCTCGCTAGCAGTTTTTAGCAGCCGTGCAAACGCTATGCCGCCTCCCACTGGGAGTGTATGCTAGCTTAGCAGAAGTGTGAACGAAAGGATGGCAGAGCGGCTACAGAATAATTTCGTGCAGTTTTAGAGTAGCTCCAGACCTACTCAGCGCTTGCGATCACTTCAGACCATTCAGTTCCTGTTTTGACGTCACGAACACGCCCTGCGTTCGCCCAGCCACGCCTGCGTTTTTCCTGTCATGCCTGCGTTTTTTTGAGCACTCCCTGAAAACGGTCAGTTGACACCCAGAAACTCCCTCTTCCTGTCAATCACTCTGCGGCCAGCAGTGCGACTGAAATGCTTCGCTAGACCTTGTGTGAAACTACATTGTTCGTTTTAATAGTACGACGCGCGTGCGCATTGCGCCACATACGCATATGCAGAAGTGCCGATTTTTTTGCCTGATCGCTGCGCAGCGACCGAAAGCAGCTAGCGATCAACTCTCTTCCATCTCTTCATTTTCTCGCATGTCTGGGTGCTAAAAAGCTGCTTTTAATCATCTCTGCAGTTGCTTGAAAAAACATCTTCCAGATGTGGATACAAAACCTACCCCCTACCTTAACCACTTTAAAAACCAAACTATTTTTTTTTTTCGTCTTTAGAATGGGTTAAACTTATGGCATGAAACTAGATTCATTTTGGAGGACCACCATATGGAATGTTCATAGTTCTTCCTGATTTCACCTTGTGTCTTCTAACAGATACTACCCCTATTTTAAATGCCCTGTTAGTCTTTGGGCCATGTGCCCTGCCCTTTGCCCACTTTGGACCGCAATGATAGCTGGATGCTGATTAGTTGCTCTGGGCCAATTCTCCGCTCTGTTCACTGCATATTCATCCCCCAAGGGTAGTATCAGGAGTAGGGATGACCATTTGTTTGCCATCGATGGATACCATCGATGGAGAGGTGGTAAGTGACCATCAATGGTTTCAACAACCAATGTTCTATCACTGACTGGCCTGTGGGCTAATGAGAACCTGGGGGCAGGGCTTCGTAGGTATCATGGGGGTGGAGCTATGCTCAGTGTCCCGGCACCTTGTAGAAGAAAAAAAAAAAAAACATTGGGTGTTTCTGTACCATTGATGGTGGGAAGCCATCTTGTTCTCTCCCATTAATGGCAAAAGTATTAAACATCGCCCACAAACCATTAATGATTTCAAATAATCAATGGCCTAATCAGGAGGGTCTAGCTTTGCTCGCCTGAGTGGAAGACTATACCCTGAGGCAGCCCCAGGGTGTTGTGCCCCCCAAAATACCCTGGAAATCTGAGGTATTTAGGGGAAGGCAGCTCACGTGACTAGTGGGCAAGGCAGGAGAGTTTTTACTTTTGTGTTGGGGCTATAATCACATTTTGTTGTTGTTTTGTTTCACAACATTCATGGGGAGTACATGGGGAGGTGGGAAGTTTAGGCCCTGAGGTTCCATCCCTTTGAACCTCTGACGTCCCCTCTCTGCGGGAGGTGGGGATGGCAGAAGATTATGGACCCTTGCCACTTTAAGGGTCTTACTGGCCTCGGGAGGGGTCAGGTCTGAAGCTTGACCGGACCCTTACCCCTTTTTGTATTTTTGCACTTATCTTTTGCACTGCATCACAAAAGTTCTATACAGCCATATGGGCACATCTAGACATTATTAAAAAGAAATAAAAAAACAAGACCTCAATATTCCCGGCACCAAGGGACCACCTGGGACCCCCCAACCTTCCCCATTGCCCTGCATTGACCCCCCAGAGGCCATGCTAATTCCTTATTGTGTCACATTCCTGGCCTCTTAGCTGCCTATGTGCAGGTGTCTGGACGGAGAAAAGACCAGACAGCTGAGGCAGCCACACCTGTAAGTAATCACGCACGGGGATCCCCCAGGGGACAGGGGGTGATGTAGAGAGGAGTGTTATCCGCTGGTAACAGATTGAGAAACGGACAAAGCAAAACAACTGGCACCCACATCACAGAGCGTGCAAATAGACTCTGCTGCCACCTGGCTCCATGCTGGCTCATAGTAATGAGAAGCGATCACTTACTTGCCTATGATGGTTAATTATTCCGTGTATGGGTGAGCAGGTGCTAAACGGATTCACAGTACATAAATATGATTAATACTTTATGGTAAGGCAACCTGTGGCTCTCCAAGGGCTGGCGGGGCCTGCTGGGATTGTCTAGCTCTGCATCAACTAGAGAACATCAGGCGAACTAGCTCTGTCTTTTTCTTGAATATCAGGAAAGTTGTTCTTACGCAGACTGCACACTGCCATATTTCTGTGAAAATCCATCCCAGATCCAAAGTCACTGACTTAAATCAATAATTTGTAAAATTATCAGCAGTTCATTCTACAGCAGAATTTTTGTAAAAAATCTCACAATTGCCAAAGCCTTTATTAACTGCAGATGAGTTAGTGGCAAGGAATTTTATTAATCGTGATCTAACGTTCACATTAAAAAAAATATATATATACAGTACTGAGCAAAAGTTTTAGGTGGTGGTGTAGAAATGCTGCAAAATAAGAATGCTTTCAAAATATTAGTTTTAATAGTCTATTTTTATCAATTAATACTGTCAAAGTCAGAAAAATATCTCTATGCACACTACCATATTTGCACCTCACACGGGTCCGTGCTGCGCATGCGTACGCTCTCCCGTACGTGCGCATACTCACAGTCGCGGGCACCCGCAGGCGCACGGTATGCGTATTTACGGTAGAGTTTATGTGATCGTAGCGTGCGACTCAATCATTACATATTTTCACTATATAATGTATTTTTTAGATCATGGTCCCTTTGATAGATTCTGAAAGTTTGGTTAATATAGAATGTTCATGAACAGAGAAATCCCTCTTTGTTTGATACGAAGGGTCAGACAGGAGTAATACAGTGGTGTTTAGTATCCATCGGAAGAATATTTAATTAGAAATATTCCGGTGTTGGTTTGAAGCAGATCAATCGCTCGTGCGAATAGTTATGGACATAAGAAGTTTATGAACATTTACTTTATTTGCACTTTATTACCCATGCGGCGGGAAACCCAGTTTCCCTCCCACCTGAGCTGTTGGAAATAGTCACAGCCCACCTGTATGAATCAACCTATGACCTTTTGTTATAATGCAAGGAGGAATTCCTGTGTCCAATGAACAATGAGATTGTAGGGACCATTGAATTGCATTGTGTGTGGGGCATAAATAGAAAGGCCGATCACATCCAGCTCTCACTCTTCAACGGTTATCATTGCTGAAAATCGGGAGCTGGATGTCCAGAGGCGCATGCGATCGTTTCCTTTGTGCGTAAGTTTTTCTCCGTAATCATACTGTTTCTCTCTTGTTATTATGGGCCATATCTTTCTCTCTCTTCTCTTTCTCTCATTTTTCTCTTAAACTTAATTGTATTGTATTTACTGTGTAGTTAACTGGTTAGTTAGTCTATGTTATATTGTAGTGTATGATTTGTATTTGTATTAATTCTTTTGCAAGTATATCATTCAAAATATATATATATTAGGCGTTGGACCCTAAGCCCAGGTATCTGTGTATTTCTTATAGAGTTAAGTATTCTCAGAGCGTCGGTGACGCTCAAACTGCTTTTAAGCTAGTAAGGTTATACTGTGTTGCATTTACACCATATCACTACACAAAGGGTTTACTGCATAATACACTGTTTATGGTTTAGATATAAAGGTTTTACATTGTGAGCGTATGCGCCGCTGGTGATCTCCTCGTGGTCTCGAGCGGTCGCATCGCTATAGCGAATCATTACGGTAGTCGGCAGCCAATAGCGTGCCTGCCAGTGATCTCTTGGCCTTGAGCGAACGTAACGCTTGAGCGTCTCGACCACGGCTAAGCGATTGTTATGCAACGTGCGTACCCTTACGGTACTTCATACGTAGTTAGCGTACAGTGTTCTTAGACCTCATAAAGGGTATTATATAAGATAAATAATCTGCTTTAACAATTGCGGGCTCGTCCTGTCCTTCACATATCTGCACTAGGTAATTACAGCAGACATTATCCAGCAGCAAAGGGCGGGAGATCATATTCCTCGTAGTGCTGTTTGGATAAGCGTCTGCTTCTCTTAGTAAAGGGTGCTGAAGGAATCCGGGAACCGGAGGTAAGAACAACACGCTAGTCTCTTTTAAAACTGTTTATTTTTCTGTCTTGCGTACACACGCACGCATATCTGCATTTCTTTTCATTCGTGTATTTTCATATATCACTCTCCTGTTTGCTATTGTATAGTTGATAAACGTGCTAAGAGAGATTTGCCGCTATTTCATAGTTTAAAAGTAAAGGTAATATAGTTAAAGTATAGACAAACACACAGCTCTGCCTGAGAGACAAGGCGAAGTCAGTGTGGTGCGCGGTAGATGATCAAGGATCATCTACATTGATAAACGTATAAATTGTGTTACGGTGGATCTTTATTTTGCGTACACGTGTCTCTAACAAAGGACTGAGACTTGCGTACGCAAACCAAAGGCCGACGCACGCAGCGTATATCACGCAGCGGAGCGTCCGGGTACGCCCACGTAACTCAAATCACAAGTTTTTTTTTCGCTTCTCAACGCGATAAATAACGCAAGGCGATAAATCGCACAAATTTATTTTAAATTCGAAATTTAAATTAATAGATCCTTCTCCTAATTTGTAACACATCTGGTCTAAAGAGAAATTTCTGCGCAGAAATAGAAATAGAAACAAAAGTGTACATGTGGTGAGTGAGTGTGTTGTATACAATTTTACAGGTTGAACCACAAGAAAAGTCGAGTTCTCGTGAGGTACATGCGTGTAAGTGACGTACATGGTGGCTAGGGAGGCATCCCTGGTTAAAACATACAATTTGAGCATTAGAAGTGTAGCAGACCAGGAGGTCATAGCAGACCAACAGGTTCAGGTACAGCAGACAAGGAAGTCCGCTATACAGTCCACAGGCACAACACCAAGAAAGGGTTGGTGCAACACCCATATAGGCCATACAAGCTCTGGCTGAAGGAATTCGCAGCCGCAATTTTCGATTCCACTGGTCGCTCCGTACATAAGATTAGTTGCTTATGTGCTGAACGATTGTACCGCACGTAATTGTGTACATTAGTAAACCTGACCGGTACTATTTGTGTACGAAGGTCATAAACGCTATTTGTACATTCTAACGTGATTTGTGTAATTTTTTTTTATTTTAAGGGAAGTTCGCTGCTCACTCAGGAACTATCCAACAACCAATAGTTACTGGAAAGAGTAAGTGTTCTTCGGATCACCCTCACAGGTTCCAGTAAATAGAGGTTCAGGTCGCAGGGGCCCTGGGTCGAGTACGCCAGCACCATATCGGTGTGATCAGGTCGTATTGGTCGGCGTGGGCGAGTGAGTGGGGTACTCGGTAAACCGCCACCGTCAGCCTATTTTGAACATTTTGGTTTGCGTAAGGGTTGGCTGAATAAAGCAACACCTTCGAACTATGGGGGCCACTTGTTCAGGTAGGGGGCGATCAACCTCGGTTCGGGTTGATTCAGTGAACCGACCAGTTGGGTCGGCAAGGTACGTGATGTGTGAAAAATACGGTTCACACACAGAGGTTTTATGTGATGAATGGGAGAGAATGACGGTACATGACGGGGAGAAATTCCCAAGAGTAGGTAGCTTCAGCACAGAAGTGTTAACGAATTTAAGGAGAAGGATATGTCTCATTAAATCAGCAAAGAGACGAATCAAGCATTATGATTATTTGCAGTTGTGGCAACAGGAGGGTGACATACAGAGAGGATTGGCTCAGGCGGCGGGATCTGGCTCAATCAGAAAACTGATAGCCACGGCCCCACCGCCACCATACATATCAGGAGAGAAATTGGTTGCGGAGAATGACGCACTAAGGTGTAACACACAAACACTTAGCAACTGTGTAAATGTTAAAGATAATGTTAACCAATTAACCAATGCAAGTATTAACCCGTGCAAGTTGTACCCTGTTTTGAACTTTCCTCAGGAGTGTGATCAAGAAGACGAATCGGCAACAATTTCAGCGCTCTCTCTAGCAGCCACCATAACAGAGACCACAGTAGGCACAGCTCCACCCACGAGATTAGTAACAAGGGCCCCTAGCGGAGGGATAGGTGAGGTCGTATCTACAGGTAAGTACGGCACCATACACTATGCTGAAGCCATTTCACCACAGGCTGTAGAACCCACACAGAGTGATGTTGTTAGAGTTAATCCTGTTAGGGTAATAGCTGTTCCAAATGGGAAAACTGACACATCAGGAGTCACCCCTGTGAGGAACATTGCCATGTATAGCCCATTTTCCAGAATGGAATTAAGGACCATAGTGTCTGAATTCCCTGACCCTAGAAAAGACTTAGTTGCCAGCCAAAAATACATCAGAGACCTAGGTAACACTGTAGAGCCCAACAACAAAGACTGGCAGATATTGCTGAGAGCATGTTTACCCTCCAATGTTGACGCAACTCAATTTTTAGCTGACTGTGGATTAGATCAGGATGTACCTCTTACAGATGTGTACAACAAAGACAATGTAAAAAGAATAAGCTTACAGTTAAAGGAGTATTTCCCAGCCGTAGTTAAATGGAACAAAATATTCTCCATTAAACAGAAGGAGTCAGAAACAGCTGCAGAGTATTTTCACAGAGCATTATCAGAAATGGCAAAATACACAGGCATAGAGGACATTAAAACAAACATAAACCATCGAGAAGTAGCAGTATCGGTACTGATGGATGGTTTAAAAGAATCATTAAAGACTAGGGTACAGACCACACAACCATGTTGGCGAGGTCTGTCTGTGGCTACTTTGAGAGAGGCTGCTATTGATCACGATAGGAACATCACCAGACACAGGGAACAACAAAGTGATAAGTTAATGGCAGTAAGTATACAGGCCCTGACCACAAAACAGCCTGTGTTAACATCACCAAACCCTGTGGGTAAGTCAAATGTGGTAACATGTTATTTTTGTCACAAACAGGGACACTTTGCACGAGACTGTAGATCGAGAAATGTACAAAAATCTTATCAACCCCCTAGACAACGACACGACACACGACATTGGGAGCAGGGTCCGCAGAAACGGAGTTATGAGCCACATGCAGGGGAAACAAAAAGATACCCCCCAAACAGAGATTGGCAAACCTCTGGTAGTTCCCAGCTAACTCCCTCACAAGTAGTTGCTGCCAGCGGGATTCAGGGAGGTCACCATACCCAATAGGGGTGTGGCCATACCTGTAATCTGCAGCCAGTAAAATTGATTGCAAGCCTTGGAAGTGAACCAGAAATTGCAATCAATGTAGCTGGTAAATCATTAAACTTTCTTGTAGACACAGGGGCGGCCAAATCAGTGATAAATTCGACAGTGGGCATGAGAACCACTGGTAAGACAATTCCAGCCATAGGGGTAACGGGAGTAGTCCAGCACTACCCTGTTAGCAAACCAGCCGAGATTACAGTAGGGCCGTTACATACCAAGCATTCCTTTTTGCTGGCTGCATCGGCACCGACCAATCTCCTGGGTAGAGACTTATTGTGTAAAATGGGGTGCGTCATTTATTGTACTCCTGAAGGTGTATTCTTGGACATACCTGAGAATCACGCTCAGGAAGTACGAGACATGTTAGACTCCCCGTCAAAATTAATGTCACATACCATTATGACAAATAGGACTCCCTCCCAAGTAGAAGAAATGACATCTCAGATACCAGAGTCACTTTGGACAAAAGATGGACAGGACACTGGATTAATGGCAAACGTAGCTCCGGTAGTTGTACAAGTAAAAGATGGTAGGATAGCTCCAAAAATCCCACAGTACCCTCTGAAGCCAGAGGTGGAGTTAGGAGTTTATCCCGTAATAGAGCGCTTGCTACAACAGGGCATTCTGGTAAGAACGTCCAGCACTGCCAATAGTCCCATCTTCCCTGTTAAAAAGAGTGGGGGGAGGGGTTACCGGCTAGTGCAGGATCTAAGGGGGATTAACAAAATAGTTGAGAGTCAGTTCCCCGTAGTGCCAAATCCAGCTGTCATCCTAATGCAAATCCCTCCCACTGCGAAATTTTTCACTGTTATTGACCTCTGCTCCGCTTTCTTTTCGGTACCTCTGCACCCTGACAGCCAATATTTGTTTGCATTTACATACAGAGGAGTCCAATACACATGGACTCGATTACCACAAGGATTCATAGATAGTCCAAGTATATTTTCCCAGGCTTTGCATGATTGTTTACAGTCTTTCCAACCAGAGAGTGGATCAGTATTAATACAGTACGTGGATGATCTACTACTGTGTTCTGATTCATTGGAAGCATCCCTGAAGGATACGAAACAGCTCCTGTTTCATCTTTCAGACACAGGACACAAGGTTTCCAAAGACAAGTTGCAATTATGCCAAACTAAGGTAAAATATTTGGGACACTGTCTAACACAAGGACTGAGACACCTGACCGCTGATAGAATTCAAGCAATTAGAGACATGACTCTGCCACAAACCCAGCAACAGATCAGAACATTTTTAGGAATGTGTGGGTATTGCCGTAACTGGATCCCAGGGTTTTCCATCCTAGCGTTACCCTTGCAGGAAATGGTCTCCTCAAACAAACCTGATCGGATTTCGCATACAGACGAGTCTGAGACAGCATTTGAGAGACTTAAACAGTGCCTAACGCAGGCACCAGCATTGGGTATGCCGGACTATGGGAAACCCTTTGAACTATACGGAACAGAAAGTGCTGGTTGCGCGGCAGGCGTACTAACCCAAAAGCACGGTGATGCCAGCAGGCCAGTAGCATATTACAGCGCTCAGCTAGATACGGTAGCGCGATCCCTCCCCACATGCTTGCGAAGCATTGCTGCGATAGCATTGCTAGTAACGAAAAGCGAAGACGTCGTGCTAGGTTACAACCTCACAATTCATACACCACATGCAGTGTCAGCCTTGTTAAATTCTGCCCAAACCAGACACGTCTCATCAGCGCGGTTTACAAGATGGGAATTGGCACTAATGGCCCCCGTAAACATCACCATAAGGAGATGCAGTGCATTAAATCCGGCAACATATCTCCCAGGTGTGCCTGGACAGGCACAAAGGGTGGAGGATGAGAGTGGTGGGGAAGGAGAATTTAATACAAAGGAAGACACTCATGATTGTATGGAATATTTGACCCAAAATTTTACCGCAAGGCCTGACATCAGTGACAACCCACTGGAAGATGCAGAACTTACGTTCTACACGGACGGTAGTTGTCATAGACAATCAGACTCGGGAGACTTGTGTACTGGATACGCAGTCGTAGATGACCAAGGCACCATAGAAGCGGAACCGCTAGGCCCACCTCACTCAGCCCAGGTTGCTGAACTGGTCGCCCTAACCAGAGCATGTGAATTGGCTAAGGGCAAATCAGCCAATATCTACACCGATTCTAGATACGCATTCGGGGTAGTCCATGATTTCGGAGCCCTATGGCGCCTCAGAAATTTCATGACGGCAGCTGGTACACCGGTAGCGCATGCAGCTCATATAAAAAGGCTTCTAACAGCGATACAGGAACCCGACAGAGTGGCTGTTATCAAATGTAAAGCACACACATATAGCCAAGACCCAGTATCACTTGGTAACAGCCGAGCAGACGAAGCTGCTAAATTAGCAGCTGGTACCCCCAGACAGACACCACACAACTGATGGTATTTAATACCATCAACACACAGAAGTTGTGTGAGATGCAAAATTTGTGTTCCACACAGGAAAAGGCAGTCTGGAAGGCAAAGGGATATGGCCAGGAGTCCTCAGGACTCTGGACGGATGGACAAGGTAAACCGGTGGCCCCCAGAGCATACCTTCCATGTTTAGCTGAGGCAGCTCACGGGCTGACTCATCTGGGCAGGGAAGGGATGTGCAAGTTGGTAAGAGCATATTGGTGTGCCCCAGGATTCTCATCTCATGCGAGTAAAAGGGCAATGTCATGCCTTACCTGTCTGAGAAAGAACATCGGAAAGGCAATACCTACAGAACCATCTCATATCCCACCTGCCGGCGGCCCTTTCCAGGTAATACAGATTGACTTCATTCAATTACCCCCTTGTCGAAATTTGAAATATGTACTTGTTTGTATAGATGTTTTCTCAAATTGGGTCGAAGCATTTCCGGCGGCCACAAATACCGCTATGTTTACTGCTAAGAAAATTGTGCAGGAATTTGTATGTAGATATGGTATTCCTAGAATTATCGAAAGTGATAGGGGTACCCATTTTACAGGTGATGTCTTTCAAGGAATGTGTAAATTGATGGGAATTGATAGCAAGCTGCACACTCCATACCGTCCACAGGCGAGTGCGAAAGTGGAAAGAGTGAACAGCACTATTAAAAATAAACTGAGTAAAGTGATGGCAGAGACAGGATTGACATGGCCAGAAGCTTTACCCATTGTATTGTACAGCAGCAGAACCACTCCCAGGTCCCCTCTTAATCTGTCTCCCTTTGAAATCTTGTTTGGTCGACAACCGCATATTATGATTAACCCTCAGGATGATTTGAAGTGTAACAATGAAGTGACTGTAAAATACTTGATTAACATGAGTAAACAGTTGAGGAATCAAAATGATAATCTGAAGTTAGTGATTCCTGATTTACCAGATAGTAATTGTCATGACATTGAACCTGGGGATTATGTAATGATACGGAATTTTCTACGCTCAGGTTGCCTTATTGACAGATGGGAAGGACCATACCAGGTCTTATTGACTAGCACTACAGCATTGAAGGTTGCTGAGAGAGAGACTTGGGTTCATTCGTCCCACTGTAAGAAGGTCGTTGATCCAGAGAAGCCCTGTGATAAGGAACAGACGGTAGAGGTTGTATCACTAGAGTGTCTGTTCCAGGAGGACTAAGGCGACACCTGAGCATCAAGAACCACAAGATCAAAAGCAGTTGTCGATCCCCTGTTCCCTTTTATTGTTTTTCTCCACTTCCCATCCCCTCTCCCTCAAATTATTTTCCCCCCCTTCTCATTCTTCTTCGTCTCCTCCTAAGATGGACTTGCCTCAAGAGACTGTGATCCGGATTTTCCTGTTGACCATGATGTTGACCAGAGCAGTCTGTTCCGGCGAGAGTACCATGGAGTTCGAGAGAGGTTCTGGAATGGGTTCTGATGACAGAAATGGAGGCGTAGTTTTCCAAGAACAACTTAACCAACAAGTAAAGGCGAGTATCAGAAAACGATCCGATAGCATTGACCATAGAAGGAATTGTGAAGGATTGTTAGCTGAAGAAAACTGTATCTGTCGGCTTTGTAACAATGTCATTGAGGATGGGTGCATAAAGAAATGCCAATCCAGTTTTAATATCCATATGGACCGGCATCCCTTGAGTGACTATCACTCTTTAGTGGGTAGTGTGTTAAATAAAACAGATTGTTGGGTATGCTCTCAAGTACCTCAAGGTCATAGCAAATCAGGGCTAGTACCATTTCCTTTAACGTTAGGGGAGGTACTTGAGTTAAGTGGTGGGAGACCGGTGGACAGGAGGTTTAATATCTCCAGCCCTCCTAGTTTGAAGCTCCACCAATACCATGTGGATAGGTCCCTATTATGTTTTAACATCTCCAATCCCCGAAAGCCGGGAAATTGGGAAGTGTCATGGAGTAATCAAACCATGACCTTTTCACACAGAGCAGATAGAATGCCTACAGATACAGAGCTTATACGCCACATAGCCAGTAGAGGAAAATCTTTCCGGTATAGGTATACCTTAGGAAATAGGATTACGAGAGTTGGAGAGGTATCACCAGGATACTGTGCACATATCGTACAACCTGATACGTGTACTCAGCAGATGGAAGAATTAGGGTTAGGAGATTTCACATGGAAGGTGTGTAATATGGTTATGTCCTACTCCGTCCCATATGTTCTCCCCGATGATGCATATTTCATATGCGGGAGAAAGGCGTATAAGTGGCTTGCCCCAAACTCTGAAGGATTGTGTTATATTGGAAAAGTATTGCCTGAAGTAATGACTGTATCACATGACAAAATGAAAGACATACACCGTGTTGCCCAAACTCCTTACACTCATACTCATTACGAGCACATCGTTAAACGGCACCTGATAGAAAGAACAGAGCACCCGGCCTCTGACATGATCAGTGAATCCACCGGGATTCAATTCTTAATCGCGTTAGATATCACTCACACCGCTAGAGGAGTGTTGAATTATAAATACATTTCTGCGCTCGCCAATTTGTTAGATAATATTACTGAAATGTATGATGACACGTTTAGGTATACTGGAAGGGAACTTCAGGCTTACAAAACAGAACTAGTCCAGCATAGAATGGTTCTTAATTACCTCACAGCAGTAACAGGCGGATATTGTGTCACACTGGCAACACAATACGGCGTGAAATGTTGCACATATATTACGAATAGCACCGAGGACCCGGTCGAGGTCATAGACCAAAAGATGGACGATATTCTCCAACTAAAGTGGGAATTTCGCAGAAGACACAATCTCACCCTTGCTGCTGTGAGTAATGAGCTGACTGGTTGGGTGTCATGGTTGAACCCGCGAAATTGGTTCTCCGGTTTAGGAGACTGGGCTCAAGGAGTCATAATGGATGTTGGGAAGTTTCTCCTATGTATCTTAGGTGTTATCATAACGATTGGTTTGATATTTAGATGCGGTCAGGCTTTAATGAGGTGCAATCGTCGTACTAGGGTAATGAGTTTAAGGAGTGAGGAAACTGTAATTCCAATGGACTTGATTTATGACCCAAATGTAGAAACAATGATGTGATGAAAATGCGATTTCTACGGTCCGTTTCTTTCACCTGTTTTTCCGTTTCCTCCAAGGTAAAAAGACCCACTTGGACGAGGAATTTGATGAGCCGATATACAGACAACAGATGGATTAAAGAAGAAGTTTTGACAACCTGATACACAGATTTTGATGAACTATGCCATGGATCCCCAGTTTCCCTAGAAATTTTAAAATTACGCTAGCCCAACACTTTTGTAAATCTATGGACATTGACAGCTTTTGCTCGCACCTTATGGGCAAAAGCACAAAGAAGACTGCATTCAACAGACACCAAACAAGACCTCAATCGACGAATGTACATTTACCTGACATAGAATACCACCGCATTTACCGTAATTATGTCTTTTCTTCATTTCTACAACCCTCAGGTAATGACACACATAGTCGATAGGGAATACAGGCACAGATATCAGCAATCACATATCTCCCCCATTCATGTATCATCAACTAAAATGTGCTCCCCCATTTTGTTACAACCAAAGCCGAAAAGAGCTCGGTAAAGTTTGACAGCCCATCCACAGACCCGTACCACGGGATAAGAAGGAATTCAAATGTATACTTCGCAATACCTCGAAGCTTGATTTAAAACACGTACGGCACGATGATACATGACCCCCAAGCACGGATTCATACACACATGCTTCTGCTATCTCACTAGGTCATACCCTTTTCCTACCTTCTCCTCTCCTCCCCTACCCAACCATGTAATTGTATTAACCCCTGACATATATTTTTCTCCTTTTGAAATGTTTTAGAAGGTGGCAGTTATTGTTGACTGCCAAAGGGTGGACTGTCAAAGTCAGAAAAATATCTCTATGCACACTACCATATTTGCACCTCACACGGGTCCGTGCTGCGCATGCGTAAGCTCTCCCGTACGTGCGCATACTCACAGTCGCGGGCACCCGCAGGCGCACGGTATGCGTATTTACGGTAGAGTTTATGTGATCGTAGCGTGCGACTCAATCATTACATATTTTCACTATATAATGTATTTTTTAGATCATGGTCCCTTTGATAGATTCTGAAAGTTTGGTTAATATAGAATGTTCATGAACAGAGAAATCCCTCTTTGTTTGATACGAAGGGTCAGACAGGAGTAATACAGTGGTGTTTAGTATCCATCGGAAGAATATTTAATTAGAAATATTCCGGTGTTGGTTTGAAGCAGATCAATCGCTCGTGCGAATAGTTATGGACATAAGAAGTTTATGAACATTTACTTTATTTGCACTTTATTACCCATGCGGCGGGAAACCCAGTTTCCCTCCCACCTGAGCTGTTGGAAATAGTCACAGCCCACCTGTATGAATCAACCTATGACCTTTTGTTATAATGCAAGGAGGAATTCCTGTGTCCAATGAACAATGAGATTGTAGGGACCATTGAATTGCATTGTGTGTGGGGCATAAATAGAAAGGCCGATCACATCCAGCTCTCACTCTTCAACGGTTATCATTGCTGAAAATCGGGAGCAGGATGTCCAGAGGCGCATGCGATCGTTTCCTTTGTGCGTAAGTTTTTCTCCGTAATCATACTGTTTCTCTCTTGTTATTATGGGCCATATCTTTCTCTCTCTTCTCTTTCTCTCA
This sequence comes from Pseudophryne corroboree, assembly GCF_028390025.1. NCBI lineage: Eukaryota > Metazoa > Chordata > Amphibia > Anura > Myobatrachidae > Pseudophryne > Pseudophryne corroboree. Next base: position 802,977,081 of record NC_086449.1, on the reverse strand, counting down.
TTTTTCTCTTAAACTTAATTGTATTGTATTTACTGTGTAGTTACCTGGTTAGTTAGTCTATGTTATATTGTAGTGTATGATTTGTATTTGTATTAATTCTTTTGCAAGTATATCATTCAAAATATATATATATTAGGCGTTGGACCCTAAGCCCAGGTATCTGTGTATTTCTTATAGAGTTAAGTATTCTCAGAGCGTCGGTGACGCTCAAACTGCTTTTAAGCTAGTAAGGTTATACTGTGTTGCATTTACACCATATCACTACACAAAGGGTTTACTGCATAATACACTGTTTATGGTTTAGATATAAAGGTTTTACATTGTGAGCGTATGCGCCGCTGGTGATCTCCTCGTGGTCTCGAGCGGTCGCATCGCTATAGCGAATCATTACGGTAGTCGGCAGCCAATAGCGTGCCTGCCAGTGATCTCTTGGCCTTGAGCGAATGTAACGCTTGAGCGTCTCGACCACGGCTAAGCGATTGTTACGCAACGTGCGTACCCTTACGGTACTTCATACGTAGTTAGCGTACAGTGTTCTTAGACCTCATAAAGGGTATTATATAAGATAAATAATCTGCTTTAACAATACCATTCAAAGAGAATGAACAGAAGATAAATCTAAATCAAATCAATATTTGGTGTGACCACCCCTTGCCTTCAAAACAGCATATTCTAGGTACACTTGCACACAGTTTTTGAAGGTACTCGGTTGTATGAAACATCTTGGAGAACTAACAACAGATCTTCTGCGGATGTAGGCTTAATCAAATCCTTTTGTCTCTTCATGTAATCCCAGACAGACTAGATGATGTTGAGATCAGCGCTCTGTGGGGGCCATATCATCACTTCCAGGACTCCTTGTTCTTCTTTACGCTGAAGATAGTTCTTAATGACAGCTGTATGTTTGGGGTCGTTGTCCCTCTGCAAAATAAATACATTCTTTGTGCTTCATTGCTGAGAAATACAGGCAGGTACTTATCCATCATGCAATACCATCAGGGAGGTGTCTGATTGGCTTCCAATCCTAGTTTTCTCTTCTGTTTTCTTAAAGCATTCTTACTTTGTAGCAGTTTTTCTACACCTGCCTAACACATATGCACAGTACTGTGGGGGTCACTCTGACCTAATCGCTCGCTGCCGTTCATCGCAGCAATCAGGTCAGAAGTGCGCATGCGCCGGCTCCGCAGTGCGCCGACGCGTGGCTGACAGCCGACGGCTGTTGTTGCCTAGCGATCACTTCTGCCTGATTTACAGGTAGAGACGGTCGCTGGGCGGGAGGGGGCAGCACGGCGGCATTTGCCCGCCATTTTGTGGGCACGGTCCGTCCAACGTAGGTGTGGCCGGACCATGCGGGAAGCGGGCCGCAGTGTCTGCGTGACGTCACACGCAGGTGCTGCGACCCGGGCAGTAATGAGTATCTTCCGGCCAGCACGCAAAAGCTGCTCTGGCCGGGAGCTACTCCTGAAGTGCCAAAGCGTTGCCGCTGTGCGATGCTTTTGCACTTCTGTGGGGGGCCGTCACTGACATGCGGGGCGGGCCAGCTCTGTGCTGGGCGTCCCCCCTGCATGTCAGTGTGCCTGATCGAAGCCCTGCAAAATTTTCAAGGGCTACGATCAGGTCTGAATTAGGCACTCTGTGTGTGTGTATGTGTGTGTATATATATATATATATATATATATATATAAAATTCATAGGAATCCGTGTTTATATAACCGGACTAATATATTATTGAGCCTTGCATATACCACCGCCCTCAAAAGATGCTCCTGATGGTGCACACTGACCCCCACCCAAATAATAAATAAAACAGTAATATAAATAAAATTCTGTACTGTCCCTTTAAATGAACAATACAAACTTTGCTATGAAAAGAGATTGAGGCAAATTTCCTTCCCTGGTTTACAGCAGTAATTCCCTACAAACAGGAAGGATTAGACCCTTGTAGTTGTGCGTCTTGTGTATCCTGCCTCTATCACTGGAGGGGCTGCTTTCAAAGCATGGCACGCGGCCCACTCTAGCTGGGGCTTCCTCTTGCACCCCGTCAGATGTATGATTAATGAGAGTGTGCCAAGGAGCAGTCTCGCGGGTGATGCGGCATCTTTCATGTAGATGAGTCTTGGAGGCCCCTCTCCGCTTGTCACTTGCATGTCTTATATGAGACGAGCGTCAGCTCCGAAGACAGCACCTTGGTATATTGTCAGCAATAATTATCTGTAGGAATAACTGGAGCAGTAATGTAACCGCAGAATCTTGATTCCAATTCCCCCGGCTTGGAACGGTGCCCACACTAGTCAGCGATACCCTTTTTGTCTCGCCGTCTTCGCAGGCAGGTGAGTTGAGCGTACACGCTTGTTAGGCAGCTGCAGTACTGCCGGGGCATTATCCGGATCCGCGCCTGTCACTGGGCTTGGCTGGTTATAGAGTTCTATGCCTCCGGCGCTTAACCCCTCGTACACCAAGATGTCATTACTCCACAATACGGCCGTACTTCCAGAAGCAGATAAATACACAGGGGTAAATTTACTAAGGTGGGAGATTTTTAGAACTGGTGATGTTGCCCATAGCAACCAATCAGATTATATCTATTATCTGCTAGAAGCAGCTAGATAAATGGTAAGTAGAATCTGATTGGTTGCCATGGGCAACATCACCAATTCTAAAAATCTCCCACCTTAGTAAATTTACCCCACAGACGTGATCCCGTGCTCTTTACAAAATAACATGAAATGACATTACTGGTAGATTTTTATTTTCGATTATACATCAAAGCTAGATAGTACAGGCATTACATTATATGTGGCTGATCCGCCACTCCAAACATGCACTTGTGCCTTCTCACTGTATTCTTTCATACTGGATTGCAAGCTTTTGGGACCAGGGCCCTCACTACATTTGTTCTGATTCTGTTTCTAGACTCTGTGTAGGCCGGTCACTGGAAAACAAGACTAATGCATACTTTTGCCCTCGCTTGTGACGGGAGACAATCAATGTGCCGCCTATCGGCAGTGCCAGATTAAGGGCCACATGAGGCCTGGAGCTGAAATTTACAAAGGGCTTATTGTACGGGGCCGCCGATTGTGTGACTAATGATGTGGAGGACCAGTAGCGCGCATTACTAGGGAGGCCAATCCGGGGCCATTTTGTCAATCCTGGGATTCGGGATTGCAGTATGGATTGGTGTATCAAGCAAGGAGAGTGGGTGTGGAGGGCAGTGAAGGAAGGTGGGTGTAGGGAGCAGTGTGGGTGGGTGTAGGGAGCAGTGAAGGAAGGTGGGTGTAGGGAGCAGGGAGGGTGGGTGTAGGGAGCAGTGAGGGTGGGTGGGTGTAGGGAGCAGTGAAGGAAGGTGGGTGTAGGGAGCAGTGAGGGTGGGTGTAGGGAGCGGTGAAGAAGGATGGGAGTAGGGAGCAGTGAGGGAGGATGGGAGTAGGGAGCAGGGAGGGTGGGTGTAGGGAGCAGTGAAGGAAGGTGGGTGTAGGGAGCAGGGAGGGTGGGTGTAGGGAGCAGTGAGGGTGGGTGGGTGTAGGGAGCAGTGAAGGAAGGTGGGTGTAGGGAGCATGGAGGGTGGGTGTAGGGAGCAGTGAGGGTGGGTGGGTGCAGGGAGCAGTGAAGGAAGGTGGGTGTAGGGAGCAGTGAGGGTGGGTGTAGGGAGCGGTGAAGAAGGATGGGAGTAGGGAGCAGTGAGGGAGGATGGGAGTAGGGAGCAGTGAGGGAGGGTGGGTGTAGGGAGCAGTGAGGGAGGATGGGAGTAGGGAAGTCAGGGAGGATGTAAGTAGAGAGCAGTGAAGGAAGGTGGGTGTAGGGAGCAGTGAGGGAGGGTGGGTGTAGGGAGCAGTGAGGGAGGATGGGAGTAGGGAGCAGTGAAGGAAGGTGGGTGTAGGGAGCAGTGAGGGAGGGTGGGTGTAGGGAGCAGTGAGGGAGGATGGGAGTAGGGAGCAGTGAAGGAGGATGGGTGTAGGGAGCAGGGAGGGTGGGAGTAGAGAGCAGTGAGGGAGGAAGGGAGTAGAAAGCAGTGAGGGAGGATGGGAGTAGGGAGCGTGACAGAGGATGGGAGTAGGGAGAAGTGAGGGAGGGTGGGTGTAGGGAGCAGTGACGGAGGATGGGAGTAGGGAGCAGTGAGGGAGGATGGGAGCAGTATGGGAGTAGGGAGCAGTGAGGGAGGGTGGGTGTACGGAGCAGTGACGGAGGATGGGAGTAGGGAGGGAGGATGGGAGTAGGGAGCAGTGAGGGAGGGTGGGTGTAGGGAGCAGTGACGGAGGATGGGGGAGCAGTGAGGGAGGATGGGAGTAGGGAGCGGTGACGGTGGATGAGAGTAGGGAGCAGTGACGGAGGATGGGAGTAGGGAGCGGTGAGGGAGGATGGGAGTAGGGAGCGTGACAGGATGGGAGTAGGGAGCAGTGAGGGAGGGTGGGTGTAGGGAGCAGTGAGGGAGGATGGGAGAAGGGAGCGGTAAGGGAGGATGGGAGTAGGGAGCGGTGAGGGAGGATGGGAGCAGGGAGGGTGGGTGTACGGAGCAGTGACGGAGGATGGGAGTAGGGAGGGAGGATGGGAGTAGGGAGCAGTGAGGGAGGATGGGAGTAGGGAGCGGTGAGGGAGGATGGGAGTAGGGAGCAGTGATAGAGGATGGGTGTACGGAGCAGTGACGGAGGATGGGAGTAGGGAGCAGTGAGGGAGGGTGGGTGTACGGAGCAGTGACGGAGGATGGGAGTAGGGAGGGAGGATGGGAGTAGGGAGCAGTGAGGAAGGGTGGGTGTAGGGAGCAGTGACGGAGGATGGGGGAGTAGTGAGCAGTGAGGGAGGATGGGAGTAGGGAGCGGTGACGGTGGATGAGAGTAGGGAGCAGCGATGGAGGATGGGAGTAGGGAGCGGTGAGGGAGGATGGGAGTAGGGAGCGTGACAGAGGATGGGAGTAGGGATCAGTGAGGGGGGGTGGGTGTAGGGATCAGTGAGGGAGGATGGGAGTAGGGAGCGGTGAGGGAGGATGGGAGTAGGGAGCGGTGAGGGAGGATGGGAGTAGGGAGCGGTGACGGAGGATGGGAGTAGGGAGCAGTGAGGGAGGGTGGGTGTAGGGAGCAGTGAGGGAGGGTGGGTGTAGGGAGCAGTGAGGGAGGATGGGAGTAGGGAGCGGTGAGGGAGGATGGGAGTAGGGAGCGGTGAGGGAGGATGGGAGTAGGGAGCGTGACAGAGGATGGGAGTAGGGAGCAGTGAGGGAGGATGGGAGTAGGGAGCGGTGAGGGAGGATGGGTGTAGGGAGCAGTGACGGAGGATGGGAGTAGGGAGCGGTGAGGGAGGATGGGTGTAGGGAGCAGTGACGGAGGATGGGAGTAGGGAGCGGTGAGGGAGGGTGGGTGTAGGGAGCAGTGAGGGAGGATGGGAGTAGGGAGCAGTGACGGAGGATGGGAGTAGGGAAGTCAGGGAGGATGGGAGTAGGGAGCATTGACAGAGGATAGGAGTAGGGAGCAGGGAGGGTGGGTGTAGGGAGCGGTGAGGGAGGATGGGAGTAGGGAGCGGTGAGGGAGGATGGGTGAAGGGAGCAGTGAGGGAGGATGGGTGAAGGGAGCAGTAAGGGAGGGTGGGTGTAGGGAGCAGTGAGGGAGGATGGGAGTAGGGAGCAGTGACGGAGGATGGGAGTAGGGAAGTCAGGGAGGATGGGAGTAGGGAGCATTGACAGAGGATAGGAGTAGGGAGCGGTGAGGGAGGATGGGTGTAGGGAGCAGTGAGGGAGGATGGGAGTAGGGAGCGGTGAGGGAGGATGGGTGAAGGGAGCAGGGAGGGTGGGTGTAGGGAGCAGTGAGGGAGGATGGGAGTAGGGAGCAGTGACGGAGGATGGGAGTAGGGAGCATTTAGGGAGGGTGGGTGTAGGGAGCAGTGACGGAGGATGGGAGAAGGGAGCAGTGAGGGAGGATGGGAGTAGGGAGCGTGATGGAGGATGGGAGTAGGGAGCAGTGAGGGAGGATGGGAGTAGGGAGCAGTGAGGGAGGGTGGGAGTAGGGAGCAGTGAGGGAGGATAGGAGTAGGGAGCAGTGAGGGAGGATGGGAGTAGGGAGCAGTGAGGGAGGATGGGAGTAGGGAGCGGTGAGGGAGGGTGGGTGTAGGGAGCAGTGAGGGAGGATGGGAGTAGGGAAGTCAGGGAGGATGTAAGTAGAGAGCAGTGAAGGAGGATGGGTGTAGGGAGCAGTGAGGGAGGGTGGGTGTAGGGAGCAGTGACGGAGGATGGGAGTAGGGAGCAGTGAGGGAGTAGGGAGCAGTGAGGGAGGATGGGAGTAGGGAGCAGTGAGGGAGGATGGGAGTAGGGAGCAGTGAGGGAGGGTGGGTGTAGGGAGCAGTGAGGGAGGATGGGAGTAGGGAAGTCAGGGAGGATGTAAGTAGAGAGCAGTGAAGGAGGGTGGGTGTAGGGAGCAGTGACGGAGGATGGGAGTAGGGAGCAGTGAGGGAGTAGGGAGCAGTGAGGGAGGGTGGGTGTAGGGAGCAGTGAGGGAGGAGTGAGGGAGGATGGGAGTAGGGAGCGTGACGGAGGATGCATTACTACACACACACACACCGCAGAACCCCTTACTACACTCACACCGCAGAAGCCATTACTACACTCACACTGCAAAACCCGTTACTACACTCACACAACAGAACCCGTTACTACACTCACACAACAGCACCTGTTTCTACACTCACAACGCAGAACCCATTACTACACTCACACTGCAGAACCCGTTACTACACACACACCACAAAACCCATTACTACACTCACACCGCAGAACCAACTCACACCGCAGAACCAATTACTACACTCACACCGCAGAACCCCTTACTAAACTCACACAAGAGCATCAGTTACTACACTCACACCGCAGAACCCATTACTACACTCACACCGCAGAACCCATTACTACACTCACACAACAGCACCCCTTACTACACACACACAACAGCACCCGTTACTACACACACACACCGCAGAACCCATTACTACACTCACACTACGGAACCCGTTACTACACTCACACCGCAGAACCCATTCCTACACTCACACCGCAGAACCCGTTACTACACTCACACCGCAGAACCCGTTACTACACTCACAATGCAGAACAAATTACTACACTCACACAACAGCACCAGTAACTATACTCACACCGCAGAACCCATTAGTACACTCATACAGCAGAACCCAATACTACACACAGAGCAGCACCCCTTACTACACTCACACAGCAGCACCCCTTACTACACACACACACACACACACCAGCACCCCTTACTACACACACACACACACACACACACACACACACACACAAACCAGCACCCCTTACTACACACACAGCAGCACCCTTTACTAAACACACACAGCAGCACCATCCCTTACTACACACACACACACACACACACACACACACACAACAGCACCCCTTACTACACACACACAGAAGCACCCTTACTACACACACACACACACACACACACACACACACACACACACACACACACAGCAGCACCCTTTACTAAACACACACACAGCATCCCTTACTACACACACAGCAGCACCTGTTATTTACCCTCACCCAGCACTCATAAACTATTAATTGATCAATTTAAATTTCAGTGCACACTAACACATTCACCTCCCCACACAACCACATATAGAAACACACAGTACACACACATAAAGTACACACACACACACATATACACAGAGCACACACTAGACACACATAAAGTACACCCACCCAACACCACATATACACACACACACACACACACACACACACACACACACTACACTATACACTATACACATATAAAGTATACACACCACCACATGTACACACACTTAGTACACACAAATACACACACACCACTACATATAGAGTACACACACACACAGTACAAACTACACACAAAGTACAAACACAGTACACATTACATACACACACAAAGTACACACAAACCCCCACCACAACATATACACACAGACGCAGTTTAATTTTAAAATCTGGTATAATCCAATTTATTTATTAGGATATAAAGCATAAAAACACAATATTATTTACAGTTTATATGGTCTATATAATGCTGATGGTCCTAATACTAGTATACATACACAGTACAATACATGACAAAAAAAAACCAAGAAACATTTAAAATGCCACTTGAATAATGCGAGAAGGAATATTTTGCTGTCCTATTTGATTGGAGAAAAATCTGAATGCGGATGCCAATGCCAAAAGCATCACCACTTTCCAAGTGAGAAACTTCAACTCTATCTCTTGTAGAGGCTCAAACCAATCCGATTGAAGGAACTGCAACACCACATTAAGGTCCCATGGTGCCACTGGAGGCACAAATGGAGGCTGGATGTGCAGAACCCCTTTCACGAAGGTCTGAACCTCTGGAAGAGCGGCCAATTGTTTTTGGAAGAAAATTGACAAGGCCGAAATCTGGACCTTGATTGACCCCAATCGAAGGCCTGCCTCCACACCAGCCAGTAGAAAATGGAGAAAACGTCCCAACTGAAACTCTTCCGTAGGAGCCTTCTTGGATTCACACAAAGACACATATTTTCTCCAAATACGGTGGTAATGTTTCGACGTTACTCCTTTCCTGGCCTGAATGAGTGCGGGAATTACTTCCTTTGGAATACCCTTTCGGGCTAGGATCCGGCGCTCAACAGCCATGCCGTCGAAACGTAGCCGCGGTAAGTCTTGATACACGCACGGCCCCTGCTACAGCAGGTTCTCGCGAAGAGAAGAGGCCAAGGATCTTTTATGAGCAACTCCTGAAGATCTGGGTACCAAGCCCTCCTTGGCCAGTCTGGGGCACTGAAGATTGCTCGAACCCTTGTTCTTCTTATGATTCTGAGAACTTTTGGGATCAGCAGAAGTGGAGGGAAGACATACACTGACCGAAATACCCACTGGGTCACTAGCGCATCCACTGCTATTGCTTGAGGGTCTCTCGACATGGAACAATATTTCTGAAGCTTCTTGTTGCGACGAGATGCCATCATGTCTACTTGAGGAACTCCCCAAAGACTTGTCACCTCTGCGAAGACTTCTTGGTGGAGGCCCCACTCTCCTGGATGGAGATCATGTCTGCTGAGGAAGTCTGCTTCCCAGTTGTCTACTCCCGGAATGAAAATTGCCGATAGAGCCGTTACATGTCTTTCTGCCCAGAGGAGGATCTTTGTCACCTCTGCCATCGTCGCTCTGCTTTTCGTTCCACCCTGCCTGTTTATGTACGCGACTGCTGTTACACTGTCCGACTGGATCTGCACGGGATGATCCTGAAGAAGATGTACCGCTTGTTGAAGGCCGTTGTAAATGGCTCTCAATTCCAGCACGTTTATGTGAAGGCAGGTTTCCTGACTTGACCATTTTCCTTGGAAGCTTTCCCCCTGAGTGACAGCTCCCCAGCCTCGGAGACTGCATCCATGGTTACCAGGACCCAGTCCTGAATCCCGAACCTGCTTCCCTCTAGTAGGTGCGAGCTGTGTAGCTACCACAGGAGCGAAATCCTGGCTTTTGACAACAGGATTATCTTCCGGTGCATGTGTAGGTGGGATCCCGACCACTTGTCCAACAGGTCCCACTGGAATACTCTGACATGGAACCTGCCAAACTGTATGGCCTCGTAGGCCGCCACCATCTTCCCCAACAACCGAATGCACTGATGGATCGACACACTCGATAGTTTCAATATCTGTTTTACCATTTTCTGGATTTCCAGAGCCTTTTCCACCAGGAAGAAATACTCTCTGAACTTCTGTGTCCAGAATCATCCCGAGGAAAGACAATCTTGTTGTCGGTTCCAACTGTGACTTTGGAAAATTTATGATCCAACCGTGTTGTTGGAGTATGGACAGGGAGAGCATGATGTTCTGTAGCAACTGCTGCCTGGATCTCGCCTTTATCAGGAGATCGTCCAGATAAGGAATTATATTGACTCCTTTTTGACAAAGGAGGACCATCATCTCCGCCATCACCTTGGTGAATACCCTCTGCGCCATGGAGAGACCGAAAGGCAACGTCTGGAACTGGTAATGGCAATCCTAAACCGCGAATCTCAGATAAGCCTGGTGAAGAGGATAAATGGGAACATGCAGGTAAGCATCCTTTATGTCTACTGACACCATGTAAGTAGAGATTCAGATTTTTTTAAGTTTAGGATCGGTCTGACCGAGCCGTCCAGCTTCGGAACTACAAAGAGGCTGGAATAAAGTCCCTCCCCTTGTTGTGACAAATGTACCAGGACTATGACCTGATCCAGACACAATTTTTGAATTAGCGCTGTTACTGCCTCTCGTTCTGGAAGAGAAGCTGGCAAGGTCGATTTGAAAAATCGGCATGGGGGAACGTCTTGAAACTCCAGCTTGTACCCCTGGGATACTATCTGCAAAACCCAGGGGTCCAGGCCAGACTGAACCCAACATTGGCTGAACAGTTTGAGACGTGCCCCCACCCGAGCGGCCTCCCGCAAGGGAGCCCCAGCGTCATGCTGTAGATTTGGCAGAAGTAGGGGTAGACTTCTGCTCCTGGGAACCTGAAGCCGCTGCGGACTTCTTTCCCTTTCCCCTTCCCCTACCTGCAAAGAAGGGGGAACCTCTAGCTTTCTTGTATTTATTTGGCTGAAAGGACTGCATGTGAGAGTCCTTTTTCCCGGTGCAGGCGCAGAAGGAAAAAATGTCGACTTACCTGCGGTAGCCGCCGAGACTAACGCATCCAGTCCATCGCCAAAAAGGCCTCAACTTTATATGGGAGAGCCTCCATATTTCTTTTGGAATCTGCATCCGCGTTCCACTGGCGAATCCACAACGCCCTCTGAGCCGATACTGCCATGGTAGCTGCTTGTGAACTCAAGAGTCCAATATCTTTCATCGCTTCTAGCATGTATGCGGCAGCGTCTTTGATATTCCCTAACTTGAGTATCTCATCTTTATCAATCGTGTCAATTTCTGATGACACGCTGTCTGATCATTTTTCAATAGCGCGACTCACCCATGCACAAGCAATTGTGGGCCTGAGCAATGTACCATTGGCAACATAAATGGATTTCAATGTAGTTTCCATTTTCCGGTCAGCCGGCTCCTTTAGTGAAGCCGTGCCAGGTGCAGGGAGAATTACCTTCTTTGTCAACCTGGATAGTGCACTGTCTAACATATGGGGTGACTCCCATTTTTTTCTGTCCTCTACCTCTAAGCTATTTGAATTCTCTTGGGAATACGAAATGTATTTTCGGGATTCACCCACATCCCTTCAAAGAGAGTATTAAGCTCGTGGGAAGGAGGGAAAGTGACCTTAGATTTCTTTTCTTTATAGAAATAAGCCTTCTCCTGAGGTACAGGAGTGGCTTACGTGACTTCCAGAACCTCCCTTATAGCCACAATCATATATTGTATATTTTTTGCCAATTTATGATCTATTTCCCTGGAGTCACTATCGTCGACACAAGAATCAGTGTCCGTGTCGGTATCAGTATTCACAATATTCGCAAATGGTCTCTTATGTGACCCAGAGGGGTCGCCTGCGGATGGAAGAACAGAGCCCTGAAAAATCACATCCTCCACAGATTATCTCCAGCATTCAGCATGAGATTCAGACTTATCTAATCTCCTATTGATATGATGCATACTATCACGTATTTCTTTCACCCATGCAGGCTCTTGGTGTGCTGGCAGCGCCACCACCTTACAACTCTGTGTCCCTAAAACGCCTTCCTCCGGGGAGGAACTCCCTGCTTCTGACATGGCTTACACACGTGCACAACACACACACACAGACACACTGGGATTTATAGGGGACAGAACCACAGTAAAATCTGTCAGAGGGACACAGTTTAGGAGCAGCCAGTTCACAACCCCAGCGCCAGTATCTAATGCCCGTGAACACAGAATGCCCACTGACATGCAGCTCTTTTTACACAGTAAAACACACTTGTAAAGCACCAAATTCGCTTGTGGCCCCCCCCCCCCCCCCCCCCCCGTTTTGCACCCTTATACTTGTAGTCAGAAGTGAAGGAGGACCAGCGTTGTCTCTGCAGCCTGAGGAGAGAGAAAATATCGCTGAGCAGTGTGCTGGCTGCCTGAGGAAGAAGGTCCACCCCCACAATGGCACGTTTTTACCTCAGAGACTTTGCATAATATTTATACTGGCGGGGGTAGGGCTGTGCCTGGGCATCTTATGCCCCCTTTTTGCCAGTTTCTAGAGGTGTTTTTGCTGCCCAGGGCGCCCCCCCCGCGCCCTGCACAGTGCCTGTGTGTGTGGGCAGCAGGGACGTGCAGTCAGGGGAGGCAGTGCCTCCCCTGTCATTAATGATTAAAATATTATAAAGAAGATACTTATGACACATATTCTGTGTCATGAGTATCTGCTTTATATTATCCTAATCATTACTAGTGTGTAAAATGGGGTTGGGAGGCACCGATCGTGGTGCCTCCCTGTCAGATAGGGAAAGGTATGGAGAGCGGGGGGCGGGCACGGGCGGGGCCTAGCAATGGGCATTAAAAGCCCATTAAAATAACATGGGAAAGCGGCACCATTAGTGGTGCCGCTTTCACACAGGGACGTGCTTTCAACCTATGAAAGCACGTCCCATATCAGTCGGGCCACAGTGATTGGCCAGCGGATCCGTCACTGGATCCGCTGTCAATCACTGTTGTGGGCGCGGCGGAGGTGCGGGTGTCGGCGGAGGTGCTGGCGGCGATAGGCGGCGGAGGTGCTGGCGGCGATAGGCGGCGGAGGTGCAGGTGACGGAGGTGCAGGCGGCCGGGCGCGGGCGGCGGTGCAGAGTTTGGGCAGCGGAGCAGTACCAATTTCAAAAATGGCGCCATAGCGTAATTTTTTAAATTCAAGATGGCCGCCGCGAGCCAATCACGGCTCGCCGCGTCATCGCCCCGCCCCCCCCCCCCCCCCCCCCCGGCTGACTTATATAAGTCAGCGCGAGGGAGCGGCTGTCAGTCCGACGGCGTAGGAGGAGCGGAGAAGAGCTCCTGAAGGCAGAAGACGTCGGAAGTCCTGGATGGGCAGTGGCTATGCAAAGGAGCTTAGCAGCCGCCGCCCACCAGGTGAAGATGCTGAAAGCCCTGGGGAAGGCGGCGGCCATGCAAAAGAGCTTAATGGCCGCCGCCTCCCAGGTGAAGACGCCGAAGGAAGACGCTGGAAGCCCTGGGGAGGTGGCGCCCCCCCAGGTGAAGACGCCGGAAGCCCTGGGGAGGCGGCGGCCATGCAAAAGAGCTTAAAGGCCGCCGCCCCCAGGTGAAGACGCTGTCAATTAAACTATTTTTTTTTTTAAAGAGACTGGTGTTTTTATTTTAATATTTTCTTTACAGGTGGAGAACAGGTGCCAGTAGGCCATTTATGTCCGGGCATGCTGGCACTTGTGGTTCTCCATGTGCCAGCATGCTGGGGCAGGCTTGCTGGGACCTGTAGGCCACCTGTCAAGAACAATATTAACAATAAACCCCGCACCCACCGCCACCAGGGGTGCGGGGCATAGCACTGGGCTATCAGCCCAGTGCTAGTTGTTGCTCTGGAGAGGGACCCCATTTTCATTTTTTGGGGTCCCCACTTCCGAGGAATTCCAGCCCTGGGCTGACTGGTTTGGGGGGGCAGATTAATGTTATGGCAGGGGGACCCCATACCGAGTGTCTCCCCTGCTATGGCATTACCCCCCCTGGCTGGTTCTGCCCGGTGCTGGTTTCACGAACGTGGGGGGGGGGGGCTACACTTTTTTTTTTTAACCCCACTCTATGGGGAGGGGGGTGGGGGTGGCTGCTTGTGCCTCCCCAGCCACCGACCTCACCGCACGCCACTGGTGGGCAGCAATGGTGCGCTGCGATCCCGCCAACCGCGCGGTACCTCAGCCATCACTTTACTCGATAGAAGATCTGTCTTCTTCTACTCACCTGTCTTCTGACTTCTGGCTCTGTAAGGGGGGTGACGGCGTGCTGTGGGAGTGAGCATCTAGACACGGCTAACGTTCAGTACCCTTCAGGAGCTAATGGTGTCCTGTCAGCCAGAAGCAGAGCCATGAAACTCTTCAGGAAGTAGGTTCCTACTTCTGCCCCCTCAGTCCCACGAAGCAGGGAGACTGTTGCCAGCAGTTCTCCCTGAAAATAAAAAACCTAACATAAGTCTTTTCAGAGAAGCTCAGTAGAGCTCCCTTAGAGTGCATCCAGTCTGCCTGGGCACATTTCTAAAACTGAGGTCTGGAGGAGGGGCATAGAGGGAGGAGCCTGTTCACACCCATTGAAAAGTCTTAAGAGTGCCCATGGCTCCTGCGGAACCGTCTATACCCCATGGTCATGAAATGGACCCCAGCATCCTCTAGGACGTATGAGAAATATGGTTACTACGGGTAACAGCATGGTTTTTGCACACTTCTACTAATTACCAATGTTCATACAGTAGATGGCCATTATTGAATTACGGTAAAAAATTAAGGGGGAGATGTACTAAGCAGTGATAAAAGTGTAGAAGTGAGCCAATGGAGAAGTTGCCCATGGCAACCAATCAGCTGCTCTGCATACTTTTACAGTATAAAAATTATAAATGTTACGTCAATGCTGATTGGTTGCCATGGGCAACTTCTCCACTGGCTCCCTTCTCCACTTTCATCACTTCTTAGTACATCTCCCCCTTAGTGATAAAACTTGTTGCGTATGATAAACGATGTTCCAGCCAATCAGCTCTCAACTGTCATTTTTCACATTTATGGCAGGAGCTGAACACATGACAGTTGGGAGTTGAACACATGACAGTTATGAGCTGATTGGTTGGAGGACCATTTATCATATGCAATGAATTTTATCATTCACAATGAGTTTTATCACTCATTGATAAATGAGCCCCTAAATCACAGATTACAATCCGTCTAGGGACTATGGAGCTACTTACATATCTGGGCCTAAGTGCATGATTCAATCTGATACCAAACCATAGCTACAAATCTAATTTACGTGTCTGGAGCTAATATTCGCAAAACATGGCGCAGATACTTGATGCGTCCCAGCAGCTGGATTCTGTGGGACTATGTAGCAAGGTGCAGCTCCGCGTCATTTCTTATTACCTCAGCGTTGACTTTAATCAGAAGAAGAATGTCAAATAAATAATTATAACATAAAATCACAATGTGGCGGCTTATAATTCAGGAGGGACCCTGTGCCTGCCTATCAAGAGAAATAAACAGCTGAAGTTAAGAAGTATAACACACAGGATTAATAATATGGAGAGACGCAGGGAGCAGATAGACTATCATGTCCGTCTTCCTTCCGAGAACGTCTTTGCTGCACGCAAACACCAGAGGATGAAAGTGATACGGACCGTTTTCCCAGCATGCTTTGCGTTCTTGTCAGGAGTCCAAACTTTGTGATTGGTTCATTAAGGATATTTCAGGAATCCAGGGAGCACATGCTGATCCTGCCAGTACAAAGTTGTTCCTGACATGTGAATAGATTATATAACTTTATCCTGAGCTGACGTGTGTTCTATATCACTGGATCCCAGTCACACACACCCCGTGCACTCTTGGCAAATTTCAGCTACAAGGCTGCTGTATTTATAGTTTGTGTTGCTCTTGGCTACATAACGCAGCAGTATGAGGCAGCATATTTTTGGTAGACAAAAAAATAAGGATTTAATTGAAAAATGTATAATTTTCAAGTATTTACAATGCATTCTCATAGCTATTTATGTGCTGCTGCCTTCTGGTGGAAATAGAGCACCTTGTAGAGCTGTTAGACAATTTCTCATTCCAGGCTGTGTTAATCCAGAGCAACGCATCAATCTCTTCAGTGCGTTATTAGTTTAAAGGCACATATGGGAAACAATTCCATTTTCAGTCCAAACATTTAAATCCATGGATCAATAATTCCACTTATAACTAATTATAACAACAACAACTACAGTTTCTTGCAAGAAAAGCATTAAATCATCTTTTGTTAAAATCCACTTCATAATGAGCATACCACCACTTGTGATCTGGACCCTGCCTCAAGCAAGCTTCCAATAGGAGGCACTGACATCATTGTCCCTGTATTTGCAAAAATAGTACAGTGCTCTTCACGGACATTTGTCCTGAGCCACTAACAGAAGCAACTGTTAGACCTCTTCTTAAAAAAACTCAACCCGACTGCATGACTAGCTGCAGAACCAGTGGCGTACCTATAATGGGTCCAGGTGGGTCCACACCGCACATCCATTTCCTCAATACTTACATCCCCAGAGTCCCACACAAATCACTGGGAAAATGGCTGCCCATTTTGCGCATTTGCAGTAGAGAAAATGGTGGGCAAATGGCCCCCCACACCATTTTCCCGGAGACCTGTGCATGCACAGCAGACTGTAGCTCAGTGCTTGTGTCTACTAGTGCTCAGAGTCTACTGCACTGCCGCCTAGAGAAGAGGATGCTCGGACGGAGACTGCACACGAACCCTCTCCTCTTAATTCACCTATGTGCAGAATGATATCACACCTTCCTTTTCTGGGACAGGTTACAACTCAACTGGAAACCCATCTGTTAAACCATGATATTTATGATCCATTCCTGCCAGGATTCAGGAGAAGACATAGCACTGAAACAGCCCTGGTCTGTGTGTGCGCTTAATGATCTTCTGATGGCAAGAGACTAGGGTTGCCACCTCTCCCTGATTTCCTGGATTCTCCAGGATTTGGTGGCAACCCTCCAGGAGGCTTTTCCCATCACCAGGATTCCTGGATTCTCCAGGAATAAGGGGACCCTGGGAGCACCAGCAGTGCTCCTTGGCAGCCAAGGAACTCAGTGAACTACAGTGACTGTCTTGCGAGATGATGACATCAAATCTCGCGAGACTGTGTTCAGCCCAGACTGAGCCGAAGCTGCCGTGACGCTGCCATCGGCAGCTCTTCCTCAGCGTTTCTCCGAGCTGCGGTGGTGAAGTAATGCCGGCCCGGCTCATGTGAGAAGAGGAATCGATGATGCATGAGGTGGCAACCCTACAAAAGACAGAGGTGACTGTTCCATCTTAGTCCCTCTGGATCTCTCAGCAGCATTTCATACCATGGACCATGAGATTCTGATTGAGCACATGAGGAATTTCTGTGGACTGGATGGCTACAGTCCATAGCTGGTTTACATAGTTTCTCACCGGCAGGTTACAGAGAGTATGCTCATCGTCATCAGTGCCATTGCCATGTGGTCTCACACAGGGTTCTATACTATCTCCCATGCTATATGCAGTATACATGCTACCACTGGGTGACATAATCAGATGTTGTAGCCTGGTCTACCACTACTGGGAGATAATACACAGTTCTACCTGTTCTTTGCTCCAGGTACTGAGAACCCAATACAATCCTAAGTGACTGTCTAGCTGAGCTCCAGGATGGATGAGTGCCAGTTGGCTGTGACTGAATCCTGATAAAATAGAAGTCCTTACGATAGGAGCTCACCGTCAAAGGACAAGACTGCAACATAGCCAACCAACAGGACTTGTGCTTGGGGGTTCAGAATTGCAAAACACTGATCATGTGTGGAGTCTTGGTGTTGTCCTAGATTTGTGACTTTATACTTAAACATCAGGTGTCATCCATAATCAAATCCTCATTCTTTAATCTGAGGAACATAGCCAGAATCAAGCACTTAATTCCATAAAAAGGTTTACCTAAAGTCATACGTGCATTTGAACCATCTCGATTAGACTGCTCCAATGCCCTCTCCCAAAATAAGAATTGCACCACTTGCAGCTGGTATAAAATGCTGACAGTCTGTTACCTAACCAGACTCTTTTGCCCCAAATAACACTCATTCTCCACACCCCTCACTGCTAACCTGTAAGAAGTGGAATCTATCTCAAGATTGGCTTACTGACATTTAAAGCCATGGCGTAGCTGTAGTGAGTGCAGGAAGTGCCATTACTATGGGGGCCAGAGGCTTAGGGGGCCACCTCTGGGGCCTGATGCAACTACACCCAGGTCATAAAGTTGCCAACTAGGTTCCTGGGGTTGCCCGCTATGCACTGTGTGGCATAATGTGTATGGGGACACTGTGTGGCATGCAGGGGCGTTTCAACAGAGGAGGGGGCCCATGTGCACCGCCGGGTAGCTCCCCTGCTCTGTATGGTGCTGTAGACTCCGGCATTGTGCCAGAGTCTACTGCGCATGCGCAGGTATCCGTAAACATGGCGCCCGCCATGACCTGGAGACCAATTTGGCTACCGCGCATATGCGGTGGCCATTTTGGCCGAGATTTCAGCCACAATCGCAGCGCCCGACGCTGGACTCCGGAATGGTAAGTATTAAAATAGGTGCAGTATGTGCGGTGTGGGCCCCCATGGACCCAGGGGCCCGTGTGCTCCGCACCCATTGCACCCATTATAGAAACGCCAATGGTGGCATGTGTACTGGAGGCAGGACAATGTGGCATATTATGAAGTTGGGGCACTGCAACGTGGCATAACATGAACTGGGGGCACTATGTGGTATAATGTGAACTAGGGCACTACTATGGGGCATTACATGGACAACTGCTATGGACAGAAGTGTCTCTCTAGAAGTTGCAATGGGACCCACAAAGTTCTGGCTACGCCTCTCCATAACCAGGGTCCAAAAACAGACTCAAGACCTGTGTTTTTTTTTTTCATGCGTTTCATTAATACCCATTCAGGGGCGGATTGTGATGGAAACCCAGCCCGGGAAATGTATAGAAACAGCCCTAATAGGGGTGGGGTGTTTTGTGGGGGTGGAGTCTATTGAAGGGGCGGGATTTCTCCTCATAGAGTCTGATTCTGAGTTGGGTGCAGTTGCGGCCTTCCTTGCATCGTTTGCTGCAGTTGCGTCTGTGACTTTATGCTGATGCAGCTACAATGCCCTACCTTGGTGTACATCCAGGCATCCAAATATGCAAGGACGGAGATCTCCAATGTTTTCCAATCTTCTCACGGGCAGGATCTGTACTGCGCATGTGCACATCTGTGTCTACAGCGGCAGTCGCAGTGCCCCCTAAACCGCTGCATGACTGACATACTGCAGGCATTTGCTGGGCAGGGAAGGGAAGATGACGACCAGCGTTCCACAAAACACTGTCCGCCCAGTTTTGTAAGCGTATCGAAACCAGTGGTTGATTCCTTGGTCACAACTTCACTGGCCCCGGCAGCGTGAAATCACAGGACTTCCTAAGTAACCCGAGGATTACTCAGACGTCCGACGGTCACGCAGATGATCCAGTGCTCCATCCTGAAGATGCAGCAGCACATTACAAAAGTCAGCAGTGGCCATCTACTGTATTTGCGTAAGACGCTTCCTGCTGCTTTTGTATATTTTAGCACTCAGGGGGTCATTCAGATCTGATCGCTGATGTGCGTTTTCGCACAGCGGGAGATCTGGTCAGAACTGCGCATGTACCGCATTGCGCAGGTGCGTCGGACAGCTACAACGGGCATCGGCGGTCAGCGACGGGTTGGTGCGAAGGATCCATTCGGATGGGCGTATGCAAGGTGATTTACAGGAATTTATAATTAGATAAGGTAGTATGGAGGGGGCATTTTTTAGGGGCTTACTGAATGGCCGAAGAACCATTTCCACTCTGAAGACCGACAGCACAGACCAGCCAGGTGCAAACCAACGCGTTTCATGTTGTGCGTCAGGTGTGTTTAGTAAATGATGTATTTCCTTTGCTACTATTTCAGCCCATTAATGAAGCAATTTTTTTACATTTAGATTTAGTTATATATTTTTTTCTTGCCCAGCCGCGAACAGACTGTGCGCGGTGGTCGACAGGGAAAAGGTCGACACAATCAAAAGGTCGACATGGAAAGTTTAAAAAACAATTGGGGGATGTTAGTTTGTAGGTTTCAGCACATGAAACCCCAATAAGTGTACTGCGTTCCCTCACCGTGCTTCGGGCAAGGTGCCTCCCTTCGCTGCGCTCGGCACAGGTTATTGTTCCCAATGGTAGTCCACGTGGATGGTAAAGTTTGAAAAAGTTGAAGAAAAAAAATCGCAAAAAAAAAATCAGAAAACTCGTGTCAACCATATGTTGTGTAGACCATTGTCATGTCGACTATTTGAACTTGTCAATCTTTTGATTATGTTGACCATACGCATGTCGACCATAACGTGTCGACATATGGACCGTATGCTGCTGTGATTATTCCCAGAGGGCTTGAATCCCGGATCCATAGACAGAAGTCCTAGGGCTTAAGGCAGCGGTGGGAACCTCAGGCCGTATAAGGCCCGCAAAGCCACTTGATCCGGCCCGGCCAGGCTCACCTAACCGAGGGAGATCCCGGGTGCCCGCTGGTAATGTGTCGACATACGGACCGTATGCTGCTGTGATTATTCCCAGAGGGCTTGAATCCCGGATCCATAGACAGAAGTCCTAGGGCTTAAGGCAGCGGTGGGAACCTCAGGCCATATACGGCCCGCAAAGCCACTTGATCCGGCCCGGCCAGGCTCACCTAACCGAGGGAGATCCCGGGCGCCCGCTGGTAACAACCAGCAGGCGCCCGGCTCTTCCCTTCAGCAGCAGACTGAGGCAGAAGCTTACTCCTGAACTCCGGATTCCGGCTCAGGCAGTGTACGTGTGCAGCGCTATGGGAGAGACGTCATGATATCTCTCCCATAGTTCCGAGGAGTGGGCAGCCAGGCGGAGGGCAGCAGTTCAGAAGCAGGAGTGGGGCTGGTGAGTATTGTTTTTTTCATTTTCTTTTAATGTGTGTGTGCAAGCGGCGCTACTAGGGGGCATATCTAATGGGCATAACTACAGGGGGCATATTTAATGGGGCATAACAACTGACTGGGGGCATACTGTATCTAATGGGGCATAACAACTGACTGGGAACATTACAACTGACTGGGGGCATACTGTATCTAATGGGGCATAACAACTGACTGGGAACATAACAACTGACTGGGAACATATCAAATTCTATGTTTCTATATCTAATGGGGCATAACAAGTGACTGGGGGCACATCTACGGGGGCATAACTACTGACTGGGGGCATATCTACTGGGGGCAGGCTAATTGATCATTTTTGTATGGCCCCCGAAGGATTTTATAAATATCCAAATGGCCCTTGGTATAAAAAAGGTTCCCCACCCCTGGCTTAAGGGGATAGATCAGACCTGATCGCTCCGCTGAAAATTTGCAGAGGTTTGCGATCAGATAGTCACCGCCCAGACAGAGTGAAAACCCGCCCCGAGCAAGTCTGCGTATGCATGCGAAAATCTCTGCGAACTCCGTTGTTAGCTGCAAATCCGTTCGCAACTCACTCACCATCGAATGATTTTTCCAGTCTGTGTGTAGCCCAGGACCTACTCCTACAGTGCGATAGAATCAGGCTGATGGGGGCCGGCGCTGATGTCACACGCGCTCCCTGAAAACGCTTGGGAACGCCTGCGTTTTTCCTGACACTCCCAGTAAACGGTCAGTTACCACCCCCCAAACGTCTGCTTCCTGACAATCACCTTGTGCATGGCTAGCGATCAAAAAAGTCGCTGGATTTTTTCGCAGTTTGGCCTCATAACTGCGCTTTATGATCTGTACGCCTGCGCAGTTGATCGATAAACGGCCTTGTGAATTCGCACAACAGCGATCAGGCCTGAATCGTGCCTATAAAATATATAAATATAACATGGCAGCACGGTTGGTGTAGTGTTTGCATTACTGCCTCACAGCACTAAGGTATCGGATTAATTTCCAACCAAGGCCCTAACAGTGTGGAGTTTGTATGTTCTCTCCGTATTTTCTCTGGGTACTCTGGTTTCCTCCTGCAATACATACCGCTAGGTTTCATTGGATTCTGACAAACAAATGAAACCTAGTTCACAGATGTATATGTGTGTCCATGTGACAGTGAATTTTGATTGTTAGCGTCACGGAGATAGGGTATGACCAAATACTGTCTGTGAAGCGCTGCGGAATATGTGTGCGCTATATAAATAATAAATGTTTACTATTGCTTTAGAAGGTGGCGCTGTTGCTATTGCAGTCTATGGTGGTCATTCCGAGTTGTTCGCTCTGTAATTTTCTTCGCATCGCAGCGATTTTCCGCTAATTGCGCATGCGCAATGTTCGCACTGCGCCTGCGCCAAGTAAATTTGCTGTGCAGTTAGGAATTTTACTCACGGCATTACGAGGTTTTTTCTTCGTTCTGGTGATCGTAATGTGATTGACAGGAAGTGGGTGTTTCTGGGCGGAAACTGGCCGTTTTATGGGTGTGTGTGTAAAAACGCTGCCGTTTCTGGGAATAACGCGGGAGTGTCTGAAGAAACGGGGGAGTGTCTGGGCGAACGCTGGGTGTGTTTGTGACGTCAAACCAGGACCGAAACTGACTGAACTGATCGCAGTTGCCGAGTAAGTGTGGAGCTACTCAGAAACTGCTAAGAAGTGTCTATTCGCAATTCTGCTAATCTTTCGTTTGCAATTTTACTATGCTAAGATACACTCCCAGAGGGCGGCGGCTTAGCGTGTGCAAAGCTGCTAAAAGCAGCTTGCGAGCGAACAACTCGGAATGAGGGCCTATGTTTCTAATGTAGCGGCCGATACGGAAGGTAAGACTGATGTTACGAGCCGCAAGGGGTATATCGGCAGTAGGGTTTGAATCTTCAAACAAATTAAATTATGACCCATTTAAATAAAATAATAAAAATAAATGTAAAAAATAAATAAAAATATATGAATGGGAAATCTGAGTTGCAGACAGAAGCGAGAATGAATGGGGTCACCGTGTAATTATATGTTAATATTCAGTTTACTGGCTCATGCAGCTGTATTTTGTGTATTAAGAGTCACATATGGAGTATTGCTTCCCTTCTCTGCCACACTTCCCCCCATCAGTAGAGCAGACCTCCACCCCTCCCTTCCTTGTTTTGCTGTCTCCCTGCAGCTAGGCCCCGTGTCCTTACTTCCCCCCCTGCCCTGGCGTCCCTCATCTCCATGGCAACAGCAGGGCCCAGCGCCAATCAGGGCCGGCCTCACGTTCGGCACGTCCCCTGGCTGGCAGCCGCGTCTGCCCTCCAGTGTGTGAGGCGGCGGAGGGAGCGGGACATACCATGTGCCCTCTAAGGGGGGCAGGAACTGTAATAACGCGCGCAAAACCCTCCATCACCCTGACAAGGAGCAAGCTGTCATTCGCGCCGGACTTAGTGTTTTACTAGTGACGTCGTGACTCCAAAATACCCTCATGTGCTCAGATGTATGACGTCATTCGGTGTACTGTTCCAGTGGGAGCCCCCTCTGTGCGGCGTGGTACATCTCACCACCGGGTCTGCACTAGCCTGTCCTTTTTTTATTAATGTGTTCTATTTCTGTACTTCTGTGTGTAGACTTTTATTTATGATGCCATTAGGATTGTCGTGTTTTGCATTTTGCTGCTGGCTTGCTTCCTCATGCATCATGATGTCACACTGGCAGCAGAAGAGGCAGAGCAGGATAGGGCATTAGCATGCCAGTAATAATAATAATAATAATAATAATAATATAAACATGTGTGTGACTCTCTTTTCTCTCTCTCTCTCTCTCTCTCTCTCTCTCTCTTTTCTCTCTCTCTCTCTCTCTCTCTCTCTCTCTCTCTCTCTATTATATATATAAATAAATATACTTTTATATATTTATATACATACCTCCCAACTAGTCCCGTTATTTTGGGACTGACCCGCTGTCCCACCCGCGGGCCGCAGTGCATACTTGCCTACATTGAATTTTGTGGAGATGCTGCAGAAGACTTCAGAATGCGGGGCCGGGCTGTGACGTGATTTGCGCCATTACATCCGGAAAGGGTCACGATTCGCGTATCCGTGGGAAGGGCAGGGCCAAAATGACGCAACTCGCGTAATTTTAACCCCTTCCCCACTCCACGGACCTGCAAACACGGGAGAGTATCTCTCCATGCTGCCCGCATCGCTAGGATGCGAGAGCAGGATGCAGGATACCTACCTACTCTTCCGAGGGTGCAGGGGGCTACCCTAAAAAACGGGAGCCTCCCACAGCTTCCTGGAGAGTAGGCAAGTATGACGCAGGGTCCCGCGGTGGGGGACGGCAGTTGGGAGTCTCCTGTCACTGCTGCTCTGCGGTGAATAGACGCACAGCGTCTATTCCAGCGATGGCCAACCCGCGGCTTTCGAGCCGCATGCGGCTCTTTCATCCTCCGCATGCGGCTCGGTCCGCTCCTGGCCACCGCTGCCCGACAGCGCACTCACAGCCCGGCGCACAGGCAGGTATCCATCGGCGATGTCTATCTTCAATTCGGCGCCAGCCCATGAGCCAATCAGAGCTCGCGGACCGTCAGCTAAGGCTCCTGATTGGCCGGCGCCAAATTGAAGATAGACACAGCTACCGGAGACTGAGGGGTAGGAGAGACACACGCTGCGCTCTCCTTACCCTCACAGCAGCAGCTGAGCAGCGCGGTAAGCAGCACTTTTTTTGGGGGGGGGGGGGGGGGGGAAGGGGGGTGAGGCACTGTGGGGACGTGTATCAGCACTGGGGGCATATCTGGAACTGTGGGGGCATGTGTATCTGCACTGGGGGCATATCTGGTACTGTGTGGGGACATGTGTATCTGGCACTGTGGGAGTCACTGTGGGGCCTTGTGTATCTGCACTGGGGGCATATCTGGCACTGTGGGAGTCACTGTGGGGCCTTGTGTATCTGCACTGGGGGCATATCTGGCACTGCGGGAGGCACTGTGGGGGCATGTGTATCTGCACTGGGGGCATATCTGGCACTGGGGACATACATGTATTTGGCACTGTGGGAGCATACATGTATTTGGCACTGTGGGGGCATATATGTATCTTGCACTGTGGGGACATGTATCTGGCATTGTGGGGGCATGTATTTATCTGGCACTGTGGGGACATGTATTTGGCACTGTGGGGGCATGTATTTATCTGGCACTGTGGGGACATGTATTTATCTGGCACTGTGGGGACATGTATTTGGCACTGTGGGGGCATGTATTTATCTGGCACTGTGGGGACATGTATTTGGCACTGTGGGGGCATATATGTATCTGGCACTGTGGTGGCACCCATTTTTTGTCATTTTTATATGTATGTGGCACTGTACAACATGACTAAAAGGGGTTATGACACAAGGTCACACTCCTACAAACGTTATACCGAAAAGTGTGTGCACAAAAATGGGGCGTGGCTTTGTGACACCTAGGCCATGCCCCCATTTTTGCACGAGGCGTGCGCATGATAGTGGCTCTTGCCTATGGCTCTTTTCTGGCTCTTTGCCTCTGACTGGTTGGCCACCCCTGGTCTATTCACTGGAGACAGAGGGAGGCATGCCAGCAGAGGGGGCATGCCAGCAGCTCACAGGCATGTCCCCTCAGTGACGGTAAAAGGGGGCATGACTCGCGATCGAGGCTCTGCCGTGAGACCATGCTCTTTTATATAGGCCTCACCTTTTTAATATAGGCAACACCCCTTTTTTCTCTGACGTCCTAAGTGGATGCTGGGGACTCCGTCAGGACCATGGGGAATAGCGGCTCCGCAGGAGACAGGGCACAAAAGTAAAAGCTTTAGGATCAGGTGGTGTGCACTGGCTCCTCCCCCTATGACCCTCCTCCAAGCCTCAGTTAGGTTTTTGTGCCCGGCCGAGAAGGGTGCAATCTAGGTGGCTCTCCTAAAGAGCTGCTTAGAGTAAAAGTTTTGTTAGGTTTTTTATTTTCAGTGAGTCCTGCTGGCAACAGGCTCACTGCAACGAGGGACTTAGGGGAGAAGAAGTGAACTCACCTGCGTGCAGGATGGATTGGCTTCTTAGGCTACTGGACACTAGCTCCAGAGGGACGATCACAGGTACAGCCTGGATGGGTCACCGGAGCCGCGCCGCCGACCCCTTGCAGATGCTGAAGAGAGAAGAGGTCCAGAAATCGGCGGCTGAAGACTTCTCAGTCTTCATGAGGTAGCGCACAGCACTGCAGCTGTGCGCCATTGCTCTCAGCACACTTCACACCAACGGTCACTGAGGGTGCAGGGCGCTTGGGGGGGCGCCCTGGGCAGCAATGAAAGTACCTATGCTGGCTAAAAATACATCACATATAGCCCCTGGGGCTATATGGATGTATTTAACCCCTGCCAGGTTGTCAGAAAAACGGGAGAAGAAGCCCGCCGAAAAGGGGGCGGGGCCTATTCTCCTCAGCACACAGCGCCATTTTCCTACACAGCTCCGCTGCTAGGAAGGCTCCCAGGCTCTCCCCTGCACTGCACTACAGAAACAGGGTTAAAACAGAGAGGGGGGGCACTTATTTGGCGATATTATTATATATTAAGATGCCATAAGGGATAGACACTTATATAAGGTTGTCCCTGTATAATATAGCGTTTTGGTGTGTGCTGGCAAACTCTCCCTCTGTCTCCCCAAAGGGCTAGTGGGGTCCTGTCCTCTATCAGAGCATTCCCTGTGTGTGTGCTGTGTGTCGGTACGTGTGTGTCGACATGTATGAGGACGATGTTGGTGAGGAGGCGGAGCAATTGCCTGTAATGGTGATGTCACTCTCTAGGGAGTAGACACCGGAATGGATGGCTTATTTAGGGAATTACGTGATAATGTCAACACGCTGCAAGGTCGGTTGACGACATGAGACGGCCGGCAAACCAATTAGTACCTGTCCAGGCGTCTCAAACACCGTCAGGGGCTTTAAAACGCCCATTTACCTCAGTCGGTCGACACAGACACGGACACTGACTCCAGTGTCGACGGTGAAGAAACAAACGTATTTTCCATTTGGGCCACACGTTACATGTTAAGGGCAATGAAGGAGGTGTTACATATTTCTGATACTACAAGTACCACAAAAGAGGGTATTATGTGGGGTGTGAAAAAACTACCTGTAGTTTTTCCTGAATCAGATAAATTAAATGAAGTGTGTGATGATGCGTGGGTTTACCCCGATAGAAAATTATTGGCGTTATACCCTTTCCCGCCAGAAGTTAGGGCGCGTTGGGAAACACCCCTTAGGGTGGATAAGGCGCTCACACGCTTATCAAAACAAGTGGCGTTACCGTCTCCAGATACGGCCGCCCTCAAGGAGCCAGCTGATAGGAGGCTGGAAAATATCCTAAAAAGTATATACACACATACTGGTGTTATACTGCGACCAGCGATCGCCTCAGCCTGGATGTGCAGCGCTGGGGTGGCTTGGTCGGATTCCCTGACTGAAAATATTGATACCCTTGACAGGGACAGTATTTTATTGACTATAGAGCATTTAAAGGATGCATTTCTATATATGCGAGATGCACAGAGGGATATTTGCACTCTGGCATCAAGAGTAAGTGCGATGTCCATATCTGCCAGAAGATGTTTATGGACACGACAGTGGTCAGGTGATGCAGATTCCAAACGGCACATGGAAGTATTGCCGTATAAAGGGGAGGAGTTATTTGGGGTCGGTCCATCGGACCTGGTGGCCACGGCAACAGCTGGAAAATCCACCTTTTTTACCCCAAGTCACATCTCAGCAGAAAAAGACACCGTCTTTTCAGCCTCAGTCCTTTCGTCCCCATAAGGGCAAGCAGGCAAAAGGCCAGTCATATCTGCCCAGGGATAGAGGAAAGGGAAGAAGACTGCAGCAGGCAGCCCATTCCCAGGAACAGAAGCCCTCCACCGCTTTTGCCAAGTCCTCAGCATGACGCTGGGGCCGTACAAGCGGACTCAGGTGCGGTGGGGGGTCGTCTCAAGAGTTTCAGCGCGCAGTGGGCTCACTCGCAAGTGGACCCCTGGATCCTACAAGTAGTATCCCAGGGGTACAGATTGGAAATTCGAGACGTCTCCCCCTCGCAGGTTCCTGAAGTCTGCTTTACCAACGTCTCCCTCCGACAGGGAGGCAGTATTGGAAACAATTCACAAGCTGTATTCCCAGCAGGTGATAATCAAAGTACCCCTCCTACAACAAGGAAAGGGGTATTATTCCACACTATATTGTGGTACTGAAGCCAGACGGCTCGGTGAGACCTATTCTAAATCTGAAATATTTGAACACTTACATACAAAGGTTCAAATCAAGATGGAGTCACTCAGAGCAGTGATAGCGAACCAGGAAGAAGGGGACTATATGGTGTCCCTGGACATCAAGGATGCTTACCTCCATGTCTCAATTTGCCCTTCTCACCAAGGGTACCTCAGGTTCGTGGTACAAAACTGTCACTATCAGTTTCAGACGCTGCCGTTTGGATTGTCCACAGCACCCCGGGTCTTTACCAAGGTAATGGCCGAAATGATGATTCTTCTTCAAAGAAAAGGCGTCTTAATTATCCCTTACTTGGACGATCTCCTGATAAGGGCAAGGTCCAGAGAACAGTTGGAGGTCGGAGTAGCACTATCTCAAGTAGTTCTACGACAGCACGGGTGGATTCTAAATATTCCAAAATCGCAGCTGTCTCCGACGACACGTCTGCTGTTCCTAGGGATGATTCTGGACACAGTCCAGAAAAAGGTGTTTCTCCCGGAGGAGAAAGCCAGGGAGTTATCCGAGCTAGTCAGGAACCTCCTAAAACCAGGAAAAGTGTCAGTGCATCATTGCACAAGGGTCCTGGGAAAAATGGTGGCTTCTTACGAAGCGATTCCATTCGGCAGATTTCACGCAAGAACTTTTCAGTGGGATCTGCTGGAAAAATGGTCCGGATCGCATCTTCAGATGCATCAGCGGATAACCCTGTCTCCAAGGACAAGGGTGTCTCTTCTGTGGTGGCTGCAGAGTGCTCATCTACTAAAGGGCCACAGATTCGGCATTCAGGACTGGGTCCTGGTGACCACGGATGCCAGCCTGAAAGGCTGGGGAGCAGTCACACAAGGAAAAAATTTCCAGGGAGTGTGATCAAGTCTGGAGACTTCTCTCCACATAAATATACTGGAGCTAAGAGCAATTTACAATGCTCTAAGCTTAGCAAGACCTCTGCTTCAAGGTCAGCCGGTATTGATCCAGTGGGACAACATCACGGCAGTCGCCCACGTAAACAGACAGGGCGGCACAAGAAGCAGGAGGGCAATGGCAGAAACTGCAAGGATTCTTCGCTGGGCGGAAAATCATGTGATAGCACTGTCAGCAGTGTTCATTCCGGGAGTGGACAACTGGGAAGCAGACTTCCTCAGCACGACCTCCACCCGGGAGAGTGGGGACTTCATCGGGAAGTCTTCCACATGATTGTGAACCGTTGGGAAAGACCAAAGGTGGACATGATGGCGTCCCGCCTGAACAAAAAACTGGACAGGTATTGCGCCAGGTCAAGAGACCCTCAGGCAATAGCTGTGGACGTTCTGGTAACACCGTGGGTGTACCAGTCGGTGTATGTGTTCCCTCCTCTGCTTCTCATACCTAAGGTACTGAGAATTATAAGACGTAGAGGAGTAAGAACTATACTCGTGGCTCCGGATTGGCCAAGAAGGACTTGGTACCCGGAACTTCAAGAGATGCTCACAGAGGACTCATGGCCTCTGCCGCTAAGAAGGGACTTGCTTCAGCAATACCATGTCTGTTCCAAGACTTACCGCGGCTGCGTTTGACGGCATGGCGGTTGAACGCCGGATCCTAAGGGAAAAAGGCATTCCGGAAGAGGTCATTCCTACCCTGGTCAAAGCCAGGAAGGAGGTGACCGCACAACATTATCACCACATGTGGCGAAAATATGTTGCGTGGTGTGAGGCCAGGAAGGCCCCACGAAGAAATTTCAACTCGGTCGATTCCTGCATTTCCTGCAAACAGGAGTGTCTATGGGCCTCAAATTGGGGGTCCATTAAGGTTCAAATTTCGGCCCTGTCGATTTTCTTCCAGAAAGAATTGGCTTCAGTTCCTGAAGTCCAGAAGTTTGTCAAGGGAGTACTGCATATACAACCCCCTTTTGTGCCTCCAGTGGCACTGTGGGATCTCAACGTAGTTCTGGGATTCCTCAAATCACATTGGTTTAAACCGCTCAAATCTGTGGATTTGAAATATCTCACATGGAAAGATGACCATGATGTTGGCCCTGGCCTCGGCCAGGCGAGTGTCAGAATTGGCGGCTTTGTCTCACAAAAGCCCATATCTGATTGTCCATTCGGACAGGGCAGAGCTGCGGACTCGTCCCCAGTTTCTCCATAAGGTGGTGTCAGCGTTTCACCTGAACCAGCTTATTGTGGTACCTGCGGCTACTAGGGACTTGGAGGACTCCAAGTTGCTAGATGTTGTCAGGGCCCTGAAAATATAGGTTTCCAGGACGGCTGGAGTCAGGAAAACTGACTTGCTGTTATCCTGTAGGCACCCAACAAACTGGGTGCTCTTGCTTCTAAGCAGACGATTGCTAGTTGGATGTGTAGTACAATTCAGCTTGCACATTCTGTGGCAGGCCTGCCACAGCCAAAATATGTAAATGCCCATTCCACAAGGAAGGTGGGCTCATCTTGGGCGGCTGCCCGAGGGGTCTCGGCTTTACAACTTTGCCGAGCTGCTACTTGGTCAGGGGCACACCCTGGCTGAGGAGGACCTGGAGTTCTCTCACTCGGTGCTGCAGAGTCATCCGCACTCTCCCGCCCGTTTGGGAGCTTTGGTATAATCCCCATGGTCCTGACGGAGTCCCCAGCATCCACTTAGGACGTCAGAGAAAATAAGAATTTACTTACCGATAATTCTATTTCTCGTAGTCCGTAGTGGATGCTGGGCGCCCATCCCAAGTGCGGATTGTCTGCAATACTTGTACATAGTTATTGTTACAAAAATCGGGTTATTATTGTTGTGAGCCATCTTTTCAGAGGCTCCGCTGTTATCATGCTGTTAACTGGGTTCAGATCACAGGTTGTACAGTGTGATTGGTGTGGCTGGTATGAGTCTTACCCGGGATTCAAAATCCTTCCTTATTGTGTACGCTCGTCCGGGCACAGTATCCTAACTGAGGCTTGGAGGAGGGTCATAGGGGGAGGAGCCAGTGCACACCACCTGATCCTAAAGCTTTTACTTTTGTGCCCTGTCTCCTGCGGAGCCGCTATTCCCCATGGTCCTGACGGAGTCCCCAGCATCCACTACGGACTACGAGAAATAGAATTATCGGTAAGTAAATTCTTATTATATAGGCCATGCCTCTTTTATATAGACCACACTCCCTTTTATATAGGCCACACAAGTGGGTATCCGTTCACATGGTCGACAGTCATTAGGTCGACCACTATTGGTCGACATTGACATGGTCGACATGGACACATGGTCGACACATGAAAATGGTCGACACGTGAAAAGTTTTTTTCTTTTTTTTTCTTTTGGGGAACTTTTCCATACTTTACGATCCACATGGACTACGATTGGAACGGTAAAGTGTGCCGAGCGAAGCGGTAGTGGAGCGAAGGCACCATGCCCGAAGCGAGGGGACGCGGTGCACTAATTGGGGTTCCCAGTCACTTTACGCAAAAAACGACACCAAAAAAAGTTAAAAAACTCATGTCGACCTTTTCATGTCGACCATTCATGTGTCGACCATGTGTCCATGTTGACCATGTCAATGTCGACCAATAGTGGTCGACCTAATGACTGTCGACCATAACATGGTCGACCATTCATACCGGAACCACACAAGTGTCAGGGTGCCATCCTACCAAGGCCCCAAGTGTCATTGTACTGAGACCCCAAGCAAGTGTCATTGTGTCGATACCCTAAGTGTCAGTGTGCCATCTTGCCGGGACCCCAGTGTTCCAGTGTGCTGAGACCCCAAGCATCAGGGTGTCATCGTACTGATACACCAAGTGTCAGTGTTTCATTGTGTCGAGACCCCAAGTGTCAGGGTGCCATCGTAACGATACCTGACGTGTTAGTGTGCCATCATCCTGAGGCCCCAAGTGTCAGTGTCAATGTTGCGGAGCCCGTCGGTGGGTCATTGTTCCGAGACCCCAAGTGTCAGTATGCCATTGTCTATGGCCCCAAGTCTCAGTATGTGACTGTACTGTTCATCTCATTATACACACCCAAAAATCAGGCATGTTATAGGCCAAGTTTCCAGCATATCTAAAGCCTTTATGTATAGAATTTGATATAGACATATGGGTCTATTTACTAATCCTTGGATGGAGATAAAGTCGCTGGAGATAAAGTACCAGCCAATCAGCTCCTAACGGTCATTTCTCTATCGTCCTAGTGGATGCTGGGGTTCCTGAAAGGACCATGGGGAATAGCGGCTCCGCAGGAGACAGGGCACAAAAAGTAAAGCTTTTCCAGATCAGGTGGTGTGCACTGGCTCCTCCCCCTATGACCCTCCTCCAGACTCCAGTTAGATTTTTGTGCCCGGCCGAGAAGGGTGCAATTCTAGGTGGCTCTCATAAAGAGCTGCTTAGAGAAAGTTTAGCTTAGGTTTTTTATTTTACAGTGATTCCTGCTGGCAACAGGATCACTGCAACGAGGGACAGAGGGGAGAAGAAGTGAACTCACCTGCGTGCAGGATGGATTGGCTTCTTGGCTACTGGACATCAGCTCCAGAGGGACGATCACAGGTACAGCCTGGATGGTCACCGGAGCCGCGCCGCCGGCCCCCTTGCAGATGCTGAAGTAAGAAGAGGTCCAGAATCGGCGGCTGAAGACTCCTGCAGTCTTCTAAAGGTAGCGCACAGCACTGCAGCTGTGCGCCATTTTCCTCTCAGCACACTTCACACGCAGTCACTGAGGGTGCAGGGCGCTGGGGGGGGGGCGCCCTGGGAGGCAAATGTAAACCTATATAAAGGCTAAAAATACCTCACATATAGCCCCAGAGGCTATATGGAGATATTTAACCCCTGCCTGTATTCACAAAATAGCGGGAGACGAGGCCGCCGAAAAAGGGGCGGGGCCTATCTCCTCAGCACACGGCGCCATTTCCTCTCACAGCTCCGCTGGTCAGGACGGCTCCCAGGTCTCTCCCCTGCACTGCACTACAGAAACAGGGTAAAACAGAGAGGGGGGGGCAAATTTAATGGCAATATCTTGATATATATAAAGCAGCTATAAGGGAGCACTTATTATAAGGCTATCCCTGTCATATATAGCGCTTTTTGGTGTGTGCTGGCAGACTCTCCCTCTGTCTCCCCAAAGGGCTAGTGGGTCCTGTCTTCGTTTAGAGCATTCCCCGTGTGTCTGCTCTGTGTCGGTACGTGTGTGTCGACATGTATGAGGACGATATTGGTGTGGAGGCGGAGCAATTGCCAAATATGGGGATGTCACCTCCTAGGGGGTCGACACCAGAATGGATGCCTTTATTTATGGAATTACGGGATAGTGTCAACACGCTAAAGCAGTCGTTTGACGACATGAGGCGGCCGGACAATCAATTAGTGCCTGTCCAGGCGCCTCAAACACCGTCAGGGGCTGTAAAACGCCCTTTGCCTCAGTCGGTCGACACAGACACAGGCACTGATTCCAGTGGTGACGGTGACGAATCAACCGTATTTTCCAGTAGGGCCACACGTTATATGATTTTGGCAATGAAGGAGGCGTTACATTTAGCTGATACTACAGGTACCACTAAACAGGGTATTATGTGGGGTGTGAAAAAACTACCTATAGTTTTTCCTGAATCAGAAGAATTAAATGACGTGTGTGATGAAGCGTGGGTTGCCCCTGATAAAAAGCTGATAATTTCAAAGAAATTATTGGCATTATACCCTTTCCCGCCAGAGGTTAGGGAGCGCTGGGAAACACCTCCTAGGGTGGACAAGGCGCTAACACGCTTATCAAAACAAGTGGCGTTACCTTCTCCTGAGACGGCCGCACTTAAAGATCCATCAGATAGGAGGATGGAAAATATCCAAAAAAGTATATACACACATGCAGGTGTTATACTACGACCAGCTATAGCGACTGCCTGGATGTGCAGTGCTGGGGTAGTTTGGTCAGAGTCCCTGATTGAAAATATTGATACCCTGGACAGGGACAATATTTTACTGTCGTTAGAACAAATAAAGGATGCATTTCTTTATATGCGTGATGCACAGAGGGATATCTGCACACTGGCATCACGGGTAAGTGCTATGTCCATTTCGGCCAGAAGAGCTTTATGGACGCGACAGTGGACAGGCGATGCGGATTCAAAACGGCATATGGAAGTTTTGCCGTATAAAGGGGAGGAGTTATTTGGAGTCGGTCTATCAGATTTGGTGGCCACGGCTACAGCCGGGAAATCCACCTTTCTACCTCAAGTCACTCCCCAACAGAAAAAGGCACCGACTTTTCAACCGCAGCCCTTTCGTTCCTTTAAAAATAAGAGAGCAAAGGGCTATTCATATCTGCCACGAGGCAGAGGTCGAGGGAAGAAACAGCAACAGGCAGCTCCTTCCCAGGAACAGAAGCCTTCCCCGGCTTCTACAAAAGCCTCAGCATGACGCTGGGGCTTCTCAAGCGGACTCGGGGACGGTGGGAGGTCGTCTCAAAAATTACAGCGCGCAGTGGGCTCACTCGCAGGTAGATCCCTGGATCCTGCAGATAATATCTCAGGGGTACAGGTTGGAATTAGAGACAGATCCACCTCGCCGTTTCCTGAAGTCGGCTTTACCAACGTCCCCTTCCGAAAGGGAGACGGTTTTGGAAGCCATTCACAAGCTGTACTCTCAGCAGGTGATAGTCAAGGTACCTCTTCTACAACAAGGGAAGGGGTATTATTCCACTCTATTTGTGGTACCGAAGCCGGATGGCTCGGTAAGGCCTATTCTAAATCTGAAGTCCTTGAACCTGTACATAAAGAAGTTCAAGTTCAAGATGGAGTCACTCAGAGCAGTGATAGCGAACCTGGAAGAAGGGGACTTTATGGTATCCTTGGACATCAAGGATGCGTATCTCCACGTTCCAATTTACCCCTCACACCAGGGGTACCTCAGGTTCGTTGTACAAAACTGTCACTATCAGTTTCAGACGCTGCCGTTTGGTTTGTCCACGGCACCTCGGGTCTTTACAAAGGTAATGGCCGAGATGATGATTCTTCTTCGAAGAAAAGGCGTATTAATTATCCCATACTTGGACGATCTCCTAATAAGGGCAAGGTCCAGAGAACAGCTAGAGATGGGATTAGCAATATCTCAAGAGGTGCTAAAGCAGCACGGATGGATTCTGAATATTCCAAAATCCCAATTAATGCCGACAACTCGTCTGCTGTTCCTAGGGATGATTCTGGACACGGTTCAGAAAAAGGTTTTTCTTCCCGAGGAAAAAGCCAAGGAGTTATCCGACCTGGTCAGGAATCTCCTAAAACCAGGAAAGGTGTCTGTACATCAATGCACGCATCTTCAGATGCACCTGCGGATAACCCTGTCTCCAAGGACAAGGGTATCTCTTCTGTGGTGGTTGCAGAGGGCTCATCTATTGGAGGGCCGCAGATTCGGCATACAGGATTGGATCCTGGTGACCACGGACGCCAGCCTGAGAGGCTGGGGAGCAGTCACACAAGGAAGAAACTTCCAGGGAGTGTGGTCGAGCCTGGAAAAGTCTCTTCACATAAACATTCTGGAACTAAAAGCAATCTACAATGCTCTAAGCCAGGCGGAACCTCTGCTTCAAGAAAGACCGGTGTTGATCCAGTCGGACAACATCACGGCAGTCGCCCATGTAAACAGACAGGGCGGCACAAGAAGCAGGAGTGCAATGGCAGAAGCTGCCAGGATCCTTCGCTGGGCGGAGAATCACGTGATAGCACTGTCAGCAGTGTTCATCCCGGGAGTGGACAACTGGGAAGCAGACTTCCTCAGCAGACACGATCTTCACCCGGGAGAGTGGGGACTTCATCCAGAAGTTTTCCACATGCTAATAAACCGTTGGGAAAGACCAATGGTGGACATGATGGCGTCTCGCCTCAACAAAAAACTGGACAGGTATTGCGCCAGGTCAAGAGATCCGCAGGCAATAGCTGTGGACGCGCTGGTAACACCTTGGGTGTACCAGTCGGTGTATGTGTTTCCTCCTCTGCCTCTCATACCAAAGGTATTGAGAATCATACGGCAAAGCGGAGTAAGAACGATACTAGTGGCTCCGGATTGGCCAAGAAGGTCTTGGTACCCGGAACTTCAAGAGATGGTCACGGACGATCCGTGGCCTCTACCTCTAAGACAGGACCTGCTTCAGCAGGGACCGTGTCTATTCCAAGACTTACCGCGGCTGCGTTTGACGGCATGGCGGTTGAACGCCAGATCCTAAAAGGAAAAGGCATTCCAGAAGAAGTCATTCCTACCTTGATTAAGGCAAGAAAGGAAGTCACCGCGAAGCATTATCACCGCATTTGGCGGAAATATGTTGCGTGGTGCGAGGATCGGAGTGCTCCGACGGAGGAATTTCAACTGGGTCGTTTCCTACATTTCCTGCAATCAGGATTGTCTATGGGTCTCAAATTGGGATCTATTAAGGTTCAAATTTCGGCCCTGTCAATATTCTTCCAAAAAGAATTGGCCTCAGTTCCTGAGGTCCAGACTTTTGTCAAAGGAGTACTGCATATACAGCCTCCTGTGGTGCCTCCGGTGGCACCGTGGGATCTAAATGTAGTTTTAGATTTCCTCAAATCCCATTGTTTTGAACCACTAAAAAATGTGGATTTGAAATATCTCACATGGAAAGTGACTATGTTACTGGCCCTGGCGTCCGCCAGGAGAGTATCTGAACTGGCGGCTTTATCTTATAAAAGCCCTTATTTAATTTTCCATTCGGATAGGGCAGAGCTGCGGACGCGTCCGCATTTTCTCCCTAAGGTGGTATCAGCGTTTCACCTGAACCAGCCTATTGTAGTGCCTGCGGCTACAAGCGACTTGGAGGACTCCAAGTTGTTGGACGTTGTCAGAGCTTTAAAAATATACATTTCAAGGACGGCTGGAGTCAGAAAATCTGACTCGCTGTTTATACTGTATGCACCCAACAAGTTGGGTGCGCCTGCTTCTAAGCAGTCGATTGCTCGTTGGATTTGTAACACAATTCAACTTGCACATTCTGTGGCAGGCCTGCCACAGCCTAAATCTGTTAAGGCCCATTCCACAAGGAAGGTGGGCTCATCTTGGGCGGCTGCCCGAGGGGTCTCGGCATTACAACTCTGCCGAGCAGCTACGTGGTCAGGGGAGAACACGTTTGTAAAATTCTACAAATTTGATACCCTGGCAAAGGAGGACCTGGAGTTCTCTCATTCGGTGCTGCAGAGTCATCCGCACTCTCCCGCCCGTTTGGGAGCTTTGGTATAATCCCCATGGTCCTTTCAGGAACCCCAGCATCCACTAGGACGATAGAGAAAATAAGAATTTACTTACCGATAATTCTATTTCTCGGAGTCCGTAGTGGATGCTGGGCGCCCATCCCAAGTGCGGATTATCTGCAATACTTGTACATAGTTATTGTTAACTAATTCGGGTTATTGTTTAGGGAGCCATCTTTCAGAGGCTCCTCTGTTATCATACTGTTAACTGGGTTTAGATCACAAGTTGTACGGTGTGATTGGTGTGGCTGGTATGAGTCTTACCCGGGATTCAAAATCCTCCCTTATTGTGTACGCTCGTCCGGGCACAGTACCTAACTGGAGTCTGGAGGAGGGTCATAGGGGGAGGAGCCAGTGCACACCACCTGATCTGGAAAAGCTTTACTTTTTGTGCCCTGTCTCCTGCGGAGCCGCTATTCCCCATGGTCCTTTCAGGAACCCCAGCATCCACTACGGACTCCGAGAAATAGAATTATCGGTAAGTAAATTCTTATTTTTTTAAACACAGCCTGTGACATGGCAGCTAGGAGCCGATTGTCTGGAACTTTATCTCCAGTGACTTTATTTCATACTTGCCTACTCTCCCGGAATGGCCGGGAGGCTCCCGAAAATCGGGTGACCCTCCCGGCCCCCCGGAAGAGCAGGCAAGTCTCCCGGATTCAGGGGTCCCCCTGCCCGTCCGCCCACTTAGTGTGTAAAGTGGGCGGTCCGGGCAGTTGATGACGCGATTCTTGCTGAATCGCGTCATAGCCACGCCCCCTGCAGTGTAATGCCAAGGATCGCGGCATTACAGAGCGGGGGCGTGGCTTAAAGGATGTGTCACCGAAACTCCGCCCCGGGCCCGCCCCTGCTCCACCCCCGTCCCGCCTCTGGTCCACCTCCTCCCCACGTCACAGCCCTCCCCTGCCCCCCTGCTGAGCCGACCTGGCTGCTCTCTCCCGCAGAGAGCAGCCAGAATGTCGGCAAGTATGCTTTATTTCCATCCAAGGTTTAGTAAATAGACCCCTAAGTGTCCAGTTTACAATATATACACGTGTGTCTCATTCCTGGGGCCAGATCAGGTCCCATTACTGCCCTGGGCACTGTCCCTCACTTGGAAGATCCCCCCTGAGGTGCTGTGCCCCATACCTGTCGCTTCTGACCTTTGTGGCTGACATCGTCAGCTCCTCAGACTAGGATTGTGATGTTGGGCTGTGAGTGACATCATAGCCCAGCCACACACTTCGGGGAGTCGCAGCTGACGGGGGTGGGGGAGGGAGAGATGTATCACACCTTTGCGAGCACTACAGTAGAGAAGTTGCCCATAGAAACCATTGCTTTCATTTATCTAGCAAATTGTATAAAATGACTGTTACATACCCTCCAACAATTTACACATAAAAACATACCCTCCAACTGTACCTTTTTGGCCGGTACAGTACCGTTTTTTTAAGGTCTGTACCGGCCAAAAAGGGCTTTGTACCGATTTTTGACTCACTGCATCTCCATTGAAAGTATAGGAAAGGGGACGTGGCCACGCCCCCTTTACCCGCGGCCACGCCCCCTTTCCTTGTTTGTACCGGTTTTTACGTGTACAATGTTGGAGGGTATGATAAAAATCGGTACAAAAAATCGAAAGGGGGCGTGGACACGGGTAAAGTTGTGTGACCACGCCCCTTTTCCTGTGCTTTCAATGGAAATGTGAAAAGCCAAAAATCGGTACAGACCATAAAAAAAAAGTACTGTACCTGCCAAAAAGGTACAGCTGGAGGGTATGCTGTTATAAGCTGACTAGTTGCTATGGGCAACTTCACTTTATCTCTTGAAGGTTTCATACAACTCCATTTGGTGGCCCCCTAACCTTTGGCAACCCAGGCAACTGTCTAAGTTTGCTTAATGGCAGCGGTGCCCTGCTTATTCCCCCCAATCTATACATCTGGGTAAAGGGAGAGATAAACAAGCCAAGCTGGATCTTCCTGTTATACAGTCCAACAAATCAGAAACAGCCAGTTCCCCCGTCATAGGGGTAAATTTACTAAGATTCGTAATTTCCAGAATCATGTCCAAGTTCAATCACGAATGACATCGACAGTGTAAAATTGCAACTTTTTGAATTGATTACGACTAATTTACTAAGCTGTCGTATTCGTATTTTTCGTTTCTTCCGATGTCGATGTCATTCGTGCTTTTCTGCTGTAGATTGCGGCCGCGTTTGCTGTTTCGCGGCCGCGTTTATGGGTTTTTTTACGACTGCGTCACATGTCTGTTACGGCAGTGATTTAGAAATTGCTGCCGCGTTTTTAGTCCTAAGTTTCGTTTTCGTCACGCGGCCGTGATTGGTTGTATTCGTGAAGGAGGAGTGTCTGTGCATATTACTATAAAACCGCCCCAAACACACCGCACCTCGTGGGTTTAGCTAGTGGAGAGGAGAGAGGAAGGTGTATTTGGAGTTGGTGAGTTTGGTGGAGTTTTTGGTGGATTTGGAGAGGAGTTTGGTGATTGTTGAGTGCTGTACTGTGTGTGTAAGTAGTCTTGTCATATTTGTAGTATTGTTTTTTCACAGTTTGTCTACTTTTTTGTCCTTGTTTTTTTTTTACAGTCTTTTGTCATTGTTTGTGAGTGAGTGAGTGAGTGAGTGAGCGTGTGTGTTGGCTGTGTGGTGTGTAGTAGTAGGAGTAGTGGAGGAGTGTGTTTTGTGCTTTGATTTTTCAGTGTTTTTTGTTGTTTGTCATGTCAGACTCAGAGGTCAGTGTGGTGGCGGAGGTTAGTGAGGTGGAGGCTGGTAGTGAGGTGGAGGCTGGTAGTGAGGTGGAGGCTGTTAGTGAGGTGGAGGGGGGTAGTGAGAGGGAGGAGGTTAGTGAGGAGGAGGAGGAGGGGGTGCCTGTTGCTGTATTTTCCAGTGATAGTGATGGTGTTGTGGCTCCGCAGCCACGCACCACTACCAAGACTGGCAGGAATATAAAGTTCAGCTATGCTGAAAACATGGCTTTGGTGCGTGAGCTGATGAAGCACCATCGCCAATTGTTTGGTCAGGATGCTGGCAAGGTGTCCTCCCGCAGGAAGTCTGTCCTGTGGGGGCAAGTAATACTTGCCGTGAATAGTGAGGGTGTGGTGAGGCGGACTGAGGACACGTGCCGCAAGAGGTTTTATGATATTAAGCGGCGTGTCAAGGCCAAGATGGCCAAAGAGGCCAAATCTGCAAGAAAAACCGGAGGTGGCCCCCCTTTCCGGGCCACCTATCGGGACTGGGAGGAGCCTGTGCGGGCATTGATTCCTGCCGAAGTGGTGTCTGCTACTCATGTCCGGGATTCGGACCGACCCACGCAGGATGGTAAGTTTGATGTGTTATATTTTTATTTAAATGTCCTCTAAATGTTGTAAATGTCATTTTTAAAGGGTAAAGGATGCATAAATTGTGTTTCACATATTGCAGGCCTATGCACCCTTAAGGTGTGTTTGTGTTTAGAATGTGCTTTTTTCACCTTGCATTGGCTGTTTGGTAAATTTAATATTGCGCAAAAACATGTGCAATGGCTTTTTAATTTTTTACCAAAAATGTTTTTTTTTTTTGACGATATTGCTTGGACATCTGTGTTGTCTGCTTATTTTAAAAAGATTTTTGTATTTATTTACTTCTGAAAAACGGTGCAATTATTTCTACATTAAATTTGAGAAACATTTGCAAGTAGTCAATCTCTGCAATATCTGAGGCATAATTCTAAAATGTAACAGATTTATTGTGTGCAACATCATGTACATTTGGATATACACCACAAAATAATGATGCTTGAAGCTCTTAATCAGAAATTATTTGTTTATCCAATACATAATAGATGGTTACAGTACAATAAGGCTTTGCAGGGTTTTTTTTTACACAAAGCATGGTAATAATGTTTGGTACACTTTTTCAACAGTCCCACAGACCAGCCGGCCAGACAGGCCTCAGACAAGTCAGGATGAGGCTGGGATTGCAGGTAAGACTTCAGTGTAGTCACATATTCTGCAAACACATAGAAGTACAAAATATTAATGTTTATATTTTCACATAGGTTCTGCTTCTGGAAGCCGACCTCCTGTAAGGCGCCCATCACAGGGCTTGGGCCACTTACCCAGGAGGCCAAGTAAGACACGGCGTCTTGGCTCGGAATCTGCGGCTCCATCATCCCCACCCAGGCGACGACTTTCGGCAGTGTCACCCCAGCCACCACTGGCACTATTGGCGAGTTCGCAGAGTGATGAGCCCCGATCCCCTCAGTTATCTGGTGAGTAAAAACAGAAATTAAACACATAGGCAATAATATACACAGTACAGTTAATATGTTGTTAGTTGGTTTTGAGATTACATGTTTTCCAGAACAAGCAATGTGATGTTACGTCTTCAATTGCTAAAGGTGAAAAAAAAATTTTTTATAAGGTCTTAGTGGATCTTCTCGCCAACATCATTTTTAATAAATATCAGAATTTTTGAAAAATTTGCCCCACACACGTGCACATTTAAATAAAATAACAATAAAATTCCAAAAAAAACAAAACATCCACAACATTATAGTGTTCACACATCTCCCCTGTCCAGTATGTAGATGGCTTACTTGCTCCGCTCCTCTGGACTATCCAGGCAAGTAGTCTATATCGTGGTCAGGGGAGGGAATCTAACAGTGTAATGCTGTGGAGGGGAGTTAGTTAGGTGAGGATTATGCAAATCTGTCTATGTGGCCGCCTGTGTTGGTATATATGTTTTTGAGCATAAAAAACATTATAAGTTTATAAAATCAACGCCAAAAAGTTAAAAAATGGAGTATTATGAATGTAGTAATGTGTAGAAGTAGCCTTGCTAAAAATTTACAAATAAACATTGCATGTTGGCCACCCCATACAGAGCCCAGCTTGATGGCCGACGTGGACCAGCAGGGACAAGACCAACAGGCAACCATCACACTGCAACTTACACCTGTTGACCCAAGCCAGCCAATACAGCTGCAGGATATCCCCCAAGCCTCCATCAGTCCACAACTGGCACAAGCTCCGCCCCCAAGCCAAATACCAGATGATTTTTGGGCCAGTTGGACAAGCCAACAGGCCCAAAGCAATGCAAGCCTGACCGCACATACACAACACCTTGCCAGTCTGCCCCATCATCTACCGCGTATTAGTCGCAACTCGGGCAGACTGATTGTACAAGTAGGGCGAATGGCAACCTCAATGGAGCAAATAAGGGCTGACAACAGCCAAATGCTTGCTCATTTATCGCGCAAAGTAGATGAGCAACAGCGCCATCAGCAGGCACTCGTTCAGCTCATTCAGCACAACCAAGTGGTGAATGAGTCGTTATCCAGGATTGTAGCCAGCCACACTGCAACCAACACTCAGCTGATTGCAAGCCTTAATAATTTGAGCAGCAATATTTCATTGATGGGAGCTCACCAAGTAACCTCCAGCTCGGGGACCACGACCCCTATCCAAACGCCAGTAACCTCCCCTGTTCGGCGTTCCTCCAGAGCACGTGCCAGTGAGCCAGCACAAAGCTCAGCACCCAGCACACACAAGCGGAAAAAATAACCCCAATGTGATTGGCAAAATAAAAATTTGTATTTGACAAACACACAACTTCCTGTGTCCGTCTCAAACATTGTCGAAGCTGCTCTGTATGTATGTATGTTTTTCATGGGTAATGACTGAAAATGTATTTTTAGCATAAACTAAGTACAATGGACACACCACTATAAACTACAAACAGTAAGTAACAAAACACACAATAGAAAGTAGTGCAAAGTGTTTAGTCAAGGATAATTACAGCCTACTAAAACTGACCTGAAAAATAGCGCAGGATCACTTCTTGCCGTACCTGCCTCCCTACATATGTACTCACACTGTCACCAGATGGGTCTAACTCCTCTGCTTGCCGACTGCTTTCTCCCTCATCATGTGCCAGATGTTGGGTTAAACACAGATTATGGAGAAAACAGCAGCAGAACACAATTCTAGTCACCTTTGAGGGACTATACAACAAAAGGCCAGCAGATTTATCCAGACACCGAAACCGTGACTTCAGCACACCAAAACATCTTTCTATCACATTCCGCGTAGCCTTATGTGCATGATTGTAACTGTGTTCAGCAGGAGAATCAGGTTGGGACAATGGAGTAAGGAGCCAAGAGTAGCAGCCGTAACCCCCATCACCTGAAAAACAGATATAGTCCACATTAGTACATATGTTAGATTATTCTTTCACCTAATCATAACTCGAGTTTGTGGATAAAAGACATACACACAAAACATTTTAAACATACCCAACAGCCAGCCATCAGGCATTTGTCCGTCCTCAAATTTATCGAAGAGCGATGACTGACTGAGGATGAAGGAGTCATGGCAGCCACCAGGGTAACCTGCAACAACACTCATAATTTTTAAGTTTGCATCACAGACCACCTGGACATTAGTTGATTGGGACAGATGTCTATTAGTATATATATATTGTCGGCCCTTAGGTGATCTCAGCTGAACGTGTGTGCAATCTATGGCCCCAGCACATTGGGCATGCCAGCAAGCTCATAGAAAGCTACCCTGACAGCACTCCACTCCGACTCCTCGGTAGGGAAGCAGATTGAGGCATTAATGTGTGGCTCCAACACATCCAAAACCTGAGTGGACATTAAAGAAGCTAAGGTGAGTGTCATGTTAGGTATTCTCTACAATACTGTGTTGTTTGAACTTACAGAAGCAACACTTAGACATAACCGCCTATGTATTTTTAGACTCACCTGCATCAAATATCTGGAAAAGGTGGGCTGTGAGATACCAATGACGTCGCCTGCCACAGCCTGGAAGCTCCCAGTAGCCATAAAGTGTAACACAGCCAGGAGTTTGTGTAGGCCTGAGACAGAGCGAGAGCGTGCTGTCTCAGGGTCTATGCCCAGTTTGACAAGGTCATACAGGTGGAAAATGTTGTTTCTATTTAGGCGGAACATCTGTATGACCCTATCATCGGACAATGCATTTAAGTTTAAACGCCCTCTAAAAAAACGAGGC
Organism: Pseudophryne corroboree; assembly: GCF_028390025.1. Taxonomy (NCBI): domain Eukaryota; kingdom Metazoa; phylum Chordata; class Amphibia; order Anura; family Myobatrachidae; genus Pseudophryne; species Pseudophryne corroboree. Next base: position 802,932,957 of record NC_086449.1, on the reverse strand, counting down.
TGGCGCAGCCTCCGCGGTACCTGGACAACCTGTTGACCATGTTCACTTACCTGGGCCTGATTCCTGGAAGCCTCATGGAGCAGTCTAAGGTATCCCACAGCAAACAAAAAATCATTGCCACACACCACAGCCGCCATTTCAGAGTGAGAGAAGTTCAAAATGTGCCTGGAACACTTTTATAGGGCCAAACATTCAGGTGTGAGTAATGGATAATTGAGTACACATGTAAACACGCTTTTCAAATGCTGGCGCGTTTTTTTTTAGGAAAAAATTACGATTTGTAATTTTTCGCGGCCGCGAATGCATTTTCACGGCAGCAATTACAATTACGAATGGTTAGTAAATGACCGAGATTCATATCTAAACAGGCGTAATTTGACCGATGGTGTATTCATTCGTAATTTTTTACTTGGACTTGCAAAAAATTACGAATGCCCTCATCTCTGCCGTGATTAGTGTTTAGTAAATTACCGAGATGACACTTTGAAGAAAAAACGGCATCTCGGTCAAAATCGGGAGCTTAGTAAATTTCCCCCATAGTGTGTGATGTCTGTTTACCGTCTGCCAGAACCGCACTTGTCACATCTTCACTGTAATAGCCGTATTTATACAAAACACACTCTGCAAACCTAGAGTTTATCCAAATAAACCTCGCAGAGATGTTTTCCTTTCTTATTTGCAGTAAATGCTACCACAGGATCTACAGTAAACATAATTAGTCACTATATAATGATAAATGGCATGTGAGAATGTTGTGAGTAGGGTATATGTATTGATTAGTCATTTTTTGCAAGACAGCTCTGATTTTAGGTGTACAAAGCACGGTCTGTGACACTCTGAATCACTGGGACTGAGTGGCTGGTGTGTGGGCGTGGATGTGTCATGTCTGTGGACGGTAAACAGTCAGACGAGTGATAACTCATGAAGACAAACCTGTGTATCCTTCAGAGCGAACTTTTTCTGAAGAAAATGACTCCTCAATTAGAAAACAAAGGGGTTAAATTCAACTCAAAATGTAAATTCTATTTAAGACAGGATCTTTAATTCAGCTGCTTCAGAATTAATACATACTTTGGATGGTATCGGGAACCGGACGCTTGGGATGTCGACGGACAAAATACCGACAGCGGCACCCCGACACGCAGGTTCCCCACACGTGGATGTTAAGTATAGTAACCCTCCCCCCTAAACCTGCCTTCCCCGCAGACTAACTCTAACACTCCCTGGTGGTGCCTAAACCTAACCCCACCCCACAGCCTTACATTTAGCATGCCGGCACGCTGATCCATCCCAGTGTAAAGATTCCGTCGGACGGGATCCCGAATGCCTGTATGCTGTCTGGATCCCATATGTATGTATGTATGTATCTATCTATCTATCTATCTATCTATCTATCTATCTGGGATCCGGTCTGAAGATCGACAGTGTCTAGGTCGACAATGTTTAGGTCGACCACTATAGGTCGACAGTCACTAGGTCGACATGGATGGAAGGTCGACAGGGTTTCTAGGTCGACATGTGCTAGGTCGACAGGTCTAAAGGTCGACATGAGTTTTTCACATTTCTCTGACGTCCTAGTGGATGCTGGGGACTCCGTAAGGACCATGGGGAATAGACGGCTCCGCAGGAGACTGGGCACACTAAAAGAAAGATTTGGTACTACCTGGTGTGCACTGGCTCCTCCCTCTATGCCCCTCCTCCAGACCCCAGTTAGATTTCTGTGCCCGGCCGAGCTGGATGCACACTAGGGGCTCTCCTGAGCTCCTAGAAAGAAAGTATATATTAGGTTTTTTATTTTACAGTGAGACCTGCTGGCAACAGGCTCACTGCAACGAGGGACTAAGGGGAGAAGAAGCGAACCTACCTGCTTGCAGCTAGCTTGGGCTTCTTAGGCTACTGGACACCATTAGCTCCAGAGGGATCGACCGCAGGACCCGTCCTTGGTGTTCGTTCCCGGAGCCGCGCCGCCGTCCCCCTTACAGAGCCAGAAGCAAGAAGATGGTCCGGAAAATCGGCGGCAGAAGACTTTAGTATTCACCAAGGTAGCGCACAGCACTGCAGCTGTGCGCCATTGCTCCTCATACACACTTCACACTCCGGTCACTGAGGGTGCAGGGCGCTGGGGGGGGGGCGCCCTGAGCAGCAATAATATCACTTTGGCTGGCAAAATAACCACAATATATAGCCCCAGAGGCTATATATGTGGTAATTACCCCTGCCAGAATACAGAAAAAAGCGGGAGAAAAGTCAGCCGAAAAAGGGGCGGAGACATCTCCCTCAGCACACTGGCGCCATTATTCCCTCACAGTTCCGCTGGAAGGAAGCTCCCTGACTCTCCCCTGCAGTCTACACTACAGAAAAGGGTAAAAAAGAGAGGGGGGGCACAGATTTGAGGCGCAGTAAATATTATAGCAGCTATAGGGGACATAATTCAGTTAGTCCCTGCATTATATAGCGCTCTGGTGTGTGCTGGCATACTCTATCTCTGTCTCCCCAAAGGGCTTTTGTGGGGTCCTGTCTCCTTTAAGAGCATTCCCTGTGTGTGTGTGCGGTGTGTCGGTACGGCTGTGTCGACATGTTTGATGAGGAGACTTATGTGGAGGCGGAGCAGATGCCTATAAATGTGATGTCACCCCCTGCGGGGCAGACACCTGAGTGGATGGACTTATGGAAGGAATTACGTGCAAGTGTCGACTCCTTACATAAAAAATTGGATGACAGGCCAAATACGGGACAGCCGGCTTCTCAGCCCGTGCCTGCCCAGGCAATTCAATGGCCATCAGGGGCTCTAAAACGCCCACTACCTCAGATGGCAGACACAGATGTCGACACGGATACTGATACCAGTGTCGACGACGATGAGTCAAATTTAATGTCCACTAGGGCCATTCGTGGCATGATTGAGGCAATGAAAGAGGTTTTACACCTTTCTGATATAAACCCAGGTACCTAAAAAAAAGGGTATTATGTTTGGGGAGAAAAAACTACCAATAGTTTTTCCCCCATCTGAAGAATTAAATGAAGTGTGTGAAGAAGCGTGGGCTTTCCCTGATAAGAAATTGGTGATTTCAAAAAAATTACTAATGGCGTTCCCTTTCTCGCCAGAGGATAGGTCACGTTGGGAAACTCCCCCTAGAGTGGATAAAGCGCTCACACGTTTGTCTAAAAAGGTGGCACTACCGTCTCCGGATACGGCCGCCCTAAAGGAACCTGCTGATAGAAAGCAGGAGGCTATCCTAAAATCTATATACACACACACTGGTGTTATACTGAGACCAGCTATTGCTTCAGCGTGGATGTGCAGTGCTGCTGCTGCTTGGTCAGATTCCCTGTCAGAAAATATTGACACCCTGGACAGGGACACTATATTGCTTACCATAGAGCATATAAAAGACTCAGTCTTGTACATGAGAGATGCACAGAGGGAGATCTGCCGGCTGGCATCTAGAATAAGTGCATTGTCCATTTCTGCTAGGAGAGGCTTATGGACTCGGCAGTGGACAGGGGATGCAGATTCTAAAAGGCACATGGAAGTTTTGCCTTATAAGGGTGAGGAGTTATTCGGGGACGGTCTCTCAGACCTTGTTTCCACAGCAACAGCTGGGAAGTCAGCATTTTTACCCCATGTCCCCTCACAGCCTAAGAAAGCGCCGTACTATCAGGTGCAGTCCTTTCGAACCCAGAAAAACAGGCGGGGAAAAGGTGGGTCCTTTCTGTCTAGAGGCAGAGGAAGGGGGAAGAAACTGCACCACGCAGCAGGTTCCCAGGAACAAAAGTCCTCCCCCGCTTCTTCCAAATCCGCCGTATGACGGTGGGGCTCCACAGGCGGAGCCAGGTACGGTGGGGGGCCGCCTCAAAAATTTCAGCGATCAGTGGGTTCGCTCACGGGTGGATCCCTGGATCCTTCAAGTAGTATCTCAGGGGTACAAGCTGGAATTCGAGGCGACTCCCCCCCGCCGTTTCCTCAAATCGGCCTTACCGACAATTCCCTCGAGCAGGGAGGCTGTACTAGAGGCAATTCACAAGCTGTATTCCCAGCAGGTGATAGTAAAAGTACCCCTACTTCAACAAGGACGGGGTTACTATTCCACACTGTTTGTGGTACCGAAACCGGACGGTTCGGTGAGACCCATTTTAAATTTGAAATCCTTGAACACATACATAAAAAAAATCAAAGTTCAAGATGGAATCGCTCAGGGCGGTTATTGCAAGCCTGGACGAGGGGGATTACATGGTATCCCTGGACATCAAGGATGCTTACCTGCATGTCCCAATTTACCTTCCTCACCAGGAGTACCTCAGATTTGTGGTACAGGATTGTCATTACCAATTCCAGACACTACCGTTTGGACTGTCCACGGCACCGAGGGTGTTTACCAAGGTAATGGCAGAAATTATGATACTCCTTCGAAAAAAGGGAGTTTTAATTATCCCGTACTTGGACGATCTCCTAATAAAGGCGAGGTCCAGGGAGCAGTTACTGGTCGGAGTAGCACTATCTCGGGAAGTGCTACAACAGCATGGCTGGATTCTAAACATCCCAAAGTCACAACTGGTTCCTTCCACACGCTTACTGTTCCTGGGGATGGTTCTGGACACAGAACAGAAAAAAGTGTTTCTCCCGCAGGAGAAAGCCAAGGAGCTGTCATCTCTAGTCGGAGACCTCCTAAAACCAAAACGGGTATCGGTGCATCACTGCACACGAGTCCTGGGAAAAATGGTGGCTTCATACGAAGCAATTCCATTCGGCAGGTTCCATGCAAGGACCTTCCAGTGGGACCTCTTGGACAAGTGGTCGGGATCGCATCTTCAGATGCATCGTCTGATAACCCTGTCTCCAGGGACCAGGGTGTCTCTACTGTGGTGGCTGCAGAGTGCTCATCTTCTAGAGGGCCGCAGATTTGGCATACAGGACTGGGTCCTGGTGACCACGGATGCCAGCCTTCGAGGCTGGGGAGCAGTCACACAGGGAAGAAACTTCCAAGGACTATGGTCAAGTCAGGAGACTTCCCTGCACATAAATATTCTGGAACTAAGGGCCATTTACAATGCCCTAAGTCAGGCAAAACCCCTGCTTCAAAACCAGCCGGTACTGATCCAGTCAGACAACATCACGGCAGTCGCCCATGTAAACCGACAGGGCGGCACAAGAAGCAGGATGGCGATGGCAGAAGCCGCAAGGATTCTCCGATGGGCGGAAAATCACATAATAGCACTGTCGGCAGTGTTCATTCCGGGAGTGGACAACTGGGAAGCAGACTTCCTCAGCAGACACGACCTACACCCGGGAGAGTGGGGACTTCATCCAGAAGTCTTCCTACTGTTGGTAAACCGTTGGGAAAGGCCACAGGTGGACATGATGGCGTCCCGCCTCAACAAAAAGCTAAAGAGATATTGCGCCAGGTCAAGGGACCCTCAGGCGATAGCTGTGGACGCGCTAGTGACACCGTGGGTGTACCAGTCGGTCTATGTGTTCCCTCCTCTGCCCCTCATACCAAAGGTACTGAGAATAATAAGAAGGCGAGGAGTAAGAACGATACTCGTGGTTCCGGATTGGCCAAGAAGAGCTTGGTACCCGGAACTTCAAGAAATGTTATCAGAGGACCCATGGCCTCTACCGCTCAGACAGGATCTGCTACAGCAGGGGCCCTGTCTGTTCCAAGACTTACCGCGGCTGCGTTTGACGGCATGGCGGTTGAATTCTGGATCCTAAAGGAAAAGGGCATTCCGGAGGAAGTCATTCCTACGCTGATAAAAGCCAGGAAAGAAGTAACCGCAAACCATTATCACCGCATTTGGCGAAAATATGTTGCGTGGTGTGAGGCCAGGAAGGCCCCCACAGAGGAATTTCAGCTGGGTCGTTTTCTGCACTTCCTACAGTCAGGAGTGACTATGGGCCTAAAATTGGGTTCCATTAAGGTCCAGATTTCGGCTCTGTCGATTTTCTTCCAGAAAGAACTGGCTTCACTGCCTGAAGTTCAGACTTTTGTAAAGGGAGTGCTTCATATTCAGCCCCCTTTTGTGCCTCCTGTGGCACCTTGGGATCTCAATGTGGTGTTGAGTTTCCTAAAATCACATTGGTTTGAACCACTTAAAACCGTGGATCTCAAATATCTCACGTGGAAAGTGGTCATGTTATTGGCCTTGGCTTCGGCCAGGCGTGTGTCAGAATTGGCGGCTTTGTCGTGTAAAAGCCCTTATCTGATTTTCCATATGGATAGGGCAGAATTGAGGACTCGTCCCCAGTTTCTCCCTAAGGTGGTATCAGCTTTTCACTTGAACCAACCTATTGTAGTGCCTGCGGCTACTAAGGACTTGGAGGATTCCAAGTTACTGGACGTAGTCAGGGCCTTGAAAATTTATATTTCCAGGACGGCGGGAGTCAGGAAAACTGACTCGCTTTTTATCCTGTATGCACCCAACAAAATAGGTGCTCCTGCTTCTAAGCAGACTGTTGCTCGCTGGATTTGTAGCACAATTCAGCTGGCGCATTCTGCGGCTGGTTTGCCGCATCCTAAATCAGTAAAAGCCCATTCCACGAGGAAGGTGGGCTCATCTTGGGCGGCTGCCCGAGGGGTCTCGGCTTTACAACTTTGCCGAGCTGCTACTTGGTCAGGGGCAAACACGTTTGCTAAATTCTACAAATTTGATACCCTGGCTGAGGAGGACCTTGAGTTCTCTCATTCGGTGCTGCAGAGTCATCCGCACTCTCCCGCCCGTTTGGGAGCTCTGGTATAATCCCCATGGTCCTTACGGAGTCCCCAGCATCCACTAGGACGTCAGAGAAAATAAGAATTTACTCACCGGTAATTCTATTTCTCGTAGTCCGTAGTGGATGCTGGGCGCCCATCCCAAGTGCGGATTGTCTGCAATACTTGTATTTAGTTATTGCCTAACTAAAGGGTTATTGTTGAGCCATCTGTTGAGAGGCTCAGTTGTTATTCATACTGTTAACTGGGTAAAATATCACGAGTTATACGGTGTGATTGGTGTGGCTGGTATGAGTCTTACCCGGGATTCAAAATCCTTCCTTATTGTGTCAGCTCTTCCGGGCACAGTATCCTAACTGAGGTCTGGAGGAGGGGCATAGAGGGAGGAGCCAGTGCACACCAGGTAGTACCAAATCTTTCTTTTAGTGTGCCCAGTCTCCTGCGGAGCCGTCTATTCCCCATGGTCCTTACGGAGTCCCCAGCATCCACTACGGACTGCGAGAAATAGAATTACCGGTGAGTAAATTCTTATTTTTTTTTCTTTTTTTGAATTTTTTCATACTTAACGATCCACGTGGACTACGATTGTAACGGTAAAGTGTGCCGAGCGAAGCGGTAGTGGAGCGAAGGCACCATGCCCGAAGCATGGCGAGCGAAGCGAGCCATGCGAGGGGACGCGGTGCACTAATTTGGGATCCCGGTCACTCTACGAAGAAAACGACACAAAAATAATAATAATCCTCATGTCGACCTTTAGACCTGTCGACCTAGCACATGTCGACCTATAAACCATCTCGACCTTCCATCCATGTCGACCTAGTGACTGTCGACCTATAGTGGTCGACCTAAACATTGTCGACCTAGACACTGTCGATTTGATGAACCACACCCATCTATCTATCTATCTAGCTATCTATCTATCTATCTAGTATCCAGACTCTGGGTCGACACCAGTTAGGTCGACACCCATTGGTCGACAGTGACTAGGTCGACACTAGAAATATGTTGACACGACCATTAGGTCAACATAAGTTATTAACTTTTTTTGAACTTTTTCATACTTTACGATCCACGTGGACTACGATTGGGAACGGTAACCTGTGCCGAGCGCAGCGCTAGCGGAGTCAGGCACCTTGCCCGAAGCTTCGCTCGCCATGCGAGGGGACACGGCGCACTAATTGTGGTTCCCCGTCACTTTACGAAGAAAACAACACAAAAAATTATAATGAAAACTCATGTCGTCATTTTTTCATGTCGACCTAATGGCAGTGTCGACCTATTTCTAGCGTCGACCTTGCCACTGTATACCAATAGGTGTCGACCTTATGGGTGTAGACCTAGACACTGTCAACCCTGAGTACCATACCCATCTGTATATCCCCAACAGACTCAATTCTTGTTTGTTGGTACCTCGTTTTTTATTACTGTAACCAGTATTAGTTCCATGTGTTTGTACATTTTTGTATTAGAATGTTTTGTTGTTGTTTTTTGTCCACCTGTTTTATATAAACATTTTGTTACACTATGTTGTAATTTTGGAATCTGTTTTTTTTTATTGGTTTGTTTTTCAGATATATGTTCGTACTGCAAAAGTGCAAATTCATATGTTTTAACATCAACAAATTCAGCACAGGTAGCCGTAAACGAAATAAAATGGGAACATTGGGCGAAATGACTCACAGATCCGCATACTGGTGGTTTCCTGCGGCTGATTACACTGCTCCGCTATTAGGGAAGGTGGGTTCCATGGGGGTCATTCTTCCGAGTTGATCGTAGCTGTGCTAAATTTAGCACAGCTACGATCATTCACACTGACATGCTGGGGGACGCCCAGCACAGGGCTAGCCCGCCCTGCATGTCAGTGCCGCCCCCCCCCCCCCCCCCCCCCCCCGCAGAAGTGCAAAGGCATCGCACAGCGGCGATGCCTTTACACTTCAAGTGTAGCTCCCGACCAGCGCAGCTTTAGCGTGCTGGCCGGGAGCTACTCCTCGCTCCCCGGCCCGCAGCAGCTGCTTTTTCGGGCCTCGTTCCTACATCCATATTGGGATGATATTTCCTGATTTTTCGGGCCTCGTTCCTACATCCATATTGGGACAGTTCTACAATTCTTATAGATTCTCATCATATTGTCTCCGCCCCTCTATACGGACCTGCAACTCACAATATTATTCTCCCCATTCTGCCCAGTTCAGGAAGTGAGTGGCATGTAGGAAATCCACCCTCTCTTTCCGGGGTCCGGGGAAGTGCACGAAAAATCAGGAGTCTCCCACACCTTCCAGGAGATTAGGTAAGTCACACCTCCCAACTGTCCCAATTTTCGTGGGTCAGTCCCGTTTTTGCCATGGTTTGCAGGGAGTTGGGATGCCACATCTCACTTGCAATAGAGCAGTAGTCAATAGAGGCTCTATGCATGCACAAAACGTCTATCTGCCAGGAGAGAGGGACTGGGGGCATGGCTATCCGCTCACAGAGCGCTGGCCATGTTCCCAACAGTGATGAAAATGGGAAGAATGGCTCGCCATAGCGGCATTCCCATGAAGCCACCAGCCCTTTGCATAGGCCACACCCCCTTTCCAGGAGTGCTTCATGCACCATAATCTCTCCTTCCTAAGACACAATGGGGGTCATTCCGAGTTGATCGCTCGCTAGCTACTTTCAACAGCTATGCAAACGCATATTTTTGCTCTGCAAGTGTGCGAACGTGTGTGCAGCCGAGCGGGATGAAAACGTTTTTTTGCAGTTTCTGAGTAGCTCTGGACTTACACTGCCCTTGCGATTACTTCAGCCTGTCCGGGCCCGGAATTGAAGTCAGACACCCGCCCTGCAAATGCTTGGACACGCCTGCGTTTTCCCTACCACTCCCAGAAAACGGTCAGTTGCTACTCATAAACGCCTTCTTCCTGTCAATCTCCTTGCGATCGGCTATGTGAATAGATTCTTCGTTAAATCCATCGCCCAGCAACGATCCGCTTTGTACCCGTACGACGCGCCTGCGCATTGTGGTGTATACGCATGCGCAGTAGTAACCTGTTCGCTACACTGCGAAAAACGGCAGCGAGCGATCAACTCGGAATGACCCGCAATGTTGGGAGGTATGGCTAAGTATGGAAGCTATAAAAAAAAACAAAAAAACATCACAATCTTACCTCTATCTATTACCTATTCTCATCTCATTACTCTTTTGTTTCCAATTGAAAAGCGCAATAGAAAATTCTGGCTCTATATAAATAACTGTTCATAAATAATAAATAAAAAGCTGGCCAATTGTATCTGCGCTGCACAGTATCTACGCGTTTTGCCGTTTGTCTTTTGTTGTTGTTGGGAGGTTACAGGTCATACGAAAAAGGCTAGTTCAAAATAGGTTGAATAAAGGGGGTCATTCCGAGTTGATCGTAGCTGTACTAAGTTTAGCACAGCTACGATCGTTAGCTCAGACATGCGGGGGGACGCCCAGCACAGGGCTAGTCCGCCCCGCATGTCAGTGCCGGCCCCCAACCCCGCACAAATACAAAAGCATCGCACAGCAGCGATGCCTTTGTATTTGAGGAGTAACTCCTGGCCAGCGCAGCTCCTGCGGCTGTCCGGGAGTTGCTCATCGCACCCGCTGGCTGCAGCGGCTGCGTGACACGTCACGCAGTCGCCGCGGCCTGCCCCCCCAACGGTCTGGCCAAGCCTGCGTTGGCCGGACTGCTCCCCCTAAACGGCGGCTTACCGCTGCCGTTCAGCCCCCTCCCACCTAGCGACCACCTCTGTCTCAGAGGCGATCGCTAGGTAACGAAAGCTGCCATGCGCCAGCGCACTACGGCGTCGGTGCATGCGCAGTTCCGACCCGACAAACTGCAGCGAGCGAACGGGTCGGAATGACCCCCAAAGTGTCTGCAATAACTATTCTAAATTAAGAAAAACAAATATATTATAATATATATGTGTGGATAGATACAGTAGATAGATAGATAGATAGATAGATAGATAGATAGATAGATAGATAGATAGAGTCAGTCTGTGTATTGCCTAGTTCTAAAAGAGATTCACATAGCAGCGCCGATGTTTAATTGGCTTTGTGTTTTCCCAAGCCAGATGTGGTTTTACTAGAGACGATGACATGTATGATAATGTGCATTCACTAGGCTGCAAACAATGCATTTTTAATAATGTACTCTTTAGATCTTGGAGGGAATATGGCATATCTGTGGGAGCTTTTGCCTGTTTCCCTCCACCCGGCGTAGATGCTGAGAACGGGGCTGTGCAAGGACCTCTTGACAGGGAACATGTGCTAAGCGAGAAGCAGAAAAAGGGCACTATGGAGATTTGCAAATACTCAAAACCCTCAGCACCTGCACTGATAATCCAGGGAGATTTTAACGCGCTGGAAATAATAGATATTCAGAAAAAAAGAACAATTCACATGGGGGGAGGAAAAAAAAATCCCCACAGCAAATGCGTCCCTCGTCATCTTTCCTTAAACGCTAAATAGCTTACATCGTCATGTACTGGCGGTACAGGCATTAAATGGAGAACGTTCTCTATTTCCAACAGACAAATTATTGTTACCCCCCCTCCCTCCCACCCCGTCATATGTAAGTTTTACTAATGCATTCTTATAATGAAGCAACGTGTGCCAACCTCAGCATTTACTAGGCTAATGTAATTAGGGGTTCCGGTAAAGCGTTTTTAGATTAATAGTTTCAGTATTACACGTGTGGTAGGAAATGAATGAGCAATTAGGACAGAACTGCATTTGGGTAGACGGCTCTATTGAAAGGGAAAAAAAAAAGGGTAAGCGTAATATAAGGCGTATGTAAGTAAGTAATATAAGTACAGTATGTGTAGCTTGGATAAACAAATGCCATATTGTGCGACGGAAACATACAATAAAAAGAGCATGGACTTTGATGTTTAGTTGCCGGGCAGCTAAACTGAGCTTTTCATTGTCACACTAAAATAGATGAATAATTGTTAATGAAAAGCGTTGAGCTGCTTCCGTTGCTATGCAAAGCAGCAATCAAATGAGAACTTAGGAAGAGACTGAGGATAAGAACCAGAGCGCAGTTCAGCAGGGCAGACATTTGTTAAGCTGCAGTTAAAATGGTCTAAATAGAAATGTAAATGTTTACTTTATATCACACTGTAGTAAAGAGGTGTTACAGCTTCAGATAACAGTTTGCTCTAAGTATTGTTGGAGTGCAGCAACAGCTACAGGCTAAGTGTTGCTTGGAAGTTATACTGGAGGCACAGTAGATGGCGCTGTACTGTAAAGATGTGTCCCGGTGCTGGCGGAGGGAAGGGGGCGCTAAGGAGCAGGAGCTATGTCCGCGCTAGAGGGCCACATTTACCTGGAGGAGGTTTGCTAATCGGAGGTTTGAGCCATGGTGCGCCAGGAATGACGCCATCCCTGAATCTTCTTCCAGTAAGTTGCACCTCCAGTTTACCTTTGGTGCGCTTGAATCTGTAAAGAGTCATTGTCTAAGGTGATGTCAGCATGGGAAAATCATCATCAAAGGTCAAAAGTCAGCTGACGAGCCAATTAACCTACTATCAGTATATTTTTGTATTATGGCAGGAAACTGGAATGCCTGGAGGAAACCCACACAAGTATGGGGAGAATATACAAACTCCACAGAGCTAGGACCATGGTGGGAATCAAACCCATTACCTCAGTGATGTGAGGTAGTAATGCTAACCATTACACCATCCGTAGAGTTGGATATAAAGTTGGGTTGCAGTGTGTAAACTTAAACTGCACAGAGACAGAGATCTAGGTCTCTCCTTCGCTCATGCCCCAGAAAGAGCACATCCCAGCTGGCACGATTGGCGTAATGGTTAGCATTACTGCTTCACAGCACTGAGGTCTCCGGTTCGATTCCCACCAAGGCCCTGTGTGGAGTTTGTATGTTCTCCCACGATCCCAAAACATCCTGATAGGTTAATTGGATTCTGACAATAAACAAGATTAACTCTAGTGTACATGTGGTAGGGAATATAGTGTACATTGGGGCAGGGACTGATGTGAATGACGCAATATTCTGTGTAAAGTGCTGCAGAATATGTGTTCAATGTATAAATAACTTATTAATAATACTATGTGACCAAGGACAGTTCAAATGCAATTGGTGCGCATGTGTGGGCAACTGTGACGATTTTCAAAAAGGGGTAGGTGCCTTATCGTGAGGTGGGGGATTACCGACAGGTAAGGATGTAGTGGTCTTTCTCAGTCTTTCTCAGTCTTTCTCATGTACTGATGGTGTAAAGGTTAGCATTACTGCCTCACAGCACTGAGGTCATGGGTTCGATTCCCACCATGGCTCTTACTGTGTGGAGTTTGTATATTCTCACCGTACTTGTGTGGGTTTCCTCCGGGTACTCCGGTTTCCTCCCACATTCCAAAAAATATATACTGGTAGGTTAATTGGATCCCAATAAAATTAACCCTAGCATGAATGTATGTACATGTGGTAGGGAATATGGGGGGTCATTCCGTGTTTTTCGCTCGCAAGCTGCTTTTAGCAGCTTTGCACACGCTAAGCCGCCGCCTACTGGGAGTGAATCTTAGCTTATCAAAATTGCGAACGAAAGATTAGCAGAATTGCGAATAGACACTTCTTAGCAGTTTCTGAGTAGCTCGAGACTTACTCTGCCAGTGCGATCAGTTCAGTGCTTGTCGTTCCTGGTTTGACGTCACAAACACACCCAGCGTTCGGCCAGACACTCCTCCGTTTCTCCAGCCACTCCCGCGTTTTTCCCAGAAACGGTAGCGTTTTTTCGCACACACCCATAAAACGGCCAGTTTCCGCCCAGGAACACCCACTTCCTGTCAATCACATTACGATCACCAGAACGAAGAAAAAACCTCGTAATGCCGTGAGTAAAATACCTAACTGCATAGCAAATTTACTTGGCGCAGTCGCACTGCGGGCATTGCGCATGCGCATTAGCGACTAATTGCTCCGTTGCGAGAAAAAAATACAGAGCGAACAACTCGGAATGACCCCCATAGATTGTAAGCTCCACTGGGGCAGGGACTGATGAGAATGGCCAAATATTCTCTGTAAAGTGCTGCGGAATATGTGTGCGCTATATAAATAACTAATAATAATGTATCTGCAAGTTCTTGAATTTGCAGAGTGAGTTCTCTCTGTTGCTCAGCCGGGTGTGGTATGCAAGGTCGACAGGTCAAAAGGTCGACATTATTTTTTTATTTATTTTAATTTAATTTTTTGTGTAGTTTTCTCTGTACAGTGACCGGGAACCCCAATTACTGCACCGTATCTCCTCACATGGCTCACTTAGCTCGCCATGCTTTGGCCAAAGTTACCGTTCCCAGTCGTAGTCCACGTGGATCGTTAAGTATGAAAAAGATGAAAAAATTGAAGAAAACAAAAAAGTGAAAAACTCATGTCGACCTTTTGACCTGTCGAACTAGAACACGTCGACCTAGAGACCCTGTCGACCTACAGACCATGTCAACCTAGTTACTGTCAACCAATAGTGGTCGACCTAGTTACTGTCAACCTAGAGACCGGATCCCGCTCAGCCTGCCAGTCCACAGAAAGGCAGCAGCCAGGCACCAGGTCCTGATCATCTACCAGGAGCAATGCACACAGAGTGCTGTGATCTACGCTGAGTACATAACAGTCAGGATGAATCCTCTGGGATCCAGCGGCTCGATACAACAGAGGAAGTAACTGTCATGAAAATGGTACATTCAGGAACTTGTCGAGATGACTTAATTCACAGCCTGTTCCCTCCTGACACATTGTGTAATAGAACACAGGAGGGGTTTGTGTAGGAGGACGGAGGACGGGGCTGATCACTAGAGGAAGAGCACTGACTATTCTGTTTTGGAGAACAAGAAAAGCGGGGGGAATCCTGAATCGCCAAATTGTTCTATTTTTTTTTTTTTCGCCCTCTTTTTTTTTTTTTTTTACTTGCGTGGGTGTTAGAGTGACTCAGTGATTTTAATTCAATTCCAACAGGGGACAGCTTGCGGCATTTACAGGCGGCACGACAGAGCTGTTCGGCTGAGAACATCTCAAAGGATTCATTCACGTTCACGTTGAAGTAGAGGATAAAGGGAAATTGTATCAATCACCCCATCAATGACTTCAGCGCCCATTAAGGAGCAGCCACAATGAAACGAATGGACTTGCCGCAGATTAGGGGTGGGACTTTGGCCTCCGGTCATCTTCTAAACATAACAATAACAAAGTCACCGTGTAGGGCAAAAAGGATTAGATTGCAAGCTTCTACGCGCAAATTTGTTGGCTGAAACTATCTGCATTATGCACTTTATAATCATTTTTCCAGAGTCTCAATAAAAACGTTTGCCGGTATATTGAGCTAACATAGATCTTCTTTTATTTTATTTTACTGTCCCTTTAACTGAAAATGTTAAAGGGCCATTGAAATGAAATTGTAATCAATTTAATTCTACTTTAAAGGGGGATCTTGTTATAGTCACAAATGTAGACGTAAACATCCTGTATCGTGACAGCAGTTATGGTGCTGACATTGAATGCAGCTGTTTTGTTTTCTCTCTCGGGTCCTTTCTTATAGGGCCCCCCTCTCCTGGTGCCCCGTTCCTTGTCACCTTAACCAGGGCCGCATTAAGGGTCACATTGGCCCGTGGCTGGAAATGTTCAATGGCCTATACTGAGAAGGGAAAGAGCCATGTGGGTGTGGCCAGAGCCATGTGAGTGTGCCCAGGCTTGGACTGGCCCACATGGGTACAGGGGAAACCACCAGTGGGCCCCAATGCCGGGAGGGGGGGGGGGGGGCACACCTCCTGCTCTAAGGATCAGGTTCCAGACTGTGCACTTGAATTATACATTATACACGTTATCTTATACTGGACTATGGTGTATTGTCTACAGTGCATTGCTGTTATTAATCTGGTACATTATCATGCATGCAGCAGCTGAATTACTGTATATATTTATGAAGGGGCCCAGACGTTGCACTCTCTAATGGTTACTCAAACCAATGAGGTGGCTGGCCAGACCCCCTCTGCAGACTGGCCACACCCCTAACCTGGGCCCCTACTACTGCATTTTCCCCGGTGGGCCCTACATGCCCCAGTCCGACACTGGGTTTGCCTACCCACTGCACAATCAGCCCCGATGTCTCCCTAAATACATAAAAATATAATAATTGCATAATTTGATGAGAAAACTATAAAAACAATGTTATTACTTTTGATTTTTTTTTTTTTTTAACATCTGTGTTGCCCACTTGGAGGCCAGTCGTCATCTGCTGCTGTGATGATGGGACTATTTTTTGTGAAGGCCTGGAGAGCTAAGCGGCGGAACGGCCGGGAGGCTCCCAAAAATCGGGTGACACCCCTGTCATCCTGAAAGAGTGGTCAAGTCTCCCATCTAGGTGTCTGTGTGTGTGTGTGTGTGTGTGTGTGTGTGTGTGTGTGTGTGTGTGTGTGTGTGTGTGTGTGGGGGGGGGGGGGGGGAGGGGGGGGGGGTCCAGTGACACGACTTGCACTGAATCGCATCATCGTTGGCCATGATGATGTGATCGCGCAGTCGTGCCTCTGCTCCGCCCCCTGGCTGTGCCCACCTGGCTGCCCCTTCCCAGAGGGGGCAGCCAGAATGTCGGCAAGTAAGCCCCATTATTAATCTTGGCGTGACCTTAGCCCCTCTCCGATGGCACCCTGTCTGCTCCACTGTAATCCCAACCCCTCTTCCCTTACAGCCAATAAACATTGGAAACCATCATGTAAATACAAGTAGAAATGTAGCTGCCTTTAATATGGATCAGCTTTTATGGAGTGATGAAATCGGTATTAAAGGGATGCCCTAGCTCACTGTATGAAACTGATGCCAGCTATGGCTGACGCTCTAAACCTAATACATGATGGTGTAAGAAAAGCTATTAAAATAAATCTATTACATAAAGGCTTCTGACACCAACAGCGAAATGAGAATTTCCACAACTCCGGAATGAGTTATACTATGCCAGAAATGCAGGAACATTTAACTCTTTACAGCCCTTTGTTATACGTTGATTTTACCTAACTAAAAACAAAGCAAAAAAACGTGTAAACCGCGCTCATTTCTGGTGTAGGAGTAGAAAGCTGTCTGGGCAATGAGTATTACATTGTGTATTAAGGGGGTCATTCTGACCCAATCGCTCGCTGCAGTTTGTTGCAGGGCAGCGATCGGGTCGGACCTGTGCATGCACCGGCACCTCAGTGCGCCGGCACATGGCAGCCGTCGTTGCCCAGCAATCGCCTCTGAGAAAGAGGCGGTCGCTGGGCAGGAGGTGGTTGGACGGCGGCGTTAAGCCGCCGTTTAGGGGGAGCGGTCTGGCAACGCAGGCGTCTCATGCAGCCGCTGCGGCCAGTGGTAGCGACAATTAATTCCCGGCCAGCCGCAGGAACTGCGCTTGCCGGGAGTTACTCCACAAACACAAAAGCATCGCCGCTGTGCGATGTGGGAGGGTAGGCCTGACATGCGGGGCGGACTAGCCCTGTGCTGGGCGTCCCCCCGCATGTCAGGGAAGATGATCGTAGCTGTGCTAAATTTAGCACGGCTACGATCAACTCGGAATGACCCCCTAAATGCGTTGTGCTTTGACATTAATTTAAAACATGATTAAAAATACGAGTGTGTGTCATGATAAACGCAACACTTCCTGAGATCATGGCGCAGCAAATATGGCAGCACGCCAGCTGAAAGCGGTATAGAGAGAGATGTACTAAGCCTTGGAGACGATAAAGGGGTCTATTTACTAAGCCTTGGAGAGAGTTAGGGGCAGATGTACTATGACTTGGAGGTGACAAAATGGAGAGAGAGCTAAAGCAGCAGCCAATCAGCTCCCAGCTGTCATGTTACAGGCTGGGTTTGACAAAATAATAGGAGCTAATTAGTTGGTACTTTATCTCTCTCACTTTATCACCCTCCAAAGAGGACAGAGATAAAGTACCAGCCAATCATCTCCTAACCATAGGTGTTTCTATAATGGGGGCAATGTGTACCCTTGGATCCAGGGGGGGGGGGGGGGGGCCACAACGCACACACTGCACCCATTTTTAACACTTACCTTTCCGGAGTCTAGCGTCGGTTGCTGCAGCCGCGGCGAAAATGGCCGCCGCTCATGTGCAGTAGCCAAATTGGTCTCCGGAACATAGCGGGCGCCATGTTTCCGGAGACCTGCGCATGCGCAGTAGACTCCGTTACAATGCAGGAGACTACTGCGGTGTACACAGGAGGGGGCCCACCCGGGGGTGCACATGGGCCCCCTCCTCTGTTAAATCTCTGTAGCATTATAAAACACTCTGTCATTTTTATTACAAGTCACCGGTATAAAAGTATGTATCCGAAGGATTTGCCCGAAATTTTGTTACATATACAACTTACATAGAAACAGAATTTGACGGCAGAGAAGAACCACTTGTCCCATCCAGTCTGCCCTAAACACATGTACATGCTCACACTTACACACTAGGGTTCAGGTTTTTTTAGATATTGGGAGCCAGTTAACCTACCAGTATATTTTTGGATTCCAATTTATCATATTCACTTTGATCTAGACCACAGGTTCTCAAACTCGGTCCTCAGGACCCCACACGGTGCATGTTTTGCAGGTCTCCTCACAGAATCACAAGTGAAATAATTAGCTCCACCTGTGGACCTTTTAAAATGTGTCAGTGAGTAATGAATACACCTGTGCACCTGCTGGGTTACCTGCAAAACATGCACTGTGTGGGGTCCTGAGGACCGAGTTTGAGAACCACTGATCTAGACCCATCCAGAATGCACTTATTCCCTCCCGGTTACTAACCTGCAGCATAGTTAATGGCGCCAATTGCTCAATCGCTGCAAACTGGGGTAAAAGCAGAACCCCCATCCACCAGCGCTGATTACTTCCATTTGGATTACCCACCACCTCAAACTGAAGAAACTTAGGGCGACATTTACTAAGCAGTGATAAGAGCAGAGAAGTAAGCCAGTGGAGAAGTTGCCCATGGCAAACAATCAGCACTGAAGTAACATCTATAATTTGCATACTTTAAAATGATACAGAGCTGCTGATTGGTGATGGGGCAACTTCTCCACTGGCTCACTTCTCCGCTCTTATCACTGCTTAGTAAATGTCCACCATAGAATGTGACGTCAGTTAAGAACCACTTGGCCCATTTAGTCTTCCCCTTTTTAATCTTTTGGTATCCTCAACCCTATTTGATCCTTATTTCTATTTCTCCAAGCATGTTTAAATTGCTCTACTGTCTTAGCCTCTACCACCTCTGACGGGAGGCTATTCCACTTGTCCACTACTCTTTCTGTGAAGTAATTTTTCCTAAAATTTCCGCAAACATTTTGTGAGCATTCTGCACGAACGATCCCATAAATTCACCAGTTAGGTCTCCCTGGATATTGCATCATGCGTCCCTGTCACGTGATTGATTGTGCTGTCGGCAGACTGTGGGTCTAGGGTGTTAGTTTCCTGTTTTCTCCCTAACTAAACCCCCCCTCCCCCTTCTCCCCTTCTCCCCTTCCCATATACCTCTTGTGCCTTCCTCCTTATGTTAGCTTCTTGCTTATCCCAAATGAAAATTTTGGTTGTTCAAGACCTGTGAAGTTCATTTTGTCAGCAGCCAATGAGAATCTGGAGTGTGAGAGTAAACTGCAGCATCTGGTTGAAAGCCACGCGCACAGAGGGAGAACATACAAACTGCACACATACAACCTAGTTGGGGATTTAACTCCTGACCTATTTGGCTGGTCTGTATGAGGCGCTCCAACTGAAATTTGTCTATCCCCTGTTCCAATGTTCCAGTTGTAAGATTGCTTTACCATATTGACAGCACTACAGTACACGGAGGTATACTGAATAAATAAAAGTGCCTTGGCAGGCAATTAAAAACGCATAAAAAAACAGATC
The DNA here is from genome assembly GCF_028390025.1 of Pseudophryne corroboree. NCBI lineage: Eukaryota > Metazoa > Chordata > Amphibia > Anura > Myobatrachidae > Pseudophryne > Pseudophryne corroboree. The sequence continues at coordinate 802,913,356 of NC_086449.1, read as the reverse complement.
CTTGCCAAAAGCAGCATGCAATATAATTAGGTTAATGGAAAAGAATCGGAAACAGTAGGCCCAAACAAGTGCTTATCCCAATATAAAGCAGTTTTGATGCACCATGGAAGCCGACGTGGCAGGTCCACTTGTCTAATGAATGAATTGCTTAAAACACAGCAATAAAACCTATTTGTATGCGGATGGGGCTTATGCACACAACCTCTTTTGGTGCCTCGTCCATAGCCACTACTGACCACGTGCAATAATCCCCAACGCCCTGGATACAGGTTTGAGCAGTCTTTGCTGGAAAAATGGTCCAAAACAGGACAGACCAGCAGCCATGTAAAATGGGAGTACATGCAGAAGATGATTAGCAAAGAACACGGACAGTGATGTACATTAAGCCTTGTCTCATTACTGCATGCCTTCACATCTCTGGAACCCTGCACATGAACATATAATAATTGTACTGCAAAGCCCTGTTTCTATGGGAGACAAAGTGGTTGATCCTTTAAGTCTACATGTGACAGACACAGACAGGCTGCATTAATAATACAGACTAGGCACAATGAGGGATGTACAAAGAGAACAGCACGCGCTTCATACATATTCATACAATATTACTGCTGTTTACATACATACATCCAATGATGAAAGAGTCATCAGCATTGTTATGTAATAACCAGCAATCCCGTGCCTCTCTTGTCTTAAAGAAACTGATATTATTAATAAGCGCAAGTGTCGGACTGGGGCATGTAGGGCCCACTGGGGGAATACAGTGGTAGGGGCCCATGTTAGGGGTGTGGCCAGTCTGCTGAGGGGGTGTGGCCAGCCGCCTCATTGGTTTGACTAACCATTAGCGAGTGCAACGTCTGGGCCCCTTCATAAATATACACAGTAAATGCAGCTGCTGCATGCATGATAATGTACCAGATTAATAACAGCAATGCACTGTAGAAAATACACCATAGTACAGTATAAGGTAACATATGTATAATGTATAATTCAAGTGCACAGTCTGGAACCTGATCCTTAGAGCAGGAGGTGGGCCCCCAGGCAGTAAATAAATGGAGACATTAAATTGGATTTAATATTGAAGAATACATGCAACCAGGGCCGGTTCCGGGGCTTCTGGCGCCCCGGGCGGCATTAGGGGGCGTGGCTTCGTACAGGGGGCATCATTTACGCCCCCTGTACAGACTGAAATGATGTGCGGTGCGCGATGTCGTCATCGCGCACCGCACAGCAAAGGTCCTCTCCACGTAGGGAAACTAGACGCGTAGCGTCTAGTTCCCTTCGTGGAGTGGACCTTTGCTGTGCGGTGCGCGATGACGTCATCGCGCAAAGCACAGTAAAGGACCTCTCCACGAAGGGAAACTAGACGCGTACGCGTCTAGTTTCCCTTCCCAGCGGCAGCGGGGGGAGGCAGCGGCCAGCGCCAGCAGGGGGGCAGCGGGCAGCGGGGGGCACACAGCAGCAGCGGATCTTGCCCTGGTGTGGCGCCCTCCGGATGGCGCCCTGAGCCCTCCGGAAGGCGGCGCCCCGGGCAAAAGTCCTGCTTGCCCGTGGCAAGATCCGCTACTGCATGCAACAAGTGACCGCCTCCGTCACATGTGACGCCGTGATAACACGGAAAAAGGGGTCTGGAACTAGGGTGGGTTACCCGATGGAAAATTATCCATCACTTGCCAGCCTACAAGGTGAGCGGGGGATATGCCACATTGATGCAGTTTGGTTCGCCAAACCCCATCTTCCTAAGTCATCATCACCAATAGGAATGGGGATGTGAGGATACAATTATCATCATTTGATGTCTAGTTCTGACAATTTTCATCAAGTCTCGCGCACCACCCCATTTCTTAGTTCCCTTCCACATCTCCTGGAGATCAGGTATAAAAGTAGTCAAGTAGGGGTCGGAGTTCTCCAGCACATTAAAGCAAGTGTGTGTGTGTTGCTTAAGTATATAAAGACAGACTATTACTCCCCATCTACTGTTTTGCAGAGGACTAGTCATTCATCGCAGTGTACTTTATTGCTCCTGGTCTCTACACCTTGGCACTATGCTGTTTACCCATTGTACGGTGCTGTGGAATTTTGTGGAACTCTCTATATTGTATTAATGTTACTAGAATGCTCTTTGTATTGTATGAAGGTCACTATGATGCAGCCTGTATTGTACAGAAGCCACTATACAGGGAAGTAACAAGTACTGTTCGAGAACGGCAATTGTCCAAGATGCAAAATGAAGCTTAGGTAATGAATAATTAGGTTCCTTTGGTTACAAGTGAGGACTAGGCAATGTTATTACTATTCTTGTCCAGGGCTCTAACATTTAATTAAAGGCTCTGCCACTCAGATGCTCTCTGTATTGTATAAAGGTCACAGTATGCACTTTATATTGAATATAGTCCACTAGGAAGCTCTCTGTATTGTATATAGGTCACTAGGATGCTGTCTGTATAGTACAGAAAAGGAGTCACTAGGGTTCTCTCTGTATTGTGTATAGGTAGAGTGGTCTCTATATTGTATATTGGTGAGTGGAACAGACTGCATTAAAATCTCTCTCTCTCTCTCGTTCTTATGCTCTATGGAAACAGTTGTGATTAGTTCACTACACGTTTTCATTCATAATTACTCCAATTTACCCTCACAGTACAGACAGCAGAGCACTCGGATATTTCCGGAATCTGTCGGCTCCGTTCGTCACTTCTCGGCTATTGCTATGAAGCAGTTGGCCGAGGCCGCCCCCCAGCTGACGCTGCAGCCAATCTGAAGGCAGGAGCTAGGGCAGAGTGTGGGCGCCGGCGCATGCGCGCTGACCCGCTCGGCTCCGTGCTGTGTGTGTGTGATGTCTGGGCTAGAGAGTGGATTTTAAAGATGGCCGGAGCGGCTCCCGTCTACTGTGTCTGCCGGCAGCCGTACGATGTGAGCCGGTTCATGATCGAGTGCGACATCTGCAAGGACTGGTTCCATAGCAGGTGAGAGGCGGCCGGGGCAGCTGGGGGATACCGGGGGGCTCTCCGTGGCCCCTGGGGGCGGAGCGGGCGCCTGGGACAGGGAGAATAATAACAATAAGGTGGACGAGGAGAAGTCAGGGCCCCGGCTGGCAGCAGGCAGACCGAGAGGAGTCGGCTCCCAGGGCTTGGTGCAGCCCCTCACCCTGGCACAGGGGTCTGGGGCACCTGGACCTTTATAACTTACTACAGACCACTAACTTAGTGGGGTCACAGATGTCATCTCCGAAGTAGTTACTTGTCTGACATGCAGGGGGGGTCATAGGTGCTCCCCAAAGTACTGACATGCCTGAGGGGTGGGGGGAGATCTGTGTAATCGCACGTGTCTGGGTCAAAGCCCCCATTTCCCCAAATATATTGATATGCTGACTTTATATGAACCCAAGAAAGTACTGACATTCTGGGGGGCCATGGGTGCATCCCCCCAAAAGGTCTTGACATGCTAGGGGGGTAATGTGTGTGTGTGGTCTAACGGGCGCCCCCCCTAAAAAGTATTGACATGCTGGGGTTCAGAGGTGTTGCCCCCCGAAAGTCTTGAAATGTTGGGGATCAGGCACCCCAAAAAAGGTGGGGTCAAGAGGTGCCCCCCATAATGTGTTGACATATTGGGTTCCAGAGATGCCCCCCCCCCTGAATTTGTTGACATGATGGTGCCCCCCCTGATTATGTTGACATGCTGGGGTCCATAGATGCCGCGGTGCACCTCTATCCCTGAATGTGTTGACATGCTGGGGTCCAGAGGTGGCCCCCCCAAATGCATTGACATGCTGGGGTCCATAGGTGGCCCCCCTGAATGTGTTGACATGCTGGTGCCCCCCTCCTGAATGCGTTGACATGCTGGTTTCCAGAGGTGGCCCTCCTGAATACATGCTGGGGTCCAGAGGTGGCCCGACTGAATGCGTTGACATGCTGGTGTCCAGAGGTGGCCCCCCTGAATATGTTGACATGCTGGTGTCCAGAGGTGGCCCCCCTGAATGTGTTGACATGCTGGGGTCCAGAGGTAGCCCCCCTGAATGTGTTGACATGCTGGGGTCCAGAGGTAGCCCCCCTGAATGTGTTGACATGCTGGGGTCCAGAGGTGGCCCCCCTGAATGTGTTGACATGCTGGGCTCCGTAGGTGGCCCAGTGAATTCGTTGACATGCTGGGCTCTGGAGGTGGCCCTGTGAATGTGTTGATATGCTGGGGTCCAGAGGTGGCCCCCCTGAATACGTTGACATGCTGGGGTCCAGAGGTGGCCCTGTGACTGTGTTGACATGCTGGACTCCAGAGGTGGCCCTCCTGAATGTGTTGATATGCTGGGATCCAGAGGTGGCCCCCCTGAATACGTTGACATGCTGGGGTCCAGAGGTGGCCCTGTGACTGTGTTGACATGCTGGACTCCAGAGGTGGCCCTCCTGAATGTGTTGATATGCTGGGATCCAGAGGTGGCCCTCCTGAATGTGTTGACATGCTTGGGTTTTGAAGCTTCCCCTAAAAATTGTTGAAATGCAGGTGTTCAGGGTGTTCAGAGGTGGACGCCTATAGTGTGTTGACATTCTGATGTTCAGAAGTGGACCCCTATAATATGTTGACACACTGGCGTTCAGAGGTGGACCCTTATAATGTGTTTACAAGCTGGCATATAGAGGTGGACCATAATGTGTTGACATGCTGGCGTTCAGAGGTGGACAACTATAATGTGTTGCAAAGGTGGACCCTTATAATGTGTTGACATGCTGGCATTTAGAGGTGGACCCTTATAATGTGTTGACATGCTGGCATTTAGAGATGGACCCTTTTAATGTGTTGACATGCTTGCGTTCAGATGTGGACCCTTATAATGTGTTGATATGCTGATGTTCAGAGGTGGACCCTTATAATGTGTTGACATGCTGATGTTCAGAGGTGGACCCTTATAATGTGTTGACATGCTGGCATTTAGAGGTGGACCCTTATAATGTGTTGACATGCTGGCATTTAGAGATGGACCCTTTTAATGTGTTGACATGCTTGCGTTCAGATGTGGACCCTTATAATGTGTTGATATGCTGATGTTCAGAGGTGGATCCTTATAATGTGTTGATATGCTGATGTTCAGAGGTGGATCCTTATAATGTGTTAACATGCTGATGTTCAGAGGTGGACCCTTATAATGTGTTGACATGCTGATGTTTAGAGGAAGCCCCCTATAATGTGTGACGTGCTGATATTCAGAGGCGGACCCCTATAATGTGTGGTGACTTTGTTGTGGTGGTCATAAGTGCCCCTATTCTGCCTATAATGTGTGGTGATCATAAGTGCCTTTTATAAAGTGTGCTGACATGCCAGGATGCTGGTATGTTCCCACTATAATGTGTGACATACTGGGGTGCTGATAGGTGCCCCTTGTAATCTGTTGTCACATTGGGGTGCTCATGGGTGTCCTCTATAATGTGTGGTGACATGCCAGGGCTCTGATAGGTGCCCCCTATAATGTGTGGTGCCATGCCAGGGCGCCGATACTATCGGCGCCCTGGCATGGCACCACACATTATAGGGGGCACCTATCGAATAGGTTCCTCCTATAATGTGTGGTGCCATGCCAGGGCGCTGATGGGTGCCCCCTATAATGTGTGGTGACATGCCAGGATGCCGATAGGTGCCCTCTATAACGTGTGTTGACATTCCAGGGCGCTGATGGGTGCCCCCTATAATGTGTTGATCCTCCCAGTGCAGCATCAGTACTGTCTCATAGGTTATAATGACATGTGGGAATCAATGACCTGAAAGTTATGCCTGACATGTCCGTGTGTATGTAGCATGTGCTGGTGACATGTCAGTGTGTGTATGTAGCATGTGCCGGGTGACATGTCGGTGTGTGTGTAGCATGTGCCGGTGACGTGTGTGTGTGTGTGTGTAGCCTGTGCCGGTGACGTGTCAGTGTGTGTGTGTAGCATGTGCGCCGGTGACATATCAGTGTAGGTAGCATGTGCGCTGGTGACATGTCAGTGTGTGTGTGTGTGTGAGTAGCATGTGCCGGTGTCATGTCAATGCGTGTGTGGCATGTGCCGGTGACATGTCAGTGTGTGTGTGTATAGCATGTGCCGGGGACCTGTGTGTGCGTGTATGTATGGCATGTGCCGGTGACATGTCAGTGTGTGTATAGCATGTGCCGGTGACTTGTCAATGTGTGTGTGGCATGTGTCGGTGACATGTCAGTGTGTGTGTGTAACATGTGCCGGTGGCATGTCAGTGTGTGTGTGTAGCATGTGCTGGTGTCATGTCAGTGTGTGTGTGTAGCATGTGCTGGTGTCATGTCACTGTGTGTGTGTGTGTGTGTGTGTGTGTGTGTGTGTGTGTAGCATGTGCTGGTGTCATGTCAGTGTGTGTGTGTAGCATGTGCTGGTGTCATG